>NW_024609920.1:0-1200000 GCF_016920785.2 Ixodes scapularis
CACCCCTAGCTTTGGGTGTCGCGAACTTTTGTCGAACCAGATTTTTTGGTCGAACTTTCGGGGTTCGACTGGGTCGAACCGGTTCGACGAACCTTCGAACTTTTAACCAGATTCGACCGGTTCGACTTTGTGGACAGTGTGGCCAGACCTTTATAGAATCATGTCTAAGTTTGGAGAAATTTTTTTGATTCGAAGGGCTATTTTTAAATTTATGAACAGTTGCAATTAAAGAAACCAATTCTAATCACTGAAGAAGTTAATAACTTAATTGTTTTGTGCTGTATTAACTGAAATAACCAATCAGCGCTGCACTTAATTCATCTCTTAGCCATTATCATCCAATCCGAAGCCAGCTGGCCAGCCTGTCACGCATGCGCACACGAGTCGAACCTCAATAGAAGGTTCGTCGAAATTTCCACCAAAAGTTCGGAAAAGTCGAACCTGGTCGAACTCGAACCGCGGCCGGTTCGCGACACCCCTAGTCAAAGCTAGCGCGCCGGTTCGCACAGCCGACCGCGACTACGTTCGCTCCACAAAATAGTGCGGCCCCTGAAAAAAAAAAAAAGTCGAAAAGTGTACACCTTTGGAGCTAGTAACTAATAGGGGCGTTATGATTTCGAGGGAACACCAATTCTTTTTCAATAAAAAGAAAAATATAATGTAAACTACTCCAAATTATTTTCCGTTTTCGTTCGTGCGGCACTCGCACTCGCTTCGGGTTTTCGGGTTGTGCGGCTGCCCCTGCCTCGCCGGTTTCGTGAAGATGGCGTCTTACGCGGGAAGCTTTCTTTTCCTGCTCGGATATTTTCGAAGATTCGTTGTGTGAAGATCTCGCAAAAGTGCAAGCAGGTGATCGCCAACGTGTACGCGAGTTCAAGAACGTGTTTCCCGGAGACGTCGGTCCGTGAGGTCCTGGAGACGGTCAGTAACGACACCGGAGTATCTGGCAAGGTGGCGTCCCCGAAGCGAAGACCTCGCAACGTGAAAGTTCCGAGCACGCGGAAAGTGTTGTGAACTGCCACCTGTTATTTCTGGTGTTGAAATCGGCCTTATGGCTTCAAAGTGAAACAAGCCTCAAGAAGGAATTGTGTCGGAGATGAATCGTGCCTACGGCTCCGTCTGCTTGCGGGACCTTACAGCAGGCGGTGCCCGTGATTGCATTCCGAAGTGTCTGGGTTCTTCTGCCTGCGGGACCGTAACCATGGTCGGCTCCGTCTGCCTGAGGCACCTTAACCTTGGTCGGCTAAGTAAACGACGCACATGCCCGTGCCTGATTCCGAGGCCCCTGCTTTCCTCGAAAAGGAAAGAACACTCGATCCTGATCTCGAGTGCCGTGTGTTGTGTACGCGTCTATTGTGAATCACTCCCGGTTCATGTGGACGCCGGCACCAGAGCACCGAGATACTGCCGTCTGGATGACTTCTTTCATACACCGGCGAGTATTCTGACTCTGAAGGAAACTTCCATGAAGTCACATCACGTGAGGGAATGCCAAGCCGTCTGAACAATGGCAGTGCGGTCCCCTAATCACAATATTCGTTATATAAAGGACCGTCCACCACACTCTCAAGGTACTCTCTGATTTTCACGCTACCATGTAAATAAACGGCTTTAAATAGAGACGCCCTGGATCTCGACCGTTCTTCCGTTTTGACGAGGCCGGCGCAAGTTGGAGCGGAACACCAGCCCCTAGTCTACCTTCTTATAAATAAAAATCAACAAGAAAAGAGGAATTGAAATATGCACTTCCGCAATACGCACAATCTTGCACAAAAAATCGGTCGAGGAAAAAAAAAGAAAAAAGAACCTTTGCGCCCTAAGTGGATTCGAACCACCGCCACCGAGATGTCGGCATCGCCGGCATCGCCGGAGCAGCGCCTTGTACCGCTCGTCCACGAAATCTCGCGGAGTAACACAATTTTGTGTGTTTTTTCATGCGCACTACTTCAGTAGCTTTCCCAGCGTTGCACGCGATGTTTGAAACGGAGTATAGCTCACGGTAGCATCAGCGGTTAATTTAGCGGCCGTTCGCTGCTCGAAGTAGCAAAGTGTTCCTGCCGATCCAAAACAAGACAAGCCGCCTTTCCAGCGTTGTCCACCATGTGGCCACCCGGCTTTCTTGAAGCGCCCATGGCCCCCCGTCACTCAGTCTATCCACGCGTGCACTTCCCTTTCTCTCTAATATAATCGGAGAGCGTCTAACAAAGCTCTGCGTCGAACGTCCTATCAGAGCGCGACGATTGCCTTGGGTTTATGCAAAGAAGTGGTCCGAGCATAATCCATGCTTATCCCTTTCCACGGGCGGCAGTCCAGGGAAATAATCCCCTCTAATCCCTTTTGAGGGGAGGGACCCTTTTTTTTGGGTTCCACCCAGGCCAGAAACTATACAACACCCAGTTTAATTACCGATGCAAATATATGCCTTGAAGAACTTAGTTGGTGGACTGTCTGCAATTCTCTGAAAATTAATGAAAGTAAAACAAATGCAATTATCTTCAAACCGAAAGGTACAGTGTGTAAGGCCACCGCAAAATTAATGATGAATTCCTCGGAGGTTAAGTTTGTAGCTACTGTTAAAACATTAGGCATGATGTTTCACGAATATATGTTATGGGACTTGCATGTTCAAAGTCTTACTCTCAGACTCTCAAGCATCATAGGTATTCTATATAAGAATCGCTATATATTACCATCTCGTGTAAAGCTTTTAATTTACAATGCATTATTTAATCCTCGCATATCATACTGTCATCTAGTTTGGAGAACTACGACAAGTACTAACGTTAATAATTTGTTTTTGCTGCAGAAAAAAGCAATTCGTACCGTCACTAATGAGTCTTATTCCGCATCTACTGAACCTCTTTTTTCTAAACATAAAGTAATGCAAATCAAAGAATATTATAAATATAAGCTAGCAACTATGTACATGGCATCACTTAAATTTGCAAATCATCCATTACGGCAAATATCCAAAATGACTAGCAAAAATATTGCATACGATATGCGCTGCGCCGGAACCTTGAGAGTACCACGCCCAAGAACTAATTATGGTCTTCAGATGATTCAGCACACACTTCCAACAGTATTGAATTTTTTCAAACAAAAAGGTGTCTGCATTAAAAATGTTAACGAGAATAAGTTGCATGAAATATTATCCTCCTAGTAACATAATTTTCGGTGTGGTGCAGAAATGTTTTTTTTGTTTTGTTTGTTTGTTTCAAATGATGTAATTGTATCCCACTGACCGATCTGCCTGTAGGGGGCAGGGGCTTCGTCAAGCTGCATTTATGCAGCTTTTTATCCTGCCTCCATCGCCCATTTTGTGTTACGGGAGTAAATAAAAGAATTGAATTGAATTGGTCAGTGAGTGCCCTGACGGAACTTATTATCACTTGCGAAAAACACACGGTGAAAGCTTCGAGTCATCGCACCGGTGCGAAAGCATGTCACGACCGCGTGATTTCTCAACCCGCTTTTGAGTTGAGGATTAAAGCTAAGGAGGAATGAAAAATAATGTCATCACCAGCAGAAATATTCTTCCGCCTGGCGGAAAGTCCTTCTCGCCCTCTTTCTTTCCCTTTCTGTCTTGTACTGTACCACGGCGAGGCGAGGGGAAAGGTCCCCTTTTGCGCCGGCTTCTACGAAATGCCCGCGCCTGGTAAATCGTTTTCTTTTCCATCGATCCCAATTTAAGGCAGGTCTGAGTGTGATAAGCCGTTTTTTTTTTTTTTGAAGATGGAATGTTTTCTGAAGATGTAAGTCATCCTTACATATTCAAGTCACCACATCTCGCGCATGTGTTTAGAGCTCCTTGATCAACCGAGAATATCTATGAAACGTTCCTTCAATGGGTGCGGACTGCGGGGATGCATCGCAGCTCCCAAGTATGCGTTTACTTTGCCCACGGTCTAAACCAAACAACTTCGACAGCTCAAATTCGGTGACTGCGAGGGCGCAGCCTTGCAGCTCTGCAAAGCCTACACCCGAAAAACTAGGCTGGGCTAGCGCCAAAAAAAAAGAAAATATATATATTCGGGCAGATTACGCGATAGGAGCTGACGATACCTGTAAGTCATGAGGTCCCTGCGGCCACACCCATCACCCGTCGCTCAGAATGGGGATTATCTCGGCTTATCCTCTCCGAAGAAGCCGGCGCAAAAGGGGACCTTCTTCAGCCTATTGCGCCGCCATCTGCCCCATTCCAGCAAATCGGTATGGATTTACTCGGACCTTTCCCACCGTCGACGAAAGGAAACCGATGGATCATCGTCGCGACCGATCATCTCACGCGGTACGCCGAGACAAAAGCCCTTCCATCAGGAACGCCAGTTGAAGTCGCGAAGTTTTTCATCGAGTCCATCGTCCTCCCGCACGGCGCTTCCGAAGTCCTGATCTCAGACCGTGGATCATCATTCATGGCCCAGCTGACGCAAGAAGTCCTCCGTCTCAGTTATGGAGCATTCACACTGGAAGCGGATCCGCGTTCGCGAAGCGGTCGCGGATGCGGTTCGCGAGCGACCCCATTCAGACACACCGAGAGGCGGTTGGCGGTTTCTCGGTGGTCACGCGTGATCTTTTGAGACTTGTGTTTGGCAACCCTATTTTGAATTAAAGTGGATTTTGGATTTTACAATCCAAAATCCACTTTAATTCAAAATCCAAAGCCAAACTTTAGCTATTATGGCACTCGGAATATTTTTCTCCGTGATGTTCGCGCGCATCACGAGTTCAGGCAGCGAAAAAAGAAGCACAGACCCGCCAAACTCGCCTGTGATTCCCTCGACTTCGCCCACAAGCAAAGTCCAGCTAGGCGCGCCTTGCTGACTCAGAACAGGATGCCCCCGACCTTTTCTTCGAAGTGGACCCTTCCCGCGTGAATAGCTGACCTTGTTTTCGGGATAGAGGGCCAGTTTTCCCCCCTCATTGTTGTTCGCTCTTATCATTTTCGAAGTTGTGAGCGGTGGGGTGGACCGTGGTGCGGGGGAATGTGTTCGGTGCTAGCCGGTCGTGGCTTCGTTGGTGGCGGACTCTCCTCTCGCCTCTCGCAGGTCGATCGAGTCTACTGCTTGTTTGACATTAAGCTCAAATAAACGCCGTATGAATTACCTCTGCATTGTCTGGTACGTACAATTCATTTTTTGAGTATTTTCTCTTTATTTATTTATTTATTTTAGTAGTAAACGTTACAGGTCGAGCTGGCGCAGGAACTCTGCCCCCTCCGCGGTAGTGCGTTGGCTACGCAATCAAGCTCACGACGTCTCTATCGGCCTTCGTGGTGGTCATGCACGGTGTTGAAAGCTTTCAATAGTTCACGCGACTATCCTAGTGGGTAGAAAAGCTGACATTTCGGTCGTTCAGGGGCGGGTTCCGACGTTCTACAGGCAGAGATTAAAAAGGCAACGAGCTTGGGCTGTGGCACTCCGAATAATCAACAAACTCTTACCCGAACCAAATCACCGGTGCGAAGTTCGGGCGTGAACATCAAGTTTCTCCGTTGATTTGTCGAAAGCTAAGACTACGTCGCTAGGACTACAGCGCCTTGGACGCCTCACCAGCGACAGGTGCCATCTTGTTTCGAAAGTCACTGACGTCAAGTCAGCGTCGCGTTGTGATTGGTTGCCGCTTTACGGTTCGTAAAAGCGGTTTTGAGAGATCGGTCCCGAAGCGGTTGGCAAAAACGCGCTCCAACCGCTCGATCGTAGCCACTTTGCGGTTGAGAACGCGCGGATCCGCTTCGCGAACGCGGATCCGCTTCCAGTGTGAACGCGCCATTACACCAGCCATCGTCGCACCACGGCGTACCACCCGCAGACCAACGGGCTAACGGAGAGACTCAACAAGACCATCGCCGACATGATCTCCATGTACGTCGACGTGGAGCACAAGACATGGGACGAGGTGTTGCCGTACGTCACATTTGCCTACAACACGGCCGTACAAGAGACCACCGGAGGGCCACCCTTTCAACTGGTGCATGGGCGCAAGGTAACGACAATGCTGGACGCCATGTTACCCCACGAACCGGCTGTCGACACAAGCGACGACGCGCAGGTTGCCCAAAGGGCAGAAGAAGCCGTCAGCTCGCCAGACTCCGTATTAAGGCTCAACAACGTGTCGACACTGGCTGCTATAACCTTAGTCGTCGGGACGTCCACTTCCAGCCTGGAGAGAGGGTGGGGGTGTGGACACCGATTCGCCGCCACGGTTTCAGCGAGAAACTCCTGAAACGTTACCTTGGACCCTACAAAGTGCTTCGTCGACTCGGGGATCTGGCCTACGAGGTGATGCCCGACGGAACACGGACTTCGTCACGCCGCCCTCCACGACCGGAAGTCGTCCACGTCGTGCGACTGAAGCCGCACTACGCTCGATAGGACTGTGGACCTTATGTGTTCCAAATGACTCTTTAGTTTACCGTTCTTTTTATTTCCTTCGTTTAGTTTTTGCGTTGCATCGGGACGATGCACTTTTTAAAGGGGGGACTAATGCCGCGCGCGCAGCTGGCCAAGTAGGCAGCGTTCGCGTGGCCTAACGGTTATCGCCCTTCCCTTCCACGCAGAAGGCCAGGGTTCGATTCCTGGCCGCGGCTACACATTTTTGTTGACACTGTAATGTGATGTTCTGGTGAATTCGAGAACCGTTTTGCTGATTCGAGGTTAGAATGTTCTACGCGCCGAACCTTCTACGCCGAACGATCTAGAAACCCACGAGGGTACATAAGGGATTCCGCAAGGCGAGCGGGGTCAGTCTCACCCCAGCGTTCGACTCTGCTGTTACGCCGACTTCGACGCCCGCGACGCTTTGTTATTATCGTTTGTACCCTTCTATTTTTGGCACAAGTACGTTCGCCACATTAAACGTTTATTTCTTCCTGTTTATTTATTGTTTTTTGGTCACCACCCGTGACAATATCCCCTCTGTGTTCCCCTTCCCTACAAGCTCCTTCATACCACCAATGCACCTGTGAACAGAACCCAGAACCGCCTCCCTCATCGCGACAAAATTGGACTCGTCCCCCCCTGCTTCCCTTTCCCTACAAACCCCTTCGAACTTTCGCGTTAACAAGGCCTCCCCCTAGATCTTATATAAAACTAACCCACCACGCCCTGTGGGCTCCCGGTCTGAAGAGCCACTGCCGAAACGTCGAAGGACGTCAGGCCCCTTTCTTATTTTTATTCATTTTTTTTTATTTTTAATTATTTATTTTATTTTTCATTTAACAATTTATTTTTGTAAGTTCTTGTGTTTCAACTTTAGCTTTTACTCCGTCCTTAAAAGTTTCTTTCCCGCGTAACTATAGCGTTCTTGTGCCTAGTCTTCATTATTCCCGTAAACTAATACAACGTTTTTTCGGCACTTCACCCTTTTTCTTGCGTGACGTTTTACGCCATTAAATTAGAATTTTATTTTTATCATCCTACGGCTGCTGTGTCTGCGCACATTACTTTTGCCTATACACGAACTCATCTCTGTGACGTCACGGAGCGGTGGTGGCGCGTCGGTCGCACTTCCGGTCTGGGGCTGTGAGCAGAAGTCCCCATGCCAGACGTGTATTCCTGCGTTGTTTAGAAAGGAACCAGACAAAAACCTGCCTTCTCGTCAAAACGCCGGGACTGGGGCCAAACCAAAAGAGTCGAGAAAGGTTTGAAGGTCAGTTTTCAAGTGCTCGGTTCGTCCGAGAATCTGGATATGTGCCGTTAAAAGGGAAAAGCAGACGCCGTCGGACAACGATTGCTTGGGCGGGAAGCACTTGGGGATACGGATACTTGTGGTCATCAGATTTATTTCTTTTGTTCCAACATGAACGCCAGAAAACCGTAAAGTTGTGCGGACCACCTGCGGACTACGTTCAGTGTGTCTTCAAGTTCAAACGGCCGCCTGATCGTTCGAACTGTCGTCTGCTCTTTCAAATGTTTCTGCTTGTCGTCTGCTCTCTTCGACTACTCCGGCCCGTAGACCAAATGCTGGCCCGGTACTTGCGATAAGAAGTGCAGGCCTCAAAAGGCTTAAGTTTCAAGGTTGGTAAGTAGGCTCGATGTAAACAGTAGATACAAGGAGATGTTGATCATTCTTACCAGTGACCATCACTGACTTGCTAGGCCTAATTGACTTGGTCCGATTCTGCTTGCGATTTTCAGTATCGACGTCAACCATCTCTACGGGTTACGCTTTTGCAGCCCGAGCGGCGTCGCAACTGAAAATTGCGACCGAAATCTCATCATGCAAATCAGGTTTAAGTGCACATACTGCGGCGTCCGCGCGGAATGACTCGCTACATGTCACATTATTCACGCGAAGTTTCGCGGTGTAACGAGAGTCGGTAATTTCGCTGACGCCGCTCAACTAATCAGACATCGTCAGGAAGACGTAGAATCAACAATTCTTACGCGAAAAAGAGCAGGGGGACAACACCGACGCGGACAACATCGCATCTCGATGGTTAGTTTATGAGCGACGGCGAGCTTCTTGCCCAAACCCCCATCGCGCATGCGCGACGCCGGTGGCGTCCGCTAGGGGCGCTCCGGTTTGTTTGTAAACATAAGCTGGTGTATATATCAACGGAATCATTTGTCAACATTCGTCACTCTTTGTATATATCTGCTTTGTATATACAAATATATATATATATATATATATGCATGTATGTATGTGTGATTTCATCTCAAATCGTGGAGGCAAAAAGGGTCGAATTTTTCATTTCTCTGAAACAAATGTATGTAATGGCGTCGTCTCTACAAACCAACGAGCTTGAGTCTTACCTTAGAGCGGTAAACCGGAACCCACTGCCTGGAGCGGAAATGGCACCCCCCCGGTTGCCGCCATCTTGCCTGTTTGCCACATTAGTGATCACGTGACGTTAAGATGGCTGCGCCCAACGGTGGGGCAGATCAGATTGGCCAGATCGCGGTCAGCAGATGGGCACTCTGGGGCTGCGTTCGAATCTTACTCGAATGGCGCCGAGTTATTCCGGCGGATCAAGTCACGTGACGAGACAGATGCAGCAACGCTGGACGCGGCTAGGTTTTCGAACGCAACGGGTGCGAGAACTTTACCCAGGAGTGGCATAGAAGCTGCGTTCGATTTACTTGCAGCTCCTGCACCGGTGCAGAAAAGTGTGGGGCGGTGTGCTTCCGGTCGTATCTCAATACATATACCGGAAGTAGACTGCCCTACATTTTTCTGCACCGGCGCAGGAGGTGCAAGTAAATCGAACGCAGCTTTTATCTCACTCTTGGGTGAAGTTCTTGTACCCGTTGCGTTCGAAAACCTACCCGCGTCCAGCGTTGCTGCATCTGTCTCGTCACGTGACTTGATCCGCGGGAGTAACTCTGCGCCATTCGAGTAAGTTTCGAACGCAGCCCCCGAGTGCCCATCTGCTGACCGCGATCTGACCAATCTGATCTGCCCCACCTTCGGGCGAGCCATCTTAACGTCACGTGATCACTAATGTGGCAAACAGGCAAGATGGCGGCAACCGGGGGGGGGGGGTGCCATTTTTGACCGCTGGTTTACCGCTCTAAGTTTACTCAAGCTCGTTGCTACAAACGCAGTAGCCACAAACCCCAAGTTCCTTTGATTTTTTGTTCTCGACTTACGAATTTTAAAAGAGGCCGCGGCGGAAAGCAGTGTTTTTCACATCAGTCGTGGGTCGTATGTTTCGCTCGATCTTCCGTCGTGGATTGTCCGTCCACATTATATTAATTTTTTTGAGCACTCTGTAAATTTATTTAAAAGGATTTAATACCATAATTATTTTTAGGCGTTTTGCTTTTTTTCTCCAAAAATATCAAAAACACCCCCTCGGTAAATTGTTGACGAACTTTGACAAATAATTACTGGCGATATACTTGGGTTAAATTGATATTGTTTTATCTCCACGGAGAGCCAGAAACACGCTCTTTATATATATCATAAAAAACGCGGCTGTATAAATTATCCTTTGCGGGACGTTTACGTTAATATTACGCGAAAACCAAAAAGTTGCATTTTCGAAATTGATTTTCTCAACAACCTGTTTATTTAATTTTTTTGTTAAAATGTAAGTATGAAAGTTGTCTACACGGAAAGCAAGTCGAGAAAGTGTGTATTTTGTTTGTATGTTCTATATTTAAGCATCAATATCGTACAAAATCGTGCTTTTACGGCTCGAACTGGACTTGCGAATTCCGCGCCTTCACAAACTTGAAAATATTTTTGCCTCTTTTCAACGTTTCCACACAAAAATTAAATACAGTAGTTCCACTTTGTTATATTTATTGATTATTTAAATTCTATTTTAGGTGGCAAGCTACTTTGGAGGAGTCCAAAAGGGAAAGCAACACTTCTAAACAGACCAGCAGGCGTCGTAAATTTTTGATGTGTAGAAATCGGCAGACGTCGTATTGATTCGGGGCCTTCACTGGCCTATATGAACGTCCCACCCTTTCGAAACCAGCAGATGAACACGACCTTTCGCGCTCGTTGTGTTAGATTGGACGGCCCGTTACTGTAAAATGAGCAGCGCACCCTGTGTCACGAGGAGTGAAATGGTACGAATGCGTCGCTGACGCGGCGAACATTTCTCTCGGCAGATATCCGATAGCACCGACAGGTTATCTCTTTTAGAAACAGCAAAGCCCGGAGACCTGACATTAAAAACGAGCGTGTTGGTAAATATACTCGTGTTTATTCTGTCCGGAGACTAGTTGGGTCGAAGTCAGACTCCTTGTCAACTATAACCGTTTGTGAAGAGTGACCTTCTGCCGAGATGAAAAGTTAGCGCCGGCTGACGTGTTCTCTTGAAAAAGGGAAGGGCAAAGAGAAAGTTTGAGTAAGTGCAGTAACCATCTCGAAAGCTCCTCTCCCGATATGAAGCTCGAGGCATGTTACGTCTCGGTTACCTTCTCGCGCATCGCTGCTCGAATCTATTGTTTACTTTGTTCCGCACAGCCACTGTTCCGCACAGCCGTCGTGGATGTGCGTAATAGAGTGAAGAACAAATTTGAGCATCATCTGGACACCGTCATCCTGTCATGCTTCAGTGTCGTGGGACTGGACTCGGTGTCGGTCAGTTAAGACTTTTTTTTTTTTTATTTCGTGCGTGTTTTTTTCGACCCGCTGAATGTTTTTTTTTTATGTTTTATGATTAACTGTTTGTTAGCATTGTTTAGTTGTTTGGTTTATTTCGTCATGGCGTAGCGACCTGGTGGTGCTGTAGAGAGCGTGTTCGCACGCATTCGGTTGTGTACCGTTTAGGGAATGCCCGGAGGAGTTGATGTTTGTTCTTGCCATGTGCGGCTGAGCTTTTCGGTCTTTATTAAATTTTTGTTTTCTTGTTTTACCTTTCCGTGTCGTCGACTTCTTTGTCTGACTCTCCATCAGGCGTGGACCTTTCGCTTTGCCACAGCTCGAACCTAAATATTTTTATTTTTTTAGCGCAATTTTCCTTAAGATCGGAGTTGGGTAATTTTATTCTTATTTATTTATTTTTATTCCCTACCCCTCTCCGTGACACTCTCCTCGTGTGTTTGGGACCGTTTCTGTGTCATCATTTTTTTGTATGACGAAAGTGAAAGGATATTCCCTGGTGATCTGTGCGATATGCGGCGAACAAACCCTAACGTTTGGTTTCGGAAAGAAGTGTTTAAAATATATCAATGATGTGGTGACTTTTTATGTCTTAGTAATATGACAGCTAATAACTAGTCATGCTATTTTACAGTGAAAAGTTTTCTAAATCGAAACAATACAACGTATGTGCCTCTTGGATATTGAAGGTATACTAGGCCTGCTGATTTGGTTACATATATGTTTCTCGTGGTTTCTCGCTCTTATCAAAACATAAATAACTATTCAATACCCCGAAATACGTTTATAATTGATTACAAAACGTCGACAAAAATTCAAGAAAACTTTTTACAATTTATAGAAACGCACGGGTCGCTATGTCTGACTTAGGTCTTGCAAGACCAAGACGGCTTTTTTTCGATATTGAGGCTTATATATAGAACATACAAACAAAATACACACTTTCTCGACTTGATTTTCGAGTAGAAAACTATAATATCTACATATTAACAAAAATAAAAAATGGGTTTTTTGGGAAATTCGATTTTAAAATTGGTACTTTTTGGTTTTCGCATAACATTAACGTAAACGTCGAGCGTGCTTTGGGCTGTCCGTAGACATAAAAAATATTTATGTAACCCAAGTAGATCGCCAGTATTTAGTTGTCAAAGTTCGTCAACAATTGACCAAGTGAACTTTTTTGACATTTTTACAGAAAAAAAGCAAAACGCCTAAAAATATTTCATAGTATTAGAGCGTTTTAAATGTGCTCACATAGTGCTTGCAAAAAGTTAATATAATATGGACTGAAAATCCACGGCGGGAGATCGAGCGAAACATCCGACCCACGACGGATATGTGGAAAAACACTGCTTTCCGACGTGGCCTCTTTTAAAATTCTTAAGTCGAGAACAAAAAATCCGACGAACTCGCGATATGTAGCTACTGTGATTTTAGAAACCATAACATATATTTTTTTTCAGTGAAATTAAAATTTTTTCCCTTTTTGCCTGCACGATTTGAGTTGAAAACACCCATATATATATATATATATATATATATATATATATATATATATATATATATATATATATATATAATAAACTCAGAACACTCGCCTTTACACAAGTTATGAAACAAGAATTCATGAAAGTTAAACATGGCGGCACGTACGTGACATTAACAAGTGTTTATAGGTCTGTCTCGGTCAGGGGGTGCTGTGGTATGCGCAAGACACGATAAAAAAAAAAGGCGTTGTAGCGTCCGTGAGACGCGACCGTTCAAAGCTGACATAAAACGGAGTCGTATACCGTCCACGTCTGACAGCGCCTGTCAGTGTCTTTCGACGCCTGCCGACGCTCGCGAACAGAGCGCCTGAAAGGACTTTGAAACCGTCTGAACGAGCGAAAAGAGCAGTGCAACTCACCTTTGAAGCGTCTTATCAAAATGCGTTAACGACTTCCTCGAAAAATGTTTTTATTGCCGTTTTATATCGCAACATTATATCAACGTGGACGAGCGTGGTGACGAAAAACCGTCACGCGACCCTAAAAATATCAGACTTTACTCGCCAGGGGCGCTTCTCCAAACTTGAGCGTCTGCAGTTTTGTCCTTACTTGGCTACCTTGTTATCTCATGAGCAAAACGACGCTGACGTTTGGCTAGCGTTGCTCGAAGTCGCTTGACAACTGTCAACACTCTCGGGTAAAAAAAAAGGAAACGAAGTTTGTTCAGTTAAGGCCAGCGTCGACCTTATGTCACCGGTAAAATGACAAAACAACGAAGCTAGAAAAAGAAAGGAGCACGGACGCTCGCTTGTTAAGTTGAACTATGAAACCTTCAGAACAGTGGGACTCTCTATGTGGTGATACTGTTTTTGCTTCAGACACAGGGTCAATCAGGGTGGCTAGCAACCTGGAAAACTGGGAATTCGACGGGTCTGAAAAAGTCGGGAGATTTCTACCCCAGTCAGCACGGGTCAGTAAAATTGAGCTTTGTTTTACCTCAGCGAGGACCGAATACGCCCGTGTGGGTTGACACACATTGCACGAGACTTAGCGGGTTGTCTATGCAAATCTATACTCTGCAGCGATTCAAGGGAAGTGACGGAGGCAGAACACATGACACCAAGGAAACGAGGGCGAGAGTATGAGCCAGGCAGTTGAAGGAGAGGGGAACGAGAAACTCCCCCATTCCCCTGGACCCCTTTTTGTTGTCTTAGGAGTCGTTTGTCTCCTGCTAGAAAATGAGTCCGTCACTCGAAATTCGTACAAAAGCGGGTTTCCTCTTTCTCCCGCCCCTGAAACTAAACTGGGGATGTAGATGTACAGTCACGTGACCCTCTCCGACGCGCTGATTGGCTCACTGGAACCCTGTAGCCTTTGCCGTTTGCCAAGTCACGGTGGGACGGAGCAGACTTGTACAGGTTACTGAAAAATGGTAAGGAATTACATTTACAATTACTCAAGTCTAAATTGTATTTTTTTTACAATTACAATTACCCTTCTATAAAAGTAAGTGACCCTTACCCTAAAAAGTAATTCGTTACTTTCGTGGCGTTAGTGCCAACATTATTGTCGTCAAGCAAGAAACAAAGGGAAGTGGGTTAGTCAAGTTCTTAAATTTGCCACCTGTTCTATTTATCGACCTTGAGTATTTCGAGCAACAGCTGGTTCCCGAAAGCCTCGTCGGGCAATTTCCGTTAATTTTTACTCAATATGTCGACTACACGCTGAACACCATTTGAAGTGAGGCACTGGATGGGAGTGGCATATTGTTCCTCAAGAATGTTTTATGCTCTGCATTGAGCTTTTTCAACGAAGCAGTGGAAGTACTATTCTCCTCAAAGATAGAGCAAAGCTTCGGCGTTGCAGCCGTTGCCTGATATTCGAGAGATTTAGTAGATCGTTCCGGTACCTCCGTTGCTGCAGATAACGATATGATGAATGCGCAAAAGACGGCGGCGGAGTACCGGGTATCGTTATCGGAGTCATCGGACGGATCGATCTACTAAAATTCTCCATTGTCGAAATCGCGAAGCTGTTGAAGTCATCATACATCTAGCGAAAACTAGAATACGAATTGATTTATGCCTATCTTACTATACCGGCACATATAACCAGACAATAACAAAACATAGTTGTAACAGTAAGGTGATAAATAATAAATAAGGTTTGGTTCGATACCCTTCTTCCTTTGGTTCTGAACAGGTCGAGCCTCGGTTGACACGTTGGTGAATAAAATTTTTTTCCAGTATATAAATATAAATAACCGATAAAAAAAAGTGAAAGCCGTTTACTACTCCCTCTAACGCCGAATTGGAGCGCAGCTCTTGAGGAGGAGGAGGGGAGGGTACTGAGGAGGAGGAGGAGGAGGAGGAGGGTAGAACCCTCCTCCTCCTCCTCTCATTCTTTAATATGCTCCGGGGGGGTCACCTGACCTCGGGGGGAGGGGGTCAAGTGACCTCGGGGGGGAGGGGGGGGGGCACGTGATCTTGGGGGTCACGAGACCTTGGGGATCACGTGACCTTCGGGGGTCACGTGACCTAGGGGGTCACGTGACCTTGGGGTGACCTTGGAAGGGGTCACGTGACCTTGGGGTGACCTTGAGAGGGGTCACGTGTCCTGGGGGTCACGTGACCTTGGGGTGACCTTGGTTACGCCGACGGCGACGGCGACAGCGACGCCGACGCCGCTCAAGCCGGAAACGGGCGCCTAAGAGCTGCGCTCTAAAAAAGGACACTGATAACAACAATAAATTAGAACGTCAGTTGAAACAGGGAAATGTAAACCCACGTTTGCCGTGTGTACCGTTTTTGGTATCGTTCAAAAACGCACGGAGCACGAACCGACTGCAGTTTACTCAGGTGTTCTCCAGACAGACGTCCGCTGATGCCGCGGGCAGCGAAGGGCATATTGTCACGGATGACAAGCAACGAGGCGGCGAAGGACTGGGTAAACTGAACGTTTAATGGGAAGAACTTGTGCCCAAAAATAAAAGGAGAAAGAAAGATAACAACAGAGCGTCGCGGGCGTCGGAGGCGGCGAAGCAGCACGATCGAACGCTGAGGCGAGACTGACTCGACAAGGTCGCGGGCGGCCTCTTATCTAAGGTGAGCCACTATCTCGAAGATTCGGCGGAGAAGGTTCGAGCGGAGCGCGCTCGGGGCGAGAATGAATACGCACTTTTTGGAACAACTAAAGCAGGGATAAACGATAGAAGTTACGTCTGGAACAAGAATAAACGAGAACTTTCTAGAGGTTCGTGATCACGCGTTGCTTTCTCAGCCCTGCGCGCGACAATATCAAGTCTACGTTAGCCACCATTATGCTTCATTTTTAAAAAGATCTGCTTGAGATAGGATGCGTCCTGCTGGGGCACAAACAGGAAGAAGAAGAAAGGAAGACAATTACCATTTTCGAAGAGCTCGCAAAAAGCTGGCTCACAAAAAGGGTAACTGAGAGGCAGATAACCTGGTTGGAATTCACAAATAAAGTGGGACAACCCTAGAAGTTGGACTACAAAAGAGTAAGCATCTTTTTAAAACAGGGTCATTAAGGTGAAAGAAACAGAAAAAAATACATCCTGTTTTCTAAGAGATGAGAAATGTGCAGCAACGAACGAGGATGCTTGTGGCAATAACACTTTCACATATTATCACATCTCCTTAAGTGGATTTTAGGGTAGACACCAACTCATGTTTACAAACAGACTGGATCGCCCCTAGCGGACGCCACCGACGCCGCGCACGCGCGATGGAGTGTGGGCAAGAAGCTCGCCGTCGCCCATAAACAAACCATTGAAATGCGATGTTGGCGTCCGTGTGAGTCCCCCTGCTCTTTTTCGCGTTGGAATTGTTTATTCTACGACTTCGTGGCAATGTCTGACTGCATGAGCGGCCTCAGCGAAATTACCGAGGCTCGTTACACCGCAAAACGTCGCGTGAATAATGTGACATGCGGCGATTCATTCCGCGTAAACGCCTCAGAATGTACGCTAAAGCCTGATTCGCATGATAAAATTCCGCTCGCAATTTTCAGTCGCGGCGTCGCTCGGGCTACAAGAGCGTGAACCATGGCTAAAATGGTCGACACTGAAAATCGCAAGCAGGATACGACCAATTGAATCAGGCATAACAAGTCGGTGATGGCCACTGTAACAATGATCAACATCTCCTTGTGTCTACTGTTTACACCGAGCCGGTTTACCCCAACCAACCTTCAAACTTAAAAGTCTTTTTAGCCAGTTTTCTTTTCTTTTTTTTTTATTAAAAAACCCGGCTGCCGGACTCTACCTATAACGGGCCTCCGACAGTTTAAAATAAATGGATATTTAATGATTTTAATAGCCGATCTACGCTCACATTTCCTCTAGCCTGCTAAATGTCTTTCATGTTTTTTTTTTTGTGTACTCATGTCCGCGTCTATATGTATATGGGGAGTAAGATAAGATTGACAAGTGCAACTATAGTAACGTTGTGAACGAAGAGGGGTGAGAGCATAGGCGTAGACTACAGGGGGCATCGCGGCTCGTGCCCCCGCCCCCCTGTTTACACCCGGGGGAAGCCCCCCCCCCCCCCCCCCCCCCCCGGGTTATGATTTTCACCGAGACGCTGTTAGCGCGAACACGACATCGGCGCATTTTCGCATTTTACTTATAGATAGTATCAGCCAGCACGAAATTTTATTGCTTACATTATAGAACTCATTGAGCTCTTTCTGTAGCATTAATAACGTGGATGAAATCATTTGGTTTCAAAGAGAAGAACTGAAAAAACCGGCGATCGCTTGATGGCGCTGTGTCGCGCTCTGCACCCCCTAAAATAAACTACTGATAATGACGGTGAAAAAAAAATTGCGCGGAGAAGCCCCCCCCCCCCCCCCCCCCCAGAGAACCTTTCAACCTGCCCCCCCCCCCCCCCCCCCCCCGCCGAAAAATGGAAAGTCTACGCCGCTAGGAGAGAGTGAATCTCGGAGCCCGGTGGTGTCTTTGCATTCGATGCGATGACGAGTGAGATCAGTTTTTAAGGGGGCCCTGCAACCCTATTTGAGCGTCTACCTTTTTTGCAGTTTCCACGTCTCTTGGGGTTCGAGCAAGCCAGCGGGCGCGGAGAGAGTAATTAAATATCAGTGCGTGATATTTTAACGGTACGACGCGAAAACCTCCTCCACTTGCGGGGGCGACCCGCGGTGCCGAAAGCGCGCAATATGTGACGACATCGTGACGTTTTAGGTGCTGGCCTTTCTACTGGTCGGAGCCGCTAAAAACTTTTTAGTCAAAATACAAAATATAAGTGGCGAGAGCCGTTTCGATTATTTATAAAAGTAGTTTTTGTTCAGTATTTTAGATAAGAAAAGAAAGAAATTCAGTTTATAAAGTACGAAAACAAAAAATGACCCGTCGACATACCCACCACCAAGCGGTGGAAAAGGCGGCGCGTAGTAGAAAGGTGTAGTGGGATCAGGCACCGACGAGCGGCGAGCGTAGAAAGGTCCCGGATGTACGCGACGGCGCTGCAGGCGAGGATCCAACCGGTTCCGAGTTCCGAAGGCCTTCGGCGAGCAGTTGTGGCTTGCGGTTTGGCCCTTTGGCGGTATGGCGCGCGAAGTGGCTCCCGTTCTGATCTCAACTTTTCCCCCGAATTTGTTGTCGTTTTTTTCAACGAAGTGTCATGCCGAATTAGTGTTTAATCGCGCAGAAAATGCAATGCGAGCCGCCCTGGCTTCCCGCTTCATACAGCCTATCCAGAGCATGCTTTAGTGGCGCCCTCTCGAGCCGTCAACACGTAGTGCAGCCGCCTTTGAGCACTCGCTGAGCTCGCTACCCCTCCTCTAGTTCATGGTCACTCACGCAACCCAGGACGTCATGAAGGAGGTTATTTTTTTTTGCTTGTCTTTGTAATTTTAATTTGCCTATAACTTTCAAGAAATAAAGCGAAATTCGAGAAAAGAAAAGTTTTATTAAGTTACTACGTTCAGTGCGCTAAAGTTCGGTGCAAATTAAAAACCACTAAAAAAGTCCTTGCAGTGCCCCTTTAACACTCCCACTGCGAAGTGCGCTGCTGCGCACTTCGCAGAGCAGGGAGCCTGTTCTGCGAATACATCTTGATCGAACGACGTTTTGTGAATGTTTGGGAGTAGTTACCGAAAACCGGAGTCAGCGCTTTCTCCGCTTCGCCGATTGCAGAACGGACTGCCGTTTACGCCTTTAGCATGATCGCGTAGCTGCCCGCGCCACATGTTTTCTCTATTTCGACCCGTGTATATGCGGTTCTAACAGTCTTCTCAAGAAATAATTAAAAAAAAATGTACTTACCATACGAGAAAAGGTTATCCATGTGGCGTCTATTTCTGTTCTATGTAAAAGTGAAGAGCATATTCAATCGACAAAAACGAGCATCAGCTGGCGACGGGCAACTGCGTACGACACCGGTCAAAGTACAGGCAGCTTGCACGAAAAAAAACATTCCTCGGACACCATAATCGTCTGCAACATGGCGACGAGGGGACTGGAAACAAGCTGATCACCAAAATTCAGAGCTGGCAGTAATGTAATTACTGTAATGAAATTACAGTAATTTAATTACTTGTTCCAGTAATTAGTAATGTAATTCATTACTTTTTGTAGCAGGTAATTTAGTAATGTAATTAATTACTCCAGCGACGGTAATTGTAATTAAATTACCTAATTACTTTTTCGCACCAGGCATATTTTTGTGTCCACAATACACAAGAGCGCTTTTCTTTTTATTTTATTTTTTTCTTTTTCCTTTACACATTTCCAAAAAACGCTCTTTGGCCGCCGCTATGTTGCTGATGCTAATGCGGCTGGTGCGACTCTCGCGCCCGCCATCAGCTAGACATTTTCTGCCACTCTCTTGAACTGTGAAAACCCGCTCAGCGCGATTCTCTTCCTATGTTTTGCGGTTTTGCATTCGACGTTTTCTGGCCCCTCTTGAAAGTTTCCGCTTACTTTTTCTGATGCATGCTGCGTACCCTCTCTGTGTTATCTTCCACTGTGAGAAATAGGGCTGGTAAGTGCCTGCCATTCGAGCTTTTCTGCTCGACATTCTCGGGAAACGAAGGAGGGGAAGTAGGTCGAACTAAGGCCCCTGGTGGAACGGCCCTCGACGCGATTTTGCGAACAATGACAATTGTTCTCCCCCACCCAGAGATTATCCGCGTAGGGTCCTCAGTCATCTCCAAAAATAGTTGTCCGGGTTGGGGTGGGAAACGGATCAGTCGCGTGCGTTCCTCTGTCCATCGGTAAGCATGCAACAGAGAGTTCTAGCTGTGTGCCATGAACTGTGTAAATAATGTAAATAAAGTTATCTTTAAAAGGGAGTTATCAATAGCTCCTTTATATTTAAAAGTATACAAAAGTAATGCGAAAGTAATGTCATTACCTTTAAAAGTAATTTGTAATGGTAATTAATTACTTTCTGGCTGTGGTAATTTGTAATGTAATTTAATTACATTTCAGCAATTTTGAGCAAAGTAATTAGTAATGTAATTTAATTACAAAATATGTGTAATTTGGCCAGCTCTGCCAAAATTAGGTCAGGAAACGTTCACTTGGAAAACTTTTCAGCCTTTCCACTTTGGTGAAAAAAGATCACCGGAGCTGTAGCTTCTGTTCTCGGCGGTGGCTTTCCAAGCGAGCGATCTGCTCTTCTTTTGCAAGGGAATCTGAAGCGGTCGACGCAGTGAAACTTTAGGCGATAGCGGCCTCGCGGCGGTTACGAAACTATTCACGCTACTGCGCACTTCGCCGCTCATTCCGTTCCCGCGTTTAGTAGACCGTGTGTCCCCCTCCAGTAAGCCCCTCCGCTACCCGGAACTCTACAGCCAAGGCCATCGGCGCGCAGGCGCAGTGGCTGTTTATTTGTAGCGGAGGGTTAGCGGAGGGGGAAACACGGTGTACTACGAGCGGAAAACCGGCAAACACAACACTCTAGACAGCTACCACAATCTATGAGCGACGGCGGCAACCATTTTTGTGTCGACATCAGTGTTGCGGAATGGGCCACCTCCATTCCATTCTAATTCCATTTCGGGGAATTAGAGTTTGCGATAATTTAATTCCTTTCAACTCCTAGGAATGGGGACACTGGGCCCATTCCCACTCCTGGAATGGCTGAATCGTTCCATTCCTATCCTCTAATTCCTAAACGTAAAAATTGGCACTTGACAGCTACATTGTGCTGCCGGCATAAGCAGCACAAAGCGGACATTATAAAACGCATACACAATTGCAAAAAAAAAAAAAAGCAAAATGCCTAAAAAGCATTAACAAAAAAGCACTAAGCGGAGTGCTGGTGGCACAAAGTGCTTGTTTACACTGTACTGTGCGGGATATCCTTTTGGTGGTACCACTGAGCAAAACAGAAGCTTCCTTGGGTTCGGATAAAGACGTGTTTATTGACTGAAACGCCAACACGCTTCGCTCCTAGACAATGAAAAGTCTTGGCGCTGGCTCAATTGCCAGCATCACCCGGTCGGTTTCCCGCGCTGCCGCATTAGACAGATTCAAGGAAAGTCGGAGGCCCACAAAGAAAAACCGAACTCCGTAGAGCCAGGGCCTCCGCCGACGAGAGTCCCTGGCACTTAAATTGGTTTGCTCTTTATGTTTATACAGCCTTGATGGAGATGCGCCTCAACGGGCAATCGGTCTCTTAGCTGTAGATGAGAAACTTGGCCAGTGCGGTACAACCGCTAACCTGGGGTTTTTAACGTGCATCACGCAGTAGTGATCACACGAACGCGTGCCGGTACGAAACTCATCCAGATCGAAACGGGCGGGGCGGCGGGGATCGAACCCTGGAGGTTCCCAGCGCAAGCTTTCGCTCCACGCTCCGAGCTGAGACGCGTTAGCCCACTCGGCCACTTCCTCCCCAGCCCCTGGCACTAATTGGTTTGCTCTTTATGCTTATACAGCCTTAGCCCCTGGCACTCCTTCGGGGCCAGCTTATGTAGCCTCGGAGAATGGACGCGCCCGGGGAGGCCGCTAGCAGTCGCGTCCATTATAACTCTCAAGGGTTTGCCGAAGGCGCGTTCACCCAAAATGGGCAAGGGAGAGCCGGGCCCTTCGGGGAATTCGGCCTCGTGGTTCCTTGTATCCGGGAGGCGACGCCATTGGTGACGACGACCTAAATCCACTCATTTTATTTTTTTTGGCAAACTCTTTTGCATTTATTTTCCAGGACACACGCGGCCAGCGTGCTTGTTTCATAAGACCATACAAATATCCAGTTTGTGCGTGGCGCAGAAATAAGCTATATTACTGTATTCTTCAAATACCTGCACAGCAATACGGCTTGTACGCAGCTGGAAGCGACTCTATGCACAGTGGCAAGAACACATCCTCTGTCAAAGTGCAACCTCTACGGCGCATCACGAGACTGTATAAACCATGTCGCGATAATGTCTTTCTGCAGGTCTAGTCAGTTCGGTCACGCGACAAGACGGTGACGACAATCCACTTCATCTTACCATGGACCGCAATAGACAGCACGAGAGCCATCGAAACCAATCCAGTGCCTTCAGAGTGTCGCGTGACCCTTGGGCGCAGCAACGCGCCGTGTGTGTAGTCCCCCTCACGGTGCTGGGTTGGCTGGGGTGACTCGTAGCGTCCGCAGCGGTCCACCGTGGTGAAACACAGTAAGCAGAGTCTAAAGTGAAAGGAAATGAGCGGGAGTCACTTGAATGTAAAACATATAACGCAGAAAGCATGCATCGGAACAAAAACCAAGTAAAAGGCGGACTTACACGTAAAAAAATGCAGTATACACTCTAAAAAAACAAAGGTGTCAAAGGAGAGTAAGTGCCCCAACTTACTCTACTTTAACTCTCTCTTCATCAAAGTTACTCTTTTGCGACCACTTCTTTCGATGATACCCTCCCTTAACCCTCACTCGAACTCGAGAGTAACTGTAGCGAGAGTAAGTTTCTCCTCGCGATATCACGGGCTGTCAACAGATGGCGCCGCTATGGGGTCGGCGCATGTTCGACGCTGCTGGGCGCAGATTATTATTTTTGTTTTCCTATCCGCTTCCTTTTTTTGTTGGAGGAGGATGGGCAAGGATGTTTTAATAAGTAAGTTGGTGCAGCCTACCTTTCTTTAATTTTGTCAACGCGGAATTCAAATGTTTTTCTGCAAAGTAAAAAAAAAAGGTGCGGAATTTACGGGTGATTCTTTGCTGCTCCTTTGTGCATATGCGTCGCCAGCGATATGAGCTCATAGGGACCGCCAAATGGGGCCGCCGATGTCCGCGTCTATGCATCGCCCTCCCGTCGCGGCGAAACGCTTGGGACTTTCCGCTTTAGATTATTATGTTGACTCTATGATCTTGACAGAAAAGCTTCGTACCCTAACTATGGGTTTATCGACTGCACTTCGTGTCAGGTGAAGAACTTTTTTGCGATTGACTAGGTCAAGAAAATATTCTGAAATGTTGTTATACAAAGACGGCTTTATGACTTTACAGGACTACTGCTGTCACAATAAGACGCCGAATGCCTCCAACATGGCGCCAAAGCAGACGACAATGTTGGCTTTGACCTACAGTTTAGCCGGAAGTGACGTCAGCTGCAAGAAATCTATACTTAGAAGCGCAAGAAGAAACAAACAACTGAACTGTAAGAAGTAGTAGTGCAAACTCGGAGCGCTACTGGCAACTAAATTTTATTTGGATGACAAGAACCTTTTTGCGCACCAGTGGCGTAGCCAGAGGACGGCGGGGGGGGGGGGGGGGGGGGGGGGGGGTGTTCAAGAATTGGAACATTCCCCAAATTTCATGTGGTCCTCTTTACCTCTTCTTTACCGTTTCGTAGGGGCCGTGCCCACAACATACCAAAGCAAAACGAAGAAAACGACGCTGTCCGTGGACTGGGTGAAAAACAGATCTCCGGCTTCGGCTTTTGGAACAGCTAGCTCTCTCCAAACTCGGCCATTTTAGTAACCGAAGCTTTTCTTCAGGCCCGCAGATGCGAAGGGCTCAGCTCCCGACGTCACAAAAGCCGTGAAATCCTGACCTCGAAGAACACTGGCCTCGCTTCGGAAAATGCAGGCGGCTTAACTAAAGTCCCCCACCCTTTGAGTGTCAAGGACTGGACGACAATTTCAGGGCAGCGCAAGAAAATCTCAAAATATCAATACTTTGACTTTACGAACCCTACAATGAGGAGGAAACAGGACGACAAAATAGCAAACAGCTTAGCGTTTTTTTTGTTTTTTTTGTCCCGTTTTTTTTTTATGTTTTACTTGCCTGTACTCGTTTAGCTTCAATAATACACAAACAAAAATGCAAAAAAAGAACACACACACAAAAACATTCACATCTTTGAAAAAAAAAACAAGAAAGGAAAGAAACAAGAGAGAAAAGCGACAGCATATGCGCTGTTGAAGGAGCTTTGCCGCCGTATTCTTAAACGCTACTCGACTCGAAACTCGACTCGAAACTCGACTTTAGGGTGGTTTTGCGATTCATAAAGAGATCTCCACTCGAAACTCCACTCGACTCCAAAATCTCCACTCGAAACTCCAAAATTTACTCGAGATCTCGAGTCTGCGCCGGAGCTACCTTGAACGGCCACTCGAGTCACTCGAGTGCGTTCAGTGTCATGGCGGCCGACGCATCGTTCGGCGACTTCGTCGACTTCGTGTTGAGAACTGACGAAGTTCTTCATGACGACCGAGACCCCGACCAGGACGTCGATGTGCCGAGACGACGTTGCCGGGACCGGCTCAATCCGCTGGAGCATTTCAACGATTGGGAGTTCCTGGTGCGCTATCGTTCTACAAAATCGACAGTCGTAAGCCTCCTGCAGTGCCTGCCGCTGGAAGCAAACGAGAGCAGTCGCGGCCTGCCACTGTCCCCGATGCTCCAGCTCCTCGTAGCGCTGAGATTTTATGGCGCCGGGACTTTTCAAGTAGTCACGGGCGACCTTGTGAACGTGTCGCAGCCGACGGTGTGCCGCGTAATCGAGCGCGTCTCCCGGGTCCTCGCCGAGACTATCTTCCCCCGCCTCGTGGATTTCCCGGAGGGTGACTGCGACGAGGTCATGCGGGATTTCTACAACATCGGGAAGTTCCCCAGTGTGACTGGGTGCATCGGCTGCACCCACGTCAAAATAAAGGGACCTGGCGGTCCCAATGGGGAAGTCTTCAGGAACAGGAAGGGGTTCTTCTCCCTCAACGTGAAGGTAAGTCCACTTCTGTTTGTGCTGTTAGCGACAGCGAAAAAGTTGAAAACAACGGCACGCCAAGACGCGGCGTCGCACGTGAAAGCTCGGCGATATTGTGACTGATATATACTAGAACTTGTGAAGATATCTGCACTCTGCGACAGTGCAGAGTGGTAGTGGGCCAGCTAGAGAGGGTTCAAAACCAAGAATTATGCATTGTGTGTTTGGAAACATACATTTGATTGGGTGCCGAGATGGCTTTTGTTATTTTATAGCAAACGCTCATGCTTCATAGTATTTTCCCCTTGAATTATACTTTTCGAAGAAAATATTTGGGAGATTTTATCCTGTGCTCAAATTCTGTTCTATTATACCGCCTGAAAAAAACCGAGGAATTAAGCCACATTGAAGCTTATGTCGCATAAAACTGCGAGAACTCAAATTCTAGTTAATTTCGAAAGCTTGCAGATGCACTTTGTCAACAATATACTAATCATAGTAAAAATTTCAGCTTGAGCACTTCTGTGTTCATATCATGCCAACCTGCTCATCTCTGCACTGCTCCTTCCTATCCACAGGCCATCACAGGACCCCAGCTGCAGTTTTTTGACATTGTTGCTAGGTGGCCGGGCTCTGTGCATGACAGCAGGATATTCGACAACAGTCGTGCAAGGGTCCTGTACGAGAATCAGCGCATCCCTGGCCTGCTGCTCGGAGATGCAGGCTATCCCTGCATGTCATTTCTTCTTACGCCCCTGACCAATCCAGGTGTCGCCAACAGCCCAAAGGGCAGGTATGTACTAGTTTGTTGGAAGAAATAATGGCATGAAATTCAGAACAGCTAACAAGAAGGGATGCAGTACCCACAGTGTTGCTATTGGTTACTATTACTTCTGCAAATCTTTGTTACAGCTAGATTCATGACCTTTGGGCCTTTGTATGGCAAAAAAAGCTGGCATTGTTCACTTCCTCTAGACAATTTTTTTTTTTCAAAAGTATGTAGCATACAACATTTCAGTTTTGTCTTTTTTTTTTCCTCGAGAACATTTGTTGTTCTTCAGAGTTAGTCAGTGTCAATTGTTGCTTTTTGTCACTAGAATTGAACTAGGGCTAAGAACTTGAATTAAGACGGTAATGTAGAAACCACCAGCCAAAAGTACACTGTATGCAGAACAGTAGCCTCTGGCAAGCAATAGAAAATGCCAAAAATGCAGCTAGCACGGATAGGCCGCACTGTACAGGTTACTGAACCATACTTATGGTTCCAGCAGTGGCGATTTTTTCACCTGAAGACCCTTATCTTGCGACGTTGCTTCCATTACCAATGCTGCACCATATAGGTACCAAGCAGCTCACCTAAAAACAAGGAACTCGGTCGAACGGGCATTTGGAGTGTTCAAGCGACGCTTCCCATGCCTGGACATGCGGCTGCAGTACAAGGCGGAACGGTCAGCCCTCATCATCACCGCCTGTGCTGCACTGCACAACCTGGCCCGGCTGCGAAAAGAGCCATGCCCACCCGCTCTACCCTCTCCACCAGTGCCCCGACGCCGGAGGCGGCTGCGTCCTCATGTACTGCCATCACCTCCAGACCCTGTCGACACAATCAACGACTCGCTGAAACGCACACAGATCATCGCACTGTGTTTCCAATAAGGATATTCAAGCAGAAGCACATGTTCATAGTCAATGACAGGTCAAGAATAGTGTACAAGCTGGAGAGGACGAATCAGACAGAAGCTTGAGGTGGAGAGGAGAAACCTCCTCTCCACTTAAAGCTTCCGTCCTATTTCTCCTCTCCAGCTTGTACTCCGTTCTTGACCCATCACTTACTCGTGCAAATACTCGGACACGAATCCAGTAGTAAGCTCTCCAATAAATTGATTCTTAAATCAGATTCCGGGTATTCGGTCACTTAAACATATTCTGGGAAAGACTTGTGGCCAGCACAGAGCTAACGAAAGACCTGCCCTTTCCTTCAATTCTAGTGTGCTGTTCCATTCAACTTCCGAATATGCAAAACACATTTGGTTCTACCATTCCACTACAATGTAGCGCACATAATTAAAATAAATAAGTAAATCCTCAGAATGCTGCTAAACTGCAAGAACCCAAATTTAATTGTGATTCCCACACCCTTGTTGCTTGCAGCGCAGGGCTGCCAGCTGCTCCATCTTTATTAGGGATGTCGCGAACCACCCTAGGTTCGATTTCGAAAGGTTTCGATATTTGCGAAGCGAACTGAGGTTCGATTTCGAAAAATTTCGATATTTTCGTACCGACCGAGGTTCGATTTCGAAAAATTCGCAACTTTTGTCCACAGCGGAGTTTCGAATTCGAAAATTTCGAAGCTTTCACGGTTTCTAAAATTTCGAATTCGAATATTTCGAATATTTTTTTACTTCAGGTTCGATCAGTTCGAAGATTTCGAAATTCTTTGTAAAAAAAATTCGAAAACTTCGAACGCTTCGAATTTTTATAGACATAGAGTTCGAACAATTCGAAGATTTCGAATTTCTTTTGGCATAAAGGTCGAAAAGTTCGAAAGTTTCGATTCTTTTTTTACGCTAAATTCAAAAAAAAAAAAAAGAAAAAAAAACTTCGAAGATTTTGAATTTTTTTTTTTTAATTTAAGTTTTCAAAGTTTGAAGTCCGATTTTCAAGTTTTTCTAGAGTTGCAGTTTCAAATAACGTTTTCACGACTCACTGGTTTTCACAAAATCAAGTTTAGAAAAGTTAGGGTGTGATATCTAGATTCTGCGAAGTTGGTCAGGCAATTAAATGAGACACGAGTGTCCCGGACGTGCTAGAATATTTGCCAGTGCAGAATTGTGACCGCCAGCCCCGGGGGCGGGGGGTCTTTAACCTGCATCACGCAGTAGTGATTGCACGAACGCACTGTTTTACGAGACTCATCCAGTTCGAAACGGCCAGGGGCGAGCAGGAGGTTGAGGCTCAGAAAAACCTGGAAGCGACCTGGCAAACTACCTCGCCACCCCTTGCACGCTGGTAGTAATCCGATCCGGTGAAGTTTATAATTGTCCTGGAGGTTTATTTTCTGGGACG
Source organism: Ixodes scapularis (assembly GCF_016920785.2). NCBI lineage: Eukaryota > Metazoa > Arthropoda > Arachnida > Ixodida > Ixodidae > Ixodes > Ixodes scapularis. Next base: position 27,798 of record NW_024609920.1, read on the forward strand.
GAGGAATCGCCTCGCAAAAAGCACTAAAGCCGACACAACTCGAGGTCGAGGAGCGTTCTACCATACAAGTGGCGTCGGAAGAGGAAAAACGGTGGGAAAGAGGGTAGCGGGGGGGGGGGGGGGGGGAGGGGTAGGGGCTTCAGCCTCTTTTTCCCCCTTGCAGGTATTTCGGACTGTTAAAGAAAACAATACGGGGAAAGAGGGCGTGGTCGAGCTTATTTTAATCTGAAATTATTTATGCATATGTATAGCTACTGTCGCTCTTCCCTGCATAAAAGGTTGCGTAGATGGTCACTGTTAGAAACTCGTTGTCAGAAGGCACTGCTCGGCACATGCTTAGTGGTTCGGAAGTTCAAAGCTATGTCTTTTCGACCTAAACACCTGTGCCGATAGTAACAAAAGAAAAAAAAAAGAATAAATGCAGGAATAAAAAGCAGGAGAAAAAAAAAACTATCAAGAATTCGTCGGAAGTGTTCTATTCTTGCATATTCAGAGGTTCAGAACTTCGAAACAAGTTTCTTTTATTAAAATGTGTACAGGCTAAAAGAAACACGTCCCAGGAACGTGAAGCGAAAAAAAAAAACGTTTTCTTTTAATGACGTGCTGAACTTGAACACTACTACAAATCTTCTGCAATGAGTTAATTTATTCCTTAACGTGAGAAAAACAATAAATATATTATTTTGTATTCTGCAGATGGCAATGATATGTACTGTCTGTGGTGTTAATTTAAATGCGATACCTCAAACAACTTAGACGAAAATAAATATCAAGTTTAGGTCATAATTGCATGCAGATACATGTTTGGACATTTCTTCGAAACTCACGTTGAATAACAATAATCACATCTTAAGACGGCACTTACCTAGGCTATACATAGATCATTGTTAAAAAGGTATAACATATCTGCCATAAATAGCTCCGGCTGCAGCATGCTTCAAATCTGGCACAAACGATAATCGTCAAAAACCCGTCGTCCGTCCTCGCCCCTTCGGGGATTTATTTCTTTAAACCTAAGCATGCCAGAACATTGAAATAAATGACATTGTCTTTCGTAAGAAACGCAGCACCGCGTGTAAAAGTTCGAGAAAAAAAAATTACGAATGTACCCCACTACTTGAAATCAAATGAAACCGTCCGCCGGTCTTTCGAAGTTCGACGAACGTCGAACTTTTACCCTAAAAGTTCGAAGTTCGTCGAACTTCTGACTTTTCAGAAATCGAAAGTTCGAAACTTTTCGAATTTTCTTGATAAATAAGTTCGAAAGTTCGAAATTAATCGAATTTTTTGGTCAGTCAAGTTCGAAAGTTCGACAAGCATCGAACCTTGCAGCGCAATAAGTTCGAAAGTTCGAAAAAGATCGAATTTTTTAGCGTAATATGTTCGACGGTTCGAAAAGCGCCGAACTTCTTAGCTTAACAAGTTCGAAAATTCGACCTCCGTCGAATTTTACGATATAGACAATTCGAAAAATCGAAATCTTTCGAACCTTTCGAACCGCTTGATTCGATCATCGAAACTTCGATTCGAAAAAAGTTCGCGGCATCCCTAATCTTTATCTCTTTCTCCAGCTGGAGCAGCTGGAACTCTGCCCGTCCGCGTCGTCGCTGTTCAAAAAGCTTGTTGCGCAGTATGCGCATTTGCATTAAATGTTGCGCCTCCTTCCGCCGATCTTCCCTCTCGAGGATGTCAACACGGGCCTCCTTTTCGGGAGCCATGATCCGCTCCAGTGCTGCGATGCGGTTTCCAGCTCTTCTGGATGCCCCGCTTGGCAGCTCAGCACGGGGGCAGGTAATGCTCCTTGCCGGCGGAGTCGCACAAGCAGCTCCAACGCTGCTGTCTTGGAGAGGTGAGGCGGTCGGCTCAGGAGCATCTGGGCATGCAGAACACATTGGCACTGTGAGTGCTAGGGGAAGAGCAAGTACATAGGGGAAGAGGCCCAACAGCCACATGGGCCTTTCGCAGAAATGTTCAAAGCTAGGCGTTGGCAAACTATAGAGTGTGTCCGATTGGTTATGTTCTGCACCACTTCTAACACTGTGGATGGTTTACGGTCGCATTATCATATAATTTGTGTCCCTCTGCTTCAACCTTCACGTTGTGCTTTGACTACATACGATTTTGCCCCGATAGCATGTTTTGTTCAGTTGGTTAACGACAGACCTTGCCATGTCAGACTGCTGATGGGATCAAATTCCTATCCGAGAAGCAAACAAGAGTAACTGCACTACATAAACCTTCCTCAAAGGGGACACCACAACATGTGTACACTCAGACGGTTGTTATGGCAGACACTTTGTTAAGAGCAAATGTGCGCAAGCTTGTCGCTAACTTGCAGCAGCGAACAAAAGTTGGGGCACAAACAAGCTGGTGAAAGTCTAACAAAAATTTAGTCGAAAACCCCGAGACTGCGGAAAACAGTGACAGCAGAATACTCAAGTCTCAAACACAGCTGAAATTTATTGCGCAGAGGTTCGTGTGTATATAGGGTCTCCAAGCCCCCACAGCTGTGTTGACACTCGTGTGTTGTGCTGTTGTCCTTTTCCCGTCCCTGGGTTGTTGCCTTAAATCATGTTACAACAAAGGTTGTCTGGTCAGATTGTATCTCCAGGAAAACAAAATAAATCTTAGCTTTTAGATTTAAACACATCTTTAGCAGAAAATCTTAATATTTCATACTTCCCTGAATGAGCAATTGAATTTTAAACAGTTTAAACTGCTCCTTGAATGAGCAGTGTTTACATAGTTGCCATTGACAACAGCAGAGGCTCTATAGTCGCAGAATGCAAAGGGATTTATTTCTGTCCCTCCATCTTTTTCTTGCCCGTAAGAGCAGTGCAAGTGTTACGATGTGGTTCATTGTCGTGCTAGATACTTTTCGAGAATGGGAGGAGACTTGTGGTTGTCACCTTTCATACTTTTCCGTGAAATAGGTAGCAGCTGTAAAATGGATTAGTGCAATGCGTCGCAAGCACTAGATTTACATAAAGGAATTTTGGGGAAAAAGACCTACAATCTCAGATCAATGCTCGACAGAAAAAATATGTCGATAAAAAAATTTTTGAACTAGAAGCGTTCCAATGGGAGAGGTGTTCTGCAATGCTTTCTCGATACCAATAGACCCTTTGCAAAAATCCCATAAGCCCGCGCGCGCCACGGGACGAATAATGAGAGTCCTAGGTACGCTCCTCCCATCGTCCTTCCTCCCGCTGCCCCTTTGTCATCCCTCTTCTTTGCACCGGCTCTGTCGATTGCTACACAAACGCTTTGTTGAACCAGGTCGAACTGTGCCATGGTTGCAGTGCAAAATGAGTGGATTCGGTGACACTGCAAGACATGAAGGTAAGTTGCGATGAATAAAGTATTTAAATAGGTGAATAGCTTCACCTGTCGAGATTCGCTTAAACTGGGCGCGTTAAGTCCGTGCTCCGCAGTGCGAGAGTTTGGCACTCCTTTCACTAAACGGACAGGAGTGCCACCGGAGACTGACACTTGAGCGCGCTCTTCATGCACCGAAAATTTCTTGGAGCGGGAGTGACTTCTTCGCGCTCCGTGACGTCACGTAAACAAACAAGATGGCTGCGCTGCATCCGAGACCGTCAAGACGAGAGGCGTAGCCGGACCGCTGCCCCTTTTCAGTTGATTAGTGCTTAATCCAGCAGGTAAAAACAATTTGATTTGAAAGCCAAGACAGCAATTAGCCTTCCGTAAAAGGTTTTTTCGTGCATCTCGCTTGAAAAAGAAATTCATCTGTCAAACGTGCTGATAGCACAGCGACAAAAAGTTGCCGAGATGAGGAGACATTTGGACCGCTCTGTCCCTTTTATAATGCTTAGCGCAGCGAATAAAGATGCTTCGATTTGAAAGCCGAAACATCAGCGAGCTTTGAGGAAAAGGTTTCTTCGTGCGTCTTGCCTGAAAACAAATTGATCAATTGACTGAGGTGCCAATAGCTCGGCGACAGGACAGTTATGAAAAGACAGTCAGGCTGCTGCTCTGCTTAAAATCGTTAGCCCAGCCGCGGCGAATAAAGATACCTAGATGGAAAGCCGAAACACCAGTTAGCGTTGCGGGAAAGGTTTGTTCATGCATACTGCCTAAAAACGAATTGACGTGCTATCAAATGACCGTGTGCCATATCGGCGAGACGGAACGGATGAAACTATAGGAATCTCTGACAAATTTAAGGGTTTCCTGCGTCAATGAGCGGGTTCAAGAATGTTGTCTTTAATTTAAATCGGAACAGAATGTATGGTCAATAAATAAGATCGGTCAAGGAAACCTTCCAGCTTCCACATAATGTGCATGAAACGAGTCTTCAAACCTTTCAAGAATATTAAAACGTTCGTAGGAACTTCATATTGTAGCCATCTCTCTTGCTTTAGACTATGGTGCTCCACACAGGCCTTAATATTTATCTTCGAAATATTTTCAGCTTCCGCCACCCGCATTCACGATCGGCAGGAGCTTGTGGGGCTCGTTGATAGTTTCTGGCCGTGTTCCAAAACTTACGCTATCTAACTCTAGGGTAAAGGTGGTTGTCGAAAACCTACCCGCGTCCGGCGTTTCTCTATTTTTGATGTCGCGTGACACAATCTGCCAGGGTAACTCGGATCCATTCGAGTAGGTTTGGAACGCAGCCTCGGTGTGTCGTGCGACGTGTTGGTGCAAATGTGTCCCAATCCAAAAGCCCCCAGTTACCTGTCACGTCGTTCCAGCAGGCGTGATTGTCATTGCCTTCAGTGTCTCGCACCATTGCTTCAAACACTGCAGCCGGAGGCAGCGACAGCACTGGCCGGTCTCTTGCCCTGTCGCTGTCGCAGAGATTTGTGACCACTGTCTCCATGTGGTCTGCCGCCGCTCCCACAAGAATGAGTGAGGGGCTCATCGGCCGGCTTGTTCGTGGTCCACCTCCTGTGACAGAAACCAAAGAATTTGAAGCTCAGATTGGAGAGAGTGAACAATGTATGGGACAAACAATTCAAAGAGCACACTGAATTTTCGAAATGCCTCTGTGCAGATAAAAACAATTGTTAGGGGGACTAGAGCGAACCCAACGAAGAAACAATCTGGCACAACTTAGTGGAGGCCCACCTGGAACCTTCTTATGGGCAATTGAATGCTGGGCACTTAGTTAGAATAGGCTTCCGGCAAGATGCGGGGACCTAATTTGCTTTCAATGGCGAATGTAAAAAAAAAAAAAAAATGTCAATAACGCCAAATGTTTTACAAAAAAAAAATATGTCAAGAAAAAAGCAAAGAAGAAGTAGGCCCACTTTGGATCGAACCTGGATCCGCTGCATGCGTATGAAGCGGACTTTGCTACGCTACAGCTTTGAACAACTCGTTTTGACAATTCGTTTTATACGAGACTCGGAATGGAGCACGACGTCGTGCACATAGCATTGTTCTGGCCGAAAAGGACTTCTCTCCGATGTTTACTTTTTACACATCAGGAACGGTTTACCAAATATGCAAATGGTCGACTTACCCGTGGCGTGGATGTCTCTCGTTTCGTCGGACTTCGTTTTTTTGTACCTGGATTTTTCGTTCTCCCAACGCTTCTTAAGTTGCTTAGCGCTTCGTGGGCGGACGTTTGGCTGGCTGTTATACTCGGTGCTGAGTTTCTCCCAAGCTTTAAGTTTAGCCTCCTTCGAGTAGTTATTTGTCTTTTTGCTTTCTATAGAACTCGCGCATGCTTGGTTACGAGCGCTTGGAGGAGCGCCTTCTCCTCCGCAGTATAAATAAAACGAGCCCCTGCCCGCTCTTTGGTATCGGCCATTTCCGAGTCGTTGCCGTTGGGGTCCTCCATGATTCGTCGTGCGAAGCGGCGAGGCGACGAAGCAGGGCTGCACGGGGCGAAATCAAGAAAGACCGAGACGAGATCGACAAACCGTGAGATGGACGACTGTCGACGAGAGAACGACAAGACGCAGCCAGCGAATGCGCTTGTTGCCAGACAAGATAACGACTTTGTCCGTTTTGTCGCTCAAGCATGTCTAAACTTTACGCTGCCTTAATAAAACTTCGTAGTTCACTAATTCGATGTTTTATGGTACACGTTTTTAGATAACACGAACGAATATATTTAATTTTCACGTGAAAATGGTGTTTTGAATAGAACCTTTGGCTATGATCTCGCTTCCAGACGTCCTCAAGCTTGTTGGAGTGGAGAACGGAATCTCGAGTTCGAGTGAGTGCCGATTCGCGTCTCTGAATACCAATGGCACTTCGAGTGGAGTCGTGCGTCCATACTCCACTCAAGTCGAGTCGAGTTTGGAGTCGAGTGGGGGAATGTTTATGAATACGGCGGTTAGAATGCTTATAATCAATTGGTTTCAAAGCGCACCCATACCCATTTTCACCTGAAGAAAAAAGCAAGTTTTGCGCATTGTTCATACGCGGCGCGAAGTAGTTCTTGCGAGATTTGGTTGTCGGAGGAAAAAGCGATGCTTTTGGCGTTTGGAACGTGTATGTCTTGATAAGATAACACGTATCTAGTCTACGATTCACTTTCATATATCTTAATTCTCTACATAAAGGGGGAAATCAGTAATACTGCGCGAAATGCCAGACTTTTTTTACTATGGTTCTTGAGGTGAAAAGCGAATTATGCGATGAATATCTGACGAACGTCGCCCTACGACACGGTAGCTTCGCGCGCGACGTGGCAGCCACTGTGCTGATGCCACGCGCTGAGCAAAAGCCGCCGGGCGTCGATTTTTCGCGGCGTATTCGTCCCATGGACTTCAGCCTTAAATCGCTGCAGTGGGTAATGTTTACATGCTTGCGTTTAGCATGTCGTGGAACTTCCTTTACGTATATAAACTTTCAACAAAGAGTTCAAGAGCCAAGCTGTCGCTTCATGCTTTTTCAAAGAATGATTATTGACCTACAACTTCAAGCGTGCCATCAATATCTCCAACAGAGTCGGCACATTCACGTCAGGCAGCATCGTCCACCCTAGGCGAGAGCGATGTTGTGGCCAACGACGCCGGTCTTTGTGTCGCAAGCCTCGATTTCGAGCTAATATCCAGCCTGTGCGGAGCATTCGTTTTATTAAATGAACTTCCTGGGAAAGTACAAGTTTTGACACAGATGTGGAGGGACCCCACCACTTAAAGGGCCGCCCACACCAGCGAGAAAACGCGCGTCGCACGCCGATCGCGGGAAGGCGCGTCCCACATCCTGAACACCACACTAGATAGAGTTCTGCCGCCGCGAATGTCACGTGACAGCACAGGAGGCCTCGCGCACTCTTGAAGTATTCGTGCGAACGCATGATTTCCCGCAAGATCTCGAGGATTCAACAGATTTTGCGGAACGCGTTTTCAACGCGATCGGCGCTCCGCGCGCGTTTTCTCGCTAGTGTGGGCGGCCCTTAACGCGTCTGGGCGGTACAGGCAACTTGCATTTGCCCAGAGGCCTTGTATCCTAATGTAACCCGCCTGCTGCAAATCGTGGCCACCATGTCCGTTAGCAGCGCTGAAGCGGAACGTTTGTTTTCGAGACTCCGAAGACTAGGACGTTGAAGCACCTGAGTGCTTAAACGTCCCAGGGGCGCTTGCTACTCCGTTCTAAGCTGAGACCAGACGCTCCACCTTTAACGCGAGCTCGCTGGCTTCGGCAGTGCTTTGGTTGCGCGTGCCTGCGCGATCACACTTGTTTTTGCAAGGGCAGAAAGCTCGCGCTAAAAGCAGAGCTTCTAGTCTGAGCTTAGTCGGGAGCGCAGTATAGGGGCTGCGCTTTTGAACATTCACCGGAATATGCAAATCAGCACCGAAAGGGTACTCTCGCTTCTTTCTATCGACCGACGGCGGCTTCCACTAAATGTTTAAACCCCAAAAAATAATAGAAACTGGTATTTTTCTCTTTCACTTTCTTGTAAGACGACAACGAAGAACGGAAATAACCTAAAACATGACTATACAACGATAATTTCTGAAAAATGTGATCCGCGCTGGAACAATGAGCGTGACGCTTCACTAGCTCATTGCCCCAGTGCGCATTGTAGTTTTTGTGTTTAATTGTATTTTAAACTTTGCTATTCTCTGTCACTTTTCCGTAGTTTTCAGTCGTTGGATACCCGAATGTTCCGCATTGAAGTGCACACACCGTAATTTTTCGTGACCCCGTCTGGACTTTTTTGTTCAAAGCCAATTATAATATTTTATGACTGCGTTCTTTCGTCGTTGAACAATAAATTTCAATTTTTTAAAAATATTGTAAGAACGAGATGTGACAAAAATGTTTGGATTTTTGTCGTCTAGGAAACAGGAAAATAGTAAACAAAATTGTGTTTGGACAGTTTCTTTTCCTCTCTTTTTTGTGTCTTTCAAACAGCTTAAGCGAAGAAAAACATCCCCTGCTAAAACTTTCCTGGCTACGCCACTGATACACACTTTATTATACCTGAAGCCAAATGAATCTGAATTCTTTATTTAATAAAAGAAGTGACGATGCACTGATGCAACTGTCATCTGTCTTTACACTGATATTGAACGCCTCAAAAACTTCCCCTCTGTTTTCTGTTCCTACTTGCCCGGGATCTGTGTTTTAGCTAGCAAAGGGTCATACGAGCACTTATCACAGTGGACTGCCAAGTTTCCCAAAGGAGACTGCTTTACAGAAAGTTCATGCCCTATGTACGATCGCGTGGTGCGCACGGAAGCACCCGATGTCAAATGCCCCACAGGACTTGGCGTCAGTCGTGCAAGTGTTTTGGATATTCTTCTTTGTAATAGGTTTCCATCGATCACCTCCGCTTCAGTAGTCCCCGGAATAAGTGATCATGAGGCAGAAGTAGCGACTATGAAATGTTTGAATGTGCCTAGAGATAGAAACCCACCCAAAAAGGCGTACAGGTTCAATAGAGGGGATTATGGTAGTTTAGGTTTTGACCTTATGAATCTTTTGTCTGATTTCGAGGTGTAGAGTATGTCATGTGATGTGAATACCTTATAGAACATCTTTAAAAATAAAATACAAGAATTTGTAAAAATTTATGTTCCAACAAAGATGGTCAGCGCGAAGCGCAAACAAGATAAGCCATGAATGAATTCAGAAATCAGACGTTCAATAAATAAAAATAAACGTGTTTTCGCACGGTATAAAAAAGTAACAATCCACTGATATTGGACCAGCTTAAAAATCTTCAAAAAGATCTCAACGTAAAAATAAAAAAAAGCTGAATCAGAATATTTTCTCTCCCTTGATAGCAAACTTAAGGACTGTCCCAAAGAACTTTGGAAGTATGTAAAATCGCGACGAAAGGATGTGGCTGGTGTCCCCTCTCTTCTGGTTGATGATAATCTAGTGACAGACGATAGCGGCAAGGCAGCCGCTTTCAATAAATACTTCAAATCTGTGTTTTCAACTTTCGCACCTTCGTCACTACCGCCGACGGTTGATAATATTAGCGGTAAAATGAACGAACTCGCGTTCGATCACAATGGCATAACAAAATTACTAGGCAATATAAAACTTGGAAAAGCACCTGGGCCGGATGGAATTCCAAATATCGTATTGAAATCTTGGGCCGACATTATAGCATCATACTTATTAATAATATTAATGAGGTCGCTAGAGAGTGGACGTCTACCTGGTTGATTGGAAGTTTGGTAATGTGGTCCCCATACACAAGAACGGTAAAAAAAAAGTGTCGAGAACTATAGGCCCATTTCCCTAACGAGTGAATGTTGTAAGATAATGGAACATATAATCCATTCTAATCTTATTAGTTATTTAAATATCAACAATTTCTTTTCCTCGGCTCAACACGGTTTCCGCACAGGGTTATCATGTAACACACAGCTCCTAGAATTTTATCATGACCTTGCTTGTGCATTTGATAGATGCTGCCAAACTGATTGCATTTTTCTAGATTTCAGGAAAGCTTTTGACGTGGTTAATCACTCGCTCTTGCTTCATAAATTGCATAGCCTAAACATCGATGTAAAAGTTTTGCAATGGATAGCAGATTACCTTAATGCTGGGAAACAGCGCGTCATCATGATTGGATTTCATTCATCATATGTAGATGTAATGTCAGGTGTACCACAAGGCTCTGTTTTAGGACCCCTCCTTTTTCTAATTTTTTAATATAATGATATCACGCACGGAATTTCATCGAATATAAGGTTGTATGCTGACGATTGCGTTTTATACAGAGAAGTGACCGATGACACCGACGTCCAGGCCCTAGAGGGTGATTTAAATAAGATCACAGAGTGGTGTGACAAGTGGAAAATGTTCCTTAATGTATCCAAATGCGTCCACGTTCGATTCACTAGAAAACGTAAAATTGTCTCTGCCGTTTTCAAACTAAACAATCTTCCTTTGCAGCTTAGCACTGAGGCAGTTTATCTCGGGGTAAGCCTAACCGCTGATTTAAGATGGAATAATCATGTGAAGTTCTTATGTTGTAAGGCCAGCGGCATGCTCCATTTTTTGCGTCGCAATTTCAGAAAAGTGTCGGCTCATTTGAAAGAAACTCTCTTCTTATATTATGTCCTCCCAATCCTGGACTATGCTTGTATTCTTTGGGACCCACACACGCAAACATGTGTAAATCATATTGAAAGAATTCAAAACCATGCCGCTAGATATGTGCTAAATAACTAAAATTTTTAGGACGGTGTCTCTCAATTAAAGCTTCAACTCGGATGGAAACCTTTACAACTAAGACGAAAGTGCCTCCGTCTCAAGTTCATGTATAATCCTTATCACGGTAGCGTCGGTATAGATAAGTCGAGATACCTATTGGAACCTCATTACGTTTCCCTTAGAACTAGTAATCAAAACAAGATCCGAGAATTTTGCGCACGGACCGACGTTCTAGAATATTCCTTTTTTCCGCGGACAGTTAACGACTGGAATGTGCTGCCCGACTCACTTGTACAATCATTTTTTGATGAAATTATATTATTGTAGTCGGTTCGATGTGTGACTTCTGCACGCTGTTAATCATTTTTTTTGTTTCATATTATTGCAGTATATCTTGGCATGTTTCTCCTGTTTGACATGGTTATCTTGCTGTTATTCATTTTCTTATATTGTTGCAGTATATATGTTTCTCCTGCTTGCCTTGTTATTTGATGTTGCTGTTCTGCTGTACGTTTGCTTTTGTAAATTTCTTTCGTCCCCCCCTAGTGTAATGCCCATCGGGCGATGGAGGTACCAAATAAATAAAAAAATAAATAAACCGGTCTGGTCTCTCTCGGTCGTAGTCGGTCGCAAGAGTGTGAACGGGCATTAAAGGTCCGTTCACACTCTTGCGACCGAGTACGACTGAGAGAGACGAGATCTCTTAAAACTTCTTAAATGTTTTTAGAATGAGGGAACATACCTGCATTGTGGCGCCATCTATGCGGTGACCCCGGAACTGCATTTCACAAGAGCGAAGGTTTTGCGGGATTTCCGAGCTCAAATGTGCGTAATACCCATAGAAAGGCTCGTTTATAATATTGACAAAAGTTTTTCGAGCCAAGAAATAAAGGATAATGCGCGAGAAATAAAAAAAAATATGCCTGACCGCCGAGTTTACACTGCTTCCCAATAGATGGCGCCAGTGTGTTCTCTGGTTTAAGAAGTTTTAAGGCCCGTTCACACTCTTGCAACCGAGTACGATTGAGAGAGACCAAACCGGTTTTTAAGCCTCTTGCGATCTCTTCAGACCAGCTCCGCTGCCTCGCATCCGGTCCTAACGAGTCGCTCTCAGTCGTACTCGGTCGCAAGAGTGTGAACGGGCCTTTAAGGAACCCAGGTTTAAGAGGTCGCAAGAGTGTGAACGGGCCTTGAACGGCGCCTGTAAAGACCATCGCTTGCGCGAAAGGCGCCACCGCCACGCCCCCCCCCCCCCCCCCCTCCCCCCTCCACCCTCTGCTTTTTGCTTTGACGCTTTTTTTTTCTGTATTGCATTCCACGCGGATTAGCTGTTTCCCGCCAGTTCATTTTATTTCTGAGCAACTGGCTCGCTGACTGGCTCAATTTCGCTGACCGTAAACACTAAAAATATATGAATAGAACAACCGGGTTCATTCTATTCCCCTTCCATTCCGGGCAAAAGGCATCTAATTCCCTTCCCATTCCATTTCCCTCAACGTTGCATTCTATTCCGGGGTCGCGAAAATTTGGAATGATTCTAGAATCATTTCAACTCCGGAGTGGCAAATCCGCAACACTGATCGACTTTTCTTTGCGGGGGCTGTAAAAAAGGGTGGGTAAGGGGAAGAGGGAGGGGGCGCTTTTAGTTCCGCTTTTGTAGAGGAGGGAACCTCGACGAAGTTTTTGCTTTTGTTATCTTAAAGACACCCCGAAGGTAGCATTCTTTTTTATTGTCTAAAACGATGCAAATTGTAGTCATAAGCCTAGTTCACATGCAGCGGTTTTGGCCCAAGAGCGGCGCGATTTCTGCCGTCGCGGCGCTCTGGCCAGCACCAGCACCAGCAGTGGCACGAGCGCCGCGACGGCAGAAATCGCGCCGCTTTAGGGCGAAAATCGCTGCATGTGAAACACGCTATAGACACGCAAAAGAACACCGCATCGCGAAAAAAAATTTCCCCGCGCACGCGCGCGCTCCTTTTTATTTTGGGCGTTTATATTTCCCGCGCTCACCTCCTTGCTTCCTTTAATCGGTGACGTCAAAAATCAGGAAATTTAGAAGCTATGTAGGCGACATTTCTATAACATTTAATAACGGCAATCGTAAAACATGTTTTTTAATGCAATGACGAACGCACTACGGCCTTTCTTTTTGAAATACCAAAAATCAGATTTCGGTGTGATGTCGCTTCCTGGATTTGTGTTCTCCCTCGGAAAACTTGACGGCGCTCGAGCAGAGGCTTATCACCGAGTCGGGGAAGAAACCGGTTTTTCCCCGCGCCGGCTCCCTTCTATCCCGCCTGCTTACCTCCTCCCCTCTTCGGGTCGCGGTAGCAGCGGCGCTTTGCTTCACAGCGTGGTGCGGAGGTCCGAAAGAAAGTCGAGTCGCAGGAGACCGCAAAATTTGACTCACTGCACTGGCGCGGATCGCGCGGGAACTTCAAATTCGGCATTTGGAAATTGTTTTTTTTAATTCACAAATGCTGAATTCCCAAGTTTCGAATTTTGAGGGTAATGTCCCGGCATCATTTTCAATGGTTTCGGATAATAAAATAAATTACGATTTTGATGTGTCAGTGCCCCTTTAAAGCGCGCGCAAACAATCTATATAAAAAAAGAGAGAACTGCCTTTGGTTTACCGTAATATCAGGACGTTCAATTTTGTTCAGCATCTCCCGTTTTGAGCTGTCTCTACCTATCGAGGAAGGCACCTACTAAAACTGTCTAATGCTAGAACGACAAAACCACACACGCATGCACATTTATATATTGAACATATGATAAATTCTTAAAACAGTCGGTAGTTTAGCGCGCGACCACACACGCTCGGAGTATGTAATAACGTAATCTCGCAAGGGTACGCCGGCGGCACTACCGATTTTAGCCGTCCCAGTGTTACCTCATTTGGCCACGGTGACGCTCTCTGGATGGCGATTGCCCCGACTTCGTTGCTGCGCGTCGTGGCGTACTCCGAGTTTAGTTTCGCTTCGCGACTTGCGACCTTTTTTACCTTTTCGGCGAAGATCCAAAGATCAAGCAAGGAGCAGGCTGACATACATGCAGTTATTATGATCCCATTAAAAGAACCAGGAAGCAGACTCAAGATAAATAATCGTTCCTCTAGAGAGCTGTTTTGAGTGACTGAAGTGACGTGTGCTCATTTTACCTTGGTCATCAGGAAACATACCTGCAATGGCTGTAACTTTTATCTTTGTGAATTTTTCTTATCATTCCTAAAAAGAAACTGCTTTCAGAAGATCTCACAACCTAATTAGACGTTTTACCCGTAATAGTCTTAAATCATATTAAACACTTTTCAGAATCGAAAAAAGAAAGATGCACGAAGTTTATAAATAACTTTCTTTCGCAGTTCCACACGCAAGACTGTGAACACTGTAAGAACCCTAGAAACGCAGTGGGCATGCATGCAAACAAATGTGGCCATGAAGGAGAAAAATATTGAAGGTTAAAAAGCCTGGCAATTCGATCGAATAAATGGCCCGACCGTTACCACTTTATTAAAAGGGAAGAAAATGTTAAAAGCTTGCAATTACGAAGCCCGGTTCTTCGGCAGGAACTTCGGGGTTGCCTTGTAGCTGACTCTTCTTCGCCCACCTGACAGAAGCTCTTTATTAGCTGTACGGTCTACACATCATGAAAAGATATATCCTCTGGAAGCTACCATCTAGAAAGCTTGTGCGTAGCGTATGGCGCGTGTTTTCCTCGCTTTCTCTGGCGACGCACATGCGCCTGCCCGGCTGTGGAGCAGCACACGCTGGGCTGTTGCTTGGAACGCCTTCATGTGCGCTTTGCTTAGGGTGATGACATCGGACCATTTGGTTCCTGATGTTTTTGCAGGCACGCAGCCCGGGGGGGGGGGGGGGGGGGGGGGCGGGCCCAATGGCCCCTTCACCCCCCCCCCCTCCCCCCCCCCCGAAATCTTCCTTTTTCCAGGGACCTCCTCTCTTCCCTTCCCTGACCTAATTTTGGTGATCAGCTTGTTTCCAGTCCTCTCGTCGCCATGTTGAAGACGATTATGGTGTCCGAGGAATGTTTTTTTTCGTGCAAGCTGCCTGTACTTTGACCGGTGTCGTACGCAGTTGCTCGTCGCCAGCTGATGCTCGTTTTTGTCGATTGAATATGTTCTTCACTTTTACATAGAACAGAAATAGACGCCACATGGATAACCTTTTCTCGTATGGTAAGTACATTTTTTTTTAATTATTTCTTGAGAAGACTGTTAGAACCGCATATACACGGGTCGAAATAGAGCAAACATGTCGCGCGGGCAGCTACGCGATCATGCTAAAGGCGTAAACGGCAGTCCGTTCTGCAATCGGCGAAGCGGAGAAAGCGCTGACTCCGGTTTTCGGTAACTACTCCCAAACATTCACAAAACGTCGTTCGATCAAGATGTATTCGCAGAACAGGCTCCCTGCTCTGCGAAGTGCGCAGCAGCGCACTTCGCAGTGAGAGTGTTAAAGGGGCACTGCAAGGACTTTTTTAGTGGTTTTTAATTTGCACCGAACCTTAGCGCACTGAACGTAGTAACTTAATAAAACTTTTCTTTTCTCGAATTTCGCTTTATTTTAAAAGTTATACGCAAATTAAAATGACAAAAACAAGCAAAAAAAAAAAATAACCTCCTTTATGACGTCCTTGGTTGCGTGAGTGGCCATGAACTAGAGGAGGGGTAGCGAGCTTGGCGATTGCTCAAAGGCTTCCGCACTCTGTGTCGACGGCTCGAGAGAGCGCCACTGAAGCATGTTCTGGATAGGCTGTATGAAGCGAGAAGCCAGGGCGGCTCGCATTGCATTTGCTGCGGGATTAAACACTAATTCGGCATGACACTTTGTTGGCCACAAACGACAGCAAACACGGGGTAAAGGTCAGTTCTGAACGGGAGCCACTTCGCGCTGCCATACCTCCAAAGGGCCAAACCGCAAGCCAAAGCTGGTCGCCGAAGGCCTTCGGAACTCGGAACGCTCGGAACCGGTCGCATCTTTGACTGCACCGCCGCCGCGCACATCCGGGACCTTTCTACGCTCGCCGTTCGTCGGTGCCTGATCCCACTACACCTTCCTAGTATGCGCCGCTTTTCCACCGCTTGGTGGCGGATATGTGAACGGGTCATTTCTTGTTTCCATACATTATAAACTGCATTTGTTTTTTGTTTTTCTTATCTAAAATACTGAACATGAACAGAAACTACTTTTATAAATAATTGAAACGGCTCTCGCCAGTTATATTTTGTATTTTGACTAAAAAGCTTTTAGCGGCTCCGACCACTAGAGAGGCCAGGACTTAAAACGTCACGATGTCGTCACATATTGCGCGCTTTCGGCACCGCAGGTCGCCCCGTAGGTGGAGGAGGTTTCCGCGTCGTCCTGTTAAAATATGACGCACTGATATTTAGTTACTTTCACCGCGCCCGCTGGCTTGCCGCAACCCCAAGCGACGTGGAAACCGCAAAAAAGGTAGACGCGTAAATATGATTGCAGGGCCCCCTTAAAAAACTGATCTCACTCGTCATCGCATAAACTCTAAAGACACCGCCGTTCTCCAAGATTCAAAAATCACTCTCTCTCAGGGGCGTAGACTTTCCATTTTTCCGGGGGGGGGGGGGGGGGGGGGGCAGGCTGAAAAGTTCTCCGGGAAGGGGGGGGGGGGGGGGAGGGGATGCTTTTCCGCGCAATTTTTTTTTCACCGGCAACTTTCAGTAGTTTATTTTTAGGGGTGCAATTTAGAGCGTATGTATATCGCCATATGTCCGTCACTGTGTGCGTTATTTTGTTTACTTGCCACTACTAGAAGCTCGTTATATGGCACGTAAACAGCGTCTCGGTAAGGACCATAACCCGGGGGAAAAGGGGGGGGTTGTGCCCCCCCTCCCCCAGGATGTCAACAGGAAAGGGGGGGGGGGGCACGAGCCCCGATGCCCCCCGTTGTCTACGCCTATGCTCTCTCCCCTCTTCGTTGACAATGTTAATACAGTTGCACTTGTCAATCTTATCTCACTCCCCATACACAATAGTGAACAAAAAGATATGATATTTTGTTTCTTTTACAGAAGTATTGCTCGACGTCTAAGGAATAGCCAATTATATTTTGTTTTGATATGGTACACCATAATGCAGCCTTTTTAGCCACCAGGGGTCGGGTTTCAACCCCTGGTGGCTAAAAAACGGCTGAACAACCGACCCCTTGTGTCAACATTGACAATTTCCTGAATTCCGAATGCACCGTCGGTGCCAACCGGTGATCGATGCAAAGGGTTTCCCTACAAAGTACTGATCAGCTTAGGTTTATACCGAGACATAAGGTTTTACGCGGTGTCCCATTTTGTCACAACAGTCAGATTATTGACGACGTCCTCTTGTACTGCTGTTACCATGGTTTTCAACGAATATCGATTACAAAAAATTAGGGCTGGGCGTCGATTAAAAATTTTAACCCGATTTATCGCAACCCTTTAATCGATTAATTAATCGATTAATCGGTTGACTTTAGTAAAAAGCAAAAGTAGACATTTTGTCCTTACAATTTGTTTTATTGTATGATAAACGGCGCATATATACAAACTTAATTGAGAATAAACGTTGATGTAACGCACTCACAGATCACAACCCCAGCTGCGGAGGCAAAGAAGTTTGTTGACATTTTCCGGCAGGAGCGAGTTTTTTTGTTTGTTGACGATCATCCCTGCTGCGCTGAACGGACGCTCGCAGGGCGTTGAGGTGACTGGGACACACATCACACTCTTCACAATTGGCACAATTTGAGGAAACAGGGAGCCCTGAGCTCGCCACCACTGTAGTGGGTCCAGTTCATCGTCCGTCACCTCGGCCATCGATCGATAAAGCGACACTTGGCAGGAGATGGTGGGTTCTTCATTTTCCTCCGAGAAAACGTATTTTCTTTTTTTCTTGGGCGTTAGATCAGTAGAATCGTCCGAAGACGCATGTGTTAGCTGGGAAAGCCTTTCCCACACAAGTTTGCGGCGATCTTTTTCGATGCGTGCGAGGCTCTTGAAACGAGGATCGAGACACGTTGCCAGTTCATAGTCGTTGTATTGCGGCCACGCGCGAAGCCTCTCATCGATAGAGTCCACCAGCATGGCCTTGAAGCGGCAGATGAAGGCAGGGTCACAGTCATTCGTCTTCATTTTATTCTTTAGCAGTTTTAAGGCTGGAATAAGTACAGACCGAGTAACGTACTTGTCCCCTCCAAGGAGCTCAGTAATGTCGAGCAAGGGCTTCAAAACTTCCCGAAGCTGCTCCAACATATCCCAATCGACGTCTGTGAGGTGGGGAATCGACGATTTAATGGTACTGCTGTCCTCCATGGAGCGGCGCAAAGGCTCCTTCAGTTCAAGCAGGCTGGTTATCATGATGTACGTGCTGTTCCACCGTGTTGCGATGTCCTGCTGAAGCTTCTTCTTAGGTGCTCCGAGTTCAGCGGCATGTTTTGAAAGGACGGCCTAGTTGTTCGAACTGTGCTTAAAGTGACCCACAGTACGACGACAGGCGGCTAGCGGTCGCTCCACACCCGTCACGCTGAGCGCCTTGTGGACGCACAGCTGAAGCGTGTGAGCTGCGCACTTCAGACTCTGAAAGTTTGCTCTCTCCACCCCAAGACAGATGTTGCGGGCGTTATCGGTACAGACAGCTTTTACGTTTTCAACGATTCCCCAATCTGTAGCAGTCTCCAATACCTCACTGGCACATTGTTCCGCTGTATGGCGCTCAGGTACGTTTCTCACCTGCAATGTTGCCGATCGAAGCATCCAGTCGTCGTCGATCCAATGCGCCTTTATCCCGAGGTAGGCGTCATTGGCGATGGAGGTCCAGAAGTCCGCTGTTAAGCTGATGAAGCTGGCTGCCGAGAGTTCTGCTTGAAGACGCTCCCGTCTCGAGGTATACAGGGCATACACCTTGGCACTCACTGCACGACGGGACGGCGGCTGGTAAGACGGAGAATCCAAGGCAATCTGAAGAACTTTCGCTAGTCCGTGATCTTCCACAATGTTGAGGGGCCGGCTAGAAGAAACAAGCCAAGATGTAAGGGCTTGTGCAATAGTTTCTTCTTTCTTCAGAGAAACCGGCCTCGAAGAGAAAACGTCGATAGTCGTCTGCTTTTTTGCAGATGATTCTTGTTGCAGCGAGATGCTTGGGTGCTTAGCTCTGAGATGGTATTGAAGCGAGCTTACACTTCCGCTATATGCGAAAGCTTTTTTGAAGATGAGGCAGTGAACTTTCTTTAAGTCAAAAACTTCGCCCGCGCGGTTTACTTTAAACCCGAATTTCCCTGAAAGGTTGCCCTTCATACTCCTGTATTCGTCCATGCCTGCGCAGGGTGTTGTGATGAGATACTTCTCAAACAAGTGACTGCGGCGCGACATGAAGGGAAGAGGAAAGACGGGGGCAAGGGAGACGAGGATAATTGGGGAGCGTCGATCCGTCGAGGACGTCCCTGAAGGTGTTATAGGAGTAGTACATGAAGGACAAAAACAGGATGAAACATCTTCGTCGTTCATGTAACTTTACCCGCACGCTCTAATTCCACGACGTCGTTGAAGCTTTCAACAAACAGAAAATCCCCGGCGAAGGAAAGGCCCCTTTTTACGGGGAAAAGGGAAACGAGCCCATCAGGCTGCGCGCGGCGCCAACTCGTCAAAGACGACGAGAGAACGGGGGAACATCTGGAAGCACTTTGCCACGGGCAGTGCAGGTCCGCCAAGGTCGTTGCGTCAAGAGGCAAAAGCGACACCGAGAGAGAAATTCCAACCACACAAATAAAACACAGGGTCGAATACTGAAGCAAGCCACGACCACGGCCGGCTTTGCACCACGCTGAACGAGCGGAGAGACGAGCGAGGTCACGTTGTAGCGACCGCAAGGACGGAGCATAACCCACAATGGGGATCAAGGCAGCCTTCGGAAGAGCTCTAGCTTTGTCCCTGCAAACCCGTAAGCCAACATGCTTGCGTGCCTTCAAAAAAAAAAAAAAAAAAAAGCTGCTGCGTGTGCTCACCAAAAAAAAAAGCGCGTAGCTATTGGGCAGGAGATCGACCTATAGGGGGCGCTCTGACCCGTTTGTTTTCCCCACGCTCGGTGTTTACTCAACACAAGGCCTGTGCACATGCCGACAGGCCTTATGGGCATGGCCATGCCATCTTCTACAATAGAGCGCGGGGCACAGCTTAATGTAAAAAATACTAACAATCGACGAAGCGACGTTAAGTCATGTCGTATTACACCTGAGACTGCGGTGGAAGAAATGGGAAGAACTTTCAGTAGAAGGAACAGACACAGAGAACGTCTCAAACTCAGCTAACTTGTTTATTTCTCAAACAGCCTTTAAGTACCCACGGAACTTTTTCCCAACCACACTCTACAGATAAACTCCTTTGTTGCAGACATTTCAAACCGGATGGATACAAAAGATACAAAACAAACCGCACATGAGACGAGGACTTAACAATGGGACGCTGCGGATCATCGCAGTGACCTTGACAGTGTGATCTCTGTCAAGGTCACTGCGATGATTCCCACTTCGGCTTTTGTGCTGAGCTGGGATCGTGCATGCTGCATTGTTCATGCAGGCCATAGTGGAAACAAAAGACCCCCTCCTCCCCCTCGCCGGAGAACGCGAACTCCAGCCGAACGCTGACGCCGCGTTCGGTTATGTCGGCCGAGCGCGGCGTCATTGTATTTGTTGTCCCCATCCGTGTAGTTGTTAAGTTAACCGCTTGGGGCGTCAGCGAGGTCACCGGACTTCCGTAAAGCCTGCTTTCATTCTGCTTCTGTTTTTGCTTTTTTCTTCCAATCCCGCGTGACTCACGACGAATGATTTGTTTGTTGGGTGTTACCTACGAGGTGAACAAGGAGCAAGTTTGTATGTTCGTTTTAGAGGGAACGGCAGCAGGAGAAAGGAAAAAAAACGTATATTTATTTACTTTTGTTCGCCTCATTTTAACCGATTAACTGGTTAAAAAAATTGATCGCGATTAAAGCATTAATCGATCAATCGGAAGGTTAATCGATCAATTGCCCAGCCCTACAAAAAATTGATTCATATTTAAGTAAGCATCGGTTTCTACTCTATAAATACGTTAATGTAGTGTTCCATTACAGTTTTTATATCTGCAGTGCGAAAAAAAAACAAGAAAGACCTCCCCCCGAAACAATATCCTGGCTATGTGCCTACGCTTTTGTTTCTGTTTTGTTCCCGAGCGCGAGCACGAGTTGTTGAGTCATTCGGAAAAAAATCTACAAAAGTACGAAGTCGTCCGTAATAAACACATTAATTTAAAAAAAAATAAAGTGTACTCGTCGATCGCGTTGGGTAGAGGAAAAACAAACGCCGAGCGCGTCTAGCGCCCGCGTTCAGACACCAAACATAGCTTAGAGCGGGCAGAAGCGGAAGCAAGGCAGGCCACCAAAAACGTTTCTCCTGCTTGCCGATAAATTGCGCCCAACATTTGCCGAAAAGGCCCATTGCTGCATTGAAACTCGAGCCGTAAGTGACGTGCATAATTGCGTTCTGATCTGAGGTTAGTAGGTCATTTTTAAATCTGCCTCACCGATACACCACGTCAGCGGCGGCGGTTGCGGTGCAAGACGCTGGTATCAAATCGAATAGCGCTGCATCATTCGTAGCTTTCACAGCGCAAGACAAAAAAACCAGGAGAACCGTTTCTGTTAACATGCAGCATGTTGAAGCTGCGAATGACACTGCGTTATTTGGTATACCAGATGCGATGCATGTCTCGTTCGAGTCGCAGCGCTATTCGATTCGGTCCGCACACCCCTACAATGATCTGCTAAAAATTGAGAGCCAATCAGCAAATGGAGCATGCACGAAATACGAAACTTACCCATTGATTGGCGCAACAGGTCACGTGGCCCTTTTCGGCGTCACTCCGCCATCTCGCGAACACGTTGCGGGGACAGCACTTCAACTGACGAAGTTTCCAGGAACAGTTGGCATCTCGCACGTCCGCACAAACTCCGAAATGGCGTCGCGGAGCGTCCGCAAACAAGTCGTGACGACCACGACGACGACGTCGTCGTCCCAGTACGTTTCGCAGCATTACCGCGCGGACAGCCCGGCGAACCCGGTGTCGCCTCGGACATCTCGCTCGTCGGACACCAACGCCGGCGGGAGCCGGGAACGCTCGCGCTCGCCGCTCTCGGCGTTTAGGGTTTCGAGAATTCGGGAGAAGAACGAGCTGGCTCACCTCAACGACCGGCTGGCTGCGTACATCGACCGCGTTCGTCACCTAGAGTCTGAAAACAGCAAGCTGACCGAACAGATGACGAGCCAGGAGACCCGCACCCGGGAAGTCGCCAGCGTTAAAGTCATGTACGAGCGTGAGCTTGCCGACGCACGCCGCACCGTCAACCTGACCGCAAACGAGAAGGCCAAACTGCAGCTCGACGCCAAGAAGTGGCAGACAGAGGCCGAGACCCTGCGAACGAAGTAAGTAGCCAGCCCATATTTCTTTTTCTTGAGGCTATTTCTAAACCACGCGACTTCGGCGAGCGGCTGTGGCTCGCGGTCTTTCGTTGTCTGGCTTCTAGGCGTCCGTCGCTCGAGCTGTCTTTTCGAAGCGGGGCGGTTTGTGTGACCGCGAAATCTTTAACCGGCTTCGTGAGGTTTGGAGGCAGAGTCATGACAAGCTAGCTAGTTAAAGCTAGACATGATAGATCTTTAAAGCAACTAGAAAAAAAAAAAGAGCGGGGCATAAACGATTTGTCACAAATTGTCGTGTTCTCCCCCCGCCCCCCTCCCCCTTTTCTTTTTTTTTTTTTTTGTTCATCGCGGGTTTTGTGTAATTGCTTCTTCGAAGCCGCTTTTGAGCCGAGTACAAAAGCTGTGATGACCTGACAGCTTTTACCTTGGAAAGAATCCGTTGTAGCCCACACACCTGGGGTAGTGTCAGTTACAAACGGAATGAATGGAAGCGTAACAGCTCCACTTAAAAGTGCAGGTTCCATTGATGATTCAGTCGGCCGGCTGTTGAATGACGGTTTTGCCGGCCTTGACTGATAGGTGGCGGTGGTTCGACCGGTTATGGCGTCAGTGTCATTTCCGCCACGCCTCTTTTCAGCGTAGCACGTTCCGTTTTCTTTTCTTGTGTGTTTGTCTACGTTTCGCAATGCGCGCAAGAAACATAATAGTGGTAGCTCTAGGTTTCTTTCTACATTTTCATTTATTTCCATCCTTACGTAGCAGCCACGCTTGCGAAATGGCTAGACTGGCTAGCAGTTTTGAGATGAACTTCTCCGGAGCAATGTCCGTGTGAAGTGGGTGGAATTCCTACTTGTCGGAAAACTGAAATAGTACATGACACATTGCATACTGCATACAGAAGAGTAATAAAAGAAGCTATTACCTGAACTTGTGTAAGGTCCGCATCGGAACTTCTCTTTGTGCTATATATTACAAGGCATTCCTTTTGTTAGCAGTTAGCGATAAGTTATCTGCGTGGGTAAGGTTATTCCTACACTGGCCGTGAAGCGGTTCTGGTGTCTTTGATCGTTTGCTCGGCCTACGAGCCTGCCAGCCTCTTTCGTAACCAAGTAAAACAAATTCAAAACCTGTTGCTCGATCTATGGAAACCAGTTTTGGGAGGTTACAACAATGATTCTTTCTCCTTTTTTTATTGAGTTTCTGACTTTTGTTTTACTCTAGCTCTGGCCTTTCGAACACCTGCGCTCTACCAGCTTACATACGGGGTTGTTGATTCCTCGCCATTGCATCTGCCCCTAACAAAGACGGATGTGGTAAATGCAGTAGAGGGCTGATGTTTCAATGGTCTTTCAGAATTCATTGGTAGTGTTCCAGTTCTGTTTGTAATGAAGCATGTAAGTGTACTCGTACTAGTCTCTCTAATTAACATTGTGATTTCACCCAAAACGTTTTGTCGTGCACAACATTACAATAGTGAATAATTACCCAAATAAAAAACAACAAATATGAGGTATATTGAACAGCCCCCTCCCAACGTTTTTATCTTCCCCTATATTTACCTAATCTTCCTTGGTGTGCTTGCACTGGTTATTGCTACAGCTTTCATTGGACAACTTCAGGGTGTCTAGCGACCGGGAATTGTCGGGGAAATTTTAGTTACTAGGAGAAATCGGGGAATTGTCAGGGATATTGTAAAAACGCGAGCCCAGTCAGGGAAAATGTGCCGGAAATGCCATCGAGTGTCTTGAGCATAGACTTGAGGACTTGGGGGAAGAAAAATGGGCAATGGATTCTGCTTAGATTGGAGCGCGGGCTCTGTTCACCCCATGTAGAGTGCTACCAGATGCAAAGGGAACAGCCGACCAATCCAGTCCAAGCCATGGATTGGATTGAACTGAGGGCACAAAACTATGCTAGATCCAGTTAGAACTACTAGATTTAGTAACAAATGGGAAAGCCGCAGACCCCAATTCAATCTAAGCCGACAGTATCCGAAAGTGTGCATCTGGCGGCTATGCCGTCATCCTGCCATTCGGTTATTTATGTGTGTGGTTGAGCGTCCTGCTTTCATCGTGTTTCCGGAAGTGGCCACTTCACTGACGATGTCGGCGACAAGAAAGTGCTCGTTTAATCTGGACTGGACGAGCCCAAATATTTCGGAATATGCAAGTTGGGTTATGCCCGTGCAAAATGATCCTCAGTGTTCAATGCTCAATGCCTTGTGTTGTAATTATCTTTTATATTTACCGGCCTCTACATTGGTCAGGGAATTTCACCTGAAATTTCAGGGAAAATCTGGAGAAGTCGGGGAATTTCAGAATATAATTTGCTAGACACCCTGACAACTTTCTTTATAATTGAAGTGTAACGGCAGGTGTAACTGTAGACGACCTTCTTGCAGTCGGGGCTCGCTGATGACTTGCATTTTATTGGGTATACATATTAAACTTTCAGTTCCTTTTTTTTCTTTTTAAAATGAGCCCTATTGATCTGATTCGAAACTGAGACAAACACGATTGAGTGCTTATGCGGAGGGCAAGTTCGTCTGCTTCTTGCGCAGGGGGTAGCGGTGACGTCAGAACGCCGAGCCCTGATTGGCTGATCGCGCCCCCCTATGTGAGCGTCGTCTGCTCCTTTGGAACGTCGTCTCTTCGCAACGTCGTCTGCGTCTGTCTTACCTTTCCTGCGACTTTCGGAAGTGCAGAGGCCAGCTTCACGAAACGATCTTACGCCAAAAATGTGCGTAAGACATAACTTAAAAACAAATTCGTATTCACGAAACGAAATTTCGTATGTTTTGCGCAGGTTACGACGAAATCCCACGACAGCTCCGAGCTGTCTTACCCACTTGCGATCAAATCAGCATGGCCAACAGCGTCATGGTCGCGACGACCCACGGATGTTTATTTTTCTGTGTGCGCTTCTCACGCGTCCCGACTTCAAGCAGCAAGAAAAAAGTAAAAAGTACTTGAAACAGACCACGACGAACAAGAACGCTGGATCCACAAACACCGGGGAAAAGTTCCAACGGCCATGATTCTACCGAACGCGACCAAGCGAGCACCGCAGTTAGGCCTAGCAGGCACTCCGCGACTCGGCGACCGTCTGCCCACGACCGGCTGGCGTGCTGAATGGAATGTGCCCGCGCGACCCGTGTGACCCTTTCCCGTATTATACTCTGATCGCTGACCTCAATTTTAGATTAAAAGGTCAATTTCTTCCTCTTGTTATCTCCTTGTTTCCCGAGGCAACGGTGACTCTCGCCGGTGAAATAGCGGTGAATCTCCGACAGACGCAGGAAAAGATAAAGCAGCCATCGCTTTGACTAGCAGACTTAAAGCAGACGACGTCAACTGTGCCAACCCGCCGACGCCGGTAAAGAATGAGGGGTCTCGCCGCGCACGAAAGGAGGGAAAAAATATTTGGGAGGGAACTTGCGGACAACACGGTCACTCTCGGTTCTTAGCAAACAAACCTCGGCGCCTCGGGACACCTCGCCACTGAGTCCTTTGACTTCCCTCCTTGATGCGCGTCTGCTAGTTGTTAAACAAAAACAACCTACCGTTCGAGTTATTTCGTCTGCCCTCTCTGAAAGGCGAAGTCGAGCTCGCTCGTAAAGACCTGCACTTCTGATAGTCGCAGGAAAGGTAAGCCAGACGCAGACGATGTTGCGAGCAGACGACGTTGCCAAGGAGCAGACGACGCTGAGATAGGGGGTCGCGATCGGCCAATCAGGTCTCGGCGTTCTGACGTCACCGCTACTTCCTTTCTCATGCGCAGAAGACGAAAATGAGCCCACTTGCAAGGCGTATTGGACTAGCTTTGAGTTGCGTACTGTGGTCACCTATCCATTGGTTTTTCTCGCATAACACGACCGATTTCAGATTAATACTTTTTGGAAGTGATGCCCGCTATCCAGAGCCATCTTTAACCATGTGTTTGAGGAAATCCCGACAATCCTGCGAGCAGCCACTTCTCGTAGTCGGAGTAGGTCTGGTCACGCAAGCAGTTTCAAGACTTCAGTCTAGTTATACGCAGTTGATTGCACTCAAGACCCGTTCACACACTTGCGCTTGACTTGGACCGACTGAGACAAGACCGGGTTTTAATTTAATTAACCGGATGCGCAGCAATGCAGCCGATCGTGAGCCGTCGGAAAAGGCTTGAAAACCGGTCTTGTCGGAGTCAAGCGCAAGTGTGTGAACGGGCCTCCACACATAAATGTGCAAAGCAGCCTTTTGCCTAACATCGTTCACTGACGTGCATCTGCTTGCAACGTTTTAACCCCGTCAGACTCGCCAAACGAGAACGCGAGTGGTCCGCAGCTGAGCGACGGGCCCCATCGCTCGAGTCTCAAAACGTTGACGTCCAGGGACGTCTGAATCAGGCCCTTCCACAACTCAAGGTAAGGAAAGCGGCCAAACGCTTGTTTTTACGTTAACCGTCGTTTGTCGTCTGCGTGGTCGGCTTGCTGAGTTTTCTGACGGCTTACTTTTCGTTGTGGTGGGAAGTAACTGCCGCTACGTCTACCAAGCTTCTGAACTGGCCTTGGTTTGTGTTAATATTTTGGAGCGACAGCCTTGCGTGGAAACCCTGCACGGACATTAGTCGCTCGTGTTGGCATTGGTCACACGGTAGCATCGTTGTGGTAGAAAATGTCCCGGCAGAGTGCAGCTGTTGGTTGCTCTGATTTAAATGGCGATATGAATAATGCTTTAACTCATGTCGATTTTTATTAGGTATAAGTGTCAGCTAGAAGTTAAACAAAAACACAAAGGATAGAAAGGGACAAACACAGCAAATCATTATTATAATTTGTGTTTGTGCTATGTATATAATACATAGCATGATGTTGCCCAAGCCTCGGGTAAAGTCACTATGTTTGGCTTTCTCTGATGCTTATTGGGCAGTCACAGGTTTCCGCTGCGGGAGTTTTGTCGACAAATGTTCAATTTTTCACCCGCACACGGATGGTGATAAACATCTTGGGGGCCCCAAGATGTTTATCAAGATGTTTAGAAAGGGCTCGGTATGGGTGGGTCACCCATACCGAGCCCTTTCTCCGAGCATCTAGGCACCGGCCATCCCTTGCCACTGCTGTGTCATCGCCGCGGGCGCGAGAACTTGCGAGCGAGACCTCCCTGATCCAACTTGACTGCATACAGTGTGTGGAGTTTCTCTAATGTTCACTGTTTCCCCCTTTTTTTAAATACAATTTTTTTCTCTCGCAACCACTGTTCCAGGATCCCGAGTCCTTTTCCTCTTCTAATGGGACGACGACGAAGCGCTCGTTCTAACGGACGTGTTTTTCCTAGCTCCGCCGACATATATTTATAACTCCGAGTTTAAAAGGCACTCGCGCCCCGGAAAAGGGCCCCATGGATCAAGGGCAACCCTCCGCCACCCTCCGACCGTCGATTTTTGATCCAGGAGGAACCAGTTTGGTGAATATGGAACCCGATACTATGGACACCTCGCTAAACCTTACGTCTGGAATGCGAGACACGGAAAGTCAGGCTGCCGCTACAGGGACAACCGCGACCACGGCGGGCCCATCGACGGAAGGCCTTCAAATCGTACTGGACCTGAACACCCTCGGCAAATAAACGAATTTGGAGTTGCGAGGGAAGATATCGGAATGCTCTTTGTAAGCTTCTTGGCCTACCTCGCTACCGCACAGCAAGGAAAAGGCGCGCAACCAGCCGCAGCAACAAAGGTGAGCTCAAGCCTTGGACAAGAATATCCCACGATAGCTCAAGCAGCACAATTGACAAAGACCCCGCTAAAGAGCCAGAATGCTAAACCTAACGGGACAGAAGCCACCCTTTAGCGGAAAATATCGAGGACAACTCCTGGACACTAGTCCATAACAGGCGCCGCCGTAAACGCTCGCTGACATCAATCGAAGAACCCGAGAAGAAAGTCGCTGCTATGTCCATTGATGAGAGGCCAGGCAGTAAAACTACCAGGGCCATTGTCCTGAAGCCGGTATGTAAGGAGGCAGTAAATGGCTTCAGAGCCAGGGACATCAGGCAGGCCGCGGAAGCGGCAGGAATCGAAAGCCAAGAGGATTTCAAAATCCAGTATCAGACTAAGACCAACACTATTACACTCACTACGCAAGAAGGCACAGCAGAAAAGCTGATACGGCTTAAGGCAATAGAGAAGAACGGCAAGCAGTGCACAGTTTGCCCCTACAGAGCTATGGAGAAGAACCAGATCCGCGGTGTCATATACCCGCCGGGAGACAACAGCGAAGAGACACCAGAGACGCTGCTCGCAGACATGAAATGCGACAAGGCAAGGATTATCGCTGCCCGACTTATGGGTAAAGGCACAAGTGCGGTGTTAGTTACCTTCGAAGGTAACAAACTGCCCAAGAGGGTCGTCTTCTGCCAAGCAATCTTGAGCGTGAAATAATACCGCCCGCGCCCGATCGTGTGCTTTAGCTGCCACGAGCTCGGGCATAAGGCGGATGTCTGCCCTCGCAAGGAACGAAGGTGCGGTCAGTGCGGGAACGTGCACGACGAAGGAATGGACGAGTGCAATCGAGAATCAAAATGTCGTAACTGCGACGGCCCACATCCGGCCACCAGTAACGACTGTCCAAAAAAGAAGAATTCCCGACAAAAAGATGAAACCCAAACCTCCGGCGCAAAATAAAGGGAGTTACGCTGCAGCTGCCACGTCCATCGCGGAGCAACCCAAGGCATCGGGGAAAAACGATGAAAACGAGCTTCCCACATGGATACCGGAATGGGCAAAATCTACCCAACGACAACAGCCAAGCCAGCAGGCGTCAGACTTCGACGCCGAGAAAGAGATGAATAAACTCAAGAACGACGTCCACATCGGCTTCAAGATGATCTTCGAGGCCATCGGAGAGATCAAGAAGGAGCTGGTGTTGCTGCGACATGGGAAGTAACTCCCATAGCAGTACAGGACAGGCCACCACGGAACAGACCCGCATTATCCAATGGAATTGCTGCACATTTTCGACCAAAAGTGCAGAGCTGAGGTTGAGATTCGAGAGACAGCCGCCGTCGGATGTACTCCTTCTTCAAGAAACACGAACCCCGAACATAACGTTCCCCTGCTATAGTTTCTACACGGACCCGACCATAGTAACTACCCCAAGGCCGAGCGAAAGGAACCCAGAGACGAAGAAAGGCTGGGCAGCAGTAGCAGTCCTGCGGCACATACCACATGCTCAGCTCGATACGGCGTCACTTTGCGATGGCAACAGAGAAGTGGTAGCCGTAAGGCTCAGTCAGAAACGGAAGAGGATGACTTTAGCCTCCGTCTATATAAGACCAGGAACGGCAACGGAAGATGACAAGGAAGCAACGGCATGGATAGGCGAACTTGTCGGTCTAGCCGAAGGGGATCCGATTGTCATAGCCGGGGACTTCAACGCTCGACACAAAGATTGGGGGTACTCCAACATCACGAGAAAAGGCCGGCAAATTAAACACGCAATGAAAACTGCGGGCGTTACACTTTGCAACGAGCCGGGAACCAAGACAAGGATTGGAATGCACGGTAGGCAAAAGGACTCCACCCTGGACCTCTCCTGGGCCACTGCAAGCCTAGTGCTCGACTGGTCAACGTGGAGAGACAACTTTGACAGTGACCACTTTCCGGTAGAAATGAAGATTCATCACGGACAACGCAACAGTGGCAAAGAACAAAGACCAGTAGTCAAATGGGATCGTTTTAGGGAACTGCTTGAGACAGAGGACCGCCGAGACATCGAGGAGCGCATTCGGACGGCTCTGAGCGAAGCGAAGACGAAAGTTCTCGTAAAGCCTGGAGCCCCAACACCGGACAATCGCCTACTAAACCTCTGGGCCAGCCGTCTACAAGCACTGCAGCGGTACCGAAAGAACAGGACGCTGCATCTAAATATCAAGCTCAAACGAGCAGCAGCGAAAGCGAGGCAGTACTGTAAACAGCTCGGTCGCGAGAGGTGGAGGACCCATTGCGGGTCCTTTAACGCACGAAACGGGTTGGGAAGAGCTTGGAGAACTTACAAGGGACTGAACGGAGCAAAGTGCAAGACAAGAAACGCTGCGCAGAACCTGGCCCTCAAGCTCAATATCAGCGAGGCAGAGATGGCGATCAGGGCTGGAGAATTGTTCTTTCCCCAAGAAGAAGATAGAGCAAACCAGAAACCGGTTGCAATGAACACCCGCACGCCAGAAGAGGAAGGAATGGAAGACCCACTAAATATGGGAGAACTAATCGAGGCAATCTACACGGCGAAGACCGGTAGTGCTCCTGGCCCGAACGGGGTAACGTACCAAGCTCTCAGAAACCTACCGGAAGAATCGAAGCAGAAACTTCTCGACAAATACAACACAGTATGGGAAGAGGGTATGCTACCGAGAGCCTGGAAACTCTCGTGGGTCACGCCAATACCCAAGCCCGGCAAACTGCTTGATCGCATTGAAAATATGAGACCTGCATCTCTAACATCTAATATCTGCAAGACGATGGAGAAAATCGTGCTCAGAAGGATACAATGGTATTTGGAAAAACACGAACGCCTAGATCCCCGGCAAACGGGCTTTCGCGAAGCGATGGGGACACAAGATAGCCTCAGGTTGCTCTATGAGGAGGTGCTGGCTGAAAAAGACAAACAAGACCCACGGCTCGTGGTCGCCCTGGACATACGCAAGGCGTTTGATTCAGTGCCGCACTGGGCAGTCGTCCGGGAGGCAAAAGCATGCGGCATCCGTGGAAGAACTTTGTACTTTATACGAGACTTTCTGCGCGACAGGAGGTTCCAGGTGAAGATCGGAGAGACCATGGGCCCAGAAACGCCGAGTAAAACAGGAGTGCCCCAGGGGGCAGTTCTATCGCCGACCCTTTTCAATATGGTAATGGCGGGTCTCCCAGCTCGGCTTCGAGTCATCGAAGGGCTGGGATTCACCATCTATGCGGATGATATGACGCTCTGGACCCGAGGGGAATCCCTGGGGGAACAAGAGAGCACGATGCAGCGGGGCATAGATGAAGTAGCCACCTACCTGGCAGAGGTGGGAATGGAAGCGTCATCAGAGGAAACGCTATATATGATGGTCGCTCGCCCTAGGGACCACAGAAAAGGAATAGCAGGCTCAGTACGGCTAGAACTCAATGGACAAGAAGTCGGCAAAACGCCACATATCAGAATACTTGCACCTTCGAGCAGACGGCAAGAAGCACAAGATGGAACCCGGAGATGGAAAAGGCGTGGGCTCAGGGTCTCAAGCTCATAAAGAAAACAACAAGCAAGTCCTGGGGAGCCGATGAAAAGGCTCTGCGTATCCTCACAGAGGCCCTTCTCACGTCACGAGCACTGTACAGTTGCAACTGGCTGAATCTCAACCAGACGCAGTGGAAGAAACTCGAGAGACTTAACAACCAATCCAGGCGAGTAGTCACGGGCCTTCCCAAATACACGCCACTCGAAATGCTAGAAAGGGAAGCACAAATGAACAACATAAGAGACAGGGCCGAAACCCAGCACTAGTCCTGTTTAGTTGTTTTATCTTTGTCTTCATTATAGATGGATGAATTGATGGATGTTAATAGCTGTACCCTTTGTAACGGGCGGTAGCTTGCACCACCTAGCCAGAGTCTAAAAAGACAAATATGCAATTCCTCCTACCCTTCCAAGCCAATTATCTACCCCCTACTATCACTGGGCAGTGTAGGATATCGCCAGGATGACCTATGGGCGATCCTCTGTTCGAACCTAGTGTGCGTTACCCCGACACCAGGCCCATTAGGGGACCGTGGTGAGACGTTGGTCGTACTCCTAGTTTTGTAATTCGGGGTGCCGTGTAGGTTCCTGTGTGCTCTCTCGGAGGACGCTTCCTCTCCCTCTCTGCTGACATGAGCGAATGTTATGCTGCAGCTTAGAGTCGAGCGAGGTCACGTAAGCTTCTCGCCGTAGTTCCTTTGGCAGCTACTAGCGGCTGCAGGTGGGGGAAAAAGCTCGACTTTTGGTTTGCGATCATGCAGCGGAATTACAACTTTTTTTAGTGGAGAAGATGTTTTCTCTATTCTCCGGGACACGATAAACAATGTAAAAATGATGAGATGCATATTCTTTTAATTTTAAAATCGTTGCACCCCTCCCCGCCCCCCCCCCCCCCCCCCCCCCTTTGAAAGATATTTGTGGTTCAGCAATCTCAAAACGGCACAAACATGAGGGTGTGGATTGAATGTGAGACGACCCGCTGGCTGATTGCAAGCGAGAATTGATCAGGCTGTACATGACTTGCAGAAAATGCTGGTGTATGACCCGGTCAGGCGGATTTCTGCAGAGGACTGCTTGGATCATCTACACTTCAACGACTAAACAAGACACCAACATCTATTTTTAATCAATGACTGACTCATGGACTGATGTCTGGCTTTTTTAATCAATGACTTACTTTTTTAGTCAATGACTGACTTTTTTAATCAATGACTGACTCATCTGTGAGATCTGCATTCAGGTGATCCGTATTTTGTGTAACTTTAGCCATGTAGTTTTAAACAATCCACTTTCAATAGTTTTAGCTTCCTCTACATTCCTCTACTTGTATGAGATGAACAAAATTTCTCCTTCCTTTTTAAAGCAAGTTTTTAAGGCAAGTTTTTAAGGCAAGTTTTTAAGGCAAGTTTTTAAGGCAAGTTTTTAAGGCAAGTTTTTAAGGCAAGTTTTTAAGGCAAGTTTTTAAGGCAAGTTTTTAAGGCAAGTTTTTAAGGCAAGTTTTTAAGGCAAGTTTTTAAGGCAAGTTTTTAAGGGATGCACAACGAAGGAGCGAAAGATGGAAGGGGGGGTTCCATCTTTTGCTTCTTCGTTGTGTAACTTCTGAATCCATAAAAGTGACAAAACAATCATGTTTATTAAATCTCTTCTGTAGAATTAGACTTGTTTGTTTGAGAATACTGGACAGTTTGTTCAACTTCAGCTTGTTCAGCTTTGTAGTTTCACTGTTATCTTTGTCGTTGTATATTTTGATGGGTCATTGTTATAACTTTGTGATTTACTAGATTTTTATATATAGTTTGTATATCTTGTATTTCTGTGCAGCAGTTTTGCCACCATTGTTTTCTTGCTTTATGTGTAACCATGTTTTTCGTAGCCTTATTTATGTTTTCCGCCTACCATGCTTGGACCTCGAAAGGTCCGCAGTATGTACTAAATAAATAAATAAACTTTTTGTGACACAATTTTTCATCGTTTGTGTAGTGTTCTTGTGCAGTGAGTTGTAGATTACAGTGCACAGATGTACTAACAAGAGTGATACAGTCGTTGAGGGGAGATTTTTGGCATTTTGGGGGGTTGTGTCGATCCCACTTGTGCTTTGAACACTGTGTTTTCTGCCCGAGCCCTCCGAGAGCTTGCAAGGTGGCATATGGTCGAGTTTGGAAGGGTCAGAAGTATGTGAAAATAGTATTTTATTGAGTTAAATATGCACTGAATTGTGTCAAAGTAGTTAAATATTTTCAGTGGTTAACAAAATAAAAGTGCTGCATATCCTGTTCGTTTCCCTGTACGTCAGTTCTCAGCTCTGTTGTGCTAGCTGCCAGTTAGTTGTGCTGCTGCATGTATTCCGGAAGTATGGGTATAAAAAGTACTGAAAACTGATACAACTGCACGATGCGAATGTGTTTTGACGGGCGGAGGCGTGATAGGCTTCTCTTCATTTGCAGTTCGCAGACAACTCCCCAGACAGCGCTCGTTACTCGAAAAAGGTCCAGTGCTTGCATCAGTGGTCGTAACAAAGATGGGATTATTTGCATAATTCCACGGAATTGTGGTATATTTTTTAGACCTCAAGAGCTCTGGGGAAACTTTAAAGGGATACTTCAACGAAATTGGAAATATTCCCGTCGTGTTTCAAAATAGATTGAATATGACCCACGATATCCGTAAGTGACAATCGTACGTTTGTATTTTGAGCCTGGTGGCTGTATTTTCGTTATAAGCGGCCCACTCTGGCAAGCGATCGGAGAAGGCCCAGCGGAGACCACGTGACATTCAACGCAATCGTGCCGTAGGTCGTCTCGGAACAAGCAAAGCTACGGCGATGCTGACGTCGAGAGGATGGCCTAATCGTTCCAGCCACCGAAGCGGCTGCTTTTGTACGAATTTTGAGTGACGGGTTAACCTTCTATAATCTTGTGGGGGACAATAGCGACTTGTGTGGCACACAAAAGGCATTCTTTGCAAGAGGGGAGTCCCTCCTTCTCCTCCTCTTTCGTCGTAGCCGGAGGTGAGACACTCACCGTCACTAGCTGTCAAGGTTCCTAGACGAGCATTACAAACGAGGCGTTAGCGACATCCACCAGGTGCTCTTTCCTAATCGTTTAATTTGTTTTAAAATTTCTTTTCGAGACATTTTTAACAAGATATTGGTATGTTTGATGTGATACTGCTCCTTTGAACACGTATAGACCGAAAAATGAGCACCGAAATTTTGTTGTAGTATCCCTTTAAAGGATGTTATAGGGGTCGCTTAACAAAAGGTTGTTAGTAGCCACCACTATAAATCCCAGTGTTGTCCTGAGCCTGCACGCACGTTTTTCCCAAGGAGGTGGCCAAAAGTGTTGAATATAAAAACTGCAATCCAGGCTATGACAAAGCCAAGGTAGAACACAAAGAAAGCATTCTGCTGGGGATGTGAGGTGTACTATCTGTGTTTCACCAACATAAGTATTCCTTCGTTGAAAAGCACACGTGTTGCGGAGGCTAACAGTCCAGCGAACCAAAAATAGACACTAACTTTCAGAACTAAAGGCCCGTTTACACCCTTGCAACCCACTACGACCGAGAGAGACGAGATCTGTTTAAACTTCTTAAAATTTCTTAGGACAAGAGAACACAGTGGCATTGTGGCGCCATCTATGCGGTGACCCTGGAACTGCATTTTACAAGAGCGAAGGTTTTGCGGGATTTCCAAGGTCAAATGTGCATAATACATGTAAGAAAGGCTCTTGTATAACGTTGACAAAAGGTTTTCGAGCCAAAAAAAAAGGATTATGCGCGAGAGAAATAGAAAATATGCCGGACCGCCAAGTTTACACTGATACCCAATAGATGGCGCTGGTGTCTCCTCTGGTTGTAAGAGGTTTTAAGGAACCTAGTTTTAAGAGGTCGCAAGAGTGTGAACGGGCCTTTGGGTGTGGGACACATTTTGTATATTCTTTTACTTTTATTTGTCATTTAATTTGGCATGTCTGTAGAAGTCTCAATGTCTATACGTCTTCCGGATGTACCTTGTATTTTCAAGAAATAACATTTTAAAATATTTTTTTTCACAATATACCAACCTCTGTTCCTTTTGAAAGAGCACCTAATAGACCATTCGCTATATTACCCAAGCATCAAGGAGAATGCAGGGATTGGTGTTCCACACGCGCACGCCTTCCCCGCAAAAAACGACCAGAAGTAAATAACCAAAATAAAGCGTTGACAAACGCGCGTGCAAGATACAATTTGTTTTAGGATGTTGCTTTAGAAAATTTACTACTGCTGAGGCCAGCACGTGCGGCGCGTGGAACACATATCCCTGCATTCTCCTTGATGCTTGGGTAATATAGCAAAAGGTCTATTGGCCACATACTGATGTGTCATATTGCTTTATATGCCGATTAGTTAAGAAAAAAAAAAGTATTTTCATGGATCCTTTCAAAATTGCTACCTTTCCCGTGGTCAGGAAAGAGAATGGTAAAGAAGACAACTTCTGCACGGATCACTAACAAAATGAATTAGTACAGGTATTTGGGAGCATAGATCAATGAGAGCACTGAATGAATTGCAGAGCATGAGAAAAGTACAATTAAGGTCATTTGGGAGCCAATGATAAAGGGTAGAGCACTCGAGTTTTGGCAGGTGTGTAGGGGTCGGGGCGTCATGGTGCCACAACTGCCTTGGTAGTGCAGTGCATCCTTTGAAGGGAAGCAACCAGCAAAATAGCATTGAGTAGGGGGTGCAATGGAAGACCCTTGGCCAACACCGGGAAATAGGAACATGATGTCAGTTAAAATTACAGCAAAAAAGTTGAGAGGCAACTAGAACTTCAGAACGGCAAGAAGCAGGTATAGGACACGAAAATATATAATTTTTTTAATTATATTGACTTTGCTATTCACAGATGGCACAACATCTAACAAAACCTTCAAAGCTTCTTTCAGATGAGCACCCAAAAGTGATACTATCTGTGTTGGCATCAACCAGATGGTTTATTGTTTTTGTTTCCTCCCTATCCATAAAATGTTTTTTTTTAAGCTTGCATATTTTTTTTAGATTTTACACTTTAGAAATTTGAGTATGATAAATGCACCACCTAAAGACACCTTTGTGGAAAGTTTAATTGCCTTTCGTTCACTGGCTTTATTATACACAATTGTTTACGCCCAAAATGCGCTTGCGGAACATTGCGCGAGATGACATAGGTTTCTGCTTAATTTCAAATATGCTTAAGGGAGGAGGTCTGGGCCTGGGGAGGGGTTTGTCTAAGAATACTTAAACACCATCTCACTATGCTGCGCGCAACAGTGAGCGAGAGTATTGAAGAGGGGAAGATGTGGGAATCTCTCACCTGCCACGTGAGGCTCAACAGCGACTGCTTTTTATCTTGCCGCTCGGTTTCCAATTGGGAAGGAGGAGGGTACTTTGAACAGCCAAGCTCTGCCGTAATCTCGAGGTCGTTGGATGCCGTTGAAATCTTGCATCCCTGGAAAACAGTTGTGTACAGTGAACTTCATAAAAACAAATGCAGAACATTTTTCTCCTAATCTTTATTCTTATTTTTTAGATTACTTTTTATGAGATAGGTTCGAGGTTGTACACTATTTCAGAAAACATATTTATTCCACTTTTAGGCCTATAAGCACATTCTCATGCAGTTACTCAGAATGTTGATCTTCAGAAGCTAAAATACGTTACGATGTTTCTCTGTATTGCATGAATTTAATTTCTAAACAACTCTGCTGCATAAATTAAGTTACTCCGAGATAGAGATTATTAGCTTTATTTTTTTTTTCTCATTTCAAGAAGAAAGACATAATCTTGAACAACATATTAAATATTTAACTTTCGTTGGGTTCGCAAAAATTAACTACGCATCGCTGAACGCGCATTCTCCACCCAAATGTAGCGCTAGCGCGGTTGGGGCCAGATGCTAATGTCTGAGTGTGATATTTCTAAGAAAATATCATAATTAAGAGACCGAACGCGAAGTGATGTATGGCTGGCTATCAGCCTCGGCTCGGACTGCCCGAGCGCCCTCGTCGTCGTCTTTATTCACACCGTGCTCCGCACCTCGATACATAACACACCTTTACCCCTGGTTCGCTATGGCTCATAGCGCGACACTGGCTTCTTGACTCTCGTGGATCTTCTCACTTTTGAGCTCGCTTCAACGTTAGAACTGGTCGATCCGATAAGGGAAGCTTCCCTTTAGCTAGGGCTGGCCAATGGAGCTCGAAGCTCGGGTGCGGAACGTTGCGGGGATGCTGGCACCGCAGGTACAGGTGGTGGCACCGGAGGTACAGACGACGCTGTTGGATTTCTCGGCGGCGCAGAAGATCCGGGTAATGCAACGTCCACTAAAGGCAATTCTGGCAACTGGTTACCAGATGTCTCTTGTTCCGAAGCGGGACAAACTCTCTGTCGCAGGTGGTCACCGTGGCGATGCCAACATGTGCCGTCATCTAGAACAACCTGTGATGATGATGCGCTTGCGGGGTGCACTACGGACGCAGGGATCCAGTCAGGCCCAGGTCGGAAGTTCTTTGCCCAAACGCTGTCACCCGGTTGCAGCAGTGGCCGTCGTCTAGCTCCATGATCACAACGTTGCTTCTGTTTCAGTTGTTTTAGTACGACCTTAGAACGGAAATCATGATGCAGCAAGTCCATTGCAGTTTTAGGTTTCCGTCCCATTAGGACCTCCGCAGGTGTTAGTCCAGTGATCTCGTGAGGTGCTGTGCGATACTGCAGAAGGGCTCGTAAAATATTTGTCTGAAAATCTCCCGAAGAAGCTTTCTTGAGTTTGTTCTTGATTGTTTGAACTGCTCTCTCCGCAGCCCCATTAGATGCCGGGTGATATGGGGGGATCCTCATACCACGAATTCCGTTCCTCTTCAGGAATTCCTGAAATACAGCACTTGTGAAGGCTGGTCCGTTGTCACTCACGATCAGGTCAGGCAATTCGTGCGTGGCAAATATTGATCGAAGACAATTCACCGTTGCCTCCGCCGAAGGTGAGGGAACGACCATCACCTCGAGCCACTTGGAATAAGCATCTACGAGGATTAAGAAATATCGTCCTTGAAATGGTCCCCCGAAATCTATATGAAGGCGTGACCAAGCTTTTTCGGGAAAGGGCCAAGGTGTCGTTGCCACTGGTTGTGGTGCTCGCTGGTGTTCATGACACACAGAACAGCTGTTGACCTTGACCTTAATGTCTTCGTCAATGCCATACCACCAAACGTGACTTCTCGCCACCGTCTTCATTTTGCTGATTCCTGGGTGTCCCTCATGCAGGAGATCCAGCACACTTCCTCTTAGGATTTTCGGAACTACTACCCTCGTACCCCATAGCACGCAATTGTCTTGCACGCTGAGCTCCTGCGTTTTTGTAGCGTAGGGTTGCCACTCTGGTGTAGCGGGAAAAGTTGAACCGGCCCATAGCACCTCACGTATTTTCGACAACACCGGATCTCGTCCCGTAGCTGTCGCAATAGCTTCTGGGGAGAGAATTTTGTAGTCACGTTCCAACATGAAAACATCTGCGGGCTTTGGCACTGTGAATTTCTTAGTCACCAGTGGTAGGCGACTCAGCGCATCAGCATGACCAAGAGTTTTTCCGGGACGATAGACCAAGGCGGAGCTGTAGCTAGCTAGTTTCAAGGCCCACCTTTGGATTCTTGGTGAACACTGTGGGGGAATGCCTTTGTCAGCGCCTAATAGTCCCAGCAGGGGCTTGTGGTCAGTGACTGCCTCAAAAGGTCGACCACAGAGATATTGGTGAAATTTTGTTATTCCAAACATGAGTGCAAGAGCCTCTTTGTCCAGGTGGCTGTAGTTCTGTTCTGCTGCCATGAGACGACGTGATGCGAATGCAATAGGCTTCTCCTCGCCCATGGAACTCCTGTGCGCCAGTACAGCTCCCATTCCGTAGGATGAAGCGTCACAGCTTAGCACAAGGTGCTTCGTGGGGTCGTAATGTGCAAGGACACCAGCAGAAGTTACCAGCTTTTTGTTTCGCTCGAACGCGCATTCTTGCTCTCCTGACCACTCCCAGCGTGATCCTTTTCCCAGCAGCCGATGTAACGGCTCCAGGACACTTGACAAATTGGGTAGAAATCTTCTGTAAAAATTAAGCAGGCCCAAAAAACTTTGTAGTTGCTTTGTGTCTTTTAGATTTGGTGCCTTTACAATTGCTTCCACTTTACTTGGCGAAGGGTGAAGACCTGTGTGGTCGATCAGGTGTCCCAAATACTCTACCTTTGATGCAAAAAACTCGCACTTTTCAAACTTCAGCTTCAATCCTGCATTTCCTCCACTCCAGTTACTAAGATGTCATCAAAGTAGACGGCAACGTGCCTGAGGTCACAAAGCAGGTTTTCCATTTCTCGCTGGAAAATTGCCGGCGCTGATGAAACACCAAAAGGTAGCCTTGTGTACTCAAACAATCCTTTGTGGGTATTGATAGTGACGTACTTCCTTGAGGCCGGAGAGAGTACCACCTGCTGGTAAGCATCTTTGAGGTCCAACTTAGAGAACTTGATGCCTCCGGAGAGCTTCGTCCAGAGCTCTTCGACTCTCGGTATCGGGTACGTTTCCACCTGGGCTGCTGCGTTTATGGTGACCTTAAAGTCTCCACAGATTCGCACTCGACCATCTCTTTTTAGTACCGGGACAATCGGGGCTGCCCAGTCAGAAGTCCTGACTTGCTTCAAAATTCCTTCCCGTTCTAGCCGTTGAAGCTCTTGAGTGACCAGATCTTGCAATGAAAAAGGGACTGGTCGTGGCTTGAAGAACCGGGGTCTTGATCCATCTGGCACGCAAATCTTGGCTTCCACGTTCTTCAGCAGACCCGGCCCACCAGAAAACACCTCTGGAAATTTGCTGAAAAGACCCTCTGTTGATGTATTATGTAGATTTACGACGTCAGCAAGGGGTAGACCCAGAGCTTGTATCCAGTTTCGTCCCAGCAGAGTTGGGGAAGTTCCGCCAACGACGAACAGAGGAAGAAGAGCTTCTCGATCGTTGTACTTCACCAGGATCTCGGCGCAACCTTGAACCGGTGTCAACTCTCCTGAGTACCCTCTAAGAACGACATTGGAGGGGACAACCTTCACATCCGGCAACAATTCTCGTAAACGTCTTTCTTCCATTACGGAGACGCCTGCCCCAGTGTCGAGTTCCATGTCAACTGGTTTGCCTTGAATAATGACCGTTACAATAATTGGAGGAACCTGAGATGCTTTCAGTTGCCACATGTTGTACGTTGGAGGATCATCGTCACTGTCCTGATCGTTGGGGTCGTCGAGGCTGTGAAATGTAACCGCCGATGGCGCCTTTTTCGACCGTCGTCCTGGCGAGTTCTGATAGTCTCGCGCAGCTTTCCCATCTTTCTTGACGCTGCTTGACTCGTCATAGGATCTTGCTGTGCAGACCGCTGAGAGGTGGCCAACCTTTTTGCAGTTGTGGCATGTCATATTAGCATAACGACATGCTGCTGAGCCGTGTGACTTTCCGCAGTGACGACCCCGAGACTGTCTAGATGGGTGCTCTGATAGGCGATTGGTTTCGACAGCTGAAGTCGTCCCAGCCCGGCACGCGATTGCTTGGGAATCTTTCGTCGCGGCTTCCATGGCTACGACGACCTTGACCGCTTTCTCAAAAGTCAGTTCTGCATCTTCCAAAAGTCGGGTCTGCATGAGGTCGTTATTGATGCCGCAGGCTAGCCGATCTCGAAGCATGTCGTTCAGCACCGTCTTGAAGTCGCAAGAGTACGCCAACTTCCGCAGAGATGCAATAAAGTCGCTCACGGCTTCTCCTTGTTGACGAATCCTTGTGTGGAACTTCAGACGCTCTACAATTACGGAAGGCTTGGGAGCGTAATGCCCG
The DNA here is from genome assembly GCF_016920785.2 of Ixodes scapularis. Lineage (NCBI taxonomy): Eukaryota > Metazoa > Arthropoda > Arachnida > Ixodida > Ixodidae > Ixodes > Ixodes scapularis. Next base: position 69,001 of record NW_024609920.1, read on the forward strand.
TTCAGTTTCGTGATAATGTCGTCATAGGCAACATCTCTAGGCCTTTCTGGAGCCAGAAGATTTCTGAGAAGCGAATATGTGCGTTTGCCACAGTTTGACAAAAATACTGCGCGCTTCTTTTCTTCTGCTATGTCATTTGCAATAAAATATTGCTCGAGTACTTCCTCATACTCCTCCCATTCATCCTTGCTTTCTCCGAGAAAGGGTTCGAGCTTAGGCATCGTAATCGGAGAAAATCCAGAAAGACTTGCCTTGCCAAGAAATCTGGTGCCTCTCCGTCCTTTTTTGTGTCTTTGCCCGCGTAGTTTGTTACGTTTCGCTCGTCGCCAATGTGATATTTCTAAGAAAATATCATAATTAAGAGACCGAACGCGAAGTGATGTATGGCTGGCTATCAGCCTCGGCTCGGACTGCCCGAGCGCCCTCGTCGTCGTCTTTATTCACACCGTGCTCCGCACCTCGATACATAACACTGAGAACCTACCATTACCCGAATAAAAAGTTATTAGTGATCTTCTAAAAGTTTTCGTGATGGAATAACAGTGGACCCGCAACGCGCGGAGCACCTACCTCAAGAAATAGATACTTTTTTTTTTTAGAATTTCTTAGAATCGTTTGCAACCTTAGAATTTGGTTTCAACTGCGTTCTGGCGGAGCCTGGGCTTTCGAGAATGCGTCGTTTATTTTTGCGAAACGAATGGCGCGGTTGACTTTTTTCGTATCTACTCGCTACTTCACTTTTCTAAAATGCTCGCGCCCGTTTAAAATCTTTGTTCGAAAAAGCAGCGGTTTATCTCCGTGGTTTATCCGGTGCGAAAGCTACAGACCTTGGTACTGTACAAGGTCTGTAGCGAAAACTCGGACCTAGTACATCCGGTTGTATACGGCTCAAATCTGTGTTTGATCCGAAACGCCCCAGTTCAAACCGGGTAGAATGAATGGCTATTCCAGTCAACAAGGTCGATGGATCGACAGGTTAATTATGGTAATCAACGAATTCGATGGATGTAGCGTTTCACGTACCAAGAAGTTATTCCACCGTCTCCGTGGTTATTCCACCGTCTCCGTGGAAATCGTCGCTGCCGCACGACTCCCCGGCTTCTATTCAAGGGTGGTTGGAAGCGTAAACGTGAGCCATGTGCCTGGGCGTTGTAACACGCCCGTTGTTTATTTTTTCTTCGTTAACAAAGACATACGTCTGCTGCTAAGGGAAATACGTTAATAACAGGTTAAGAGTTTAGGTATCCCCACCTCTTTCCACTTTAGCAGAGCAGACGCTGGAGAGAAGGTCGCCTCCTCTCCAGCGTCCGCTAAGCTAAAATGGAAAGAGGTGGGGACTCCTGAAGTCTTAACCTGTTACGCACTGTAGTTGTATTGCATACACAACGTGACGCTGTTAGCGCAAACAGGACATCGGTGCATTTTCACATTTTGCTTGGGCCATTTGCCGCTCATGTTATCATTTCGGATTTATACATTTCACAATAGTAGACATTGTGACGATAGCTCTCCAGTTCTGTGAGAGACACACACGCACACACGCATACCCAAACAACCGGATATTACTGTCGCGCGTGCGCAGTAACCAGGAGCGGATTTATGGGTCAGGCATGGCGGGGGGGAACTTCGGTTGACGTGGCGGAGTCTGCTGAGATATGACTTTACGGTTCAGGCACGTAGCCAGTATTTTGATTCGGGGAGAAGGGGGAAGAGGAGGCCCCAGCAAATTACAAGATTTCGGGGAGGGCGGAAGCCCAAGCCTCATGCTCCACCCTCCCCTCCCCCCTAGCGACGTGCCTGTTACGGTTGAAATGTTGCCCAGATCTATTTTGTTGACGTAATATTTTGTTGACCTAATATTCATCCCTATGCTGACGGTGCGTCAGCTTAGGGATGAACGGCTCCTAAGCTACAAGGCAACGGGCACATCGCCAGTGAGTTAAACATAATTTAAAACCTAAGAGGACAAGACAAACAGATCCCCAGTCTTGTACTTTGTCATGCAAGGTCAAACCGTAAGCTTCGACCATTGTGAACAACAAACGACCTGAATAAATAGCTAATTCAAAACGCCTTGCCAAAGCCCCAAAACGCTTCGTGCGTCCCCGAGGAAAGCGGGTGCCGCTCGCGGCATGCCTCGCTGTTTTCCTTTGGAAAGTTTATTCGGGAATAAGCCTACAAGCAGATATCGCCCCCCATTTGTTGGGAAAGCACACAATTTAAGAAGCTCGCGCCATTCCTCAACTGGCGACGCTTCTGCTTAGATTTGTGAGTCGTGTCTTCGTTTCGGCCATCTTGAAATCGCTTCAAGCAACAAGCACAACAAACGCCTCCTAGCAACGCATAGTTGCTTCAGACTACCGCTAGAGCTCAAGTGGGCGCTGGAAGTGCCAGCGTGCCAGCAGCGTGCCACGCCCGCTGCGCTATCAAGGCGAACGTAGCGGCGTAGCCAGCGTAGCTTCCCCAGGGACAGAAAACCAAACAAATTAGTTGTTAGTTGTTCATACTGGAGGAGTTTAGTCTGCCAGAACATGGCGACATTGTAACCCACTGTAGATAAGCAATTTAGCCAGTGCGGTACGACTGCTAGCCTGGGGTCTTTAGCGTACGTGCACCACGCAGTAGTGATACACGACCACACGCCGGTACGATGCTCATCCCGATTTAAACGGGCAGGGATCGGGATTGAACCCAGGATCCCTCGGTTCTGCAGCGCGAGCTTTCGTTCCACGTGCTCCGAGCTGGTGTGCGCTAGCCCACTCGGACTCCGATCCCACCTAGGGCCACTGTATATGGCAGCGTAGCTGCCAGAGTAGCGACACGACGCAAAATTATCTAGATGCACTAGTGTCAGAAGGGCCGATGGAAATCTCCATTTTGGGCCTGCGAGGTTGCCATGGTAACCGTGCTGCTAGCGACTCCGGGCGGTAATTTTTTGCCAGTTGATATTGCCGCGCGCAGGGCTGAGAAAGCAACGCTCGGTCACGGACCTCTAGAAAGTTCCCGTTTATTCATGTAGCGCACGTAACTTCTATTATTTATATCCATGTATCTTCCGCTTTTGTTTTCTAGAAAGTGCGTGTTCATTCTCGCCCCGATCACGCGACGCTCGAGCCGCTTTCGCCGAATCTTCGAGATAGCGACGCACTCTAGATAAGAGGCCGCCCGCGACCTTGTCGAGTCAGTCTCGCCTCAGCGTTTGATCGTGCTGCTTCGCCGCCTTCGACGCCCGCGACGCTCTGTTGTTATCTTTCTTTTGTACCCTTTTATTTTTGGCACAAGTTCGCCACATTGAACGTTTATTTATTCCTGTTTATTTCTTGTTTATTAGTCACCACCCGTGACATTTTTGGTGGAGGTGCGGGGTACCGCATGTCCGTGCAGCGCAGCCCTCCAAGTTCCCGCACAGCAAGTCCGAACCCAAGCTCCCGAGGACCCAACGAAGACCAGATCGAGACTCGATCAAGTCGCCGAACCCAAGGGCTACACCCGGAATACGGACTTTTACCACCCAGGACCAGGCAGCCGACGATGGCCAACCATTCGCAGACCCCCGCCGCTCCTGCCGTCGTCTACCTACACGTCGCTCCTCGGACACCGGCTCCATTCCACGGCGAGCAGTACCAAGACGTCGAAGACTGGATTGACCAGTATGAACGCGTTGCCCGCCACAATTGCTGGACAGACGAGCAGCGCCTACACAATGTCTAGTTTTCGCTTGAGGGGACTGCCAAGCACTGGTACGAGAATCATGAGTCCTCCCTGACGTCGTGGGACATTTTCAAGAACGATCTCAAGGCTACCTTCATCAACCACCACCGCCGAGAGACAGCCGAGGACCTACGGCGAACCAGAACCCAGGGCCCCAACGAGAGTGTCACCGGCTTCGTAGAGGACGTCCTGCGCCTGAGCGCCCGCGCCGACCCTCGGGCTACAGAAGAGAAGAAGCTACGAATCCTCATGCGGGGCGTGAGAGAAAACATCTTTGGTGGCCTTGTCCGCAGCCCTCCGACAACTGTCGAAGACTTTGTCGCCGAGGTAACGAACATCGAGCGTGCCCTGCAAGCCCGAGCCAGCCACTACCAGAGGCTACCCGGCGTCAGCGCGGTGCCGCCGTCCGCTTGCGACCTTGGCTCCAGCATCCCAAGCATTCGCGAGATCATTCGCGACGTCGTCCGGGAGGAGCTGCGAAAGCTACTACCCGCCGCTGACCGACCAGCTTCGCTCTCCATCGCTGAGGTTGTGCGGGAAGAGGTGCAGAGAGCCATTCAACCAGAGGCTCCCATCAGCGCAGCAGTCTCCGAAGAACCTGCGCTAACTTACGCCGCAGTGGCCCGACGGCCACTGCCTCCTCCTCGCGCCTATGTCGCGCCGCCCCGACGCCAGTCTCCTGCGCCGCAGCACGACCGACGCCGCGACGACCAGCCCGAGTACGCCAGCCAGGAGCCCCGTGCACCCCGGAAGACCGATCTGTGGCGAACGCCCGACCGACGCCCTCTGTGCTTCCACTGCGGGGAGGCAGACCACACCTACCGCCGATGCCCATACCGTCGACTCGGGCTGCGCGGATTCCACCCAAGCGACCCGCGCCCCCGATATGGTGAACGCCCTCGGGAGATCGACGAGTACCTGCGACAACCCCAGTCCCCCGAGCCTGCGTCCCGCCGAGAGTTCCGGTCGCCGTCACCGCGACGTCCAGCTTCGCCGATGCACCGACCCCGACGTGAAAGCCTGTCGCCCCTCGCTCCTCGCCGGGGAAACTAGGCGCGGCAACCCCTGGAGGTGGAGTTGCCGAAGACGACCGACGTAAAGAGCCTCCACGAACGACGGAGCGCTCCCACTCTCCCGACGCTCCGCATCACAACGACGCTCCTGCTTCGGTGTCCAACAACTTAAACGTTGTTATTGACTGCCTCGACTCATCGGCACTCGTGGACACCGGAGCAGACTACTCAGTCTTGAGTGGGAGGCTCTCTCGCCGCCTGCGAAAAGTCATGACGCCGTGGGATGGACCCCAAATACGAACCGCCGGAGGACATCTCATCACGCCAGTCGGGAGATGCACTGCTCGCGTCGAGATCCACGGTGAAACGTGCCCTGTGAAGTTCGTCGTTCTGCAAGACTGTTCGAGGGACGTTATCCTCGGAATGCACTTTCTCTGCGAGTATGGCGCCGTCATCGACCTCGGGGCAAACCATTTGACGCTGCGGCAACCTGTTTTACCGCCGGTGGAGACCAACACGACGTCAACCGCGATCCGAGTTATCGCCGACCATGTGAACCTACCGCCGCGGTCGAGTGTTTTCGTCACCGTTATAGCCGACGCAGCCATGCACGGTGAAGCTCTTCTGGAAGGCAGCGTCCAACTGCTCCTCGAAAAAGGAATTGGCGTCGCAAGAGGCGTAACGGATCTCCAAGAAAGACGTACAACTGTTCTTGTGACGAACTTTCGAGAGGAGCCGCAGCACCTAACGAGGGGTACCACCGTGGGCCACGTCGAGGAGCTTCAATCGCCAGCGGTGGTCACCGCAATCTCCGAGGAAACCTCGTCGCCACAGCAGAAGAGCACGACGCCGCCGCCGCTTGACATTGACCCCGAGCTCCCAGCTACGAAGCGCCGGCAACTGATTGATCTCCTAGCCGAATACAGTGACTGTTTTGCCACGACATCAAAGATTCGCCAAACACCAATGGCGAAACATCGCATTGTTACCGACGACGACGCACTTCCTGTCCACCAGTCGCAGTATCGAGTCTCCTTAAAGGAAAGGAAAGTGATTCAAGATCAAGTCCAGGAGATGCTCGACGACGACATCATTCAACCATCAAGGACCCCATGGGCGTCCCCAGTCGTCCTTGTAAAGAAGAAGGACGGAACCCTGCGGTTTGCGTGGGCTATCGTCGACTGAACGCCGTGACAAAGAAGGACGTCTAGCCGCTCCCCCGCATCGACGATACGTTAGACCGACTGCGCCACTCCCGATATTTTTCGTCGATGGACCTGAAGTGTGGTTACCGACGGAACACTGCCAACCTTCTCCATCCGACAAGGCGTACTGTACAAGGAGAACTTCAGCGACAACAACACGGCATGGCTGTTGGTGATCCCTTCCAGTCTTCGAGAAGAAATTTTTCAAGCCTGCCACGATGACCCGACGGCGGGACACCTTGGTTACAGCAGGACTCTTGCGAGGATACGCGAAAAGTACTACTGGGCCAAGCTTGCGAAGACAGTACACCACTACACCCGATTTTGCCACGAGTGTCAACGAAGGAAGAAGCCACCGACGAGACCGGCAGGACTTCTTCAGCCTATTGCGCCGCCATCTGCCCCATTCCAGCAAATCGGTATGGATTTACTCGGACCTTTCCCACCGTCGACGCAAGGAAACCGATGGATAATCGTCGCAACCGATTATCTCACGCGGTACGCCGAGACAAAAGCCCTTCCATCAGGAACGGCTGTTGAAGTCGCCAAGTTTTTCATCGAGTCCATCGTCTTCCGGCACGGCGCTCCCGAAGTCCTGATCTCAGACGGTGGATCATCATTCATGGCCCAGCTGACGCAAGAAGTCCTTCGTCTCAGCCACACGAGCCATCGTCGCACCACGGCGTACCACCCGCAGACCAACGGGCTCACAGAGAGACTCAACAAAACCATCGCAGACATGATCTCCATGTACGTCGACGTAGAGCACAAGACATGGCACGAGGTGTTGCCGTACGTCACATTTGCCTACAACACGGCCGTACAAGAGACCACCGGAGTGACACCCTTTCAACTGGTGCATGGGCGCAAAGTAACGACCATGCTGGACGCGATGCTGCCCCATGAGCCAGCTGACAGTGAGAGCGACGACGCCCAGGTGGTTGCTCAACGGGCCGAAGAAGTCCGCCAGCTCGCCCGACTCATGATTCAAGACCAGCAACGCGTCGACGCGGGCCGCTACAACCTTCGTCGCAGGGACGTTCACTTCCAGCCCGGAGACAGGGTGTGGGTTTGGACGCCCATCCGTCGCCGCGGCCTCAGTGAGAAACTGCTGAAACGGTACTTTGGACCATACAAGATACTTCGTCGCCTCGGCGAGCTGAACTATGAGGTGATGCCCGACGGAACACGAACATCGTCACGCCGCCCACCACGACCTGAGGTCGTCCACGTCGTGCGCCTGAAGCCGTACTACGCTCGATAGGACTGTGGACCTTATGTGCTCCAAAAGACTCTTTAGTTTATCGTTCTTTTTTATTTTGTTTTGTTTTACACTGCATCGGGGCGATGCACTTTTAAAGGGGGGAGTAATGCCGCGCGCAGGGCTGAGAAAGCAACGCTCGGTCACGGACCTCTAGAAAGTTCCCGTTTATTCATGTAGCGCACGTAACTTCTATTATTTATATCCATGTATCTTCTGCTTTTGTTTTCTAGAAAGTGCGTGTTCATTCTCGCCCCGATCACGCGACGCTCGAGCCGCTTTCGCCGAATCTTCGAGATAGCGACGCACTTTAGATAAGAGGCCGCCCGCGACCTTGTCGAGTCAGTCTTGCCTCAGCGTTTGATCGTGCTGCTTCGCCGCCTTCGACGCCCGCGACGCTCTGTTATCTTTCTTTTGTACCCTTTTATTTTTGGCACACGTTCACCACATTGGACGTTTATTTATTCCTGTTTGTTTCTTGTTTATTAGTCACCACCCGTGACAATATCTATATTCGTTCATTGAAAAGTGATAAAAGACGCTTGGCATGGCGGTACGGCACGGGCCTCTGGAGGAACGGTGCCTGTTTCTTCTGCGAAGTGAGACGATTTGCAGCCTGGGGACTGTCGGGTGACGAGAGCTGCTGAGTATCGTAGGTGCACGGACAAGGCGAGTGGTTTTCCGCGCCGCCGGGATGGCGGCCACTTCGTGGGACGTACGTATCCAGACAACACTTGGACATCCCCAGGATGTCCTCAGGACAAACGTTTGAGGACATTATGATGTCCTGAGGATGTCCTCAAATGATCCTGGAAACATCCTTAAAACGTCCCATTCTCCGGCCTCAGGACATCCTCAGAACGTCCTCAGGAGGGCAACCAAGAATTTTTCTAGTACATTTTTAGGACAATGCACTGCAGGTGCAGCTGTTCACCGAGCTGTTAGGATGCTTTTATTTTTATTGTTTCTAGGTTTTCTCCAACTGGATTTTGAACCTGAACATGCCTGCAAAAGCTGCCTGCAGAAAGAAATTCATTGTTGTGTACTATTTTAAAGTGGAATTCACACACTGATTTTAGATTACTAGTCAGTGAGAGGCTAAGAACATAGGGCAAGGGAAAGGGGAAGAAAGCTGACGGAATGCTGAAGAGGAGATAAGAAAACCTCTCCCCTCAAACATCCCGTCTGCTTTCTCCTCTGCGTCTTCCCTTGCCCTATGTTCTTAGCCTGTAAGTCTATATATGTGAGCATTATCATGCCATTCATTGTTGCAAACAAAGGTAACTGTTCAAGAAATACTTTATTGGAGAGCAAATGTTTCAATGTTTGCACCATGCAGACATGCAGTCTGGCTCCACATCTTGGCCAGCACTAGTCCGAATAGTCAGCGGGATCTAGAAAAAAATCACTTCCATTAGCACTAATAATAAAAAGGTGATGTGAGAAACTTACCATCATGTCGAACATCTCCGGCTTTTGACTGCAGCTTTTTAAGTTTCTCTCCAGCGTGGCGCAGCCACACTTTGACGATGGTCTCCACGTCAACTTTGTTTGCACACTCAACATTTGCTTTCACTGCCCCTGCAACATTGATTTGTGATGACAGTCACAGCAGAAAACTAAAATGGTCTAGAAAAAAATCACAATTAATGTCAATAAAAATAGATGTTCCCGAAAATTATGTCCCTTAGTGCTAATGCGCAACTCTACATGGCTATTTGACCCACACAGCAAAAGTCACACCTATTTAGACAGGACTATGTTAAAAAAATAGTATCATTCTCCCACTCCCGATAGTTTGTCGGTCATCATGTAGAATCAGTCTTACTTAATTTTAACGTCAGGGCAAGAATATTCAATGCAATCTGCGTTTGGCGTTAGCTCTGAACCCGTCAAGGCCCTTGTGCAATATTTTACATAACTACAGGGTGTTACAAAAGAAACTTTACACGGTCTTTTTTACCGCAAAAATAAACTAGGCATCGCCGAACGCTCATTCTCCGCCTAAAGGTAGCCCTAGAGGTCACAACCAGATGCCAAAGTTTCAGCCCCATCCGAGAACTTAATCAAAAGTTATAAATAATTTTCTAAAAATTTCAATGAGAAAATGGAGCTCATTTTTGCCCGTTTTCGGTTTCTGGTGCCCTAGAGCCCCATGTGTTTGAAAGCTCCGTCGGCCGCCATTTTCCCATTGAAATTTTCAGAAAATCACTTATAACTTTTGATTAAGTTATCGGATCGGGCTGAAACCTTGGCATCTGGTTGTGACTTCTACGGCTACCTTTGGGCGGACAATGAGCGTTCGGCGATGTTTAGTTTGTTTTTGAGGTAAAAAAAGACCCTGTAAATTTTCTTTTGTGACACCCTGTAGCTTAGTAAATAACTTAGATGACTCGCACACGACAAACACAACTGTCTTACTGTAAATGATATCTGCCACATTGAGATCCCAAAACTTTCCTTTGCCTTTCTGGCCTACCCAGTTGAAATTGACAGCCACTTTCTGGCTAAGCAGGACCTCCAAGATGTTCCTGGTGGCAGACCCCATGAATCTGCCGCCAAGGCCAGTGGACTGATGCACCTAAAAAACTATATTGGATCACATGGACGCTCTTGTTCAGTCAAAGGTTAGGAAATATAACAAGGTTGAGAATCCTTCATACCAGAAGCGTTTTTTTTCCTTTCATTCGAAGATAGACTCCGTGGTATATTTCTTCTTCCTCAAATCGTCATCTTCTCTTTCGCCGTTAATGAGAAAATTTTAAATTTTTAAACACCAGAAACCAAATAGCCAATAAATATTAATAAGTAAATAATAAATAAATAAATGAATAACAACTAAAATAAATAAAACTAAATAAATAAAAGAAAATTGAAAATTAGTTTTTTAGAAAATAAATTATAATTAAAAAATTAAACTTAATTTTCTTTATTTTTATTTTCTAGTTTTTTTTTGTTGTAATTTTTTTACTTTTTTGTTATTTATTTATTGGTGTTTATTGGCAATTTCGTTTCTGGTGTTGAAAAATTTTAAATGTTCTCATTAACGGCGAAGAGGAAGGTGACGATTTGAGGAAGAAGAAACATATCACTGAGTTGTTAGTCAGCGCTGCGAGTCTGTTTCCTTCTTGTGTGCCTGTGGGCGTGACTTTATCCTCATCCACATTATCAAGCCATCACCAACCTCGAGGCTATTTCTGTTTCTTTCCTAGCTTGGCTTAGCTTGCTTGGGTCTCTCGGATGGGTGGATAATTTCAATAACGATACGCCTTGTAGTAGGCGGTAGCCTACGCCACCTAGATTGAATGTTGCCAATGGAACTGAATTTTGAAATACTGCGCAAACAAAAAAAAAATAGAAATAATTTTAGCGCGTCCTGGTTTCAACAAAGAAAATATGTTTGATCAAAGCTATAGTTAAAATATGTCCATAAGCTTACACAACTACATGTAATAATTTGTATGTGAAATTTAGTTCAGCAGTAAACATGAACTGTATATACTAGCTCCTTTTCATTCATTTATTTTTTAAAAACGCAATCAAATTGAGGACGTATATATTACCTCTACTTTGTATCCTTCGTCCTCACTAAGTCCTCGGAAGGACGTTTCTAGGATGATCCAGAAACTGACGTTCTCAGGATGTCCTGAGGACATCTGAAAAACCGCGAGGAAGTTTGTACCTTTTGAGGACGTCCTGAGGATGTCGGGTGTTGTCTGGGTACCGTCCTTGTACTTTCGGACTTCGCTCCAATGAAAGAAAATCCGATTACGCCTTCCACGACAAGACGAGTGCCTGGGGATATGACTGTTGCCCGACTGCACCATAGTAAGCGAATGTATGCTTAGCATCATACTTCTTCAAGACCCAATCATTCATTCAAGATGAGATTATCTCACCGACTGGCGAGGAGCGACGTCGACGACGGTCTCATCCTCGTTTGGGCGATAAACAGTCGACGCGGTTAAACCAAGAAGGACAGCATGGTGGTCTCCAGAGGCTTGTCAACGCCATCAAAAGAGACGGACGCAGGATATGAGGTTTTCTTGCCGACAGGCCAAGTGGTCGTCCGAAAGTTTACCGGCATGTAAAAAGTCAATATTTTTATCTAGGCAGCACACATATCCGTGTTAAAGGAACCATGAAATGACTTTTTTAACTTCTTCTTTCTTACCTGTAATCCTCAACTCAAAAGCGAACTGTGAAATCACGCGGTCAGTGACATGCTATAGGGCACCGGTGCGATGGTCCCAAGCTTTCACCGTGCTTTTTAAGCACACCGTAGAACTTGGCATTCGAGAGTGATGATAAGTTCCGTCAATGCACTCATTGACCACGAACGGAAAAGGAAGAAGAAGGCCCATCGAACGTTAGGTTCACAGCCAACAAGCTCACCGCCGGATCCCGATTTCGGGACCCGACGATCCGTTAGAAACCCTGGACCCGACCCCCCATCTATCCCTGGAAGTCAACGGCATCGAAGAGGACCTTCAGGCCCTCCCAGCCACTACACAGGACTCTCAAGCCGCGGGGAAGATTCGACCCGCAAAAAGAAACATGGCGCTCGCAAGCCCATATTCAAGAACGGAGGAGGAAGCTTCCGCTTCAAAGAAGGTAGGACTTGTTATTTCCGACGAGGACTGGGCAGAGTTCCGGGCATTCAGAGAAAAAAAGAAGAATACGCTCGCATAGAGCTGAACAAAAAGAAGTACACCGCTTATGAAGAGCACGAGAAAGACATTGCAAAGTTCTTGCAGAACAAAAACGCGTTCTTCAACTACATGAACCAAATCTCCAGCGACAACACCGAGTCACAACATTTGACTCCTGGCACCGAAGCTTCGAGCCAAGGCACACAAAATCTCGCCGGTGGCGATGGTATTGCGGCCCCCATGGAACAAGACAACCAAGATGGCACGTGGCAGCAATACACGAGACGTCACCGACGCAACCGGTCCGATAAATCCACGTCACAGACACCCACGCACACGGTCGTCCTGAAGCCCGTGTGTCGCGAAGACGTTTACAACATTGCGAGCAAGAAAATCCGCGACGCTATTACCAAGACCGGCGTAAGCGACAAGGAGTGCTCAGTTCACACGAATGAACGTTCAAACACCATCGCTATCACCACGAAGAACCGTGAAGCCATCGACAAGCTCATGACAATAGGCAAAATCGACCTCAAAGGAAAAGCGCTTGAAATGAAGCCATACGTGGCAACCTCAAGCTCTCAAATCAAGGGAGTCATTTATCTGCGAGGATACGACAACGACGAGACTCCTGATTCGCTAACAAAAGATCTGGAGTGCAAAACCCACCAGATCTCCTCGGCCAGAATCATCGGCCAGTCAGGAAGAACGGTCCTCATCACCTTTGAAGGCCGGTCCCTACCAAACTACGTCCGATACGCCTGCGAGGCCTTTAGGGTAACCTCATACAGACCTAGGCCCTTGGTGTGCTATAACTGTCACCTCCTTGGACACAAAGCCGACGTCTGTCCTATAAATATCAAGCTCTGCAGCAGTTGCGGACACGAGCACGACGCGTCCGAGAACTGTAAGCTGCAACCCAAATGTGTCAACTGTGGAGGGACACACGTTGCCACGAGCAATGATTACCCCAAACGCACGATCCCACCCAAGAAAGTGAAACCTCCGCCTCCACACAAGAAATTGCAGAGCAACAGCTCCTACGCGAGTGGTCAAGCAAACACAAACTCGTCCCAACAAACACCGTCGCCGGAGTTTCTGCAATCCTTTAAGAATTTTCCGACTCTGCCATTAGCCATGCAGCCCCTTAGCTCCAATGCGTGGAACTACCCTCTGCATCAGAGCGGAGGAAGCAACACCAGCTCGGCCACATCGTCTCCCTTGGGACGGATTGCAGAAGTACAAGCCACCCATGGCAGAATTGACACGCTTGAAGGGAAAGTCGGATCCCTCGAAAGCAAGGTTGACAAGCTATGCGACCTCGTCTACGCACTCATCAGCAAACAGCATGGCAAGTAGCGCCTCAGCGTCCAGACCCAAACCGCCACGCCAAAGAAAGAAAATAACCAACGTATGGGTCCTCCAGTGGAATTGCAGGGGTCTCCAACAAAAACTTTCGGAGCTTAAGCTCAGACTCGAAAAACTCAAAGACAAGGCTCCCGATGTTATCCTCCTCCAAGAGGCGAACGTCAAGAACCTCAAGATTCGAGGTTACAATGCTTTTCTCCAGCCAATAATCGTCAGAAAAAATGGTAACTACGGACTAACAGTCACCCTCGTTAAAAAATCCCTACCGCAAACTCAGATCGATACCAAAAATGAATGCAGCGAACATCGTGAGGTGGTTGGCACTCGAATTCGATGGGGAGACACGACCGTCGATGTTCTTAATGCCTACATTCGTCCAGGCACCACAGAGCTAGACGACGCATGGATACGAAGACTTATAGACAGCCGAACCCCAACTATACTGGCGGAAGATTTCAACGCCAAGCACACAGAATGGGGCTACAACTCTAGAGACAACAGAGGCAAGGTCATTAAGCGTGCCTGTGAAAGAAAGGGGCTCGTTCTCCGCAACGAAAAAAGCATCACAACGAGGCCCGCACAATCTAACAATCAAACGGACACTACTCCCGACCTCACGTGGACTTCGAGACAACTTAGAGCGAGCTGGTGTGTGCTACCAGATGCCATGGGTAGTGATCATTTGCCCATCAAAATTACGCTTTCACTTAGTGTCGCACCAAAGAAAAAAAGTATGTTTTATCAAGTGGGACGCCTTTCGCACCCACGTTCAAGATCTCAAAGAAACTCCCCTGGCAGAAAGGATTGTCCAGGCGTTTAAGAAAGCCAAAAAGGTGTACAAAGTGAAAGAAGACATGCCGACTCCAGACTTACATCTCGTTAACCTATGGGACACTAGACTTGAAGCTCTCAAGAAGTACAGGAAACGCAAGACTTACGGGAACAAGATTTCCCTAAACAAGGCGACGGCTAAGGCAAAACGCTACGCCAACGAGCTCTGTCGAACAAAATGGAGAACACTGTGCATATCCTTTAACGAGAAGACGGGACTACGCCGGGTCTGGCGGACATACCGCGGCCTTGCGGGCAAAACTAAGGCACAAAACACAGGCAGCAACATCGCCTTGAAACTCAAGATCACAGAAGAACAACTAGCCGATCAGGCAGGAACTCTCTTCTTTCCGCAGCAGCATCCGCCCCCGGAGGCCGAAATCTATCAGCCACTTCAAGTTGAAGACCCCGCACCCGAGAACGCACCATTCACCATGGGCGAGCTACTTGAGGCACTCACGGCAGCCAATACCAACTCGGCGCCGGGACCCGATCAAGTCACAGTCGCGGCACTAAGAAACTTGCCTAAAGAAGAACTTGAAGAACTCCTCCAAAGTTACAACGACATCTGGGACGGCGGAGAAATCCCGGCTGAGTGGAAGAGATCAACGGTCATCCCGATCCCCAAGCCCGGAAAGCCACTCAACACCCTACAAAATCTCAGGCCTATTTCGCTAACATCGAACTTGTGAAAAATTCTAGAAAAGATGGTTCAAACAAGGCTTTCATGGATCCTCCAGACTCGAGGTGACCTGCATCCAATGCAGACGGGTTTCAGACCTGGCTTGTCCACCCAGGACAGCTTGGCTATGATACATCGTGACGTGTACGAGAAGCCTCAGTTCAAGAGACAACCAAGAACCATTGTTGCCTTAGACATCAAGAAGGCATTCGACAGCATTCCTCACAAGACGGTCATCGAAGCAGCACAAAGACGCGGAATCCGAGGCAACATGTTAAACTTTATTAAGTCTTTTCTCAAGGAGCGAACGTATCAAATAGTTATTGCATGTGCAAACAGAAGCCCCTGGCGGCACAACAACACCGGCGTCCCCCAGGGTGCTGTGATATCCCCAACACTGTTCAACATGGCTATGACAGACCTAGCGAACACGTTGGATGCCATACCCAACATCAACTTTTCTATATACGCGGACGACGTTACACTCTGGACCGTCAAAGGAATTGCCAGAAAGCAAAAAGAAACAATGCAAAATGCCCTGGATGTAACACTGGCCTTTGCGAGACAATCAGTCCTCCATCTCTCGCCTGAAAAGACCTCCTTCATGATCGTTACAAAACACAAAACCACACGTTTCGACAAACAAATTCAACTTAAAATCGATGGAACCCCCATCCTAAAGGCCCCCAACCTCAAGATCTTAGGCGTCACCTTTGAGCGAAATGGAGGAGCTGCGACCTGGATGAAGCAAACAAAAGCCCAATGGTCGGATGGACTGAACCTACTTCGAAAGCTCACGACGAAGGCCTGGGGAGCACAGGCAGATCTACTAAAGAGATTACACCGAGCCCTCCTCGTTTCGAAGGTGGTGTACGGCCTCAGCTACCTCCGACTTAATAGAGTGCAAGAAGAGACCCTCAATATACTCAACAGAAGCGCCATGAGAGTCATCACGGGTCTTCCCAAGTTCACTCCTATCGCCAAGCTGGAGAAGGCTGCCCAAGTGAACAAGGTCCGAGAAATTGCCGACGAAATGGTGCTGGAACAGCTCAAAAGGCTCTCTCGCTCGGACCATGGTAGAGTCATCTTGCAGAAATTAGAAAAGACAACGGACCTTGACACAACAACTATTGCAGCACATCCGCCGCCCCCGTGGGAAACGGAGGATGTCTCAACAAGTAGGCCAATACTTCAAAACCAAGGAAAAGACCATAAGAAGAGGCGGCAGCACCAGAGTGAAGAACACCTAAAGAAGATTGGACAACTGGGAGACGATACCGATGTCTTCTATACCGACGCGGCCAGAAATGAGGCTGGACGCACATGCATCGCATGGAGCTCACCCACCCGCAGCAAAACATGGAGAGGGGAAACGTACAAGACGAGCAGCTCCAAGACGGCAGAGCTGTTGGCAATACTGCAAGCCGTCAAGGAAGCCACAGACAATCCCCAACGAGCCAATGTAATTATTTACACAGATTCACAAGAAGCACTTCGTGAATGCAAACGATGCCGCTCGCAGAATGACATCGCTCTCCAAATACGAAGCGTTGTTAAGCAATCAAAACCCTACGTCACCGTCGTTATAGACTGGATTCCGGGCCACGAAGGCATACCGGAAAACGAGAGAGCGAACGAGGCCGCGAGGGCGCAGCTAAACGCATGTACCCTGCCCTCACAAGGCCACGATCCTCTCCTCGCACCTCAAGAACAAGACAAAAGGCCTGCCATACCACCTGACCCAGACGAGATAAAAAGGGAGGAGCCGCTTGCCCGAAAACTCCGGCTCATCTCCCTTCTTCCGCCAGATTCTTATCCGATCCCGCCGGAATACAACCGGTGGGAGGAGGTGAGCATCAGGCGGCTCCAAACAAATACGGCCATCACGCCCATCTGGCAGGCTAGATTTTATAAGCCTACAGACCTGAACGACCCAGGCATTGACCCCAACTGTGAATACTGCGGTGTCTCGGCAACATTTTTCCACCTCGTGTGGGACTGCGCTGAAAGTTCGCGGTATCGCGAAGCAGCGTGGAAGAAGCTTCCCCCACAGGCAAGAAGACCCACAACATATGAAGAGTGGACCCTTCCGGACCTTGCAAACCAGCACAGGAAGCAGATCCTCGACTCCCTGTTAGACTTTCTCCGTCTTTCAGGGGTGGCGAGGCATGTATGACCCCCTTTCCCCTTTCCTTTTCCCTCCACGTCACTCCAGATGATGCTACTCAAGAGGATGTGACGAGACCCCTTTGTACATATAATAAATACGTTTCGTATATATTGTTGAGACGTTGATAAAAGAGATTTAATAGAAGATAGGAGGAAAATGCGACCAGTATGAATGGCGGTGCAGCATTCAAGAAGCGCCCGTGCCGAGCGCGCGCTTGGTCAAACCCCTGCCTGTCTGTCCGTGCCACTTCTTCTTCCTTACAATATCCCCCCGGTGTTGTAAGCGCCGGTCAGCCGGCGCGTTTAGATTATGAGTCTTGGCGGTAATAGGGCTTCATGCGGCTGATGTGTACCACGTCGGAGGACTTGGAGCGAAGGTCGCGGTGCGGCGTAACGGGCTCGACTTCATAATTGGTTGGGGAAAGCTGTCGGATGACACGAAAAGGGCCAACAAACTGTTTGAGAAACTTCTCGCACTTGCCCGGTGCTCGCCGGGGAGACCACAAGAGGACTTCGTCACCTATGTTATAGGCAGTGGGGAGGTGGCGGTCGTCATAGCGCAGTTTTTGTTGTTGCTGGGATTTAGGGGTGCGGATACGGGCAAGCTGACGGGCGTCTTCTGCTCTGGAGACAATCTCCTCTGCGTAGGGTTGCGTGAAGTTGTCAGGTTGGTAGGGTAATATCGTGTCAAGGGGTGTTAGGGGTTCGAATGCATAGAGCAAGTAGTAGGGAGAGTGTCCCGTGGTAGATTGTCGTGCAGTATTGTATGCATAGGTTACGTAGGGGAGGATGATGTCCCAATTGTCGTGATGATCGGCTACGTACATTGAAACCATGTCAGCGATAGTATGGTTGAAGCGCTCTGTTAATCCATTTGTTTGTGGGTGGTAGGCTGTTGTAACGCTGTGAACAGTCGAAGAAAGGCGGAGGACATCTTCGAGCACGTTGGATAGAAAGGGAGTGCCTCGATCGGTGATTATGTATTGTGGAGCTCCATGGCGCAGCAGTATCGAGTGGATAAAAAAGTTTGCGACTTCGTGGGCGGTAGCGGCGGGAACGGAGGCCGTCTCGACGTAGCGTGTTAAATGGTCAATCGCAACAAGTATCCACTTGTTGTTGCGAGTGGATTGGGGAAAGGGGCCAAGGAAGTCAATTCCGATGCGTTCAAATGGGCGATGCGGTTGGGGAAGGGGTTGTAGGCAACCTGGAGGCTTTGTGGTAGGACGTTTCTTGGTCTGGCAGTGGTGGCAGGCTCGAACGTACTTGCTGATGCTGCGGGTCATGCCTGTCCAAAAGTAACTGCCTCGGATGCGAAAGTAAGTTTTAGAAAATCCAAGGTGGCCAGCTGTAGGGTCGTCATGGTTTGCTTGGATAAGATCCTTTTGTAGTCGGCGCGGAATCACTAAAAGCCATGGCCGTCCTTGTTGTGTGTCGTAGTTTCGCCTATAAAGAATGCCATCTCTGAGTTGAAAAAGACGGGCACGGCGCTGAATTTGGACAGAAGGATGCGGCAAAGCACCTTCAAGGCATTGAATAATGGGGTGCAATAAAGAATCGAACCGTTGCTCTTGTGCAATGTTGACGGAGCTCAGGACAGCAGTTGTGTCTCCGTGGGCGGAGGAGTTCGAACATTGCGACCCATGGGGAAGGGGGCATCTGGAAAGGCTGTCAGCATCAAGGTGTCGTTTTCCAGATTTGTAATGAATCGTGTAGTTATAGTCTTGGAGTTTCAGGGACCAACGTCCGAGTCTTCCTGAAGGGTCTTTTAGGGTGGCTAACCAGCATAGGGCGTGATGATCGGTTACAATAGTGAAGTGTGTGCCGTATAGGTAGGGACGGAACTTCGAGATCGCCCACACAACGGCCAAGCACTCGCGTTCAGTTATGGTATAGTTACGTTCACTTTTCGTTAATGTGCGGCTGGCGTAGGCGATTACTCTCTGGACACCGGAAATGTTCTGGGCCAGTACGGCGCCGAGGCCATGGCCACTGGCGTCTGTACGTATCTCAGTGTCAGAGCCAGGAACGAAGTGACCGAGCACTGGGACAGTGGTTAGGGCGGTTTTGGGGCTTGAAAAGCATTGCTTTGAGGGCGATTCCATTGGAAAGCGGTGTTGTTACGGAGTAGCGTGTTGAGAGGTTCAACGATGTGGGAGAATCCGGGTATAAATTTTCTGAAGTATGTGCAAAGGCCGAGGAAGGACCGAAGGTCTTTTAAATTTTTCGGAGATGGAAATTCAGAAACAGCTTGTAATTTAGATGGGTCAGGGCGAATGCCATCTGCACTAATGATATGACCGAGGACCTGAATTCTGCGAGCTGCAAAGATACATTTTTTTGTGTTTAGTTGCAAATTGGCGGTGAGAAAGCAATTCAGCACTTCTTCTAGCCTGTGCAAGTGCTCGTTGAATGAGGCGGAGAAAACAATTACGTCGTCGAGGTAACAAAGGCAGGTTCTCCACGTGAGACCCCGTAGCACAGTGTCCATCATGCGTTCGAATGTGGCAGGCGCATTGGACAGGCCAAACGGCATGACATTAAACTGGTATAGGCCGGAGGGTGTAACGAAAGCAGTTTTTGGCTTGTCGGCGTCGGCCATGGGTATCTGCCAATAACCGCTTCTAAGGTCCATGGAAGAAAAAAATGATGATCCCTGAAGAGTGTCGAGGGTGTCGTCGATTCTGGGTAAGGGATAGACGTCTTTAGTGGTGATCTTGTTAAGTCGACGGTAATCTACACAAAATCGCCATGATCCGTCTTTTTTCTTGGTGAGAACAACAGGGGCCGACCATGGGCTGGATGATGGCTCGATTATGTTTCTTTGGAGCATATCTCTGACGTGATCGTCGACGACCTTACGTTCGGTGGGTGAAATTCTATAAGGGCGGCTTCGAATGGGAGATGCTGTGCCGGTGTCAATGTGATGAGAGACTACCGAAGTTTGAGCTAGAGAGCGGCTATTAAAATCGAAGAGTTGTTCATACGAAACAAGAAGCTTTGTCAGGGCTTCCTTCTGGTGAGGAGGCAAGCTAGAGTCTATCATTTTAGCAACTTGTGCGGCGGTGCTTTGGGCAGCTGACGGTAGCCTCGTAGATGTAAGTTCGGAGAGCGTTGCAAGCGTGGTATAAGAATGAGATGTTAGAGTGGCCAAACGTGCACCACGGGGAACAATTTGCGACTCAGGAGATGTGTTGGTGACGAAAAGAGAAACTTGTCCTTGAGTTGTCGTGGCGATGCAGTAGGGAAGAATAACTGGCTTTTTTTGCGACAAAGTTTGCGATGGGTTCAATGAAACCAGTGGTGCTTTCGAATGGACGGTCCGGCAGGAGGGTGATAGCAATAGCGGAAAGGGGGGGCAAGAGGTAATCGTCGTCGGTGTGAAGCGAAATGGGTGAATTTTCGTACACGTCGTAACTAGTTTGCCGAGTGCTCAAATGAAGTTCGCGGCTGGCGCAGTCAATGAATGCCTCTGTGGCCGACAAAAAATCCCATCCCAAAATGACGTCGACGACACAATTAGCAAGTACAGTAAACAAAATGATATAGGAAGTGCCTCCGATAGAAATAGGGATAGTGCAGTAGCCAAGAGGTTGCACAAGTTCACTGTTTCCCATCCGTAGAAAATGTCCAGCGGGTGGAGGGGTGAGCACTTTGTGTAAACGGCGGCGAAGCTGATCAGAACTGCAGGATTTTGCAGCACCTGTGTCAACTAATGCTAAAAGTTTTTCTTCTCCAATGTAGACGGTAATAGTTGTAGGGCCAAGGTAAGGAGGATTTAGGACCGGAGACGGTAGTGCAGCCTGACCTCCATTGTTAAGACAGGCTGCGCTGCTTAGTTTGACGACGGAAGTCCGGTAGTAGCGTCAGTGAACGGCGAGACGGAGCGGTTTCGTCGAGGATAGGGGGAGGGTGATCGACCACGTCGGAATTCAGCAGCTGGAAAGGGACGTGTGTTGCGATGGTCGTCATAATTGCGGCGGTCATTGGAACTGCCGTGGTTGTCGAAATTTCGGCGCGTGTCGTGGTCGTCAGAATGTCGAGTTTGATTCTGTGGGGTGCGACTGTAGGCTTCAGCATTCATGCGGCGTCGGCAGTAGCGGATGATATGACCTGGGGCGTGACAGTAGAAGCATATCGGACGTTGATCTTGAGTGCGTCATTCCTCTGTCCGCCGGGGTGATAGGTAGCGTGTGGATGGAATTGAGACATTGTGAGAAGTTTGCAGGGCGCAAATGTGTGGTGCTGAGTGCTGTAAAGAGCAGATGGGTGGTGAGGAAGTCGATGGTGCCATGCATGTGGGAGACGGCGAAGAAATAGGACGAAGGGCAGCACGAAGTTCGTCTTTGATTACCTGTTCAATCTTAGGCGCCTCGGGTTGCGAGATTGAAGAACTGGCTGAGAGGCGCAGGGATCCCAAGAAGTCGCGCAGTTCGTCTCGAATTATTCGTCTGATGAGATTTGGGAGGTCAGTGTCGGCAGTTGTAGTTGAAACTTCAGGGAGCCGTTCAAATCCGGTGTTGGAGATCCGACCACTTTGAAGGTCTTCATAATGCTTGCATTCTGCAATGAGCTGCTGCACGGTCTGAGGTGACCTGGGTGCGACGATGGAAAACAGCTCTTGGGATAATCCTTTGAAGAGGTGCTTGATTTTTTCGTCCTCCGGCATAGCTGCGTTGACACGTCCGCAGAGGCGAAGGACGTCCTCGATGTAGGACGTCGATGTTTCGGAGGGGGCTTGGTACCTCCTGGAGAATATATATATATTGACCACGAACGTAGTCCTGGAGACTACGTTCGTGGTCAATATATATATATTGACCACGAACGCGGATTCAAATATTTGTCGACGAATTGATTGTTAACGACCGCATACGTCCGAGTGACGCAGTTTTTGTGTCCAATGCGTGAGCTGGGGTGGGCTGACGTCATTTTGGCCTTTCTAGGATATTTAGAACCATACTTACATGATGATAACGTCATAACACACTGACATTAATGAGCACAAAACGGGCCCAGCTACAGAAAATAAATATTGCACGTAAAAATAATTATGTTTGTAACTTATTAATTACAAAGACGAACACATCGCTCGCTCCCCGCGGGAAGAGCGGCCAGAGTCACCACCTAAATGTATTTCTTCCACCGTGGCTGCCACATAGAGTGGCTCTAATCCCACCCAGGGGCACACCATGCGCCCTGACCGTTCCCCGACTGCGCCAGCAGGGGAAAAGAAGAGGACGGACAAACACAAACCTTCAAACAAATCTGTCAAAGCTACTTGCGCGAGCGTCTGACTGTGTGTTGCTACGGCGTCTCCTTTGCACAAGAGCGCGTGCAAATAAGACGCAAGACAAAGCCACGTGGCCACATATTTCTTGCAACAGTGCTAGCAGGGCGGGACTGCAGCGTCTCCTTTGTACTACGTTGTCAAAGCTAGCTTAGCTTCCACAGTGCTCCAACTCCACAGATAGTTGCACGAGCGCATGCAAATGAAGCGCAATAGACAAAGCCACGTGCTCTCGCAGCAGTGCGGGCTGCTGCACACTGAAGCTACGCTAGCTTTGGCAATATACCATAAGAACAGATAACATAGAACCAAAAAGATTTTGCCACAAGTGTATGAGGCTAGTTCAGCCTGTCCAGAAACTTCATCCGAATTATTTTGTTTACAGGAGAAATCGCGCACAAAAGACACTTTTCAAAACCACACTCGCACCAGCGCTGATTTGTCAGCGCTGGAGATGTTATTTATGAATTCGCAATCCAGAACACGCGTGTTTGTTGCCTTGGTAAGCATGGACGCGAACAGTGAGAATGGCACCGCAGCATTTTATTGTTTACAAAGCCTCGTGCATGTTTGCCGCGTTGGAAAGTGCAGAGCAGGTGCCATGGGCGCGAACGCTAAAATGGGGATGGCGCGTCCCTTGATCGCACTCCGGGGCAGCGAATACGCACGCACTGTAGTGTAAAGCTGCGCGTTGGGTGATACAGTGTGACAGCCCAATTTCAGTGTTCGTTGTCATACGCATTATAAAGTGGCCAGACGTCCCGATTTAGGCGGGACAGGTCCCGCTGTACCGATTGAACGAAAGGATTCATCAGGAGAGGGCGCTGAAGGTTTTAGTTTGCCTGTGACATGTAAGCGGTACTATGAACATAGTATCTACAATAATATATACATTATTACTAAATAAATACTTCAACAAATATATTACATGTGCATGCCAGACAGTGTGCAAACTTCAAGGAAAAGAAATGTGCACGGTGTATACAAAATAATAAAAAATGATTTGTTATCTAAAGTTGCCAAAACTCAAAACAATTTGGGGCCAGAGGACATTATGGTCACTACTATACTCCGTCTCACAAATATCTGCAGTAAAGACGGCACACGCGTGTGACCATAGCTCAGCAGAATCTCGCGCGTCAAAGACACTTCAAAACCACGCGCTCGTGATTGCAAAGATCAGCACTGCAGACCTTTTCGGGATGGAGTACAGGCTGTGTAGTTTCTAAATACATCTGACCGCCGCCGCCATGTAGCTATGTACATTAGGTATTCTACTACAACACTGTAATGTACCACCAATTCTTGCATGATGAAGCACGTGCCAATTGCTCAAGCACCAAGTAGCATGGGAACGTATACGGTACACGCGCTGAACGCACTCGCCTTATCAGTATAGGCAGTACAGGGTATTCACTGGACGCCATATTTGAGGGCGATGTCTAGAGCGCATGCTCAGAAAGAGCTCACATTAATAGGCTGATAAGACCGGCAATCTTGATGGTATCTCGTATCAAAATAACTTTGGAAGCTCGCCGTCAGCACGCGCTCAGCAGTCGCGCACACAGCTATGGCCGCCAGTGATTACTCCCCGTAACAGGTTCCAGGTAGTAAATAATCATAATAAAACGCTGATGAGTTCTTGTCCAAAGTGCCATTTGTATAAGGTTTCTGCTTTAACTCAAGTGTGTGTGTGATTCGTGACTGCCTTGCATATCTTCACCTAATCTCCAGGGTTTTACCGAAATGAAAAAAAAAACGTTGCCTTTACGCAAGAAAGGGTAAGGGGTACAAGGGGTGCAGAGGGAATGGAATTAGGGGCGCCTTGGCACCGTCCAAAAGTGGTGTATGGCCGTGTGAAAACCATATAAATGCATTCCATCAAATTATGGCAAACAACAACTATTGCTTTCATTGGAGACTCCTGTTTTTCCCTGAAGAACTATTTAGACAATTTACCTGTTTTGAAAATGAGTCACGCAAGCGTAGTTTAAATTTTTATTACAGACGAAAGCTCATGTAATACTGCAAAATCGATTATATTTACCGGAGAGGTGGACCTTTATCCCATAGCCCCGCGTATAAGCCGCAAAAAATTGCTGGCACTGCGTTGTGATCTTGTGATATATATATACGTATATTTATGTACGCGTGCTGCATTGTATAGTAGAATTTGTGCCAACTTCCGCGGATAACATAAGCAAATATTTCTTAATTGACTGAAATACATGTCATCTTCACGTTTCTAGAAAGCGTGGAAGGAGTTCTCTTTAGACGCGTTGGTTTTCGGTGAAAATGAGTGCATGCTGTTGACATAGACCGTAGCATACGCTACAAGTATATTTGTATATTTCAGCTCGAAAAATATAGGAGGGGCCTTTTTCGACACCCGAAGTATACTTAACAATTACCGCGATATCGGATGATTGATGCACTGAAAATAAAATCCGACATGAAATTTCAGTTTTTTGTGCCCTTTTTTTCAGTGTTTAGATTCTGCAAGAATGATAAAGTTAGAAACAAACAAAAGCGTATTATGCATTATCCACACCAGCGATTACGTCGAGTCTGCATTATTTAAAACGAAGAAAAACGTTCCATGGTTCCCTTGGGCGTACTTTCCCCGTGCGCACGCTCCGGAGAGAAGCCCGACTACGCGGTGCACGGCCGGTGTATGGGAGCTTTCTGATTTTCCTAATTACTAAACTCACCAACTCGGGCAAGAAACATAAAAAAAAAAAGAAGTGCAGCTACAGGCGCACTGAGAACCAGCGGGATTAAGAAAATAACGGAGGAGCCCCTTTCCCTGCTACTTTCCCGCAGTGCTTGCCTGCTAAGGGAAAGGCTCTTTTGTAATTATGCAGGCACGTAGGGTTGGCAATCGGGTCAGCTGAACACGAAAAAACGTGACACGAAGGAAATGACTGGACAAATGGACCGCTGTTTGTCCAGTCCTTTCCTTCGTGTCCCGTTTTTCCGTGTTCAGATGACCCGATTGCCAACATTATGTACCAACTAGCCCAACTAAAACCCATAGCACGAAGGGTGTCCAGTTTTATTTTCCTCCCCGACTTAGGTCAGTGTTAATTTTATTGAGGGCGACTAGTGTGTAAAATGAGTGGTATATAATTACCTAATTAAGCAGCGAAGTAGGAAACGGTGCAAAACTGCATAACTAAATTTGGAAAATGTTTTGATCGCTTCAGCCTTTGCACACTATCAAAGAGGCAGCATTGTGAGAACTTGTATCTTGCCTAGTACTTGCCAATAGAGAAATAAAGGCTGAATTAACAATGGTGGAAAGCAATACTTAAAAAAAAGTAAAAGTGCAATATTTGTATCCAATTTTTTTCAAACTCGATCTTGAGTTGGCCATTTCACACCTTTTCTATTTTCATCCTGGTTTTCCTTTTAAATACCTAATAGCTTAGGCATGTGCTGTGAAGCCTAAGCTATATGTATTTTGATTTTTTTTTAAATACATCTGTTAATAAAAGCTGCAGGTACTCTAACCAGCTGTGTTTATATAGCCCAACGTTTTGTGGCCTGCTTGTTCACGGGCGACCTATTTGGCTGGGAGTTTGTATTTCTCTCCTCCTTGTCGCTGCCGTTTAAATCATTCTCCTCGTTTTGTTGCACCCTGAAGCCCGTGGATATAACTGCTTGGGATGGTACCGATCGACCTGTTCTGGTTGTTCTTTGTATGCTGAATAAGCTATAACTATAAAAAGTTGTTTTTTCAGTTTTTTCCGAACATGAAAAAAATGACTCTTTTAAGAGTCATGGCATATTCAGCATACAAAGAACCTGAACCGGTACCTTCCCAAGCGGTTATATTCACGGGCTTCTAGGGCGTCTCAAAAACGAGATTAATTTAAAGGCAGCGACAAGGAGAAGAGAAAGACAAACACCCAGCCAAATAAGTCACCCGTGAACAAGTAGGCTGCAAAATGTTGGGCTATTTAAACACAGCTGGTTAGAGTACCTGCAGCTTCTTTTATTAATACTCACCTAACCAGGCAGAATTTTGCCAAAATGTTTACTTTTCAAACATACATCTGTTGAACGTAACTATTGTTATTATACTGGAACATGAAAACCTTAGTCCTCCCAGTCCCAGAAAGCAACAGCTTAAGGCTGAACTCCATAGAGCGAAATATGCGACGAATAACTGACGAATGTCGCCCTATGGCATGCTCACTTTGCGTGGGACGTAGCAGCCACTGTGAGGATTCCATGCGCAGAACAAAAGCCGCCGGGCAAAATTAGATTTTCCACACCATATTCGTCCCATGGAGTTCAGCCTCTATGGGTTATAATGCATGTGCAAGTACAAAAGTTTCCTTGTAAATAAAAATAGGCTATCCCCCTTCGACTTGAAACTAACCTCCTAAGTTCTCAGGTACACAAGGGACTAGGAGGAGGTTCACAAAGCAATACATGTAGTTTACAGGCGTGAGCCCTCACAATTTTCCATGCCAGCGACAGCTTCCAGACAGTCAAATTTTACTTTGGGAACAGTACATACTTTATGGCATGAAGGATCATAGATGGATGGATGGATGGGATCTTTCAAAGTAAATATTTCTCATTACCTACAAAAACAAAAATACTGTCACAACTTCAACAGTTTATTTACACAAACACACTGCACCATTCCAACTTTTATTCAAGTGGTGACTAGCAGGCAGGACCAATGCCTTTGGTTCTGAGATGACGATGAACTGGGTGACAGAAACTTTGCGCTACAAGTCACAACTGAAGCAGCTTATTCAGAGTGGCGCCCAGGACGCCAATGGTGGGGTTCGAGCTGGGCTGCAAGTGAAAAGAATTGTCACAGTACAAGCACCGTAACCATAAAGTTTAGACCACGTGGAACAGACATACACCACTTCAGTGCACTAAGGAGTTTGTTACTACTTTTAGAAACAAGAGCCCTTGGATAATGATCCCCTAAACAAAGCGAATTGACAGCAAGGAGCTTTACAAGTTAGTTTGAACATTCAACAAGTAATCAAAATTGTTGAGAGTAAAACCATTCAAATATAGGTCATCCCTAATTTTGAAGTGGAAGGAAAGGAAACTCATACAAATATTTAACTCGTCGCATTATTTGCGACCTAGGTTAAAACTCATCTGTTGATCATACTGGCAACGTCATCTTATGAACATTAAGAATGGAAACTGCATGCTTTCGTACCGAGCGAAAGCATTAAATATTGAACAAAATAGCACATTAGTTCTCATCGCAACATAGTAAAATTGTTCCGACTCCGAAAAGCTTACCCAAACCATGGCACAGTAAAGGGAAACAGGCTGCAGCAGAACTCAATAGCACGGTAATTTCTGATACAGCTTTAGCTTCTCTTCAGGCTAAATATTTATATTACTGAAAAAGCTCAAAGTTGCAAAAACAAAAATGCATAGAACCTGCCATTTCACAGTCCATAGTACCCATATTATGTTATCCGGGTCGCAATTAATTATTTCCTTGAATTCCCACGCTGGTGAACCAATAGAACTATTTTAAAAGAAAAAAAAATTAACAGAAATAGTGCAGTTTACCCAAAGACAGGCATCCGTCGTAGAGAGCCATGCTTCCCAACGTCTGCCTAGGGCAGACGACTCATCCACACACGTGGTTATTTATACTTAAGCCGCACGCTGGTAAGACAATTCAATCTTTACTGACGCACCGAATGGTACCGCACAACTTTCCGCTAAAATTGTTTTCCCACCGATACTGTCCAACAAAATAAATGCAAGAATTTACACCATTTTGCACGCGAATGTGGAAAGCCTACGGGACAGCAATGCTTCCATCCCCGCTTTGATAATGATGATAGCACGACAGCAGCGCCACCTCTAGGTCGATCCCGAGGCCAATAGCTTACTACTGCATGTGAGCAGGCTCACTGGAGAAAGCTAGATGATTAAATGCATTTTAACGACAAAATAAAACCTTAAACATGTTTGCACGTCGCCGGTTTCCTAAAGACAATACTTTGCATGCTGCGAGGGAGCATGCTGTTCGGCGGGGGGATGGTTGGTTGCGCAAGAATACTGACGTCCCTTGTTCGGTGCACTTCGAGGATGACTGCTTTGACACAAGCGGTCAAGCGAGAAGACTTCGACCGGGTAGCATTCCAACTATGTTTATGTTTCCTTCATTTCCAGCATATCTGCGGAAAGCAGTGAGTATCATAGTGACTGTGAACACTTATTTTGTATTTTAGCTAGTTTCATCTAAAACTTTGAGACGGTGCGCTTATAACAGCCGTGCATCTGCAAAACAAGTATTATAAACAATTTTTGCGAGCTTCATATTTCTGTAAATTCTCAAAGTGCCGGTTTTGGTGATCGGTCACGTGCACAAATTTCCGCAATTGTGAAAGGGACGCTATGTATTCATTACTACGCCGTGGATTATTTGCAATAAGAAGATATCCGAGAAAAAAGAATCCAACGTCACGCGGCTTTCGAGTCCTTTAAAACAAAAAAATAATTGTTTTGTTTTCGTTGTAATACGCAGCCCCAAAAGCAACAGACGCTGCTAGCACCCCTATCAGCGCAGCCTCTTTTTTTGCCCTGAGCAAGATGGCCGCCGATTTGTTAACTTGGTGGCACCCGGTTGCATGGGAGAGTGCAGGAGACCGCCGCTCCAGAAGTCTTATATTTCAATTGACGCAGTAAGGCCATCGCGGTCGTGCTTCTCACTGCATGTGCGCGCTCGTTTCCGTAAAGCCGTAAATCGTAAGCGATTTAGCGTGCGACGAGACGAGCGATAGAGATTTCTCACTGTCGCCCGTCGCATCGCTCGGTTTTCGGGATTTCTAGAAAACGTCGCTCACCGTCTTGGTCGCTTCGCCGCCGCTTCCATGCAGTTTGCCTTGTCGTGCGACTGACAGAGCGACAGCGAAGCGGGTCGCCGTTGCTCGCCAAAGCGCTTACATGTGGTTTATACTCAATTAATTTACAAGCACACAAGGTTGAACCATTGGCGCCTCGATTTTAAGTATAAACTGCATGCAAGCGATTTGGCGAGCAACGAGACAAGCGACGGTGACCCGCTTCGCTGTCGCTGGGTCAGTCGCGTGACGAGGCAAACCGCATGGATATGACGGAGCAAGCGACCAGGACGGTGAGCGACGTTTTCTAGAAACCCAAAAACCGAGTAACATGACAAGCGACATTAAGAAATCTCCGTCGCTCGCCGCTGACTCTTGTCATCGTCGCCACCGCTCGTCTCGTCGCAAGCTAAATCGCTTACATGCGGGTCGGCTTTACGGAAACAAATGTGCACATGCAGCGAGAAGCACGACTGGATAGCCTTACTGCGTCAGTTGAAATTTGCATATGTTGCAGTGGTGTAGACTGCCCTTTATTAGCGAGAAAAACGCTAGAACGGGATGATTGTATATGGTCTCTGAAACCATAATCTTTTATCGTCGATCCATTCGCTGTCCGATTCCATTTCATAAATACGAAAATACAAGAGCTGTGTTGAAATATAGATATCAAATGATTAAACAAAAGCCTGAAATATTGAAAAGGCACACAATTTCAACGTCGAAAAGGCACACAATTTCAACGCGGAATGTGAAAGAACACGAAAGCAAAGCTCCGGTAGTGGCCTGTACAGCACAGAACGTGGGGGAACGGCGAGAAACTGAAGGTCGGCTATGGTAGCAGGGTCACGTGACGTCAAGATGCCGGCGTCCATGAAATGTTGCCTGAAAGGGTCTATAGCTATGCTTTTCTTTTCTAATAAAGCATCATTGTAACAATCGCGCAACTTTCTGAAGTGCTTTTCTAAAGTGCCGTTAATGTTATTAACCCACGACTAATTAGCTCCCCATACTGTGAACAACTTTATTTTTGCGGCCTCAATATTTCGCAAATTTGGAGAATATTTCATGCGCAGAAAATTTTCCGAGGAGTGGTGAGCTATATATTTTTTACCATATATTGGTGGGATGCGTTTTTCGCAGAAATTTTTAAGTCAAGAAATTTGCGAAAAATTAAGTTGTTTACAGTAGTCGGGTACGCTCATTTGCCTCCCAAGCCTTTGTAGGACCTGACAAGTCAATCCCCTTCACCGTGCTATGGTGTACTAGAATCTAGTACACCATAACCGTGCAAATTCACGCCGCTCTTCCATCAAGATTCAATTTCTCGGAAGGAAACCGAAAAAAAAACTCGTCCCCTCCCCCGGCCGGTGCTGATCCCGTCATCTGAACGCAACACAGCGCTTTGGCATCGCCACTGGGAATCGCACGGTGCCCTTCCTTCAAGCAAAATGGCAGCCTTTTTTCCATCTAGCCTAGCAACACATGCATTTTGTACTCTCGAACAGGAAAACAGGAAAAGGGTCCATTCTCTTTAGTGCTTACTGGAAGCACCCACATTTGCAAAATCGTCCACTGACAGTGAGAGTACTTCCCCTCTTTCAACAACTATAGCATCAATGTGTATTTTTGTAACAGGTCTACATTCTGTTTCACATCACGTTCCACCGCAGCGGATGCTCCGAGCCATCTCAGCCAACCCAGCTCTGCGAACGTAGCACGTGATATGCTCTACGCATGTCACCCTCTTCAAGGTCAAGTAAAGGCTTGGTCACACATACAGCGGAGCGTTAAGTTAGCGCTACGTGAGCGCTCATGTGGTGCTTCCTTGCGCGTGACTTAGTTCTAATATAGCGCGCAATCAGCGCTTTAGTAGCGCTCCTTGTACGACCATTATTTATTGCTGCAGATTAACGCGTGTACTGATGTTCAGGTTCCTGTGGTTGGGTGTGCATCAACAGTACCATGGCGGACACGTGGGATGCTGAAATAGAAACGCGACAAATGCCCTTACATACGCAATTAGTGCATATGCGTGTGGACGACGACGACTTAGTGCCCAGAAGAGCCTTCTGAGTGCGCGAAATCTTTCACCACCAAGATATCGACAGGTATCCGGTGAACCTCGTTCCCAGGCCGAGGGCCCGAGACATAGAGCTCTTTCGAAGGTGATTATTTTTTAACAGCGTGTCTCTGAAATCAGGATCACGCATGTCGAATAGAAAGTGATAAGGTCGTACCCAATCAATTAGTCGCTCAGAGTCCATGACTCTGAATCGTCTGACCGACCCTTTGCTTGGAGAGCGGCTCTTTTACTTCCTCTTCTTCAGTGCCAAAGGACAAACAACAACGGAATCGCCGTGCATGCGCTGTTTCACAGCAGCAAGCACGGCACAAGGAGCGCGCTTACACTGCGCTGCTAAAGCGACAACCAAGTGCTGCTTCCAGCGCCCATGAAGCGCTAACTGAGCGCTCCGCTGTATGTGTGGATCAGCTTTAACACTCACAGGGCCTTGGATTGGCTCCGATGGCTCGTAGGTGGTCTAAAGCCCCTCTATCCTGGGAAAAGCGGCACCAATCATTGTTGTGGAAATGCTCGAGACTTGTGCCGCACACCACCTTCTGGGAAGAACATGGCGTCTGAAATTTAGCTCAGTGCTGCGCTGTGCTGCCATGATCTTCCCAAGGGCTGCACGTAGCACATACCTCGTGCATCGGCGCACCTTGCGCTACTTTCGAAACATATAGGGGCTTTAAGGTGGTGCAGTTGGCAACGGTTGCCCCGTGGCCGCTGTTGCAAGAGCAAACTGTGGTTGCGCAAAATTGTGAAGGTAGGCTTGTTAGCAGTGGCGTACACAGGGGGGGGGGGGGGGGCCGAAGGGGCCGCGGCCCCCCCCCCCCCCCCCCCGAAACTTTCGAGCGGGGGGGGGGGGGGGGAGTGGGCAAGGTCACTGACTCTCGGGTTCATCAATATCAATGCGGTGTTTTTTTTTTTTTTGTTTTTTTTTTGTTTTTAACAGCGGAACCAACTTTGTGGAGAAGTTGTAAAAAAAAAAAAAAAGAAATAAGAAAGGAAGGGAATGCAATAAGGTCATTTATGACATAGTACAAATAATAAAAAATGTGTAGTTTTAACGTCTTTCGTGTAATCTGGCTGAGGAATAATTAATTAACGAATTTATTCATTAAATAGTCTATTAAAGGGTGGCGATCACTCTGATTAATTTGCTAATAAACCCCCCATCTCCAATCACGATTCAACGCTTTATGAAAGTCATGGATTGTGCGATATAACAAAAATGTGTAGGACCAAGGGTTCTACAAACCACAGCGCCAAGATTATAAAAGCATCCGACTTAATATTTACGCTTTGCTGAATTTCCACGCGTGTGAAACGATACAACCCAACCTTTAGTAAGAAGAAAAAACGACAAAAACACCAAATATTTAATAAGATGGGTCCAGCTTGCGGGGACCCCACAGATCGCGATAAACGTAACCAAGGACTGCGGGTTGCGCGATTGGGCGTGTAAGCCGCGGCCTCCGCAATCTGTTTTTGTGTATATGTGTGTTGTTGCTTTTGCGTTTCCTTCTGTTCCAATATAGCTTTATATAACGGTCATCGCGGAGTAGCCGGCACTGCGGGATTCACACACACACACGCACACGCACACACATTATATATATATATATGTGTACTATAATCGGCCGCATATCTCATTTGTTAAAGGGCAACTCCGCTTCATTTTTGATATTTAGAAAACTATGTAGCCCTCTTCAGTATCATATAGGAAGACCCCATGTCAAATATTACGATCTAATTCCGTCTATATATTTAATAAACTGGCCAGCGAACCTTCGAGCGAGCCAAGTCGCCGAAATCTGCCAACTCTAGCGTGCGGCGCGAGGCGCAATCATCAGCGCAGTCAATACCACGGAGTTGGAGCGGCCAACGTTGAACCACTACGTCAGAGGCATGCATACATCATTCTCACGTTTTGCTTGTTTTTACTTTTCAGAGCGAAATTTGACGATGACGTCATGAGTTTCTCCTCCCGGTGTTGGCTGACCGGGCGTTCACGTGATCACCGCTGCCCTGCGCGCTTATCGGTCTGTTTCTCCGCTCCCCTTCTCCTCTTTCGTCTTCTCCCCTTTCCCCTCTCCCCGGGCCATCACCGTCCACGCCATGCGAAGCAACCTGCCCGCGTCCAAAAAAAAAAGGACCTGCCCGCGTCGCGTGTCCTGTTTCTCGCTCCCTCCCGAACGTCACAAGACCACGTGGTTCGACGTGAGGTGCCCATGACTGTGACGACCCGAGACCAATGTTGCCTGACGCAACCGAAGTTTCGGTTTCGGTATCTGCTGATGTTTAAATTAGGATTACACAAATATTATTCCACATTTCGCGAATCCGAAGACGTAGAGTTGTTGAGTATTACTTTGTGAATGTGAATCACATGGAAGCCTAAATTTTTCGAAATTGAGCGGAGTTGCCCTTTAAATATATTGTGAGGTAGGCTGCACTGCTAGCGTTACTCAGGAAAGAAAATATATTCGTTTACTTCTACTATTATTGCTTCGCGAGTGCCCCAATGGCGCGGAGTCGCCGTGGCTGGTTTGTCGTCGCCACGGAGCGGCACCCTTGTCCCCCATCTTAATTGTTCCTCGAGAACCCCCGCTCTGGGTGCGTACCATGCGCTGTGTGTGCCCCGCTCGAGCGCAGCGGGGCCCCTCGATGTTTTGTAGCTTTTTTTTTTTTTATTTTGAGAAGAAGCATCGGTAGTTGGTACTGCTCTTGCACCCCGACGAGGTTTTTTTTCCTGGAAGCGATGTCCGGGTGACGGTCGACAGTTAGGGCGAAGGTTTTTGGGAGTTTTCGGGGGTATGTGTGCATGTACTTTCTTAATTGGATTTTGTATAAAATATGTTTGTTTTGTACCACGTGGCTCCAATTGGTCTAAAAAGAGCGATATCCGATTGGCTCCTTGGGTGGCGGGAAAACACTTAACAAAGTGAATATAGGCGCCTAAAGGCGCGGGATTTGCGGTTCAAGGCTCGATTATGGAAGTTGTCATCGGCAGTTTGAGAACTGCGCGAGATAGGGGCGCGAGTGTGCGACCTGCTGCAACAGGACGAGAGCCAAGTGCCATATGTGAGTGTACAAACCATTTTCCAGCGTTACTTTGTTGCGTCGTGTGACTTCCTTGACATTCTTTTGTGAACGGACTCCGAAAACCTTAGAAATCGACACCAACGAACAAATCACGTGAGATTTTTGTTGGTTCGATCAGGTTAAGATGGGAAGCAATTTATGGTGGAGCAGCTTTCCAGTGTTTATCGTCTATCCATCAAGGTGTTCGCGTTTCATGCATCATGGCTTTATCAGCCCCGATGACTGGCGGCTTCGTGCGTTGGAGTCGTCCTTTATATAATATTAGTTTTTTTATGATTCTTGTTTTCTGCTAACTCTGGTGCCTTCTGTTGACGTGACTTGTAAATAAAAAAAAAAGTAAAGTGCAAATGCCTTCCTGGTGAGGAATTTCCGGGCACCATTTTTTTGTATCATAATCATCCCAAAACCAATATGACAACTTTAATTTAATTATTTAATAAAATAATGCATAGTTCTTAAAGAAATGAAAATGTTTTTATTTCCTCTTGGACTTTTTTTCTCTTTTTATCTGGTCCCTCTTTACCACCTTTACCCCTTTTACTCCCTTTACCCCCTTATCTTGTCCCCGTTGGTCCGGCCCCCTCCGAAATGAAATCCTGCGTACGCCATTGCTTGTTAGTCATTAGATTAAGGGCTTGGGGAAAGTGATCTATGTGACTTCGCCCATTACCTGGCCCACCCTTCTGTTGGGGCTTTCGCAGGGATGGCACAAAGAGTATGTTAAGGAAAATAGCTGTCAACATAAAAAAGATATAATAACAATGTCAGCATGCAGAGCATGTTATGGTCTTAACTGGGCAAGAGGCTAAACCTATGAGCATACCACCGCAAATATTTCATGTTGATCTATATAGCACATAAACTGCCTCTGCTTGCCAAACGTTTACCCCTGCATCCTTATTTTCAGAACGAGGATGGTGTGCTGCAGTAATCAAATGACAGATGAAGAAATAAACTTCAACATATCGACTGACCTCATTGAAGTGAGCGCCGCTATCCTTCAGCATCCCGCTCCACTCCCGGCTGTTCGATGAAACCATGGCCTTCCTTGTGGCTCCTGCAGAAAGTGTTGGTCTCCCGGTCATCCTTGTTCTTTCCCGCAGAACCTCGGCACGTCCACCGCGGGCTGCTTTGCCTCGGGAGGATGACCGTCAATCCAGCAGTCATGACGAACAGACGCTTAATCGCCGCAAAAAGAACGAATCGACTGAATCTCGACAGCCACGTCTGGTTTCAATAGGAAAATGCCGAAGGTCTTTCCACAAGAAACCCCAGTTGCCCCAGTCACGGAACCCCCAGATATCAAAGCACGTGGTACACCGAGTTTTGGGCTAAATACACAGGCAATAGGAATCTCGCGAAAGAAATACATACGTAAAAAAATCAACAAGACACCAAGAAGGGAAAATCAACGCTGAGAAGCGGGGTTTCACGACAAATGGAGGTGGACTTGCGAAGGTTGCAGGAACACCAGGAGCCGAAAAGGTAAACAACGGTCAAAACGCGGGAAACGAAGGAATTCTCCCGCTTCTCATCAAATGTAGCACGTGACATTGCATATAATAATTATCTCAGAATGTATTTAATATATCTAATATAATTTCATTTCTACTAATTTAAAATTTAAATAAATAAAGTTAACAAAATAATTCACTCAATTTATATAGACACGTGACTTTTTCTTAATAGCCAATCAGAATTCTGGGTCTACCTAACGCTGGGCGTTGCGTAGACCGGGTCGACGCAGACACTGCCTTTTTTTTTTTCACCCGCACACTTATTTCCCACACACTTACGTGTGCGGGTGAAGATAAAGATCTCTGGGGCCTCTGATGCGTTTGTTCCGAGCATTTCTTTACACACTGGTATATTTAAGCGCCTGTACCCGTCTGTACGGCCAGAGCCGTGTGTACGGCAACAGAGCGACTAAAAACTTGCAAATAAAGCACGCGTTGAAGCGCCCCATCGCGGCGAAATGCCACGCAGTGCACTCTGAGAACTAGTTGGCCATTCAGTTTCGGTTTCCATTGAGGAGCTTCAATTCATGCTATCACGCCGTGACCGAATGCGGCGCTTGCGTTTTTGATTGTCCGACTTCCCACGAATCCACAATACTCTAATCATTCACGAGCGATATAAAAAAAAAGACCGGGGCACTTTTCTTGGTTCCCGACATGCCGGATATTGTGCCTGCGTATGCAAACGTATTTAGACCGCCAAACGCGCTTGGAATACTATGGTTCATTTGGCGCACCGCATAGGGGCTCACGGCGTGTACGTGCTGTCCGCCGAACTGTGCGACATTCTTCACGCAAGTGCTCCACTGTCGTTTTCTTCAGAAAGGTTTGTAAGTGTGAATGTGCCTATAGGATTGCAAGACAACTTCATGCGATATTGAATTTATCAAATCCAAGCGTGTAGGGACGTCACCTCGTGCAGTGCTGCGGGTCAGTAAATATAAAGGGATATATTGTTCTATTTTAGCTTTTCATGGCGTCTCCCAGTTTTACCTCGCGTACTCGGGCGTATTAAGAAAAAAAAAAAACAGCAACTGAAAAAGGTAATTTCGTGAATGGACACATA
Organism: Ixodes scapularis; assembly: GCF_016920785.2. Taxonomy (NCBI): domain Eukaryota; kingdom Metazoa; phylum Arthropoda; class Arachnida; order Ixodida; family Ixodidae; genus Ixodes; species Ixodes scapularis. Next base: position 105,784 of record NW_024609920.1, read on the forward strand.
AATCAAGTAACAAACTTGCTGACCAGCAACGCTAATGTAAAGTTACGAGCTCGGTGCATGCGAACTTATGGTTGTTACAGCGTGTTGACTCGTACACAATCAAGATCCCCTAGCTTCGCAGCGTCGAGATATCCAGCACTGGCTCGTCTACAGACCTCGAAATCCTAACAGGAAGGCTCGAGTACAAAAATAAACAAGCATCTGTCAAGACAAGCTTTGCGTGTGGTTCGGGCTTGTGCTGAAGCTTTGAGGTCTGGCCATTTAGATTAGTTCGAGACCCAAAACGATGCGCTCGGGAGCAGGCAACATGAGATAACAGCTGTTTATAATCCACGCTTTGTGTATAATCTCTTCTCGAGTCTCCACGTGTCGATCGAAACCGAAACCATGCCGCTCTCCTCCCTCAGAGTCCAACGCGCGCAGTATTGGTCGCAGGGATTTATGGAAGTAGTTTATTCAAGCTCGCGTTTGATTTCGTTGCCCGCGAGACACAATTCCTATCAGAAATTCTACTTTTTTTTCCCTTTCGGTTCTGCTGTACGAATGACACGTAGCAGAACAACCTCTCGTCGTCTGCTACCGCTCCTCGCCGGAGGGAGGCATGATGGGATTGCATTTTGGCGCACGCTCCATTTTCTCGGTACAACGGTTGCATTCACGCGTAGGGTGCCAGCAAATACCATGTAAGCCAATACTGGCCACTCCCGCGGATCGCGGGCGAAAAGTGATAGCAGCGCCCCTGGCGAGCTCGGAGTCTCCGCTAGCAGATGAATTCTCCACAACGCACTGGTTTTGCCTATCTCAGGGCGAGGTGAGCAGTGAAAAAAAAATAGTCACGGAAATTCACTGCTTCGAATGTTAAAAAATAGGTGCCACCTCATGAGTGAAGGACATTTTTTTGCGTGGGAAAGATGTTACAGCTCGTAGGGCGCAATTTTCGGCTCTCCTGGAGAAAACACTCTGTCAGAACTGTAAGCCAGGCAAAACACGAATGTACCTTCGCCCTGTTTCTTGAAAAAGGGATGTGTAAAAACAAATCTTCAGAACATAGCTACGTTTCAACTTTACTTTTCTTATCGACCGATTCGTTTTGTTGTTGCAATTTCAATTTCTCATGAATGTATTGCTTAAAACCGTTTCGTCAAATAGGCGAGCTGGCTAATCCCGATCGTCTCCGGATCAAAAAGCAAAAGGCAATTTCGAACCAGCTACGTTTCTGCGATGTCAGTATGGTTTGGAAGAAGTCGAATGTGCGCATGCAAATCTGACGCTATTACTGAAACTAATAAAAACGGATTTACAAAAACAAAACAAACAAAAAAGAAAAAAAAAACACCCGTTGGACACTCGTGCGTCTCCTTCCATTTTTCAAAGTCTACTTTGCCGCCGCGGTCTTTCTTCCTTCTGCGTTTATGTTTTTTTTTTTTTTTTTTTTGATTTTTCTTTTTTGTGTTTACTCGACGTTCGAACCATCGCGTACTTTGTTTTGCCTTGTCTGGCTTAGTTTTTACTTTGTTTCCTTCGCTACTCCCGCCGGTTCGTCTGCCACTCTATCCCCAGACATCTGCAACTTTGTTGTCGTTGTTTTTGTTTGTTTCTTCCACTGTCGTCTGCGATAACCTCCTATGTTCGCCTACGATTGAGTTTCTGATCCGAAGTCTTCAGATATACTTTTTGATTCTTAATAAACATATTAAAAAGTGTAAGCTCGTTAAGCATTTCTCGTGGTTGAAAAAAAAAAAAAAAAAACCGAGACTGCGGGTAAACACTAAAAAGAGTCTTTTAAGTGTTGTGTCGTTTACCCGCAGTCTCGGTTTTTTTTCAACCATGTGCAATGTACACCAGCTCGTTTGCGCCCTTACTTTTTGTTCATTAAACATTTCTATACATATTTTATTTGAGTACGTGGTCACGTCTGCTATGGGTCATCGTTGGTTGATCAACCGGCCGCCTGAAAGCAGCACATGACATGGCAGGCATGCCATGTGCTGCTTACCCCTGCAAAAAAAAAGTTTTGGTGATGTGGTGGAAAATCCTTCTTCCGCTTCCCGAAGACCGAACAAACGGGAGTGATTAAGTTACTTCAAATTAAACTGGAAGAGCTATCCAAGTCTGGCTTCAAAATAGTCACTGACGCCTCGGCAGATAATTATAACTCCACGGAGATCCCTGAGAACTCCGCGGACGACAGACCAGATGCACTACTGAACACCCAGTCTTATGCAGCCGGCTGGGCAGCCCGTCAGATCTGTCATCATGCTTGCTATCAGAAACATGAAACACCTCGAAAGACATTCTGTTGAAGAACAAGAAATACTCGCATGCGAAAATGACACTAGCTTAAGACTTAGCTCGTCACCTAGCCGGTAACATCAGCCGTGCCTTCGACACACATTTCACTGATATATTTCACCAAACAAGACTTCAACTGAAAACGCACTTGAGGCCGCTGATCGACACTCAAAACAAAGGCACGGTGTGCAAGGATTGCCCAGACATGTACGTCAACAAGTTGTTGAATGCACTTTTCAACTGCTTCGCCAAGCGAGCAAACGAACAACCTGCCAAAGTCACTAAGAAAGAAATGCGAAAGCAAAAAAAGGTCACACACTGCTAGCACGAAGCAGAATGCAGCGTGTGACTTTTATTTACCGGGCAATTATGAGCTATAGACTACGTTATTCCTTTCCCTATGTTTTGTTCTTAGTTCCTACCAACGCCGCGAAAGCAAATAAACAAACGTGTTACGTGCAGCTAAAAAAAACCCGGATTTTTTTTTTTTTTAGTAGTTTTGTCGTGTTGCTTTGGCTTTGTTACCGCGAGCACCACCTGCTGATTTTCAATGCTCCTACCCACGCCCCGTGCGATCGTCGTCGTTGAAGGAGGTCTTCGCTGGGTGATTTGTGTCTTTGTATCATCTGCTAACTTTTTTGCTTCATTCGCCGTTGTTCACGACTGTTTCCCATTTCTTTTTATTTTCGTCTGAGATGGGGACCCCATCTTTTCTGCAAAGTTCGGAATGTGTTTGCGCAGTCATTTTTATCCTTACTTTTTGTTTTTTGTAACTATGCAGAGGCTGTTGCGTTTGCGTTTTAAAAATCATCTATTCAGGTGAGAAATTGTGACAACGCAGTTGGTAACGGACAAACAGTAATTTCTCACGATGTAGTTCGAGTAGCTAAACGTCATTTTTCCGCTTCCCAGATGCGCTTCAGACGTAGGGTGACTACCTTCCTTCTAGCGAAATGCGGGACTCGCTGACCAAAGGGGGGGGGGGGGGGGGGGGGAGAGAGAGAGAGAGAAGAACGGTATTATATTTTGACTGTGGTAGCTGCAAAAAAGAACTTATTGCGCTGTCGAGCTGGGGGAAGTTTATCATGATGCTTTTTAATCTGAAACTGGGGCAGAAGGAGGAAACATTTTTTTTCTCTCATTTTGCCCCAGTCCCAGGTTAAAAAACAAAACAAAAAAACATAATAGAAATAATAACTATTCGAGAAAATTTAATAACACACGCCACGAAAAATGGCTCTGCTAACACACTTCATATCCTGTCTTGTACGAAAGCATAGTATAGAGCTGCAAATTGTATTGCGGCAATTAGGCTCAAATAAGTTTTACACTCAGTGATATATTTTTACGTTGTAATGCCAAATATGTTAATAAATGTGTCTAAGTTGAAAGCATAGCAAAATCGACTGCAGCAGAATTCACTGCATCAAAAGGATAGAAGAAGCAGTAAATCTTTTACGGCTTGTTTCCTGTCGATTCTTATTTTTACCAACATGTTCCTACAGAAATTTCGAACCTTTTGTTGTTGTTTTTGACCGTTGTGAGTTGCACCCTTTATGCCTTGTGCGATCGTCTTCACTGGGAAAAAAAAAATCTTATCACAGCAATTTTATTTCTTTGCCTTGACGCAACGCGATTTGAAAATAATTAAAATAATTTATTTTCAACTTTTGGCGAGCAATTTTTTCTCGCGATATTTTGCCTATCAACTATCAATCGATATTTTGCCACCAAAGAAAGAGAGGCACAATGGCGCATGTGCGTCAGTCTCCTGCAAGAACGGCAGTCACTTCCCGCAATGCTTGGATAGAAAAAATATGTAGCATCGCGATTCGCCCGTTTACCAGCGACCTCTGCGCTTCCCCGTGCCCGGCTGTTCGGCAGCCCAATGTGATGCGCAGTGAACTTTACGGCAGCGTGAAATACGGGACATTTTGAAGATTTGGGAATTTCTCGCGGGACGCGGGACGCGAGCCCTCAATGCGAGACAGTCCCGCAAGTCGCGGGACGGGTGGTCACCCTATTCAGACGCCTCCGATCCTCCTGAGTGGCGTTTGAGACCGCTAAATAAACTGCTCTATCTTGGTTTCTGCGCGCGTTGTTGTTTGATTGTCGTCGCAGTTGCGATCACTGGATTCCGCGTACTTGGTGTCAGCGATGAAACAAACTCGGAGAGTGCAACCACTCGTGGAGTGCCGGCCGAAACGAACCCGCTCCACGCTGCGAGTAGGCACGTGTAGGCACGAGTGCCGTGAAACGCATAACTACCTCAACACGTCAACATAACAACGATAACACTGTAAGAAACTAAACTTATGAACCGGCCCACCCGCTGCATCAAAATAAAAACGAACTTTGCGCTGGGTTGGGGGGGGGGGGGGGGGGGGGGGGGGGCGGCGGCGGCACGTAGGTGGTTACGTGATCCTGTTGTCACGTGACTGCGCTCTGACGACGTGCTAAAACGGCGTCTCGGGACATGCCCCCCGCAACTCTATCCCCCCCCTTTTCCGCTACGCCATTGTGTAACGTTGGCGTTGCATTGGCCACTAATCCCGACAAGAGAAACACTCCGAGATTAAACGAGAAATTACTTAAAGTGATACTTCAACGAAATATGAAATATTCCCGTCGTGTTCAAAAATAGTTGACTAAAGTAGAAGTTTGGGCTAGTAGGTATTTCATGATTAAAGATTAAAACAGCGCAAGGACACGGACAAGAACAAGGAGGTAGACAAACAAGGCGCTGACTTACAACTCAAGTTTATTCGTTCTTACAGCGAGTATAAATACTGTATTGTCACAACAAACCAACATGAATAAAAAGCGTGACCTGGATGCCACGTGCTCACTAGCCATCGCTATGCACTGTCACTGTGTGTCTAAATATAGGAACGTTCCTTATCTGATAAAGATAGTGACGGAGCGCTGACACAGTTTTGCCCCAATCTTCCAATTTCCCGCGCCTCAATGATTTCCCGAGTGAGTTTGTCTTTATTTTTCCTAATCACTTCACACTTGTCAAAGACGGGAGCGCACCAACAGTCTCGGCAGTGCAGGCCAAGGTGACCTGACACAACTCTAAACACTTGTGCTCCCGCAGCCGATCATTGAGGCATCGCCCCGTTTGCCCGACGTATCTCCTGCCACACGAGAGGGGAATGGAGTACACTACTCCCTCCACACAGTCTAGGAATTGGTCCTGGTGTTTTTTGGTGCAACCCTGCTTTTCTTTAGAACAGGAGTTCACTTTTCTGCACAGCCCAGATAGCTTCTCCGGAGCCGAAAAAACCACATCAAGTTGGTCGTAGGATTGGAGTTGATGTGGTTTTTTCGCCTCCGGAGAAGCTATCTGGGCTGTGCAGAAAAGTGAATTCCTGTTCTAAAGAAAAGCAGGGTTGCACCAAAAAACACCAGGACCAATTCGTAGACTGTGTGGAGGGAGTAGTGTACTCTATTCCACTCTCGTGTGGCAGGAGATACGTCGGGCAAACGGGGCGATGCCTCAATGATCGACTGCGGGAGCACAAGTATAACGTGTTTAGAGTTGTGTCAGGTCATCTTGGCCTGCACTGCCGAGACTGTTGCTGCGCTCCCGTCTATGACATGTGTGAAGTGATTAGGAAAAATAAAGACAAACTCACTCGCGAAATCATTGAGGCGCGGGAAATTGCAAGATTGGGGCAAGACTGTGTCAGCACTCCGTCACTATCTTTATCAGATAAGGAACGTTCCTATTTAGACACACAGTGACAGTGCATAGCGATGGCTATACTTTGTCTCGTCCTACGATGGACTAAAGGTCAAAGCCACGGGCCGCGAGGTCCAATCACGTTCCACGCTATACTATGACACGCTTAACACTGATTGGGGGTGGACGAATAATGCTCGAATCCAAAAGCGCCGTATCATTTCTGTAGCTGCGACGCTGCAAAGAGCCTATATGTTGTGGCTTTTTTTGCGATGTAAAATTGTTGAGTCACTCAGTGTCCTTCGATTCGAAGCACTGTCCACCCGTTCCCTCACCAGTGAGTCGAGACGCGGGCACCAATACGATTATCGAAGCGAAATACTCTTGAGCAAGAGGACAAAAAGGGACTGACAGACACGAAGCACCGATCTCAGCTTGAAGCCTCATGTCAAAATTAAAAAGATAATGATGAATCAAATGTCTCCCGACGAAAAAAAGGGGCGATATAAATTTCAGGAAGGTTGTCGGCAACTTTGGCGTTCCCACAGAGCTCCAGTGCCTCAAAATAAACAAAACAGAAGAGCTTGCGCACACACAAAAAAAGCATGCACACAAACATGAGGATTGTGCCACATCGGTAGTCTAAAATATCAACATGTGGGCGATCGTAGAGGGCGTAGCATTATAGTCCCACGTGCAGAACCTGTGTGCACGCTTCAACCAGCATTGTTCCATGTCTTAACCTAATATGTTCAGGGTCTACGAATAACGGCATGATTACGTTGCACACGCTCGCGAGCACGCTTACTGTGTCTTATTTAAAAACAGAATGCTTCACCGTCACAGTGAGAACCAGGCCACATGATATGGGAACTCGCGTCATGGGCATCTGATAAAACTAGCCTTTTGAAGGCAGGGCAAAGGGCGGGTGTCAGTCATGGGGCTTTTGACATCGGGTGCTTTCGTGCACCACGCAATCGCACATAGGGCATGAACTTTCTGTAAAGCAGTCTCCTTTGGGGAACTTGGCAGTCCACTGTGATAAGTGCTCGTATGACCTTTTGCTGGATAAAAGACAGATTCCGGGTAAGTAGGAACAGAAAACAAAGAGGAAAGTTTTCGAGGCGTTCAAAATCAGTGTAGAGAAAGATGACAGTTGCATCAGTGCGTCGTCACTTGTTTTATCAAATAAGGAATTCAGATTCATTTGGCTTGAGGTATAATAAAGTGTGTATCAGTGGCGTAGCCAGGAAATTTTTCTCAGGGGATGTTTTTCTTTGCTTAAGCTGTTTGAAAGACAAAAAAGAGAGGAAAAGAAACTGCGAAAACAGAATTTTGTTTACTATTTTCCTGTTTCCTAGACGACAAAAATCCAAACTTTTCTTTTTGCCACCATCTCGTTCTTACAATAATTACAAAATTGAAATGTATTGTTAAATGACGACAGAACGCAGTCATAAATTATTTTAATTGGCTTTGAACAAAAACGTCCAGACAGGTTCACGAAAAATTACGGTGTGTGCACATCAATGCGGAACATTCGAGTATCTAACAACTGAAAACTACGGAAAAGTGCCAGAGAATAGCAAAGTTTAGAATACGATTAAACACAAAAACTGCAATGCGCACTGGGGCAATGAGCTAGTGAAGCGTCACGCTCATTGTTCCAGCGCAGATCACATTTTTAAGAAATTATCGTTGTATAGTCATGTTTCAGGTTATTCCCGTTCTTTGTTGTCGTTTTACGAGAAAGTGGAAGAGAAAAATACCAGTTTCTCTCATTTTTTGGGGGTTTAAACATTAAGTGGAAGCCGCCGTCGGTCGATAGAAAGAAGCCAGAGTACCCTTCCGGATCTGATTTGCATATACCGGTGAATGTTCAGGAGCGCGGCCCCTATACGAGCTTTCTGCCCTTGGAAAAACAAGAGTGATCGCACAGGCACTTGCAACCAAAGCACTGCCGAAGCCAGCGAGCTCGCGTTGAAGGCGGAGCGTCTGGTCTCAGCTTAGAACGGAGTAGCAAGCGCCCCTGGGACGTTGAAGCACTCAAATGCTTCAACGTCCCAGTCTTCGGAGTCTCGAAAACAAACGTTCCGCTTCAGCGCTGCTAACGAGCATGGCGGCCAGGATTTGCAGCAGGCGGGTTACATTAAGGCCTCTGGGCAAATGCAAGTTGCCTGTACCGCCGAGAAGCGCTAAGCGGTGCGGGCCCTCCACATCTGTGTCAAGCCAGTACTTCCCCAGGAAGTTTATTTAACGAAACGAATGCTCCGCACAGGCTGGAGATTTGCTCGAAATCGAGGCTTGCGACACAGAGACAGGCGTCGTTGGCCACAACATCGCTCCCGCCTAGGGCGGACAATGCTGCCTGACGCGAATGTGCCGGCTCTGTTGGAGACGTTGATGACACGCTTGAAGTTGTAGGTCAATAATCATTCTTAAAAAAAAAAAGCGTTAAGGAACAGCTTGGCTCTTGAACTCGTTTTTGAAAGTCTATATACGTAAAGGAAGTTTCACGACTTACGAGCTAAACGCAAGCATGTAAACATTACCCACTGCAGCGATTTAAGGCTGAAGTCCATGGGACGAATACGCCGCAAAAAATCGACGAATTTTGCCCGGCGGCTTTTGCTCTGCACAGTGGCTGCCACGTCGCGCGCGAAGCTACAGTGTCGTAGGGCGACGTTCGTCAGATATTCGTCGCATAACTCGCTCCATGGAGAAGTCAATCCACCTTTTTCCGCAGAAGTGGCGCTACCTGTTGGGAGACGTCCGAACTAGCGAAAACTGGGTTCGAGGCGTTCTTCGTATGAAAACACGCCCGCCATTAGGCTTGAATTGTACACGTTGCGAGGTCCACTGTTCTTGCACGCCACTTTTCCGCCTAGTATTCGTAGCTCGGCTACCTTTCGGCAACTGTTGAGGATGGCCGAGGACGGCAGCATCCCGTTCCCGTTCCCACCCGACGGCTGGACTGAGAACGCTCCGCCGTTCGCCAACCTCTCGCAAGATGAAGTGTGGCGGTACCTTCACCGCAAGACGGACTCGCTCCGACAAGCTCACCGGGGATGGGCCTTCAAAGAAGAAGGCTACGTCCGGAACGTCCGATGGAACACATCGGACGATTCCCGGATCGGTCTCGTCCGGGGCGTCTGCCTGCCGTCAATGAAGAAGGCGCCGTACACAGTCTCGGCGTGGTTCGCCAGAGGCACCGGGAGCGTCATCGGCGGCACTTGCAGCTGTGTTGCTGGGTGAGCGATATTTTGCTTATACATGCGTTAAAAGTCATGCGCAAACCTATTATAAGCAAGGCTAATTGCGTTCCGCTCACGCTATCCCCAACGCGTAAGCAGCGAGATCGGTCACTCCTTGAAACCTGGGAAGCGATACCCGGTTCGCCCAGGCTCATTTCATCGAATACACGCGAGTTACATTGGCCAAGACAAACCCCATCGTGCTATGCTCCGTTTCACCTTATGTTGTACCGCAGCGACGGCTAGAAGCGCGAGCTCATAGCGTTGGCAGTTGCCCTCGGTGCACGGGAGCTTGTGCCGCCGAGATGTGCCATAGAGCAAGGAGCTCGCGCGTATAGCCTTTCCTGCGGTACAACACAAGGTGAAAAAGAGTATAGCAGCAAACTCATGTGGTTTATCGCTCATGCTCGCAGTGCTTGCTCCTTGGCTTAGGTAGCGTAAAAGATGCATGTCTCCATCATGCACCGACAGCCTGTGTACAACGAAGGCAACCAAGAGCTGCTACGCGTGCAGCTATAATCCCGCTAATTTGGTCTTGGTTGACTGCCTCGATTTTCCAGGAAACGCCAGTCCTGCCAACATATTGCAGCACTGCTGCTCTATGCCGAAGAGAGCTGCAACGCCTGCTCGACGAGCTGCACCGACATACCCTGCACCTGGATTGTGCCTGCTGAAGGTGTGTACACTACGGCCCTTAAAGAGGCTCCATAGGAATCTTTTGCTCAGAAATATGTTATTACTTCGTACCTAATATATTGGAGAATAAGACCAACGTCCAAGCTGTCTTAATTATTTAGCCAAGCTCACCTCCATTGCTAGATAAATGTGGAACCAAACAGCCAATGCTTTTTGTGTTCGTTTTCATGAAAGTGAAACTCTACATTTTCTACATAAAGCAGCTTGGATGATAAGCTATTAACATGATTACAAGATGGAAAACCTAGATGTGGCTTATTTTAGAACTGAACTGACAAAATTTCTCTTTGCAGCCAAGAAGCCTGCTCCCCTGGTGCCACTTGCAGACATCACGTTCCACAAGTACCTGATCAACAGGCCGGTGAAGCAGAAGAAACGACGCTCTTTTGACCCTTGTGAGAATGTTGGTGTTGCTTCGGCTGAGGAGATTCAGCAACTGCGAGATGCCCTCAGTGTGTCTACACCGGGCCTCCAGTGGCTTCTGTACAGTGGTGTACAGCAACTTGGACCAGCGGCACCAGTGCTCCCCATCCAAGATGATGAAGATTTGTGGAGTGAGAATGCCCGGGACGTTGTTGCAAAACACATGGAGTCCCTTCCAACATTGACGGAGGAAGAGAGGGAACAAGTGACCCGGTCCACCATCGGTCAAGCCAATAATCCAAGGTGGCACAAAGAGCGGCAGGGCAGGATTACGGCATCAGTCTTCTCTGCTGTCATCAAGTGTGTCAAGCCCGAGTACCTGGTCAAGGGTATTTTGTACCCGAGCCCAGATGCCTCAAGTGAGGCCATGCGCTATGGGAGGACGCACGAGGGTACCACAGTCTCAGCCTATGCATCACTCATGGCAGCATTCGACACTCCCGTCGAGATCCGCGAGACTGGGCTGCACATTCACCCAGAGTGCAGCTTCATTGCAGCATCGCCCGACCGCATCGTGAGGAAGGACAACGAAGAGGGCCTTTTGGAGGTGAAGTGTCCGGCTTCGAAGATTGGGCTAACACCAATGGAGGCATGCAAGGACAAGAAGTTCTGCTGCGAAGTTGTGGATGGCGTGGTACGACTGAAGAAGACTCACGCCTACTTCTACCAGGTGCAAGGGCAGATGGCAGTGACCGGACACCAGTGGTGCGATTTTGTTTTTTGGACTAACAACACGACTGTTGCCAATTCGACGCACGTCGAGACCATCGCCTTCGACAAGAAGTTCGTTGATGGAGCACTGCTGCCAGGGCTTATCTACTTCGCCAAGCATGCCCTCTTCCCAGAAGTGGTAACGGGCCGTGTGAGGCGTCGAAGAGCCCTGATAGCTCGCGGCCAGTACGTCTCCTTCAAGAAGTTCTGCAAAGGGTTTTATGTGGTGGAGGACGGTCCCGGACTGAAAAAGAAGCTGCGTAGGCTGGAGTGAAGGAGCGCCTGCATGAAGCCCGAGGCTTCTCCAAGTCACAACGGCTCTTTTCAGAGCCAAATAAATATGCTTGTCAGGGGCAGTGCTTTTGTAGCCACTCCCGTGTCTTTGAGAATGGTGTTTACTGCAGAAAAACAGGACACAGGGTGTGGTGGTTTACATTTTTACAGTTTATTACAATAAATAGAAAACCATTTGCCTATAAACAAGCAGAGCTAATTCCTTCTTAGACTGTTCAGAGTAAAAAACAACAAAAAAAAAAGATTTTTTAGCTCCAACTTGTATTAACACATGATTTGTTGAGGTAGCGTGTCAAAGTCATTAACATTACACTCGACTTTGCAGGGAAAAAGACCCGAAGTAGCCAAAACTTCGTTGGCTTATTCAAACTTTAATCTCGCTATTGATGCACAACAGAGAATTCACACTAGCTACTCATGTACTTCCCAAGCAATATATTCAAACACCAAAGATTGGTGCATGAGAGTTTTTCAAATAAGGAAACTCTGGACATAACCCAGCTGAACACAAAGACTCCGAGGCAGTAGTCACCCAAACTGCATACTAAACTAAAGCCAAAGAGCAAGTTCTAGATAACGCTGTACAAAGTTACTAGAATCATAAATCTGAACAGTGACGCACAGCAGATAATTGACGTTATCTATTCATGTACTTCCCACATAGCAGATTTAAGTAAAAATTGATGCACAATATGACCGAACTCAACACACTAACTATGAGGCAGCAATAGCCCGAACTGCATAAGGAAGATAGTGAGTTTTAGATCGACACTGTAAAAAGCAGCTATAGTCATAATAATTGTTGCACTCCTAAAACACACTGGCAAGATGTATAATCATACAAAAAAATGCACAGCCCATTAGACATTGAGACCAAAGACCACACACATGAAATAATGAAATGAGGACATCTAATACTTTGATATATCTAATCTAAACTCGTATGCCAATTGCGGATCACAGCCAAATGTGATTAAGGACAATCATGGCAGGCACTAGGGGGGAACGGTGACCAAGTGTGCTACTCTGTTTCATAGTAACTTGGCGAACTGTGGAGCTTACAGCTTCCGCGACCCAATAAGAGCGTCGGAGCGAGGCACATAAAACCACATAGCGGAAGCGTGTGTGTCACTGCACCAAGGAACTGGCTGTTGTCTGCAGGCCGAGAGTTGTGCCACTAAAGCGGTACCAGTAATTTATTTTGGTTCCGTTTTCGACCATAGTTGCCCTGCAAGCGGCTGATTACACGGCTGCAATCACCAACGGCCACGGCACTACAAGAAGAAAAAAAAATCGAACTGAATACAAATGTCGCATTACTTTTTCGGTTTAAATATCATTAAAATTTGTCAATATTTTTTTTCATTAATTTTTTTATATTTATTCTTAATAAAGATGGAATCACTCAAGTTCAGTTAGCACAAAAAAGAAAGAAATGAAACATTGAACAACTCTTTGGCGACATCTCGGTGCCCCCAAAAACGACGCCTCGGAGGCCTCAACCATGGAGTCTTATCATGTGACTTGCTCCGACGCTCTTATTGGATCATGGGGGCCGCAGCCTCCATAGTTCGCCAAGTTATTGTGAAATGGAGCATAGCATGTCACAGCACAAAGCATGTAAAGCGAAAGCTCTAGTCACAAAGCCCAGGGATCCTAGGTACGATTACCACCCCCGTTAATTTTTATGAGCATCAAACCAGGATGCGTTAGTGTTATTACTACTGCATGATGCACGTTAGAGACCATATGCTAGCGGTCGTACTGCAAAATTTCTCTCATCTAAAGGGGATGTCCCCCAGTGAGAGTTAAAGGGATACTTCAACGAAATTTGAAATATTCCCGTCGTGTTCAAAAATAGGTTGAATATGATCCACAATATCCGTAAATGACAATGGCACGTTTGTATTTTGAGCCTGGTGGCTGTATTTTTCGTTATAAACGGCGCACTCTGGCAAGCGCTCGGAGAAGGCCGAGCGGAGAACACGTGACATCCAACGCAATCGTGACGTAGGTCGTCTCAAGGCGAGCAAAGCTACGGCGAGACTGACGTCGAGAGGATGGCCTAGTCGTTCCAGCCACCGAAGCGGCTGCTTTTGTACGAATTTTGAGTGACGGGTTAATCTTCTATAATCTTGTAGGGGGACAATAGCGACTTCTGCGACACACAAAAGGCATTCTCGGGAAGAGGGGAGTTCCTCCTGCCCCTCTTCTCTCGTAGTGGCCGGAGACGAGACAACCTCCGTCACTAGCTGTCAAGGTTCCTAGACGGGCATTACAAGCGAGGCGTTAGCGACATCCACCAGGTGCTCTTTGTTAATCGTTTAATTCGTTTTAAATTTCTTTTCATGACTTTTTTAACAAGATATTGGTATGTTCGATGTGATGCTGCTTTTTTGAACACATATAGACCAAAAAATGAGCGCCGAAATTTCGTTGTAGTATCCCTTTAAGGGCACGAGACAAATAGTGAAAAGAGGGGCGAGATGCATTGTGTTACTGTTCCAGGGTATTATTCCAAAACCGAAGTCGTTGGTGCACGAGAAACAACCTTCTATTACATTAATATTAAAGGAGCTGTGCAACGATTTTAACGTTGAAAGAATTGGCATCTTCTGCTTTTGATATTGTTCACCTTGTCACAAATGACAGAAAACACACCTCCTTTCGTCGAAATGTTGCGATTCCGCCACGTACTAGCGAGGCAAAACTTAGAATACGTATTCCCCGACCTGCAGCCGCGAGCGGCGGCCATGAGAAACACGCGGCGTGACGTCAATGGGGAGTCTTGTAGAAAGATAGCAAGTTGTGCGAATACCTGCTCGATAAAAGGTAACTTTTCTATAAATGTTGTACTTCCAAAATGCATATAAATGCGTCAAAAATCTGGTATCATCGACAAAACTTTTACTATACGGAATTTTAGTGGCGCCATCTATCCTAGATCCACAAAAGCGTCGGCTCTCTCTGCTACCGCGAACAGCCGCCAGAAGCCGGAGGGGGAGGGGGACAGGGCCGGACGGGTGTGGCCGGACCCGGATGAGACTTTCCTACTTTTACCATATTGTTTGCGCGGCGCCCGCCAGCACGTGGTCGCGAGCGGATGAGTTCTCGCTGCTCACTGATGGCTCTAAAGTGAGAACTTTTCCGGAACCCTGTGGTCCATTTAGAGTACCTCAAAACCATCTCCGACGTGCTGCATTTAAAAACAAAACCCTGGAGTTCAACCACAAAAAGGAAGTTATTCTAAAATGTTTATCAAGCTGAAGGTTGCCACTGAAGCCGACACATATGTCCTGCTGCTACTCAGCACGGCTGAGTGGCATACGAAAGTTGCTTAAAAAGCAACAAACCTGAAACGCCTCATCTGCAATATCTATCATGGAGATGGGGAAGGGTCGATCAAGGAAGTGAAATTGCTTAATCCTTCCGATTGCGCGTTCAATAACTACACGTGCACTGGCCACCCGCCGGGTGTGTGCCACATCTTCCTCCGGCATCTGAGGTTCGTTCGGCTGCCTGAAACACGGAATGTGCACTTGCACTCCAGGTGGTAGGCTATTAAATTTGAATCCCTTGTCTACCATGATGGCATCGCCCGACTCCAACTGATCCACGAGCCCACTCTCCTCAACTATCATTCTGTCTGACACAGTCCCACCCCACAGTTGTGAAACATGGCAAATGTACCCTTCGGGTGTACATCCAACAACCGCTTTGTAGGTGTTGTAGTGTTTGTAGGGCGAGAAGGTCTGCCTCTGAGCAAGCAACGACGACGGCTTCTGGATACGTACCTCAGTTCCATCAAGGACAGCCCTCGTGTTAGAAAACTTGTGGAAGGCATTAGGGAGGTTGGGCTGAATCTCAGCAACTGTCGGAAACTGTAACAGTACCCTTAACTGTCGCTGGAGAAACTTGATCCACGTAACAAACACCTTGCTTACCTGCCCTTCAGAAATGTTGAAGTTGCGGGCCAGTTCCTTGCCTGCCATCCCTGTCCTTAACCGCACGAGGACCATAAAAAACTCGTCAATCAGAGACATTTCCCGTGTGCGGTCTTTGGTCTCACCAGCTGTCTTTCTGTTACCTAACCAGTAGGTCATCTTGGCTGCCCGAAGCTCAAGAAAATTAAACAAATTCTGAAAAGCTGAAAACTCAGGCAGCCCAGTATAATATAAACAGTTCTTAGGCTCCTGGATAGTGTTGAGACTAAGCTTCCTGGCTTGCAGGTGGCAAACCTGCCTTTCGAGACGTTGTTTGTCTGCTTGCAGATCAAGAATGACCTGCTGCATTTTGGCCATCTGCAGGTCACGCAGCTTGGACACCTCAGGATTCCCAGCCATCATGATTAGGCCGACAGCGGCATCCTTCTCCATTTCTGTAAAGGAAGCACAGATAGACACATGAATCTTATGCTGAGTGAAGTTGCCCTATTCTGCACATAATGTGTCATCTGAATTTACTTGTAAGCTCAAAGTACACTAAATTTTTGCTGGTGCCAAATGGAGGGCAAAGCATGCCAACACTATACCTTACCCTCGCAATGACTAACTGACAATAGTATGAGCAGGAGTGGGTAGCTTTAACTGGTACCCCTGTGGAGAGCTTCTATGCATGTTTGCAAGTCCGGCTTCAGGGCACTGTCATCCTGCTCGGTTGAGGTGCGCTTGGACGCGTCATAATCTGACTATGGCCACACCCAAGCGCACCCCACTGGGCAAGATGGTGGCTCCCTAAGACCAAACTTGCAAACGCGTAATTTCGTGATGAAATGCAGGGGGCTCATACATACGTCATGCATTCACTCCATGTCAGCTGCGTGACTTATGTACTGCAGCTGAAACGTTGTCATCTACACCATCCAGTAGCAGATAGCACAGGTGTACAGCATCAAGCTCATAATTGGGAGCTAGTGTAGACTGGTGCATATACTGTATGTTCTTTAATTAATCCTGCACATACACAGTCATTCTTTGTTATAAGACTTACATAATTTTACTGAGATAACAGGAAGGGGGGGGGGGGGGGGGGTAGTCGAAAGAAATGTTATCGCATTTAACAAATAAAGAAAGCAAACTTCTTTCCAATGTCCTAAGCAGAGTTAAGCTATTTCCTTAGTTCAAAAATGTATATGAAGGGCTATAATAATCTAAATACTTAATTTCCTTCACGGTATCACAGCAACCACCTAGTACACATGCTGGTGTGTAGCAGCAGCTCATAGTCCCATGAGTCAATATTTGTTGTGATGGCACAGCTGCCTATGATCCAATCTTTTTGGGAATCCTAATTTATTTTGCAGTGCCTTTGTAGACCTCGAGGTCTGAACACTCCAGCCAAACAATTAAATTAACACATTTTATGGAGTCTTGAGTGCATGGGTCTTCCACCGCCTCTTCAGGCATCTCCAAAGAGACGTCACTTGCCAGCTGTGCAGCTACCTGCTGCACACAGGTGGAGACAGCACCACTCCTTGGGGCTGGATTGTTGTTCAAGAAGGACACAAAATTTTAGTGACAAAACAAGCAAGGCTGGGCCTGTTTGCTCGAAGCACTAACCGCGGCTAAAGTTAGCCGCAGTAACTAGGAGAGGGATTTTTAAATCACGTGACTGGCTCGGTAGGGATGCGGGGAAACATGACGGTGCCCCGGTGAGTGAGCGCTGCTCGCTTTGGAACAAATATGTTGTTGAAGCTGCAATATCAGGCGCGTTAGTCAGCAACGAATGGTGCAGGAGGCTTTTGCTTTGCCTTACTTCACTTAAATCGCAAAGCATGAGCAATGACCTCGCCGCATTTTTTTAGATGGTCTTGATTTTGGCCTTCCTAAGCCTAAATGAACGCGGTAATTGTCGAGATGGTAGCGTCTTTGGAAAGTGGGTTGCCTTGACTCAATCGGCCGGGTATTGATAGCACACAAAAGCAGACAGCATTCCAATAGACCTTTTTCTAAATTGCCCAAGCATCGAGAACGCTGGTAGTGTAATTCTGCGGCCTGCCCGCGGACCATAGATTCCAAGTAAATAATCATAATAAGGCTTTGACGAACGCGCGTGCAAGGCAAAATTTGTTTTCGACTTTTTGCTTTAGAACAATTACTACTGCAGACGCCAGCACGTGCAATGCATGTAACTACACTCGTAGCATGGACCTCGGCGCTTGGGAAATTTAGAAAAAGGTCTATTGAGGTGCTGTCTGCTTTTGTATGCTATCAATACCCGGCCGATTGAGACAAGGCAATCCACCTTCCAAAGACGTTGCCGTGCCGACAATTATCGCGTTCATTTAGGCTAGGGAATGGCCAGAATCGAAAGACTATCTAAATAATGTGGCGAGGTCATTGCTCATGCTTTGCAATTTAAGTGAGGTAAGGCAAACTGAAAGCCTCCTGCACCATTAGTTGCTGACTAACACGCCCGATATTGCAGCTACAACGATATATTATTTCCAAAGCGAGCGGCGCTTACTCACTGGGGTGCCGCCATGTTTCCCCGCATTCCTACCGAGCCAGTCACGGGATTTCAAAATCCCTCTCCTAGGTACTGCGGCTAACTTTAGCCGCGGCTAGCGCTTTGAGCAAACGGGCCCTGGAGTATGATTAGAGCAACTTGCTATAATCATATCAGACAAAGGCAATGGGCCAGCTGACAAGTCAAAAGACAAAAACTGAAGTCGTGGTCACATGCAGGTTTCTTGAACCAATGAGCGTAGAGGAAAAAAGGCCCGTTCACGCATCTGCATTTGGGGCAGCCAGAACATTTACAAACTCCAACAATGTTGCAACGACGAGTTGTCATAGCAACGGAGCACCAAGCACCCGGTCGTTTCTAACGGAGCAAGTAGGATCGGGTCAAACTTCTATGCTGCGTCTCGAGCGACTGAAAGAAGCGACCAATCACGTTTCAAGAAGAGAGCTGTCACGTGTATGCCCGGCGGCCGCGACCCGCTGGCAAGCACTTTGCCAGAGATCAACGTTGGCGTGGCATGGCAGACTGAGTGAAAATTCATTGTGCATGTGGAGTGCTACCGTGGTTGCAGCGGTCTAGACGCATGTCCCGATGGTGTACCAACACGTCCTCGAAGAGACGAGCTATTTGGTGCAACGACAACATGACAGCACTTGGAAGGGAAACATTCTTGCCTACGTGTTTGCTCGTGCCCGTCTGCACTATTGGTGCATAGCATTTTAGAGAAGCAATTATTTTACTTTTCTACTTCAGGGATGTGAAATGATTAGTGCTAGCATTCTTGAATGTTTACTTCACTCATGCAATGTCTAAATCGTTTCTCTTTTTAAGTGTGTCGCACCTACATCTGTTTTCACCTCAAGAGAAAAGCGAGTCTTGCGCATTGTTCATACGCAGGGCAAAGTAGTTCTTACAAGATTTAGTTATCAGAGAAAAAAGCAACGCTTTTTGGAGTTTGGAATGTGTATGTCTTGATAAGATAACATACATCTAATCTAGAATGCACCTACATATATCTTAATTCTCTACATAAAGGTGGAAATCAGTAATGCTCCACAAGGCGGCGAACTTTTTTTACTACGGTTCTTGATGTGAAAACAGGTATAAAATTATATCTGTTCCTAAAAAAAATTGTAGAAGTAGAATGTGGCTAGATTTGTGTCCTCCGCATGGTCTGGTGCTCTGTCGGCATCATCTCAGGATGGTGTGTCACCTAACATTCTTTCACTGGGTCCTGCGAACACTATCTCAAGAAAACAAGGCAAGGGAATAAGCCCCGCATCTAATAATAATAATTTAGTAGCAATGACTGAGTTAGTAGTCGATCCTTACCTTCGGGCAGTGGCTCTACGTTCGAAATACCCTTTGAGATTGAGCACGGGAATGGGTTACCGCCGGAACCTTCTGGAAGGGGGTCGGCAACTGGGAGCTCCTTAGCAAGGGCCAAGGAGGGTACTGCTGCTGCAGAAGGCTGGGCTGCTGGCTGTGATGCTCCCTGCTGCACGCACGCAGAACCAGCACTTCGTACTGGTTCGTTGTTTGAAGATGACATACAATATCAGAGGCGAAACAAGTAAAGCTAGAGTGTGATTATGGTGATTTGCCCACATTCTCAGTTTGGTACAGGCCACTTGGACTTACTGGAAAATGAAACGCGCAAGGTTATGCTTGTTTGAGGTTGACGAGCAAGGACACACACAAACCAGAAGATGCTGTTTAATACTACTAGCTCGCGATTAGATGAGTTCGTCATGTAAAATGGCTAGTTGGTGCACTGACTGTTATATAGGCAGATTTCGCGCTTCCATATGCGCACGATTATAAAGTCCAGTCAATACCGATCAACCGTCGTCAGGCAGAGGAGTTAATAAGCGCAAACACAACAAAAACGTCGGCGGGCATACATTTCCAAGAACTGGCATTAGAAAAGGTCGCTCCAGAAGCGATGAACGCGCGCATCCTTTTTACGAGACGCACGTCTTTTTTCTTGTCTTGTTCAGACGGCGAATTCAAAACGCGAGTAAAATTCCACAGCGTGAACGCGCCTTTATGACCATCGTCACTTCGTACCTTCAGTGGACCCGCGATGTTTCCATCGCTCGTAGCGATCGAGAGATGGCTGCTGTTTCCGGTGAGCTAAGATAGACGGCACATGGTCCGGGTGGTGCCTATCCAGCGACGGTTTTCCTGTTTGATAGAGCGGCAATGTAACGATCATGCAACTACCCAACGCTTTGTGTTTGTTTTTCTCAGCAGCGATTGAAGCGACTTACCAGTGACGAAGTGCGCCCCACATAATCGGGACTGCTGGCTCGGCTCCCAAGCCTTCCTCGGGTCTGTCGGGTGAGCCCGCTTCACCGCGTTTACCCACGCCGCTCTTCGATTTGGGTCGAATTTCGCAGAGGGAAAGCAAAAGAAGCTCTTCCCCTCCCCCTTCCGATGCCAGTTTCGACGGGTCACTACCAGTTCGGCCGACCCTCGCGGAAGGGCCAAGCGTGGATTAGGGCCGAGCGAACCGGAACTGCCGAGTGCGGGGGCTAGGCCGACGACTGCGAAAGGGCCGGGAGGGGTGTCAAGGGCGAAAGAGGGGGGAAGGCCGGGCACGGCGGCAAGGCTAAGGGAGGCGAAAGGGCCGAGAACGGGTGTGGGGATTAGAGCGATCAGCACAGGCGTGGCTACTCCGGCGTCGCGGGAATTCCTTGGAAAGAAGACCGATAGATGGCGCGAACTGTTTTCGCTCCTTTCTGTTTGGAGACCTGTTTGGTCTGACAAGTTTAGTCTGGAAACCTGTTTTTTTTTTTTTTCTTTTTTTAACGCACAGTTTATTAGCAAAACTTTCATAAGGAAAAATATGAGGGAAACCAACCCGTCCTGGGTTTCGAAACCCAGGACGGGTTGGTTTCCTTAATATTTTTAATTGAAAATCCACTCGCTAGGTAGGCCAAAGTAGCAGACCTCTTATCCGCTAGGCCATGGATGCATGAGGGATTTTGCGTCAACTTTTTAGGAATATAAATAGAAAAAACGAGAATGCACATCTCCTGTTTTTTTTTTGTTTTGTTTTTTTTTTTCATTTCTTTCTATTACCAATTTTAGCAATCTCAAATATACTTGCCGCAGCTAAAGTACAGCAAGATGTTTACTTTCAGTCGTGATTAAAACCTGTTGAGTCCCGCTACGACACCGGAATCAAAATTTTGTAATCGGTGCGAGAACAGTAGCCGTGGATCCAGCCGGCCCGATACGCGCCCAGGCATAACTACTCCATGGCCGATCGCACCGCTGAAGTACCGTATCGAAGGTGCAAAAACGGTCTGCTAAAACTGAGGGATCACGGATCGCAAAGCATGCTTGGAAGCAACTACACACTAGAGTCGCAGCTCTATATAATGACTGTAGAAGTCAGCTGCGTCGCGGACGTAATCTGCGCGAGTAAGTCCGATGATTCAACCTAGCGAGAACGCGCTTGAGAGCAGACGACAAAACACATCACTTCCGCAAATAATAAAAAAAAACAAAAAAAAAAAACATAGTGCGTTATCTTTTAGAAGATTACTGCGCCCCAACTTCCAAGCAGCACACCATTGCTTGACCAAATAGGCCCGCAACTGGCAAATATTGGCTCCAATGTTGGCCTAATGTTGATTTTCTCGAAACCGCTACCCGATCCAACGTTGGACCATTAACTAATGCCAATGTAGGACCACGATTCAACCAATATTTCGGCTAATATTGGACCATCATTTATGCCATCGTTGGATCGCCTTTTAACCAAAATTTAAGCCCAACACGGGGCCACAATTTCACCAACACCTAAGCCATCATTGAACCACTATTGATTGTGAATCCTACAACCAATATTGGCATCAAAGTTTAGTCACTGGCTTATCCAATATTAGCAACCAACCTTATGCCCTGGCTATTTAAATTTTGGCATCCGATTTCAAGCGCGGGTTGTACTATTTTCGGCAGCTATATTAGCGGACATGCAGCTTTCTTTTCAGATGTATTTATAGTGATCAGTTGAACACTACATATACATCTGAAAAGAAAGCTGCAGTAAAGAAGCCACATTCACTGTGGAATTTTTTTTTTATCGCAGCTAGGTAAATATAGAAGCATGCAATTGAAAGTGTACCGTCAATTCATTTTATTAAGTATTACAATTAAAGAAAAATTAAAGCAAAAATGAGTGCCAGGATTCACCCCTCCAAGCTTTGAACCGGGCAAGAACGTGGTGGGATCGCACGCATAGTTCTGGGCACAAAGTTCTGAAACAAACAGAAGCGAGGGCCCCGATTCAGGTGCCAGTTCCCGCTAGGCCACCTCATAGCACTGTAATTTTAAATATTCATTTACCTTTCATCTTCAGTCACTGTCAGTTCTCTCTTACCCTTGTCAATTATGAATATCTAAATAAAATATAGCTTTATTATTCGTCGCCCTTTAATCAACTGTTCGATTAATCGATTCAGTTGCTCTCTAACATAAAATCTCAGAAAGGCCTACCGACTCTTTTAATGTTTACTTTTCTATAATGAAAACTTTCTTCTCCAGCGAATATTTTTCGTTATTTTGTATACAATAAACTTGAGTATTCTAGGAGATAGCAGTACTGCCTTATATAACAAATAGATGAGCAAGTAAGACACCCGGGCCGGCTTGCGGCAATCAGCGCCCCAGCCGACAATGGGTGAAAAAAAGCACTGCAAAGGGTGGGGCGCGCGAGCGTCTTGAGACGAGGTATGAGTCGCGCTCAGCTTCTGCGCTGGCTTCGACAGTGCCTTCCGTAGTCTCAGCTGAGACGCTGTTTCCAGCAAGCCGGCATAGGCGTTAACTGTTGTTTTCTTCGCCCGACTTGTCCTAACTCAGAGCTCAACCGATCTAGTATTAAATATTGATAGTGATTAAAGAAATTAATCAAATATTAGAAAGGTTAATCCAAAAATTGTTTAGCCCTATTCTTGCAACATCACAGGGTTCCTCAACCCTTCATCTAGCCTTAAGACCTGCTAATTACAATTTCACCATTTAAGTTAACACCTATATCTCTACGTTGCTTTTGAAAAAAAAATTCTTCACATTTACGGCATTTGCGGCACAGAAATATGTAGTTACAAATGTACTAATATTTCCTCCATAATATTTACAAGTTATAAATCAAATCGCTGGCCTTTTTCAGCTCACCAGTGTCAAATGTACTACGAAATTAACAGTTAAATTGTGGACATCGCACGTCTAGTTTCGGTTTCGCCACACGTTTAGTTTCGGTTTCGCCTCCGGCGTCTGGCAACTGGAGCCTGCTGAGGTATGCCGCCGGAGGGCGCGGGCGTTTGAGTAAACAGTTTCGAGTTACACTTTCGGGATCGGAGAGACACGCCCGCACCGGGGCCAACGCGCTCATGTATTGCTGTACCTTGTGTAGTCAAGTATAATAAATAGTTTTATGTACCGGACATCTCCACTACATAATTGGTGACCCGGAGTTCCGGACAGCACACCTCGGTCACACGACCCCAAGCAACCACCGGTGAGCAAACATGACTTCCACCAACGGTTCCGCGGCTGACACGGCCGCCCAGGCACCGCTTTCCCCCACCGTCTCCACCGTCGCTCTCAAACTTCCGTGCTTCTGGCCGGCGGACCCAGCCCTCTGGTTCGCGCAAGTTGAAGCCCAATTTGCGACGAGACGTATAACCTCCCAACAAACGAAATTCCACCACGTAATCGCCGCCCTCAACCCAACGGAAGCGGCGGAGGTGCGCGACATCATACTCTCTCCCCCGGCCGACCAGCCATTCGACCGGCTGAAACTCGAGCTCGTCCGCCGCACCACCCTCTCCGAGCAGAAGCGCCTGCAACAGCTCCTGACTGCGGAGGACCTGGGGGACCGAAAACCGTCCCAGTTACTCCGCGGGATGCGCCAGCTGCTCGGGGAGAAAGCTTCGACGGTCGACGACTCGCTCCTTCGGCAGTTGTTTTTGCAGCGCCTACCAGCTAATGTGTGCATGGTGCTGGCGGGTGCCGGAGACATGACGCTTGACGATCTCGCTGCCCTGGCCGATAGGGTAGTGGAAGTTGCGTCACCCAGCATCTCTGCCATCGACAGCTCGGTTCAAACGCTTCCAGCCTCAAACGAAGTAAAGAACCTGGTTTCCTTCACGGAATTCAGAGCCCTGCGCGACGAGGTCCAGCGCATCGCGCAGTCACTTGCAACCCTGGAAAAACCACGGCCGAGACGCCCTCGCTCCTTTTCTCGCCCTCGTGGGTCGTCGCGCGCGCCTGAGAGTACTGGAGTTTGCTGGTACCACCACCGCTTTGGCGACAACGCCACCAAGTGCGTCCTGCCCTGCGCTCAACAGGGAAACACCCGGGCCACGCACTGAAAGCGGCCGGTGCCCCTGGCCTCCCGGCGCGCCGCTTTTCTCCATCTTCCACCTGCCCAACTAGCCAAAATGAGCAGCGGGGGGAGCCTTCAATGAACAGTTCTCATAATAACAAAATTAATTTGAAGAGTGAACATTTCGTGCCATCCCAAGCGCAAATTCAACCTGGAAAATTGTCTCACATATCAGGAGTGCCTTCTCCACCACGCCTATTTTATGTTGTGGACAAAGTATCCAAGACCCGCTTTCTGGTGGACACAGGTGCAGAGGTTAGTGCAATCCCAGCTTCCCGTGTCGATCGTCTGAGGCGCCCAAGCTACAACTTGCAAGCTGTGAATGCTACAAAAATTGCAACGTACGGCCAGCGCTCTCAGACGATGGACATCGGTCTACGCCGAACTTTTCGCTGGGTTTTCTTGGTTGCCGACGTCAGTCACGCCATCCTCGGAGCTGATTTCCTCCGCCACTTCGGTCTCCTCGTTGACATGCGCAACGCGCGGCTACGAGATGCCACAACGCTCCTGTCCGTGCACGGCATCGCGGAGGCCACGGGGGCGGTGACTTCAACATTACTTCGACCGCAAGTCAGGTCAGACTTCAAGGATTTGCTGCGTGAGTTTTCTTCCCTGACGTCTCCAGTGACCACAACTCGCCCCATAAAGCACAACATCACGCACCACATCATCACGTCGGGACCACCCGTTCATGCACGCCCTCGCCGACTACCACCTGAGCGACTGAACGTGGCTCGGCGAGAGTTCGAGCACATGCTTGAACTCGGAATCGTGCGACCGTCCTCCAGCCCATGGTCGTCCCCACTGCATATGGTCCCCAAGTCCACCCCTGGAGATTGGCGTCCTTGCGGTGACTACCGCTCCCTCAACCAAGTGACCCAACCAGACCGCTACCCTGTGCCCCACCTGCACGACTTCGTAGCCACTCTTCACGGAGCAACGGTGTTCTCTAAGGTGGACCTTGTCAAAGCCTACCACCAAATACCAGTAGAAGAAGCTGACATCGCAAAAACGGCCATCACTACGCCGTTTGGGTTGTTTGAGTACACCCGGATGCCCTTCGGACTTCGGAACGCGTCGCAGACTTTCCAGAGGTTTATCGACGAGATAACACGGGGCCTGGATTTCTGCTACGCGTATGTCGATGACATTCTCGTCGCCAGCACTTCTGCCGAAGAACATGCAAAACATCTGCGACAACTCTTCGCTCGCCTCGAAGAATATGGTGTACTCATCAACCCAGACAAATGTCAGTTTGGTGCTAGTGAAATAAATTTTCTGGGACATCGCATCAACTCCGACGGTCTTCGCCCGCTCGGCGATAAGGTGCAAGCAATTCGAGATTACCCTCAGCCACTTAACAAACGAAAACTTCGGCAATTTCTGGGATTGATTAACTTCCACCGAAGATTCCTCCCAGGTTGCGCACGCACACTGCAGCCTCTGAACAATCTCCTGTCATCCCCGGGACCGAACACCGCTCCGTTGGAGTGGACGGACCAGGCCCAGGCCTCGTTCGTGCAGATCAAGGAAGACCTGGCGGCAGCTGCGCTCCTCGTCCACCCTCAACCAGATGCAGCTACACGCCTCATGGTGGACGCATCTGATGGCGGCGTTGGCGCGGTGTTACAGCAGCTTGTTGGTGAGACTTGGCAGCCTCTGGCATTTTTCTCCAAGTCCCTGTCACCTGCGGAAACTCGCTACAGCACCTACGGACGCGAGCTGCTGGCAGTCTACATGGCGGTCAAGTACTTCCGCCACTTCTTAGAGGGACGGTCATTTCACATCATGACAGATCACAAGCCCCTGATCCACGCCTTCACCACCAAAACGGATGGGCTCTCCCCAAGAGAAGTTCGACATCTGGCGTTCATATCGGAGTTCTGCACCGACATCCGCCATGTAAAAGGAACTGAAAACACCGCAGCTGACACTCTCTCACGCGCCAACGTGGGCAGCCTTACGTCCGCTACTCCCATTGATTTTGACAAGATGGCAACGCTTCAGAAAGAAGATGAAGAGCTCAGAGATCTACGTGCTTCTTCAGCCACGCTAATTTTTCAAGACGTGCCCCTACCGACATGCACTCAGCTCCTCACATGCGACATTTCCACTGGCACCGCACGCCCGTTCGTGCCGAAGTCCTTTCGACGCTCAGTGTTCGACTCTCTGCATAACCTCTCCCATCCCGGAATCCGTGCCACACAAGCATTGGTGAAAGCCCGATATGTGTGGCCGGGCATGAATACGGACATTCGAGATTGGGCTCGCACATGCACCCAGTGTCAACGCTCTAAAGTGCAGCGTCACACTGTTTCTCCTCTCTCTCCATTCCTGCCGCCCGATGCCCGGTTCAGCGAGGTTCACATTGACATTGTGGGACCTCTGCCACCCTCACAAGACTGTTCCTACATACTCACTTGTGTGGATCGCTTCACCCGCTGGCCGGAGGCTATCCCCCTGCGAGACATGTCCGCGGAAACCGTCGCTAAGGCGTTTCTGCAGACGTGGATTGCGCGCTTCGGTACACCTTCTAAGGTCACAACCGACCGTGGTCGCCAGTTCGAATCTGCCCTCTTCAGAGAGTTCCTAACGCTCTTGGGAACACATCGGATTCGCACCACCGCCTATCACCCCGCAGCTAACGGCCTGGTGGAGCGGATGCACCGGCACCTGAAGGCATCAATCACCGCTTACGGCGAGCCGTCACGCTGGACCGAAGTGCTGCCACTCGTCCTCCTGGGCATGCGCACAACACTCAAGAGTGACCTGCAGTGCACCAGCGCTGAGTTGCTCTACGGCACTACCCTGCGGCTCCCCGGCCAATTCGTTGCAGCCAACGTAGACGAGCAGCTTCCAGATCCCCTCCAGTACGTGTCACGCTTACGGACAATCATGGACAGCCTCCGTCCGACACCAACCCATGCTAAACAGAGTCCTACCGTGTACCTGTTTAAGGAACTTGACACTTGTACCCATATATTCCTGCGCCGCGATGCTGTGAGAAAACCCCTCCAGCCGCCGTACGACGGCCCGTTTAAAGTCATTCGTCGTGGCACGAAACACTACACAATCGAAGTGCGCGGACGATCAGAAGTGGTTTCGGTGGATCGATTAAAACCGGCTCACCTCGAGCATTCAATAACCACTCCAACTAGTGCGCCGGCGAGAAATTCTGCAGACTCTCCGACGACGCGTGGTGGACGAAGGGTTCGTCAACCCGTACGATTTGTGCCGTAACGATTTGTGGATGTATTATTTTAATTTTTCAACATTTCTGGAAGGGGGAGTAGTGTGGACATCGCACGTCTAGTTTCGGTTTCGCCACACGTTTAGTTTCGGTTTCGCCTCCGGCGTCTGGCAACTGGAGCCTGCTGAGGTATGCCGCCGGAGGGCGCGGGCGTTTGAGTAAACAGTTTCGAGTTACACTTTCGGGATCGGAGAGACACGCCCGCACCGGGGCCAACGCGCTCATGTATTGCTGTACCTTGTGTAGTCAAGTATAATAAATAGTTTTATGTACCGGACATCTCCACTACAAAATAAATAGCCTGTTATACGAGAGGAACATTACAGTTGAACAGAACATAACGCTTGAATCAATCAAGAATTTAAAATAAATCACGCACGTAAAAAAAGCTTGACGAGTAAAGAAAATTACAGGCAAATACACTCACATAGCGCGTTGGCACAAATTAAACTCCACTTCCAGCCAACAAACCGAATCTGGGCAAATAAGGGTTAACCAACGCTTCTGTGGTATTCAGCTTTAGACATACATCTTGCGACACGAAGATACCCATATTTTATCAGGAAAAATAAAATAAAAATGACTTCGAACATAAAAAATAACCAATCAGAACGTCTCTAAAAATCTATGAAAATAAAAAAAAAAAAAAAAACTTACAATTAGCGCTGTACAAGGCCTGTCGGGCCGATCTCTGTGGGTTACAGGCTGGGCAGGCTGGACTCGTCGGAGATTCCTGTCACAGAGTTCGACGCAGTCCAAACTCATCGGATCATGACAAAGCGTACATTGCGTAGCAAGAACACATGTCCCCGATGGTCAAGAGGTCATCTCTTTGTCACTCACATGGAAGGAAGGGCGGTCCGTCGCGTCTTCGGTCCGCCGAAGCTAGTAGTGACATGAATGCACACAACAAAGGAAGGTCACAGGTGTGTAGGGGCTGCCGAGAGTATATCCATGGTTTTGACTAGAGCCACTAAATGAGCTGCGTCTAGAGTATCGGCACTCCGTTCGCTGACATTGTTGTGGGCGCCGCCATTTTTGGTGCTTGTGCAGAGCAGACGTAGCTGCCGATCGTCATGATTTAAAAGTGCGACTTCCTCAACATTAGATTCGGTGTAAGGAAGCTCACGTAATATTGCTTTGCTTTGTCGCGAACTGTTTAAACATTTGTGGAGGACGAAAAAGCGTTTCCTGTGATTTCAGATAAAGCTTCACATAACTGCCAACCATGATTTTAAGCCACAACGCGGCCAAGTGTCGTTACTCTGAAGCATAGCTTATTTAGTGGCACAAGTTTTGACAATCCGCATGTTCATGATCGCACTTGGCATTAAGACGGAATGCGCTGCTGGTGATCGGAGCTCTAAAACCACCGTTTTTGCCGTTTCTAGTAGAGGTAGCGTGGATGGTGAAGATGTCGAGCCCTTTCGAACGATAAAAATAGTCCGCTAAGCAATAAAATGCACTAAAACAACTTAAAAACTGGCACCACGATGTCCTGATATGCGCATGTTGATCTTGCAATTCTTTTCTCTTGGAGAAAAGAGCTGTTTCTGCCCGTTTGTAGTTCCCGGTTGCGCAACACTGTTCACGATGGCGAACTTCGTCGAATTTTGCCGAAAGTTCCCCGAAACAGTCGAACAGTCCCCACCGTCCTCCAGTCGACCCCTACCTTATCGTGTGGCCTTGGTCAACGCGACCTCACTTTCTGTGTGTGTTTCGCTGGCTGGACTCCGTCACCCCTGAGCTGAGGGTGTGCAGGAAGCTAAGGTGCTCGGTGAACCAATCGCACGTCTAACTTTAATCACGTGATCACGCTCCTTCCCGTAACCACACGCAGAGAGCGGGGTAGGTGATGACTGATCCGGCGGGCGCGTAGCTCCCACTGTACTGTCAGCTTAGGAATGAACGGATTCCTTGTCGCTCAAGGACGCCGAGTCCTCTTCGCCCACAAAGGAGATTTGTGTGGGGAAAACGGGAGGGTAACTGTTCTCTCATCAGGTCTCTCGCCCTTCCTGAGGGAAAGAGAGGGTGCGCCATGAGTTTAGCCGGGCGACCTTGGTAAGCAATCCGTTCCGAGGCCGTCAGGCTCGCCCCTCCCCTGTGCTCTCCCCTTTCTCAAATACTTTCGTCTGTCTCTGCTCAAATTTGCTATCCGGTTCAGAGTATAAAAGGCTCTGATCCGGTTGTCCCAAAACGAATGTGGTAAAGTTTGCTTATATAAGAAAAACAAAAAAAAAAGCAAAAAACTCTAGAGCAAAAGGACAAAGAGCGACTGAGAGACACGAAGCTCGAAACTCAACTTGAAGCCTACTGTCAAAATTAAAGTGACAATAAAAAATAAAATGGCTACCAACGAACAAAAAAAGGGTCGATATAAATTTCAAGAAAAATTGTAGGCCTTGTTGGCGTTCCCTGAGGACACCATTGAAGCTAACTAGATTATGCTTCAAAATAAACAAAACAGGAGAGCATGCGCACAAAAAAAACAACAACAAAAAAACATTCACACAAACATGTGGGATGCGCTACATCGGTAGTCTAAAATATCAACGACAGATGGGCGTTCGTACGTATGTAGCATGATAGCCCCACGTGCAGAATCCCTGTGGAAGCTTCAACCAGCATTGTTCCAATGACGGCATGATTACGTTACACACGCTCGCGTGCCCACTTATTGCCGCTTAAAGGGCCTCTGACACGCCCCCCCCCCCCTTCCCCAATTTTTTTTTCATGCTAGGCGTTAAAATGTTGTATCAGGATATCACCAAAGAATTGTTTCACTTTAGAGTTGCGTAGATTCTTTATAAAAAATAGAAATACGAAGCCCATTCAAAGTTCCCGCCAGTGCACTGTGACGTAACAGTGTACCGCAAGAGGTCGGGCGGTCAGAAGGGAGGCATAGCTGGAAGTCACGTGAGCTGTCTCACTCCTCGTGCTTACCGCGACCGCGCGTGATATCGTTTTTATATTTTTGTTATTCTCCGCACCTGCGCGAGAAATTCAAGCAGGCAAGGCTTCTTTTATTTGCTTTTCATCGTTTAATGAGTCTGTAACGGTAGAAGAAGAGGAGTCAGTGAGCCTAGTCAACAAGTTCTGCTCATGTTCTAGACAAAACACGTACCTCATACTCGACGTTTACTTGTATTGGTACACTCACCAGCTCGTATTCTCTAGACGGTAAACATTTTCAGCCTGGAGAGTATCCGATGATTCGACGACCTCGGTGTCTGAACCTTCAGCAATGCGATCGGGCGTGTCGTATGCTACACCTCCTAATTTCTGCGAGCGTTCTAATTTTTATTTTCAAAACTTGATAGCTTGTTTTGTCCCCAGTATGGCTCTGTACGATCGGACTGATGGCATGCACTCCTGCACTGGCTTGTACCCGCAACGCTTTGATCATTGACCTCCATCACGTCAATCTACTGACTCTTCGTCCTCAACTTTTACAGCGCGCAAACTAACAAACGGTGCAGTGATAAAAAGCTAGTGGAACTGAAACTTCGTTTTCTACAATCGCTTGTGGAGAAGACAAAAGAAAAAGTCCTAAGCACGGTCGTGGGGAGCACGAGAAGCGACACTCACGTGACTTACGGCGAACACAATTTAGTGACGTAAGTCAATGCTTCCCTTCTGACCGCTCCGACACCTTGCGGTACACTGTTACGTCACAGGGTACTGGCGGGCACTTTGATATTTTTTGGCGTGTCAGAGGCCCTTTAATTAAAAGCAAAATGCTCCGCCGTCACGGTGAGGACCCGGCCACCTGATCTGGGGATTCGCGTCATTGGCTCCTGATGAAACTGGCCATTTTAAGGCGGGGCAAAAGGGCAATGTGTCAGTCGTGGTCATTTCACACGGAGCTTTTGTCATCGGGTGCTTTCGTGCACCACCCGATCGTACACAGATCATCAACATTCTGTAAAGCGGTCTCCTTTGTGGAACTTCGAAGTCCACTGTAATAAGTGTTCGTGTGATCCTTTGCTGGATAAAACACAGATTCCGGGGAAGTAGGAACCCAAAACAGAGGAGAAATTTTTGAGGCGTTCAAAATCAGTGTAAATGAGTATGACGGTTGCATCAGTGCGTCGTCATTCGTTTCATCAAATAAGGAATTCAGGTTCATTTGGGGTGATGTATAATAAAGTGTGTATATAGGTTAGTTTTTTTTTTTTTTGTTTTTTTTTTTCAAAATAAAATTTAGTTGCTTGTAGCGCTCCGAGTGTGCACGCCTACTACTTTGTGCTCATTTTCTTTGCGTCTTTAAGTATAATAGCGAGTTCGTTTCACAACACTCGTGTCCACGCGTGCCCACTCGCGGCGTAAAGCGAGTTCGTTTCGGCAGGCACTCCACGAGTGGTTGCACTCTCCGAGTTCGTTTCAGCGGCGGCAACCCTACGCGTGCATATACTCGCTGCACCGAGAAAATCGGGCGTGCGCCAAAGTGCAATCCCGTCATGCCTCGCTCCGGCAAGGCCGGCGAGGAGCGGAAGCAGACGACGAGGGTTCGTCTGCTACGATGTGTCGCGGAACCGAAAAGAAAAAAAGTAGATTTTCTGATTGAAATCGCGTCCCGCGTGCAACATAATCAAACGCGAGCTTGAATTGTGAGCGTCTGCTATTTCATAAAGAAGCAATTAACAACCCGTGCTTTATTGGCAGCTTTTAAGTCGCTCTGTTACCGTACAGACGCTGAAATATACCAGTGTGTCAAGGAATGCTCAGAAGAAACGCATTAGCGGCCCCCGAGATGTTTATCCCCATCCGTGTGCGGATGAAAAATTTAACATTTGTCGACAAAACTCCCCCAACAGATACCTATGTCTGCCCAATAAGCATACGAGAAAGCTAAACATAGTGACTTTACTCGAGGCTTGGGCAACATCATCATGTTTAACACTTACCTACGTCAGCCAACTTGCCCCGTTGTATTTTGTTCGAGAAAGCTCTCATTCTGGACGTCCTCACCAAGGCTAATATCTGATCCTCCTGTAATGACGATCGAAATCGAAAGTCCCACGAAAAGCTTTGCTGAATATTCCAACAGACTAGTTTTAAGCCATACCCTTTCAGTGGTTCACGCATAATACCATGCTCGAACGGATCAAGCTTCTGCTCGGACAGCCTCATCAGTTTTCTTCACTGTAAACGCAACCAACTGCTTTGTAGACAGCTGGATGCGGAAATTTACGCCTTCTGTAACTATCTCTACGACAGACGAGTTGTTTGAAGTCATCGCAACTGTGAACAACGGGTTGCAGCGTTCAACGTTTGTATAGATAAACGTTGGTAGTGACTACACTCTCGCATTCCCACCCATCACTCCGAACAGAAAGGCGCTAGTTTCGGTTTGGGGTCGGTACTCTTTCTACAACATAGATGGCGGCATCATCAGTCTTCTGCACTCGGTGCATTTGGCGTGTTCGTTTGAGTCCAGTTCTCCGTGCAACACTCTGCGAGTGCGATCCATTCTGGGGATTTTGGGAGAGAACTCGAACGGTGCCAGTGCGTGTGAAACGAACTCGCTATTAGAATTTGCACCTGACGTCACTTCCGGTTAGACTGGAAATCGAAACGATCGAAACCGACATTGTCGTCTGCTATCAGTGCCTTGACGCCATGTTGGAGGCATTCTGCGTCTTAGTGTGGCAGCGGTAGTGCGTAGTCAGAGAGCCGTCTTTTTATAGTCACATTTCAGAATATATTTTTTTCTAGTCAATCGCAAAGAGGTTCCTCATCTGACGCGAAGTG
Source organism: Ixodes scapularis (assembly GCF_016920785.2). Lineage (NCBI taxonomy): Eukaryota > Metazoa > Arthropoda > Arachnida > Ixodida > Ixodidae > Ixodes > Ixodes scapularis. The sequence goes on from NW_024609920.1 coordinate 139,011, forward strand.
TTGTCCATAAACCCGCAGTTGGGGTACGAAGCTTGTCTGTCGGGATTATAGTCAACATAATAATCTAGAGCGAAATTCCCATGCATTTGGCCACGACGGAATGGCGAGGCATAGACCCGTGGACATAACGGCGGCCTATAGTTGGCGGTCCCGATGAACCCATTTTGGTTGCGACGCCTTAATATGCACAAAGAAACAGAAAAACATATATAATTTCTGTACCACGCTATTTTCTTTTTTACTTTGCAGAAATTCACCTGAATCGCGCGTTGACAAAATTAAACAAAGTTTACAAGCGCTCGAGCAACTTAACTTCTCGAGGCAAAGCTAACACGCCTAAACCGGCCTATTTAAGCATGCTTCCAGTAATAAGCTAAAAGTATTTCCAGACTAACAATGACCATTATATGCCACTGTGTTTTTGCAATGTCGATGAGTAGATTCTGCATAATTTTTATGTGCGCGTTTAGCGTGACATAAGAACATTGAAAAAGCGGGTTCAAAACTTCGATCCACGAAGTTCCTTCAGCGTGGCGCAAGGGTGCTCCGGCATACCTTAAGTTAAGCAAGCTTTATGTTATCAGCTCCACTCAATATCGGCGACCTAAATTTTGGTCCCAAATCGTCGCTTTGCCTGTTATGGCTTATCTGTCGACATTTTTGTATGGTAAGGGGTACCAGTTCTCCTAAAATTGGTGCAATGTCCATCGTGTCCGCACTTTATCCCAGCCTGTCTTTCGCCCTGGTAGCCAAAAAAATTAGGTGAGCTTTTGTCGGTGAGCTTTTGTCCGGTGAGCTTCTGTCCGGTTACCTAGTGAGCTCGTGCACAAATAGAAACTCAGTGAGACGTCATTTGCTTGCTCATAGAGACGCGGTTAATTAATCTTAATTCTTTTTTTTTTTTACTCGCCTTGCAATTTTTTTTACATCTCTTTTAAGCATCTCTGATTGTTCTTCCCCACCATGGCAATCCCGTCGCTTTTGCTTTATGACATACCACTCCCGTCTACGTAATCTTTCGGGATTTTCATGATAAAATTGATACCTGAACGTTAAGCCATGGTCACACTGCTCATAAATCCTACGAAGGACGGTCTGAGGACAGATTCGAACGCGAGTCACCGCGAGGTCCATTCTTCGAATGCTGCAGGACAATGAGTTGAAGAAGAGACATGGCACGCGGCATTCGAAACACGGATCTCGCGGTGACTCGATCGTGTCTGTCAGACTGTCTTTTGTATGAGGTGTAAGCGGTGTGAGCCGGGTTTCAATTTAGAATTCCATGTCGGGCCCCTGGATCAAAAAGGAGCAAATCCCATTCCGTAGATTTCCTCATTTGTTTTGTATCCAAACGTTTGCTTAGAAGAGTTTTTCTTTGCAAATTACCTAGATCGATCGCACACACAATTCGGAGCGCACAGAATGTGTAATATGTGCGATAGGCTTAGCTGCCCACGTAGGAGTATTTTGCACTTTTTTTTTTTTTGCCACCTCAGGCACCACACATCAAGTGTACTCCGAATTTATCCGTGGGATCATGGTAAGTTTATTTTTCTTCTGTTGGCAGGGGCGCAGAAAAAACTGAGGTTCTGCCTCTTGCCTTCCACTGTGAGGGCTTATAAAGTCGGAAGTAGTAGTACGCGACGAAAAGAAGCTCCTGACCTTGCTGCGTGAAGACACTGCGCCAGTCAACCTAGAGGGGAGCCAAGAGGCTTCTATTCAAACAGGGCTTGTGCCCGCGCCCTATTGGGCAAGCACATAGAAGACGAAGATGTTGAGACAATATACCGCTCTCACTAAGTGTTTGGCGCATGCGTGACGCCGCCATAACTTTAGTTCACATAAAGCAAACGGCAGTGCACGAAAGGGCTCGTGCTCCACACGCGCAGAGCTCCAGCGCAGTTGTCGCACATGCCTTGATGCATTGTGGCAGCGTGGTCAAACTGGCTGGTGAGATCGGTCTATTTAGGAGCCCCCTGTATTATAGCGAAAGCTAGAGCACGAGTTCATAGCACTGCAAGAGGATCTGGCTGCACGAGAGCTCATGCAGCGGGATTACGTTGTTTCGCTTTTCCAGACTTCACTCTGTCGTTACAATCGCTCGCTCAAAATGTGTGTTTAAAAAAAAGAAGGTTTTTAGGCCACGGTGGAAGACATTTTTCTTCCACCGTGCTCCACGCCAGACTCGTCAAACCAAACAGGTCTCCAAACAGAAAGGAGCGAAAATAGGGCGCGCCATCTATCGGTTTTCTTTCCAACGAATTCCCGCGTCGACGAAGGAGCCACGCGTGCACTGATCGCTCTAATCCCCACCCCCGTTATCGGCCCTTACGCTTCCCTAAGCCTTGCCGCCGTGCCCGGCCTTCCCCCCTCTTTCGGCCTCGACACCCCTCCCGGCCCTTTCGCAGTCGTCGGCCTATCCCCCGCACTCGGCAGTTCCGGCTCGCTCGGCCCTAATCCACGCTCGGCCCTCCCGCGAGGGTCGGCCCAGGGGGGATGCTGCCGTTTCGACACCCAAACGCGACACAGTGCGTCGGCATCGTATCGAACGACGTCGGGATGGTGCCGGGAGCCTCAGACTAGCGCAAGATGGAGACTTTGTTTTCCTACGCCACTAATCCGGCCTGGCAACATGTGCCTCGGGTTACCCTCGAACCGGAAACTCGGAAAGTGGTGGATTAGGTACGCTTTGAAACCAAGTGATTATGAGCATTCCCAAGCTGCTTCAACAGTGCATATGCAGTCGCTTTTCTCTCTTGCTCCTTTTCTTTTTTGTTTGTTTTCAATGATAGGGATATTTTTGTGTGTGTTTTTTGCATTTTTGTTTTTGTATTATTGAAGCTAAATGAATACAGGCAAGTAAACCCTAAAAAAAAAAAAAAAAGACGGGACAAAAAATACAAACAAACGCTAAGCTGTTTGTTATTTGGTCGTCCGGTTTTCTCCTTATTGTAGGGTTCGTAAAGTCAGAGTATTGCTATTTTGATATCTTGTTGCGCTGCCTTGAAATTGTCGTCGAGTCCTTGACACTCAAAGGGTGGGGGAACTTTAGTTAAGCCGGCTGCAATTCTTGAAGCGAGGCCAGTGTCCTTCGAGGTCAGGATTTCGCGGCATTTGTGACGTCGGGAGCTGAGCCCTTCGCACCTGCGAGCCTGAAGAAAGGCTTCGGTTACTAACATGGCCGAGTTTGGAGAGAGCTAGCTGTTCTAAGAGCCGGAGCCGGAGATGCGTATTTCACACAGTCCACGGACAGTGTCGTTTTCTTCGTTTTGCTTTGGTATGTTGTGGGCACGGCCCCTCGCCGTAATAAGTGGACGAAACGAAACACACACAAAAATATGTATATACTATAGTCGGATGCAACCTGAGAACAATCTTTTAGCTCCACTCACAAGCGCATTGCGCCCATCTGAAGTGCCTCCGCCGTCGAGAAAGTAGTTCGCTAGCAACGTTGCTTTTTCTTCCTCCAGGAAACGTGTCTTAAACTACTACAATATTTATTTCATTCATTCAGGACATTTAAATAAGTTAGAATACGTTTTTGTCAACGAAATAGCTGTTTAGTAAAGAAAGAAAGTCATGTCCAATGTACCGTCTTCCCAATTCATTTTCTGTCCAAGATACTGTCTAACATACCGTCTAACATACCTCTCAGCAGTGCTAAGCCTCGCGCCCGCTTCGAAATTTTCGTTGGCGATAGCGTCGCTGGATTCTCACGTTGTCGCGCAAAAACTGTATACAAACATAATAGTCATTTACTTACAAAAGAAGCAACTATTAGCACGTTATTCAATAAAGAACAAAATATTCTTTTCAGAAAACAACGTTAATAAAATTGTTGCGAAGAAGTTTTTTAGGATACTGTTTTACACGAGTCTAGTGTCCGAAAGAGCCGCTAGCGGCGTTGCGTTAGCTCTCGTAACGCTGTAGTCCGTAGAGTGTTGCGAACGTGGTGGTTCCGCTACGCCACATAGAGCGGAGGTCGTAGCGGCTAGCGGATAGCGCGGCAGGAGTGACTGAACGATATACTAAAACATTCGAATAGCTCAACCGGATCGGCCGGAAAAGTTTCGACTGCCTCCGGAGGGAGACTTTGCCAGGCAAGTCATTGTAAAACTCTGAATCGTATTAACTGTCTCTTTCGGTCTCGCCGATGAAGATCGACTAATAAGAGCTTGAGACGAGATAAACACGGAACAAAATTACCGGCACGAAGACCTTTGGCACGTCTTTTCCCGCATAATTGATTATGAAAGCTGACTCGCTCGCTTACACTGAGTCTGCCGAATTAAGAACAATTCGTGAGAGACTGAAGTGCTACTAAAATAAAAATGGTTACCAGGAGCATATCGCGTCGGTGCAAGAAGAGTCGCCAACGATCGAGCAACTCTCACTTTTGTTGTGCAACATATTTCCGCGATTGATGCTTCGCAAGTGGCAACTAAAAATATGCGATTCTCCATTTATATTTCAGGTTCACTTCACGAACGATCAGTTTGAGAAGTGACCTTGGCAAAGACTGACCTCAGGAAACTCATGCCGTTTATAACTCCTTCCATTTTTTCACACCGAACTCTTCCCAATGAGCAATATTTTGCCTTGCAACATTATATATTTTATTGTCTTCATTTTTGTAGGTGATTTGTCATCTGTGATTAATAAAACATTTTTTATTGACAATGAAAAAATGTGTTATTGTCTTTTTAAGGGTTTGCTGAAAGATCTCTCTCTCCTCATATGTAACTCATGCAGTAAGGCACGCCCGCGGGTGTGCGGCAAAGATATGCCTTGCAGGGGAACTCAAGGGCGCACCTTGCGCGTGAGGACGTCAAAACAATATCTCGAAACAGAGTAAGGATGAAGAGGGCCTCGCTAATAAATGGGCGAAATGAGAAACGCACTGCCAAGGCAACCGATCACGCTATTTTTTTTAAATTTTAACTGAGGCGATACAAGTGAATGTATTTAGTGGGTAGTTATATGCACGAGACGCGTAAATAGCAGTCGCCGCATGTGCACAGTCTTAGGTAGTATTCGACGTTTATGAAATGTATACGAAGTAAACCAAGCTGCTGGTTTGGCAAAACGAGCGGTATTGCTTAAAATCACCGAAAAGCCCTGGTTTTGCACGCGTTGTGGTGCCATTTATTAGCCTAACTCGAGTGATGCCGAGTCTGCAAATGCACATTATTCAAGAAAATGAAAAGTTTTAGTAGAACGTACGCTATGAACTGCGATTGTTGCGCGCGCATGCTCAATCCATGCTCGAAGCGACGGCACGAGGTCCCGCCAGCAACGCAGTCCTACGAACCTCTTTTCACTCAGGGAGAGGTGCAGTCTATCGTGTGCTTGCTCTCAGCTCTTGCTGCAATAAGCAGGTAAACAAAATATATTATTGCAGTGCATGCCGATGTCCCAAAATATTCAAAACTACGTTGGCATTTTTTTTTTTTTTGTTTAGCGGATTTGGAGAAAGCTTGTCTTCACACCCGAGCGATTCCAACTCTGGTTGCGTTATTATATTTGCTGATCAAGACCTCTTCACGTGCTTTAGAGCTCCAATAAATGTGCACAAAAGCTAGTTTCTTCACGTTAGAAAGCAAAACTGTCTTCATATTAAAACAAAAAAAAAATAAACTAGTCCGCCGTATGCAATAGCAAACAAGTACGACCCGGCACGGAGGCGCACGCGCCTTGTGGGCCTCGCCCAGACATGGCGGTGGGAGGCATGGTGCGGAAGGAGGGCAAGAAGAATGGCTTTCTATGGAAAGGAGTAAAACGGGGGGGGGAGGGGGGGGGGGAGGAGGGTTTAAACTTAGGGTGCCTTCATGTGCGCTTCGCATAGAGTGATGCCAACTGCCTGTTTCCCTTTCCCAGACCCTCTTCCACCGCCATTTTGTTCCTCATTGCTTCCCTCTGCGTCGGAAAGTGACCTTTGTGTCCATCGGTCCTCCCATCCGAGGGGGAAAATGCTAATCCTCCCTCCGTGGGTTCCACAACCTCCGAACTTGTTTCCGGGAGGGTTATAAGCCCCACGAATTATCGCCGAGAACCAAAATGGCTGCTGGCTTGTCGGCGAGCGGTATTACAAAGGGTGGCATCACCCTAGCAAAGCGCACATGAAGGCTCCCTAATTAAACTAAGTACGATAACAGCTCCATCCTTTAGCGACGAGTTGAAACATGATATTTACTTCATATGGCTATCAACTAGTCACTGAATGTTCCCAGAGTCCGAAACTCACAGGCACGAGGTGCCAAGATGGTGGCTCAATCTTTTTTCTTTACCGTGGACACAGTTGCCTAGAGAGGGGTAGTTGGTTCACTCGGCCACGAAACCGGTCTGATTGATTTATTCCAGCCCAAAATTCGTTTCATGGGCCCTTTAACGAAAAAACACTAACTGTTGTCCAAATGTAAAAAAAGTATATATATATATATATTGTTGTTGTTACACCTTCTTAAAATAAGAATGGCGCGACGGCCTGGAGGGGACGGTTTACAGGGGGCGATTAAAGAAAACGAAAATTAAGGTTATTATATCCTTCCTTCAATGCACGTCGCGCGCGCAAAGTCCCAGAGGGACAGCAGCGTCTCTTTCGCACAGGCACTACTCTTGGGGTTAATCCAGTCCTCGTAGGCACGCACATTGGGGTCTAGACTCACAACTCCGTTCAGTATGGAGCCCCGCACACTCCCACAGTAGATGTCGGACCGTAGGGGGAAAGCCTGTAGATCATGTAGAGCAGGTCATCGCCGGGCTGGGAGCCTTGGTGGACTGCACTGACTCAGAGTGGGAACTCGTGTGTGAGGTGGATGTATCGCCTGAGTATTCTGTAGCAGGCGGGCGCCCTCTCTGGGGGGTGTAGGTTCTCCATCGGGCCAGGACGTCTTCAGTAAGGGCCGCCCCGGTGCGTATACTTTATGAATGAGCACTTGTGCACCTCTAGGCAGACCTCTCGGTAGGGGTGAAGGGTTGGCTGGGGTCTGCTCCTTGAGACAAAGGCGATCCGCCTTCTTGGCTGCGGCCTTTTTTTCCCAGGGATCGGGGTGGAGTAGTGCGGGTGGGATCGAAATATCCGGGTCGGAGCAGATGCTTGAGTGCGCGCTCGCACACGCATGAGCGGCCTCGTTGCCTCGGCCGCCCGCGTGTCCCGGTACCCAATCCACCCGCACCTTTATGTTGTGGGTGGAGAGCAGTTCAGCGCATAGGGTCTTAATGCGCTGGCAGAGGGAGCCCTGACGGGGTGTGAGCCCAAGCCTAGTGACGACCTCTCTGCTGTCCGTATAAACCAGAACCCGGATGGGTTCAGGGGAGCTGGCTTGAGGTCTGTATATATATATATATATATGCTGTAGCAAAACGGGAATTCTCTGCGATTTTGCGCAACGGTGAAATAACTTCCACTTGGAAAGGGATACAGTTTATGGGCAACGATAAAGGATTGCGCTCGTCTTATGAGAAGCATGAAAGGAAAATTTGATTTATGCTTAGCGCCCACTCAGAGCTCGTCAAAGTAGCTGTCTGTCATTCGTAGGCAATTCACTAAAACATACTTGTATATATTGTATCTGAGGTGTACATAACAATCAAAAGAGCGATTATAATGTCAGCTGGCTACAGTTTGAAGTGCAATTACAAAAGCCCCCAAAGTGTTTCAAACTTAAGTAGAGTGCTTCCGTGTTTCTCTAGTTTCTCATGTAAATAAAAAAAAAAACTTTTTCTGAAATTTTTGTTTTTTGAGTGCTGCTTTAAAAATGGTCTTCCGGATGAGATAGATAACACCGTTTTACTTCGAACATTAATGCGAACGTAACAAAAAAATGTAAGGTTCCGTCACTGGGCGGCGTTCCAAAGTTGTTTACAAGATTCGGTGTGGTCCCGACATGTTCATGTGTTATGACAGTTTCCCGGAACGAAAGCGGCAATGTTAAAATTAGACTCTTAGTTCCAAACTTGCGGGTCGAGGTAATTTACATTGCCCTCTTTGGAAAAAAAAAGCGCAAACTTTCCGCGAAGCATTTTTTTTTTTTTTTTTTGACGCGCTTTTACTCTTGTTGGTTTCCAGATTTAAAAGGGCCATGAAGTTAAATAGAAATTTGGTTCGGAGCTAAGTGGTACAGATCGATTAAAATATTAAAAGGCGCGACCAGGAACGTATGCAGGAATTTCTTGAGAAGGGGGGTGGGGGGGGGGGGGGGGGGTCAGGTGTTGGCCAGCGTACCATATGTCCAGGAACCCCCTCCTCCTCTCCTTCGTTTTACGCCCTAAATTTTACACATACAGAAATCAAGATGGGGGTCAGGACATCCGGACTCCCCCTCTAAATCCGCCCCTGGGCGTGACTAATGTGGTTTATGAGATTCCTTTTAGTTGCGGCCAAGTTTACATCGGTCACACCGGCCGATGCCTTAATGAATGAGCACGGGAACACAAGCTAGCCGGACGCAATGATTCGGGTGAGCATCTTGCGGAGCACTGCGAACGATGCGGGTGTGAACCTTTGTTAGATCCCACAAGGTTTATTCAAAGAGGGAAGAAGAAAATAGAATAGGGATAAATTAAAGCTTCAGGTATACACAAAGCGGCTGACAAATCCGTTAGCAGCCATCCCTTTATCTGCTAAATAAAGAAATTGTGTTTCTTGAGGGCTGCGTGTGATGAGCGATAGGAACCTTTATCTGTTACATGCGTTTAGGCGATGGGGATCGACGGTTTGACATATCGTGTTTTATTAAATCAGTTGGAATTTGACGCCTGTCCGCGTCGTACGTGGTTCTTTTTTGGTCGTGTTGTGTTCGCGCCTTTTATTCTTTTTGTTCGACATGAAATTAATTTTGGGCTGGGATAAACTATTTTACATTGGGGGTTTACTATTCACATGTCGTTTGGTGGGCCAAAATAAAGAGGGTAGAAAGTCAAAAGCCAGGTTTTCGGTTACGAACATTGGGAAATGTAGGAGACTATTTTGTACCTCATTTCCCTTGAAAGCTCTCCGCCTTTTCACCTTGATACATCCGCTGTTCTCGGAGCATGTCAGCGAAACCCGAAGCACGTCAGCTGACCCGACCTCACGCATTGCACACGAGAATTGCGTCACTCGGATGTTTATATGCGCTCGTTAACAACTATGTGGATGCGCGTTCGTTTGATTGGCAGCGGCGGCAGCATATCGCCCACATCGCTAATTTGGACAACACGTCTGTTGCAGTTTTCACCTTAAAAGTTGTGCTCGTCTCGACCGTCTGCTCCTTCAGTCCTGCTGTTCGCTTCTTGGCGACTGCTTTCGGCGAGCTTCTGCTTCCCATCGTTGGTGGTATTACGCTGCTGTTTTCTGCCCGCTTCGGATCGGCGACGGACTTCTCCGCGCAAGCGCAGCTCTTTCTCCATTGAGGGCAGATAAGAACGGGTTCCTCCGTGCAGCGGCCATTGGCAGCGGAGGCAGCATATCGCCCACATCGCTAATTTGGACAACACGTCTGTTACAGGTTGGTAATTTCTGACTAACTTTTTACACATTGAACCTATGCTGTTGCTGCTGCCGCTGCCACTGTCACTATTACAGTAGTATTTTGTGCTACATTGGTGTCTCATGTAAGCAATGTCTCACACCTGTTCGTGTTGTCAATCGCCCTTCCTCGAGAAGAATGACGGGCCGGTAGAGTGTAGCGAATGCGCATGTAAGTATCACTTTGGTAAATGTGCAGGAGTCACTAAGAAATCCTTTAGTGGGAAAAGTGAAAACCCAAAGGCAACAAGGCGATGTCCTACATGCAGAGCTACCGGATCGCGCGCTAGCAATAGTGGTGAAAATCAATCTGAGTTTGATGTCAGAGCCCTCCTCGCGTCCATCAACCAGAGACTGGCCGGTCTTCCCGAGCTAAAAGAGAAAGTGAACAGCATGGAACGGTCCGTCCAGATTTTTTTTTGAAACAATTTGATGATTTCGAGAAGACAATCAAGGTCCACGATACCCAAATCAAGGAACTAAAAAAGAGGGTGACAGATCTAGAGAAGAAAGACGAACTCAGCAGGACAGCAAATGACCAACTCCAGAAAGAGGTTAACGACCTCGAATTTCGAAGTCGGCGACTGAATCTGGAAGTTCATGGTATGCCGGAGGTTCAAGGTGAAAATTTGAGACATTAAAAATGGTTGCCGAGAAACTAGAGGTTCCTCGTCTGGTAGATTCCGACGTTGTAGCTCTACACAGGCTGCCCGCAAAACCAAGACCACGCCCCCGGAATAATTGTTCATTTTGTAAGACAACAAATCAAAGACGCGTGGATGAAAAAGAAAGGCCACCTAAAGCACTGCACTCCACATATTTTTATCCAAGATAATCTCACTCGACATAACAGGGAATTTGTTCGGGCAGCCAAAGATTGGGCGAAAGAAAGGCTACGCTTTTGCGTGGTACGCAAATGGGAAAGTTCTTGTTCGGAGGACAGAAGGCGCACGGGCCATTCAGATCAAATACCTGGTTGACCTTGATAAGCTGTAGAAGATAAGGCTAGGGGAGCTTTTTTTTGTATTTTGTTTTTGTTTACATGACCGTCGCAGAACTTCGCTTTCCTTCAGATGTGATAAGTTTGTTCAATGATAAAACAAATAAACCACTTTCTGTTTTTCATTTAAATGTCAGGTCGGCGAGAAATAAAAGTGATGAGCTTGGTATCCTTCTTGATGATTTTGGATTTTCTTTTGATGTAATCATGCTAAGCGAGACATGGTGCAATCAAGAATCTGATATTTTCCGCTTCGAGAATTATAACATATTTTATTTGAATCATACTTCTCGGTGCGGTGGTGGAATAGCTATGTACATTAAAAAAGATATTCAACGCAATCTCATCACAGATTATTCAATAATGAGTGATAATTATGAAGCTCTATGTGTGAAGTACGGTAACATTGTGTTTGCATTAATGTATAGACCACCAAGTGGTGAATTATCGGCTTTTTTTTTGTTTTATTGAAACTGTATTTCAATTTGTTGGTGACAGCGATTATAAAATAATTTTAGGCGGTGATTTCAATATTGATATGAATTCTGTTTCTACTCGTCAAGTTGGATTTTCTACTTTGTTTCAGTCGTTTGGTCTCCTTAATGCAACCACTTGTCCTACTCGCGTTACTTCATTCAGTGAAACATTACTCGACTTATTTATCACAAACGTAACTCGCACTCGGCTCTCTGCTGGTGTAGTGTGATCTGACATCAGTGACCATCTTCCAATTTATTTTCTTGCTGATTTAGATAATTTAAGCAAAGCCCCTAGTTATGATACCACGTATTATACTCAAGTTAACGTTCAAATGCTAGAAATGTTCAGGCAATGCGTGGCGTCTAAAAACTGGAATGTGGTGCTCTCAAGGAACTCGGCTGATGAAGCGTACGATTACTTTATAGATCAATTTGGAGCTATATATAAAGAATGTTTTAAGCCTAAAAACGGCACTATATCCAAAAAGTCTAAGAAACCGTGGGTCACCAAAGTAATATTAAGAATGATAACTAAAAGAAACAAGCTCTATGCACGTTTTTTGAGCGCTAGAGACCTAGATGTGTTTCAAAAGTTTAAGAAGTGTCGAAACGAGATAACCAGCATGCTGAGGAAAGCAAAAACACCCCCTCCTATGTAATACCCTCTCACGAGGGCCTTTAGGGGTAATATGAATAAATAAATAAAATGTTTATATTATTATAGAATGTTTCACAGTGAAAATAGAAGTGACATAATTTGGAAAAAAGTTAATATTTTATTAGACTGGAAAGATAACGTTATAGACCGACACGCGGAGCGGCTCTGTTTACCAACACGGCCGGAAGGCCGCGCATGCGCGGTAGCTATGTGGGCAAAAGCAGCCCGGCTGTCCGTGTTTTCGCCATTGCGTTGTGTGGCGTGCGCTCGTTGTTGACGTTGTAGGGACGCTTCTAGCTTTATTTGTGAGTCGTATTTCCTGGCAACGTCTGTCGTATGCTATGCCCGACTATTTGAGCTCGCTACCCGAGCCTGAACGGCGGCGGTATCGAAACAAACCGTGCGTGGACCGCGTTGCCTACGAGGATCCGTACGCCGTAAACAAGGCCTGCTGGACTTCCGACGTGAAGTTGCTGCCACCGAAGTCGACGGCTCGCGTCGTAGTTTATTTAGTTTTTTCGCCAAGCCAGTTCACGGCCGACACGGAGCAGGCGTACAAGTCTCTCGAGGCCTACGATTACTTCGAGTCGGTTTCCGCACTGCCGGCGGGATCAGCAGACTGTGGGTCTGCGGAAGTGTATTTATTAATTAAATAAATACACACGGCGTCTTCAAGTCAAGGTATGCTATTTTTTCTACTCTCATGACCACAAGGCATGATAAGTAGTAACGATTTGTCCGTTCTGCAGTCTTGGCGGAAACACGTTACAAGTAACGATGTTACCAAGAACGCGTTACTTTTTTACAGTAACATAGTAACCTACTCGTTACTTTTTCGACACAGTAACGGGTAACCTTACGTTGCTACTTCAAGTAACGTAGTTACGTTACTCGTTACTACAATTGCACTTCGAGTTTTTCCGTGTTTTTAGGCGTCAAGCCATGTTTTTCTTTGCGTTTTTTCTCGTCAGTATTTAGGTGAAACCGTAAAAAGAGATAAAGTAATTTTTATTATTATTTAGACATACTGCAGGCCTTGAACAGGCCCCTGCAGGTGTGGGGTACATACAAACAACAAAACTATACATATGAGAAACAAGAAACACATGGCAACCTTATATATTACTTATACAACGACATAAATACTTATGAACGCCACGCCGCGCCATTATGTTCTGTTTCTGCATGAACATAATGTTTTTTTATATGTGAGCTTATGCTTACCTGTATCGTCAAAACCGTAAAACGCGCAAATCATAATTTAAAAAGTAACGCAGAAGTAACGTGCGTTACTTTTTATCGGTAGCGGTAACGCGTTCCTTTTATTTTTAGGCAACGTAGCTCGGTAACGCGTACCTTTGATTTGCAAGTAACGAGTAACGTATTTCGTTACTTTTTTTTGGTAACGCCTACAACACCGCCGTTCTGTCGCCGATCCCCTTCTGCTGGATAGCACGGGCGTAACGAGCCTCCGACGAGCGCTTGGCCGGTGCTTTGTGCGCGAACACCATGGGAACAAAATCCGGGTGGTTTTGATCAGACAACGGTTTCCCTGTACATAAGCAAGCCTCGGGACGGAGATTGAAATGGAAGCCGCACTTGCCTCCAAGAAAACGCTTGCCGCACAAACGCGCGAGGCGACCATAATTTTCGATCCACGGATATTATCCACCTTCTATGCCTTTCAGAGCCTGCGGGGAACTTGTAGAAGCTCACTCCGCTACTTTTCTTGTACATTTCGGTGAGATGAACGGCAACACAGCTTCGCGGCATGCTGAAATGCTATGACGGCCATGTGAAACATGCGCCCTTTTGCCGACACCCCTCGGCTCCGGCGCGATCGCAGCGCCGCCGCAGCGCCGTGACGTCAAGCCCGCGTGTCGGTGTATAAGGGAACTTAAATAGAAGGTAATAAGTTGAGTGGAGTTGAACCAGCAAATAAATTTAATGATTATTTCACAAATTTGCTCTCCCCTGCGCAAACAAGCGGCTCCCCGTGTTCAACTCAAGAAATTTCACAAAACTGTTTTCTGTTTCCTACCGACGAGAGCGAGGTAAGCTCGGCAATTCTGAACCTCAAAAACAGTAAATGTACCGATTTTAATGGAATGCAGGTGCAGCCAATGAAATACGTGTTTGACATTATCTCGCCTTGCCTTACACATATCTTTAATTTGTCGCTCTCGACTGGGGTTTTTCCTAAAGGTATGCAGATAGCTAAGGTGTCTGTCTTATACAAGTCCAGAGACAAAAATAATATGTCCAACTACAGACCGATCTCAATATTGCCTATTTTTTCCTATGGTTTAGAGAAAGTTATTAATGTTAGGCTTAATAATTTTTGTGAAAAAAATATGCTACTTACAGATTCTCAGTATGGTTTTCGGAAAGGTCGCTCTACCAAACTGGCTCTTTTACAGCAAAAAGAAATTATCTTAAACAATTTTGAAAACAAGTGTCTAACTTTAGGAATATTCATTGATTTTTCTAAAGCATTTGACCGGCTGAGTCATAAAGTTCTGTTAGAAAAATTATATTCTTATGGAATTCGAGGGCATTCACTGGCTCTTATAGAAAGTTACATGAGTTTCCGGCATCAAACTTTTGAAATAAACGGATATTCCTCAATGCTGAAAGCAGTTTAGACACGAGTACCTCAAGGTAGCGTCTTGGGGCCATTGCTGTTTAATCTATTTATAAATGATATAGTTACTATCACAAGAAAGGCTTCATTTGTCATTTATGCAGATGATACAAGTATATTTTTTTCAGGAAAGGACGTTGGGGAGGGGGGGGGATAGTTTAATTACCCATGCAAATTTATGCCTTGAAGAACTTAGTTGGTGGACTGTCTGCAATTCTCTGAAAATTAATGAAAGTAAAACAAATGCAATTATCTTCAAACCGAAAGGTACAGTGTGTAAGGCCACCGCAAAATTAATGATGAATTCCTCGGAGGTTAAGTTTGTAGCTACTGTTAAAACATTAGGCATGATGTTTCACGAATATATGTTATGGGACTTGCATGTTCAAAGTCTTACTCTCAGACTCTCAAGCATCATAGGTATTCTATATAAGAATCGCTATTACAATGCATTATTTTACAATGCATTATTTAATCCTCGCATATCATACTGTCATCTAGTTTGGAGAACTACGACAAGTACTAACGTTAATAATTTGTTTTTGCTGCAGAAAAAAGCAATTCGTACCGTCACGAATGAGTCTTATTCCGCATCTACTGAACCTCTTTTTTCTAAACATAAAGTAATGAAAATCAAAGAATATTATAAATATAAGCTAGCAACTATGTACATGGCATCACTTAAATTTGCAAATCATCCATTACGGCAAATATCCAAATTGACTAGCAAAAATATTGCATACGATATGCGCTGCGCCGGAACCTTGAGAGTACCACGCCCAAGAACTAATTACGGTATTCAGATGATTCAGCACACACTTCCAACAGTATTGAATTTTTTCAAACAAAAAGGTGTCTGCATTAAAAATGTTAACGAGAATAAGTTGCGTGAAATATTATCCTCCTAGTAACATAATTTTCGGTGTGGTGCAGAAATGTTTTTGTTTTGTTTTGTTTGTTTGTTTCAAATGATGTAATTGTATCCCACTGACCGATCTGCCTGTAGGGGGCAGGGGCTTCGTCAAGCTGCATTTATGCAGCTTTTTATCCTGCCTCCATCGCCCATTTTGTGTTATGGGAGTAAATAAAAGAATTGAATTGTTCAGTGAGTGCCCTGACGGAACTTATTATCACTTGCGAAAAACACACGGTGAAAGCTTCGAGTCATCCCACCGGTGCGAAAGCATGTCACGACCGCGTGATTTCTCAACCCGCTTTTGAGTTGAGGATTAAAGCTAAGGAGGAATGAAAAATAATCTCATCACCAGCAGAAATATTCTTCCGCCTGGCGGAAAGTCCTTCTCGCCCTCTTTCTTTCCCTTTCCCTCTTGTACTGTACCACGGCGAGGCGAGGGGAAAGGTCCCCTTTTGCGCCGGCTTCTACGAAATGCCCGCGCCTGGTAAATCGGTTTCTTTTCCATCGATCCCAATTTAAGGCAGGTCTGAGTGTGATAAGCCGTTTTTTTTTTTGAAGATGGAATGTTTTCTGAAGATGTAAGTCATCCTTACATATTCAAGTCACCACATCTCGCGCATGTGTTTAGAGCTCCTTGATCAACCGAGAATATCTATGAAACGTTCCTTCAATGGGTGCGGACTGCGGGGATGCATCGCAGCTCCCAAGTATGCGTTTACTTTGCCCACGGTCTAAACCAAACAACTTCGACAGCTCAAATTCGGTGACTGCGAGGGCGCAGCCTTGCAGCTTTGCAAAGCCTACACCCGAAAAACTAGGCTGGGCTAGCGCCAAAAAAAAATAAAATATATATATTCGGGCAGATTACGCGATAGGAGCTGAAGATACCTGTAAGTCATGAGGTCCCTGCGGCCACACCCATCACCCGTCGCTCAGAATGGGGATTATCTCGGCTTATCCTCTCCGAAGAAGCCGGCGCAAAAGGGGACCTTCTTCAGCCTATTGCGCCGCCATCTGCCCCATTCCAGCAAATCGGTATGGATTTACTCGGACCTTTCCCACCGTCGACGAAAGGAAACCGATGGATCATCGTCGCGACCGATTATCTCACGCGGTACGCCGAGACAAAAGCCCTTCCATCAGGAACGCCTGTTGAAGTCGCGAAGTTTTTCATCGAGTCCATCGTCCTCCCGCACGGCGCTTCCGAAGTCCTGATCTCAGACCGTGGATCATCATTCATGGCCCAGCTGACGCAAGAAGTCCTCCGTCTCAGTTATGGAGCATTCACACTGGAAGCGGATCCGCGTTCGCGAAGCGGTCGCGGATGCGGTTCGCGAGCGACCCCATTCAGACACACCGAGAGCCGGTTGGCGGTTTCTCGGCGATCACGCGTGATCTCTTGAGACTTGTGTTTGGCAACCCTGTTTTGAATTAAAGTGGATTTTGGATTTTACAATCCGAAATCCACTTTAATTCAAAATCCAAAGCCAAACTTTAGCTATTATGGCACTCGGAATATTTTTCTCCGTGATGTTCGCGCGCATCACGAGTTCAGGCAGCGAAAAAAGAAGCACAGACCCGCCAAACTCGCCTGTGATTCCCTCGACTTCGCCCACAAGCAAAGTCCAGCTAGGCGCGCCTTGCTGACTCAGAACAGGATGCCCCCGACCTTTTCTTCGAAGTGGACCCTTCCCGCGTGAATAGCTGACCTTGTTTTCGGGATAGAGGGCCAGTTTTCCCCCCTCATTGTTGTTCGCTCTTATCATTTTCGAAGTTGTGAGCGGTGGGGTGGACCGTGGTGCGGGGGAATGTGTTCGGCGCTAGCCGGTCGTGGCTTCGTTGGTGGCGGACTCTCCTCTCGCCTCTCGCAGGTCGATCGAGTCTACTGCTTGTTTGACATTAAGCTCAAATAAACGCCGTATGGATTACCTCTGCATTGTCTGGTACGTACAATTAATTCTTTGAGTAGGTTCTCTTTATTTATTTATTTATTTTAGTAGTAAACGTTACAGGTCGAGCTGGCGCAGGAACTCTGCCCCCTCCGCGGTAGTGCGTTGGCTACGCAATCAAGCTCACGACGTCTCTATCGGCCTTCGTGGTGGTCATGCACGGTGTTGAAAGCTTTCAATAGTTCACGCGACTATCCTAGTGGGTAGAAAAGCTGACATTTCGGTCGTTCAGGGGCGGCTTCCGACGTTCTACAGGCAGAGATTAAAATGGCAACGAGCTTGGGCTGTGGCACCCCGAATAATCAACAAACTCTTACCCGAACCAAATCACTGGTGCGAAGTTCGGGCGTGAACATCAAGTTTCTCCGTTGATTTGTCGAAAGCTAAGACTACGTCGCTAGGACTACAGCGCCTTGGACGCCTCACCAGCGACAGGTGCCATCTTGTTTCGAAAGTCACTGACGTCACGTCAGCGTCGCGTTGTGATTGGTTGCCGCTTTACGGTTCGTAAAAGCGGTTTTGAGAAATCGGTCCCGAAGCGGTTGGCAAAAACGCGCTCCAACCGCTCGATCGTAGCCACTTTGCGGTTGAGAACGCGCGGATCCGCTTCGCGAACGCGGATCCGCTTCCAGTGTGAACGCGCCATTACACCAGCCATCGTCGCACCACGGCGTACCACCCGCAGACCCACGGGCTAACGGAGAGACTCAACAAGACCATCGCCGACATGATCTCCATGTACGTCGACGTGGAGCACAAGACATGGGACGAGGTGTTGCCGTACGTCACATTTGCCTACAACACGGCCGTACAAGAGACCACCGGAGGGCCACCCTTTCAACTGGTGCATGGGCGCAAGGTAACGACAATGCTGGACGCCATGTTACCCCACGAACCGGCTGTCGACACAAGCGACGACGCCCAGGTTGCCCAAAGGGCAGAAGAAGCCCGTCAGCTCGCCAGACTCCGTATTAAGGCTCAACAACGTGTCGACACTGGCTGCTATAACCTTAGTCGTCGGGACGTCCACTTCCAGCCTGGAGAGACGGTGGGGGTGTGGACACCGATTCGCCGCCGCGGTTTCAGCGAGAAACTCCTGAAACGTTACCTTGGACCCTACAAAGTGCTTCGTCGACTCGGGGATCTGGCCTACGAGGTGATGCCCGACGGAACACGGACTTCGTCACGCCGCCCTCCACGACCGGAAGTCGTCCACGTCGTGCGACTGAAGCCGCACTACGCTCGATAGGACTGTGGACCTTATGTGTTCCAAATGACTCTTTAGTTTACCGTTCTTTTTATTTGCTTTGTTTAGTTTTTGCGTTGCATCGGGACGATGCACTTTTTAAAGGAGGGACTAATGCCGCGCGCGCAGCTGGCCAAGGAGGCAGCGTTCGCGTGGCCTAACGGTTATCGCCCTTCCCTTCCACGCAGAAGGCCAGGGTTCGATTCCTTGCCGCGGCTACACATTTTTGTTGACACTGTAATGTGATGTTATGGTGAATTCGAGAACCGTTTTGCTGATTCTAGGTTAGAATGTTCTACGCGCCGAACCTTCTACGCCGAACGATCCAGAAACCCACGAGGGTACATAAGGGATTCCGCAAGGCGAGCGGGGTCAGTCTCGCCCCAGCGTTCGACTCTGCTGTTACGCCGACTTCGACGCCCGCGACGCTTTGTTATTATCGTTTGTACCCTTCTATTTTTGGCACAAGTACGTTCGCCACATTAAACGTTTATTTCTTCCTGTTTATTTATTGTTTTTTGGTCACCACCCGTGACAATATCCCCTCTGTGTTCCCCTTCCCTACAAGCTCCTTCATACCACCAATGCACCTGTGAACAGAACCCAGAACCGCCTCCCTCATCGCGACAAAATTGGACTCGTCCCCCCCTGCTTCCCTTTCCCTACAAACTCCTTCGAACTTTCGCGTTAACAAGGCCTCCCCCTAGATCTTTTATAAAACTAACCCACCACGCCCTGTGGGCTCCCGGTCAGAAGAAGGCAGTGCCACTGCCGAAACGTCGAAGGACGTCAGGCCCCTTTCTTATTTTTATTCATTTTTTTATTTTTAATTCTTTATTTTATTTTTCATTTAACAATTTATTTTTGTAAGTTCTTGTGTTTCAACTTTAACTTTTACTCCGTCCTTAAAAGTTTCTTTCCCGCGTAACTATAGCGTTCTTGTGCCTAGTCTTCATTATTCCCGTAAACTATAATACAACGTTTTTTCGGCACTTCACCCTTTTTTCTTGCGTGACGTTTTACGCCATTAAATTAGAATTTTATTTTTACCATCCTACGGCTGCTGTGTCTGCGCACATTACTTTTGCCTATACACCAACTCATCTCTGTGACGTCATGGAGCGGTGGTGGCGCGTCGGTCGCACTTCCGGTCTGGGGCTGTGAGCAGAAGTCCCCATGCCAGACGTGTATTCCTGCGTTGTTTTGAAAGGAACCAGACAAAAACCTGCCTTCTCGTCAAAGCGCCGGGACTGGGGCCAAACCAAAAGAGTCGAGAAAGGTTTGAAGGTCAGTTTTCAAGTGCTCGGTTCGTCCGAGAATCTGGATATGTGCCGTTAAAAGGGAAAAGCAGACGCCGTCGGACAACGATTGCTTGGGCGGGAAGCACTTGGGGATACGGATACTTGTGGTCATCAGATTTATTTGTTTTGTTCCAACATGAACGCCAGAAAACCGTAAAGTTGTGCGGACCACCTGCGGACTACGTTCAGTGTGTCTTCAAGTTCAAACGGCCGCCTGATCGTTCGAACTGTCGTCTGCTCTTTCAAATGTTTCTGCTTGTCGTCTGCTCTCTTCGACTACTCCGGCCCGTAGACCAAATGCTGGCCCGGTACTTGCGATAAGAAGTGCAGGCCTCAAAAGACTTAAGTTTCAAGGTTGGTAAGTAGGCTCGATGTAGACAGTAGATACAAGGAGATGTTGATCATTCTTACCAGTGACCATCACTGACTTGCTAGGCCTAATTGACTTGGTCCGATTCTGCTTGCGATTTTCAGTATCGACGTCAACCATCTCTACGGGTTACGCTTTTGCAGCCCGAGCGGCGTCGCAACTGAAAATTGCGACCGAAATCTCATCATGCAAATCAGGTTTAAGTGCACATACTGCGGCGTCCGCGCGGAATGAATCGCTACATGTCACATTATTCACGCGAAGTTTCGCGGTGTAACGAGAGTCGGTAATTTCGCTGACGCCGCTAAACTAATCAGACATCGTCAGGAAGACGTAGAATCAACAATTCTTACGCGAAAAAGAGCAGGGGGACAACACCGACGCGGACAACATCGCATCTCGATGGTTAGTTTATGAGCGACGGCGAGCTTCTTGCCCACACACCCATCGCGCATGCGCGGCGCCGGTGGCGTCCGCTAGGGGCGCTCCGGTTTGTTTGTAAACTTAAGCTGGTGTATATATCAACGGAATCATTTGTCAACATTCGTCACTCTTTGTATATATCTGCTTTGTATATACAAATATATATATATATATGCATGTATGTATGTGTGATTTCATCTCAAATCGTGGAGGCAAAAAGGGTCGAATTTTTCATTTCTCTGAAACAAATGTATGTAATGGCGTCGTCTCTACAAACCAACGAGCTTTAAGGCCGGTTCAGACACTTGCGTTTGAGTGCGTTTGACTGCGTTGCGGCGAGAACCGAAAGGGAGTCACCGGGACATCTGTGCTTCGTACGAAGCGTGGAATCCAATTCAAGGAATCATCTTGGCACGCGGTATAAGCAGCAGGGATATCCTGGTTTCTCGCTGCCGCAACGCAGTCAAACGCAGTCAAACGCAACTGTCTGAACCAGGCTTGAGTCTTGCCTTAGAGCGGTAAACCGGAACCCACTGCCTGCAGCGGAAATGGCACCCCCCCGGTTGCCGCCATCTTGCCGGTTTGCCGCATTAGTGATCACGTGACGTTAAGATGGCTGCGCCCAAAGGTGGGGCAGATCAGATTGGCCAGATCGCGGTCAGCAGATGGGCACTCTGGGGCTGCGTTCGAATCTTACTCGAATGGCGCCGAGTTATTCTGGCGGATCAAGTCACGTGACGAGACAGATGCAGCAACGCTGGACGCGGCTAGGTTTTCGAACGCAACGGGTGCGAGAACTTTACCCAGGAATGGCATAGAAGCTGCGTTCGATTTACTTGCAGCTCCTGCACCGGTGCAGAAAAGTGTGGGGCGGTGTACTTCCGGTCGTATCTCAATACATATACCGGAAGTAGACTGCCCTACATTTTTCTGCACCGGCGCAGGAGGTGCAAGTAAATCGAACGCAGCTTTTATCTCACTCTTGGGCAACGAGGTAGAGGGGCTTAGAGTGATAAACCGGAAGTTCGGAAGTGGCACCCCCCCGGTTGCCGCCATATTTTACGCAAATGTGACCACTCGTCACGTGACCTCCCAAAAGCCGTGACGTCACAGGTAAGATGGCAGCGCCCAGAGCTGGCGGATGCGAGTTGGTTCGGTGCGCGGTAGCCGTGATGTGCAGCTGCTTTCCGACGACTTCGGGCTTCTTCGTGCTCGCTGACGCAGGTATAATGTGAAAATATGAAGGAATGAGACTTTATACCGTTTTTGCGCAAGATCGCTCTGGATCATCTGGATATTAACGCCTGTGAGACAGCATCAGCTCTGCATCGCCGTACCGGTGCTTGGATTCCGGGATGTGTCCGAGGATCGATAGAACTTTGAGTGCTTTTAACATGAAATTTTAGCATTCTCTTAGCTTTGTTTGAACGTTGAAATATCTGAGAATCTACGCAAAATGTAGACGTCGCGTTAGGGCCTAAGGGAAGTTGTTTCAGCCCTCCGTCACCGAACAACCATAGCAACTTTTAGCGAGGAAGCTCCTGCGATTTTAACCTTTTGTGCTAATCCACGATTCTACATTCGATCGCTTTTCTTCCTTTTTTTTTGTGTGTGTGTGTGTGTGAGTGCGAAGTGCACCCTTATTTTCAGCTACGAGGTTGGCATTTTATTGAGTATGGGGAAGAATAAATCGTTGCAGGCACCTGCTTCAAAGCTATTCGACTTGCTATAAGAACAACTGTTTTGGTGCATGCATAGATTAACTGCCCATTTTTTCTGTTTTGTAGGATTTATTGCTGCTATACTCTTTTCCATCAAGAGTGCATTGTATTAGTCGGTCAATCATTTAATTGTTCTAATTACCCGGATAAGATGATTCATATTTGTGTTCATCCCTTGCCTGGAGAGCAGTCTTGTTGAAAAATGTTGACTACCATTCCTTTCGGTCTCTTCAATAGACTCCTTGTAAAAGTGTGGGCTGTCTATACTTCGCATCACCGTAACTTGGAAAAGGCCAACCGCCACAGCCCCCTCGAGCCAATCAGAGACGGAGTGAAGGTGTGTGACAAATCTGTGCAGACGAGCACTCTGGTGATATGCTGTCATGTGCCTCTCTCCAATGTGTGTATTGACTCACCGAGACCGTAGCCTTTGCCGTCTGCCAAATTCTGATGAAGCAAATTACAGTAGCTACTACTGTAATTACCCCAGGCTTTCATACTTTGGGTATTTGTTCGACAAGAATGTTATGTCCGCCATCCCTGTGAATTCGGCTCAGCACCTATTGGACTCGAATGCTGCATTGGCGTTCGACGTGAACTGGGGCCCATTCGTGTGCTCTGCGCCGAAAAAAATGGTGACGGTTGTGTTGCTTGATAAAGTTCTGCAAAGGGTCTATTGTGTCATACATATAGGAAGTGTCATGCTATATAACAATGCATCAACACATACTATTAAACTATATGCTCAGAGGTGTGTTTGTTTTTCCAATTAACAAGTTACAGCAGTGTGCTTTAATGTGTGTAGTTTTAAGTATCCTCTCTGCAATGCCTACGAAGGCCCCTGGAAGGAATAAATTAATAAATAACATTTTCACATCACTGGAGTTGGTTTTCGGATGCACCACATGTTCAGGAAAGGTTGTACGAGTGCAGCCCCTTGCAAGAAGTCTGCCAGTCTGGTATGACCCTTTAATTAATATTGAAGGGTCAGAGAAGCGAGTGTCCTCGTAAGGTCCAGAGCGTGCAATGGACACAATTCTCGGTGTGTAGACTCTCAAGGCATGAAGGCAAGCGGAAATATGTTTATCTGGTTAGTGTATCAAATATGTTTATTTCCACTTGATTACATAATTATTGATTCTTAGTAAATGGTTCCATAACGAGTTCTTTCTGCGACAGTCTCGTGTCAGGCGTTCAGTCGTAGTACTTGTGGACCTTGTTGTCGGATGACGCTCCTGGCACGTCGGTATTCAGTTTGGTCGAGTGGCAACTTTGACCGACTGATGCTGTCTTGTAATCATACGTCATGTGCACTGAAGCTGCAGGGCTGGCTTCTAATCCGAAAATTTTCCTGGTAGTTTTCGGCATCAATGTAGCAAGCTCGGGCATGTATTGCTTACGTGGCTGTGCCTTTTGCTGTACCGTTGACTTGAAAGCTGGCAACAATTTTTGTTTGCTATCCAAGTCTGGTGATGCTTGCAGTTCACTTTTGAGAGCAACCAACCATTCTATTCCTTCAAGTCACTCAGGGGCATTCTCCCTCAAAGTTGGAAATTGTGTGCTTCGTGGAGTGGACACAGAAAATTGGTGTCAGCAAATTTTTAGGTATTGTCCTTGGACGACAACCGACACCAAATCCACTGTCACTGCATCGACGCTCACCTGCTTTGTCGTGCTTACCTCTTGTTGAGGTGATGGACATCAGGAGCTTTGGGATAATCAGGCATTCAGAATCTTCGATTCAGCACCTTCAGCATCAGGGACAAAGGTCGCCGAAGGTAATCCTTAATCTCCTGTGGTCGCTCCTCGAGACGTAATCGAGGGTCGTTTGGCACGAACCCTCGCCGACCAATTCATTGGTACGGGCTGCTTTGGTAGACATGGTCGGCTTCATGCAGTGGTAGCAAAGTGGTTTTCGGTCGCACATTCGCATCACCTACGTTTTCCTCGGTGTACTTTGTTGAGCACAGTCCTACACACGATGTCGGGAATGCTTCGGCGTTAGAGTGTCTCATTGAATTGGCACTGAATACTAAGGGGCAGCCGGTGGCGGTCGTCGTGCCATTGTGGCGTAAGTTGCCCTTGGTTTGTCAGATGCCGCTTCGCTCGCAGAAGTCTCGGTTGAAATACCCATCAAACTTGTTCCGAAACAATCTCGGCAATCAAAATAAAAGCCGGGCAACCGATGGCAGGAAGTAGCTTCCTGATCTCCTCCCAGACAACGTCGTGGGTGATGTCGTGGATGCCTGGGAGGCTGGCGTCGAAGTAGTAGCTGGACAACTCGAGTGTCGAGACGCCGGGAAGTTGTTCATAGTGGCAGGCTCGGGCATGCAGTGCACATTCCATGTTGGAAGCCTTAGTGATATGAACACTTCGACTGTTGTTGGGGGGTTGCGGACAAGGCTGCCGAAGGTGTTGTCCCTCACGTGAGGCGCATGGGATTCTTAGGTTCTTGTCTTCTGTAGCATCAAGGTCGGCGTGGGTGTGGGCGCTCGATCAAGCGCAAAACGTCCTCCATGAGTGCGGTGGCGCTCTCATTGGGGCAGTGTCCTGGACAGAATCAAGAATGCGGCTCTCTTTCATTGATGTTGGCTGACGGATGCGCGCTTCAGCTTGATCTTGCAAACTTCCCATGACGTTAAGGAGGATCCATGGTTCTCAGACCAGCACCGGCGTTTGCTTCCACGAGAAGTATAGGTTCTGCAGGAGCTGGTTGTCTGTCCACCCAATGTGGCGGGCGACACTGTCATATTGTTCAATCCAGTCCTTGACGTCTTCATACAGCTTGCGTGAAAAAGCGTCGGAGTGTGATTTGCGACGGGCATGCAGACAATGGTGGGAGGGGACACGGTTTGCTGCTACAGGTTTGTCATTGTTGGCTCAGTCAGCTTCGGATTTTCTGACAGGAGACCGAATTCCGGTGGTTTTTCCTGGTAGCAGCAACTGGCTCGTAATTCAGGTGCTTTGTGGTGTATTTCCGAGGTTACTCCTTGTGGTACTCGGTCGTCTTGCGGTTGTTCTGCCAGGCTCGGGTCAGAACTTTGCCTACGGCTCGACAGGGGTATAAGACGCAGAATAGTCCGCCAGCCGTGTCCCATTATCGAGGAACCCGGCTGAAGAGCCGCCGGGTTCACACAGAGTGAAGGGCTACGGGTAAAGTGCCCAGCACCTCCACCTGAACATACGATTACAGCTGAGCATGACCTGCAGTGTCCCAGAATAGTGAATATTGATAGAAGATAGGACTGGAACAAGGATCCGTGACAGTATAACAAAACTAGCAGAAGAGAATCTATCCTGACCACTGAAGAAGCTGCATTGCTTTAGTGGCATTCTGTCCAAATAAATCCTCTCCTTCGGGGTTTGGCGACTGCCGTGGACGAACTGAACTGAAATGGATGTGGGACCACTTTTCTGGTAATGAGCCGCTGCAGACTGTTGCCACAAAGCGGCGTGATCTGGGTACGTAACACGCTCGGTGAAATGTCCGGACAGCTTGCAATTCGCGTAACGAGTGTGGATGAAATGTTTGTGTTGACGAAACGTGCGACAGACCAGCGGGATCAATACCAACTGCAACACCTGCGCTCCGTGAAAGTGCACGTCTACGCCGGAACAATTTCGGAAGCAGCACAGCATCACCTAAAGCATGGCACAGGAACTACCAGATTGAAGGCAGCTCTTCGGTGCGCCGCACACCTGTGCTCCGTGAAAGTGCACTTCTACGCCGGAACAATTTGTAAGCAGCACAGCATCATTCAGCACGGCACGGGAACTACCAGCTTCAAGGCAGCCTTCCGGTGCGCCGCACAACCGAAGTGAGCCCTCCGTCATTTGATCGAAACTGCACCGCGATTGCGCACCGCCAAGCACGACTCACGTAATTTCCGTCGCTAAACTGTGTATCCAAATATATTGCACACGCTTCACTGCAAACCTCGATGATTCCGATGGTCAACGAGAGCACAGAAACGTCGCCTTAAATTTTATCCTAGCGGTATCCGAATCAATCCGAGGTCCGAGCAACGTAGGTCAGATTGTCTCTTCCGTGGCAATATCCCGGTCGGTCACCAGCGAAATGCACACCGTTTCTCCGTATTTTCACGTTATACCTACGTCAAACACCACGCTGAACTCTGAACTCGCTTTCGACCGGCCTCATATGACGGCTTCCGCGTCTGAAATCAACTCGCCGAGACGAACGACAACCAACAAAGCACCCGACAAGCTCCGGCCAGCCGCTGCATGGGCGCTGCCATCTTTTCTGTGACGTCACGTATTTGGTTTGGTCATGTGACGTGTGGTCAAATTTGCGTACAATGGCAGCCTCCTTATGGGGGTCACTTTCGAGTGCAGACCGGAACCCCGGTTTATCGCTCTAAGCCCCTCTACCTCGTTGTACCCGTTGCGTTCGAAAACCTGCCCGCGTCCAGCGTTGCTGCATCTGTCTCGTCACGTGACTTGATCCGCCGGAGTAACTCGGCGCCATTCGAGTAAGATTCGAAAGCAGCCCCAGAGTGCCCATCTGCTGACAGCGATCTGACCAATCTGATCTGCCCCACCTTCGGGCGCAGCCATCTTAACGTCACGTGATCACTAATGTGGCAAACACGCAAGATGGCGGCAACCGGGGGGGGGGGGGGGGGTGCCATTTAAGTGCCTCTAAGTTTACTCAAGCTCGTTGCTACAAACGCAGTAGCCACAAACCCCAAATTCCTTTGATTTTTTGTTCTCGACTTACGAATTTTAAAAGAGGCCGCGGCGGAAAGCAGTGTTTTTCACATCAGTCGTGGGTCGTATGTTTCGCTCGATCTTCCGTCGTGGATTGTCCGTCCACATTATATTAATTTTTTTGAGCACTCTGTAAATTTATTTAAAAGGATTTAATACCATAATTAATTTTAGGCGTTTTGCTTTTTTTCTGCAAAAATATCAAAAACACCCCCTCGGTAAATTGTTGACGAACTTTGACAAATAATTACTGGCGATATACTTGGGTTAAATTGATATTGTTTTATCTCCACGGAGAGCCAGAAACACGCTCTTTATATATATCATAAAAAAACGCGGCTGTATAAATTATCCTTTGCGGGACGTTTACGTGAATATTACGCGAAAACCAAAAAGTTGCATTTTCGAAATTGATTTTCTCAACAACAGGTTTTTTTAATTTTTTTGTTAAAATGTAAATATGAAAGTTGTCTACACGGAAAGCAAGTCGAGAAAGTGTGTATTTTGTTTGTATGTTCTATATTTAAGCATCAATATCGTACAAAATCGTGCTTTTACGGCTCGAACTGGACTTGCGAATTCCGCGCCTTCACAAACTTGAAAATATTTTTGCCTCTTTTCAACGTTTCCACACAAAAATTAAATACAGTAGTTCCACTTTGTTATATTTATTGATTATTTAAATTCTATTTTAGGTGGCAAGCTACTTTGGAGGAGTCCAAAAGGGAAAGCAACACTTCTAAACAGACCAGCAGGCGTCGTAAATTTTTGATGTGTAGAAATCGGCAGACGTCGTATTGATTCGGGGCCTTCACTGGCCTATATGAACGTCCCACCCTTTCGAAACCAGCAGATGACCACGACCTTTCGCGCTCGTTGTGTTAGATTGGACGGCCCGTTACTGTAAAATGAGCAGCGCACCCTGTGTCACGAGGAGTGAAATGGTACGAATGCGTCGTTGACGCGGCGAACATTTCTCTCGGCAGATATCCGATAGCACCGACAGGTTATCTCTTTTGGAAACAGCAAAGCCCGGAGACCTGACATTAAAAACGAGCGTGTTGGTAAATATGCGTGTGTTTATTCTGCCCGGAGACTAGTTGGGTCGAAGTCAGACTCCTTGTCAACTATAACCGTTTGTGAAGAGTGACCTTCTGCCGAGATGAAAAGTTAGCGCCGGCTGACGTGTTCTCTTGAAAAAGGGAAGGGGAAAGAGAAAGTTTGAGTAAGTGCAGTAACCATCTCGAAAGCTCCTCTCCCGATATGAAGCTCGAGGCATGTTACGTCTCGGTTACCTTCTCGTGCATCGCTGCTCGAATCTATTGTTTAGTTTGTTCCGCACAGCCACTGTTCCGCACAGCCGTCGTGGATGTGCGTAATAGAGTGAAGAACAAATTTGAGCATCATCTGGACACCGTCATCCTGTCATGCTTCAGTGTCGTGGGACTGGACTCGGTGTCGGTCAGTTAAGACTTTTTTTATTTTATTTCGTGCGTGTTTTTTTCGCCCCGCTGAATGTTTTTTTTTTTATGTTTTATGATTAACTGTTTGTTAGCATTGTTTAGTTGTTTGGTTTATTTCGTCATGGCGTAGCGACCTGGCGGTGCTGTAGAGAGCGTGTTCGCACGCATTCGGTTGTGTACCGTTTAGGGAATGCCCGGAGGAGTTGATGTTTGTTCTTGCCATGTGCGGCTGAGCTTTTCGGTTTTTATTAAATTTTTGTTTTCTTGTTTTACCTTTCCGTGTCGTCGACTTCTTTGTCTGACTCTCCATCAGGCGTGGACCTTTCACTTTGCCACAGCTCGAACCTAAATATTTTTATTTTTTTAACGCAATTTTCCTTAAGATCGGAGTTGGGTAATTTTATTCTTATTTATTTATTTTTATTCCCTACCCCTCTCCGTGACACTCTCTTCGTGTGTTTGGGACCGTTTCTGTGTCATCATTTTTTTGTATGACGGAAGTGAAAGGATATTCCCTGGTGATCTGTGCGATATGCGGCGAACAAACCCTAACGTTTGGTTTCGGAAAGAAGTGTTTAAAATATATCAATGATGTGGTGACTTTTTATGTCTTAGTAATATGACAGCTAATAACTAGTCATGCTATTTTACAGTGAAAATTTTTCTAAATCGAAACAATACAACGTATGTGCCTCTTGGATATTGAAGGTATACTAGGCCTGCTGATTTGGTTACATATATGTTTCTCGTGGTTTCTCGCTCTTATCAAAACATAAATAACTATTCAATACCCCGAAATACGTTTATAATTGATTACAAAACGTCGACAAAAATTCAAGAAAACTTTTCACAATTTATAGAAACGCACGGGTCGCTATGCCTGACTTAGGTCTTGCAAGACCACGACGGCTTTTTTTCGATATTGAGGCTTATATATAGAACATACAAACAAAATACACACTTTCTCGACTTGATTTTCGAGTAGAAAACTATAATATCTACATATTAACAAAAATAAAAAATGGGTTTTTTGGGAAATTCGATTTTAAAATTGGTACTTTTTGGTTTTCGCATAACATTAACGTAAACGTCGAGCGTGCTTTGGGCTGTCCGTAGACATAAAAAAATATTTATGTAACCCAAGTAGATCGCCAGTATTTAGTTGTCAAAGTTCGTCAACAATTGACCAAGCGAACTTTTTTGACATTTTTACAGAAAAAAAGCAAAACGCCTAAAAATATTTCATAGTATTAGAGCGTTATAAATGTGCTCACATAGTGCTTGCAAAAAGTTAATATAATATGGACTGAAAATCCACGGCGGGAGATCGAGCGAAACATCCGACCCACGACGGATATGTGGAAAAACACTGCTTTCCGACGTGGCCTCTTTTAAAATTCTTAAGTCGAGAACAAAAAATCCGACGAACTCGCGATATGTAGCTACTTTGATTTTAGAAACCATAACATATATTTTTTTTCAGTGAAATTAAAATTTTTTCCCTTTTTGCCTGCACGATTTGAGTTGAAAACACCCATATATATATATATATATATATATATATATATATATATATATATATATATATATATGTGTATATATATTTATAATAAACTCAGAACACTCGCCTTTACACAAGTTATGAAACAAGAATTCATGAAAGTTAAACATGGCGGCACGTACGTGACATTAACAAGTGTTTATAGGTCTGTCTCGGTCAGGGGGTGCTGTGGTATGCGCAAGACACGATAAAAAAAAAAGGCGTTGTAGCGTCCGTGAGACGCGACCGTTCAATGCTGACATAAAACGGAGTCGTATACCGTCCACGTCTGTCAGCGCCTGTCAGTGTCTTTCGACGCCTGCCGACGCTCGCGAACAGAGCGCCTGAAAGGACTTTAAAACCGTCTGAACGAGCGAAAAGAGCAGTGCAACTCACCTTTGAAGCGTCTTATCAAAATGCGTTAACGACTTCCTCGAAAAATGTTTTTATTGCCGTTTTATATCGCAACATTATATCAACGTGGACGAGCGTGGTGACGAAAAACCGTCACGCGACCCTAAAAATATCAGACTTTACTCGCCAGGGGCGCTTCTCCAAACTTGAGCGTCTGCAGTTTTGTCCTTACTTGGCTACCTTGTTATCTCATGAGCAAAACGACGCTGACGTTTGGCTAGCGTTGCTCGAAGTCGCTTGACAACTGTCAACACTCTCGGGTAAAAACAAAGGAAACGAAGTTTGTTCAGTTAATCCATAATAGGGCTCAAAGCTGTCGGATGCTAGCCAGCGTCGACCTTATGTCACCGGTAAAATGACAAAACAACGAAGCTAGAAAAAGAAAGGAGCACGGACGCTCGCTTGTTAAGTTGAAGTATGAAACCTTCAGAACAGTGGGACTCTCTATGTGGTGATACTGTTTTTGCTTCAGACACAGGGTCAATCAGGATGGCTAGCAACCTGGAAAACTGGGAATTCGACGGGTCTGAAAAAGTCGGGAGATTTCTACCCCAATCAGCACGGGTCAGTAAAATTGAGCTTTGTTTTACCTCAGCGAGGACCGAATACGCCCGTGTGGGTTGACACACATTGCACGAGACTTAGCGGGTTGTCTATGCAAATCTATACTCTGCAGCGATTCAAGGGAAGTGACGGAGGCAGAACACATGACACCAAGGAAACGAGGGCGAGAGTATGAGCCAGGCAGTTGAAGGAGAGGGGAACGAGAAACTCCCCCATTCCCCTGGACCCCTTTTTGGTGTCTTAGGAGTCGTTTGTCTCCTGCTAGAAAATGAGTCCGTCACTCGAAATTCGTACAAAAGCGGGTTTCCTCTTTCTCCCGCCCCTGAAACTAAACTGGGGATGTAGATGTACAGTCACGTGACCCTCTCCGACGCGCTGATTGGCTCACTGGAACCCTGTAGCCTTTGCCGTTTGCCAAGTCACGGTGGGACGGAGCAGACTTGTACAGGTTACTGAAAAATGGTAAGGAATTACATTTACAATTACTCAAGTCTAAATTGTATTTTTTTTACAACTACAATTACCCTTCTATAAAAGTAAGTGACCCTTACCCTAAAAAGTAATTCGTTACTTTCGTGGCGTTAGTGCCAACATTATTGTCGTCAAGCAAGAAACAAAGGGAAGTGGGTTAGTCAAGTTCTTAAATTTGCCACCTGTTCTATTTATCGACCTTGAGTATTTCGAGCAACAGTTGGTTCCCGAAAGCCTCGTCGGGCAATTTCCGTTAATTTTTACTCAATATGTCGACTACACGCTGAACACCATTTGAAGTGAGGCACTGGATGGGAGTGGCATATTGTTCCTCAAGAATGTTTTATGCTCTGCATTGAGCTTTTTCAACGAAGCAGTGGAAGTACTATTCTCCTCAAAGATAGAGCAAAGCTTCGGCGTTGCAGCCGTTGCCTGATATTCGAGAGATTTAGTAGATCGTTCCGGTACCTCCGTTGCTGCAGATAACGATATGATGAATGCGCAAAAGACGGCGGCGGAGTACCGGGTATCGTTATCGGAGTCATCGGACGGATCGATCTACTAAAATTCTCCATTGTCGAAATCGCGAAGCTGTTGAAGTCATCATACATCTAGCGAAAACTAGAATACGAATTGATTTATGCCTATCTTACTATACCGGCACATATAACCAGACAATAACAAAACATAGTTGTAACAGTAAGGTGATAAATAATAAATAAGGTTTGGTTCGATACCCTTCTTCCTTTGGTTCTGAACAGGTCGAGCCTCGGTTGACACGTTGGTGAATAAAATTTTTTTCCAGTATATAAATATAAATAACCGATAAAAAAAAGTGAAAGCCGTTTACTACTCCCTCTAACGCCGAATTGGAGCGCAGCTCTTGAGGAGGAGGAGGGGAGGGTACTGAGGAGGAGGAGGAGGAGGAGGAGGGTAGAACCCTCCTCCTCCTCCTCTCATTCTTTAATATGCTCCGGGGGGGTCACCTGACCTCGGGGGCAGGGGGTCAAGTGACCTCGGGGGGGAGGGGGGGGGGCACGTGATCTTGGGGGTCACGAGACCTTGGGGATCACGTGACCTTGGGGGGTCACGTGACCTAGGGGGTCACGTGACCTTGGGGTGACCTTGGAAGGGGTCACGTGACCTCGGGGGTCACGTGACCTTGGGGTGACCTTCAGAGGGGTCACGTGTCCTGGGGGTCACGTGACCTTGGGGTGACCTTGGTTACGCCGACGGCGACAGCGACGCCGACGCCGCTCAAGCCGGAAACGGGCGCCTAAGAGCTGCGCTCTAAAAAAGGACACTGATAACAACAATAAATTAGAACGTCAGTTGAAACAGGGAAATGTAAACCCACGTTTGCCGTGTGTACCGTTTTTGGTATCGTTCAAAAACGCACGGAGCACGAACCGACTGCAGTTTACTCAGGTGTTCTCCAGACAGACGTCCGCTGATGCCGCGGGCAGCGAAGGGCATATTGTCACGGATGACAAGCAACGAGGCGGCGAAGGACTGGGTAAACTGAACGTTTAATGGGAAGAACTTGTGCCCAAAAATAAAAGGAGAAAGAAAGATAACAACAGAGCGTCGCGGGCGTCGGAGGCGGCGAAGCAGCACGATCGAACGCTGAGGCGAGACTGACTCGACAAGGTCGCGGGCGGCCTCTTATCTAAGGTGAGCCACTATCTCGAAGATTCGGCGGAGAAGGTTCGAGCGGAGCGCGCTCGGGGCGAGAATGAATACGCATTTTTTGGAACAACTAAAGCAGGGATAAACGATAGAAGTTACGTCTGGAACAAGAATAAACGAGAACTTTCTAGAGGTTCGTGATCAAGCGTTGCTTTCTCAGCCCTGCGCGCGACAATATCAAGTCTACGTTAGCCACCATTATGCTTCATTTTTAAAAAGATCTGCTTGAGATAGGATGCGTCCTGCTGGGGCACAAACAGGAAGAAGAAGAAAGGAAGACAATTACCATTTTCGAAGAGCTCGCAAAAAGCTGGCTCACAAAAAGGGTAACTAAGAGGCAGATAACCTGGCTGGAATTCACAAATAAAGTGGGACAACCCTAGAAGTTGGACTACAAAAGAGTAAGTATCTTTTTAAAACAGGGTCATTAAGGTGAAAGAAACAGAAAAAAATACATCCTGTTTTCTAAGAGATGAGAAATGTGCAGCAACGAACGAGGATGCTTGTGGCAATAACACTTTCACATATTATCACATCTCCTTAAGTGGATTTTAGGGTAGACACCAACTCATGTTTACAAACAGACTGGATCGCCCCTAGCGGACGCCACCGACGCCGCGCACGCGCGATGGAGTGTTGGCAAGAAGCTCGCCGTCGCCCATAAACAAACCATTGAAATGCGATGTTGGCGTCCGTGTGAGTCCCCCTGCTCTTTTTCGCGTTGGAATTGTTTATTCTACGACTTCTTGGCAATGTCTGACTGCATGAGCGGCGTCAGCGAAATTACCGAGGCTCGTTACACCGCAAAACGTCGCGTGAATAATGTGACATGCGGCGATTCATTCCGCGTAAACGCCTAAGAATGTACGCCAAAGCCTGATTCGCATGATAAAATTCCGCTCGCAATTTTCAGTCGCGGCGTCGCTCGGGCTGCAAGAGCGTGAACCATGGCTAAAATGGTCGACACTGAAAATCGCAAGCAGGATACGACCAATTGAATCAGGCATAACAAGTCGGTGATGGCCACTGTAACAATGATCAACATCTCCTTGTGTCTACTGTTTACACCGAGCCGGTTTACCCCAACCAACCTTCAAACTTAAAAGTCTTTTTAGCCAGTTTTCTTTTCTTTTTTTTTTTTATTAAAAAACCCGGCTGCCGGACTCTACCTATAACGGGCCTCCGACAGTTTAAAATAAATGGAAATTTAATGATTTTAATAGCCGATCTACGCTCACATTTCGTCTAGCCTGCTAAATGTCTTTCATGTTTTTTTTTTGTGTACTCATGTCCGCGTCTATATGTATATGGGGAGTAAGATAAGATTGACAAGTGCAACTATAGTAACGTTGTGAACGAAGAGGGGTGAGAGCATAGGCGTAGACTACAG
Source organism: Ixodes scapularis (assembly GCF_016920785.2). Classification (NCBI taxonomy): domain Eukaryota; kingdom Metazoa; phylum Arthropoda; class Arachnida; order Ixodida; family Ixodidae; genus Ixodes; species Ixodes scapularis. The sequence continues at coordinate 173,488 of NW_024609920.1, forward strand.
GGGGCATCGCGGCTCGTGCCCCCGCCCCCCTGTTTACACCCGGGGGAAGCCCCCCCCCCCCCCCCCCCCCCCTCCGGGTTATGATTTTCACCGAGACGCTGTTAGCGCGAACACGACATCGGCGCATTTTCGCATTTTACTTATAGATAGTATCAGCCAGCACGAAATTTTATTGCTTACATTATAGAACTCATTGAGCTCTTTCTGTAGCATTAATAACGTGGATGAAATCATTTGGTTTCAAAGAGAAGAACTGAAAAAACCGGCGATCGCTTGATGGCGCTGTGTCGCGCTCTGCACCCCCTAAAATAAACTACTGATAATGACGGTGAAAAAAAAATTGCGCGGAGAAGCCCCCCCCCCCCCCCCCCAGAGAACCTTTCAGCCTGCCCCCCCCCGCCGAAAAATGGAAAGTCTACGCCGCTAGGAGAGAGTGAATCTCGGAGCCCGGTGGTGTCTTTGCATTCGATGCGATGACGAGTGAGATCAGTTTTTAAGGGGGCCCTGCAATCCTATTTGAGCGTCTACCTTTTTTGCAGTTTCCACGTCTCTTGGGGTTCGAGCAAGCCAGCGGGCGCGGAGAGAGTAATTAAATATCAGTGCGTGATATTTTAACGGTACGACGCGAAAACCTCCTCCACTTGCGGGGGCGACCCGCGGTGCCGAAAGCGCGCAATATGTGAGGACATCGTGACGTTTTAGGTGCTGGCCTTTCTACTGGTCGGAGCCGCTAAAAACTTTTTAGTCAAAATACAAAATATAAGTGGCGAGAGCCGTTTCGATTATTTATAAAAGTAGTTTTTGTTCAGTATTTTAGATAAGAAAAGAAAGAAATTCAGTTTATAAAGTACGAAAACAAAAAATGACCCGTCGACATACCCACTACCAAGCGGTGGAAAAGGCGGCGCGTAGTAGAAAGGTGTAGTGGGATCAGGCACCGACGAGCGGCGAGCGTAGAAAGGTCCCGGATGTACGCGACGGCGCTGCAGGCGAGGATCCAACCGGTTCCGAGTTCCGAAGGCCTTCGGCGAGCAGTTGTGGCTTGCGGTTTGGCCCTTTGGCGGTATGGCGCGCGAAGTGGCTCCCGTTCTGATCTCAACTTTTCCCCCGAATTTGTTGTCGTTTTTTTCAACGAAGTGTCATGCCGAATTAGTGTTTAATCGCGCAGAAAATGCAATGCGAGCCGCCCTGGCTTCCCGCTTCATACAGCCTATCCAGAGCATGCTTTAGTGGCGCCCTCTCGAGCCGTCAACACGTAGTGCAGCCGCCTTTGAGCACTCGCTGAGCTCGCTACCCCTCCTCTAGTTCATGGTCACTCACGCAACCCAGGACGTCATGAAGGAGGTTATTTTTTTTTGCTTGTCTTTGTAATTTTAATTTGCCTATAACTTTCAAGAAATAAAGCGAAATTCGAGAAAAGAAAAGTTTTATTAAGTTACTACGTTCAGTGCGCTAAAGTTCGGTGCAAATTAAAAACCACTAAAAAAGTCCTTGCAGTGCCCCTTTAACACTCTCACTGCGAAGTGCGCTGCTGCGCACTTCGCAGAGCAGGGAGCCTGTTCTGCGAATACATCTTGATCGAACGACGTTTTGTGAATGTTTGGGAGTAGTTACCGAAAACCGGAGTCAGCGCTTTCTCCGCTTCGCCGATTGCAGAACGGACTGCCGGTTACGCCTTTAGCATGATCGCGTAGCTGCCCGCGCCACATGTTTTCTCTATTTCGACCCGTGTATATGCGGTTCTAACAGTCTTCTCAAGAAATAATTAAAAAAAAATGTACTTACCATACGAGAAAAGGTTATCCATGTGGCGTCTATTTCTGTTCTATGTAAAAGTGAAGAGCATATTCAATCGACAAAAACGAGCATCAGCTGGCGACGGGCAACTGCGTACGACACCGGTCAAAGTACAGGCAGCTTGCACGAAAAAAAACATTCCTCGGACACCATAATCGTCTTCAACATGGCGACGAGGGGACTGGAAACAAGCTGATCACCAAAATTCAGAGCTGGCAGTAATGTAATTACTGTAATGAAATTACAGTAATTTAATTACTTGTTCCAGTAATTAGTAATGTAATTCATTACTTTTTGTAGCAGGTAATTTAGTAATGTAATTAATTACTCCAGCGACGGTAATTGTAATTAAATTACCTAATTACTTTTTCGCACCAGGCATATTTTTGTGTCCACAATACACAAGAGCGCTTTTCTTTTTATTTTATTTTTTTCTTTTTCCTTTACACCTTTCCAAAAAACGCTCTTTGGCCGCCGCTATGTTGCTGATGCTAATGCGGCTGGTGCGACTCTCGCGCCCGCCATCAGCTAGACATTTTCTGCCACTCTCTTGAACTGTGAAAACCCGCTCAGCGCGATTCTCTTCCTATGTTTTGCGGTTTTGCATTCGACGTTTTCTGGCCCCTCTTGAAAGTTTCCGCTTACTTTTTCTGATGCATGCTGCGTACCCTCTCTGTGTTATCTTCCACTGTGAGAAATAGGGCTGGTAAGTGCCTGCCATTCGAGCTTTTCTGCTCGACATTCTCGGGAAACGAAGGAGGGGAAGTAGGTCGAACTAAGGCCCCTGGTGGAACGGCCCTCGACGCGATTTTGCGAACAATGACAATTGTTCTCCCCCACCCAGAGATTATCCGCGTAGGGTCCTCAGTCATCTCCAAAAATAGTTGTCCGGGTTGGGGTGGGAAACGGATCAGTCGCGTGCGTTCCTCTGTCCATCGGTAAGCATGCAACAGAGAGTTCTAGCTGTGTGCCATGAACTGTGTAAATAATGTAAATAAAGTTATCTTTAAAAGGGAGTTATCAATAGCTCCTTTATATTTAAAAGTATACAAAAGTAATGCGAAAGTAATGTCATTACCTTTAAAAGTAATTTGTAATGGTAATTAATTACTTTCTGGCTGTGGTAATTTGTAATGTAATTTAATTACATTTCAGCAATTTTGAGCAAAGTAATTAGTAATGTAATTTAATTACAAAATATGTGTAATTTGGCCAGCTCTGCCAAAATTAGGTCAGGAAACGTTCACTTGGAAAACTTTTCAGCCTTTCCACTTTGGTGAAAAAAGATCACCGGAGCTGTAGCTTCTGTTCTCGGTGGTGGCTTTCCAAGCGAGCGATCTGCTCTTCTTTTGCAAGGGAATCTGAAGCGGTCGACGCAGTGAAACTTTAGGCGATAGCGGCCTCGCGGCGGTTACGAAACTATTCACGCTACTGCGCACTTCGCCGCTCATTCCGTTCCCGCGTTTAGTAGACCGTGTGTCCCCCTCCAGTAAGCCCCTCCGCTACCCGGAACTCTACAGCCAAGGCCATCGGCGCGCAGGCGCAGTGGCTGTTTATTTGTAGCGGAGGGTTAGCGGAGGGGGAAACACGGTGTACTACGAGCGGAAAACCGGCAAACACAACACTCTAGACAGCTACCACAATCTATGAGCGACGGCGGCAACCATTTTTGTGTCGACATCAGTGTTGCGGAATGGGCCACCTCCATTCCATTCTAATTCCATTTCGGGGAATTAGAGTTTGCGATAATTTAATTCCTTTCAACTCCGAGGAATGGGGACACTGGGCCCATTCCCACTCCTGGAATGGCTGAATCGTTCCATTCCTATCCTCAAATTCCTAAACGTAAAAATTGGCACTTGACAGCTACATTGTGCTGCCGGCATAAGCAGCACAAAGCGGACATTATAAAACGCATACACAATTGCAAAAAAAAAAAAAAAGCAAAATGCCTAAAAAGCATTAACAAAAAAGCACTAAGCGGAGCGCTGGTGGCACAAAGTGCTTGTTTACACTGTACTGTGCGGGATTCCCTTTTGGGGGTACCACTGAGCAACACAGAAGGTTCCTTGGGTTCGGATAAAGACGTGTTTATTGACTGAAACGCCAACACGCTTCGCTCTTAGACAATGAAAAGTCTTGGCGCTGGCTCAATTGCCAGCATCACCCGGTCGGTTTCCCGCGCTGCCGCATTAGACAGATTCAAGGAAAGTCGGAGGCCCACAAAGAAAAACCGAACTCCGTAGAGCCAGGGCCTCCGCCGACGAGAGTCCCTGGCACTTAAATTGGTTTGCTCTTTATGTTTATACAGCCTTGATGGAGATGCGCCTCAACGGGCAATCGGTCTCTTAGCTGTAGATGAGAAACTTGGCCAGTGCGGTACAACCGCTAACCTGGGGTTTTTAACGTGCATCACGCAGTAGTGATCACACGAACGCGTGCCGGTACGAAACTTATCCAGATCGAAACGGGCGGGGCGGCGGTGATCGAACCCTGGAGGTTCCCAGCGCAAGCTTTCGCTCCACGCTCCGAGCTGAGACGCGTTAGCCCACTCGGCCACTTCCTCCCCAGCCCCTGGCACTAAATTGGTTTGCTCTTTATGCTTATACAGCCTTAGTCCCTGGCACTCCTTCGGGGCCAGCTTATGTAGCCTCGGAGAATGGACGCGCCCGGGGAGGCCGCTAGCAGTCGCGTCCATTATAACTCTCAAGGGTTTGCCGAAGGCGCGTTCACCCAAAATGGGCAAGGGAGAGCCGGGCCCTTCGGGGAATTCGGCCTCGTGGTTCCTTGTATCCGGGAGGCCGACGCCATTGGTGACGACGACCTAAATCCACTCATTTTATTTTTTTGGCAAACTCTTTTGCGTTTATTTTCCAGGACACACGCGGCCAGCGTGCTTGTTTCATAAGACCATACAAATATCCAGTTTGTGCGTGGCGCAGAAATAAGCTATATTACTGTATTCTTCAAATACCTGCACAGCAATACGGCTTGTACGCAGCTGGAAGCGACTCTATGCACAGTGGCAAGAACACATCCTCTGTCAAAGTGCAACCTCTACGGCGCATCACGAGACTGTATAAACCATGTCACGATAATGTCTTTCTGCAGGTCTAGTCAGTTCGGTCACGCGGCAAGACGGTGACGACAATCCACTTCATCTTACCATGGACCGCAATAGACAGCACGAGAGCCATCGAAACCAATCCAGTGCCTTCAGAGTGTCGCGTGACCCTTGGGCGCAGCAACGCGCCGTGTGTGTAGTCCCCCTCACGGTGCTGGGTTGGCTGGGGTGACTCGTAGCGTCCGCAGCGGTCCACCGTGGTGAAACACAGTAAGCAGAGTCTAAAGTCAAAGGAAATGAGCGGGAGTCACTTGAATGTAAAACATATAACGCAGAAAGCATGCATCGGAACAAAAACCAAGTAAAAGGCGGACTTACACGTAAAAAAATGCAGTATACACTCTAAAAAAAAAAAAGGTGTCAAAGGAGAGTAAGTGTCCCAACTTACTCTACTTTAACTCTCTCTTCATCAAAGTTACTCTTTTGCGACCACTTCTTTCGATGATACCCTCCCTTAACCCTCACTCGAACTCGAGAGTAACTGTAGCGAGAGTAAGTTTCTCCTCGCGATATCACGGGCTGTCAACAGATGGCGCCGCTATGGGGTCGGCGCATGTTCGACGCTGCTGGGCGCAGATTATTATTTTTGTTTTCCTATCCGCTTCCTTTTTTTGTTGGAGGAGGATGGGCAAGGATGTTTTAATAAGTAAGTTGGTGCAGCCTACCTTTCTTTAATTTTGTCAACGCGGAATTCAAATGTTTTTCTGCAAAGTAAAAAAAAAAGGTGCGGAATTTACGGGTGATTCTTTGCTGCTCCTTTGTGCATATGCGTCGCCAGCGATATGAGCTCATAGGGACCGCCAAATGGGGCCGCCGATGTCCGCGTCTATGCATCGCCCTCCCGTCGCGGCGAAACGCTTGGGACTTTCCGCTTTAGATTATTATGTTGACTCTATGATCTTGACAGAAAAGCTTCGTACCCTAACTATGGGTTTATCGACTGCACTTCGTGTCAGGTGAAGAACTTTTTTGCGATTGACTAGGTCAAGAAAATATTCTGAAATGTTGTTATACAAAGACGGCTTTATGACTTTACAGGACTACTGCTGTCACAATAAGACGCCGAATGCCTCCAACATGGCGCCAAAGCAGACGACAATGTTGGCTTTGACCTACAGTTCAGCCGGAAGTGACGTCAGCTGCAAGAAATCTATACTTAGAAGCGCAAGAAGAAACAAACAACTGAACTGTAAGAAGTAGTAGTGCAAACTCGGAGCGCTACTGGCAACTAAATTTTATTTGGATGACAAGAACCTTTTTGCGCACCAGTGGCGTAGCCAGAGGACGGCGGGGGGGGGGGGGGGTGTTCAAGAATTGGAACATTCCCCAAATTTCATGTGGTCCTCTTTACCTCTTCTTTACCGTTTCGTAGGGGCCGTGCCCACAACATACCAAAGCAAAACGAAGAAAACGACGCTGTCCGTGGACTGGGTGAAAAACAGATCTCCGGCTTCGGCTTTTGGAACAGCTAGCTCTCTCCAAACTCGGCCATTTTAGTAACCGAAGCTTTTCTTCAGGCCCGCAGATGCGAAGGGCTCAGCTCCCGACGTCACAAAAGCCGTGAAATCCTGACCTCGAAGAACACTGGCCTCGCTTCGGAAAATGCAGGCGGCTTAACTAAAGTCCCCCACCCTTTGAGTGTCAAGGACTGGACGACAATTTCAGGGCAGCGCAAGAAAATCTCAAAATATCAATACTTTGACTTTACGAACCCTACAATGAGGAGGAAACAGGACGACAAAATAGCAAACAGCTTAGCGTTTTTTTTGTTTTTTTTGTCCCGTTTTTTTTTTATGTTTTACTTGCCTGTACTCGTTTAGCTTCAATAATACACAAACAAAAATGCAAAAAAAGAACACACACACAAAAACATTCACATCTTTGAAAAAAAAAACAAGAAAGGAAAGAAACAAGAGAGAAAAGCGACAGCATATGCGCTGTTGAAGGAGCTTTGCCGCCGTATTCTTAAACGCTACTCGACTCGAAACTCGACTCGAAACTCGACTTTAGGGTGGTTTTGCGATTCATAAAGAGATCTCCACTCGAAACTCCACTCGACTCCAAAATCTCCACTCGAAACTCCAAAATTTACTCGAGATCTCGAGTCTGCGCCGGAGCTACCTTGAACGGCCACTCGAGTCACTCGAGTGCGTTCAGTGTCATGGCGGCCGACGCATCGTTCGGCGACTTCGTCGACTTCGTGTTGAGAACTGACGAAGTTCTTCATGACGACCGAGACCCCGACCAGGACGTCGATGTGCCGAGACGACGTTGCCGGGACCGGCTCAATCCGCTGGAGCATTTCAACGATTGGGAGTTCCTGGTGCGCTATCGTTCTACAAAATCGACAGTCGTAAGCCTCCTGCAGTGCCTGCCGCTGGAAGCAAACGAGAGCAGTCGCGGCCTGCCACTGTCCCCGATGCTCCAGCTCCTCGTAGCGCTGAGATTTTATGGCGCCGGGACTTTTCAAGTAGTCACGAGCGACCTTGTGAACGTGTCGCAGCCGACGGTGTGCCGCGTAATCGAGCGCGTCTCCCGGGTCCTCGCCGAGACTATCTTCCCCCGCCTCGTGGATTTCCCGGAGGGTGACTGCGACGAGGTCATGCGGGATTTCTACAACATCGGGAAGTTCCCCAGTGTGACTGGGTGCATCGACTGCACCCACGTCAAAATAAAGGGACCTGGCGGTCCCAATGGGGAAGTCTTCAGGAACAGGAAGGGGTTCTTCTCCCTCAACGTGAAGGTAAGTCCACTTCTGTTTGTGCTGTTAGCGACAGCGAAAAAGTTGAAAACAACGGCACGCCAAGACGCGGCGTCGCACGTGAAAGCTCGGCGATATTGTGACTGATATATACTAGAACTTGTGAAGATATCCGCACTCTGCGACAGTGCAGAGTGGTAGTGGGCCAGCTAGAGAGGGTTCAAAACCAAGAATTATGCATTGTGTGTTTGGAAACATACATTTGATTGAGTGCCGAGATGGCTTTTGTTATTTTATAGCAAACGCTCATGCTTCATAGTATTTTCCCCTTGAATTATACTTTTCGAAGAAAATATTTGGGAGATTTTATCCTGTGCTCAAATTCTGTTCTATTATACCGCCTGAAAAAAACCTAGGAATTAAGCCACATTGAAGCTTACGTCGCATAAAACTGCGAGAACTCAAATTCTAGTTAATTTCGAAAGCTTGCAGATGCACTTTGTCAACAATATACTAATCATAGTAAAAATTTCAGCTTGAGCACTTCTGTGTTCATACCATGCCAACCTGCTCATCTCTGCACTGCTCCTTCCTATCCACAGGCCATCACAGGACCCCAGCTGCAGTTTTTTGACATTGTTGCTAGGTGGCCGGGCTCTGTGCATGACAGCAGGATATTCGACAACAGTCGTGCAAGGGTCCTGTACGAGAATCAGCGCATCCCTGGCCTGCTGCTCGGAGATGCAGGCTATCCCTGCATGTCATTTCTTCTTACGCCCCTGACCAATCCAGGTGTCGCCAACAGCCCAAAGGGCAGGTATGTACTAGTTTGTTGGAAGAAATAATGGCATGAAATTCAGAACAGCTAACAAGAAGGGATGCAGTACCCACAGTGTTGCTATTGGTTACTATTACTTCTGCAAATCTTTGTTACAGCTAGATTCATGACCTTTGGGCCTTTGTATGGCAAAAAAAGCTGGCATTGTTCACTTCCTGTAGACAATTTTTTTTTTTTCAAAAGTATGTAGCATACAACATTTCAGTTTTGTCTTTTTTTTTTCCTCGAGAACATTTGTTGTTCTTCAGAGTTAGTCAGTGTCAATTGTTGCTTTTTGTCACTAGAATTGAACTAGGGCTAAGAACTTGAATTAAGACGGTAATGTAGAAAACACCAGCCAAAAGTACACTGTATGCAGAACAGTAGCCTCTGGCAAGCAATAGAAAATGCCAAAAATGCAGCTAGCACGGATAGGCCGCACTGTACAGGTTACTGAACCATACTTATGGTTCCAGCAGTGGCCATTTTTTCACCTGAAGACCCTTATCTTGCGACGTTGCTTCCATTACCAATGCTGCACCATATAGGTACCAAGCAGCTCACCTAAAAACAAGGAACTCGGTCGAACGGGCATTTGGAGTGTTCAAGCGACGCTTCCCATGCCTGGACATGCGGCTGCAGTACAAGGCGGAACGGTCAGCCCTCATCATCACCGCCTGTGCTGCACTGCACAACCTGGCCCGGCTGCGAAAAGAGCCATGCCCACCCGCTCTACCCTCTCCACCAGTGCCCCGACGCCGGAGGCGGCTGCGTCCTCATGTACTGCCATCACCTCCAGACCCTGTCGACACAATCAACGACTCGCTGAAACGCACACAGATCATCGCACTGTGTTTCCAATAAGGATATTCAAGCAGAAGCACATGTTCATAGTCAATGACAGGTCAAGAATAGTGTACAAGCTGGAGAGGACGAATCAGACAGAAGCTTGAGGTGGAGAGGAGAAACCTCCTCTCCACTTAAAGCTTCCGTCCTATTTCTCCTCTCCAGCTTGTACTCCGTTCTTGACCCATCACTTACTCGTGCAAATACTCGGACACGAATCCAGTAGTAAGCTCTCCAATAAATTGATTCTTAAATCAGATTCCGGGTATTCGGTCACTTAAACATATTCTGGGAAAGACTTGTGGCCAGCACAGAGCTAACGAAAGACCTGCCCTTTCCTTCAATTCTAGTGTGCTGTTCCATTCAACTTCCGAATATGCAAAACACATTTGGTTCTACCGTTCCACTACAATGTAGCGCACATAATTAAAATAAATAAGTAAATCCTCAGAATGCTGCTAAACTGCAAGAACCCAAATTTAATTGTGATTCCCACACCCTTGTTGCTTGCAGCGCAGGGCTGCCAGCTGCTCCATCTTTATTAGGGATGTCGCGAACCACCCTAGGTTCGATTTCGAAAGGTTTCGATATTTGCGAAGCGAACTGAGGTTCGATTTCGAAAAATTTCGATATTTTCGTACCGACCGAGGTTCGATTTCGAAAAATTCGCAACTTTTGTCCACAGCGGAGTTTCGAATTCGAAAATTTCGAAGCTTTCACGGTTTCTAAAATTTCGAATTCGAATATTTCGAATATTTTTTTACTTCAGGTTCGATCAGTTCGAAGATTTCGAAATTCTTTGTAAAAAAAATTCGAAAACTTCGAACGCTTCGAATTTTTATAGACATAGAGTTCGAACAATTCGAAGATTTCGAATTTCTTTTGGCATAAAGGTCGAAAAGTTCGAAAGTTTCGATTCTCTTTTAACGCTAAATTCAAAAAAAAAAAGAAAAAAAACTTCGAAGATTTTGAATTTTTTTTTTTAATTTAAGTTTTCAAAGTTTGAAGTCCGATTTTCAAGTTTTTCTACAGTTGCAGTTTTAAATAACGTTTTCACGACTCACTGGTTTTCACAAAATCAAGTTTAGAAAAGTTAGGGTGTGATATCTAGATTCTGCGAAGTTGGTCAGGCAATTAAATGAGACACGAGTGTCCCGGACGTGCTAGAATATTTGCCAGTGCAGAATTGTGACCGCCAGCCCCGGGGGCGGGGGGTCTTTAACCTGCATCACGCAGTAGTGATTGCACGAACGCACTGTTTTACGAGACTCATCCAGTTCGAAACGGCCAGGGGCGAGCAGGAGGTTGAGGCTCAGAAAAACCTGGAAGCGACCTGGCAAACTACCTCGCCACCCCTTGCACGCTGGTAGTAATCCGATCCGGTGAAGTTTATAATTGTCCTGGAGGTTTATTTTCTGGGACGGAGGAATCGCCTCGCAAAAAGCACAAAAGCCGACACAACTCGAGGTCGAGGAGCGTTCTACCATACAAGTGGCGTCGGAAGAGGAAAAACGGGGGGAAAGAGGGTAGCGGGGGGGGGGGGGGGGGGGGGAGGGGTAGGGGCTTCAGCCTCTTTTTCCCCCTTGCAGGTATTTCGGACTGTTAAAGAAAACAATACGGGGAAAGAGGGCGTGGTCGAGCTTATTTTAATCTGAAATTATTTATGCATATGTATAGCTACTGTCGCTCTTCACTGCATAAAAGGTTGCGTAGATGGTCACTGTTAGAAACTCGTTGTCAGAAGGCACTGCTCGGCACATGCTTAGTGGTTCGGAAGTTCAAAGCTATGTCTTTTCGACCTAAACACCTGTGCCGACAGTAACAAAAGAAAAAAAAAAAAGAATAAATGCAGGAATAAAAAGCAGGAGAAAAAAAAAACTATCAAGAATTCGTGGGAAGTGTTCTATTCTTGCATATTCAGAGGTTCAGAACTTCGAAACAAGTTTCTTTTATTAAAATGTGTACAGGCTAAAAGAAACACGTCCCAGGAACGTGAAGCGAAAAAAAAAACGTTTTCTTTTAATGACGTGCTGAACTTGAACACTACTAGAAATCTTCTGCAATGAGTTAATTTATTCCTTAACGTGAGAAAAACAATAAATATATTATTTTGTATTCTGCAGATGGCAATGATATGTACTGTCTGTGGTGTTAATTTAAATGCGATACCTCAAACAACTTAGACGAAAATAAATATCAAGTTTAGGTCATAATTGCATGCAGATACATGTTTGGACATTTCTTCGAAACTCACGTTGAATAACAATAATCACATCTTAAGACGGCACTTACCTAGGCTATACATAGATCATTGTTAAAAAGGTATAACATATCTGCCATAAATAGCTCCGGCTGCAGCATGCTTCAAATCTGGCACAAACGATAATCGTCAAAAACCCGTCGTCCGTCCTCGCCCCTTCGGGGATTTATTTCTTTAAACCTAAGCATGCCAGAACATTGAAATAAATGACATTGTCTTTCGTAAGAAACGCAGCACCGCGTGTAAAAGTTCGAGAAAAAAAAATTACGAATGTACCCCACTACTTGAAATCAAATGAAACCGTCCGCCGGTCTTTCGAAGTTCGACGAACGTCGAACTTTTACCCTAAAAGTTCGAAGTTCGTCGAACTTCTGACTTTTCAGAAATCGAAAGTTCGAAACTTTTCGAATTTTCTTGATAAATAAGTTCGAAAGTTCGAAATTAATCGAATTTTTTGGTCAGTCAAGTTCGAAAGTTCGACAAGCATCGAACCTTGCAGCGCAATAAGTTCGAAAGTTCGAAAAAGATCGAATTTTTTAGCGTAATAAGTTCGACGGTTCGAAAAGCGCCGAACTTCTTAGCTTAACAAGTTCGAAAATTCGACCTCCGTCGAATTTTACGATATAGACAATTCGAAAAATCGAAATCTTTCGAACCTTTCGAACCGCTTGATTCGATCATCGAAACTTCGATTCGAAAAAAGTTCGCGGCATCCCTAATCTTTATCTCTTTCTCCAGCTGGAGCAGCTGGAACTCTGCCCGTCCGCGTCGTCGCTGTTCAAAAAGCTTGTTGCGCAGTATGCGCATTTGCATTAAATGTTGCGCCTCCTTCCGCCGATCTTCCCTCTCGAGGATGTCAACACGGGCCTCCTTTTCGGGAGCCATGATCCGCTCCAGTGCTGCGATGCGGTTTCCAGCTCTTCTGGATGCCCCGCTTGGCAGCTCAGCACGGGGGCAGGTAATGCTCCTTGCCGGCGGAGTCGCACAAGCAGCTCCAACGCTGCTGTCTTGGAGAGGTGAGGCGGTCGGCTCAGGAGCATCTGGGCATGCAGAACACATTGGCACTGTGAGTGCTAGGGGAAGAGCAAGTACATAGGGGAAGAGGCCCAACAGCCACATGGGCCTTTCGCAGAAATGTTCAAAGCTAGGCGTTGGCAAACTATAGAGTGTGTCCGATTGGTTATGTTCTGCACCACTTCTAGCACTGTGGATGGTTTACGGTCGCATTATCATATAATTTGTGTCCCTCTGCTTCAACCTTCACGTTGTGCTTTGACTACATACGATTTTGCCCCGATAGCATGTTTTGTTCAGTTGGTTAACGACAGACCTTGCCATGTCAGACTGCTGATGGGATCAAATTCCTATCCGAGAAGCAAACAAGAGTAACTGCACTACATAAACCTTCCTCAAAGGGGACACCACAACATGTGTACACTCAGACGGTTGTTATGGCAGACACTTTGTTAAGAGCAAATGTGCGCAAGCTTGTCGCTAACTTGCAGCAGCGAACAAAAGTTGGGGCACAAACAAGCTGGTGAAAGTCTAACAAAAATTTAGTCGAAAACCCCGAGACTGCGGAAAACAGTGACAGCAGAACACTCAAGTCTCAAACACAGCTGAAATTTATTGCGCAGAGGTTCGTGTGTATATAGGGTCTCCAAGCCCCCACAGCTGTGTTGACACTCGTGTGTTGTGCTGTTGTCCTTTTCCCGTCCCTGGGTTGTTGCCTTAAATCATGTTACAACAAAGGTTGTCTGGTCAGATTGTATCTCCAGGAAAACAAAATAAATCTTAGCTTTTAGATTTAAACACATCTTTAGCAGAAAATCTTAATATTTCATACTTCCCTGAATGAGCAATTGAATTTTAAACAGTTTAAACTGCTCCTTGAATGAGCAGTGTTTACATAGTTGCCATTGACAACAGCAGAGGCTCTATAGTCGCAGAACGCAAAGGGATTTATTTCTGTCCCTCCATCTTTTTCTTGCCCGTAAGAGCAGTGCAAGTGTTACGATGTGGTTCATTGTCGTGCTAGATACTTTTCGAGAATGGGAGGAGACTTGTGGTTGTCACCTTTCATACTTTTCCGTGAAATAGGTAGCAGCTGTAAAATGTATTAGTGCAATGCGTCGCAAGCACTAGATTTACATAAAGGAATTTTGGGGAAAAAGACCTACAATCTCAGATCAATGCTGGACAGAAAAAATATGTCGATAAAAAAATTTTTGAACTAGAAGCGCTCCAATGGGAGAGGTGTTCTGCAATGCTTTCTCGATACCAATAGACCCTTTGCAAAAATCCCATAAGCCCGCGCGCGCCACGGGACGAATAATGAGAGTCCTAGGTACGCTCCTCCCATCGTCCTTCCTCCCGCTGCCCCTTTGTCATCCCTCTTCTTTGCACCGGCTCTGTCGATTGCTACACAAACGCTTTGTTGAACCAGGTCGAACTGTGCCATGGTTGCAGTGCAAAATGAGTGGATTCGGTGACACTGCAAGACATGAAGGTAAGTTGCGATGAATAAAGTATTTAAATAGGTGAATAGCTTCACCTGTCGAGATGCGCTTACACTGGGCGCGTTAAGTCCGTGCTCCGGAGTGCGAGAGTTTGGCACTCCTTTCACTAAACGGACAGGAGTGCCACCGGAGACTGACACTTGAGCGCGCTCTTCATGCACCGAAAATTTCTTGGAGCGGGAGTGACTTCTTCGCGCTCCGTGACGTCACGTAAACAAACAAGATGGCTGCGCTGCATCCGAGACCGTCAAGACGAGAGGCGTAGCCGGACCGCTGCCCCTTTTCAGTTGATTAGTGCTTAATCCAGCAGGTAAAAACAATTTGATTTGAAAGCCAAGACAGCAATTAGCCTTCCGTAAAAGGTTTTTTCGTGCATCTCGCTTGAAAAAGAAATTCATCTGTCAAACGTGCTGATAGCACAGCGACAAAAAGTTGCCGAGATGAGGAGACATTTGGACCGCTCTGTCCCTTTTATAATGCTTAGCGCAGCGAATAAAGATGCTTCGATTTGAAAGCCGAAACATCAGCGAGCTTTGAGGAAAAGGTTTCTTCGTGCGTCTTGCCTGAAAACAAATTGATCAATTGACTGAGGTGCCAATAGCTCGGCGACAGGACAGTTATGAAAAGACAGTCAGGCTGCTGCTCTGCTTAAAATCGTTAGCCCAGCCGCGGCGAATAAAGATACCTAGATGGAAAGCCGAAACACCAGTTAGCGTTGCGGGAAAGGTTTGTTCATGCATACTGCCTAAAAACGAATTGACGTGCTATCAAATGACCGTTTGCCATATCGGCGAGACGGAACGGATGAAACTATAGGAATCTCTGACAAATTTAAGGGTTTCCTGCGTCAATGAGCGGGTTCAAGAATGTTGTCTTTAATTTAAATCGCAACAGAATGTATGGTCAATAAATAAGATCGGTCAAGGAAACCTTCCAGCTTCCACATAATGTGCATGAAACGAGTCTTCAAACCTTTCAAGAATATTAAAACGTTCGTAGGAACTTCATATTGTAGCCATCTCTCTTGCTTTAGACTATGGTGCTCCACACAGGCCTTAATATTTATCTTCGAAATATTTTCAGCTTCCGCCACCCGCATTCACGATCGGCAGGAGCTTGTGGGGCTCGTTGATAGTTTCTGGCCGTGTTCCAAAACTTACGCTATCTAACTCTAGGGTAAAGGTGGTTGTCGAAAACCTACCCGCGTCCAGCGTTTCTCTATTTTTGATGTCGCGTGACACAATCTGCCAGGGTAACTCGGATCCATTCGAGTAGGTTTGGAACGCAGCCTCGGTGTGTCGCGCGACGTGTTGGTGCAAATTTGTCCCAATCCAAAAGCCCCCAGTTACCTGGCACGTCGTTCCAGCAGGCGTGATTGTCATTGCCTTCAGTGCCTCGCACCATTGCTTCAAACACTGCAGCCGGAGGCAGCGACAGCACTGGCCGGTCTCTTGCCCTGTCGCTGTCGCAGAGAATTGTGACCACTGTCTCCATGTGGTCTGCCGCCGCTCCCACAAGAATGAGTGAGGGGCTCATCGGCCGGCTTGTTCGTGGTCCACCTCCTGTGACAGAAACCAAAGAATTTGAAGCTCAGATTGGAGAGAGTGAACAATGTATGGGACAAACAATTCAAAGAGCACACTGAATTTTCGAAATACCTCTGTGCAGATAAAAACAATTGTTAGGGGGACTAGAGCGAACCCAACGAAGAAACAATCTGGCACAACTTAGTGGAGGCCCACCTGGAACCTTCTTATGGGCAATTGAATGCTGGGCACTTAGTTAGAATAGGCATCCGGCGAGATGCGGGGACCTCATTTGCTTTCAATGGCGAATGTAAAAAAAAAAAAATGTCAATAACGCCAAATGTTTAGAAAAAAAATATGTCAAGAAAAAAGCAAAGAAGAAGTAGGCCCACTTTGGATCGAACCTGGATCCGCTGCATGCGTATGAAGCGGACTTTGCTACGCTACAGCTTTGAACAACTCGTTTTGACAATTCGTTTTATACGAGACTCGGAATGGAGCACGACGTCGTGCACATAGCATTGTTCTGGCCGAAAAGGACTTCTCTCCGATGTTTACTTTTTACACATCAGGAACGGTTTACCAAATATGCAAATGGTCGACTTACCCGTGGCGTGGATGTCTCTCGTTTCGTCGGACTTCGTTTTTTTGTACCTGGATTTTTCGTTCTCCCAACGCTTCTTAAGTTGCTTAGCGCTTCGTGGGCGGACGTTTGGCTGGCTGTTATACTCGGTGCTGAGTTTCTCCCAAGCTTTAAGTTTAGCCTCCTTCGAGTAGTTATTTGTCTTTTTGCTTTCTATAGAACTCGCGCATGCTTGGTTACGAGCGCTTGGAGGAGCGCCTTCTCCTCCGCAGTATAAATAAAACGAGCCCCTGCCCGCTCTTTGGTATCGGCCATTTCCGAGTCGTTGCCGTTGGGGTCCTCCATGATTCGTCGTGCGAAGCGGCGAGGCGACGAAGCAGGGCTGCACGGGGCGAAATCAAGAAAGACCCAGACGAGATCGACAAACCGTGAGATGGACGACTGTCGACGAGAGAACGACAAGACGCAGCCAGCGAATGCGCTTGTTGCCAGACAAGATAACGACTTTGTCCGTTTTGTCGCTCAAGCATGTCGAAACTTTACGCTGCCTTAATAAAACTTCGTAGTTCACTAATTCGATGTTTTATGGTACACGTTTTTAGATAACACGAACGAATATATTTAATTTTCACGTGAAAATGGTGTTTTGAATAGAACCTTTGGCTATGATCTCGCTTCCAGACGTCCTCAAGCTTGTTGGAGTGGAGAACGGAATCTCGAGTTCGAGTGAGTGCCGATTCGCGTCTCTGAATACCAATGGCACTTCGAGTGGAGTCGCGCGTCCATACTCCACTCAAGTCGAGTCGAGTTTGGAGTCGAGTGGGGGAATGTTTATGAATACGGCGGTTAGAATGCTTATAATCACTTGGTTTCAAAGCGCACCCATACCCATTTTCACCTGAAGAAAAAAGCAAGTTTTGCGCATTGTTCATACGCGGCGCGAAGTAGTTCTTGCGAGATTTGGTTGTCGGAGGAAAAAGCGATGCTTTTGGCGTTTGGAACGTGTATGTCTTGATAAGATAACACGTATCTAGTCTACGATTCACTTTCATATATCTTAATTCTCTACATAAAGGGGGAAATCAGTAATACTGCGCGAAATGCCAGACTTTTTTTACTATGGTTCTTGAGGTGAAAATGGGTATTCGCGTCTCCAGCTCGACGCTCGCCCTCCCGCGGCGGAAACGGGAAGCGCTCTAGTGAGGGTCCCCCCTATTCTCCTGCTTAGCGGGCATGGCGGAACTGCTCGCGATCATGGCTCGCGAAATGTCGTTTCCGAATGCAAACAACACTCTTCACTGTCCCAACGTAGTGCTGCAGCCGGTATAGGGAGTATTCACTGGCGGCCATATCCGTGTGCGCTGCTGCTGAGCGTGTGCTGACGGCGAGCTTCCGCAGTCCTTTTGGAGCGTGCATTTAGCACCATCAAGGTTGCCGGTCTTAGCAGGCTATTAATGTGAACTCGTTCTGAGTATGCGCTCTAAGCCTCGCCCTCAAATATGGCGTCCAGTGAATACCTCCTATGGGATTGTACCTTACTGGAGAGTTTTAGTATTGCGTATTGAGGCAAATGCAAGCGGTGTGCGTTTGCGTTAGAGTTGCGTGCCCCACGTTGTGCGTGCGCCTCACCGCCATGCGCCATCCAAGACCGCAATTTAGGGCTCCGCGCACGCGCAGTGTGGAACGCGCAAAGCTAACGCAAACACACAGGGCTTGAGTTCGCTCGTATACGCAATATTAAAACTCACTACCGTTTCACAGGCTTCCAATGCCAACGAAACGTGCTTCCTTGAGCAGACGTGCAAGCAGGTAGGCGTTCCTTCGAACTGGAAAGGCTGAGATTGGCAAAACGACGGCGAGCAAATACAAAAGTAAATAAATGTTATGAAAAAACTAGTAATTAAAAAAAAAAAAGCTTTTTTTTTTTACTTTTGGGCATTTGGTGTGGAAGTATATTGGTGGCGACTTTGGACGTTTCGCTGATTGTTCAATGTCGCGACTTTGATAGCACAATATACTTTACCCAAAATCAATATAGTTTTACATGGATTTCTCACATTAGCTAGAATGTGTTCATTGATTTTATACTATTTTTATTTTATTTGTAAGTAAAATGCAGCAAATAAAAACCAGTGATGATAATTAGCACGGCTTTCATTGTCACATTTCTTCGCGCGTTTAAAATTAGATCATAAGCAACAAATTATATTAGAGCTTGAAGAATTACTTATTTAAATATGTGAATTTTAATAATATTATTAATACAAATTGCGGCAATGTATGCCTCTAATTAACGCCAAGATCACGAGAATACTCTATTTAACCATAATAGTCTTTCCAGAAAGGTATAATTTTTTTTTAGCATATGAAAAACTCTGACATAGTTATCAAGATAGACAAACACTTAAACGCTGGATGTAATATGAAGTCCTACGCGTCACGCGGTGCTATAAAAATACACACACACACACTTCAGCTATCTGACCCGGATTCCGTCTTGGGTTGTTGCAGTGAGAGCAGCGTTTATTAGTTTATGCGTTTCGTGGACATATTGTAAAAATTGGAATTATTATCTTATTCTTGTGCTGGGATAATTGTCATTATTTCCCATGACAATCATCTGAGCCAGAAAAAGGCAGCGAGAACGCACAGGTATCAGCACTGATTTTTTCAACAACTATACGAATATCAGCCTCGATCGAACAGTATGTCACAAAGAAAAGTTTCCGCGCACAACTTTTCTAAGTAAATAATTACGATGTGAGACACATCTTGAGTCATGAAAGAATCCGAAATTAAGACCTCTATCGAGAAATTAAATCCAAAATAGAGGTAAATTTCGGTTTCGCTCCAGAATTAAAAACGCGCATCCTTCCGTAATTAATACGATAAACACCGTTCTTGTTTTCAGGTTAAAGAGGTGACCTGCGCTCACAAAACATTAGCTTCCTCGTATCACCAGAAATAATTTATGTCGCTCAGTGAAGCCAGCACATTAGACAGGCTCAACAGCGGCACGCATCTCTGACCCTCACTAAACCCGCCATCTTGGAAAATGAGTGGCGCCACCTATAGTTAGTTGGAGTCGCGGATAGTTGACTTGAAGCGAATTATGCGATGAATAACTGGCCAACGCCGCCCGACGGCACGCTCGCTTTGCGCGCGACGTGGCAGCCACTGTGCTGATGCCACGCGCTGAGCAAAAGCCGCCGGGCGTCGATTTTTTGCGGCGTCCCATGGACTTCAGCCTTAAATCGCTGCAGTGGGTAATGTTTACATGCTTGCGTTTAGCATGTCGTGGAACTTCCTTTACGTGTATAAACTTTCAAAAAAGAGTTCAAGAGCCAAGCTGTCGCTTGACGCTTTTTCAAAGAATGATTATTGACCTACAACTTCAAGCGTGCCATCAATATCTCCAACAGAGTCGGCACATTCACGTCAGGCAGCATCGTCCACCCTAGGCGAGAGCGATGTTGTGGCCAACGACGCCGGTCTTTGTGTCGCAAGCCTCGATTTCGAGCTAACATCCAGCCTGTGCGGAGCATTCGTTTTGTTAAATGAACTTCCTGGGGAAGTACAAGTTTTGACACAGATGTGGAGGGACCCCACCACATAAAGGGCCGCCCACACCAGCGAGAAAACGCGCGTCGCACGCCGATCGCGGGAAGGCGCGTCCCGCATCCTGAACACCACACTAGATAGAGTTCTGCCGCCGCGAATGTCACGTGACAGCACAGGAGGCCTCGCGCACTCTTGAAGTATTCGTGCGAATGCATGATTTCCCGCAAGATCTCGAGGATTCAACCGATTTTGCGGAACGCGTTTTCAACGCGATCGGCGCTCCGCGCGCGTTTTCTCGCTAGTGTGGGCGGCCCTTAACGCGTCTGGGCGGTACAGGCAACTTGCATTTGCCCAGAGGCCTTGTATCCTAATGTAACCCGCCTGCTGCAAATCGTGGCCACCATGTTCGTTAGCAGCGCTGAAGCGGAACGTTTGTTTTCGAGACTCCGAAGACTAGGACGTTGAAGCACCTGAGTGCTTAAACGTCCCAGGGGCGCTTGCTACTCCGTTCTAAGCTGAGACCAGACGCTCCACCTTTAACGCGAGCTCGCTGGCTTCGGCAGTGCTTTGGTTGGGCGTGCCTGCGGGATCACACTTGTTTTTGCAAGGGCAGAAAGCTCGTGCTAAAAGCAGAGCTTCTAGTCTGAGCTTAGTCGGGAGCGCAGTATAGGTGCTGCGCTTTTGAACATTCACCGGAATATGCAAATCAGCACCGAAAGGGTACTCTCGCTTTTTTCTATCGACCGACGGCGGCTTCCACTAAATGTTTAAACCCCAAAAAATAATAGAAACTGGTATTTTTCTCTTTCACTTTCTTGTAAAACGACAACGAAGAACGGAAATCACCTAAAACATGACTATACAACGATAATTTCTGAAAAATGTGATCCGCGCTGGAACAATGAGCGTGACGCTTCACTAGCTCATTGCCCCAGTGCGCATTGTAGTTTTTGTGTTTAATTGTATTTTAAACTTTGCTATTCTCTGTCACTTTTCCGTAGTTTTCAGTCGTTGGATACCCGAATGTTCCGCATTGAAGTGCACACACCGTAATTTGTCGTGACCCCGTCTGGACTTTTTTGTTCAAAGCCAATTATAATATTTTATGACTGCGTTCTTTCGTCGTTGAACAATAAATTTCCATTTTTTTTAAATATTGTAAGAACGAGATGTGACAAAAATGTTTGGATTTTTGTCGTCTAGGAAACATGAAAATAGTAAACAAAATTGTGTTTGGACAGTTTCTTTTCCTCTCTATTTTGTGTCTTTCAAACAGCTTAAGCGAAGAAAAACATCCCCTGCTAAAACTTTCCTGGCTACGCCACTGATACACACTTTATTATACCTGAAGCCAAATGAATCTGAATTCTTTATTTAATAAAAGAAGTGACGATGCACTGATGCAACTGTCATGTGTCTTTACACTGATATTGAACGCCTCAAAAACTTCCCCTCTGTTTTCTGTTCCTACTTGCCCTGGATCTGTGTTTTAGCTAGCAAAAGGTCATACGAGCACTTATCACAGTGGACTGCCAAGTTTCCCAAAGGAGACTGCTTTACAGAAAGTTCATGCCCTATGTACGATCGCGTGGTGCGCACGGAAGCACCCGATGTCAAATGCCCCACAGGACTTGGCGTCAGTCGTGCAAGTGTTTTGGATATTCTTCTTTGTAATAGGTTTCCATCGATCACCTCCGCTTCAGTAGTCCCCGGAATAAGTGATCATGAGGCAGAAGTAGCGACTATGAAATGTTTGAATGTGCCTAGAGATAGAAACCCACCCAAAAAGGCGTACATGTTCAATAGAGGGGATTATGGTAGTTTAGGTTTTGACCTTATGAATCTTTTGTCTGATTTCGAGGTGTAGAGTATGTCATGTGATGTGAATACCTTATAGAACATCTTTAAAAATAAAATACAAGAATTTGTAGAAATTTATGTTCCAACAAAGATGGTCAGCGCGAAGCGCAAACAAGATAAGCCATGAATGAATTCAGAAATCAGACGTTCAATAAATAAAAATAAACGTGTTTTCGCACGGTATAAAAAAGTAACAATCCACTGATATTGGACCAGCTTAAAAATCTTCAAAAAGATCTCAACGTAAAAATAAAAAAAAAGCTGAATCAGAATATTTTCTCTCCCTTGATAGCAAACTTAAGGACTGTCCCAAAGAACTTTGGAAGTATGTAAAATCGCGACGAAAGGATGTGGCTGGTGTCCCCTCTCTTCTGGTTGATGATAATCTAGTGACAGACGATAGCGGCAAGGCAGCCGCTTTCAATAAATACTTCAAATCTGTGTTTTCAACTTTCGCACCTTCATCACTACCGCCGACGGTTGATAATACTAGCGGTAAAATGAACGAACTCGCGTTCGATCACAATGGCATAACAAAATTACTAGGGAATATAAAACTTGGAAAAGCACCTGGGCCGGATGGAATTCCAAATATCGTATTGAAATCTTGCGCCAACATTATAGGATCATACTTATTTTTAATATTTACAAAGTCGCTAGAGAGTGGACGTCTACCTGGTGATTGGAAGTTTGGTAATGTGGTCCCCATACACAAGAACGGTAAAAAAAATAGTGTCGAGAACTATAGGCCGATTTCCCTAACGAGTGAATGTTGTAAGATAATGTAACATATAATCCATTCTAATCTTATTAGTTATTTAAATATCAACAATTTCTTTTCCTCGGCTCAACACGGTTTCCGCACAGGGTTATCATGTAACACACAGCTCCTAGAATTTTATCATGACCTTGCTTGTGCATTTGATAGATGCTGCCAAACTGATTGCATTTTTCTAGATTTCAGGAAAGCTTTTGACGTGGTTAATCACTCGCTCTTGCTTCATAAATTACATAGCCTAAACATCGATGTAAAAGTTTTGCAATGGATAGCAGATTACCTTAATGCTGGGAAACAGCGCGTCATCATGATTGGATTTCATTCATCATATGTAGATGTAATGTCAGGTGTACCACAAGGCTCTGTTTTAGGACCCCTCCTTTTTCTAATTTTTTAATATAATGATATCACGCACGGAATTTCATCGAATATAAGGTTGTATGCTGACGATTGCGTTTTATACAGAGAAGTGACCGATGACACCGACGTCCAGGCCCTAGAGGGTGATTTAAATAAGATCACAGAGTGGTGTGACAAGTGGAAAATGTTCCTTAATGTATCCAAATGCGTCCACGTTCGATTCACTAGAAAACGTAAAATTGTCTCTGCCGTTTTCAAACTAAACAATCTTCCTTTGCAGCTTAGCACTGAGGCAGTTTATCTCGGGGTACGCCTAACCGCTGATTTAAGATGGAATAATCATGTGAAGTTCTTATGTTCTAAGGCTAGCGGCATGCTCCATTTTTTGCGTCGCAATTTCAGAAAAGTGTCGGCTCATTTGAAAGAAACTCTCTTCTTATATTATGTCCTCCCAATCCTGGACTATGCTTGTATTCTTTGGGACACACACACGCAAACATGTATAAATCATATTGAAAGAATTCAAAACCACGCCGCTAGATATGTGCTAAATAACTAAAATTTTTATGACGGTGTCTCTCAATTAAAGCTTCAACTCGGATGGAAACCTTTACAACTAAGACGAAAGTGCCTCCGTCTCAAGTTCATGTATAATCCTTATCACGGTAGCGTCGGTATAGATAAGTCGAGATACCTATTGGAACCTCATTACGTTTCCCTTAGAACTAGTGATCAAAACAAGATCCGAGAAGTTTGCGCACGGACCGACGTTCTAGAATATTCCTTTTTTCCGCGGACAGTTAACGACTGGAATGTGCTGCCCGACTCACTTGTACAATCATTTTTTGATGAAATTATATTATTGTAGTCGGTTCGATGTGTGACTTCTGCACGCTGTTAATCATTTTTTGTTTCATATTATTGCAGTATATCTTGGCATGTTTCTCCTGTTTGACATGGTTATCTTGCTGTTATTCATTTTCTTATATTGTTGCAGTATATATGTTTCTCCTGCTTGCGTTGTTATTTGATGTTGCTGTTCTGCTGTACGTTTGCTTTTGTAAATTTCTTTCGTCCCCCCCTAGTGTAATGCCCATCGGGCGATGGAGGTACCAAATAAATAAAAAAATAAATAAACCGGTCTGGTCTCTCTCGGTCGTAGTCGGTCGCAAGAGTGTGAACGGGCATTAAAGGTCCGTTCACACTCTTGCAACCGAGTACGACCGAAAGAGACCAGACCGGTTTTTAAGCCTCTTGCGACCTCTTAGGACCAGCCCCGCTGCAGCGCATCCGGTCCTAAGAGGTCGCAAGAGGCTTAAAAACCGCTCTGGTCTCTCTCGGTCGTACTCGGTTGCAAGAGTGAAGGCCCGTTCACACTCTTGCGACCGAGTACGACTGAGAGAGACGAGATCTCTTAAAACTTCTTAAATGTTTTTAGAATGAGGGAACATACTGGCATTGTGGCGCCATCTATGCGGTGACCCCGGAACTGCATTTCACAAGAGCGAAGGTTTTGCGGGATTTCCGAGGTCAAATGTGCGTAATACCCTTAGAAAGGCTCGTTTATAATATTGACAAAAGTTTTTCGAGCCAAGAAAGAAAGGATAATGCGCGAGAAATAAAAGAAAATATGCCTGACCGCCGAGTTTACACTGCTTCCCAATAGATGGCGCCAGTGTGTTCTCTGGTTTAAGAAGTTTTAAGGCCCGTTCACACTCTTGCAACCGAGTACGATTGAGAGAGACCAAACCGGTTTTTAAGCCTCTTCCGATCTCTTAAGACCAGCTCCGCTGCCTCGCATCCGGTCCTAACGAGTCGCTCTCAGTCGTACTCGGTCGCAAGAGTGTGAACGGGCCTTTAAGGAACCCAGGTTTAAGAGGTCGCAAGAGTGTGAACGGGCCTTGAACGGCGCCTGTAAAGACCATCGCTTGCGCGAAAGGCGCCACCGCCACGCCCCCCCCCCCCCCCCCTCCCACCTCCACCCTCTGCGTTTTGCTTTGACGCTTTTTTTTTTCTGTATTGCATTCCACGCGGATTAGCTGTTTCCCGCCAGTTCATTTTATTTCTGATCAACTGGCTCGCTGACTGGCTCAATTTCGCTGACCGTAAACACTAAAAATATATGAATAGAAGAACCGGGTTCATTCTATTCCCCTTCCATTCCGGGCAAAAGGCATCTAATTCCCTTCCCATTCCATTTCCCTCGACGTTGCATTCCATTCCGGGGTCGCGAAAATTTGGAATGATTCTAGAATCATTTCAACTCCGGAGTGGCAAATCCGCAACACTGATCGACTTTTCTTTGCGGGGGCTGTAAAAAAGGGTGGGTAAGGGGAAGAGGGAGGGGGCGCTTTTAGTTCCGCTTTTGTAGTGGAGGGAACCTCGACGAAGTTTTTGCTTTTGTTATCTTAAAGGCGGGCGCTCAAAATTTTCTTCAGCGTGGCAGAAGATTTCCCCTCTTTTCTTTTTTTCCTCCTCCCCTTTCCTCCTCCATTTTCCTCCTCGCTTTTTACGGCCTTCTCGCACGAGCGCTAATGGCTTACCGGCCCCCCGACAAAATCTCTGTAACCCTTCAAGGTTCTTTGCTTCAATCCCAAAAACCAGGGATTAGTTAGGCAGGCTGGATATGAGCTCGGAAGGGTTCGGGCTGGCTCGCTTTTCTCCTTTTTTTTTTTTTTTTTTACCCTTTTTCTGCAGCTCTAAAACATACTCAGATAGTCAACACCGTCTTCGTTTCACCTTATCTGCGAGCGAAGCCAAAGCTAGAAGCGCGAGACCAGCGCTTTTTGCGTTTCTCCCCAGCTCGCGCGCTCGAGCAAAGCCTGAACGCACGGAGCTTTCGTGCTCGCGCTTCCAGCTTTACCTTCGCTCGCACATAAGATGAAACGAAGTATAGGCCAACAAGTTCTTTTACATTCAGATACTTCCGCATGCGGCCACATACGCTACAACACCGCATATTTATCTCGAGTGAACGGAACTTGAACATCACAGCAGAAGGAAAAAAGATGGGTATTTTTATCCGAACTTTGAGCTCTACCCAGAGAGTTGAAAATTTGTCGTTTTAACAACGGCACACTGAAGAGTAATTGTATCACTATTGTGTTTTTGTTTTTTTTATTTGTTTTTTTTTGTACAAACTAATAATCATGAGTCATTACTAGTCAAAGATATTGCAGTCGGAGAGACACAGTCTGACCATTTCTGGGGCATAATATATAGGTTCGTACTACAGGTGTTTTCTAGAGTGACGGCCGCCTCGTTGAAGCTACTAAGAAGAGTAAAAACAAACTTACATAAAAACTGAAACGGTTTATGGTATATTTCATCTATCTTCAGCCTTTGAAAAAAAATTCTTCGTGGCCAAACGAGCATTTAGTTTCTGTCAACAAATGTAACTGAAAACTTGGCACCCGACAAATATCTTGCGTATCAGCAAAGAGAACGGGAAACACGGAGATTGAACCGCAAAATCACAATTTTCTTCGCGTAAAATAGTGCAACTAGCAATAGTAGCATATTATGCCATTTATTAAAAGACAGCAGGTATTACGAAGTTTTCATTTTCTTCTGTTCGCATTTGTTCGCTGATGAAGAAATGGAATGCCCAGATAGCCTCTGCAGCCCTTACATAATTGATTGGGGCTTTGTCACGGTGGGCGAAGGCCATCTCCAAAAAAAAAACCCAGGAGTTCGGAAGGTGTGCTACCGCAAGTTTTGGGGCTGCTTCGCTAATTTAGGCGTCTGGCGTTCCCCGATAATTACAAAAGAAGCGGAATAGCGGTCAGCTCAACGTCGTCACCAAGCAGGAAATCATACCGAAATGTGTCCTTGAACATGTGCGAGATCTTTACCCGAACCCAGCCCGGATTCGCCACAATTCATCTACGAAAAAAACTATAAAAAGGGGTAGGCTTAAACGATTTGGCGGTTTTTGAATATAGTCATGCGGACTAACTGTCCACAAGTACGGAAAGAAATGCAGTAGAAATGCAGAGCTCTATTGTGTTCTTTATGTCCATATTTGTCTTTCGCGCTGTACGCCAATTAAAATGAATTCTGCAATATCTGTAGATTATGCCTGGTTGTTGTCTTTAAAAGAAAAGTAATCAAGCAAGTTCGGTATCGTGCCACAATTTGTGCATATACAATTTTATGTGGAATTCAAAGTCAAAACAGTACTTCCGCGGGAAGTAATGCATCCGTCGTTCTTCGTCTTCCTGAAGCTATGAACTGCCGATCTCGGCTACAGGACTTTTTGGTCCACAAAATATCACGCTCAGTAGAAAATTCGCCTTTTCTACCAGAAGTACTGGAAATTATTTATTTTTCAAACAGGTCGGGTGGTGATGCGTGTTTGAGTGTAGGACCGTTGACTGGGCACTGGTTTGCGCCAAGAGTGCAGTGCTTTTATTCATTATACTATTCGATGAGAGAACAACTTGCCGAGGAGGCCGCGCTGTCCGCGTACGCGGCTTGACAGATAAGGTCGCGAATGCTTTTCACGAATCTTTAAAGACGAAGCCACTTTACGCCAATGAAACCAACTTTATGTTTTGGGCAGACGTCTTGCGAGAGTGGCAGTATTTTAATTATGCCTAATAAATTAAATGTTTAGGACTAAGTACCAACCTTTTTGAGATGTATTAAGAACCAAAATGTCAAATGGAAAGTTCTAGAGCTGCTTGAGAAACACCCGATTAGCTGTTTGCAACGTGATAAGGCTCGCGTGGCTTCCTTCTGACTAGTAATAAAGCTTATTAAACATGACAAAATACCCCGTGATAAAGCGCCCGCCCCATCATAAACTCAATTTCGAATGTCCCAAAATTTGTTTTTATAGGCCGGAAAAAAAAAAAAAGAGATGCATGCAAGACGCGTGCCCCACGCTTTATATATCAGAAAAGAACTGCCCTTTGTTTTATATACAACGTTTATTGTTTTTTTTGTTTTTTTTTTCACCTACTGGATATTAGAAAAAACGTGGAAATTAACGTTTTGTGGATGCAGGCGAAGATTGGGTTCAAGAAAGAACGCAACAAAAACCGACTGATTACCTAACATTTGTTAATGGACTTTTTGATTATAAAAAACAACGGGATAGCTGATTTATACAGTTGTTGGGCGTAATCGAAAGCCACGAAATTGTCCAGTGAAAATTAGCGCTATTGCGGTTTGCCAGGCGAGGATTAGGTTCAATAACGAACGCAACTCAAAAACGACCGATTGCCTAAAATTCGCTAATTAACCTTTTAATTAGAAAAGGAAACGGCATCTTGTATTTAGAAAGTTGTTGGCCATAATCGTAAGCCACCAAACCGTCCATTCTTAAAAAGATGTAACGCGCGTACACTATTATACGGCGTCCTCCTAATTTGGGCGCGAAAATATAGTTCTGGTTTTATGTGGGCTCCATCTCCGCGTGGCACAGCCTAACGCCATGAAGCCAAAGCGACAAATCATGCGCATCGCTGCGACAACGCCACCGTAGAAGGGGCGAGGAGTGCGGTGGCCGAAAAGATTGCGGTAACACGATTCGCGTCCAAATTAGGCTTTTTAGGACGCCGTGAGCCACTTCACGTGCACTACATCTCTTTAAAAATGAATGATTTTGTGTTTTTGATGAGTACAGCTAAGGCACAAACCGCGATTGCGTAACTCTGACGTCCTTTTTTAAAAAATGTCTAGTCGTTAAAAAAAAAAAAAAATCGCCCTGTATAAGCACGATTGTAAGGCAGTTCTTTACGTCCGGCGACATCATTACGGCATGGAAGGAGACGTTGACCACAGATCATACTCTGTGTATGATCTGTGGTCACTGTTTTTTTTTTTTTTTTCGTACCACAATGAGCAAACATTTGATACCAAATAAAATAGATTGAGCATTCACCAAATTCGGCTTGTTTACTTGATTCAAATCGATATTTGATTTGATTACACTTATTTTGTACCCGCACACGCCTACTTTATTCCCTTATGAGTTACGAGTGACAATGACATTCTTTTTTGTCGTGCGAGGTCATTGCAATTTATTATTAACAATCGGAGCTCTGCGATTACGCGGAGGAGGCGCATTTGAAGATATGCAAAATTGTTCTGAATATTCAAACAACTTGCTGTTTGGGTCGTTTCCTACACGCGGGACCAATAATAAAGCCAAAACATTATAGAGGAGACAATCTATCAACTCAACGCACAAACACGATGTGAAGCGTGTCTGCGTACGTTGGAAAAGAGATGCCGGCGAGCAAACCATAGCGTCGAATGTCCATGCATCAAAATGTCCGTGCACCGAAGTATCCGCGCACCGAAAAGTCCCACACCGAAAAGTCTTTGCAGCAAAACGTCCGTACACTGAAATGTCTGTGCACCAAAAAGTCCGCACTGAAATGCCCTACAGCAAAACCCTCTACACCCAAAAGTACTAGACCCACTACGGTTGGGATCCTCCGTCACCTCTGCCGGTTTACGAACGTTTATGATGAATCAGAACTGGTCTATGGAGCACCATCCCTGATATACAGAAAACGCCGCTCGTACTTCCCGTTGTCGCCATGAACACGCCTAAACAACAAACGATGCCAAATCAGATATTTATATTAAAATTGATACTTCAGTGACTACTTTTTTGAGCAGAACAAGGCATTTGTGCTCTCTCAACAGCAAAGAATCGTCTTCCGAACCAATGCTAAAAAAGAGCCAATGCAACTCGTCGGGAAGAGCAAGTGCCAAGCTCGCTCAAAACAGCTACTCGGTTGGTTCAGCCCCTTGTGTGCCGGCTGGCTTCTGGATAATCTTTTCAAATCCTTGCAGCTTTCACTTCCTCCACCCCAAACTTGTCAAAAAAAAAAAAAAAAAAAAAAAGGCAGCTGGCAAAAAAAGAAAATAATCGGAAAACGGCGAGGAGGAAACGAGAGGCGTTTTCCTCCTTTCCCAGTGGCGAGAAGGAAAGTGAGGGTCGGGTTCCTTCTCTCTGCTTGCGGGCCGGCCTTTAAAGACACCCCGAAGGTCGCATTCTTTTTTATTGTCTAAAACGATGCAAATTGTAGTCATAAGCCTAGTTCACATGCAGCGGTTTTGGCCCAAGAGCGGCGCGATTTCTGCCGTCGCGGCGCTCTGGCCAGCACCAGCACCAGCAGTGGCACGAGCGCCGCGACGGCAGAAATCGCGCCGCTTTAGGGCGAAAATCGCTGCATGTGAAACACGCTATAGACACGCAAAAGAACACCGCATCGCGAAAAAAAATTTCCCCGCGCACGCGCGCGCGCCTTTTTATTTTGGGCGTTTATATTTCCCGCGCTCACCTCCTTGCTTCCTTTAATCGGTGACGTCAAAAATCAGGAAATTTAGAAGCTATGTAGGCGACATTTCTATAACATTTAATAACGGCAATCGTAAAACATGTTTTTTAATGCAATGACGAACGCACTACGGCCTTTCTTTTTAAAATTCCAAAAATCAGATTTCGGTGTGATGTCGCTTCCTGGATTTGTGTTCTCCCTCGGAAAACTTGACGGCGCTCGATCAGAGGCTTATCACCGAGTCGGGGAAGAAACCGGTTTTTCCCCGCGCCGGCTCCCTTCTATCCCGCCTGCTTACCTTCTCCCCTCTTCGGGTCGCGGTAGCAGCGGCGCTTTGCTTCACAGCGTGGTGCGGAGGTCCGAAAGAAAGTCGAGTCGCAGGAGACCGCAAAATTTGACTCACTGCACTGGCGCGGATCGCGCGGGAGCTTCAAATTCGGCATTTGGAAATTGTTTTTTTTAATTCACAAATGCTGAATTCCCAAGTTTCGAATTTTGAGGGTAATGTCCCGGCATCGTTTTCAATGGTTTCGGATAATAAAATAAATTACGATTTTGATGTGTCAGTGCCCCTTTAAAGCGCGCGCGAACAATCTATATAAAAAAAGAGAGAACTGCCTTTGGTTTACCGTAATATCAGGACGTTCAATTTTGTTCAGCATCTCCCGTTTTGAGCTGTCTCTACCTATCGAGGAAGGCACCTACTAAAACTGTCTAATGCTAGAACGACAAAACCACACACGCATGCACATTTATATATTGAACATATGATAAATTCTTAAAACAGTCGGTAGTTTAGCGCGCGACCACACACGCTCGGAGTATGTAATAACGTAATCTCGCAAGGGTACGCCGGCGGCACTACCGATTTTAGCCGTCCCAGTGTTACCTCATTTGGCCACGGTGACGCTCTCTGGATGGCGATTGCCCCGACTTCGTTGCTGCGCGTCGTGGCGTACTCCGAGTTTAGTTTCGCTTCGCGACTTGCGACCTTTTTTACCTTTTCGGCGAAGATCCAAAGATCAAGCAAGGAGCAGGCTGACATACATGCAGTCATTATGATCCCATTAAAAGAACCAGGAAGCAGACTCAAGATAAATAATCGTTCCTCTAGAGAGCTGATTTGAGTGACTGAAGTGACGTGTGCTTATTTTACCTTGGTCCTCAGGAAACATACCTGCAATGGCTGTAACGTTTATCTTTGTGAATTTTTCTTATCATTCCTAAAAAGAAACTGCTTTCAGAAGATCTCACAACCTAATTAGACGTTTTACCCGTAATAGTCTTAAATCATATTAAACACTTTTCAGAATCGAAAAAAGAAAGATGCACGAAGTTTATAAATAACTTTCTTTCGCAGTTCCACACGCAAAACTGTGAACACTGTAAGAACCCTAGAAACGCAGTGGGCATGCATGGAAACAAATGTGACCATGAAGGAGAAAAATATTGAAGGTTAAAAAGCCTGGCAATTCGATCGAATAAATGGCCCGACCGTTACCACTTCATTAAAAGGGAAGAAAATGTTAAAAGCTTGCAATTACGAAGCCCGGTTCTTCGGCAGGAACTTCGGGGTTGCCTTGTAGCTGGCTCTTCTTCGCCCACCTGACAGAAGCTCTTGATTAACTGTACGGTCTACACATCTTGAAAAGATATATCCTCTGGAAGCTATCATCTAGAAAGCTTGTGCGTAGCGTATGGCGCGTGTTTTCCTCGCTTTCTCTGGCGACGCACAGGCGCCTGCCCGGCTGTGGAGCAGCACACGCTGGGCTGTTGCTTGGAACGCCTTCATGTGCGCTTTGCTTAGGGTGATGACATCGGACCATTTGGTTCCTGATGTTTTTGCAGGCACGCAGCCCGGGGGGGGGGGGGGGGGGGGGGAGCGGGCCCAATGGCTCCCCCCCCCCCCCCCCCCCCCCCGAAATCTTCCTTTTTCCAGGGACCTCCTCTCTTCCCTTCCCTGACCTAATTTTGGTGATCAGCTTGTTTCCAGTCCCCTCGTCGCCATGTTGAAGACGATTATGGTGTCCGAGGAATGTTTTTTTTCGTGCAAGCTGCCTGTACTTTGACCGGTGTCGTACGCAGTTGCTCGTCGCCAGCTGATGCTCGTTTTTGTCGATTGAATATGCTCTTCACTTTTACATAGAACAGAAATAGACGCCACATGGATAACCTTTTCTCGTATGGTAAGTACATTTTTTTTTAATTATTTCTTGAGAAGACTGTTAGAACCGCATATACACGGGTCGAAATAGAGAAAACATGTGGCGCGGGCAGCTACGCGATCATGCTAAAGGCGTAAACGGCAGTCCGTTCTGCAATCGGCGAAGCGGAGAAAGCGCTGACTCCGGTTTTCGGTAACTACTCCCAAACATTCACAAAACGTCGTTCGATCAAGATGTATTCGCAGAACAGGCTCCCTGCTCTGCGAAGTGCGCAGCAGCGCACTTCGCAGTGAGAGTGTTAAAGGGGCACTGCAAGGACTTTTTTAGTGGTTTTTAATTTGCACCGAACCTTAGCGCACTGAACGTAGTAACTTAATAAAACTTTTCTTTTCTCGAATTTCGCTTTATTTTAAAAGTTATAGGCGAATTAAAATGACAAAAACAAGCAAAAAAAAAAAACGACCTCCTTTATGACGTCCTTGGTTGCGTGAGTGGCCATGAACTAGAGAAGGGGTAGCGAGCTTGGCGATTGCTCAAAGGCTTCCGCACTCTGTGTCGACGGCTCGAGAGAGCGCCACTGAAGCATGTTCTGGATAGGCTGTATGAAGCGAGAAGCCAGGGCGGCTCGCATTGCATTTGCTGCGGGATTAAACACTAATTCGGCATGACACTTTGTTGGCCACAAACGACAGCAAACACGGGGTAAAGGTCGGTTCTGAACGGGAGCCACTTCGCGCTGCCATACCTCCAAAGGGCCAAACCGCAAGCCAAAGCTGGTCGCCGAAGGCCTTCGGAACTCGGAATGCTCGGAACCGGTCGCATCTTTGACTGCACCGCCGCCGCGCACATCCGGGACCTTTCTACGCTCGCCGTTCGTCGCTGCCTGATCCCACTACACCTTCCTAGTATGCGCCGCTTTTCCACCGCTTGGTGGCGGATATGTGAACGGGTCATTTCTTGTTTCCATACTTTATAAACTGCATTTGTTTGTTTTTTTCTTATCTAAAATACTGAACATGAACAGAAACTACTTTTATAAATAATCGAAACGGCTCTCGTCAGTTATATTTTGTATTTTGACTAAAAAGCTTTTAGCGGCTCCGACCACTAGAGAGGCCAGGACTTAAAACGTCACGATGTCGTCACATATTGCGCGCTTTCGGCACCGCAGGTCGCCCCATAGGTGGAGGAGGTTTCCGCGTCGTCCTGTTAAAATATGACGCACTGATATTTAGTTACTTTCACCGCGCCCGCTGGCTTGCCGCAACCTCAAGCGACGTGGAAACCGCAAAAAAGGTAGACGCGTAAATATGATTGCAGGGCCCCCTTAAAAAACTGATCTCACTCGTCATCGCATAAAATCTAAAGACACCGCCGTTCTCCAAGATTCAAAAATCACTCTCTCCCAGGGGCGTAGACTTTCCATTTTTCCGGGGGGGGGGGGGGGGGGGGGGCAGGCTGAAAAGTTCTCCGGGAAGGGGGGGGGGGGATGCTTTTCCGCGCAATTTTTTTTTCACCGGCAACTTTCAGTGGTTTATTTTTAGGGGTACAATTTAGAGCGTATGTATATCGCCATATGTCCGTCACTGTGTGCGTTATTTTGTTTACTTGCCACTACTAGAAGCTCGTTATATGGCACGTAAACAGCGTCTCGGTAAGGACCATAACCCGGGGGAAAAGGGGGGGGGGGTTGTGCCCCCCCTCCCCCAGGATGTCAACAGGAAAGGGGCGGGGGGGGGCACGAGCCCCGATGCCCCCCGTAGTCTACGCCTATGCTCTCTCCCCTCTTCGTTGACAATGTTAATACAGTTGCACTTGTCAATCTTATCTCCCTCCCCATACACAATAGTGAACAAAAAGATATGATATTTTGTTTCTTTTACAGAAGTATTGCTCGACGTCTAATGAATAGCCAATTATATTTTGTTTTGATATGGTACACCATAATGCAGCCTTTTTAGCCACCAGGGGTCGGGTTTCAACCCCTGGTGGCTAAAAAACGGCTGAACAACCGACCCCTTGTGTCAACATTGACAATTTCCTGAATTCCGAATGCACCGTCGGTGCCAACCGGTGATCGATGCAAAGGGTTTCCCTACAAAGTACTGATCAGCTTAGGTTTATACCGAGACATAAGGTTTTACGCGGTGTCCCATTTTGTCACAACAGCCAGATTATTGACGACGTCCTCTTGCACTGCTGTTACCATGGTTTTCAATGAATATCGATTACAAAAAAATAGGGCTGGGCGTCGATTAAAAATTTTAACCCGATTTATCGCTACCCTTTAATCGATTAATTA
Source organism: Ixodes scapularis (assembly GCF_016920785.2). Classification (NCBI taxonomy): domain Eukaryota; kingdom Metazoa; phylum Arthropoda; class Arachnida; order Ixodida; family Ixodidae; genus Ixodes; species Ixodes scapularis. Next base: position 207,988 of record NW_024609920.1, read on the forward strand.
ATCGATTAATCGGTTGACTTTAGTAAAAAGCAAAAGTAGACATTTTGTCCTTACAATTTGTTTTATTTTATGATAAACGGCGCATATATACAAACTTAATTGAGAATAAACGTTGATGTAACGCACTCACAGATCACAACCCCAGCTGCGGAGGCAAAGAAGTTTGTTGACATTTTCCGGCAGGAGCGAGTTTCTTTGTTTGTTGACGATCATCCCTGCTGCGCTGAACAGACGCTCGCAGGGCGTTGAGGTGACTGGGACACACATCACACTCTTCACAATTGGCACAATTTGAGGAAACGGGGAGCCCTGAGCTCGCCACCACTGTAGTGGGTCCAGTTCATCGTCCGTCACCTCGGCCATCGATCGATAAAGCGACACTTGGCAGGAGATGGTGGGTTCTTCATTTTCCTCCGAGAAAACGTATTTTCTTTTTTTCTTGGGCGTTAGATCAGTAGAATCGTCCGAAGACGCATGTGTTAGCTGGGAAAGCCTTTCCCACACAAGTTTGCGGCGATCTTTTTCGATGCATGCGAGGCTCTTGAAACGAGGATCGAGACACGTTGCCAGTTCATAGTCGTTGTATTGCGGCCACGCGCGAAGCCTCTCATCGATAGAGTCCACCAGCATGGCCTTGAAGCGGCAGATGAAGGCAGGGTCACAGTCATTCGTCTTCATTTTATTCTTTAGCAGTTTTAAGGCTGGAATAAGTACAGACCGAGTAACGAACTTGTCCCCTCCAAGGAGCTCAGTAATGTCGAGCAAGGGCTTCAAAATTTCCCGAAGCTGCTCCAACATGTCCCAATCGACGTCTGTGAGGTGGGGAATCGACGATTTAATGGTACTGCTGTCCTCCATGGAGCGGCGCAAAGGCTCCTTCAGTTCAAGCAGGCTGGTTATCATGATGTATGTGCTGTTCCACCGTGTTGCGATGTCCTGCTGAAGCTTCTTCTTAGGTGCTCCGAGTTCAGCGGCATGTTTTGAAAGGACGGCCTGGTTGTTCGAACTGTGCTTAAAGTGACCCACAGTACGACGACAGGCGGCTAGCGGTCGCTCCACACCCGTCACGCTGAGCGCCTTGTGGACGCACAGCTGAAGCGTGTGAGCTGCGCACTTCAGACTCTGAAAGTTTGCTCTCTCCACCCCAAGACAGATGTTGCGGGCGTTATCGGTACAGACAGCTTTTACCTTTTCAACGATTCCCCAATCTGTAGCAGTCTCCAATACCTCACTGGCACATTGTTCCGCTGTATGGCGCTCAGGTACGTTTCTCACCTGCAATGTTGCCGATCGAAGCATCCAGTCGTCGTCGATACAATGCGCCTTTATCCCGAGGTAGGCGTCATTGGCGATGGAGGTCCAGAAGTCCGCTGTTAAGCTGATGAAGCTGGCTGCCGAGAGTTCTGCTTGAAGACGCTCCCATCTCGAGGTATACAGGGCATCCACCTTGGCACTCACTGCACGACGGGACAGCGGCTGGTAAGACGGAGAATCCAAGGCAATCTGAAGAACTTTCGCTAGTCCGTGATCTTCCACAATGTTGAGGGGCCGGCTAGAAGAAACAAGCCAAGATGTAAGGGCTTGTGCAATAGTTTCTTCTTTCTTCAGAGAAACCGGCCTCGAAGAGAAAACGTCGATAGTCGTCTGCTTTTTTGCAGATGATTCTTGTTGCAGCGAGATGCTTGGGTGCTTAGCTCTGAGATGGTATTGAAGCGAGCTTACACTTCCGCTATATGCGAAAGCTTTTTTGAAGATGAGGCAGTGAACTTTCTTTAAGTCAAAAACTTCGCCCGCGGGGTTTACTTTAAACCCGAATTTCCCTGAAAGGTTGCCCTTCATACTCCTGTATTCGTCCATGCCTGCGCAGGGTGTTGTGATGAGATACTTCTCAAACAAGTGACTGCGGCGCGACATGAAAGGAAGAGGAAAGACGGGGGCAAGGGAGACGGGGATAATTGGGGAGCGTCGATCCGTCGAGGACGTCCCTGAAGGTGTTATAGGAGTAGTACATGAAGGACAAAAACAGGATGAAACAGCTTCGTCGTTCATGTAACTTTACCCGCACGCTCTAATTCCACGACGTCCTTGAAGCTTTCAACAAACAGAAAATCCCCGGCGAAGGAAAGGCCCCTTTTTACGGGGAAAAGGGAAACGAGCCCATCCGGCTGCGCGCGGCGCCAACTCGTCAAAGACGACGAGAGAACGGGGGAACATCTGGAAGCACTTTGCCACGGGCAGTGCAGGTCCGCCAAGGTCGTTGCGTCAAGAGGCAAAAGCGACGCCGAGAGAGAAATTCCAACCACACAAATAAAACACAGGGTCGAATACTGAAGCAAGCCACGACCACGGCCGGCTTTGCACCACGCTGAACGAGCGGAGAGGCGAGCGAGGTCACGTTATAGCGACCGCAAGGACGGAGCATAACCCACAATGGGGATCAAGGCAGCCTTCGGAAGAGCTCTAGCTTTGTCCCTGCAAACCCGTAAGCCAACATGCTTGCGTGCCTTCAAAAAAAAAAAAAAAAAAAGCTGCTGCGTGTGCTCACCAAAAAAAAGCGCGTAGCTATTGGGCAGGAGATCGAACTATAGGGGGCGCTCTGACCCGTTTGTTTTCCCCACGCTCGGTGTTTACTCAACACAAGGCCTGTGTACATGCCGACAGGCCTTATGGGCATGGCCATGCCATCTTCTACAATAGAGCGCGGGGCACAGCTTAATGTAAAAAATACTAACAATCGACGAAGCGACGTTAAGTCATGTCGTATTACACCTGAGACTGCGGTGGAAGAAATGGGAAGAACTTTCAGTAGAAGGAACAGACACAGAGAACGTCTCAAACTCAGCTAACTGGTTTATTTCTCAAACAGCCTTTAAGTACCCACGGAACTTTTTCCCAACCACACTCTACAATTAAACTCCTTTGTTGCAGACATTTCAAACCGGATGGATACAAAAGATACAAAACAAACCACACATGAGACGAGGACTTAACAATGGGACTCTGCGGATCATCGCAGTGACCTTGACAGTGTGATCTCTGTCAAGGTCACTGCGATGATCCCCACTTCGGCTTTTGTGCTGAGCTGGGATCGTGCATGCTGCATTGTTCATGCAGGCCATAGTGGAAACAAAAGACCCCCTCCTCCTCCTCGCCGGAGAACGCGAACTCCAGCCGAACGCTGACGCCGCGTTCGGTTATGTCGGCCGAGCGCGGCGTCATTGTATTTGTTGTCCCCATCCGTGTAGTTGTTAAGTTAACCGCTTGGGGCGTCACCGAGGTCACCGGACTTCCGTAAAGCCTGCTTTCATTCTGCTTCTGTTTTCGCTTTTTTCTTCCAATCCCGCGTGACTCACGACGAATGATTTGTTTGTTGGGTGTTACCTACGAGGTGAACAAGGAGCAAGTTTGTATGTTCGTTTTAGAGGGAACGGCAGCAGGAGAAAGGAAAAAAAACGTATATTTATTTACTTTTGTTCGCCTCATTTTAACCGATTAACTGGTTAAAAAAATTGATCGCGATTAAAGCATTAATCGATTAATCGGAAGGTTAATCGATCAATTGCCCAGCCCTACAAAAAATTGATTCATATTTAAGTAAGCATCGGTTTCTACTCTATAAATACGTTAATGTACACTGTAAACGAAAAGTAGCCCGGATGGGGGTTTTAAAGAATAAGATACCGATTGAACTCCCAAGCCTAAAGCATTCACTCCCGCACATGGGAGTACAAAAACTAGAAACCACCACTTTACTCTGGTCGCTAAGAGACGAGGTATAAAAGCGACAACACCTGATTTTACTCCCATTTTAAACTGGAGTTCTTGTATGACAACCCTCCGCAAGACGAAATGGGAGGTGAAAATACTCCCACCCGTCCACCCGTCTGCGGGAGATCGGCCGCCATTGACGCAGCCGGCGTTTCCCCCGTCCCGCTCAGTCCCGGCTTTGGCACCAACGGGTTTCCCGTCGTGGAAGAAGTCGTTATAATGGGTCCAAGACGTTTTGGGGCTGGTTTTTGTCCAAAATACCGACGCTCTCGAACAACAAATATTACACCAGTGAAAAACCCATCACAAAATACGAACTTTTCGCTCAATTTGGCGAATACTCAAAAGTTGAGGGTACTATGGGGAAGCAGAAGACAATCCAGCTCTTTTCGGGCAGACTCAAGTATAGTGCAACCATTGTGTGTTGTTTAAAGGCCCTTTCACACCGTGCACTTTTCTGGCGCATCTTGACTCGCGAAACGAGTTTCGTGAAATGAATGCGCCGTCTGAACAGGACCGAAAAATGTGCGTCTGCATCTCCCTGGGTTTTCACGAAAAACACAGCCAACGGCCTCTCGAGAAAGCTTTCACGCGATCTCGAAAGGATAAGCGAGCCGTTGGCGGGGCCCAGTGGAGGATTAAGAGGGAGGGGGGGGGGGGGGGGGGGGGGGGGTCTGTTCAGATGTTCTGACTTCCTCTTGATTTGTGCATGTGTAAAAATTTAGGGCGGGAAAACAAAGGGAAAGGGTGGGGGGGGGGGGGGGGGGGGGAGGGGGGTTTCAAAAGACATCTGATACGCTAACCTCCCCTCTCTGGAAATACCTGCGTCGGTACCTGGCGGGGCCAGATTTCTTCCCGATTCCAAGCCACAGCAGAAAAAAAGTAAATAAACACGGCGCGATCCACGGATGGATACGTAGGTTGCGTTTTCTTGGTCCGCACGAGTTTGGGTGCGCACAGGTCGGTGGCGCGTGGCAGCTTTCTCGATTTTTGTGCACTCGTAGCGACGAGCGCGAACATTGCACGTCGCCGCCAAGAATGCTCTATTCGCGTCGTCAACGAGCCCGGAGAGCGCTGCCCGACGGCGGTGACTACCCAGAAGCCCACGCGCGAGCGCCCCATTCGGGAATTCGGGGCAGCTGGGGCCAGTGTGGTGCTCGAGGCGCTCACTTCTGCGATCTGAATCTGCCGTTCTTGCCGCGTGTCGTCTGCTGTACACGTTTTTCCGTGCTGGTGTGCATTTCTAACGTTCGTGCGCTCGACTGGGCGATTGTGCGCGTGGACGTGGACTGCTCCGAGGATGTGCTACCGCCGTTAGGCCTATCTGTCCAACGAGCCCGGGCCCATAGGCCTAACAGCCGGTGGTGGTGGTGGTGTGCCGGCGAAAGCGGAAAGCTCCATGACGCGTCAAAGGTAGAGTTAATTAGAATTAACGATGACCTCATGTGTGTGCTATATTTTATCATGTGCTAGTCGTACGTTAAGGCAGCCGTTCCCGGTCGAAACAAGCGCCATCGAATGTACGGGAACGGAATTCGGGGCAGCTGGGCCCAGTGTGGTGCTTGAGGCGCTCATTTCTGCGAACTGAACCTGCCGTTCTTGCCGCGTGTCGTCTTCTGTCCACGTTTTCCCGTGCTGGTGTGCATATTTAACGTTCGTGCGCTTACTGGGCGATTGTGGACGTGAACTGCTCCGAGGATGTGCTACCGCCATTAGGCCTATCTGTCTAGCGAGCTCGGGCCAATAGGCCTAACAGCCGGTGGTGGTGGTAGTGGGGTGCCGGCACAAGCGGGAATCTCCATGACGCGCCAAAGGTAGAGTTAATTAGAATTAAGGATGACGTCATGTGTGTGTGCTATATTTTATCATGTGCTAGTCGTACGTAATGGCAGCCGTTCCCGGTCGAAACAAGCGCCATCGAATGTACGGGAACGGTGGACCCAATGAAACATTTTAACCAAGCCGGCCAGAAATTTTCATCTGGAGTGTCTCGGCTAGGTAAACGATAGCAGCGGTCCGCGATGAAAGTGGGACTGAAGTTTTGCATTGTTTGCAAAGGTTCTGTGAAATGCGCTACAATTTCAAACGCGTACGTTGTGTAATTAGGCTTCGTCCGCTTTCTTCGGTGTCAGTTTCTTGACTCGGCGAACAGATTGGCCATCTGTCAGAAAGAGGTCACTGTGGAATATCGATTTTATTGAAGTATTCCGGCGGAATCACCAGAGTCGCTTGACACCACTCCGGAAAATCCGCCAAGCAGCTAGTTTCGACAAACCCGATAGTGTGATTTGTGTTTTGTCACATTTGTGTGAGATTTTGGAGAAAATAAATGCTGGTCTGCATTCGTTATCCCCCAACATTTGTTTGTTTTCGATCTGCTAACCACTACCCCGAATCGTTGTTTTGAAGCGGGTCCAAACCACGGGAACGAAAAGGTACCGACTGGGAATCGGACATACGGTACGTGTAAATACGACGCGGTTGCCGCGAAAACACGCATGCTCAAGGTGGCAGCTCGTCGGGATGCGCTGGCTGGCCGCGCTGATAAACCAGACATTGGCGTGGCCAGGTCGTGTTCAAGGGTCGAAGCACCTTCGAAATTGCATGGTTTTCCTCTTTCCCCCTTTCCCTTTTTCATTGTCAGCTTTATTTATTTTTTTTTTTTTTTTGTGAAGGCATTAAAAGTCCTATGTGCTTCTCTTTCTGTTCGACAACCCACTACGGCGAGGGGCCGGAACATTCCAAAGCAAAACGAAGATGACAACACTGTCTGTGGACTGCGTGAGCGTGAGAAATAGAAGTCCGGCTCCGGCTTTCCGAAGAGCTCTCGCCAAACTCGACAGTGGCTACGTTTCCATGGATGCGACCATGGCGCATCGAATCGAGATGTGACCAGTCAAGCGCCCGCGATCCTCCTTTCCCTTCCTCGTCTACCCAATCATAGGCGGTTAATCTCGATTCGATTCGCTACGATCGCATCCATGTAAACTCAGCCAGTGTTATTAGCAACCTAAGCCTTTCTTCGGGCTCGCAGGTGCGGATGACTCCGCTCCTGACGTCACATAAGCCGCGAAATCCTAACCTCGAAGGACGCTGGCCTCGCCTCGGAGAATGCAGGCGGCTTGAATAAAGTTCCCCTACTCTTTGAGCCTCAAGGACTCCACGCCACTATCAGGGCAGCGAAACAAAATTTCAAAATAGCAATACTTTGACTTTGCAAACCCTACAACCCTACAAACAGGACGACAAAATGACAAACAGCTTAGCTTTCTTTTTTTCTTTTCGTCCCGTCTTTTATTTGTTTTGGGGGCATACCAAAATGTAAAAAAGAAAAAAAAAAAAAGAAAAAAGCGGGAGAGAAATGCGGCAGCATATGCACCGTAGAAGCACTTTGGAATGCTCATAATTCTTTTGGTTTCAAAGCGTACCGAGGTTACTTCTTTAATCACTGCAGTGGGTAATGTTTATAATCTTGCGTTCAACACGTGAGTCGTGAAAGTTCCTTTACGTATATAGACTCTCAAAAATTAATTCAATAGCCAAAGCTGTCGCTTGACGCTTTTTTAAATAATGATTATTGACCTACAACTTCAAGCGTGCCATCAACGTCTCCAACAGAGTCGGCACATTCACGTCAGGCAGCATCGTCCGCCCTAGGCGAGAGCAATGTCATGGCCAACGACGTCGGTATCAATGTCGCAATCCTCGGGTTTGGCCAATCACCAGCCTGTGCGGAGCATTCGTTTCATTAAACAAACTGTCTGAGGAAGTTCTGGTTTGGACACAGATGTGAAGGGACCGCACCGCTTAGCGCGTGTCACCGGTAGAGACAATTTGCCTTGGTCCCCAGGTCTTGTATTCTAATGTCAACCGCCTGCTGCAAATCCTGGCCACCATGCCCGTTAGCGCCGCTGAGGCGGAACGTTCGGTCTCGAGACTCCGAAGACGGGAGCCATACCTGAGAGCATCAACGTCCCCGGAGCGCTTGCTACTCCGCTCTTAGCTCAGACCAGAAGCTCCGCCTTCAGCACGAGCTCGCTGGCTTCCGCTGTGCTTTGTTTCCGCGCGCCTGCGCGTTCAGACTTGTGCCAGCAAGGGCAGAAAGCTCGCGCTGAAGGCGGAGATTTTGAACATTCACGGGAACATCCAAGACAGCTCCGAAAGGGTCCTCTCGCTTCTTTCGATCGACCGACCCCGGCTTCCACTAAATGTTTAGACCCCACAAAACGATAGAAACTGGTACTTTTCTCTGCCACTTTCTCGGAAAACCACAACGAAGAACGGAAAAAACCAGAAACATGACCACAACACAATCATTTCTGAAAAATGTGCGCAGGAACAATGAGCGTGACGTTTCACTTGCTCGTTGCCCCGGTCAGTGCGCATTGGAGTTTTTATGTGTAATCGTATTCTAAACTTCGCTATTCTTTGGCACTCTTTCGTAGTTTTCATTCATTGGATACCCCAGTGTTCCACAGAGAAGGGAACGCACCGGAATATTTTGTGAGCCTGTCTAGACTTTTTTGTTCAAAGCGCATTATTATATTTTATGGTTGCGTGTTTTCGTTGTTCCACAGTAAAGTTCCCCTCTTTAAAGATCGGAGGGACGAAATAAAAAAGGTTGAATTCTTGTCTTCTGAGAAACAGAAAAATAGCAACTAAAATTGTGTTTCCAGGATTTCTTTTCCTCTTTCTTGGTTTTTTTTTTTTTTTTTTTTTTTCTACTTTTGAATGGTCTGGGCAAAGGAAAGCATCCCCTGAAAACATTTCCTGGCTACGGCACTGGCGGACTGCTTTCTAACTGTTCGCGTACCGGATCGCCGTGCAATGCTCGAAAAGGACAACGAGCTGGCGTGTTATCTCCGATGGGTGGAAAACGCACCAATCGACTGAAACGTCAAAGGTTTGACGAACTTCGAGCTTTTAGGGTAAAAGTTCGAAGTTCGTCGAACTTCAAAAAACCGGCGGGCGGTTTCATTTAGATTCAAGCAGTGAGGTACATTCGCAATTTTACATGCGTTGCCACATTCCTTGCGAAAGACAATGCCGTTTATTTCAATCATCAGGCATGCTTGGTTTTAAAGAAACAGATTCCCGAAGGAGCGAGGAAGGACGACGGGTTTTTGACAATTGTCGTTCGTGCCGTATTTGAAGCGCGCTATAGCCGAAGAGAGATGTTAAACTTTTTTTAAGAATGATCTATGTATAGCTTAGGTAAGTGTCGTCTTAAGATATGATTATTGTTGTTCAAGACGAGTTTCGAAGAAATATCAAAACATATACCTACGGGCAATTATGCCCTAAACTTGGTAATTTTTTTCGCCTACATTCTTTAGGTATCGCAGTTAAATTAACACCAGAGACAGTACATATCATTACCATCTACAGAATACAAAATTATGTATTTCTTTTTTTCCCCCCGTTGAGGAACAAATTAACTCATGGGGGAAGATTTCTAATAGTGTTCAAGTTCAGCACGTCATAAAAAAAAAAAAAAAACATTTTTTTTTCTCAATTTACGTTTTTGGGACGTGTTTCTTTTGGCCTGTACACATTTTGGTGGGAGAAACTTGTTTCATAGTTCTGGGCCTCTGAATATGCAAGAATACAACACTTCCGGCTGGTTCTTGATAGTTCTTTTTTCTCCCCAGCTTTTTATTTTTGCATTTATTGTTATGTTTATTAATTGATTATTTTTTACCAATGGCACAGTTATTTAAGGCGAAAAGACATGGCTTTGAACTTCCGAGCCACCGAGCATGTGACGAGTAGTGCCTTCTGACAACGAGTTTCTAACAATGACCATCTACGCGATCTTTTATGCAGTGAAGAGCGACAGTAGCTATACATATGCATAAATAATTTCAGATTAAAAGAAGCTAGACCACGCCCTCTTTCCCTGTATTGTTTTCTTTAACAGTCCGAAATATCTGGAAGGGGGGGGGGGGGGGGGGGAGGGACTGGAGCCCCCCCCCTCCGTTTTTCCGCTTCCGACGCCACTGGTATTGTAGAACGCTCCTCGACCTCAAGTTGCATCAACTTCTGTGCTTTTTGCTCGGCGTTTCTTCCGCCCCGAAAAATAAACCTCCAAAGCAATTACAATAAAAAAAAAATGTCAAGATGCAGGCAAGCTGGTGTATGTTGATCATGATACAAAATACCCCGAGACTGGGAATGAAATTCGCAAGAAATAGTGTAAAAAGAAAGAAAAAAAGGAACAGGACAACGTCTCAAACTCAGCTGAGTTGAGTTTGAGACGTTTTCCTGAGCTGAGTTTGAGACGTTGTCCTGTCCCCTTTTTTTCTGTCTTCTTACAATTTTTCTTTAAAATTTCATTCCCAGAGCTGAGTTTGAGGCGTTGTCCTGTCCCTTTCTTTCTGCCTTCTTACACTTTTTCTTCAAAATTTCATTCCCAGTCTCAGGATTTTGCATCATGTACAAACTAAACTTACTATATGCCAGCGTCACTCGGGCGGCGTTTGATCGGATTACTACCAGCGTGCAAGGGGGTAGGGGGGCAGTTTGCCAGATCACTTCAAGGTTTCTCTGAGCCTCAACCACCTGCCTGCCCCCGGCCGTTTTGAACTGGATGAGTATCGTTAAACAGTGCGTTCGTAGAATCACTACTTCGTGATGCACGTTAATGACCACCCCGGGCTGGCGGTCACAATTACTGATCTATTGTCACAGGTCACTCTGCACTGGCAAATATTCCAGCACATCCCGGACACTCGTCGTCTGATTTAATTGCCTGACCAACTTCGCGCAGTCTAAATATCACACCCGAACTTTTCTAAACCTGATTTCGTGAAAACCAGTGTGGCGTGAAAACGTTATTTGAAACTGAAATTGGTGGCGGAACATGAAAACCCGACTTCGAACTTTGCGCACTTGGACATCAAAAAAATTTAAAACCTTAAAAGTTTTTTTTTCTTTTTTTTTTTTTTAATTTTGTTTTGAAAGAGAATCGAAACCTTCGACCTTTTCGAACTTTATGTAAAAAGAAAATCGAAATCTTGGAATTTATCGACCTTTGTCTTTAAAAATTCGAAACGCTCGAATTTTAGATCTAAAGCAATTCGAAACGTTCAAACCTCTCGAATTTCAAATTAGGGAAGTTCGAAATCTTCAAATTTATCGAACCTCAAGTAAACAAAAATTCGAAATAATCGACCCCAACTTTTAGAAACCGTGAAAGCTTCGAACTTTTCGATTTCGAAACCTTGCGATTTAGGAAAGCTGCGAATTTTTCGATTTCAAACCTCCGTATGGTCGAAAATATAGAAGCCTTTCGAATTCGAGCATCAGTTCGGGTCGAAAATATCGAAACCTTTCGAAATCAACCCTAGGGTGGTTCGCGGCATCCCTAATCACGTGCAAAAATAAATATGTTCAAAAATTCATTTGTAACAAAAAAAAAAAATAAAGATTTTGTATCAAAGCGATAGGCAGCATTATCTTCAATCTACCTTTCAAATTCAGGTTCCGATAATTTTAGTGGTTTTAAGTACTATTTGTATCCGATAAAGCGATTTTATCTTTTTCGGTTTTGAAACCGAAACCGAAACAGGGTGCCTATGGCAGGTGGCGCTAGCTATCGCCCAAAATCTCCCCGCTCATATCTTGTTTTGAGTGGGCGTCCATAACTTTGCTCTCAGAGGGGAGTCGTCGGGTGTCGTCGTCTTGTGCCGGCGTTCGTCGCTTATTTTTTACTTTTAAGAACCTTAATAATGGGCGTTTTTTACTAGTACCTTGATCAAGAGTGTCAAACGGTATCTCGGAGACGCCGCGTCTAGTCATAGACCGTTGGCTGGCAGCGAGAGGCTACGAAAACTTCAAACGGCCGGTGAGCACAACTCTTTTCTTTGTTCAGAACGAAGTGTTACTTTTGCCGTAAGCTTGCTAAGCTACGCTCTAACCTTTAGCCCCTTTCCCTGGCAAATCGCGAGCGCTTGTTTCGCACTTGGACTCGTCTTCGTGGTTGTGCGACGGCACCGCGTTGTATCGGATCGCCTACTTCTGATGCTCGTAACTGGGCTTGTAACAGTACCGCATCCCTCAGATGTCCACGCAACTTTCTATTGCGAAGTGGCACTGGCACAATCAGTTTCGTGAGTGCCACAACATCGCCAACAGAAATATTGAAGCTGAAATGTTGCGAGTGATTTCCGAATAAACTGCTCCGAAAAAGGCAGAGAACTTCTGTGGCTCGCTCGACGCGCTCCGCCCCTTTCCCACGGATCGGTTGGAGCTAGACTTTTAGTAGATCGTTTTCAGAGGCTCTGTACTGCTACGGGCGCGCGCTTCAGAGCATGCATCGCGAAGTGGCAGCGCGGGCTCCCGCTACGAATAGCGTGGTCTGAAAACACGGCCGCTCGCCGAGCGCTCTACCGGCTCCAGATTTACCAGCGGCACAAGAATCCGCCCGGCGAGCGCGTGCTATTTGCCAAGGGAAGGGCTACTAGTATGCTTGTGACCTGGGCCGGTTTGCTGGATAGCGACGTTGTGTTTGTCCTTTACCTGTCTCGGCTTTCAGTATGTCGAATGCGCCAAGCGACTGAGAGGAAGAGACGAGTGCGCGAGGACGTCAGAACGCTGAGCTCTGGTCGGATTGATTAGTGGGTAGACCTAAATCCCTTGGTCTGCACTGCATGTGTCGAACACATTCTGATGCAAGAGCATAACGCCAGACGCATTCTAGCTCGTTCGACAAGTGCAATGAAGACAAAGGCAGCTAAATTTAGATCTACCCACTAATCATTCAAACGAAAGCTCGGCATTCTGATGTCCCCACACTCTCTCATTTCCCCTTCTCTCTTAGTCTCCTGCCCAGTATTGTTACCTTCAATAACCGTTTATGTCGTCCAAGTTTGCCACGTTTACATAAATCTGACTTGAGTGCGTAGACTTTAATTATTCTCAGAATTAAGCCGATACGCCAGCATTCACCTTAAAGGGGCCCTGCAATCATATTTAAGCGTCAACCTTTTTTGTGCTTTCCACTTCTCTTCTGGTTCGGGCAAGCCAGCGGGTACGGAGAGAGTAACTAAATATCAGTGCGTCATATTTTAACCGGACGACGCGGAAACCTCCTCCACCTATTGGGGCGCCCCGCGGTACCGAAAGTGCACGAAATGTGACGTCTTTGGTCTTGGGATTACTACTGGTGAGAGCCGCTAAAAGCTTCTTTTAGTCGAAATACAAAACATAAGTGGCAAGAACCGTCTCAATTATTTATGCAAGTAGTTTTTGTTCAGTATTTTAGATCAGAAAAGAAACAAATGCAGTTTATAAAGTCCGGAAACCAGAAATGACCCGTCGACATACACGCCACCAAGCGGTGGCGTGTATGTAGGATCAGGCTCCAACGAGTGGCGAGCTTAGAAAGGTCCCGGATGTATGCGGTGGCACTGCGGTCATTTACGGATTCAAGGATTTGACCGGTTCCGAGCGTTTGGCACAGGTTTGGCTTGCAGTTTGGCCGTTTCGCGGTATGGCAGCGCGAAGTGGCTCCTGTTCTGAACTGATCTTTACCCCGTGTTTGCTGTCGTTTGTGGCCAATGAAGTGTCATGCCGAATTAGTGTTTAATCGTGCAGCAAATGCAATGCGAGCCGCCCTGGCTGCCTGCTCCTACAGCCTATCCAGAACACGCTTTTGTGGCACCCTCTCGAGCTGTCGACGCAGAGTGTGGCAGCCATGAGCGCTCGCTGCGCTCACTACCCTTCCTCTAGTTCACGGCCACTGAAGTGGCCAAAGACGTCACGAAGGAAGTTATTTTTTGCTTGTTTTTGTAATATTAATTTGCCTATAACTTTTAAGATAAAGCGAAATTCGAGGGGAAAAAAAAGTTTAATTAAGTTACTATGTTTAGTGCGCTTAAGTTCGGTGCAAATTAAAAACCAGTAAAAAAAAGTCATTGCAAGGCCCCTTTAATGCTTAAGTCCTATCCTAAGATGGCACCATGTTGTGTCACATCTCAAAGTTAAACCAGCATTTCCAACTCAAGCCGAACATTGTGATCACATTTTCTGTCTGGTGTTCCGCATGCGGTGGCCTTTCTGATAGCATAAAGATCTTAACCACTGTCTTTGATGCTCTGCAAGAAGTTACAGGATGCAAGAAAGCGCTGATAGTTCTGGGCCTTGCCACTCTAGAACCGAGGGAACAATACTGCACACGACATGGCGAGCAAGATCGTTTCCAACGGCTTTCAAGACACTACAGCTACTTCGATCATGGTTGGACCACAAGGACGAGAGGTTCCAGTGCAAGCAGGAGCAGCACTGAGGTAGGAACTACTTTTTCTGCAGTACCAGCACTTTGAGCTCGCGACGCCATTCCTGCTTACAACTTACTCTAGGGGCTCCCTCCGATGCGCAAGGCCAGAGTGGGTGCCGCCCTCGCCGAGCAGCTCAGCTATTTGCGACTCCAGCGAACTATAGGGGCGCGCCGGTCAGGCAGTATGGCTGGCGAAAGGAGGTTGCTTTCGTCGTTCAGCACGCTGACCACCATAAATTCTTTCACTGCAGCGTAAGATCGGTGTTACATGTGAAAGCAAAGCGATTTTTCGACGGTAGAAACCTTCTAGTCAGTGCGTAGGAATGACACGGCGGAAGCATAACAATAATTACTGGAAGCAATGTTTGTTTTTATGCTGCCTACGTGAACCAAGCAGCGATAACAGACGACAGAGTGGAAACGACCTCCTCTCCTGAGCTTCTCGGTGTTGCCGCTACGCAGCGTTTATTTCGCTGGAGTCTCCAATATTCAGCTCATTTACAATGGCAAGAAAGGTTTTCGTTTCTTCTCGAGAGAAACTTACGGAGGGACACCCAGGATTGTGCCCACTTTTTTTCTGCTGCCAACAAGACAAGACTCACCGCCTCCATGTTCTCAGCTAGGCACATAGCCAGGATTTTGATTCGGGGGGGGGAGATGTGCCCGGTTTTTGCTACCAAGTCTGCCAATACTGAGTTGGCGGCGAAAGGAAAAGGAATGCTATACTCTAGCTCTGCAATGCCTATACAGTTACTCTATATCTGGACTAAGCGCAGCGCTCGCGTTAAGCGCTCGCGTTAAACCACAAAACTAAAAAAAAAAAAAAAAGATCGCAAGAGTGCAAAGACAGGAAAGGACCTTGAGACAAGTTGAAAAATGTGTCATCTCGGGATCATCCTTTTGTTAATTTTATTTCTTACGTTTTGTAACAAGTCGTCGCAGATTGTCATTGCAAAGCGGCTTGAATAGGTGGACCAGGTAGGTTAAAGGGATACTGAACCGAAATTTGGATTTCCCAGAGTAAGGCTGCAGAAGTGTTGAACCAGATGCTACGAACTCCAAAACATCCCTCGTACATCGATATCTCAAACAGATGGCCATACTTTTGCAAAAAGAAGGGCGCAATCAAGCGAGTTCTTTGACGTAACTGTCCTCCGGGAGAATTTGAGAATGAGGAGAAGCGCCCTCGCTTCTCTCCTCCTCGCTTCGGTTCACCAGCTTGGCGGGACATAGCAAGGAGAGAGAATGGGAATTGTGACGTGCCTTGTCTCGTCGGCCGGGTTCAATCGCGCACTTCTTTCCCAAAAAAATACGCCGATCCGTTAGATATATCGCCGTATGTGTGGTATTTTTTGGTTTTGCAACTTCCCACCTATCCGCCCGGCCTTGTTTAGTTAGCTCGAAATCTCGGTTCAGTATCCCTTTAACACGCGCCTTAGTGTTACGTGTGCGACATAGTGGTCGTCCCCCACTGCAGTGGCGTGGACAGGGAGGAGGCTTATGGGGCTTCAGCCCTCCCTCCCCTGGTCATAAAGATCCCAGCCTCCTCAGCCAGCCCCCCCCCCCCCCCCTCCTAAAAAAATCTACGCATGGCACCGTGAAAGTGGCAAGTTATCTTCTTCGACAAGGAAGGGCACATGGGGGTAAATTACCTTGCTGCAATTTTAGGGATTTCTATGGTGCAGTATTTGCTTTAAAATGTCAGGGGAAAAAGTATATTTTGGCTTTTAAAAAGCTGCATCCAGTTAACATCTGCAACAATTTTTCGTGCAGCGAATTGCCCTATGACGAATCGGCCTATTCGACGAATGAACTGCCGACGAGTTGACTGTCGACGATTTGTCCTAGACCCTCACCACATCATCTCAGCTGCGATCTACAACGCAGGACGACATTGCATTCCTATAGGACAGGGGTCTCAAGCACGCGGCCCGCGACTCGCTGGGACGCGGCCCGCAGGCAACCGGCTACGCGTTCCGGTTCCTGTGCGCTGGAAATGGCATGCGCCATAGTGATCTCATCACGCCGATTCATTTCCGCTCGAAAAGTAGCTCTGCTATTTTAACATATTCACATAGTTTATACTTATCTGTGCTCATTTGCCCTTTGTTTCGCTTTATTTTTTTGCTTCCCGGCTTTTTGTAATGTACAACAATTACGCTACTGCTGCAAGCGCAAACTATTCATTTCAGGATACATCTCGGCTGCGCGAACTCTCTATCAGCAGGAGTAGCTGCCAAAGATAAAGCTACGAGGTCGGGACTAGATCCATCACAGTATTTTCTCAGTGTGTTGTAATAAAAATCGTCAGGAAAGCAAGGACTGTCAAATTAACTGATTGATTTTTTAGAGACAAGTTGGGCTTGGTGAATTTCCGAGCATATTAAAGGCCGCCGTACAGTTCGCGCTTTCCACTTTTTCTGCGTTTCCTCCTCTCCTGCCCTCCTTTCCTCCCTCCCCCACCTGTTTACCGCCCTCCCCCGAGGGGACAACATGAAGAATGGATTAGGAGACGCCTCCGTTAATCCGGCTTAACCCGCCGAAGAGGGAACCTGCTGCTTGACTAAAAATTATTTCACTGCTCAAAAAAAAAAAAAAAAAAAAAAAAGAAAACGCCGCGGGCAGCGATCGTATGCGCTTTGCCGGATGCGCAACGCTCCGTCCGCCTTGAACAAGCTTGTATGCATTGGACTTACATTTTTTGAAGTGCGGCAGGTTTAGTGTAGGTGTGGTCCTGCAAGACTTCCCTGTCCGCCACAAGCTAGCCAATAATTCAAGAACATAACGACGGCAGCGTAGTCAAACAGTGTAAAATAAAATGTATATAATATTTCTAAGAACACCGTTGTCTTCACTGCTTGACTTTCAAATTCTTAGCGCTGCCAATAATCATAATCAAACTATTTTTTATGATTGAAGACAACTCGTCGTGCATCGACCCCAAGATTACGCTTACGCGAAACATGATTCGGCGCGGGAGCGGCTCGAGTCACCGTAAACATTTTTTTTTTTCAACGTGGATTTTGCTTTTTTTATTTAGCTGAGGCACCACTGGCAGAACACGAATCGCATACTTGGAAGGTATATACCGTCTGAAAACTCATATAGCTGGTTCAGTGAATGCAATACTATCGCATTCGTTGAAGCTTGATTTGTTGATTCGAACTTCAACAAATCACACGCACCCATTCTTCCTATTCCTGTTTACCCAGTCATAGTCGTTCCCTCACGATGCAATACGAGTACAAGTAACTGCAGTTTATGCATTGTTGACGTTAATTGGACAGCCGTGATCACACGGTTTTTAGAAGCGCTATAGAACGAGCACAAGCGTCGAATTCCGGTACACTGATTCATTTCTGTCTCACCGCCGTGACGCCACACGAGAAAAGCGATTTCGTTCTGTCTGTGAAATTAAGAACACAGAAATCAAGCTATAATCCCGGTAATAAAACAAAGCGAAATGGATCTCTGCAGCCAATACCCAACCGTTTGCGAGGTGACTAGGCGAAAGCATATATTAGCTCCGTGCCTTTACCCTCTGCACACTGCCAGAGAGAGTCATACAAACTCCATGGAGCTCTTGTCAACACGATTGCGTTTGCAAGCCTCTAGTTTGACTCGGCTGGGATTCGTCCCTTTCATAGCTCTCTATGAAACGAGAAAGGTAGATACTTTTCTACATTGGGTGGGTTTGCCCGGGGCCTCCAGTTATTTACGGCCAAAATCACACTGGAGGCGCTTCAGCAATGTTCACTCTGGTCGACACACGTGCACACTAAAAATGCCAGTCGCCTGCCTTCCCAAAAGATACTTGAAGAGCCAATCATAGAGACCGACGGATAACGAGGCCGAAATTATGCTTATACCTCAAAAAAAATTATAACACAAATTTGGCCTCGTCATTCCCAAACTGGTTGCCGGACGAAATTCTCTATGCGTATTGTAAGCCAGGGTTGGTAATAGTAACATAAGATACGTACGGCAGAATTCCCTGCCATAAATAAAATGATTTGGCTAACGCTAATGTAACGCGAAATAGGTGCAAAGAGTTTTGCAAAAGGGAGTGTAAACCGAAAAAAAGAAAAAAAAAAGACAGAAGAAAAGGAGAAGTAATAATAATAAAAAAAATCTCTGGCGACGTGGCCAAAAAAAAAATTCTGTTCATGTGATTTTTATTGTCACGTGACCGAACAAAAAAAAAATAAACGAAATACAAAAAGAACACGAGAAAAAATCATCCCCTGCCCGGTTTCGAAGCTAGGCCCTCTTGATCGTGAAACTAGCGCGCTATTCGTTGCGTTTAGTTGCGCCGACATAACTTTTTTTTTTCTTTCTTTATTGCAAGTTGCGCCAACATAACTCTGCCTGTAATGCTCGCGCATTTTCACATCATAGGAGAAAGCTTAGGTGCCTTCGTAGTTTTTCATGTATGTGTTATTTTTACTTGTGGCAAGAGTTCACGTTCCAGAATGCTTTTAGAGTTTTGGAGCAAAACGAGTTTTCTTCATCCGAGTCTTCTTCTAAAGCCAGTAGACCGCACTGGGTCGTCCAGCTAATCAAGCAGCTATTTTCAAATTCTCTGACGTGCCCGTCCTCGCATCCGAGGTCGCCGTTTGACAAGCTTATCTTCCACCTGGTAGCCGGAACCCCAACGGCAGCTATGTTCCGTCCCCACTCCCTCTCGAGAGGATGGCCTCGCCCCGAGGCTAATCCCCTTCTCTAGACACCCTTTCCACCCAACGCTGGCCCTTTCCCTCCCCGTCTCTAGCTTCGGGAGAGAAGGTTCTTCCCTGCAGAACGTCCCGTTTGTACAGCGGCCTTTAAGCAACGAAAACGACAGTGCAATTTCTCTCTTGTTCCATTAAAAATGCTAGCATGCTGGCGGGGCGGTGTGATTTTAATTATTGATATCACATGACGTGAGGCCCCAAAGTAGTCATATAAACCAATCAAATCTAAACATGTCACTGGCAAAACTGTGAGTTACAAAAAGCATAGAGGACGAGGTCTTTTCATATTTAAAATCGTCTAACTCCCCCCCCGTTGCTTTGGCCCTCGACCTTTCCGGTATGGGATATCTGGCCCTCAGACTCAAATGAGTTTGAGACCACTGCTATAGGAGGTGCGCGTCAGAAACGTTTAATAAAACCCAACAAGGTGGGCAACAATTGCCGGCAACTTGCGACGCGCAAACGTTTCTTGGTGAAGTTATGGAGTGCGAAGGTCAGTACACGAGACCTCTCTTGCTTAGGCGACGCAGGTGGACATTACCAGTCGACTGCTTCCGTTGCATTCTCATATTTAAACAAATCTACAATTATTACTGTGAACCAAGAAACTTTTTTTCTTCTCAAGTTACAGTATTTTTTGTGCAAAATAAAAAGTGTTGCTGTATCTTTGTGGCGTTGCAATCACGAGGTGCTTAGGCCTTTCCGTTGCAGTGTAGAAACATTATTCTAAAACACCCTGGCAGAGTGCGCGCTAACGCATGCGCTAAATTTAGTGCTAGCATGCGCTCGGTCGCTCCGGCGAAAAGTAAATCCGGTAGAATAAACACAAATTCGGGACAAAAACAGACGCATGCAACTCTTTCAACTCTCAACGAGATTTATTTCGTCTCCGTTCAAACGACGGCCATCGAGCAGGTTCAGGGGAGGGAGCAAAAAAAGGGGGGGGGGGGGGTGGGTTGAAAGAAGAAAAGGGGGAAAAACAGGTTATTCGCGGCCTTCCCTCAAGGCCCCTGGTCCCTTCCGCCCAGTTCAGGATGGAGGAATTTCATCTCCCTGTCTGAAAGGGCTAGAGAAGCTGAAGCAACGTTAGTGACCGAGCTGTTAATGGCGTACGATTCGGTGACTTCCCTGCCAAATCTCTGCCGGTGTCCTCCCAATACGTGCCTACCTTCGTATCTGGGCGAACAACCGTCGCACTTCATACGGTGTACGACTATTGGATGCATGGAGTCGTCGGGGGGTTTGCTCACCTCTCGCGAGTGTTCCCTCAGGCGCTCATTTAGGCACCTGCCGGTCTGCCCTATATACCCCCCCCCCCACACACGAAAAAAGGATGGTATAAACCACCTCCTTCCTGCACTTAACAAGCTGCTGTCCGTGCTTTTTGTTGCATTGGGTCACGGAGGGTGGGGTATTCACCATTCTGCACATTTGTTGAAGCTTTTGCTTGCAGCTAAACACTACCCCTATCTCGAAGTGATAGGCAATTCCCTTAAGGCGATGTGCGGTGTTGTGCGAGTAGGGGATAACTGCAAAATGTTTTTTACGAGGAACAGGAGCGGCTGGCGGTGCTTGGGAGGCAGTGATCAGCCTCTTTAGTGTCTTTGCCACTAAGTCTTCAGGGTACCCTGCCCTCTTTAGCCTCTCTGTCTGTAGAAGCACGCTGTGCGCGGTGAGATGGGGGCACGACCTGGTTTTAGAGGATTTTAGGAGTGAGTTCACGAGACCCCGTTTTACTGCTTTGGAGTGGGCACTCGTGAAGGGCGGACCGGCTTTTGTGTGCGCTATGTGAACTCCCAGCATATCCCATCGGGGTGCATCTTCAGGTGCAGGTCCAAGTATTGAAGACAGTCTTCAGACGGGTCTTTTCTCTTGAAGGAGAGTCCGGTGGGTCTCGAAGCGAAGGCCTGAATGACAGACTCGGGAGGGGTCTGCTTTGGGTGCACGATCAGATAATCGTCTACATACTGGAACACCCAGCTCTCCGGTGCGGTCTCCTCCATTCAGCTCCTATGCACAGCATGCCCAGCATGCTTCTACAAACAGAGAGGCTAAAGAGGGCAGGGTATCCTGAAGACTTAGTGGCAAATACACTAAAGAGGCTGATCATCGCCTCCTGGGCACCGCCAGCCGCTCCTGTTCCTCGCAAAAAGCGTTTTACGGTTATCCCCTACTTGCACAACACCGCACATGGCCTTAAGGGACTCGCCTATCACTGAGCAAACCCCCGACGACTCCATGCATCCAATAGTCGTACACCGTATGACGTGCGACAGTTGTTTGCCCAGTTGCAAACGTACGCACGTATTTGGAGGACACCAGCAGAGATTTGGCAGGGAAGTCGCCAAATCGTACGCCATTAAGAGCTTGGTCACTAACGTCGCTTCGGCTTCTCTATCTAGCCCTCTCCGACAGGCAGATGAAATTCCTTCGTCCCGAACTGGGCGGAAGGGACCAGAGGCCTTGAGGGAAGGCCGCGAATAACCCGTTTTGCCCCCTCCTCCTCTTTCAACCCCCCCTCCTTTTTCCTTCTCTGCTCCCTCCCCTGAACCTGCTCGATGGCCGTCGTTTGAACGGAGACGAAATAAATGTTGGTGAGAGTTGAAAGAGTTGTAAGCGTCTGCTTTCGTCCCAAATTTTGTTTATTCTTTCCGATTGTTTAAGTATAATTACCAACACGCTCGTTTTTAATGTTAAATCCGGTCGCTGTAGCTATTTTACTATACGAAGTTGGTACCGGTGTGGGCCTTTAGCGACAATGAGTGGAAGTCTGGAATAATAAATAAAAACATGCTCTCCTGGCGCAATAGACGCAGTGGTTGAGTTGCCAGCTGACTCCACTGCTATTGAAGTAATAGGGCAAAGATACGCTAGTTGATCATTTACTGAGATAAAACAACAGAGCGCTAAAGGCTGATTTTGGAGTAGCCATAAATATTCTAAGAATGCGAACCACTTCATAACGGCAGCCACGAGCGAGAGTTAGATGTTTGGTACAGCCCGTCGGTACAGCCCAGAGATGGAGAACGGCAACCTCCCTGTTTGTCGTCTGCTAGCAGAGTCGGGCGCGTGCCCTCTCTCGTTTTACCCAGCCGACCCTGCTGAACTTCCCGGATGTGTGGAGAGGGTGCTGTGGTCTAACAAAATGGCGCCGCCCTGAGAGAACTAAATGGAATGGTCTATAAGCTCCCTACGGAAGCCAGAGTTGCGCATCTGTTTTCCACGTGCCGCCGCGCCGCTATTCGCCGAGATCCGATCACGTGAGGAGCAGACTCAAATGCCGTGCAGGAAAGTAGACGTTGCGTGCGCCCCGGCATACGTTCCCCTGCTTCAGTCAGATCCTCATCTGAATTCAGTCAGATGAGGAGCAGGATGAACGTGCCGTGCAGGAAAGACGGCGCTACGGGGATAAACACGCAACTCTGGCTCCCATAGGGAGCCTATACAGGAGCTCTGCAAGCACTGGTACCACAGATCGAGCAGCACCTACCTCTCCACGCTTATGCCGGAAACTCTCAGCCTCGGGGTTCGGCCGTGGTTGGCGCCAGGCATGTAGCAAGTGGGGGCCCATGGGGCTTGGCCCCCCCCCCCCGAAATCTTCCATTTTGCTGGGACCTCCTGTCCCCCCTCCCCCTCATACAGCATTTTGTCATAGGCGGCCCCGGCCCCCCCCCCTTGCCCGAAACAAAATCCTGGCTACGTGCCTGGTTGGCGCGGTCTCGCACGGCGAGATGCAGCAGTGTCCTGTGAGCAGTTAGAAACAATCTCGCTCACCAGGGCGTGCACAACTACATCCTCTCTTTTCCAGAGTGAGGGTAAAAACCGGATTTTAAGCCTTGTTCAACTTCTTACTAACTGTGCAGCGATATTACCAATTCTAAGCAGTCGCAAGAGATTAAAATCTGTTTTTGCACCCTCCGGTCATAAGCAGTCACGAGTTTGTGAAACAGCCATTAGAAACGTTTCATTTCAGTTAATTTATACCGCTAAAACGATGTCAGTTTTGAGCAGTTAAAGCAGGATCAATCGAAACTTCGAGTTCAGACCAACATCCTTTTGCGAGTTCTTAATAAAGTATTCGCACGACTAGGTTTCTGCCTGAGCACAGGATTAAACGTCATCGAGCTCTAAACTCACGTGCTCCGCATCACGAATGTTCTCAAATCCCCCCAGCTCGTGGGGAGCCGAGGGGAATTTGTGACCGGCCGACAGAATATCTGTTGTTTCGTCAGAGCGACCAGGCCTCCCCTTTGTCCCCCTGCTTTTAGGAAGGTACAGCAGTAGGGCGCCTTTTTAAAAAAAAATTAATATGCTTTTTGTTTGACGAGTTTCCGAAGGTCACCAGCACATTCGAAAAAGGAAAGACTCCGGCAACTCCGACTCGGTTGTGCGAATGCTCGCTTGATATTTCTGCACTGCCTCCTCCTTCTCGTTTTTTCCTTCTCGCAGCTCTACGACATACTCAATTTTCTCCAGCATTAATGATCTCTCATGAGATACCCCGTCACCATTATGCACATTTACAAGGCGATCAAAAGCCTTTTAGCTGCACGAGCAGTTTCTTTGAAGCTCACTACCCATACAGGCATTGTATTCGATCGACTTGTCTTCCTTTTTTCTTAAAGGGGCACTAAACCAATGTCTGCGAAAGTCTATTTACGGTCATAAATGTGGACGTGTGTGCAATAGTTCCCGAGGAATCGATTTCTGATGCTGATTTAAGTAGCAATAGCTACTTAAATTGGTTAAGTGCTTCTTTAATTTTTTAACAGACAATTGCTAACCAACAGATTAAAGCAGGCTCCTCTGTTCCGTGCAATTTGCTCCGTAATCAGTCGGTCAACTTGACCGTCGAACTATATCTTCGATCTGATATGTTTGGTATACTATCCCCATCACGTGAGCAGATAGTTGAAATAGCTGCAAGGCTATGTCCTTTTTATCAAATTAGACCGTCTTCTGTGGTGAAGCTAAGGTTCTTGAGAGGCAGGTGCTTTCTTGTGGCCCTTGTGGGTTGCTCTTCACACGTCCGTTTGTAGAGCAAGGTTTAGCGTGGTGACGGGGTATCTTTTTGGTGGTAGTCTTTATCCGTGCCACAGTTTTCAAGGGCATAAGAGCATTATTTGGTTGACTGACACTTAACTTGGTATTGTGAGTCAAGTAGATTGTCACGGCTGTGCTCATCTTCTTTGTCAATGCTTTCAAAATATTGAGAGGTTATTGTCTGATTGGCCACTAATTGTAACTTGGCTTTGTTACAATTTTTTGTCCTCTGATTCCGAGTTATCAGGTTGTAAACCAGACCGAGGTGCCTGCAATTTGACAGGCTTACTGTTCTGCAAGGTGCATCAATCTTAAAAGGGGACCAGCAGAAATATTCTTCCGCCTGGCGGAAAGTCCTCCTCGCCCTCTTTCTTCTTGTATTGTAGCACGGCGAGACGAAGGGAAAGGTCCCCTTTTGCGCCGGCTTCTTCTGAGAGGGTAAGCCGAGAAAATCCCCGTTCTGAGCGACGGGCGATGGGTGCGGCAGCAGCGACCTCGTGACTTACAGGAATCTTCAGCTCCTATCGCGTAATCTGCCCTATTTTTTTGGCTCTCGCCAAGCCTAGCCCCTCGGGTGTAGGTTTTACAGAGCTGCAAGGCTGCGCCCTCGCAGTCACCGAATTTGAGCTGTCGAAGTTCTTTGGTTTAGCCCGTGGCAAAGTAAACGCATACTTCGGGAGCTGCGATGCATCTCCGCACCCAATGAAGGAACGTTTCATAGATATTATCGGTTCATCAAGAAGCTCAACACACATATGCGAGATGTGGTGATTTGAATATGTAAGGATGACTTACATTTACACAAAACATTCCATCTTCAAGAAAAAAAAAAAAAAAACACGGGTTATCACGTTCAAACCTACCTCAAATTGGGATCGATGGAAAAGAAAACAATGTACCAGGTGCGGGCATCTTGTAGAAGGTCTCTGTTTTCTAGCAGTGAGCACAAATAATTGAAGAACTTTAGCAGACTATGTTTTCAGGCCACGCTATATTTAGCGAGAGCTCGCGCTGCGACTTCGATGCATTCTCCGATGTGCACGCCTAAAGTGCCAGCGGGCCTTTGAAAACGATTTACTAAAATGCCCTGTTGTGTGCCTAACTCGCACAACATGATGGCCAGCAAAATGTATGAAATTCATATTTACAGATTCCCAACAACCACCTGAGGTAAGAGGGCATCAAGGGTAAATTCAATATTAGAAAGTTTTAGTGGGTCTCTTTTAGCCACTTCGTTAACCGTACGGTCCTACCCTACAACGAAATGTAAGCAAGACTCGCTGTTTACATTCTTTATCGAGTACGGCTATGGAGCGGAAAAGACAATATTAAACCCCTTTTTGGCAAGTCTAGCGTGTCGTGTTATGGTTCAACGTTGCTTGTATTGGTACCATAGCACGGGCCGCCACTTCGAAGTATTTGTGGTGTCTCAAAGAAACTAAAGCAAAAGCAGACACTTTTTTTTTTAACGTGACACAGAATTGTATTTAACATTGTAAAAAACTTTTAGGTACCCTACGCCATAGGCGTAGACTACGGGGGGGCACCGGGGCTCGGGACCCCCGGGCCATGATTCTGACCGACATGCTGTTTCGCGCCATGGAACGAGCTTCTAGTAGTGGCATGTAAACAAAATAACGCCCACGTTGCCTTTATTGACAAAATACATGAAAAATGGAATCCCAGCGTGCTTACGTTAGCTTCAATCTCCAGTTCTGGCGAAAAGCTAACGCGCAGCACTCCCCCCATCGCCCCGGGAAAATGGAAAGTCTACGCCGCTGCCCTACGCCACGCAGTTAGCACGAACAAACTATCGGCGGTGTTTCCTACTTTTTTTTTTCTTGTTAGAAGTGAATGATGTTTAGGAAACTGTTAATGCGAGTATCCAACCTTAGCGGTAGATTTTAGTGCGAGCCAATACATTGCTGGGGAAAATAGCAAAAAGCGCCGATGTCGTGTTTTTGCTAACAGTGTCACGTAATGTACAGTACGCATACCGCTGCACAACCAACGCTAACGGAGTGAATCAGTAAATTTAGTGGCCCCCCAAAAAGTGGTGTTATTTTGTTTGGTTTTTTATGGTTGAAAAGTTGTTATTTTTATACAAGCAATTCCGTAAAGAGTGCTTCCATTGGGCACCAACTTACGAGGCATCAATTTGTTCTTATACACTAAATTCTGCATGGCCCTTGCGTAAAAATGTCAATATTGCGTTCGTGCTAGCTGTTTCCCGCACAGTAAGAAGACCAGTTCATTGCTCGAACATTTAAACAAGGCCTTTCTTACGCCAAATAGACATTTTGCGAGTACGCTCTATTACGGGGGGTGCATACAATAATCTACGTTGTTTATATCGAGGAAAGAAAGTGGTGGTGAGGGGAGGGGGAATTGAATACAAAAGACGACTCTAGGGAACCTCAAAGTTTGTAAATATTTCGCACAACCTCTAATGTTGAGTTAATTAAATCACTTTTGGTTTGTCTGTTTCAGAATTTGATAAAAGTCGTGCTAAAGGCCAAGATGAACGAAAAGTAAGATGCCCCTGTTTATTTGAGCAAGAAGCGTGTATATATGAGATAGAACTGAGAAAGCATACGAGTGTAACCGTAGCAATCTCCGACCAAGCCTGAACCTCACTTTTTCTGAAACCATGGAGATGACTGCTTTTGACGACTTGATAAAGCAAGCCAAAGCCGTTAATAAGTGTGACTCGTTGTCAGCTGTGACAATCAAGGCGCTGCAACGATTTCTTGAAACCTTTCATCTTTTAAATGAAGGCGTGTAATAAATCCATTGCCTTATTATGCTTAATTGCTCTGATTTTGTAGCGGTATGCATGCATTACGTGACACTGTTAGCCCGAACGCGACATCGCCGCTTTTTACTATTTCTGCCAGCAACATGTATGTCTAGCACTGAGCTCTGCCACTTAGGTTGGATAGTTGCACAACAGTTTTCTAAACATCATTCACTTTTAAAAAAACAAAATGAGAAAGACCGGCGATAGTTTGTCCGTGCTAACTGTGTAGCAGTATACCTAAAATCTGTTTGCAATAACAAATTGCAAACGCGTTTCATGTTAAAAAGAATCGGCTACATTTGATTCTTTTTTTAATGCTTTAAAATACTTTAAAAGGGCAGCACATGCTATAGCACCGATTTAAGCAGCGTTGAACTATAACACGACATGCCTCGATAGCCGCACTCGATAAAGAATGCTCACAGAAAGGTTATAGCCTATATATTGCTGTAGGGTATGGTTATCCAAGAGCTGAAGACGATCCACTAAAATTTTTTAGTATCGACACACACCATTGCTGCCTTCTCACCTCATGTGGTTGTTGGGATGCGTAAATATAAATGTCATCTACATTCGTTGGCCATCATATAGTGTGAGTTACGCACACAATAATATGTGCTCGCTCGAAAACAGACCTTCTACAAGATGCCCGCGCCTGGTACATAGTTTTCTTTTCCATCGATCCCAATTTGAAGCAAGTTCGTTATCAGCCGTTTTTTTGTTTTTTTTTTGAAGATGGAATGTTTTGTGAAGATGTATGTCATCCTTACATATTCAAGTCACCACATCTCGCACATGTGTTTTGAGCTCCTTGATCAACCGAGAATATTTATGAAACGTTCCTTCAATGGGTGCGGGGATGCATCGCAGCTCCCAAGTATGCGTTTACTTTGCCACGGGCTAAACCAAAGAACTTCGACAGCTCAAATTCGGTGACTGCGAGGGCGCAGCCTTGCAGCTCTGTAAAACCTACACCCGAGGGGCTAGGCTTGGCGAGAGCCAAAAAAATAGGGCAGATTACGCGATAGGAGCTGAAGATACCTGTAAGTCACGAGGTCGCTGCTGCCGCACCCATCGCCCGTCGCTCAGAAAGGGGATTTTCTCGGCTTATCTTCTCAGAAGAAGCCGGCGCAAAGGGGACCTTTCCTCTCGCCTCCCGGTGCTACAATACAAGAAAGAAAGAGGGCGAGGAGGACTTTACGCCAGGCGGGAGAATATTTCTGCAGGTCCCCATTTAACAATACCTAGGTGGTTGAGATGAATCTTCAAAGCTCGACTCTAATTATTTTTATGATTTTATTATTTTTGTTCTAAGTGATGGCTTCTTTTATGCTTTGTATTTTCAGAAGTGGGCCTTCAACTCCTTCAGCTGGTGCTGCAAGCCTGCTGGCACAACTTGTGGCCCAGGTACCAGAATGAAGAGCTGAAAGCACTGTTCGAGTGAGAGGACCAGTGGCCCTTGCGCAGCTCGAAAACCGGACCGGGCAGTCATCAGAGCTATTTATGTTCCACTTCCATTAGCTCCAAGATGTTTCGTTGGCACCCTTTAATGGTTTCCGTCCGTGACGTCACAAATAGAATTTCTCTTGTCCTGATTGGCAATATTTGCCTCTACCTCCCTGTAATTGGCAGGATTTCCCTCCCCGTTAGCCGGCATTTGGGTAAGCATTATCAGTATACAGGAAGCTATGGTTCGGCGGATCGCAAACCCAACTACAGCGACGCTTTTTGTCGTGCACGTTGCTAATAGTCTGCGTCACTAGTTGTGTGCAGTGCAAGCGAAGCAACTCCAGGCAAAAAAAAGGAAGGCAAGCACTAGGAAGGCTGGATAG
Source organism: Ixodes scapularis (assembly GCF_016920785.2). Classification (NCBI taxonomy): domain Eukaryota; kingdom Metazoa; phylum Arthropoda; class Arachnida; order Ixodida; family Ixodidae; genus Ixodes; species Ixodes scapularis. Next base: position 236,443 of record NW_024609920.1, read on the forward strand.
AAGAAGAGGGCGAGGCGAGAAAGAGAGACCACTAGGAACGTTAGAGAGGAGGGTAGGTTTCTCCCCTCCCCAACCTTTCTAGTGCTTGGCCTTTCTCCCCTCGTCTGGCGTTGCCTTTGTCTGTCCTTCACGTAAATATAGTCTGTTACAACTCAAGAATGTAAGGAAAGGGAAAGGAAGGCCGGGGAGGAGGAAGCAGACGAAGTGCTGGAGAAGAGAGGAGGAAGTTTTTCCCTCTTCTATCTAGCATTCCGTCTGCTTCCTCCTCCCCGACCTTCCTTTCCCTCGCCCCATCTTCTTGAGCTGTAACTTACTATAATGAAACAGGGTATAGGGACATGTTGCTTTTTGAAACAATCAAGACTCACGAAAGATTGATAAGAGCCTGTTGGTATGGTTATTTTAATCTTTAGTGGAATAGACCGATCTCACTTAGCGTTCAGCGCATGTGTGAAGCCGCCATAACTTTAGTTCACAAGAGGCAGGTGGCAGTGCTTGAGACAGCTCGTGTGTCTCGCGCTTTGCACGCGCAGAGCTCCAGCGAGGTTGGGGCACATGCAGAAAGACGAAAGTTCCCTTGATGCATTGGAGCATCAGTGGCTTAGCCAAACTGGCCTGTGAAATCAGTCTATTACAACTAAAAAAATTGAAATTATTTGTATAAGTTAGGCAATTCCTTGTTATGTATTTGCCAAATATAATTGTTAGGTGTACATCCTTTAAAGGAATGCTGAAGTGAAATTTTGATTTCGGGAAACAACGCAGAAGCGCTAGGCGGGACGCTACAAACCTGAAAGCATCGCGCATAAATCGATATTTCTAACGGATGGTTGTATTTTTGTGGAAGAAGAGCATGCTTGAACAATGGCCAAAAAGGCCCGTGACGTCGCGATTCCGGTTTCCTCCTTTTCTCACTTTGACTCCGCGAGGATGTGAAAAGGGAAAGAAGCAAGGCCGTTTCCCCCCTCCTCATCTATTCTGCAGGAAACACGATGTCGCGATTCTCACTCATCGCATCCTTATTTTACAAAAATATGGCCATCCGTTCGAGATATCGCTTTACGAGTGGTGTTTAGGGGTTGGTGGCGCCCCGTTGAACACTCCTGCTACCTTATTTTGTGAAATCTAAATTTCTGTTCCTTTCCTTTAAGACCTGTTCACATTAGAACTACACCTGTGCTGCCAAGTTATTAATCTTGGTGAAGCTTTTAAAGTACTGCATTAAGTCGGTTTGGGGACGCATCACGCTACGATTTACGACAGAGGTGCCCGAAGGTATTGGAATCACTGCATCAAAAGCTCAAAGAACAAACTTACCTGAGTAAAAGGTAAAAAAATGACTATTTTTTTCTGCCTACGGCGCCCGTCTGCTAACTGTGCACCCTTTGACTGGCTCAATAACTGACAGATGGCGACATCAACCCTAGCGGCTTGTAGCTGCTCAGCAGCCGCCCAGTCACACCAAAATCGGACAACCTTTTTGAGTCATAAATGGTGCACACTTTTTCGGTGCTATAATTGTCAGAACATTATTTTATTTTCACCCCCAATAAATCACATTAAATGGACACAAAAATAATCAAACCGATGGTTCGTTGAATAATTTCAGCTACATGTGGTGTGCTTTTGGCGTGACCGTGGAGCTACTGAACTGCCATAAGGCGTCGGTGCCGTTGCCGCCATCTGTCGGTTGTTGTGCCAGTCGGAAAGTGCGCATATACTAGCACACTGGTGTCATAGGTAGCCAAACCAGTTTTTTTACTTTTTACTCGGGTAAGTTCATTCTTTGAAATTTTTTCTGCGATGCTTTCACCACCTTCAGGCACCTCTCTGGTAAATCGTAGTGCAGTACATTGTGAAGCCAATTTATGTGGTGATTTGAAAGGCTTCACCCAGATTCGGGGCATTACAATAGTGCAGTACTATTAGTAAGTGCTGGGAATAGTGCTGATTTTGCTCTTTGTTAATGATCTGATGCTCATACACTGCTGTATCAGTACTAAGTTAAGTTCATGTCAGCACTGTTTTACTGTTGATTTAGCTCTGTGCCGTATATGTGAGCTATCCCTTATAGTCGTTTCTCAAAAAGTGGATAACTCTTGCATGTTTGCAGTGCACACGATTATGATAATGGGAGGAGGGCTTTTGCTTCTTCTGCCTAGTGATTGTGCGAGAGTGAAGAAAATTATAGTTTGTAGGAGTAAATTGCTAGAAATGTATACTAATTTCAATTTCTTAAGCTTACATGCAGCAAGACAGGTATCCTACAGTTTTTGCAATAGGTCGTTTTGTTTGGTTTGACTTTTTAAAAGCTTGCAATAAGCTGTCAATTTTTCCGGCTTTCAAAATTTTTACATGCTTGATGACATTTTTGCAGGACTGTCACTCACTCTTAAAGTTACTGAGACTATGAAACGATGGAAAAGGAAACTAGCACAGAAAGGTAGATAGTTATAAACATGTTTAATGTGAACTGTTGAAAATAAGAGTGTACCTTGGTCTTCCTTTTTTTTTTTAAAGGTTATTACAACAAAATTTTAGCACTAATTGTACTGTCTAAATGTTAACCATGTTCTGCCCACACCATGGAGACACCGATTTTTTTTTTTTGATAAAAAAGACGCCGAAACATTATTTAAATAAACCAAATACTGTCACGTCACACCACATAAAAGCAGCACCGCTACACAGGAACATGGTGGCAGGCTGTGTGCGCCCGAGCCCTGTCTAACTTGGCTGAACCGGTTTTCTTTTTTCTTCCGTGCTTATTCAACTCCTGCGGAGAGCGAGGAGGGACAACTCAAGCGGCCAGCTTGTAGTGCATTGACATCATCAAGTGGCGAAGCTCACAGCCACGCCAGCCCCCATATAGCCTTGATTGAAGGAGAACCAGACGTCACGAATGTGTAAGCTCACAACCACGCCAGCCCCCACGTAGCTTTGACTGAAAGAGAACCAGACGTCGCAAACGTGATGCATATCGGGAGATCTTCTGAGACACTAGTTTTACATGTTTTGTGTCTTTTTGAGCAAAAAATTGGTGTCTCCACTGTATGGTCAAAACATGGTTGACATTTAGACAATAAAATAGGCACTACAATTTCGTTGCTATATCACTTTAAAACCATTCTGCCCTTTTACCATATTTTCAATATCAGTAGTATTGATATTGCTTTGAAGAAACTGTCTCCAATTCACTTCTTGAGAAAAGTCCACTCCCCACCTGGTTTGCAAGGTTCATACGATAACGTCGGAAACATCTGTTGTGTTGATTGTGAGTACATTTTAACTTAAATGCTTGTGCTTTTTTGGTTACAGGTCCCTTCCAGCACTACGCAGGAAAGAGAATGGCCAACAGCGGATTGATTGCAGGAAGAGTAATTGCATCTGCCGCTACTACATATAACGAGCAAGCTGCGACGTCTAAGAAGGAGCAGTCAGAGTGTTTAACTCAAATAAGCTGAGGTAAAAAATCTGTGACTCTCATATTATGTTTTATCAAATTCTGTTAAGTTTGAGGTAATTTATTTCAATATTTTAGGACTGATTAAGGAAGAACTTTGAACTTATGGTATGGCTCCATCAGGATGTGGCGTACCTCATTGCCGTCTACTGGATTTTCCACATCCACTACGTAAAGAAGGCACATAAGATGCTGACTTTCATTGAACGTGGTTTTGCCGACTGCTACATGAAGCCACGGGTGAAGGCACTGGAATTGATAAATTTCTACAGAGCGATCGTGGCTTGTGTACCACAGTTAGCCTAGCGTACCCTACATTGTAATAAATACCCCTGTCAGTCGGGCATTTAAATGGCCTTCGGAATGAATTCCTTCAAAGAATCGGCAAATCAGTTCACAATCTCGGCTTCGCCTGTGCCCTTTGGTGTTCGCAGACATTTTTTGAGGAGTTTGCCCTGAAGGCCATTTAAATGGCCGTCTGACGGGGTATAAGCCAGTTTGCGCCCAAGGCAAAATGAGCTCTTGTTACACGACATGTGCAAAAATATTCATAGTGCAATAAATTTATTTCTTGCATTGTGCTACCTGCTTATGCCTTTCCTTCCACACTTCCTGGCTTTGAAGAAACTCCTAGATGGATGCCAAGGAATACTTCCGTAGGTATACTACTCCTAGGAGGATGTGAAAGAAGACTCCCGTGTGTCCACGTACTAACTCCCAAATTGATGTGAAAGAATATTCCCTTAGGTCCCGGCTGTAACTCCCAGGTGGATGTGAAAATAGTCCCATAAGTGCACGTAAAAACTCCCATATGGATGTGAAAAAATAGTCCCATAAGTGCACGTACAAACTCCTATATGAATGTGAAAAAATAGTCCCATAAATGCACGTAAAAACTCCCATATGGATGTGAAAAAATAGTCCCATAAATGCACGTAAAAACTCCCGTATGGATGTGAAAAAATAGCCCCACAAATGCACGTAAAAACTCCCATATGGATGTGAAAAAATAGTCCCATAAGTGCACGTACAAACTCCCATATGGATGTGAAAGAATAGTCCCATAAATGCACGTAAAAACTCCCATATGGATGTGAAAGAATACTCCCGTGGATCCACGTAAGAACTCCCAGGTGTATGTAAAGGAACATTCCCGTGAGTCCACGTAAAAACTCCCATAAGGATGTGAAAGAATATTCTCTTGGATCCACCTAGGAACGCTCTGATGGAAGTAAATAAATACGCCCGTTGATCCATGAACAGACTCCCGTACTGCTGGGAGTTCGGTACATACTCCCTTGCACCCCCCCAAAACCTCTGGCCTGCGTGGGAGTTCATTCTGAGCTCCCATCCTGCAGAGTATAAAAACCTCCCATAAGGGAATGCGCTAGAGGACAAGCGATGTACTCCCATCTGGGTATATTTTCGTTTAGTGTGTAGTGTTCCATTACAGTTTTTATATCTGCAGTGCGAAAAAAAAAAGAAAGACCTCCCCCCGAAACAATATCCTGGCTATGTGCCTACGCTTTTGTTTCTGTTTTGTTCCCGAGCGCGAGCACGAGTTGTTGAGTCATTCGGAAAAAAATCTACAAAAGTACGAAGTCGTCCGTAATAAACACATTAATTTAAAAAAATAAAGTGTACTCGTCGATCGCGTTGGGTAGAGGAAAAACAAACGCTGAGCGCGTCTAGCGCCCGCGTTCAGACACCAAACATAGCTTAGAGCGGGCAGAAGCGGAAGCAAGGCAGGCCACCAAAAACGTTTCTCCTGCTTGCCGATAAATTGCGCCCAACATTTGCCGAAAAGGCCCATTGCTGCATTGAAACTCGAGCCGTAAGTGACGTGCATAATTGCGTTCTGATCTGAGGTTAGTAGGTCATTTTTAAATCTGCCTCACCGATACACCACGTCAGCGGCGGCGGTTGCGGTGCAAGACGCTGGTATCGAATCGAATAGCGCTGCATCATTCGTAGCTTTCACAGCGCAAGACAAAAAAAACAGGAGAACCGTTTCTGTTAACATGCAGCATGTTGAAGCTGCGAATGACACTGCGTTATTTGGTATACCAGATGCGATGCATGTCTCGTTCGAATCGCAGCGCTATTCGATTCGGTCCGCACACCCCTACAATGATCTGCTAAAAATTGAGAGCCAATCAGCAAATGGAGCATACACGGAATACGAAACTTACCCATTGATTGGCGCAACAGGTCACGTGGCCCTTTTCGGCGGCACTCCGCCATCTCGCGAACACGTTGCGGGGACAGCACTTCAACTCACGAAGTTTCCAGGAACAGTTGGCATCTCGCACGTCCGCACAAACTCCGAAATGGCGTCGCGGAGCGTCCGCAAACAAGTCGTGACGACCACGACGACGACGTCGTCGTCCCAGTACGTTTCGCAGCATTACCGCACGGACAGCCCGGCGAACCCGGTGTCGCCTCGGACATCTCGCTCGTCGGACACCAACGCCGGCGGGAGCCGGGAACGCTCGCGCTTGCCGCTCTCGGCGTTTAGGGTTTCGAGAATTCGGGAGAAGAACGAGCTGGCTCACCTCAACGACCGGCTGGCTGCGTACATCGACCGCGTTCGTCACCTAGAGTCTGAAAACAGCAAGCTGACCGAACAGATGACGAGCCAGGAGACCCGCACCCGGGAAGTCGCCAGCGTTAAAGTCATGTACGAGCGTGAGCTTGCCGACGCACGCCGCACCGTCAACCTGACCGTAATCGAGAAGGCCAAACTGCAGCTCGACACCAAGAAGTGGCAGACAGAGGCAGAGACCCTGCAAACGAAGTAAGTAGCCAGCCCATATTTCTTTTTCTTGAGGCTATTTCTAAACCATGCGACTTCGGCGAGCGGCTGTGGCTCGCAGTCTTTCGTTGTCTGGCTTCTAGGCGTCCGTCGCTCGAGCTGTCTTTTCGAAGCGGGCGGTTTCTGTGACCGCGAAATTTTTAACCGGCTTCGTGAGGTTTGGAGGCAGAGTCATGACAAGCTAGCTAGTTAAAGCTAGACATGATAGAACTTTAAAGCAACTAGAAAAAAAAAAAAAAAAGAGCGGGGCATAAACGATTTGTTACAGCTTGTCGTGTTCTCCCCCCGCCCCTCTCCCCCTTTTCTTTTTTTTGGTTCATCGTGGGTTTTGTGTAATTGCTTCTTCGAAGCCGCTTTTGAGCCGAGTACAAAAGCTGTGATGACCTGACAGCTTTTACCTTGGAAAGAATCCGTTGTAGCCCACACACCTCGGGTAGTGTCAGTTACAAACGGAATGAATGGAAGCGTAACAGCTCCACTTAAAAGTGCAGGTTCCATTGATGATTCAGTCGGCCGGCTGTTGAATGACGGTTTTGCCGACCTTGACTGATAGGTGGCGGTGGTTCGACCGGTTATGGCGTCACTGTCATTTCCGCCACGCCTCTTTTCAGCGTAGCACGTTCCGTTTTCTTTTCTTGTGTGTTTGTCTACGTTTCGCAATGCGCGCAAGAAACATAATAGTGGTAGCTCTAGGTTTCTTTCTACATTTTCATTTATTTCCATCCTTACATAGCAGCCACGCTTGCGAAATGGCTAGACTGGCTAGCAGTTTTGAGATGAACTTCTCCGGAGCAATGTCCGTGTGAAGTGGGTGGAATTCCTACTTGTCGGAAAACTGAAATAGTACATGACACATTGCATACTGCATACAGAAGAGTAATAAAAGAAGCTATTATCTGAACTTGTGTAAGGTCCGCATCGGCACTTCTCTTTGTGCTATATATTACAAGGCATTCCTTTTGTTAGCAGTTAGCGATAAGTTATCTGCGTGGGTAAGGTTATTCCTACACTGGCCGTGAAGCGGTTCTGGTGTCTTTGATCGTTTGCTCGGCCTACGAGTCTGCCAGCCTCTTTCGTAACCAAGTAAAACAAATTCAAAACCTGTTGCTCGATCTATGGAAACCAGTTTTGGGAGGTTACAACAATGATTCTTTCTCCTTTTGTTATTGAGTTTCTGACTTTTGTTTTACTCTAGCTCTGGCCTTTCGAACACCTGCGCTCTACCAGCTTACATACGGGGTTGTTGATTCCTCGCCATTGCATCTGCCCCTAACAAAGACGGATGTGGTAAATGCAGTAGAGGGCTGATGTTTCAATGGTCTTTCAGAATTCATTGGTAGTGTTCCAGTTCTGTTTGTAATGAAGCATGTAAGTGTACTCGTACTAGTCTCTCTAATTAACATTGTGATTTCATCCAAAACGTTTTGTCGTGCACAACATTACAATAGTGAATAATTACCCAAATAAAAAACAACAAATATGAGGGATATTGAACAGCCCCTTCCCAACGTTTTTATCTTCTCCTATATTTACCTAATCTTCCTTGGTGTGCTTGCACTGGTTATTGCTACAGCTTTCATTGGACAACTTCAGGGTGTCTAGCAACCGGGAATTGTCGGGGAAATTTTAGTTACTAGGAGAAATCGGGGAATTGTCAGGGATATTGTAAAAACGCGAGCCCAGTCAGGGAAAATGTGCCGGAAATGCCATCGAGTGTCTTGAGCATAGACTTGAGGACTTGGGGGAAGAAAAATGGGCAATGGATTCTGCTTAGATTGGAGCGCGGGCTCTGCTCACCCCATGTAGAGTGCTACCCGATGCAAAGGGAACAGCCGACCAATCCAGTCCAAGCCATGGATTGGATTGAACTGAGGGCACAAAACTATGCTAGATCCAGTTAGAACTACTAGATTTAGTAACAAATGGGAAAGCCGCAGACCCCAATTCAATCTAAGCCGACAGTATCCGAAAGTGTGCATCTGGCGGCTATGCCGTCATGCTGCCATTCGGTTATTTATGTGTGTGGTTGAGCGTCCTGCTTTCATCGTGTTTCCGGAAGTGGCCACTTCACTGACGATGTCGGCGACAAGAAAGTGCTCGTTTAATCTGGACTGGACGAGCCCAAATATTTCGGAATATGCAAGTTGGGTTATGCCCGTGCAAAATGATCCTCAGTGTTCAATGCTCAATGCCTTGTGTTGTAATTATCTTTTATATTTACCGGCCTCTACATTGGTCAGGGAATTTCACCTGAAATTTCAGGGAAAATCTGGAGAAGTCGGGGAATTTCAGAATATAATTTGCTAGACACCCTGACAACTTTCTTTATAATTGAAGTGTAACGGCAGGTGTAACTGTAGACGACCTTCTTGCAGTCGGGGCTCGCTGATGACTTGCATTTTATTGTGTATACATAATAAACTTTCAGTTCTTTTTTTTTTCTTTTTAAAATGAGCCCTATTGATCTGAATCGAAACTGAGACAAACACGATTGAGTGCTTATGCGGAGGTCAAGTTCGTCTGCTTCTTGCGCAGGGGGTAGCGGTGACGTCAGAACGCCGAGCCCTGATTGGCTGATCGCGCCAACCTATGTGAGCGTCGTCTGCTCCTTTGGAACGTCGTCTCTTCGCAACGTCGTCTGCGTCTGTCTTACCTTTCCTGCGACTTTCGGAAGTGCAGAGGCCAGCTTCACGAAACGATCTTACGCCAAAAATGTGCGTAAGACATAACTTAAAAACAAATTCGTATTCACGAAACGAAATTTCGTATGTTTTGCGCAGGTTACGACGAAATCCCACGACAGCTCCGAGCTGTCTTACGCACTTGCGATCAAATCAGCATGGCCGACAGCGTCGCGGTCGCGACGACCCACGGACGTTTATTTTTCTATGTGCGCTTCTCACGCGTCCCGACTTCAAGCAGCAAGAAAAAAGTAAAAAGTACTTGAAACAGACCACGACGAACAAGAACGCTGGATCCACAAACACCGGGGAAAAGTTCCAACGGCCATGATTCTACCGAACGCGACCAAGCGAGCACCGCAGTTAGGCCTAGCAGGCACTCCGCGACTCGGCGACCGTCTGCCCACGACCGGCTGGCGTACTGAATGGAATGTGCCCGCGCGACCCGTGTGACCCTTTCCCGTATTATACTCTGATCGCTGACCTCAATTTTAGATTAAAAGGTCAATTTCTTCCTCTTGTTACCTTCTTGTTTCCCGAGGCAACGGTGACTCTCGCCGGTGAAATAGCGGTGAATCTCCGACAGACGCAGGAAAAGATAAAGCAGCCATCGCTTTGACTAGCAGACTTAAAGCAGACGACGTCAACTGTGCCAACCCGCCGACGCCGTTAAAGAGTGAGGGGTCTCGCCGCGCACGAAAGGAGGGAAAAAAATATTTGGGAGGGAACTTGCGGACAACACGGTCACTCTCGGTTCTTAGCAAACAAACCTCGGCGCCTCGGGACACCTCGCCACTGAGTCCTTTGACTTCCCTCCTTGATGCGCGTCTGCTAGTTGTTAAACAAAAACAACCTACCGTTCGAGTTATTTCGTCTGCCCTCTCTGAAAGGCGAAGTCGAGCTCGCTCGTAAAGACCTGCACTTCTGATAGTCGCAGGAAACGTAAGCCAGACGCAGACGATGTTGCGAGCAGACGACGTTGCCAAGGAGCAGACGACGCTGAGATAGGGGGTCGCGATCGGCCAATCAGGTCTCGGCGTTCTGACGTCACCGCTACTTCCTTTCTCATGCGCAGAAGACGAAAATGAGCCCACTTGCAAGGCGTATTGGACTAGCTTTGAGTTGCGTACTGTGGTCACCTATCCATTGGTTTTTCTCGCATAACACGACCGATTTCAGATTAATACTTTTTGGAAGTGATGCCCGCTATCCAGAGCCATCTTTAACCACGTGTTTGAGGAAATCCCGACAATCCTGCGAGCAGCCACTTCTCGTAGTTGGAGTAGGTCTGGTCACGCAAGCAGTTTCAAGACTTCAGTCTAGTTATACGCAGTTGATTGCACTCAAGGCCCGTTCACACACTTCCGCTTGACTTGGGCCGACTGAGACAAGACCGGGTTTTAATTTAATTAACCGGATGCGCAGCAATGCAGCCGATCGTGAGCCGTCGGAAAAGGCTTGAAAACCGGTCTTGTCGGAGTCAAGCGCAAGTGTGTGAACGGGCCTCCACACATAAATGTGCAAAGCAGCCTTTTGCCTAACATCGTTCACTGACGTGCATCTGCTTGCAACGTTTTAACCCCGTCAGACTCGCCAAACGAGAACGCGAGTGGTCCGCAGCTGAGCGACGGGTCACATCGCTCGAGTCTCAAAACGTTGACCTCCAGGGACGTCTGAATCAGGCCCTTCCACAACTCAAGGTAAGGAAAGCGGCCAAACGCTTGTTTTTACGTTAACCGTCGTTTGTCGTCTGCGTGGTCGGCTTGCTGAGTTTTCCAACGGCTTACTTTTCGTTGTGGTGGGAAGTAACTGCCGCTACGTCTACCAAGCTTCTGAACTGGCCTTGGTTTGTGTTAATATTTTGGAGCGACAGCCTTGCGTGGAAACCCTGCACGGACCTTAGTCGCTCGTGTTGGCATTGGTCACACGGTAGCATCGTTGTGGTAGAAAATGTCCCGGCAGAGTGCAGCTGTTGGTTGCTCTGATTTAAATGGCGATATGAATAATGCTTTAACTCATGTCGATTTTTATTAGGTATAAGTGTCAGCTAGAAGTTAAACAAAAACACAAAGGATAGAAAGGGACAAACACAGCAAATCATTATTATAATTTGTGTTTGTGCTATGTATATAATACATAGCATGATGTTGCCCAAGCCTCGGGTAAAGTCACTATGTTTGGCTTTCTCTGATGCTTATTGGGCAGTCACAGGTTTCCGCTGCGGGAGTTTTGTCGACAAATGTTCAATTTTTCACCCGCACACGGATGGTGATAAACATCTTGGGGGCCCCAAGATGTTTATCAAGATGTTTAGAAAGGGCTCGGTATGAGTGGGTCACCCATACCGAGCCCTTTCTCCGAGCATCTAGGCACCGGCCATCCCTTGCCACTGCTGTGTCATCGCCGCTGGCGCGAGAACTTGCGAGCGAGACCTCCCTGATCCAACTTGACTGCATACAGTGTGTGGAGTTTCTCTAATGTTCACTGTTTCCCCCTTTTTTTAAATACAATTTTTTTCTTTCGCAACCACTGTTCCAGGATCCCGAGTCCTTTTCCTCTTCTAATGGGACGACGACGAAGCGCTCGTTCTAACGGACGTGTTTTTCCTAGCTCCGCCGACATATATTTATAACTCCGAGTTTAAAAGGCACTCGCGCCCCGGAAAAGGGCCCCATGGATCAAGGGCAACCCTCCGCCACCCTCCGACCGTCGATTTTGGATCCAGGAGGAACCAGTTTGGTGAATATGGAACCCGATACTATGGACACCTCGCTAAACCTAACGTCTGGAATGCGAGACACGGAAACTCGGGCTGCCGCTACAGGGACAACCGCGACCACGGCGGGCCCATCGACGGAAGGCCTTCAAATCGTACTGGACCTGAACACCCTCGGCAAATAAACGAATTTGGAGTTGCGAGGGAAAATATCGGAAGGCTCTTTGTAAGCTTCTTGACCTACCTCGCTACCGCACAGCAAGGAAAAGGCGCGCAACCAGCCGCAGCAGAAAAGGTGAGCTCAAGCCTTGGACAAGAATATCCCACGATAGCTCAAGCAGCACAATTGACAAAGACCCCGCTAAAGAGCCAGAATGCTAAACCTAACGGGACAGAAGCCACCCTTTGGCGGAAAATATCGAGGACAACTCCTGGACACTAGTCCAGAACAGGCGCCGCCGTAAACGCTCGCTGACATCAATCGAAGAACCCGAGAAGAAAGTCGCTGCTATGTCCATTGATGAGAGGCCAGGCAGTAAAACTACCAGGGCCATTGTCCTGAAGCCGGTATGTAAGGAGGCAGTAAATGGCTTCAGAGCCAGGGACATCAGGCAGGCCGCGGAAGCGGCAGGAATCGAAAGCCAAGAGGATTTCAAAATCCAGTATCAGACTAAGACCAACACTATTACACTCACTACGCAAGAAGGCACGGCAGAAAAGCTGATACGGCTTAAGGCAATAGAGAAGAACGGCAAGCAGTGCACAGTTTGCCCCTACAGAGCAATGGAGAAGAACCAGATCCGCGGTGTCATATACCCGCCGGGAGACAACAGCGAAGAGACACCAGAGACGCTGCTCGCAGACATGAAATGCGACAAGGCAAGGATTATCGCTGCCCGACTTATGGGTAAAGGCACAAGTGCGGTGTTAGTTACCTTCGAAGGTAACAAACTGCCCAAGAGGGTCGTCTTCTGCCAAGCAATCTTGAGCGTGAAATAATACCGCCCGCGCCCGATCGTGTGCTTTAGCTGCCACGAGCTCGGGCATAAGGCGGATGTCTGCCCTCGCAAGGAACGAAGGTGCGGTCAGTGCGGGAACGTGCACGACGAAGGAATGGACGAGTGCAATCGAGAATCAAAATGTCGTAACTGCGACGGCCCACATCCGGCCACCAGTAACGACTGTCCAAAAAAGAATTCCCGACAAAAAGATGAAACCCAAACCTCCGGCGCAAAATAAAGAGAGTTACGCTGCAGCTGCCACGTCCATCGCGGAGCGACCCAAGGCATCGGGGAAAAACGATGAAAACGAGCTTCCCACATGGATACCGGAATGGGCGAAATCTACCCAACGACAACAGCCAAGCCAGCAGGCGTCAGACTTCGACGCCGAGAAAGAGATGAATAAACTCAAGAACGACGTCCACATCGGCTTCAAGATGATCTTCGAGGCCATCGGAGAGATCAAGAAGGAGCTGGTGTTGCTGCGACATGGGAAGTAACTCCCATAGCAGTACAGGACGGGCCACCACGGAACAGACCCGCATTATCCAATGGAATTGCTGCACATTTTCGACCAAAAGTGCAGAGCTGAGGTTGAGATTCGAGAGACAGCCGCCGTCGGATGTACTCCTTCTTCAAGAAACACGAACCCCGAACATAACGTTCCCCTGCTATAGTTTCTACACGGACCCGACCATAGTAACTACCCCAAGGCCGAGCGAAAGGAACCCAGAGACGAAGAAAGGCTGGGCAGCAGTAGCAGTCCTGCGGCACATACCACATGCTCAGCTCGATACGGCGTCACTTTGCAATGGCAACAGAGAAGTGGTAGCCGTAAGGCTCAGTCACAAACGGAAGAGGATGACTTTAGCCTCCGTCTATATAAGACCAGGAACGGCAACGGAAGATGACAAGGAAGCAACGGCATGGATAGGCGAACTTGTCGGTCTAGCCGAAGGGGATCCGATTGTCATAGCCGGGGACTTCAACGCTCGACACAAAGATTGGGGGTACTCCAACATCACGAGGAAAGGCCGGCAAATTAAACACGCAATGAAAACTTCGGGCGTTACACTTTGCAACGAGTCGGGAACCAAGACAAGGATTGGAATGCACGGTAGGCAAAAGGACTCCACCCTGGACCTCTCCTGGGCCACTGCAAGCCTAGTGCTCGACTGGTCAACGTGGAGAGACAACTTTGACAGTGACCACTTTCCGGTAGAAATGAAGATTCATCACGGACAACGCAACAGTGGCAAAGAACAAAGACCAGTAGTCAAATGGGATCGTTTTAGGGAACTGCTTGAGACAGAGGACCGCCGAGACATCGAGGAGCGCATTCGGACGGCTCTGAGCGAAGCGAAGACGAAAGTTCTCGTAAAGCCTGGAGCCCCAACACCGGACAATCACCTACTAAACCTCTGGGCCAGCGGTCTACAAGCACTGCAGCGGTACCGAAAGAACAGGACGCTGCATCTAAAAATCAAGCTCAAACGAGCCGCAGCGAAAGCGAGGCAGTACTGTAAACAGCTCGGTCGCGAGAGGTGGAGGACCCATTGCGGGTCCTTTAACGCACAAAACGGGTTGGGAAGAGCTTGGAGAACTTACAAGGGACTGAACGGAGCAAAGTGCAAGACAAGAAACGCTGCGCAGAACCTGGCCCTCAAGCTCAATATGAGCGAGGCAGAGATGGCGATCAGGGCTGGAGAATTGTTCTTTCCCCAAGAAGAAGATAGAGCAAACCAGAAACCGGTTGCAATGAACACCCGCACGCCAGAAGAGGAAGGAATGGAAGACCCACTAAATATGGGAGAACTAATCGAGGCAATCTACACGGCGAAGACCGGTAGTGCTCCTGGCCCGGACGGGGTAACGTACCAAGCTCTCAGAAACCTACCGGAAGAATCGAAGCAGAAACTTCTCGACAAATACAACACAGTATGGGAAGAGGGTATGCTACCGAGAGCCTGGAAACTCTCGTGGGTCACGCCAATACCCAAGCCCGGCAAACTGCTTGATCGCATTGAAAATATGAGACCTGCATCTCTAACATCTAATATCTGCAAGACGATGGAGAAAATCGTGCTCAGAAGGATACAATGGTATTTGGAAAAACACGAACGCCTAGATCCCCGGCAAACGGGCTTTCGCGAAGCGATGGAGACACAAGATAGCCTCAGGTTGCTCTATGAGGAGGTGCTGGCTGAAAAAGACAAACAAGACCCACGGCTCGTGGTCGCCCTGGACATACGCAAGGCGTTTGATTCAGTGCCGCACTGGGCAGTCGTCCGGGAGGCAAAAGCATGCGGCATCCGTGGAAGAACTTTGTACTTTATACGAGACTTTCTGCGCGACAGGAGGTTCCAGGTGAAGATCGGAGAGACCATGGGCCCAGAAACGCCGAGTAAAAGAGGAGTGCCCCAGGGGGCAGTTCTATCGCCGACCCTTTTCAATATGGAAATGGCGGGTCTCCCAGCTCGGCTTCGAGTCATCGAAGGGCTGGGATTCCCCATCTATGCGGATGATGTGACGCTCTGGACCCGAGGGGAATCCCTGGGGGAACAAGAGAGCACGATGCAGCGGGGCATAGATGAAGTAGCCACCTACCTGGCAGAGGTGGGAATGGAAGCGTCATCAGAGGAAACGCTATATATGATGGTCGCTCGCCCTAGGGACCACAGAAAAGGAATAGCAGGCTCAGTACGGCTAGAACTCAATGGACAAGAAGTCGGCAAAACGCCACATATCAGAATACTTGCACCTTCGAGCAGACGGCAAGAAGCACAAGATGGAACCCGGAGATGGAAAAGGCGTGGGCTCAGGGTCTCAAGCTCATAAAGAAAACAACAAGCAAGTCTTGGGGAGCAGATGAAAAGGCTCTGCGTATCCTCATAGGGGCCCTTCTCACGTCACGAGCACTGTACAGTTGCAACTGGCTGAATCTCAACCAGACGCAGTGGAAGAAACTCGAGAGACTTAACAACCAATCCAGGCGAGTAGTCACGGGCCTTCCCAAATACACGCCACTCGAAATGCTAGAAAGGGAAGCACAAATGAACAACATAAGAGACAGGGCCGAAACCCAGCACTAGTCCTGTTTAGTTGTTTTATCTTTGTCTTCATTATAGATGGATGAATGGATGAATGGATGGATGTTAATAGCTGTACCCTTTGTAACGGGCGGTAGCTTGCACCACCTAGCCAGAGTCTAAAAAGACAAATATGCAATTCCTCCTACCCTTCCAAGCCAATTATCTACCCCCTACTATCACCGGGCAGTGTAGGATATCGACAGGATGACCTTTGGGCGATCCTCTGGTCGAACCTAGTGTGCGTTACCCCGACACCAGGCCCATTAGGGGACCGTGGTGAGACGTTGGTCGTACTCCTAGTTTTGTAATTCGGGGTGCCGTGTAGGTTCCTGTGTGCTCTCTCCGAGGACGCTTCCTCTCCCTCTCTGCTGACATGAGCGAATGTTATGCTGCAGCTTAGAGTCGAGCGAGGTCACGTAAGCTTCTCGCCGTAGTTCCTTTGGCAGCTACTAGCGGCTGCAGGTGGGGGAAAAAGCTCGACTTTTGGTTTGCGATCATGCAGCGGAATTACAACTTTTTTTAGTGGAGTAGATGTTTTCTCTATCCTCCGGGACACGATAAACAATGTAAAAATGATGAGATGCATATTCTTTTAATCTTAAAATCGTTGCACCCCTCCCCGCCCCCCCCCCCCCCCCTCCCTTTGAAAGATATCTTTGGTTCACCAATCTCAAAACGGCACAAACATGAGGGTGTGGATTGAATGTGAGACGACCCGCTGGCTGAT
Organism: Ixodes scapularis; assembly: GCF_016920785.2. NCBI lineage: Eukaryota > Metazoa > Arthropoda > Arachnida > Ixodida > Ixodidae > Ixodes > Ixodes scapularis. Next base: position 252,938 of record NW_024609920.1, read on the forward strand.
TGCAAGCGAGAATTGATCAGGCTGTACATGACTTGCAGAAAATGCTGGTGTATGACCCGGTCAGGCGGATTTCTGCAGAGGACTGCTTGGATCATCTACACTTCAACGACTAAACAAGACACCAACATCTATTTTTAATCAATGACTGACTCATGGACTGATGACTGGCTTTTTTAATCAATGACTTACTTTTTTAGTCAATGACTGACTTTTTTAATCAATGACTGACTCATCTGTGAGATCTGCATTCAGGTGATCCGTATTTTGTGTAACTTCAGCCACGTAGTTTTAAACAATCCACTTTCAATAGTTTTAGCTTCCTCTACATTCCTCTACATGTATGAGATGAACAAAATTTCTCCTTCCTTTTTTAAAGCAAGTTTTTAAGGCAAGTTTTTAAGGCAAGTTTTTAAGGCAAGTTTTTAAGGCAAGTTTTTAAGGCAAGTTTTTAAGGCAAGTTTTTAAGGCAAGTTTTTAAGGCAAGTTTTTAAGGCAAGTTTTTAAGGCAAGTTTTTAAGGCAAGTTTTTAAGGCAAGTTTTTAAGGCAAGTTTTTAAGGCAAGTTTTTAAGGCAAGTTTTTAAGGCAAGTTTTTAAGGCAAGTTTTTAAGGCAAGTTTTTAAGGCAAGTTTTTAAGGCAAGTTTTTAAGGCAAGTTTTTAAGGCAAGTTTTTAAGGCAAGTTTTTAAGGCAAGTTTTTAAAGGGAAGCTACGGAGCTTCTTGAAAAAAATGAGTTAGCAGTGAATTCTGGTGTATTTTTACCCCGTGAACCCGAATACCCAAACCATTTTCCGCGCAAGTATTGTTAAACGCGAGAAAAACGCGAAAGACAGTCGCTGTCCGTGACGTCATCGACGGATGTTTTGGCTTGCCAAGGCTAGGGAGGCGGGGCTTCAGCCCTATTTTCAAATTGCTCTTATGGCTCTCCGGCGCGTCACATTGAAATATAATTTTGATATCTGTTTTTTTAAAGGTCAAATGAACGCAATTCAAGGGTTTTTTTCTCAAATGTAGAAGTGCCCCATCTTCCCTTTAAGGCAAGATTTTAAGGCAAGTTTTTAAGGCAAGTTTTTAAGGCAAGTTTTTAAGGGATGCACAACGAAGGAGCGAAAGATGGAAGGGGAAAGGAAAATTCTTCGTTGTGTAACTTCTGAATCCATAAAAGTGACAAAACAATCATGTTTATTAAATCTCTTCTGCAGTATTAGACTTGTTTGTTTGTGAATACTGGACAGTTTGTTCAACTTCAGCTTGTTCAGCTTTGTAGTTTCACTGTTATCTTTGTCGTTGTATATTTTGATGGGTCATTGTTATAACTTTGTGATTTACTAGATTTTTATATATAGTTTGTATATCTTGTATTTCTGTGCAGCAGTTTTGCCACCATTGTTTTCTTGCTTTATGTGTAACCATGTTTTTTGTAGCCTTATTTATGTTTTCCGCCCACCATGCTTGGACCTCGAAAGGTCCGCAGTATGTACTAAATAAATAAATAAACTTTTTGTGACACAATTTTCTATCGTTTGTGTAGTGTTCTTGTGCAGTGAGTTGTAGATTACAGTGCACAGATATACTAACAATAGTAATACAGTCGTTGAGGGGAGATTTTTGGCATTTTGGGGGGTTGTGTCGATCCCACTTGTGCTTTGAACACTGTGTTTTCTGCCCGAGCCCTCCGAGAGCTTGCAAGGTGGCATATGGTCGAGTTTGGAAGGGTCAGAGGTATGTGAAAATAGTATTTTATTGAGTTAAATATGCACTGAATTGTGTCAAAGTAGTTAAATATTTTCAGTGGTTAACAAAATAAAAGTGCTGCATATCCTGTTCGTTTCCCTGTACGTCAGTTCTCAGCTCTGTTGTGCTAGCTGCCAGTTAGTTGTGCTGCTGCATGTATTCCGGAAGTATGGGTATAAAAAGTACTGAAAACTGATACAACTGCACGATGCGAATGTGTTTTGACGGGCGGAGGCATGATAGGCTTCTCTTCATTTGCAGTTCGCAGACAACTCCCCAGACAGCGCTCGTTACTCGAAAAAGGTCCAGTGCTTGCATCAGTGGTCGTAACAAAGATGGGATTATTTACATAATTCCACGGAATTGTGGCATATTTTTTAGACCTCAAGAGCTCTGGGGAAACTTTAAAGGGATACTTCAACGAAATTGGAAATATTCCCGTCGTGTTTCAAAATAGATTGAATATGACCCACGATATCCGTAATTGACAATCGTACGTTTGTATTTTGAGCCTGGTGGCTGTATTTTCGTTATAAGCGGCCCACTCTGGAAAGCGATCGGAGAAGGCCCAGCGGAGACCACGTGACATTCAACGCAATCGTGCCGTAGGTCGTCTCGGAACAAGCAAAGCTACGGCGATGCTGACGTCGAGAGGATGGCCTAATCGTTCCAGCCACCGAAGCGGCTGCTTTTGTACGAATTTTGAGTGACGGGTTAACCTTCTATAATCTTGTGGGGGACAATAGCGACTTGTGTGGCACACAAAAGGCATTCTTTGCAAGAGGGGAGTCCCTCCTTCCCCTCTTCTTTCGTCGTGGCCGGAGGTGAGACACTCACCGTCACTAGCTGTCAAGGTTCCTAGACGAGCATTACAAACGAGGCGTTAGCGACATCCACCAGGTGCTCTTTCCTAATCGTTTAATTTGTTTTAAAATTCCTTTTCGAGACATTTTTAACAAGATATTGGTATGTTTGATGTGATACTGCTCCTTTGAACACGTATAGACCGAAAAATGAGCACCGAAATTTTGTTGTAGTATCCCTTTAAAGGATGTTATAGGGGTCGCTTAACAAAAGGTTTTTAGTAGCCACCACTATAAATCCCAGTGTTGTCCTGAGCCTGCATGCACGTTTTTCCCAAGGAGGTGGCCAAAAATGTTGAATATAAAAACTGCAATCCAGGCTATGACAAAGCCAAGGTAGAACACAAAGAAAGCATTCTGCTGGGGATGTGAGGTGTACTATCTGTGTTTCACCAACATAAGTATTCCTTCGTTGAAAAGCACACGTGTTGCGGAGGCTAACAGTCCAGCGAACCAAAAATAGACACTAACTTTCAGAACTAAAGGCCCGTTTACACCCTTGCAACCGACTACGACCGAGAGAGACGAGATCTGTTTAAACTTCTTAAAATTTCTTAGGACAAGAGAACACAGTGGCATTGTGGCGCCATCTATGCGGTAACCCTGGAACTGCATTTTACAAGAGCGAAGGTTTTGCGGGATTTCCAAGGTCAAATGTGCATAATACATGTAAGAAAGGCTCGTGTATAACGTTGACAAAAGGTTTTCGAGCCAAAAAAAAAAGGATTATGCGCGAGAGAAATAGAAAATATGCCGGACCGCCAAGTTTACACTGATACCCAATAGATGGCGCTGGTGTCTCCTCTGGTTGTAAGAGGTTTTAAGGAACCTAGTTTTAAGAGGTCGCAAGAGTGTGAACGTGCCTTTGGGTGTGGGACACATTTTGTATATTCTTTTACTTTTATTTGTCATTTAATTTGGCATATCTGTAGAAGTCTCAATGTCTATACGTCTTTCGGATGTACCTTGTATTTTCAAGAAATAACATTTTAAAATCTTTTTTTCACAATATACCAACCTCTGTTTCTTTTGAAAGAGCACCTAATAGACCATTCGCTATATTACCCAAGCATCAAGGAGAATGCAGGGATTGGTGTTCCACACGCGCACGCCTTCCCCGCATAAAACGACCAGAAGTAAATAACCAAAATAAAGCGTTGACAAACGCGCGTGCAAGATACAATTTGTTTTAGGATGTTGCTTTAGAAAATTTACTACTGCTGAGGCCAGCACGTGCGGCGCGTGGAACACATATCCCTGCATTCTCCTTGATGCTTGGGTAATATAGCAAAAGGTCTATTGGCCACATACTGATGTGTCATATTGCTTTATATGCCGATTAGTTAAGAAAAAAAAAAGTATTTTCATGGATCCTTTCAAAATTGCTACCTTTCCCGTGGTCAGGAAAGAGAATGGTAAAGAAGACAACTTCTGCACGGATCACTAACAAAATGAATTAGTACAGGTATTTGGGAGCATAGATCAATGAGAGCACTGAATGAATTGCAGAGCATGAGAAAAGTACACTTAAGGTCATTTGGGAGCCAATGATAAAGGGTAGAGCACTCGAGTTTTGGCAGGTGTGTAGGGGTCGGGGCGTCATGGTGCCACAACTGCCTTGGTAGTGCAGTGCATCCTTTGAAGGGAAGCAACCAGCAAAATAGCATTGAGTAGGGGGTGCAATGGAAGACCCTTGGCCAACACCGGGAAATAGGAACATGATGTCAGTTAAAATTACAACAAAAAAGTTGAGAGGCAACTAGAACTTCAGAACGGCAAGAAGCAGGTATAGGACACGAAAATATATAATTTTTTTAATTATATTGACTTTGCTATTCACAGATGGCACAACATCTAACAAAACCTTCAAAGTTTCTTTCAGATGAGCACACAAAAGTGATACTATCTGTGTTGGCATCAACCAGATGGTTTATTGTTTTTGTTTCCTCCCTATCCATAAAATGTTTTTTTTAAGCTTGCATATTTTTTTTAGATTTTACACTTTAGAAATTTGAGTATGATAAATGCACCACCTAAAGACACCTTTGTGGAAAGTTTAATTGCCTTTCGTTCGCTGGCTTTATTATACTCAATTGTTTACGCCCAAAATGCGCTTGCGGAACATTGCGCTAGATGACATAGGTTTCTGCTTAATTTCAAATATGCTTAAGGGAGGAGGTCTGGGCCTGGGGAGGGGTTGTCTAAGAATACTTAAACACCATCTCACTATGCTGCGCGCAACAGTGAGAGAGAGTATTGAAGAGGGGAAGATGTGGGAATCTCTCACCTGCCACGTGAGGCTCAACAGCGACTGCTTTTTATCTTGCCGCTCGGTTTCCAATTGGGAAGGAGGAGGGTACTTTGAACTGCCAAGCTCTGCCGTAATCTCGAGGTCGTTGGATGCCGTTGAAATCTTGCATCCCTGGAAAACAGTTGTGTACAGTGAACTTCATAAAAACAAATGCAGAGCATTTTTCTCCTAATGTTTATTCTTATTTTTAGATTACTTTTTATGAGATAGGTTCGAGGTTGTACACTATTTCAGAAAACATATTTATTCCACTTTTAGGCCTATAAGCACATTCTCATGCAGTTACTCAGAATGTTGATCTTCAGAAGCTAAAATACGTTACGATGTTTCTCTGTATTGCATGAATTTAATTTCTAAACAACTCTGCTGCATAAATTAAGTTACTCCGAGATAGAGATTATTAGCTTTATTTTTTTTTTTCTCATTTCAAGAAGAAAGACATAATCTTGAACAACATATTAAATATTTAACTTTCGTTGGGTTCGCAAAAATTAACTACGCATCGCTGAACACGCATTCTCCACCCAAATGTAGCGCTAGCGCGGTTGGGGCCAGATGCTAATGTCTGAGTGTGATATTTCTAAGAAAATATCATAATTAAGAGACCGAACGCGAAGTGATGTATGGCTGGCTATCAGCCTCGGCTCGGACTGCCCGAGCGCCCTCGTCGTCGTCTTTATTCACACCGTGCTCCGCACCTCGATACATAACACACCTTTACCCCTGGTTCGCTATGGCTCATAGCGCGACACTGGCTTCTTGACTCTCGTGGATCTTCTCACTTTTGAGCTCGCTTCAACGTTAGAACTGGTCGATCCGATAAGGGAAGCTTCCCTTTAGCTAGGGCTGGCCAATGGAGCTCGAAGCTCGGGTGCGGAACGTTGCGGGGATGCTGGCACCGCAGGTACAGGTGGTGGCACCGGAGGTACAGACGACGCTGTTGGATTTCTCGGCGGCGCAGAAGATCCGGGTAATGCAACGTCCACTAAAGGCAATTCTGGCAACTGGTTGCCAGATGTCTCTTGTTCCGAAGCGGGACAAACTCTCTGTCGCAGGTGGTCACCGTGGCGATGCCAACATGTGCCGTCATCTAGAACAACCTGTGATGATGATGCGCTTGCGGGGTGCACTACGGACGCAGGGATCCAGTCAGGCCCAGGTCGGAAGTTCTTTGCCCAAACGCTGTCACCCGGTTGCAGCAGTGGCCGTCGTCTAGCTCCATGATCACAACGTTGCTTCTGTTTCAGTTGTTTTAGTACGACCTTAGAACGGAAATCAGGATGCAGCAAGTCCATTGCAGTTTTAGGTTTCCGTCCCATTAGGACCTCCGCAGGTGTTAGTCCAGTGATCTCGTGAGGTGCTGTGCGATACTGCAGAAGGGCTCGTAAAATATTTGTCTGAAAATCTCCCGAAGAAGCTTTCTTGAGTTTGTTCTTGATTGTTTGAACTGCTCTCTCCGCAGCCCCATTAGATGCCGGGTGATATGGGGGGATCCTCATACCACGAATTCCGTTCCTCTTCAGGAATTCCTGAAATACAGCACTTGTGAAGGCTGGTCTGTTGTCACTCACGATCAGGTCAGGCAATCCGTGCGTGGCAAATATTGATCGAAGACAATTCACCGTTGCCTCCGCCGAAGGTGAGGGAACGACCATCACCTCGAGCCACTTGGAATAAGCATCTACGAGGATTAAGAAATATCGTCCTTGAAATGCTCCCCCGAAATCTATATGAAGCCGTGACCAAGCTTTTTCGCGAAAGGGCCAAGGGGTCGTTGCCACTGGTTGTGGTGCTCGCTGGTGTTCATGACACACAGAACAGCTGTTGACCTTGACCTTAATGTCTTCGTCAATGCCATACCACCAAACGTGACTTCTCGCCACCGTCTTCATTTTGGTGATTCCTGGGTGTCCCTCATGCAGGAGATCCAGCACACTTCTTAGGATTTTCGGAACTACTACCCTCGTACCCCATAGCACGCAATTGTCTTGCACGCTGAGCTCCTGCGTTTTTGTAGCGTAGGGTTGCCACTCTGGTGTAGCGGGAAAAGTTGAACCGGCCCATAGCACCTCACGTATTTTCGACAACACCGGATCTCGTCCCGTAGCTGTCGCAATAGCTTCTGGGGAGAGAATTTTGTAGTCACGTTCCAACATGAAAACATCTGCGGGCTTTGGCACTGGGAATTTCTTAGTCACCAGTGGTAGGCGACTCAGCGCATCAGCATGACCAAGAGTTTTTCCGGGACGATAGACCAAGGCGTAGCTGTAGCTAGCTAGTTTCAAGGCCCACCTTTGGATTCTTGGTGAACACTGTGGGGGAATGCCTTTGTCAGCGCCTAATAGTCCCAGCAGGGGCTTGTGGTCAGTGACTGCCTCAAAACGTCGACCACAGAGATATTGGTGAAATTTTGTTATTCCAAACATGAGTGCAAGAGCCTCTTTGTCCAGGTGGCTGTAGTTCTGTTCTGCTGCCATGAGACGACGTGATGCGAATGCAATAGGCTTCTCCTCGTCCATGGAACTCCTGTGCGCCAGTACAGCTCCAATTCCGTAGGATGAAGCGTCACAGCTTAGCACAAGGTGCTTCGTGGGGTCGTAATGTGCAAGGACACCAGCAGAAGTTACCAGCTCTTTGTTTCGCTCGAACGCGCATTCTTGCTCTCCTGACCACTCCCAGCGTGATCCTTTTCCCAGCAGCCGATGTAACGGCTCCAGGACACTTGACAAATTAAGTAGAAATCTTCTGTAAAAATTAAGCAGGCCCAAAAAACTTTGTAGTTGCTTTGTGTCTTTTGGAGTTGGTGCCTTTACAATTGTTTCCACTTTACTTGGCGAAGGGTGAAGACCTGTGTGGTCGATCAGGTGTCCCAAATACTCTACCTTTGATGCAAAAAACTCGCACTTTTCAAACTTCAGCTTCAATCCTGCATTTCCTCCACTCCAGTTACTAAGATGTCATCAAAGTAGACGGCAACGTGCCTGACGTCACAAAGCAGGTTTTCCATTTCTCGCTGGAAAATTGCCGGCGCTGATGAAACACCAAAAGGTAGCCTTGTGTACTCAAACAATCCTTTGTGGGTATTGATAGTGACGTACTTCCTTGAGGCCGGAGAGAGTACCACCTGCTGGTAAGCATCTTTGAGGTCCAACTTAGAGAACTTGATGCCTCCGGAGAGCTTCGTCCAGAGCTCTTCGACTCTCGGTATCGGGTACGTTTCCACCTGGGCTGCTGGGTTTATGGTGACCTTAAAGTCTCCACAGATTCGCACTCGACCATCTCTTTTTAGTACCGGGACAATCGGGACTGCCCAGTCAGAAGTCCTGACTTGCTTCAAAATTCCTTCCTGTTCTAGCCGTTGAAGCTCTTGAGTGACCAGATCTTGCAATGAAAAAGGGACTGGTCGTGGCTTGAAGAACCGGGGTCTTGATCCATCTGGCACGCAAATCTTGGCTTCCACGTTCTTCAGCAGACCCGGCCCACCAGAAAACACCTCTGGAAATTTGCTGAAAAGACCCTCTGTTGATGTATTATGTAGATTTACGACGTCAGCAAGGGGTAGACCCAGAGCTTGTATCCAGTTTCGTCCCAGCAGAGTTGGGGAAGTTCCGCCAACGACGAACAGAGGAAGAAGAGCTTCTCGATCGTTGTACTTCACCAGGATCTCGGCGCAACCTTGAACCGGTGTCAACTCTCCTGAGTACCCTCTAAGAACGACATTGGAGGGGACAACCTTCACATCCGGCAACAATTCTCGTAAACGTCTTTCTTCCATTACGGAGACGCCTGCCCCAGTGTCGAGTTCCATGTCAACTGGTTTGCCTTGAATAATGACCGTTACAATAATTGGAGGAACCTGAGATGCTTTCAGTTGCCACATGTTGTACGTTGGAGGATCATCGTCACTGTCCTGATCGTTGGGGTCGTCGAGGCTGTGAACTGTAACCGCCGATGGCGCCTTTTTCGACCGTCGTCCTGGCGAGTTCTGATAGTCTCGCGCAGCTTTCCCATCTTTCTTGACGCTGCTTGACTCGTCATAGGATCTTGCTGTGCAGACCGCTGAGAGGTGGCCAACCTTTTTGCAGTTGTGGCATGTCATATTAGCATAACGACATGCTGCTGAGCCGTGTGACTTTCCGCAGTGACGACCCCGAGACTGTCTAGATGGGTGCTCTGATAGGCGATTGGTTTCGACAGCTGAAGTCGTCCCAGCCCGGCACGCGATTGCTTGGGAATCTTTCGTCGCGGCTTCCATGGCTACGACGACCTTGACCGCTTTCTCAAAAGTCAGTTCTGCATCTTCCAAAACTCGGGTCTGCATGAGGTCGTTATTGATGCCGCAGGCTAGCCGATCTCGAAGCATGTCGTTCAGCACCGTCTTGAAGTCGCAAGAGTACGCCAACTTCCGCAGAGATGCAATAAAGTCGCTCACGGCTTCTCCTTGTTGACGAATCCTTGTGTGGAACTTCAGACGCTCTACAATTACGGAAGGCTTGGGAGCGTAATGCCCGTTCAGTTTCGTGATAATGTCGTCATAGGCAACATCTCTAGGCCTTTCTGGAGGCAGAAGATTTCTGAGAAGCGAATATGTGCGTTTGCCACAGTTTGACAAAAATACTGCGCGCTTCTTTTCTTCTGCTATGTCATTTGCAATAAAATATTGCTCGAGTACTTCCTCATACTCCTCCCATTCATCCTTGCTTTCTCCGAGAAAGGGTTCGAGCTTAGGCATCGTAATCGGAGAAAATCCAGAAAGACTTGCCTTGCCAAGAAATCTGGTGCCTCTCCGTCCTTTTTTGTGTCTTTGCCCGCGTAGTTTGTTACGTTTCGCTCGTCGCCAATGTGATATTTCTAAGAAAATATCATAATTAAGAGACCGAACGCGAAGTGATGTATGGCTGGCTATCAGCCTCGGCTCGGACTGCCCGAGCGCCCTCGTCGTCGTCTTTATTCACACCGTGCTCCGCACCTCGATACATAACACTGAGAACCTACCATTACCCGAATAAAAAGTTATTAGTGATCTTCTAAAAGTTTTCGTGATGGAATAACAGTGGACCCGCAACGCGCGGAGCACCTACCTCAAGAAATAGATACTTTTTTTTTTTAGAATTTCTTAGAATCGTTTGCAACCTTAGAATTTGGTTTCAACTGCGTTCTGGCGGAGCCTGGGCTTTCGAGAATGCGTCGTTTATTTTTGCGAAACGAATGGCGCGGTTGACTTTTTTCGTATCTACTCGCTACTTCACTTTTCTAAAATGCTCGCGCCCGTTTAAAATCTTTGTTCGAAAAAGCAGCGGTTTATCTCCGTGGTTTATCCGGTGCGAAAGCTACAGACCTTGGTACTGTACAAGGTCTGTAGCGAAAACTCGGACCTAGTACATCCGGTTGTATACGGCTCAAATCTGTGTTTGATCCGAAACGCCCCAGTTCAAACCGGGTAGAATGAATGGCTATTCCAGTCAACAAGGTCGATGGATCGACAGGTTAATTATGGTAATCAACGAATTCGATGGATGTAGCGTTTCACGTACAAAGAAGTTATTCCACCGTCTCCGTGGTTATTCCACCGTCTCCGTGGAAATCGTCGCTGCCGCACGACTCCCCGGCTTCTATTCGAGGGTGGTTGGAAGCGTAAACGTGAGCCAGGTGCCTGGGCGTTGTAACACGCCCGTTGTTTATTTTTTCTTCGTTAACAAAGACATACGTCTGCTGCTAAGGGAAATACGTTAATAACAGGTTAAGAGTTTAGGTATCCCCACCTCTTTCCACTTTAGCAGAGCAGACGCTGGAGAGAAGGTCGCCTCCTCTCCAGCGTCCGCTAAGCTAAAATGGAAAGAGGTGGGGACTCCTGAACTCTTAACCTGTTACGTACTGTAGTTGTATTGCATACACAACGTGACGCTGTTAGCGCAAACAGGACTTCGGTGCATTTTCACATTTTGCTTGGGCCATTTGCCGCTCATGTTATCATTTCGGATTTATACATTTCACAATAGTAGACATTGTGACGATAGCTCTCCAGTTCTGTGAGAGACACACACGCACACACGCATACCCAAACAACCGGATATTACTGTCGCGCGTGCGCAGTAACCAGGAGCGGATTTATGGGTCAGGCATGGCGGGGGGGAACTTCGGTTGACGTGGCGGAGTCTGCTGAGATATGACTTTACGGTTCAGGCACGTAGCCAGTATTTTGATTCGGGGAGAAGGGGGAAGAGGAGGCCCCAGCAAATTACAAGATTTCGGGGAGGGCGGAAGCCCAAGCCTCATGCTCCACCCTCCCCTCCCCCCTAGCGACGTGCCTGTTACGGTTGAAATGTTGCCCAGATCTATTTTGTTGACGTAATATTTTGTTGACCTAATATTCATCCCTATGCTGACGGTGCGTCAGCTTAGGGATGAACGGCTCCTAAGCTACAAGGCAACGGGCACATCGCCAGTGAGTTAAACATAATTTAAAACCTAAGAGGACAAGACAAACAGATCCCCAGTCTTGTACTTTGTCATGCAAGGTCAAACCGTAAGCTTCGACCATTGTGAACAACAAACGACCTGAATAAATAGCTAATTCAAAACGCCTTGCCAAAGCCCCAAAACGCTTCGTGCGTCCCCGAGGAAAGCGGGTGCCGCTCGCGGCATGCCTCGCTGTTTTCCTTTGGAAAGTTTATTCGGGAATAAGCCTACAAGCAGATATCGCCCCCCATTTGTTGGGAAAGCACACAATTTAAGAAGCTCGCGCCATTCCTCAACTGGCGACGCTTCTGCTTAGATTTGTGAGTCGTGTCTTCGTTTCGGCCATCTTGAAATCGCTTCAAGCAACAAGCACAACAAACGCCTCCTAGCAACGCATAGTTGCTTCAGACTACCGCTAGAGCTCAAGTGGGCGCTGGAAGTGCCAGCGTGCCAGCAGCGTGCCACGCCCGCTGCGCTATCAAGGCGAACGTAGCGGCGTAGCCAGCGTAGCTTCCCCAGGGACAGAAAACCAAACAAATTAGTTGTTAGTTGTTCATACTGGAGGAGTTTAGTCTGCCAGAACATGGCGACATTGTAACCCACTGTAGATAAGCAATTTAGCCAGTGCGGTACGACTGCTAGCCTGGGGTCTTTAGCGTACGTGCACCACGCAGTAGTGATACACGACCACACGCCGGTACGATGCTCATCCCGATTTAAACGGGCAGGGATCGGGATTGAACCCAGGATCCCTCGGTTCTGCAGCGCGAGCTTTCGTTCCACGTGCTCCGAGCTGGTGTGCGCTAGCCCACTCGGACTCCGATCCCACCTAGGGCCACTGTATATGGCAGCGTAGCTGCCAGAGTAGCGACACGACGCAAAATTATCTAGATGCACTAGTGTCAGAAGGGCCGATGGAAATCTCCATTTTGGGCCTGCGAGGTTGCCATGGTAACCGTGCTGCTAGCGACTCCGGGCGGTAATTTTTTGCCAGTTGATATTGCCGCGCGCAGGGCTGAGAAAGCAACGCTCGGTCACGGACCTCTAGAAAGTTCCCGTTTATTCATGTAGCGCACGTAACTTCTATTATTTATATCCATGTATCTTCCGCTTTTGTTTTCTAGAAAGTGCGTGTTCATTCTCGCCCCGATCATGCGACGCTCGAGCCGCTTTCGCCGAATCTTCGAGATAGCGACGCACTCTAGATAAGAGGCCGCCCGCGACCTTGTCGAGTCAATCTCGCCTCAGCGTTTGATCGTGCTGCTTCGCCGCCTTCGACGCCCGCGACGCTCTGTTGTTATCTTTCTTTTGTACCCTTTTATTTTTGTCACAAGTTCGCCACATTGAACGCTTATTTATTCCTGTTTATTTCTTGTTTATTAGTCACCACCCGTGACATTTTTGGTGGAGGTGCGGGGTACCGCATGTCCGTGCAGCGCAGCCCTCCAAGTTCCCGCACAGCAGGTCCGAACCCAAGCTCCCGAGGACCCAACGAAGACCAGATCGAGACTCGATCAAGTCGCCGAACCCAAGGGCTACATCCGGAATACGGACTTTTACCACCCAGGACCAGGCAGCCGACGATGGCCAACCAGTCGCAGACCCCCGCCGCTCCTGCCGTCGTCTACCTACACGTCGCTCCTCGGACACCGGCTCCATTCCACGGCGAGCAGTACGAAGACGTCGAAGACTGGTTTGACCAGTATGAACGCGTTGCCCGCCACAATTGCTGGACAGACGAGCAGCGCCTACACAATGTCTATTTTTCGCTTGAGGGGACTGCCAAGCACTGGTACGAGAATCATGAGTCCTCCCTGACGTCGTGGGACATTTTCAAGAACGAACTCAAGGCTACCTTCATCAACCACCACCGCCGAGAGACAGCCGAGGACCTACGGCGAACCAGAACCCGGGGCCCCAACGAGAGTGTCACCGGCTTCGTAGAGGACGTCCTGCGCCTGAGCGCCCGCGCCGACCCTCGGGCTACAGAAGAGAAGAAGCTACGAATCCTCATGCGGGGCGTGAGAGAAAACATCCTTGGTGGCCTTGTCCGCAGCCCTCCGACAACTGTCGAAGACTTTGTCGCCGAGGCAACGAACATCGAGCGTGCCCTGCAAGCCCGAGCCAGCCACTACCAGAGGCTACCCGGCGGCAGCGCGGTTCCGCCGTCCGCTTGCGACCTTGGCTCCAGCATCCCAAGCATTCGTGAGATCATTCGCGACGTCGTCCGGGAGGAGCTGCGAAAGCTACTACCCGCCGCTGACCGACCAGCTTCGCTCTCCATCGCTGAGGTTGTGCGGGAAGAGGTGCAGAGAGCCATTCAACCAGAGGCTCCCATCAGCGCAGCAGTCTCCGAAGAACCTGCGCTAGCTTACGCCGCAGTGGCCCGAGGGCCACTGCCTCCTCCTCGCGCCTATGTCGCGCCGCCCCGACGCCAGTCTCCTGCGCCGCAGCACGACCGACGCCGCGACGACCAGCCCCAGTACGCCAGCCAGGAGCCCCGTGCACCCCGGAAGACCGATGTGTGGCGAACGCCCGACCGACGCCCTCTGTGCTTCCACTGCGGGGAGGCAGACCAAACCTACCGCCGATGCCCATACCGTCGACTGGGGCTGCGCGGATTCCACCCAAGCGACCCGCGCCCCCGATATGGTGAACGCCCTCGGGAGATCGACGAGTACCTGCGACAACCCCAGTCCCCCGAGCCTGCGTCCCGCCGAGAGTTCCGGTCGCCGTCACCGCGACGTCCAGCTTCGCCGATGCACCGACCCCGACGTGAAAGCCTGTCGCCCCTCGCTCCTCGCCGGGGAAACTAGGCGCGGCAACCCCTGGAGGTGGAGTTGCCGAAGACGACCGACGTAAAGAGCCTCCACGAACGACGGAGCGCTCTCACTCTCCCGACGCTACGCATCACAACGACGCTCCTGCTTCGGTGTCCAACAACTTAAACGTTGTTATTGACGGCCTCGACTCATCGGCACTCGTGGACACCGGAGCAGACTACTCAGTCTTGAGTGGGAGGCTCTCTCGCCGCCTGCGAAAAGTCATGACGCCGTGGGATGGACCCCAAATACGAACCGCCGGAGGACATCTCATCACGCCAGTCGGGAGATGCACTGCTCGCGTCGAGATCCACGGTGAAACGTGCCCTGTGAAGTTCGTCGTTCTGCAAGACTGTTCGAGGGACGTTATCCTCGGAATGGACTTTCTCTGCGAGTATGGCGCCGTCATCGACCTCCGGGCAAACCATTTGACGCTGCGGCAACCTGTTTTACCGCCGGTGGAGACCAACACGACGTCAACCGCGATCCGAGTTATCGCCGACCATGTGAACCTACCGCCGCGGTCGAGTGTTTTCGTCACCGTTATAGCCGATGCAGCCATGCACGGTGAAGCTCTTCTGGAAGGCAGCGTCCAACTGTTCCTCGAAAAAGGAATTGGCGTCGCAAGAGGCGTAACGGATCTCCAAGAAAGACGTACAACTGTTCTTGTGACGAACTTTCGAGAGGAGCCGCAGCACCTAACGAGGGGTACCACCGTGGGCCACGTCGAGGAGCTTCAAGCGCCAGCGGTGGTCACCGCAATCTCCGAGGAAACCTCGTCGCCACAGCAGAAGAGCACGACGCCGCCGCCGCTCGACATTGACCCCGAGCTCCCAGCTACGAAGCGCCGGAAACTGATTGATCTCCTTGCCGAATACAGTGACTGTTTTGCCACGACATCAAAGATTCGCCAAACACCAATGGCGAAACATCGCATTGTTACCGACGACGACGCACTTCCTGTCCACCAGTCGCCGTATCGAGTCTCCTTAAAGGAAAGGAAAGTGATTCAAGATCAAGTCCAGGAGATGCTCGACGACGACATCATTCAACCCTCAAGGAGCCCATGGGCGTCCCCAGTCGTCCTTGTAAAGAAGAAGGACGGAACCCTGCGGTTCTGCGTGGACTATCGTCGACTGAACGCCGTGACAAAGAAGGACGTCTATCCGCTCCCCCGCATCGACGATACGTTAGACCGACTGCGCCACTCCCGATATTTTTCGTCGATGGACCTGAAGAGTGGTTACCGACGGAACACTGCCAACCTTCTCCATCCGACAAGGCGTACTGTACAAGGAGAACTTCAGCGACAACAACACGGCGTGGCTGTTGGTGATCCCTTCCAGTCTTCGAGAAGAAATTTTTCAAGCCTGCCACGATGACCCGACGGCGGGATACCTTGGTTAGAGCAGGACTCTTGCGAGGATACGCGAAAAGTACTACTGGGCCAAGCTTGCGAAGACAGTACACCACTACACCCGATCTTGCCACGAGTGTCAACGAAGGAAGAAGCCACCGACGAGACCGGCAGGACTTCTTCAGCCTATTGCGGCGCCATCTGCCCCAGTCCAGCAAATCGGTATGGATTTACTCGGACCTTTCCCACCGTCGACGCAAGGAAACCGATGGATAATCGTCGCAACCGATTATCTCACGCGGTACGCCGAGACAAAAGCCCTTCCATCAGGAACGGCTGTTGAAGTCGCCAAGTTTTTCATCGAGTCCATCGTCCTCCGGCACGGCGCTCCCGAAGTCCTGATCTCAGACGGTGGATCATCATTCATGGCCCAGCTGACGCAAGAAGTCCGTCTCAGCCACACGAGCCATCGTCGCACCACGGCGTACCACCCGCAGACCAACGGGCTCACAGAGAGACTCAACAAAACCATCGCAGACATGATCTCCATGTACGTCGACGTAGAGCACAAGACATGGCACGAGGTGTTGCCGTACGTCACATTTGCCTACAACACGGCCGTAGAAGAGACCACCGGAGTGACACCCTTTCAACTGGTGCATGGGCGCAAAGTAACGACCATGCTGGACGCGATGCTGCCCCATGAGCCAGCTGACAGTGAGAGCGACGACGCCCAGGTGGTTGCTCAACGGGCCGAAGAAGTCCGCCAGCTCGCCCGACTCCTGATTCAAGACCAGCAACGCGTCGACGCGGGCCGCTACAACCTTCGTCGCAGGGACGTTCACTTCCAGCCCGGAGACAGGGTGTGGGTTTGGACGCCCATCCGTCGCCGCGGCCTCAGTGAGAAACTGCTGAAACGGTACTTTGGACCATACAAGGTACTTCGTCGCCTCGGCGAGCTGAACTATGAGGTGATGCCCGACGGAACACGAACATCGTCACGCCGCCCACCACGACCTGAGGTCGTCCACGTCGTGCGCCTGAAGCCGTACTACGCTCGATAGGACTGTGGACCTTATGTGCTCCAAAAGACTCTTTAGTTTATCGTTCTTTTTTATTTTGTTTTGTTTTACACTGCATCGGGGCGATGCACTTTTAAAGGGGGGAGTAATGCCGCGCGCAGGGCTGAGAAAGCAACGCTCGGTCACGGACCTCGAGAAAGTTCCTGTTTATTCATGTAGCGCACGTAACTTCTATTATTTATATCCATGTATCTTCTGCTTTTGTTTTCTAGAAAGTGCGTGTTCATTCTCGCCCCGATCACGCGACGCTCGAGCCGCTTTCGCCGAATCTTCGAGATAGCGACGCACTTTAGATAAGAGGCCGCCCGCGACCTTGTCGAGTCAGTCTCGCCTCAGCGTTTGATCGTGCTGCTTCGCCGCCTTCGACGCCGGCGACGCTCTGTTGTTATCTTTCTTTTGTACCCTTTTATTTTTGGCGCAAGTTCGCCACATTGGACGTTTATTTATTCCTGTTTATTTCTTGTTTATTAGTCACCACCCGTGACAATATCTATATTCGTTCATTGAAAAGTGATAAAAGACGCTTGGCATGGCGATGCGGCACGGGCCTCTGGAGGAACGGTGCCTGTTTCTTCTGCGAAGTGAGACGATTTGCAGCCTGGGGACTGTCGGGTGACGAGAGCTGCTGAGTATCGTAGGTGCACGGACAAGGCGAGTGGTTTTCCGCGCCGCCGGGATGGCGGCCACTTCGTGGGACGTACGTACCCAGACAACACTTGGACATCCCCAGGATGTCCTCAGGACAAACTTTTGAGGACATTATGATGTCCTGAGAATGTCCTCAAATGATCCTGGAAACATCCTTAAAACGTCCCATTCTCCGGCCTCGGGACATCCTCAGAACGTCCTCAGGAGGGCAGCCAAGAATTTTTCTAGTACATTTTTAGGACAATGCACTGCAGGTGCAGCTGTTCACCGAGCTGTTAGGATGCTTTTATTTTTATTGTTTCTAGGTTTTCTCCAACTGGATTTTGAACCTGAACATGCCTGCAAGAGCTGCCTGCAGAAAGAAAATCATTGTTGTGTACTATTTTAAAGTGGAATTCACACACTGATTTTAGATTACTAGTCAGTGAGAGGCTAAGAACATAGGGCAAGGGAAAGGGGGAAGAAAGCTGACGGAATGCTGAAGAGGAGATAAGAAAACCTCTCCCCTCAAGCATCCCGTCTGCTTTCTCCTCTGCGTCTTCCCTTGCCCTATGTTCTTAGCCTGTAAGTCTATATATGTGAGCATTATCATGCCATTCATTGTTGCAAACAAAGGTAACTGTTCAAGAAATACTCTATTGGAGAGCAAATGTTTCAATGTTTGCACCATGCAGACATGCAGTCTGGCTCCACATCTTGGCCAGCACTAGTCCGAATAGTCAGCGGGATCTAGAAAAAAATCACTTCCATAAGCACTAATAATAAAAAGGTGATGTGAGAAACTTACCATCATGTCGAACATCTCCGGCTTTTGACTGCAGCTTTTTAAGTTTCTCTCCAGCGTGGCGCAGCCACACTTTGACGATGGTCTCCACGTCAACTTTGTTTGCACACTCAACATTTGCTTTCACTGCCCCTGCAACATTGATTTGTGATGACAGTCACAGCAGAAAACTAAAATGGTCTAGAAAAAAATCACAATTAATGTCAATAAAAATAGATGTTCCCGAAAATTATGTCCCTTAGTGCTAATGCGCAACTCTACATGGCTATCTGACCCACACAGCAAAAGTCACACCTATTTAGACAGGACTATGTTAAAAAAATAGTATCATTCTCCCACTCCCGATAGTTTGTCGGTCTTCATGTAAAATCAGTCTTACTTAATTTTACCGTCAGGGCAAGAATATTCAATGCAATCTGCGTTTGGCGTTAGCTCTGAACCCGTCAAGGACCTTGTGCAATATTTTACATAACTACAGGGTGTTACAAAAGAAACTTTACACGGTCTTTTTTACCGCAAAAATAAACTAGGCATCGCCGAACGCTCATTCTCCGCCTAAAGGTAGCCCTAGAGGTCACAACCAGATGCCAAAGTTTCAGCCCGATCCGAGAACTTAATCAAAAGTTATAAATAATTTTCTAAAAATTTCAATGAGAAAATGGAGCTCATTTTTGCCCGTTTTCGGTTTCTGGTGCCATAGAGCCCCATGTGTTTGAAAGCTCCGTCGGCCGCCATTTTCCCATTGAAATTTTCAGAAAATCACTTATAACTTTTGATTAAGTTATCGGATCGGGCTGAAACTTTGGCATCTGGTTGTGACTTCTACGGCTACCTTTGGGCGGACAATGAGCGTTCGGCGATGTTTAGTTTATTTTTGAGGTAAAAAAAGACCGTGTAAATTTTCTTTTGTGACACCCTGTAGTTTAGTAAATAACTTAGATGACTCGCACACGACAAACAAAACTGTCTTGCTGTAAATGATATCTGCCACATTGAGATCCCAAAACTTTCCTTTGCCTTTCTGGCCTACCCAGTTGAAATTGACAGCCACTTTCTGGCTAAGCAGGACCTCCAAGATGTTCCTGGTGGCAGACCCCATGAATCTGCCACCAAGGCCAGTGAACTGATGCACCTAAAAAACTATATTGGATCACATGGACGCTCTTGTTAAGTCAAAGGTTAGGAAATATAACAAGGTTGAGAATCCTTCATACCAGAAGCGTTTTTTTTCCTTTCATTCGAAGATAGACTCCGTGGTATATTTCTTCTTCCTCAAATCGTCATCTTCTCTTTCGCCGTTAATGAGAAAATTTTAAATTTTTAAACACCAGAAACCAAATAGCCAATAAATATTAAAAAGTAAATAATAAATAAATAAATGAATAACAACTAAAATAAATAAAACTAAATAAATAAAAAGAAAATTGAAAATTAGTTTTTTAGAAAATAAATTATAATTGAAAAATTAAACTTAATTTTCTTTATTTTTATTTTCTAGTTTTTTTTTTGTTGTAATTTTTTTACTTATTTATTATTTATTTATTGGTGTTTATTGGCAATTTCGTTTCTGGTGTTTAAAAATTTTAAATGTTTTCATTACCGGCGAAGAGGAAGGTGACGATTTGAGGAAGAAGAAACATATCACTGAGTTGTTAGTCAGCGCTGCGAGTCTGTTTCCTTCTTGTGTGCCTGTAGGCGTGACTTTATCCTCATCCACATTATCAAGCCATCACCAACCTCGAGGCTATTTCTGTTTCTTTCCTAGCTTGGCTTAGCTTGCTTGGGTCTCTCGGATGGGTGGATAATTTCAATAACGATACGCCTTGTAGTAGGCGGTAGCCTACGCCACCTAGATTGAATGTTGCCAATGGAACTGAATTTTGAAATACTGCGCAAATAAAAAAAACTAGAAATAATTTTAGCGGGTCCTGGTTTCAACAAAGAAAATATGTTTGATCAAAGCTATAGTTAAAATATGTCCATAAGCTTACACAACTACATGTAATAATTTGTATGTGAAATTTAGTTCAGCAGTAAACATGAACTGTGTATACTAGCTCCTTTTCATTCATTTATTTTTTAAAAACGCAATCAAATTGAGGACGTATATATTACCTCTACTTTGTATCCTTCGTCGTCAATAAGTCCTCGGAAGGACGTTTCTAGGATGATCCAGGAACTGACGTTCTCAGGATGTCCTGAGGACATCTAGAAAACCGCGAGGAAGTTTGTACCTTTTGAGGACGTCCTGAGGATGTCGGGTGTTGTCTGGGTACCGTCCTTGTACTTTCGGACTTCGCTCCAATGAAAGAAAATCCGATTACGCCTTCCACGACAAGACGAGTGCCTGGGGATATGGCTGTTGCCCGACTGCACCATAGTAAGCGAATGTATGCTTAGCATCATACTTCTTCAAGACCCAATCATTCATTCAAGATGAGATTATCTCACCGACTGGCGAGGAGCGACGTCGACGACGGTCTCATCTTCGTTTGGGCGATGAACAGTCGACGCGGTTAAACCAAGAAGGACAGCATGGTGGTCTCCAGAGGCTTGTCAACGCCATCAAAAGAGACGGACGCAGGATATGAGGTTTTCTTGCCGACAGGCCAAGTGGTCGTCCGAAAGTTTACCGGCATGTAAAAAGTCAATATTTTTATCTAGGCAGCACACATATCCGTGTTAAAGGAACCATGAAATGACTTTTTTAACTTCTTCTTTCTTAGCTGTAATCCTCAACTCAAAAGCGAACTGTGAAATCACGCGGTCAGTGACATGCTATAGGGCACCGGTGCGATGGTCCCAAGCTTTCACCGTGCTTTTTAAGCACACCGTAGAACTTGGCATTCGAGAGTGATGATAAGTTCCGTCAATGCACTCATTGACCACGAACGGAAAAGGAAGGAGAAGGCCCATCGAACGTTAGGTTCACAGCCAACAAGCTCACCGCCGGATCCCGATTTCGGGACCCGACGATCCGTTAGAAACCCTGGACCCGACCCCCCATCTATCCCTGGAAGTCAACGGCATCGAAGAGGACCTTCAGGCCCTCCCAGCCACTACACAGGACTCTCAAGCCGCGGGGAAGATTCGACCCGCAAAAAGAAACATGGCGCTCGCAAGCCCATATTCAAGAACGGAGGAGGAAGCTTCCGCTTCAAAGAAGGTAGGACTTGTTATTTCCGACGAGGACTGGGCAGAGTTCCAGGCATTCAGAGAAAAAAAGAAGAATACGCTCGCATAGAGCTGAACAAAAAGAAGTACACCGCTTATGAAGAGCACGAGAAAGACATTGCAATGTTCTTGCAGAACAAAAACGCGTTCTTCAACTACATGAACCAAATCTCCAGCGACAACACCGAGTCACAACATTTGACTCCTGGCACCGAAGCTTCGAGCCAAGGCACACAAAATCTCGCCGGTGGCGATGGTATTGCGGCCCCCATGGAACAAGACAACCAAGATGGCACGTGGCAGCAATACACGAGACGTCGCCGACGCAACCGGTCCGATAAATCCACGTCACAGACACCCACGCACACGGTCGTCCTGAAGCCAGTGTGTCGCGAAGACGTTTACAACATTGCGAGCAAGAAAATCCGCGACGCTATTACCAAGACCGGCGTAAGCGACAAGGAGTGCTCAGTTCACACGAATGAACGTTCAAACACCATCGCTATCACCACGAAGAACCGTGAAGCCATCGACAAGCTCATGACAATAGGCAAAATCGACCTCAAAGGAAAAGCGCTTGAAATGAAGCCATACGTGGCAACCTCAAGCTCTCAAATCAAGGGAGTCATTTATCTGCGAGGATACGACAACGACGAGACTCCTGATTCGCTAACAAAAGATCTGGAGTGCAAAACCCACCAGATCTCCTCGGCCAGAATCATCGGCCAGTCAGGAAGAACGGTCCTCATTACCTTTGAAGGCCGGTCCCTACCAAACTACGTCCGATACGCCTGCGAGGCCTTTAGGGTAACCTCATACAGACCTAGGCCCTTGGTGTGCTATAACTGTCACCTCCTTGGACACAAAGCCGACGTCTTTCCTATAAATATCAAGCCCTGCAGCAGTTGCGGACACGAGCACGACGCGTCCGAGAACTGTAAGCTGCAACCCAAATGTGTCAACTGTGGAGGGACACACGTTGCCACGAGCAATGATTACCCCAAACGCACGATCCCACCCAAGAAAGTGAAACCTCCGCCTCCACACAAGAAATTGCAGAGCAACAGCTCCTACGCGAGTGGTCAAGCAAACACAAACTCGTCCCAACAAACACCGTCGCCGGAGTTTCTGCAATCCTTTAAGAATTTTCCGACTCTGCCATTAGCCATGCAGCCCCTTAGCTCCAATGCGTGGAACTACCCTCTGCATCAGAGCGGAGGAAGCAACACCAGATCGGCCACGTCGTCTCCCTTGGGATGGATTGCAGAAGTACAAGCCACCCATGGCAGAATTGACACGCTTGAAGGGAAAGTCGGATCCCTCGAAAGCAAGGTTGACAAGCTATGCGACCTCGTCTACGCACTCATCAGCAAACAGCATGGCAAGTAGCGCCTCAGCGTCCAGACCCAAACCGCCACGCCAAAGAAAGAAAATAACCAACGTATGGGTCCTCCAGTGGAATTGCAGGGGTCTCCAACAAAAACTTTCGGAGCTTAAGCTCAGACTCGAAAAACTCAAAGACAAGGCTCCCGATGTTATCCTCCTCCAAGAGGCGAACGTCAAGAACCTCAAGATTCGAGGTTACAATGCTTTTCTCCAGCCAATAATCGTCAGAAAAAATGGTAACTACGGACTAACAGTCACCCTCGTTAAAAAATCCCTACCGCAAACTCAGATCGATACCAAAAATGAATGCAGCGAACATCGTGAGGTGGTTGGCACTCGAATTCGATGGGGAGACACGACCGTCGATGTTTTTAATGCCTACATTCGTCCAGGCGCCACAGAGCTAGACGACGGATGGATACGAAGACTTATAGACAGCCGAACCCCAACTATACTGGCGGGAGATTTCAACGCCAAGCACACAGAATGGGGCTACAACTCTAGAGACAACAGAGGCAAGGTCATTAAGCGTGCCTGTGAAAGAAAGGGGCTCGTTCTCCGCAACGAAAAAAGCATCACAACTAGGCTCGCACAATCTAACAATCAAACGGACACTACTCCCGACCTCACGTGGACTTCGAGACAACTTAGAGCGAGCTGGTGTGTGCTACCAGATGCCATGGGTAGTGATCATTTGCCCATCAAAATTACGCTTTCACTTAGTGTCGCACCAAAGAAAAAAAGTATGTTTTATCAAGTGGGACGCCTTTCGCACCCACGTTCAAGATCTCAAAGAAACTCCCCTGGCAGAAAGGATTGTCCAGGCGTTTAAGAAAGCCAAAAAGGTGTACAAAGTGAAAGAAGACATGCCGACTCCAGACTTACATCTCGTTAACCTATGGGACACTAGACTTGAAGCTCTCAAGAAGTACAGGAAACGCAAGACTTACGGGAACAAGATTTCCCTAAACAAGGCGACGGCTAAGGCAAAACGCTACGCCAACGAGCTCTGTCGAACAAAATGGAGAACACTGTGGATATCCTTTAACGAGAAGACGGGACTACGCCGGGTCTGGCGGACATACCGCGGCCTTGCGGGCAAAACTAAGGCACAAAACACAGGCAGCAACATCGCCTTGAAACTCAAGATCACAGAAGAACAACTTGCCGATCAGGCAGGAACTCTCTTCTTTCCGCAGCAGCATCCGCCCCCGGAGGCCGAAATCTATCAGCCACTTCAAGTTGAAGACCCCGCACCCGAGAACGCACCATTCACCATGGGCGAGCTACTTGAGGCACTCACGGCATCCAATACCAACTCGGCGCCGGGACCCGATCAAGTCACAGTCACGGCACTAAGAAACTTGCCTAAAGAAGAACTTGAAGAACTCCTCCAAAGTTACAACGACATCTGGGACGGCGGAGAAATCCCGGCTGAGTGGAAGAGATCAACGGTCATCCCGATCCCCAAGCCCGGAAAGCCACTCAACACCCTACAAAATCTCAGGCCTATTTCGCTAACATCGAACTTGTGCAAAATTCTAGAAAAGATGGTTCAAACAAGGCTTTCATGGATCCTCCAGACTCGAGGTGACCTGCATCCAATGCAGACGGGTTTCAGACCTGGCTTGTCCACCCAGGACAGCTTGGCAATGATACATCGTGACGTGTACGAGAAGCCTCAGTTCAAGAGACAACCAAGAACCATTGTTGCCTTAGACATCAAGAAGGCATTCGACAGCATTCCTCACAAGACGGTCATCGAAGCAGCACAAAGACGCGGAATCCGAGGCAACATGTTAAATTTTATTAAGTCTTTTCTCAAGGAGCGAACGTGTCAAATAGTTATTGCATGTGCAAACAGAAGCCCCTGGCGGCACAACAACACCGGCGTCCCCCAGGGTGCTGTGATATCCCCAACACTGTTCAACATGGCTATGACAGACCTAGCGAACACGTTGGATGCCATACCCAACATCAACTTTTCTTTATACGCGGACGACGTTACACTCTGGACCGTCAAAGGAATTGCCAGAAAGCAAAAAGAAACAATGCAAAATGCCCTGGATGTAACACTGGCCTTTGCGAGACAATCAGGCCTCCATCTCTCGCCTGAAAAGACCTCCTTTATGATCGTCACAAAACACAAAACCACACGTTTCGACAAACAAATTCAACTTAAAATCGATGGAACCCCCATCCTAAAGGCCCCCACCTCAAGATCTTAGGCGTCACCTTTGAGCGAAATGGAGGAGCTGCGACCTGGATGAAGCAAACAAAAGCCCAATGGTCGGATGGACTGAACCTACTTCTAAAGCTCACGACGAAGGCCTGGGGAGCACAGGCAGATCTACTAAAGAGATTACACCGAGCCCTCCTCGTTTCGAAGGTGGTGTACGGCCTCAGCTACCTCCGACTTAATAGAGTGCAAGAAGAGACCCTCAATATACTCAACAGAAGCGCCATGAGAGTCATCACGGGTCTTCCCAAGTTCACTCCTATCGCCAAGCTGGAGAAGGCTGCCCAAGTGAACAAGGTCCGAGAAATTGCCGACGAAATGGTGCTGGGACAGCTCAAAAGGCTCTCTCGCTCGGACCATGGTAGAGTCATCTTGCAGAAATTAGAAAAGACCACGGGCCTTGACACAACAACTATTGCAGCACATCCGCCGCCCCCGTGGCAAACGGAGGATGTCTCAACAAGTAGGCCAATACCCCAAAACCAAGGAAAAGACCATAAGAAGAGGCGGCAGCACCAGAGTGAAGAACACCTAAAGAAGATTGGACAACTCGGAGACGATACCGATGTCTTCTATACCGACGCGGCCAGAAATGAGGCTGGACGCACATGCATCGCATGGAGCTCACCCACCCGCAGCAAAACATGGAGAGGGGAAACGTACAAGACGAGCAGCTCCAAGACGGCAGAGCTGTTGGCAATACTGCAAGCCGTCAAGGAAGCCACAGACAATCCCCAACGAGCCAATGTAATTATTTACACAGATTCACAAGAAGCACTCCGTGAATGCAAACGATGCCGCTCGCAGAATGACATCGCGCTCCAAATACGAAGCGTTGTTAAGCAATCAAAACCCTACGTCACCGTCGTTATAGACTGGATTCCGGGCCACGAAGGCATACCGGAACACGAGAGAGCGAACGAGGCCGCGAGGCCGCAGCTAAACGCATGCACCCTGCCCTCACAAGGCCACGATCCTCTCCTCGCACCTCAAGAACAAGACAAAAGGCCTGCCATACCACCTGACCCAGACGAGATAAAAAGGGAGGAGCGGCTTGCCCGAAAAC
Organism: Ixodes scapularis; assembly: GCF_016920785.2. Classification (NCBI taxonomy): domain Eukaryota; kingdom Metazoa; phylum Arthropoda; class Arachnida; order Ixodida; family Ixodidae; genus Ixodes; species Ixodes scapularis. The sequence continues at coordinate 278,861 of NW_024609920.1, forward strand.
TCAGGCTCATCTCCCTTCTTCCGCCAGATTCTTATCCGATCCCGCCGGAATACAACCGGTGGGAGGAGGTGAGCATCAGGCGGCTCCGAACAAATACGGCCATCACGCCCATCTGGCAGGCTAGATTTTATAAGCCTACAGACCCGAACGACCCAGGCATTGACCCCAACTGTGAATACTGCGGTGTCTCGGCAACATGTTTCCACCTCGTGTGGGACTGCGCTGAAAGTTCGCGGTATCGCGAAGCAGCGTGGAAGAAGCTTCCCCCACAGGCAAGAAGACCCACAACATATGAAGAGTGGACCCTTCCGGACCTTGCAAACCAGCACAGGAAGCAGATCCTCGACTCCCTGTTAGACTTTCTCCTTCTTTCAGGGGTGGCGAGGCATGTATGACCCCCTTTCCCCTTTCCTTTTCCCTCCACGTCACTCCAGATGATGCTACTCAAGAGGATGTGACGAATCCCCTTTGTACATATAATAAATACGTTTCGTATATATATATATATTGACCACGAACGCGGATTCAAATATTTGTCGACGAATTGATTGTTAACGACCGCATACGTCCGAGTGACGCAGTTTTTGTGTCCAATGCGTGAGCTGGGGTGGGCTGACGTCATTTTGGCCTTTGTAGGATATTTAGAACCATACTTACATGATGATAACGTCATAACACACTGACATTAATGAGCACAAAACGGGCCCAGCTACAGAAAATAAATATTGCACGTAAAAATAATTATGTCTGTAACTTATTAATTACAAAGACGAACACATCGCTCGCTCCCCGCGGGAAGAGCGGCCAGAGTCACCACCTAAATGTATTTCTTCCACCGTGGCTGCCACATAGAGTGGCTCTAATCCCACCCAGGGGCACACCATGCGCCCTGACCGTTCCCCGACTGCGCCAGCAGGGGAAAAGAAGAGGACGGACAAACACAAACCTTCAAACAAATCTGTCAAAGCTACTTGCGCGAGCGTCTGACTGTGTGTTGCTACGGCGTCTCCTTTGCACAAGAGCGCGTGCAAACAAGACGCAAGACAAAGCCACGTGGCCACATATTTCTTGCAACAGTGCTAGCAGGGCGGGACTGCAGCGTCTCCTTTGTACTACGTTGTCAAAGCTAGCTTAGCTTCCACAGTGCTCCAACTCCACAGATAGTTGCACGAGCGCATGCAAATGAAGCGCAATAGACAAAGCCACGTGCTCTCGCAGCAGTGCGGGCTGCTGCGCACTGAAGCTACGCTAGCTTTGGCAATATACCATAAGAACAGATAACATAGAACCAAAAAGTTTTTGCCACAAGTGTATGAGGCTAGTTCAGCCTGTCCAGAAACTTCATCCGAATTATTTTGTTTACAGGAGAAATCGCGCACAAAAGACACTTTTCAAAACCACACTCGCACCAGCGCTGATTTGTCAGCGCTGGAGATGTTATTTATGAATTCACAATCCAGAACACGCGTGTTTGTTGCCTTGGTAAGCATGGACGCGAACAGTGAGAATGGCACCGCAGCATTTTATTGTTTACAAAGCCTCGTGCATGTTTGCCGCGTTGGAAAGTGCAGAGCAGGTGCCATGGGCGCGAACGCTAAAATGGGGATGGCGCGTCCCTTGATCGCACTCCGGGGCAGCGAATACGCACGCACTGTAGTGTAAAGCTGCGCGTTGGGTGATACAGTGTGACAGCCCAATTTCAGTGTTCGTTGTCATACGCATTATAAAGTGGCCAGACGTCCCGATTTAGGCGGGACAGGTCCCGCTGTACCGATTGAACGAAAGGATTCATCAGGAGAGGGCGCTGAAGGTTTTAGTTTGCCTGTGACATGTAAGCGGTACTATGAACAGAGTATCTACAATAATATATACATTATTACTAAATAAATACTTCAACAAATATATTACATGTGCATGCCAGACAGTGTGCAAACTGCAAGGAAAAGAAATGTGCACGGTGTATACAAAGTAATAAAAAATGATTTGTTATCTAAAGTTGCCAAAACTCAAAACAATTTGGGGCCAGAGGACATTATGGTCACTACTATACTCCGTCTCACAAATATCTGCAGTAAAGACGGCACACGCGTGTGACCATAGCTCAGCAGAATCTCGCGCGTCAAAGACACTTCAAAACCACGCGCTCGTGATTGCAAAGATCAGCACTGCAGACCTTTTCGGGATGGAGTGCAGGCTGTGTAGTTTCTAAATACATCTGACCGCCGCCGCCATGTAGCTATGTACATTAGGTATTCTACTACAACACTGTAATGTACCACCAATTCTTGCATGATGAAGCACGTGCCAATTGCTCAAGCACCAAGTAGCATGGGAACGTATACGGTACACGCGCTGAACGCACTCGCCTTATCAGTATAGGCAGTACAGGGTATTCACTGGACGCCATATTTGAGGGCGATGTCTAGAGCGCATGCTCAGAAAGAGCTCACATTAATAGGCTGATAAGACCGGCAATCTTGATGGTATCTCGTATCAAAATAACTGTGGAAGCTCGCCGTCAGCACGCGCTCAGCAGTCGCGCACACAGCTATGGCCGCCAGTGATTACCCCCCGTAACAGGTTCCAGGTAGTAAATAATCATAATAAAACGCTGATGAGTTCTTGTCCAAAGTGCCATTTGTATAAGGTTTCTGCTTTAACTCAAGTGTGTGTGATTCGTGACTGCCTTGCATATCTTCACCTAATCTCCAGGGTTTTACCGAAATGAAAAAGAAAACGTTGCCTTTACGCAAGAAAGGGTAAGGGGTACAAGGGGTGCAGAGGGAATGGAATTAGGGGCGCCTTGGCACCGTCCAAAAGTGGTGTATGGCCGTGTGAAAACCATATAAATGCATTCCATCAAATTATAGCAAACAACAACTATTGTTTTCATTGGAGACTCCTGTTTTTCCCTGAAGAACTATTTAGACAATTTACCTGTTTTGAAAATGAGTCACGCAAGCGTAGTTTAAATTTTTATTACAGACGAAAGCTTATGTAATACTGCAAAATCGATTATATTTACCGGAGAGGTGGACCTTTATCCCATAGCCCCGCGTATAAGCCGCAAAAAATTGCTGGCACTGCGTTGTGATCTTGTGATATATATATACGTATATGTATGTACGCGTGCTGCATTGTATAGTAGAATTTGTGCCAACTTCCGCGGATAACATAAGCAAATATTTCTTAATTGACTGAAATACATGTCATCTTCACGTTTCTAGAAAGCGTGGAAGGAGTTTTCTTTAGACGCGTTGGTTTTCGGTGAAAATGAGTGCATGCTGTTGACATAGAGCGTAGCATACGCTACGAGTATATTTGTATATTTCAGCTCGAAAAATATAGGAGGGGCCTTTTTCGACACCCGAAGTATACTTAACAATTACCGCGATATCGGATGATTGATGCACTGAAAATAAAATCCGACATGAAATTTCAGTTTTTTGTGCCCTTTTTTTCAGTGTTTAGATTCTGCAAGAATGATAAAGTTAGAAACAAACAAAAGCGTATTATGCATTATCCACACCAGCGATTACGTCGAGTCTGCATTATTTAAAACGAAGAAAAACGTTCCATGGTTCCCTTGGGCGTACTTTCCCCGTGCGCACGCTCCGGAGAGAAGCCCGACTACGCGGTGCACGGCCGGTGTATGGGAGCTTTCTGATTTTCCTAATTACTAAACTCACCAACTCAGGCAAGAAACATAAAAAAAAAAAAGAAGTGCAGCTACACGCGCACTGAGAACCAGCGGGATTAAGAAAATAACGGAGGAGCCCCTCTCCCTGCTACTTTCCCGCAGTGCTTGCCTGCTAAGGGAGAAGCTCCCTTGTAATTATGCGGGCACGTAGGGTTGGCAATCGGGTCAGCTGAACACGAAAAAACGGGACACGAAGGAAATGACTGGACAAATGGACCGCTGTTTGTCCAGTCCTTTCCTTCGTGTCCCGTTTTTCCGTGTTCAGATGACCCGATTGCCAACATTATGTACCAACTAGCCCAACTAAAACCCATAGCACGAAGGGTGTCCAGTTTTATTTTCCTCCCCGACTTAGGTCAGTATTAATTTTATTGAGGGCGACTAGTGTGTAAAATGAGTGGTATATAATTACCTAATTAAGCAGCGAAGTAGGAAACGGTGCAAAACTGCATAACTAAATTTGGAAAATGTTTTGATCGCTTCAGCCTTTGCACACTATCAAAGAGGCAGCATTGTGAGAACTTGTATCTTGCCTAGTACTTGCCAATAGAGAAATAAAGGCTGAATTAACAATGGTGGAAAGCCATACTTAAAAAAAAAGTAAAAGTGCAATATTTGTATCCAATTTTTTTCAAACTCGATCTTGAGTTGGCCATTTCACACCTTTTCTATTTTCATCCTGGTTTTCCTTTTAAATACCTAATAGCTTAGGCATGTGCTGTGAAGCCTAAGCTATATGTATTTTGATTTTTTTAAACATACATCTGTTAATGAAAGCTGCAGGTACTCTAACAAACTGTGTTTATATAGCCCAACGTTTTGTGGCCTGCTTGTTCACGGGCGACCTATTTGGCTGGGAGTTTGTATTTCTGTCCTCCTTGTCGCTGCCGTTTAAATCATTCTCCTCGTTTTGTTGCACCCTGAAGCCCGTGGATATAACTGCTTGGGATGGTACCGATCGACCTGTTCTGGTTGTTCTTTGTATGCTGAATAAGCTATAACTATAAAAAGTTGTTTTTTCAGTTTTTTCCGAACATGAAAAAAATGACTCTTTTAAGAGTCATGGCATATTCAGCATACAAAGAACCTGAACCGGTACCTTCCCAAGCGGTTATATTCACGGGCTTCTAGGCGTCTCAAAAAGGAGATTGATTTAAAGGCAGCGACAAGGAGAAGAGAAAGACAAACACCCTGCCAAATAAGTCACCCGTGAACAAGTAGGCTGCAAAATGTTGGGCTATTTAAACACAGCTGGTTAGAGTACCTGCAGCTTCTTTTATTAATACTCACCTAACCAGGCAGAATTTTGCCAAAATGTTTACTTTTCAAACATACATCTGTTGAACGTAACTATTGTTATTATACTGGAACATGAAAACCTTAGTCCTCCCAGTCCCAGAAAGCAACAGCTTAAGGCTGAACTCCATAGAGCGAAATATGCGACGAATAACTGACGAATGTCGCCCTATGGCATGCTCACTTTGCGTGGGACGTAGCAGCCACTGTGCCGATTCCATGCGCAGAACAAAAGCCGCCGGGCAAAATTAGATTTTCCACACCATATTCGTCCCATGGAGTTCAGCCTCTATGGGTCATAATGCATATGCAAGTACAAAAGTTTCCTTGTAAATAAAAATAGGCTATCCCCCTTCGACTTGAAACTGACCTCCTAAGTTCTCAGGTACACAAGGGACTAGGAGGAGGTTCACAAAGCGATACACGTAGTTTACAGGCGTGAGCCCTCACAATTTTCCATGCCAGCGACAGCTGCCAGACAGTCAAATTTTACTTTGGGAACAGTACATACTTTATGGCATGAAGGATCATAGATGGATGGATGGATGGGATCTTTCAAAGTAAATAATTCTCATTACCTACAAAAACAAAAATACTGTCACAACTTCAACAGTTTATTTACACAAACACACTGCACCATTCCAACTTTTATTCAAGTGGTGACTAGCAGGCAGGACCAATGCCTTTGGTTCTGAGATGACGATGAACTGGGTGACAGAAACTTTGCGCTACAAGTCACAACTGAAGCAGCTTATTCAGAGTGGTGCCCAGGATGCCAATGGTGGGGTTCGAGCTGGGCTGCAAGAGAAAAGAATTGTCACAGTACAAGCGCCGTAACCATAAAGTTTAGACCACGTGGAACAGACATACACCACTTCAGTGCACTAAGGAGTTTGTTACTACTTTTAGAAACAAGAGCTCTTGGATAATGATCCCCTAAACAAAGCGAATTGACAGCAAGGAGCTTTACAAGTTAGTTTGAACATTCAACAAGTAATGAACATTGTTGAGAGTAAAACCATTCAAATATAGGTCATCCCTAATTTTGAAGTGGAAGGAAAGGAAACTCATACAAATATTTAACTCGTCGCATTATTTGCAACCTAGGTTAAAACTCATTTGTTGATCACACTGGCAACGTCATCTTATGAACATTAAGAATGGCAACTGCATGCTTTCGTACCGAGCGAAAGCATTAAATATTGAACAAAATAGCACATTAGTTCTCATAGCAACATAGTAAAATTGTTCCGACTCCGAAAAGCTTACCCACACCATGGCACAGTAAAGGGAAACAGGCTGCAGCAGAACTCAATAGCACGGTAATTTCTGATACAGCTTTAGCTTCTCTTCAGGATAAATATTTATATTACTGAAAAAGCTCAAAGTTGCAAAAACAAAAATGCATAGAACCTGCCATTTCACAGTCCATAGTACCCATATTATGTTATCCGGGTCGCAATTAATTATTTTCTTGAATTCCCACGCTGGTGAACCGATAGAACTATTTTAAAAGAAAAAAGAAATTAACAGAAATAGTGCAGTTTACCCAAAGACAGGCATCCGTCGTAGTGAGCCATGCTTCCCAACGTCTGCCTAGGGCAGACGACTCATCCACACACGTGGTTATTTATACTTAAGCCGCACGCTGGTAAGACAATTCAATCTTTACTGACGCACCGAATGGTACCGCACAACTTTCCGCTAAAATTGTTTTCCCACCGATACTATCCAACAAAATAAATGCAAGAATTTACACCATTTTGCACGCGAATGTGGAAAGCCTACGGGACAGCAATGCTTCCATCCCCGCTTTGATAATGATGATAGCACGACAGCAGCGCCACCTCTAGGTCGATCCCGAGGCCAATAGCTTACTACTGCATGTGAGCAGGCTCACGGGAGAAAGCTAGATGATTAAATGCATTTTAACGACAAAATAAAACCTTAAACATGTTTGCACGTCGCCGGTTTCCTAAAGGCAATACTTTGCATGCTGCGAGGGAGCATGCTGTTCGGCGGGGGGATGGTTGGTTACGCAAGAATCCTGACGTCCCTTGTTCGGTGCACTTCGAGGATGACTGCTTTGACACAAGCGGTCAAGCGAGAAGACTTCGACCGGGTAGCATTCCAACTATGTTTATGTTTCCTTCATTTCCAGCATATCTGCGGAAAGCAGTGAGTATCATAGTGACTGTGAACACTTATTTTGTATTTTAGCTAGTTTCATCTAAAACTTTGAGACGGTGCGCTTATAACAGCCGTGCATCTGCAAAACAAGTATTATAAACAATTTTTGCGAGCTTCATATTTCTGTAAATTCTCAAAGTGCCGGTTTTGGTGATCGGTCACGTGCACAAATTTCCGCAATTGTGAAAGGAACGCTATGTATTCATTACTACGCCGTGGATTATTTGCAATAAGAAGATATCCGAGAAAAAAGAATCCAACGTCAAGCGGCTTTCGAGTCCTTTAAAACAAAAAAATAATTGTTTTGTTTTCGTTGTAATACGCAGCCCCAAAAGCAACAGACGCTGCTAGCACCCCTATCAGCGCAGCCTCTTTTTTTGCCCTGAGCAAGATGGCCGCCGATTTGTTAACTTGGTGGCACCCGGTTGCATGGGAGAGTGCAGGAGACCGCCGCTCCAGAAGTCTTATATTTCAATTGACGCAGTAAGGCCATCGCAGTCGTGCTTCTCACTGCATGTGCGCGCTCGTTTCCGTAAAGCCGTAAATCGTAAGCGATTTAGCGTGCGACGAGACGAGCGATAGAGATTTCTCACTGTCGCCCGTCGCATCGCTCGGTTTTCGGGATTTCTAGAAAACGTCGCTCACCGTCTTGGTCGCTTCGCCGTCGCTTCCATGCAGTTTGCCTTGTCGTGCGACTGACAGAGCGACAGCGAAGCGAGTCGCCGTTGCTCGCCAAAGCGCTTACATGTGGTTTATACTCAATTAATTTACAAGCACACAAGGTTGAACCATTGGCGCCTCGATTTTAATTATAAACTGCATGCAAGCGATTTGGCGAGCAACGAGACAAGCGACGGTGACCCGCTTCGCTGTCGCTGGGTCAGTCGCGTGACGAGGCAAACCGCATGGATATGACGGAGCAAGCGACCAGGACGGTGAGCGACGTTTTCTAGAAACCCAAAAACCGAGTAACATGACAAGCGACATTAAGAAATCTCCGTCGCTCGCCGCTGACTCTTGTCATCGTCGCCACCGCTCGTCTCGTCGCAAGCTAAATCGCTTACATGCGGGTCGGCTTTACGGAAACAAATGTGCACATGCAGCGAGAAGCACGACTGGATAGCCTTACTGCGTCAGTTGAAATTTGCATATGTTGCAGTGGTGTAGACTGCCCTTTATTAGCGAGAAAAACGCTAGAACGGGATGATTGTATATGGTCTCTGAAACCATAATCTTTTATCGTCGATCCATTCGCTGTCCGATTCCATTTCATAAATACGAAAATACAAGAGCTGTGTTGAAATATAGATATCAAATGATTAAACAAAAGCCTGAAATATTGAAAAGGCACACAATTTCAACGTCGAAAAGGCACACAATTTCAACGCGGAATGTGAAAGAACACGAAAGCAAAGCTCCGGTAGTGGCCTGTACAGCACAGAACGTGGGGGAACGGCGAGAAACTGAAGGTCGGCTATGGTAGCAGGGTCACGTGACGTAAAGATGCCGGCGTCCATGAAATGTTGCCTGAAAGGGTCTATAGCTATGCTTTTCTTGTCTAATAAAGCATCATTGTAACAATCGCGCAACTTTCTGAAGTGCTTTTCTAAAGTGCCGTTAATGTTATTAACCCACGACTAATTAGCTCCCCATACTGTGAACAACTTTATTTTTGCGGCCTCAATATTTCGCAAATTTGGAGAATATTTCATGCGCAGAAAATTTTCCAAGGAGTGGTGAGCTATATATTCTTTACCATATATTGGTGGGATGCGTTTTTCGCAGAAATTTTTAAGTCAAGAAATTTGCGAAAAATTAAGTTGTTTACAGTATTCGGGTACGCTCATTTGCCTCCCAAGCCTTTGTAGGACCTGACAAGTCAATCCCCTTCACCGTGCTATGGTGTACTAGAATCTAGTACACCATAACCGTGCAAATTCACGCCGCTCTTCCATCAAGATTCAATTTCTCGGAAGGAAACCGAAAAAAAAACTCGTCCCCTCCCCCGGCCGGTGCTGATCCCGTCATCTGAACGCAACACAGCGCTTTGGCATCGCCACTGGGAATCGCACGGTGCCCTTCCTTCAAGCAAAATGGCAGCCTTGTTTCCATCTAGCCTAGCAACACATGCATTTTGTACTCTCGAACAGGAAAACAGGAAAAGGGTCCATTCTCTTTAGTGCTTACTGGAAGCACCCACATTTGCAAATCGTCCACTGACAGTGAGAGTACTTCCCCTATTTCAACAACTATAGCATCAATGTGTATTTTTGTAACAGGTCTACATTCTGTTTCACATCACGTTCCACCGCAGCGGATGCTCCGAGCCATCTCAGCCAACCCAGCTCTGCGAACGTAGCACGTGATATGCTTTACGCATGTCACCCTCTTCAAGGTCAAGTAAAGGCTTGGTCACACATACAGCGGAGCGTTAAGTTAGCGCTACGTGAGCGCTCATGTGGTGCTTCCTTGCGCGTGACTTAGTTCTAATATAGCGCGCAATCAGCGCTTTAGTAGCGCTCCTTGTACGACCATTATTTATTGCTGCAGATTAACGCGTGTACTGATGTTCAGGTTCCTGTGGTTGGGTGTGCATCAACAGTACCATGGCGGACACGTGGGATGCTGAAATAGAAACGCGACAAATGCCCTTACATACGCAATTAGTGCATATGCGTGTGGACGACGACGACTTAGTGCCCAGAAGAGCCTTGTGAGTGCGCGAAATCTTTCACCACCAAGATATCGACAGGTATCCGGTGAACCTCGTTCCCAGGCCGAGGGACCGAGACATAGAGCTCTTTCGAAGGGGATTATTTTTTAACTGCGTGTCTCTGAAACCAGGATCACGCATGTCGAATAGAAAGTGATAAGGTCGTACCCAATCAATTAGTCGCTCAGAGTCCATGACTCTGAATCGTCTGACCGACCCTTTGCTTGGAGAGCGGCTCTTTTACTTCCTCTTCTTCAGTGCCAAAGGACAAACAACAACGGAATCGTCGTGCATGCGCTGTTTCACAGCAGCAAGCACGGCACAAGGAGCGCGCTTACTCTGCGCTGCTAAAGCGACAACCAAGTGCTGCTTCCAGCGCCCATGAAGCGCTAACTGAGCGCTCCGCTGTATGTGTGGATCAGCTTTAACACTCACAGGGCCTTGGATTGGCTCCGATGGCTTGTAGGTGGTGTAAAGCCTCTCTATCCAGGGAAAAGCGGCACCCTTCATTGTTGTGGAAATGCTCGAGACTTGTGCCGCGCACCACCTTCTGGGAAGAACATGGCGTCTGAAATTTAGCTCAGTGCTGCGCTGTGCTGCCATGATCTTCCCAAGGGCTGCACGTAGCACATACCTCGTGCATCGGCGCACCTTGCGCTACTTTCGAAACATATAGGGGCTTTAAGGTGGTGCAGTTGGCAACGGTTGCCCCGTGGCCGCTGTTGCAAGAGCAAACTGTGGTTGCGCAAAATTGTGAAGGTAGGCTTGTTAGCAGTGGCGTACACAGGGGGGGGGGGGGGGGGGCCGAAGGGGCCGCGGCCCCCCCCCCCCCCCCCCCCGAAACTTTCGAGCGGGGGGGGGGGGGGGAGTGGGCAAGGTCACTGACTCTCGGGTTCATCAATATCAATGCGGTGTTTTTTTTTTTTTTGTTTTTTTTTGTTTTTAACAGCGGAACCAACTTTGTGGAGAAGTTGTAAAAAAAAAAAAGAAATAAGAAAGGAAGGGAATGCAATAAGGTCATTTATGACATAGTACAAATAATAAAAAATGTGTAGTTTTAACGTCTTTCGTGTAATCTGGCTGAGGAATAATTAATTAACGAATTTATTCATTAAATAGTCTATTAAAGGGTGGCGATCACTCTGATTAATTTGCTAATAAACCCCCCATCTCCAATCACGATTCAACGCTTTATGAAAGTCATGGATTGTGCGATATAACAAAAATGTGTAGGACCAAGGGTTCTACAAACCACAGCGCCAAGATTATAAAAGCATCCGACTTAATATTTACGCTTTGCTGAATTTCCACGCGTGTGAAACGATACAACCCAACCTTTAGTAAGAAGAAAAAACGACAAAAACACCAAATATTTAATAAGATGGGTCCAGCTTGCGGGGACCCCACAGATCGCGATAAACGTAACCAAGGACTGCGGGTTGCGCGATTGGGCGTGTAAGCCGCGGCCTCCGCAATCTGTTTTTGTGTATATGTGTGTTGTTGCTTTTGCGTTTCCTTCTGTTCCAATATAGCTTTATATAACGGTCATCGCGGAGTAGCCGGCACTGCGGGATTCACACACACACACGCACACGCACACAGATAGCTTCTCCGGAGCCGAAAAAACCACATCAAGTTGGTCGTAGGATTGGAGTTGATGTGGTTTTTTCGCCTCCGGAGAAGCTATCTGGGCTGTGCAGAAAAGTGAACTCCTGTTCTAAAGAAAAGCAGGGTTGCACCAAAAAACACCAGGACCAATTCCTAGACTGTGTGGAGGGAGTAGTGTACTCCATTCCCCTCTCGTGTGGCAGGAGATACGTCGGGCAAACGGGGCGATGCCTCAATGATCGGCTGCGGGAGCACAAGTGTTTAGAGTTGTGTCAGGTCACCTTGGCCTGCACTGCCGAGACTGTTGCTGCACTCCCGTCTATGACATGTGTGAAGTGATTAGGAAAAATAAAGACAAACTCACTCGCGAAATCATTGAGGCGCGGGAAATTGCAAGATTGGGGCAAAACTGTGTCAGCACTCCGTCACTATCTTTATCAGATAAGGAACGTTCCTATTTAGACACACAGTGACAGTGCATAGCGATGGCTATACTTTGTCTCATCCTACGATGGACTAAAGGTCAAAGCCACGGGCCGCGAGGTCCAATCACGTTCCACGCTATACTATGACACGCTTAACACTGATTGGGGGTGGACGAATAATGCTCGAATCCAAAAGCGCCGTATCATTTCTGTAGCTGCGACGCTGCAAAGAGCCTATATGTTGTGGCTTTTTTTGCGATGTAAAATTGTTGAGTCACTCAGTGTCCTTCGATTCGAAGCACTGTCCACCCGTTCCCTCATCAGTGAATCGAGACGCGGGCACCAGTACGATTATCGAAGCGAAATACTCTTGAGCAAGAGGACAAAAAGGGACTGACAGACACGAAGCACCGATCTCAGCTTGAAGCCTCATGTCAAAATTAAAAAGATAATGATGAATCAAATGTCTCCCGACGAAAAAAAGGGGCGATATAAATTTCAGGAAGGTTGTCGGCAACTTTGGCGTTCCCTCAGAGCTCCAGTGCCTCAAAATAAACAAAACAGAAGAGCATGCGCACACACAAAAAAAGCATGCACACAAACATGAGGATTGTGCCACATCGGTAGTCTAAAATATCAACATGTGGGCGATCGTAGAGGGCGTAGCATTATAGTCCCACGTGCAGAACCTGTGTGCACGCTTCAACCAGCATTGTTCCATGTCTTAAACTAATATGTTCAGGGTCTACGAATAACGGCATGATTACGTTGCACACGCTCGCGAGCACGCTTACTGTGTCTTATCTAAAAACAGAATGCTCCACCGTCACAGTGAGAACCAGGCCACATGATATGGGAACTCGCGTCATGGGCATCTGATAAAACTAGCCTTTTGAAGGCAGGGCAAAGGGCGGGTGTCAGTCATGGGGCTTTTGACATCGTGTGCTTTCGTGCACCACGCAATCGTACATAGGGCATGAACTTTCTGTAAAGCAGTCTCCTTTGGGGAACTTGGCAGTCCACTGTGATAAGTGTTCGTATGACCTTTTGCTGGATAAAAGACAGATTCCGGGTAAGTAGGAACAGAAAACAAAGAGGAAAGTTTTCGAGGCGTTCAAAATCAGTGTAGAGAAAGATGACAGTTGCATCAGTGCGTCGTCACTTGTTTTATCAAATAAGGAATTCAGATTCATTTGGCTTGAGGTATAATAAAGTGTGTATCAGTGGCGTAGCCAGGAAATTTTTCTCAGGTGATGTTTTTCTTTGCTTAAGCTGTTTGAAAGACAAAAAAGAGAGGAAAAGAAACTGCGAAAACAGAATTTTGTTTACTATTTTCCTGTTTCCTAGACGACAAAAATCCAAACTTTTTTTTGCCACCATCTCGTTCTTACAATAATTAAAAAATTGAAATGTATTGTTAAATGACGACAGAACGCAGTCATAAATTATTTTAATTGGCTTTGAACAAAAACGTCCAGACAGGCTCACGAAAAATTACGGTGTGTGCAGATCAATGCGGAACATTCGAGTATCCAACAACTGAAAGCTACGGAAAAGTTCCAGAGAATAGCAAAGTTTAGAATACGATTAAACACAAAAACTGCAATGCGCACTGGGGCAATGAGCTACTGAAGCGTCAGGCTCATTGTTCCAGCGCAGATCACATTTTTAAGAAATTATCGTTGTATAGTCATGTTTCAGGTTATTCCCGTTCTTTGTTGTCGTTTTACGAGAAAGTGGAAGAGAAAAATACCAGTTTCTCTCATTTTTTGGGGGTTTAAACATTAAGTGGAAGCCGCCGTCGGTCGATAGAAAGAAGCCAGAGTACCCTTTCGGATCTGATTTGCATATACCGGTGAATGTTCAGGAGCGCGGCCCCTATACGAGCTTTCTGCCCTTGGAAAAACAAGAGTGATCGCACAGGCACTTGCAACCAAAGCACTGCCGAAGCCAGCGAGCTCGCGTTGAAGGCGGAGCGTCTGGTCTCAGCTTAGAACGGAGTAGCAAGCGCCCCTGGGATGTTGAAGCACTCAAATGCTTCAACGTCCCAGTCTTCGGAGTCTCGAAAACAAACGTTCCGCTTCAGCGCTACTAACGAGCATGGCGGCCAGGATTTGCAGCAGGCGGGTTACATTAAGGCCTCTGGGCAAATGCAAGTTGCCTGTACCGCCGAGAAGCGCTAAGCGGTGCGGTCCCTCCACATCTGTGTCAAGCCAGTACTTCCCCAGGAAGTTTATTTAACGAAACGAATGCTCCGCACAGGCTGGAGATTTGCTCGAAATCGAGGCTTGCGACGCAGAGACAGGCGTCGTTGGCCACAACATCGCTCCCGCCTAGGGCGGACAGTGCTGCCTGACGCGAATGTGCCGGCTCTGTTGGAGACGTTGATGACACGCTTGAAGTTGTAGGTCAATAATCATTCTTAAAAAAAAAACCGTTAAGGAACAGCTTGGCTCTTGAACTCGTTTTTGAAAGTCTATATACGTAAAGGAAGTTTCACGACTTACGAGCTAAACGCAAGCATGTAAACATTACCCACTGCAGCGATTTAAGGCTAAACTCCATGGGACGAATACGCCGCGAAAAATCGACGAATTTTGCCCGGCGGCTTTTGCTCAGCGCGTGGCATCAGCACAGTGGCTGCCACGTCGCGCGCGAAGCTACCGTGTCGTAGGGCGACGTTCGTCAGATATTCGTCGCATAACTCGCTCCATGGAGAAGTCAATTAGGTACGCTTTGAAACCAAGTGATTATGAGCATTCCCAAGCTGCTTCAACAGTGCATATGCAGTCGCTTTTCTCTCTTGCTCCTTTTCTTTTTTGTTTGTTTTCAATGATAGGAATATTTTTGTGTGTGTTTTTTGCATTTTTGTTTTTGTATTATTGAAACTAAATGAATACAGGCAAGTAAACCCTAAAAAAAAAAAAAAGACGGGACAAAAAATACAAACAAACGCTAAGCTGTTTGTTATTTGGTCGTCCGGTTTTCTCCTTATTGTAGGGTTCGTAAAGTCAGAGTATTGCTATTTTGATATCTTGTTGCGCTGCCTTGAAATTGTCGTCGAGTCCTTGACACTCAAAGGGTGGGGGAACTTTAGTTAAGCCGGCTGCAATTCTTGAAGCGAGGACAGTGTCCTTCGAGGTCAGGATTTCGCGGCATTTGTGACGTCGGGAGCTGAGCCCTTCGCACCTGCGAGCCTGAAGAAAGGCTTCGGTTACTAACATGGCCGAGTTTGGAGAGAGCTAGCTGTTCTAAGAGCCGGAGCCGGAGGTGCGTATTTCACACAGTCCACGGACAGTGTCGTTTTCTTCGTTTTGCTTTGGTATGTTGTGGGCACGGCCCCTCGCCGTAATAAGTGGACGAAACGAAACACACACAAAAAATATGTATATACTATAGTCGGATGCAACCTGAGAACAATCTTTTAGCTCCACTCACAAGCGCATTGCGCCCATCTGAAGTGCCTCCGCCGTCGAGAAAGTAGTTCGCTAGCAACGTTGCTTTTTCTTCCTCCAGGAAACGTGTCTTAAACTACTACAATATTTATTTCATTCATTCAGGACATTTAAATAAGTTAGAATACGTTTTTGTCAACGAAATAGCTGTTTAGTAAAGAAAGAAAGTCATGTCCAATGTACCGTCTTCCCAATTCATTTTCTGTCCAAGATACTGTCTAACATACCGTCTAACATACCTCTCAGCAGTACTAAGCCTCGCGCCCGCTTCGAAATTTTCGTTGGCGATAGCGTCGCTGGATTCTCACGTTGTCGCGCAAAAACTGTATACAAACATAATAGTCATTTACTTACAAAAGAAGCAACGATTAGCACGTTATTCAATAAAGAACAAAATATTCTTTTCAGAAAACAACGTTAATAAAATTGTTGCGAAGAAGTTTTTTAGGATACTGTTTTACACGAGTCTAGTGTCCGAAAGAGCCGCTAGCGGCGTTGCGTTAGCTCTCGTAACGCTGTAGTCCGTAGAGTGTTGCGAACGTGGTGGTTCCGCTACGCCACATAGAGCGGAGGTCGTAGCGGCTAGTGGATAGCGCGGCGGGAGTGACTGAACGATATACTAAAACATTCGAATAGCTCAACCGGATCGGCCGGAAAAGTTTCGACTGCCTCCGGAGAGAGACTTTGCCAGGCAAGTCATTGTAAAACTCTGAATCGTATTAACTGTCTCTTTCGGTCTCGCCGATGAAGATCGACTAATAAGAGCTTGAGACGAGATAAACACGGAACAAAATTACCGGCACGAAGACCTTTGGCACGTCTTTTCCCGCATAATTGATTATGAAAGCTGACTCGCTCGCTTACACTGAGTGTGCCGAATTAAGAACAATTCGTGAGAGACTGAAGTGCTACTAAAATAAAAAGGGTTACCAGGAGCATATTGCGTCGGTGCAAGAAGAGTCGCCAACGATCGAGCAACTCGCACTTTTGTTGTGCAACATATTTCCGCGATTGATGCTTCGCAAGTGGCAACTAAAAATATGCGATGCTCCATTTATATTTCAGGTTCACTTCACGAACGATCAGTTTGAGCAGTGATCTTGGCAAAGACTGACCTCAGGAAACTCATGCAGTTTATAACTCCTTCCATTTTTTCACACCGACCTCTTCCCAATGTGCAATATTTTGCCTTGCAACATTATATATTTTATTGTCTTCATTTTTGTAGGTGATTTGTCATCTGTGATTAATAAAACATATTTTTATTGACGATGAAAAAATGTGTTATTGTCTTTTTAAGGTTTGCTGAAAGTTCTCTCTCTCCTCATATGTAACTCATGCAGTAAGGCACGCCCGCGGGTGTGCGGCAAAGATATGCCTTGCAGGTGAACTCAAGGGCGCACCTTGCGCGTGAGGACGTCAAAACAATATCTCGAAACAGAGTAAGAATGAAGAGGGCCTCGCTAATAAATGGGAGAAATGAGAAACGCACTGCCAAGGCAACCGATCACGCTATTTTTTTTAAATTTTAACTGAGACGATACAAGTGAATGTATTTAGTGGGTAGTTATATGCACGAGACGCGTAAATAGCAGTCGCCGCATGTGCACAGTCTTAGGTAGTATTCGACGTTTATGAAATGTATACGAAGTAAACCAAGCTGCTGGTTTGGCAAAACGAGCGGTATTGCTTAAAATCACCGAAAAGCCCTGGTTTTGCACGCGTTGTGGTGTCATTTATTAGCCTAACTCGAGTGAGGCCGAGTCTGCAAATGCACATTATTCAAGAAAATGAAAAGTTTTAGTAGAACGTACGCTATGAACTGCGATTGTTGCGCGCGCATGCTCAATCCATGCTCGAAGCGACGGCACGAGGTCCCGCCAGCAACGCAGTCCTACGAACCTCTTTTCACTCAGGGAGAGGTGCAGTCTATCGTGTGCCTGCTCTCAGCTCTTGCTGCAATAAGCAGGTAAACAAAATATATTTTTGCAGTGCATGCCGATGTCCCAAAATATTCAAAACTACGTTGGCATTTTTTTTTTTTTTTTTTTTTTTGTTTAGCGGAATTGGAGAAAGCTTGTCTTCACACCCGAGCGATTCCAACTCTGGTTGCGTTATTATATTTGCTGATCAAGACCTCTTCACGTGCTTTAGAGCTCCAATAAATGTGCACAAAAGCTAGTTTTTTCACGTTAGAAAGCAAAACTGTCTTCATATTAAAAAAAAAAAAAAAAAAAAAAAAAAAACTAGTCCGCTGTATGCAATAGCAAACAAGTACGACCCGGCTCGGAGGCGCACGCGCCTTGTGGGCCTCGCCCAGACATGGCGGTGGGAGGCATGGTGCGGAAGGAGGGCAAGAAGAATGGCTTTCTATGGAAAGGAGTAAAGCGGGGGGGAGGGGGGGGGGGAGGAGGGATTAAACTTAGGGTGCCTTCATGTGCGCTTCGCATAGAGTGATGCCAACTGCCTGTTTCCCTTTCCCAGACCCTCTTCCACCGCCATTTTGTTCCTCATTGTTTCCCTCTGCGTCGGAAAGTGACCTTTGTGTCCATCGGTCCTCCCATCCGAGGGGGAAAATGCTAATCCTCCCTCCGTGGGTTCCACAACCTCCGAACTTGTTTCCGGGAGGGTTATAAGCCCCACGAATTATCGCCGAGAACCAAAATGGCTGCTGGCTTGTCGGCGAGCGGTATTACAAAGGGTGGCATCACCCTAGCAAAGCGCACATGAAGGCTCCCTAATTAAACTAAGTACGATACGAGCTCCACCCTTTAGCGACGAGTTGAAACATGATATTTGCTTCATATGGCTATCAGCTAGTCACTGAATGTTCCCAGAGTCCGAAACTCACAGGCACGAGGTGCCAAGATGGTGGCTCAATCTTTTTTCTTTACCGTGGACACAGTTGCCTAGAGAGGGGTAGTTGGTTCACTCGGCCACGAAACCGGTCTGATTGATTTATTCCAGCCCAAAATTCGTTTCATGGGCCCTTTAACGAAAAAACACTAACTGTTGTCCAAATGTAAAAAAAAGTATATATATATATATATATATATATATATATATATATATATATTGTTGTTGTTGCTACACTTTATTAAGATAAGGATGGCGCGACGGCCTGGAGGGGACGGTTTACAGGGGGCGATTAAAGAAAACGAAAATTAAGGTTATTATATCCTTCGGTCAATGCACGTCGCGCGCGCAAAGTCCCAGAGGGACAGCAGCGTCTCTTTCGCACAGGCACTACTCTTGGGGTTAATCCAGTCCTCGTAGGCACGCACATTGGGGTCTAGACTCACAACTCAGTTCAGTATGGAGCCCCGCACACTCCCACAGTAGATGTCGGACCGTAGGGGGAACGCCTGTAGAACATGTAGAGCAGGTCATCGCCGGGCTGGGAGCCTTGGTGGACTGCACTGACTCAGAGTGGGAACTCGTGTGTGAGGTGGATGTATCGCCTGAGTATTCTGTAGCAGGCGGGCGCCCTCTCTCGGGGGTGTAGGTTCTCCATCGGGCCAGGACGTCTTCAGTAAGGGCCGCCCCGGTGCGTATACTTTATGAATGAGCACTTGTGCACCTCTAAGCAGACCTCTCGGTAGGGGTGAAGGGTTGGCTGGGGTCTGCTCCTTGAGACAAAGGCGATCCGCCTTCTTGGCTGCGGCCTTTTTTTCCCAGGGATCGGGGTGGAGTAGTGCGGGTGGGATCGAAATATCCGGGTCGGAGCAGATGCTTGAGTGCGCGCTCGCACACGCATGAGCGGCCTCGTTGCCTCGGCCGCCCGCGTGTCCCGGTACCCAATCCACCCGCACCTTTATGTTGTGGGTGGAGAGCAGTTCAGCGCATAGGGTCTTAATGCGCTGGCAGAGGGAGCCCTGACGGGGTGTGAGCCCAAGCCTAGTGACGACCTCTCTGCTGTCCGTATAAACCAGAACCCGGATGGGTTCAGGGGAGCTGGCTTGAGGTCTGTATATATATATATATATATATATATATGCTGTAGCAAAACGGGAATTCTCTGCGATTTTGCGCAACGGTGAAATAACTTCCACTTGGAAAGGGATACAGTTTATGGGCAACGATAAAGGATTGCGCTCGTCTTATGAGAAGCATGAAAGGAAAATTTGATTTATGCTTAGCGCCCACTCAGAGCTCGTCAAAGTAGCTGTCTGTCATTCGTAGGCAATGCACTAAAACATACTTGTATTCATTGTATCTGAGGTGTACATGACAATCAAAAGAGCGATTATAATGTCAGCTGGCTACAGTTTGAAGTTCAATTACAAAAGCCCCCAAAGTGTTTCAAACTTAAATAGAGTGCTTCCGTGTTTCTCTAGTTTCTCATGTAAATAAAAAAAAACTTTTTCTGAAATTTTTATTTTTTGAGTGCTGCTTTAAAAATGGTCTTCCGGATGAAATAGATAATACCGTTTTACTTCGAACATTAAGAGGGCGCGGTACCTCTATTTATTCGTCCGTTTCAGCCACCAGATGGCGCGCGGCTCGAAACGTGGTTGAACGCGCAACTTCTAGATGGCACCAGTATCGAGGTGTGAAAAGGCCCGCGTTATCCGCTGCGTGAAATAGATCCCGAAATGTGCCGTGTTCTCCCGGCGGAGGAAGTTTCTCCCTCCCTCGCGCGCGCTTGGTATGTACGCGCGGTGGCCGAGTCCGGCCTCTGCGCTGTGTGATGCAGTGGGTGGCGCTAGTTTCTGTTCGGAGGTAGGAATAAAAATGCCGGTCCCCTTTTTTACGACGCTCGTTTCTATAGCTTGTTTTACTTTTTTTTTATCTCAAGTGACCTACAGTATTGCCTGTTCGCAATCGACCTTTGCGGTGAGCGATTGAGAGTCAGGTTAGCATTTTATTTGGGTCAGCACTACACGTTCAATGGAGACCTCGGGCGGCGATGTAAATATGCATTGCTCCCCAAAGTGTGTCCAAGGTGCGCAATGACAATTGGAAATGGTATTGAAGGCGCGCGACCATCGGTTGGTAAAATACGTGCGTTAGATTCACTTATTCAGTCTAATCATTTTTGCCAACGTCTTTTATCTGTTTCGACAAATGACATGGTCGAGTCTATTGATAACCTTAGCTAGATTGGACGTACGGAGTGTCCGGGCTTTAAATAAATTTGCTTCGTTTATGTGAATGAATAACTGTTTTCTCTTTTCCGTGCTCGGTGCCATGCAAAAATCGCTGAGATGTTATGGTAGCTCAGTGTGGCGGCGTTTTGCACGCTGACTCGCTATTGCATTCGCTGTGCACAATATGTGTTCAGATGGAATGTGCCAAATCGTATTTCCGATCGATATGATAGATTTACTTTGCTACAGTGTTAATTATATTTTCCTGATTTAAACTGGTTCGTCCCTGATCTGAGCCTAAGTTCAAATTCGAAGGGCAGCCAGACTTAGCGTCGTAACAGCCGTAATGCGCAGAAAGAAATTAGTACCATGAAAGAAAAACAAAAGGATACGAGACGGCTCGGTGTTATAGAAGTAATGAGTGTGCAAAAGATGCCATCGTACGTGTTTTTTTTTTTTGTTTTTTTTTAACTCTCCGGATCGCTGGGAAACGCTCAAGGTACCAGCAAAGACAGCGAGCTGGCGTGAAATTTCCATCGAGCGGAAAACGAGTGTCATTTTTATTTCATCATGCGCTTTCATTTTGATATGGCTCAAAATGGGCGCGAAATAGTAACAGGTAAGGCAACAAAATTTAGATGTTAGGTCTGGAGCACCGCCATACCCAGCCGTGTTGGGGGCATCTCTCGCGAGTCAATACGGCAAAGGTATTGCGCGTCGAACTGTACTATCGGGGAAAAATGAAATGCGAACAGAGGAGCGCGTGGCTCGCGGTACAGGCTGCGCCGCCTAGAAGTGAGCCTAGGGGCGAGGGTGCGTGGCCTACTTCGATGTGTTCATGCCCCTCGATTGGCGTTCCCCCAGCTTCGGCAGTGCGCCTCTCAGAGCGCTGAAAGCTGTCACCGCTATCTTTGCCTGCTCGGCGAGTGCGGCGAGCCTCTTTGGACCGCACGCGCTGAGCCAGCAAAGATAGCGGTGATAGCTTTCAGCGCACTAAGAGGCGCACTGCTGAAGCTTGGGGAGCGCAGAGGGAGGGGCGTGAACACGTCGGAGTAGGCCACGCACCCTCGCTCCTAAGCTCACTTCCAGGCGGCGCTGCCTGTACCGCGAGCCACGCGCTCCTCTGTTCACATTTCATTTTTCCCCGATAGTACGTGAGAGTTATCCATTTCAGCGAAACCTTGATTTCGCAAAACTATTGTGGCTCGAGTCGTGGCTTCCAGTATTTGGAAGCCACGACGAGAAATAAATGACAGTTGATTTTGAAGGACAATCGCGACGTGGAAACCCATAAAAGAGAGTTCCAATAAGACGAGAGCTTCCCCTTCTCTTCAAGTGCGTGGGTTACGCTCTCAATCCTGCACCTGTGGTAACACTGCAGGCTCCTAAAATCGCTTTGAAAACGTTCCTGATCGCAACAACATTTTTTTTTTTTTTTGTCGAGGCGCTATTTCGTTTTTTTTTTCTTTTTGTCTACCTTGATACCCCATCAGCGCAAAAAACTACCATAAACAAAAAAATAAATAAAAAAAAATAGTGGGCATACAACGACAACGCACCCACTGGGACCCGAGTCAAGGCAAGAACAACTAACTACTAAAAGGGGAAAAAAATCATGTTCGCATACACAGACAGAACGCCTCCATCGAAAGAAATGAATCATGCGCTTGTTCTGCCAGTCTCGTTGTGCGTCTGTCAAAAGCCACAAAGGAGGAAGACAATCAGCGCCTACACCACTCCCCTCCCCTCCCTCCCCCCCCCCCCCCCACCACCCCTAAAAAGAAGAAAAGAAAGGTTTCTTGGGCGCGCGCGCGGTCGCCCAAGCGATGACCTTGGAAGGGTATGCGATTGTAGCACGTTTGTCCCCCGGTTGTGCCCCTGTCTCAAATGCCACGGTCCGTTTCTCCCAAGTGCCCGTCTTATCTTCCCGAGTATCAACTCCGCAGTGATTCTGAATCATTTCGATGCTTTCCAACGTTGCAAAACTGTTAGACGAATATTTGCACTATAGTCAGTTACAGGTTAAGAAGGTAGCGGCAAATGCCCCTCAAAGGGAATCAGATATCCCTCCGCCACCTCCGCATCCAATAGCGTCCCGCCGTTTCTGTGACGTCGCGGCCAACGCGCGAGGAAGGGCTTGCCTTTCTGTACATATTTGCTTTATCTTTCGACTTTTACTTAACATTGTGGAAGGCACGAGAGGGAGATTAGAGTTCTCCCCCACCAACGGAAACAAATACGACTTTCGGGGATTAGCTTCCCCCCCCGATGGATACAAAGGCTGCTTTCAGGGGCTCGGTTCCCTCTCTGATAAACACAAAGGTCTCTTTCTTAAAAAGAGGGATAAGGGAGACAAGTTGGAATCCATTGAAGCTGAACAAGGAGTGTTTCCAGTGAACTCTTCTTTCGGCTGCGGAGAGATTTGCAACGGGCGCATCACGCTTGTGGGTGGAGCTTCTCCTACCTTCTTGACTTGTAACCGACTATACACCAACTCAACTCTCCTACGTCACGCCGCGGTGGTGGCGCGCCGGACGCACTTCCGGTCTGGGGCGGTGGGCAGAAGTCGCCGTGCCAGACATGCATTCCTGTGGTCCCTTGGAAGAAACGAGACAAAAAACCTGCGTTCTCGTCAAAATGCTGCGATGGGGGCTTTACCAAGAGAGTCTGGAAAGGTTTGAAGATCAGTTTTCATGTGTTTCTGCCCCCTCCGTTCGTCCGAGAACGTGGATAGCAGCCGTGAAAAGGGCAAACCAGACGCTGTCGAACTACGATTGCGTGTGCGGGCCACAATTTGTGGTCACCAGATGTATTTGCTTTGTTCCAACATGAACGAGAGAAAACCCCCAAGTTGTCCGGACCACCCACGGATTCAGTGCGTCTTCAAATTCATACGGCCGCCTGATCGTTCGAACTTTCATCTGCTCTTTCAAAATTGTCTGCTTTTTGTCGTCTGCTCGTTCAAACAAAAGCGGCCCGTAGACCAAACTTTGACCCGGTGATTGCAATAACAAGTAATTGCAGGCCTCAAAATACTTAAGTAGGCTCGGTGTAAACAGTAGATACAAGATGTTAATTATTGGTACCGGTGGCCATCACCCACTTGTTACGCTTGGTATGTTCCCGCTTCCGATTTTCAGTATCGACGTCGATCATCGCCGCTACCTTTTACACTTTTGCGGCACGAGCGACGTCGCGACCGAAAATAGCTACAAGAATCTCATCATGGTTTTGGCGTCCATCCTGCAGCGTTCATGCGAATGAATCGCCGCACGTCAAATTATTTACGGAAAGTTTAGCGGCGTAACGAGCCTTGATAATTTCGCTCAGGCGACTAAAGTGGTAAGACATTGCGATGAGGACGTAGAATCGACAACTCCAACGCGAAAAAGAGTATGCAGACTCACACAGACGCCGACAACGTGACATTCGAATGGTTTGTTGACGCGGGACGCAGTGCTTCTTGCCCGTACTCCATTGCGCGTGCGTTCGAACTGTCGTCTGCTCTTTCAAACTTGGCTGCTTTTTGTCGTCAGTTCGTTCAAACAACAGCGGCCCGTAAACCAAACGTGGGCACGGTACTTGCGATAAGAACTAAGTGCAGGCCTCAAAACACTTTTGAAGGTTGGTTGGGGTAAGTCGGCTAAGTGTAAACAGATACAAGAAGTTGTTGATCATTGTTACCAGTGGCCATCACCAACTTGTAATGCCCGATTCTACTTGCGGTTTTCAGTATCGACGTCCACCATCTCAGCTACGGTTCACGCTTTTGCAGTCCCAGCGACGTCGCGACTGTAAATAGCGAGCAGAATCTCATCGTGGGAGTCAGGCTTTAGCGCCCATTCTGCGACGTCCACGTGAAATGAATCGCCGCATGTCACATTATTCACGCAAAGTTTTGCCTCGATAGTTTTGCTGAAGCCGCTCAAGTAGTCAGACATTGTTAGGAGGACGTAGAATCAACAATTCCAACGCGAAAAAGAGCACGGGGACTCCCACCAACGCCTAAAACAACGCAATTCAATGGTTTGTTTATGGGCGACGGCGGGCTTCTTGCCCACCATCCACCGCGCATGCGCGGCGCCGGTGGCGTCCGCTAGGGGCGCTCCGGTTTGTTTGTAAACATGAGTTGGTGTATAGGGTGCCTTCATGTGCCCTTCGCATAGGGTGATGCCAACTGCCTGTTTCCCTTTCCCACACCCTCGCCCACAGCCATTTTGTTCCTCTCATTGCTTCCCCGTGCGCCGGAAAGTGGCCTTTGTGTCCATTGGTAACCCCATCCGAGGGGGAAAATGCTAATCCTCCCTCCGTGGGTTTCACAACGCTGCTCCGAACTTCTGAGATAAGGTGCTTGTTTCCGGGAGGGTTATAAGCCCCACGGATTATCGCCGAGGTACAAAATGGTTGCTGGTTTGTCGGCGAGTGGTATTACAAAGGATGGCATCACCCTGACAAAGCGTACATGAAGGCTCCCGAATTTGCACAGAAGTATACACTGTTTGCAGAACTATCAACGGCGCTAAAATTCAAAAGCGCCGTGTTGGATTCGGGAACTCGTGTAGGTTTAGCTCATTGTTGGAACATTCTTATTCGCTCGATGAACTCCACAAAACGTGTAAATATTAGAATGAACTTTCCAGAGAACGATAGTTGTTGTCGGGGTTCCAGGCGACCGGACAGGTCGCAATTATTGGCTGATTAAAAATTTTATTTCATAATCACAATCGTATCATCAAGGGCACGCCATTTCCTCATCACTTCTTCTACGAAAAGAGTTGCTGTATTCGTAGCACACACAGACTGAAACGGTTGAGACTGTGCCCAAATCATATCTTTTTTTGGCAGGTACTGCGCAGCGATTACACACAATGCCTCTAACATAAACATGCTGCTCCACATGTCTATTCACAAGATGCAATACATCGTTCTCCCAACTTTGTTGAAATGGGCATGAAAGCGCGTAACCGTCACTTTTTTGAAGTTTTTACTTAGAGGTGAAGTGTTTACCGTAAAAAGTCGTTAAGTATTTATTTTTTTCCGCTCCACTACAAAGCTCGATTCACTTAAATTTTTGTTTTTATATCGTCTCTACAGCGCCTTTACGTCGGTACTTTCGTGTTAAAGGACATCACATAATGTGCGAAAAAAAAAAAAAAACGGTAGGATCGATGCTGCATAGCCTTTTTTCTTTTGTGGACATCAAGAAAAAAACAAGATAGTAGTGGTCTTCACTTCGCACTGCATGTTTTAGCACGGAAGTTTCTATTTGGTTATGATGTCTTTATTTTCCTAAAAATTGTATACAGTAATTTAAATTACCGAATTACAAAAACGTCGAAATTGTATAATTGCTTTTCGTTGGGACGCCATGACGACAGCGACACTCGTGTTCCCTTGTGGTTTTCGCCAGCATTTCTACGATGAATTGCCAGGATCGCGAGATGCAACAGCGTGACACTCCGTCTTCTGTGACGTCATTTGTTGCACTTCGGGACCACTTTTGATGTATGGCCAGCATAAGACGCTAAACACACCAGTCGGAGACGCGCTGCAGGTGCCATAGTACTGCTCCTAAAAGTAGCTGTCACGTGCTTTGCTCCGTGACTGTGATTCCCTCACAGCAGCTCTGACTGAGTTTTGCCAAATTACGGTGAAACGGAGTATAGACAAAACAGACCGGAAACGAGCTGCCAGCATACGATAGTCAAACTCCAACAAAAAGGATTAGTTTCTTCCCAAGCTGGACGACATTTACCGGGCATCTTTAGAGCTGCGAAGCTCAAAATCACGCGTACTCATAAGATTTTTTTTTCTCGCGCGTTTGTGATTTTTATGATGTCCTGCAAGCAAGAAAAAAATATATATGGTGAAGTCACTCCGAGGGGGGTACCGATAACTGCGAGCCACGAACATGAAGGATTCGCTAACATCCGTCAGGAGTGTGAACGGTAAATCGTCACGCAAACATATTCTCACAAGCTGCAAATATTTATTTGGCTTAGCAAGTAGAATACTAGTATACTAACGACGTGTGATTATTGTACACAAGATACCATTTCTCGGTTCTTCAAAACCATTTCCCTAGTCTGAACGGTCGCGCTACGGGCCGCGGCTATCCGTGCCCTCGATAGACTACGGAGCTGCGTTCTGTCGTCTGCTACTGTACCGCCAACAGGAGAGCGATAGCTCTGTGTGCTTCACAGATGCGTGTTGCGGTATAACTCTGTACGTCTGTCCTAGAGGAAGACAAAAAGATAGGCTCTGTGACCCCCTCCTAAGCTAACAAAAACAAACAGAAGTATACTCGTTTGGACTGAAAGGTTTACAAAATAGAGACCAGACATTGGAAAAGCATGTCACAGAACTTGGTTTATGAAATGGCATTATTGTTACGAGCAAGAAATCACCTGCTCACCACTGGGACGATGAAATCGTCACTATTTATTGCGTCAGGTATATGTGACTCATGAAGAAAAATCTGAACACATCCTTCTCCCAAAGTCCTATGTCGATTAATAAACACTGTTTTAAACATCTATGCACAAATAACTCATTTTTTTCTACACTTGTATATACACGTTAATTAAACGACGTCAAACCGCATTTTTGTTTAGATCTTGATGTCTACACCAACTACATTCATATTTTTTTAGGGCTTTATTGAACGATAACTTCAACTATAGTTAATGGAACACGATGGCTCGATCTCAACAAAAACCTCAACGTGCGAAGTTTCCACAGACGGTCGCTTGCGAGTATTCTCAATGTGAGACTTCAGAAGCTTTCGCTTGCCATAGGGAGCTTGCTTTCGACTACAGCACTGCACGGGCCCGGAAAGCGCGGAGCGCGCTGCTGTGGGGAGAGGTTGACTTACAAGATGACGTGTTACGTGGTCACGTAAGATGGCGTCATTTCGTGCAGCGTGATCACATAAGATGACGTCATTTCGTGTAACGAGATCATGTAAGATGACGTGTTTGTGTCACGTGATCACGTAAGATGACGTCAGTTCATATGAACTGACGTCATCTTACGACAACGCCAACAACATTAGTGCCGTCCGGAACCATTGACCTTAGAAACGCGCCTCTTCGCTTGAAGAGCTGATATGCGTTGATTGTTTTTTGTTTCTTTTGCCTACTACAGACCATTCAAAAACTCGCCTTCTCGGTGCCACCAACTTCGTCTACTGGGCTGTGAAGCGCGTTCGAGCGTGCGCAATACCTCTCTAGGCCGAAAGATTGTACACTGAGTATGCGTTCACAGCTCAATGACTTAGGCATTTTTCGTCAGGATAGATGCTCCCACGAGAAGAGCGTAAGGGATATGTGAATAGAATTGGAAATTTGAAATGTTCTTGTCCAATCGCATTTTTCTTTGGTTATCAACGCTTTTTAGCGTCATCACAAGACGTTCAACCCATAATACACTGGTGATTAAAAAATAAGCACCGAAAAACATGCACCGATTTCCGCTCAAAAATAAACACCGGAAAAAACATATCGTAATCATTACCCATGCCACCTTTTTGGGTGATATGTGAATTTCCAGAAGAACAGCGAGTTATCACCCTCCCCTAGGAATACCCTGACTACAGAGCAGGCGACCCGTTTTTTTTCCGCGTGAGATTGCGGTGACCACGAACCGTACGGAGGTCACAGGACGTCCGTGAAAAATAAAAAGGAGGCAAGCAACGATCTACTCTGTGCACGCTTCGTCCCCGATTTCCACGACCCCAAGGCCGAAGAACGTTTCTGTGAAGGATAACGATAAAATAAAACTTTGCGTCAAAAAAAAAAAAAAAGAAGCCCGTTTTTAAAAGAAAAAAAAAAGTAGAAGCAAGCACAACGCGTTGACGGACCGCGAGGTTGTGGAACACCTCGCCGTCCGCTTGCCACAGGACGGTTGTCTTCGACCCATAGCTCCAAGGTGAATTTTCCACTTGCGAAAACACGGAGACCTACCCAGCGAGAACCAGGAAAGCAAGCACGCACACTGACGCCTCGGCGTGCAGAATGAAACAGGATACGGGCGCGGAATACGGCCGCGGAAGAACACCTCGCACAGTGCCGATCCGGCCGATCTCCGAACGGACGATTTCGCATTTCGTGGACAGCGAGCGCCACCGCACGGGAGGGAGAAGTACCTTAAAAACGACGAAAACAACCACCGACACCTTGGTTCTTTATATTTGCTGTAGTTACGGAACAAATCGACTTACATGAATAGTTTGAATATTATTCGATTCCGTAATAAATTTAGAAGACACTAAGCGCAATACTTCTTATGTTTGAATTCAGATAATATTGTAAATTCGCTCCGAACGCAAGAGTGCCGAATTAGCCGATTTTGACCATTTTCATGATTTTTTAAAGAATATAATTAAATTTATGATGAAACATTTGTGGCGCTTAGTGTCTCGAGAATGACTCAATATCTTTAAAGCCGAAATTTTCAAGAAGATCTGCGCTGCCGTTATTATGTGAGAATTTTTTTAATTTAGTGAAAAACCTCATGTATTCTCTATGGGGCTCTGAGGTGCGCCCCCACTTAACACGAACGTAACAAAAAATGTAAGGTTCCGTCACTGGGCGGCGTTCCAAAGTTGTTTACAAGATTCGGTGTGGTCCCGACATGTTCATGTGTTATGACAGTTTCCCGGAACGAAAGCGGCAATGTTAAAATTAGACTCTTAGTTCCAAACTTGCGGGTCGAGGTAATTTGCATTGCCCTCTTTGGAAAAAAAACGCGAACTTTCCGCGAAGCTTTTTTTTTTTTTTTGACGCGCTTTTACTCTTGTTGGTTTCCAGATTTAAAAGGGCCATGAAGTTAAATAGAAATTTGGTTCGGAGTTAAGTGGTACAGATCAATTAAAATATTAAAAGGCGTGACCAGGAACGTATGCAGGAATTTCTTGGGGGGGGGGGGGGGTCAGGTGTTGGTCAGCGTACCATCTGTCTAGGAACCCCCTCCCCCTCTCCTTCGTTTTACGCCCTAAATTTTACACATACAGAAATCAAGATGGGGGTCAGGACATCCGGACTCCCCCTCTAAATCCGCCCCTGGGCGTGACTAATGTGGTTTATGAGATTCCTTTTAGTTGCGGCCAAGTTTACCGCCCGATGCCCTAATGAATGAGCACGGGAACACAAGCTAGCCGGACGCAATGATTCGGGTGAGCATCTTGCGGAGCACTGCGAACGATGCGGGTGTGAACCTTTGTTAGATCCCACAAGGTTTATTAAGAGAGGGAAGAAGAAAATAGAATGGGGATGAATTAAAGCTTCCGGTATACACAAAGCGGCTGACAAATCCGTTAGCAGCCATCCCTTTATCTGCTAAATAAAGAAATTTTGTTTCTTGAGGGCTGCGTGTGATGAGCGATAGGAACCTTTATCTGTTGCATGCGTTTAGGCGATGGGGATCGACAGTTTGACTTATCGTGTTTTATTAAATCAGTTAGAATTTGACGCCTGTCCGCGTCGTACGTGGTTCTTTTTTTGGTCCTGTTGTGTTCGCGCCTTTTATCCTTTTTGTTCGACATGAAATTAATTTTGGGCTGGGATAAACTATTTTACATTGGGGGTTTACTATTCACATGTCGTTTAGTGGGCCAAAATAAAGAGGGTAGAAAGTCAAAAGCCAGGTTTTCGGTTACGAACATTGGGAAATGGAGGAGACTATATCTTGTACCTCATTTCCCTTGAAAGCTCTCCGCCTTTTCACTGTGATACATCCGCTGTTCTCAGAGCATTTCAGCGAAACCCAAAGCACGTCAGCTGACCCGACCTCACGCATTGCACACGAGAACTGCGTCACTCGGATGTATATGTGCGCTCGTTAACAACTATGTGGATGCGCGTTCGTTTGATTGGCAGCGGCGGCAGCATATCGCCCACATCGCTAATTTGGACAACACGTCTGTTACAGTTTTCACCTTAAAAGTTGTGCTCGTCTCGACCGTCTGTTCCTTCAGTCCTGCTGTTCGCTTCTTGGCGACTGCTTTCGGCGAGCTTCTGCTTCCCATCGTTGGTGGTATTACGCTGCTGTTTTCTTCCCGCTTCGGATCGGCGACGGACTTCTCCGCGCAAGCGCAGCTCTTCCTGCATCGAGGGCAGATAAGAAAAGGTTCCTCCGTGCAGCGGCCATTGGCAGCGGCGGCAGCATATCGCCCACATCGCTAATTTGGACAACACGTCTGTTACAGGTTGGTAATTTCTGACATACTTTTTACACATTGAACCTATACTGTTGCTGCTGCCGCTGCCACTGTCACTATTACAGTAGTATTTTGTGCTACATTGGTGTCTCATGTAAGCAATGTCTGACACCTGTTCGTGTTGTCAATCGCCCTTCCTCGAGAAGAATGACGGGCCGGTAGAGTGTAGCAAATGCGCATGTCAGTATCGCTTTGGGAAATGTGCAGGAATCACTAAGAAATCCTTTAGTGGGAAAAGTGAAAACCCAAAGGCAACAAGGCGATGTCCTACATGCATAGCTACCGGATCGCGCGCTAGCAATAGTGGTAAAAATCAATCTGAGTTTGATGTCAGTGCCCTCCTCGCGTCCATCAACCAGAGACTGGCCGGTCTTCCCGAGCTAAAAGAGAAAGTGGACAGCATGGAACGGTCCGTCCAGTTTTTTTCGAAACAATTTGATGATTTCGAGATGACAATCAAGGTCCACGATACCCAAATCAAGGAACTAAAAAAGAGGGTGACAGATCTAAAGAAGAAAGACGAACTTAGCAGGACAGCAAATGACCAACTCCAGAAAGAGGTTAATGACCTCGAATTTCGAAGTCGGCGACTGAATCTGGAAGTTCATGGTATGCCGGAGGTTCAAGGTGAAAATTTGAGACATTAAAGAGGGTTGCCGAGAAACTAGAGGTTCCTCGTCTGGTAGATTCCGACGTTGTAGCTCTACACAGGCTGCGCGCAAAACCAAGACCACGCCCCCGGAATAATTGTTCATTTTGTAAGACAACAAATCAAAGACGCGTGGATGAAAAAGAAAGGCAACCTAAAGCACTGCACTCCACATATTTTTATCCAAGATAATCTCACTCGACATAACAGGGAATTTGTTCGGGCAGCCAAAGATCGGGCGAAAGAAAGGCTACGCTTTTGCGTGGTACGCAAATGGGAAAGTTCTTGTTCGGAGGACAGAAGGCGCACGGGCCATTCAGATCAAATACCTGGTTGACCTTGATAAGCTGTAGAAGATAAGGCTAAAGGAGCTTTTTTTTGTATTTTTTTTTGTTCACATGACCGTCCCAGAACTTCGCTTTCCTTCAGATGTGATAAATTTGTTCAATGATAAAACAAATAAACCACTTTCTGTTTTTCATTTAAATGTCAGGTCGGCGAGAAATAAAAGTGATGAGCTTGGTATCCTTCTTGATGATTTTCGATTTTCTTTTGATGTAATCGTGCTAAGCGAGACATGGTGCAATCAAGAATCTGATATTTTCCGCTTCGAGAATTATAACATATTTTATTTGAATCATACTTCTCGGTGTGGTGGTGGAATAGCTATGTACATTAAAAAAGATATTCAACGCAATCTCATAACAGATTATTCAATAGTGAGTGATAATTATGAAGCTCTATGTGTGATGTACGGTAACATTGTGTTTGCATTAATGTATAGATCACCAAGTGGTGATTTATCGGCTTTTTTAGTTTTATTGAAACTGTATTTTAATTTGTTGGTGACAACGATTATAAAATAATTTTAGGCGGTGATTTCAATATTGATATGAATTCTGTTTCTACTCGTCAAGTTGGATTTTCTACTTTGTTTCAGTCGCTTGGTCTCCTTAATGCAATCACTTGTCCTACTCGCGTTACTTCATTCAGTGAAACATTACTCGACTTATTTATCACAAACATAACTCGCACTCGGCTCTCTGCTGGTGTAGTGTGATCTGACATCAGTGACCATCTTACAATTTGTTTTCGTGCTGATTTAGATAATTTAAGGAAAGCCCCTAGTTATGATACCACATATTATACTCAAGTTAACGTTCAAATGCTAGAAATGTTCTGGCAATGCGTGGCGTCTAAAAACTGGAATGTGGTGCTCTCAAGGAACTCGGCTGATGAAGCGTACGATTACTTTATAGATCAATTTGGAGCTATATATAAAGAATGTTTTAAGCCTAAAAAAAGTCACTATATCCAAAAAGTCTTAAGAAACCGTGGGTCCCCAAAGTAATATTAAGAATGATAACTAAAAGAAACAAGCTCTATGCACGTTTTTTGAGCACTAGAGACCTAGATGTGTGTCAAAAGTTTAAGAACTGTCGAAACGAGATAACCAGCATGCTGAGGAAAGCAAAATGTTCATATTATCATAGAATGTTTCACAGTGAAAATAGAAGTGACATAATTTGGAAAAAAGTTAATATTTTATTAGACCGGAAAGACAACGTTATAAGGGAACTTAAATAGAAGGTAATAAGTTGAGTGGAGTTGAACCAGCAAATAAATTTAATGATTATTTCACAAATTTGCTCTCCCCTGCGCAAACAAGCGGCTCCCCGTGTTCAACTCAAGGCATTTCACAAAACTGTTTTCTGTTTCCTACCGACGAGAGCGAGGTAAGCTCGGCATTTCTGAACCTCAAAAACAGTAAATGTACCGATTTTAATGGAATGCAGGTGCAGCCAATAAA
Source organism: Ixodes scapularis (assembly GCF_016920785.2). Lineage (NCBI taxonomy): Eukaryota > Metazoa > Arthropoda > Arachnida > Ixodida > Ixodidae > Ixodes > Ixodes scapularis. The sequence continues at coordinate 312,016 of NW_024609920.1, forward strand.
ATACGTGTTTGACATTATCTCGCCTTGCCTTACACATATCTTTAATTTGTCGCTCTCGACTGGGTTTTTCCTAAAGGTATGCAGATAGCTAAGGTGTCTGTCTTATACAAGTCCCGAGACAAAAATAATATGTCCAACTACAGACCGATCTCAATATTGCCTGTTTTTTCCTATGGTTTAGAGAAAGTTATTAATGTTAGGCTTAATAATTTTTGTGAAAAAAATATGCTACTTACAGATTCTCAGTATGGTTTTTGGAAAGGTCGCTCTACTAAACTGGCTCTTTTACAGCAAAAAGAAATTATCTTAAACAATTTTGAAAACAAGTGTCTAACTTTAGGAATATTCGTTGATTTTTCTAAAGCCTTTGACCGGCTGAGTCATAAAGTTCTGTTAGAAAAATTATATTCTTATGGAATTCGAGGGCATTCACTGGCTCTTATAGAAAGTTACTTGAGTTTCCGGCATCAAACTGTTGAAATAAGCGGATATTCCTCAATGCTGAAAGCAGTTCAGACACGAGTACCTCAAGATAGCGTCTTGGGGCCATTGCTGTTTAATCTTTTTATAAATGATATAGTTACTATATCACAAGAAAGGCCTCATTTGTCATTTATGCAGATGATACAAGTATGTTTTTTTCAGGAAAGGGCGTTGGGGAGGGGGGGGGGGATAGTTTAATTACCGATGCAAATATATGCCTTGAAGACCTTAGTTGGTGGACTGTGCAATTCTCTGAAAATTAATGAAAGTAAAACAAATGCAATTGTCTTCAAACCGAAAGGTACAGTGTGTAAGGCCACCGCAAAATTAATGATGAATTCCTCGGAGGTTAAGTTTGTAGCTACTGTCAAAACATTAGGCATGATTTTTCACGAATATATGTTATGGGACTTGCATGTTCAAAGTCTTACTCTCAGACTTTCAAGCATCATAGGTATTCTATATAAGAATCGCTATATATTACCATCTCGTGTAAAGCTTTTAATTTACAATGCATTATTTAATCCTCGCATATCATACTGTCATCTAGTTTGGAGAACTATGACAAGTAATAACGTCAATAATTTGTTTTTGCTGCAGAAAAAAGCAATTCGCACCGTCACTAATGAGTCTTATTCCGCATCTACTGAACCTCTTTTTTCTAAACATAAAGTAATGAAAATCAAAGAATATTATAAATATAAGCTAGCAACTATGCACATGGCATCACTTAAATTTGCAAATCATCCATTACGGCAAATATCCAAATTGACTAGCAAAAATATTGCATACGATATGCGCTGCGCCGGAACCTTGAGAGTACCACGCCCAAGAACTAATTATGGTCTTCAGATGATTCAGCACACACTTCCAACAGTATTGAATTTTTTCAAACAAAAAGGTGTCTGCATTAAAAATGTTAACAAGAATAAGTTGCATGAAATATTATTCTCCTAGTAACATATTTTTCGGTGTAGTGCATAAATGTTTTTTTTTTTTTTTTGTTTGTTTGTTTCAAATGATGTAATTGTATCCCGCTGACCGACCTGCCTGTAGGGGGCAGGGGCTTCGTCAAGCTCCATTTATGCAGCTTTTTATCCTGCCTCCATCGCCCATTTTGTGTTATGGGAGTAAATAGAAGAATTGAATTGGTCAGTGAGTGCCCTGACGGAACTTTTTATCACTTGCGAATGACAAGGTATATGGTGTTCTCAAACACACGGTGAAAGCTTCGAGTCATCGCACCGGTGCGAAAGCATGTCACGACCACGTGATTTCTCAACCCGCTTTTGAGTTGAGGATTAAAGCTAAGGAGGAACGAAAAATAATGTCATGACTCCTTTTAATGGGGGACCAGCAGAAATATTCTTCCGCCTGGCGGAAAGTCCTTCTTAGGGCACTGCACGGGCCCGGGCCAGCCCGAAAGCCCGAGCCCGGCCGGCCCGCGGGCCGGCTCGGGCCGGGTAGCACGTATTTTCTCGGGCCCGGGCCGGGCTTAGGCTTGAACAAAAAAGTTCTCGGGCCGCGCCGGCCCGGGCCGGCCCGAGCCGTGCCTGGGCAATTTTGTGCCGTAAATCATAAATTGTTGTTGATAGTAAGAAGTTCGCTCATTAATCTTTTAGGTTCACTGCATACGAAAAAAGCGAAGTGCAAATTCACTACAGCGTCGTTAAAAATAATAACTAAAAGACATCTTGAAGCTAGAAAGCCTTCAAGCTTTTTCCGTGTGAGCGAGGGTTGTGTTATAAGTTGTAAACAAAATAAAGTCCCAGTCATATGCTTGTCAACCTGTCTGATTCATCGCTCTCAAAAATATCTAGTTCACTATTAGGAAGATTTAGAAAAACGTACGCACGCGCTTTGGGTACCTTGAAAATAGCGTTGCGATGTAAAACCTATGGCGATGCTAAATTTAGCTTGCCCAAAGTGCTTGAGTACGTTATTCTAAGACTCCCTTATTGCACAGAGCGCGACACTATATACACTAGCGCGAACAAGCGATCGTCGTGTTTTTATGCTTATCTCATAGAATCAAAACGCTGTTTTCAAAAATATTAGTGTCTTTAGAAGGGCTCATCTGGGCCACAGACCTAAGCGGTATACTTTGGTGCCTACTAAAACCATTTCGAAGTAAAATTCGAAAAAAGAGCCAACGTCCTGTTCGCGGTATCAGTGTCGCGCAGTGTACATAGTCCGTTCCGCGCTTGCACGTTTTGGGAACCATCTTGAAACAAACGTTTTAAGGGGTTAACTAGGAATATATTAAACTTAAGCTTGCCTGAAAGGGTTGTATACTTTAAAGGGAAGCTACGGAGCTTCTTGGAAAAAATGAGTTACAAGTGAATTCTAGTGTATTTTTACCCCGTGAACCCGAATACCCAAACCATTTGCTGCGTAAGTATTGTTAAACGCGAGAAAAACGCGAAAGACAGTCGCTGTCCGTGACGTCATCAACGGCTTTTTTGGCTGCCCAAGGCTAGGGGGGCGGGGCTTCAGTCCTATTTTGAAATTGCTCGTATGGCTCTCCGGCGCGTCGCATTGAAATACAATTTTGATATCTGTTAATCTAAAGGCCAAATGAACGCAATTCAAGCGTTTTTTCTCAAATGTAGAAGTGCCCCATCTTCCCTTTAAGGACGCGTTGACATGTAAAGCTACTTCAGGACATATTCTTAAACAGAAAAGGTGCACAGACCAGGCTTAGAGCGATGGAGACTTTTTTGCGAAGAGGTTGCGATGTGCAGGGCCTTATAAAAGTAGGTTGAAACGGGACACGTTCAAACGCAAAGGGTGTTTCGGAAACTGGTTCAAATTAGAAGGGCGTTTAGGGAATGGGTCGAAACAGGACAAATTCAAACGAGAAGGGCGTTTAGGGAACTGGTCGAAACGGGACGGGTTCATATGGGAAGGGTGTTTAAAGAATGGGTCGAAACAGGACGGGTTCAGATGGGGAGCTCGTTTCGGGAGCGGGTCGAAACCGGGTTCAAACGGAAATGGGTTGTTTCGGGCTACAGCCATCGGGCCGGGTCGGGCGGGGCCTTGAAATTAACAATTCTGTCGGGCTCGGGCCGGGCCCGGGCCGTGTCTCTTTCGGGCCGGGTCGGGCCGGGCCTAGAAATTTAAAATTCTGTCGGGCTCGGGCCGGGCCCGGGCCGTGTCTCGACCGGGCCGGGTCGGGCCGGGCCTAGAAAATCCGGCCCGTGCAGTGCTCTAGTGCTTTTCGCCCTTTTTCTTTCCCTTTCTCTCTTGTACTGTAGCACGGCGAGGCGAGGTGAAAGGTCCCTTTTTGCGCCGGCTTCTACGTTTTCTTTTCCATCGATCCCAATTTAAGGCAGGTCTGAGTGTGATAATCCGTTTTTTTTTTGAAGATGGAATGTTTTCTGAAGATGTAAGTCATCCTTACATATTCAAGTCACCACATCTCGCGCATGTGTTTAGAGCTCCTTGATCAACCGAGAATATCTATGAAACGTTCCTTCAATGGGTGTGGCGATGCATCGCAGCTCCCAAGTATGCGTTTACTTTGCCCACGGTCTAAACCAAACAACTTCGACAGCTCAAATTCGGTGACTGCGAGGGCGCAGCCTTGCAGCTTTGCAAAGCCTACACCCGAAAAACTAGGCTGGGCTAGCGCCAAAAAAAAAAAAAAAAAGAATATTCGGGCAGATTACGCGATAGAAGCTGAAGATACCTGTAGGTCATGAGGTCCCTGCGGCCACACCCATCACCCGTCGCTCAGAATGGGGATTATCTCGGCTTATCCTCTCCGAAGAAGCCGGCGCAAAAGGGGACCTTCTTCAGCCTATTGCGCCGCCATCTGCCCCATTCCAGCAAATCGGTATGGATTTACTCTGACCTTTCCCACCGTCGACGAAAGGAAACCGATGGATCATCGTCGCGACCGATTATCTCACGCGGTACGCCGAGACAAAATTGTATTTTTATTTATTTATTTATTCTCTGCAGCGCCGGAGCATTACAGCAGAGGAGTGGGTTACATGATTCACATATATCATTATAAATTGGAAAAACAGCACACATCAGCAATTTCTAACAACATCAATAAACATGATTCACACCAGCACACAATAGCAATATTACGAAAAAACCAATGATATACTTAACACAGAAACTTACATTGCAATAATAAGGCTAATAAAAGAGTCACTGTTAGCTGATACAATATCAGACGGCAGTTCATTCCATTCTGATATAGTTCTCGGAAAAAAAGAAAACATCATATAGTTAGTTCGACATTTTATTTCGCGTATTTTTTTTACGTGGTCCCTCCTACTCGATATATAGTGGGGCATTTCTAGATAATTAGACTTGTCTATTCCAGGTAAATCATTGTTGATAGCGTAAATAAGTCTATTTTTCTTACGTCTTTTTTCTAAAGGCTCGATACCCATACAAACTTTCATTTGTGTCACACTCTCTGCTCGAGAATACTTATTCAGAATAAACCTCACAGCGCGATTTTGAATGGCTTCTATTTTATTTATGAGATATTTTTGGTGCGGGTCCCATACGGCACTCGCATATTCTAGATGTGGTCTAACTAGTGAGCGATACGCTGTCTCTTTCAAGATTTGTGGAGCAGAGCGAAGATTGCGGATGACTAAGCTAAGAACCCTGCCAGCCTTTTCCATGATCATATCTATGTGTTGATTGAACGAAAAGTTTTCTGAAAGAATGACACCAAGATATTTAATTTCAGACACTTTCCGCAACGAGTCTCGACCAATAGCATAAGCCGAATCAATACTATGTTTCTTTTTACTAGAAGCGACATGAAAACATTTGCTTGTGTTTAACCCCAGTTCCCAGGTCCCGCGCCATAAACTAACCCGGTTCAAATCCTCTTGCAAAGAAGAGACATCGTTAACGTTCCTTATTGTTCTGTAAATTACACAATCGTCCGCGAATAATCTGATATTAGAAGAGATGGAAGACGCTAAATCATTAATGTAGATTAAAAATAAAAGTGGTCCCAGCACTGACCCTTGAGGTACCCCCGAAGTTACATCTACGTATTCTGATCTTCTACCCCCCAGGACGACGCACTGTTTCCTCCCACTCAGGTAGTCTTTAATCGACCGGAGCACATTACGGTCGATATTTAAAGCACTCATTTTGTGTAATAACAATTGATGCGAAACAGAATCGAACGCTTTGCGGAAATCCACAAAAATGGCATCCGTTTGCAGTCTGTTTTCAGCCGCACTAACTAAACCATGATAGAGCTCAATTAATTGGGTACTGCAGGAGACACCTCTACGAAAACCGTGTTGGTTAGGGCAAAACAAGTTATTATCTTCTAGGTGCTTAATTATACTACTATAGACAATATGTTCAAATATCTTACATGATATACAGCTCAAGGAAATCGGCCTGTAATTGTCAATTGATTTTGGACCATTTTTATGAATTGGTACAACATACGTTTGTTTCCATTCTTTAGGGAGCAATCCGCTTTCAAGAGATTTACAAAAAATTGCATAAAAGTATTGTGAAACTATACACGAGCAGGCTCTTAATACCTTGGGGGACATCTCGTCTGGACCGACGGCCTTGTCTTCTTTTAAAGAGTTTAAGCAATTTCTTATTCCCTCTAGCGTGATTATGGCGGGAGGCATAGCATTTTCCACTCTATCTGTAAGAATCGGCAAATGTTCGTAGTCACCGTTTTTGAGAAATATTGACTGAAAATAATCATTGAAACAATTAGCTTTAGTTGTATTATCTGTTATGACTCTACCAGTATTTGTAATACTCGGAATGCCTGTTCTTTCTTTTCGTGTTTTTCTAAGGTAACTCCAAAAGGCTTTCGAATTTATGTTTATAGCCTTTGCCAATCCAGAGAAATAATCCTCCTTGGCCGTACTTATGGTGCTCCTATAAACTATATCCAGCTCTTTTAGACGGTACTCAAGATTGGCAGTATAGGATGTTATTTATACTTGGAATACATACGTGAGCGTTTTCTAACTACTTTTTTTACTTTATAATTCATCCAAGGTTTGTCGGGTTTTGGTTTGTCCTTTACATATTCACAAGGAATGTGCTTATCGACAAGCTTTGACGGCAGATTTCTGAAGTCAGTCCACAGTGAGTTGGCATCATAAGTCAATGATTTTGACATAAACATATTTAGTTCGTCCTCTAGATCATTTATAATTTCATTGTAATTGGCCTTACCGTAGATGTACACTTTTTTAACATCGTGGCTGGCAGGGAGTAATTGCGGCAGGATAAACTTAGCAGTAACTATGTGATGGTTGCTTATTCCCGGTAGGACACTCACACATCGAACCACATTTGGGTCATTGCATAGTATTAGATCTAGAATATTGGCACCTCTAGTAGCAGTCGAGACATACTGCTTAAGGCCATACGTACTGATTACATCATTAAATGCCGAAGAAACGCCACCGGACGGTGTATTCCCGTCCCTTTTTAAATCAGGCAAATTAAAATCTCCAGCCAATATAAAACGATCGTCAGGAAGTGTGGACAAGATAGAATCTAATGAGCTGATAGCCTCAACGCTGGCTCCCGGAGGACGATAAAAGGAACCCAACGCCATCGTGCCCATTTCCGGAGTGCTTAATCTGCACCATACGGATTCTACGTCGTTACAATGAATATCAATCTCTACACTGTGGAACAATTCTTTGACCATGATAAATACCCCTCCTCCACGAGCATTTCTATCTTTCCTATAAGCCCTTCCATCAGGAACGCCTGTTGAAGTCGCGTAGTTTTTCATCGAGTCCATCGTCCTCCCGCACGGCGCTTCCGAAGTCCTGATCTCAGACCGTGGATCATCATTCATGGCCCAGCTGACGCAAGAAGTCCTCCCTCTCAGTTATGGAGCATTCACACTGGAAGCGGATCCGCGTTCGCGAAGCGGTCGCGGATGCGGTTCGCGAGTGACCCCGTTCAGACACACCGAGAGGCGGTTGGCGGTTTCTCGGTGGTCACGCGTAATCTTTTGAGACTTGCGTTTGGCAACCCTGTTTTACAATCCAAAATCCACTTTAATTCAAGATCCAAAGCCAAAGTCTTGCTATTTTGGCACTCGGAATATTTTCTCGTGGATGTTCGCACGCATCACAAGTTCAGGCAGCGAAAAAAGAAGCCTAGACCCGCCAAACTCTCCTGTGATTCCCTCGACTTCGCCCACAAGCAAAGCCCAGCGCGCCTTGCTGACTCAGAACTGGATGCTCCCAGCCTTTTCTTCGAAGTGAACCCTTCCCGCATGAATAGCTGACCTTGTTTTCGGGATAGAGGGCCAGTTTTTCCCCCTCGTTGTTGTTCGCTCTTATCATTTTCGAAGTTGTGTGCGGTGGGGTGGACCGTGGTGCGGGGGAATCTGTTCGGTGCTAGCCGGTCGTGGCTTCGTTCGTGGCGGACTCTCTTTTCGTCACTCGCTCGTCGATCGAGTCTACTGTTTGTTTGACATTAAGCTCAAATAAACGCCGTATGGATTACCTCTGCATTGTCTGGTACGTACACTTTATTCCTTGAGTAGGTTCCCTTTATTTATTTTATTAGTAGTAGACGTTACAGTTCGAGCTAGCGCAGGTACCCTGCCCCCTCCGCGGTAGTGCGTTGGCTACGCAATCAAGCTCACGACGTCTCTATCGGCCTTCGTGGTGGTCATGCACGGTGTCGAAAGCTTTCAATATTTCACGCGACTATTGTAGCGGGTAGAAAAGCTGACATTTCGGTCGATCAGGGGCGGGTTCCGACGTTCTACAGGCAGAGATTAACAAGGCAGCGAGCTTGGGCTGTGGCCCCCGGAATAATAAACTCTTACCCGAACCAAATCACCTTGCGAAGCCCGTTAAAATTACGAGTCAATTCTTTTCGCGGCGGATTCAAGTGACGGACGTGAACATCAAGTTTCTCCAAAAATTTGTCGAAAGCTAAGACTACAACGCTAGGACTACAGCGCCTTGGACGCCCCACCAGCGACAGGTGCCATCTTGTTTTGAAAGTCACTGACGTCACGTCAGCGTCGCGTTGTGATTGGTTGCCGCTTTGCGGTTCGTGAAAGCGGTTGGGAGAAATCGGTCCCGAAGCGGTTGGCAAAAACGCGCTCCAACCGCTCGATCCTAGCCGCTTTGCGGTTGAGAACGCGCGGATCCGCTTCGCGAACGCGGATGCGCTTCCAGTGTGAACGCGCCATCAGACACACCGAGAGCCGGTTGGCGGTTTCTCGGCGATCACGCGTGACCTCTTGAGACTTGTGTTTGGCAACCCTGTTTTACAATCCAAAATCGGCATTAATTCAAAATCCAAAGCCAAACTTTTGCTATTATGGCACTCGGAATATTTTTCTCCGTGATGTTCGCAGGCATCACGAGTTCAGGCAGCGAAAAAAGAAGCACAGACCCGCCAAACTCGCCTGTAATTCCCTCGACTTCGCCCACAAGCAAAGTCCAGCTAGGTGCGCCTTGCTGACTCAGAACAGGATGCCCCGGACCTTTTCTTCGAAGTGGACCCTTCCCGCGTGAATAGCTGACCTTGTTTTCGGGATAGAGGGCCACTTTTCCCCCCTCATTGTTGTTCGTTCTTATCATTTTCGAAGTTGTGAGCGGGGTGGACCGTGGTGCGGGGGAATGTGTTCGGTGCTAGCCGGTCGTGGCTTCGTTGGTGGCGGACTCTCCTCTCGTCTCTCGCAGGTCGATCGAGTCTACTGTTTGTTTGACATTAAGCTCAAATAAATGCCATTACCTCTGCATTGTCTGGTACGTACAATTCATTCTTTGAGTAGGTTCTCTTTATTTATTTATTTATTTATTTTAGTAGTAAACGTTACAGGTCGACCTGGAGCAGGTACTCTGCCCCCTCCGCGGTAGTGCGTTGGCTACGCAATCAAGCTCACGACGTCTCTATCGGCCTTCGTGGTGGTCATGCACGGTGTTGAAAGCTTTCAATAGTTCACGCGACTATCCTAGTGGGTAGAAAAGCTGACATTTCGGTCGTTCAGGGGCGGGTTCCGACGTTCTACAGGCAGAGATTAACAAGGCAGCGAGCTTGGGCTGTGGCCCCCGGAATAATAAACAAACTCTTACCCGAACCAAATCACCTTGCGAAGCCCGTTAAAATTACGAGTGAATTCTTTTCGCGGCGGACTCAAGTGACGGACGTGAACATCAAGTTTCTCCAAAAATTTGTCGAAAGCTAAGACTACAACGCTAGGACTACAGCGCCTTGGACGCCCCACACACTAAAAATTTCAACACCCATGTTCGTGTTAAAAGGGTGTTTTTCCGAGCTGACACCCTTCTTACCCCATTTTTACATGATTTTTGAATATTCAAGGGTGTACGGAAAGGCCTACACCCTTCGCACATCCTTTTTACACCCTGCTGCTACTGAAATCGTGTTAAGAGGGTGTTGCGGTGGTACACCCATGATTTCCGAATCGTCGAACTCGGAAACCGCTGAATTGCAGAAATACGCGCCGACAGCAGAAGTCAAGAAGCAGCCTGCTCAATTTAGAGGATTTCGTGAAGTTCAAGTAAGCACAATGGGCAGCTGACATCCAAGCCAAGCCAACGCTCAAGTTGTTTTCAAGCCAGATGAATTCCGGCGTTGTGTACAAGCTCCTTGGTTGTTTACGTGCAAGCGACCACGAAAATAGCATCGGTTACTCACGCACTTCTGCTCAGAATGGTGAGACCACATCGGTTCTATTATGATACATTCCGTCTCATCCTGAGATGTACTAAAGCGAAGGCTAGACGTGCGAGACGGTTCGGGCTCACAGCTTTACTGTGAGCCTGTACCGTAAAGGTCGGTTCCGACACTTGCGTTTGAGTGTGTTTGTCTGCGTTGCGTTTAGAACCGAAAACGAGTCACCGGCACATCTGTGCTTCGTATGAAGCGTGGATTCCAATTCAAAGAATCATCTTGGCACGCGATATAAGCAGCAGGGATGTCCTGGTTTCTCGCAGCCGCAACGCGGTCAAACGCAACTGTTTGAACCAGGCTTTACGTGGTTGCCCTGGGCTTGTCCCTCGCGCTTTATTCTTTCGATTTTAAGTATTCATTTTCAACTCGCTCGCTTTTACCAGTACTAGTAGATACTCAGGCTGCACGAGGGTTCGTGCAGTGCGACCATCTAGCGATGCTATGAGCTTGTGCTCGAGCCTTGGCTTTAATGCATCTTAGTGGGGAAGGCAATCATCGGGGATATATGACACACGATGATGCCAAGTCTGTTCACGGCGGACTCTCGTGCTATTCTGATTGGAGGAGAAGGGGCGTGTAAAAAATTGGCAAATGGAACATGGTTAGCGACAGCGCAAATATATGTTGGAAAAAGTTCAGAACGTTGAAGTGCAGCAGCCTGAAACTTTGGAGTTAAGCAATTAGAGAATCATTTGAAGACATCTTTAGAGGTTCAGCCTTCTCTCCCCCCACACCAATATCGAAGGCTGCTAGGATATTGGTTCAGGCTAAGCCCTCTGTCTTTCAGTCAGCGAACTCGAGCCGTTCCACCTGACCTTGTTATTTCATAACAGATATGTTAGAAAATGGAATGCAGATTTTCTTTACACAGCCAAAACATAAAGTGTTATCAAATAATACCTGCCATATTCATATTCTACATTTACAGACCGGGGCTGCCCTGCCTGTGGAGGGTGAAGATGCGAGCAGCCTCGAAGCCCACCAACAGTGGCTGTGTGCTGAGAGCGAAAGCTTGTGCCTGACGAAGGCCAGATTGATCTTCGAAAGGATGCGACTGCCTGCAAATTTCTACATGCGTTGATATTGATGGGCATATAGACTGCACAGAATGCTTATCCCTATCTGATGGATGCTAGGAGGGTATGCATTCCATATTTTTTTTTTTTACTGATCTCTACAACAATTGCTAAATTGCGCTTCCCCGCTCCGTGATTGCGGCTGCCGGACGACCATCTTGGGACACGGAAAATTAACTTTTTGGAGCGTTGCAGAGGCTGGCCGGCAGCGTGCTGCAGACATGTTTTTTGCTCGTTTGTTGCATTGGGAGCGTTAAAGTGGCCCTGCAATAACTTTTTGACTGGTTTTTAATTTGGACCGAACCTGAGCGCACTGAACGTAGTAATTTAAAGTAACTTTTCTCAAATTTCGCTTTATTTTAAAAGTTATAGGCAAATTACACTTACAAAAACAAGCAAAAAATAACATCCTTCATAACGTCGTAGGTCCTGGTTTGAGTGGCCGTGAAGTAGTCAGCTCATCGAGCACTCACGGCTGCCGCACTCAGTGTCGACGGCTCGAGAGGGTGCCACTAAAGAACGTGTTGACTAGGCTGTATGAAGTGGGCGGCCAGGGCAGCTCACATTGCATTTGCCGCGCGATTAAAGACTAATTCGGCATAACACTTCATTGGCCCCAAACAACGGTAAACACGGGGTAAAGATCAGTTCAGAACGGGAGCCACTTCGCGCTGCCATACCGCCAAAGGGTCAAATCGCCAGCCAAGCCCGCGCCGAAAGCCTTGGGAATGCTCGGAACCGGTCGGATCCTCGAGCCGGTATACGACCGCAGCGCCACCGCGTACATCCGGGACCTTTCTAAGCCCATTGTTCGTCGAAGCCTCATCCCACTACGCCTTTCTATTACAGTAAATCCTCGTTATAACAAAACGGGATATAACAAAGCAATCATAATTCCCCTTGCTTGCTAATAGTGGGAAGAAATGGACATTGGCTATAACAAACTAATGGTTACAACGAAATAATTACGACCGCTCCTTCAACTTTGTTATAACGAGGTTTTACTGTATGCGCCGTTTTTTTCACTGCTTGGTGGCGGGTTTGTCGACGGGTCTTTTCTTGTTTCCGTACTTTATAAACTGCATTTGTTTCTTTTCTGATCTAAAATACTGAACAAAAACTACTTTCATACATAATTGAAACGGTTCGCGACACTTATATTTTGTATCGACTAAAAAAAAAGCTTTTAGCGGCGCTGATTAGCAGTAAGCCCAGGACCAAAGACGTCACATATTCCGCGCTTTCGGCAACGCGGGTCGCCCTCGTAGGTGGAGGAGGTTTCCGCGTCGTCCGGTTAAAATATGACTCACTGATATTTAGTTATTCTCTCCGTGCCCGCTGGCTTACCCGAACCCAAAGAGACGTGGAAACCGCAGAAGAGGTAGACGCTTAAGTATGATTGCAGCTCCCCTTTAAGTCCACACTCTTTTACTCCTACTCTGACGCTCCGAGTTTCATACTCCAGGCACAGCAACTAAACGGCGCATGGCGTACAGGAGCGCGACACACCGAATCTATTGACAAGCCGCACAAGCTCCTTCCCACCGCACGGTTATGACGAACCTGGCATCCCGATGATACGGGTGGGAGAAGCCAAAATTATTTCGGTGGTAAATTAATTAAAGCCAATGTAGAGCAGCAGGGTACAAAGTAAAAGAGACGGCGATGTTATGAAGTTTCTACGAACGTTTAAGTATTCTGAGAGGTTTGGAGACTCGCTTCGAGCACGTGCGGGGAAAGGCACCTTGGCTGATCTATTTATTGACCGTGCAAGCTGTTTATATTTGAATTAAAGACAACATTCTTGAACCCGTTTGTCGACGCACGAAACCCTCACACTTGCCAGATATTTTGTGGTTCCGTATTGCAGCGAGACGGAATGCGATGGAAGCTGTTGATGTGCTATGCCGATACCGGAACACTGTCGTTCAATAGATAGCACGTCAATTCGTTTCAGGCAAGACATGAACATGATGTTTCGGCTTTCCATTCGAAGTATCTTGATTCTCTGGGCAAAGCATCCTAGAAAGGGCAGCGCTCCGACTGTCTTCTCATCTCAACAACTTTTCTGTCGCTGTGCTGTCGGTAACCTTCCGTTCAATAGATGAATTCGTTTTCAGGCGAGATGCACGAACAAACCTTTCCCGCAATGCTAACTGATGCTTCGGCTTTCCAATCTAAGTATCTTTATTCGCTGCAGCTGGACTAAGCAGTTTAAAAAGGGCAGCCGTCCCACTGTCTTTTCGGCCGGCAACTTTTCTGTCGCCGAGCTATCAGCACGCTCGTTCGATAGATCACTTTGTTCTCAGGCAAGGCACATGAACAAACCTTTTCCGGAATGCTAATTGCTGTCTTGGCTTTCAAATCAAATTGTTTTTACCTGCTGGATATTAACCACTAATGACTGAAAAGGAGCAGCTGTCCGGCTACGCCTTTTGTTTCAACAATCTCAACAATGGCACAGCCATCTTGCTTGTGGACGTGACATCACGGAGCGCAAAGAAGTCACTTGTGCTCCAAGAAATGCTCGAAGCACGAAGAGCAAGCTCGAGTGTCAGTCTCCGGCGGCGCTCCCCTCTGTTTAGTGAAAGGAGTGCCAAACGCTCGCAATGTGTAAACAATAAGAATTTCCTTTGAAATCGCATAAAATTTTTTGCAACAGCGCGGCACCGCAAGAAAAAGGCACAACTTGTCGAACGTCGAGTCTCGCCGGTCTTGCGGCGTGATCAAAGCTTCCTTGGCCTGCCAAACTGCTGCGTCTCTGTGCCTTTTCACGCTTGGATACTTATCAAGAATCGATGCCATGGCAGAGCTTTGAAGGTATGTCGCACATAGGCGTCTTCTCTATCACCCAGCTGTTCCAGCGAGTTGCTATCAATAGGAAACGAAATCGGTGGTTGCTATTATGGATTAACCATAGCTATGTTCCAAATCTACTCAAATAGATCACATGACAGCACAAATAGAGCAATGCTGTGGAAGAAGGTAGGTTTTTGAAGGCAAAAGTATGAAGCGGCGATATCTGAAGTTTTTCAAACGTGGCCCGTCCATATGGTTGTGTGCAATCCGTCGTCGTCGCCATAGCTTCCTACCCCTCCTTTGTCGCCACTGGATCATGCCCGCTTCTGGACTGCAAGTGCCGCAAGTTACAAATACAGTCGTAAGAGTAAAGTAAAATGCTGCTCCAGAGGCACATGCATCTTCATGCTCTTTGCACTCACGAAACAAATCCACACGGCGTTAATTCTTGATCGGTATTCAAGCGTGCGAAGACAAAGATGCAGCACTTTGGCATGCCAAGGAAGCTTTTATCATGCCGCCAGAACGGTAAGACTTGCGTTAGACGAGTTGCCCCTTTTTCTTGCGGTGCTGAGCTTTCGTAAAAATTTCCACGTGTTCTCAAACGCGATTCTCACCGTTCGGAGTTTTAACAAACTTCTTCGGTAAATGACAACGAACGAGCAGAAAACATGTCTTCAGCTTACTGCCGCCCAGCCTCCGCAACGCTCCAAAAGGTTGACTGATAATCTTTGTCCCAAGGTGGCCATCCGGTGGCCGCACCTGAGCTGCAACGACCAAGCGGAGACACGCGATCCAGCAAATTGTCGTGGAGATCAATGGTATTGCTTGCACGGCGTACTATTAGTCTTCAGAGCAAACACAAGTGTCGATGCGGTCGCCACGTCTTGATTGGGTCAGGTGTACCGTGACGTCTGGTGACGGACTCCGCTTCGCGTTCTTGCATCTGGCTGGCTTCCCTGCGCCCGTTTCCTCACGATCGGAGGTTTGTGATCATGCTGACCTACTGTTCAGCGCTGCAGTGCAATTTCCAAAAAGAAGCTGGTATCATATTCTACCACCCGAAAACTTCGAGATTAAAAAGAGCATGGACAGTCAGACTAAGGATGGGAAAGGCACCCTCAACATCGGCCGTTGTGAGCTGTAAGCACGTTGAGAAGCGGGGCTTCGTTTACCCAGTGTAAAAATCGCTGGGTGAGACTTATGCCGACAGAATTTTCATAGCTTTTCCAACCGTGTTTGTCACGTTTACCCTTATAACTGGGTTATAAGTATGGAAAGCTATCAGTGGAGGCAACTCCCGTCGATGAACCCCCCCCCCCCCCCCCCCCCGCCCCCTCCACACGATATAAGGCGGTTGTGCAAGGGGTTGTGGAAGCGGCGGTGTAAGTGTTTCAGACACTGAAATTCTGTTCTTTGCAGATTCATGAGTTAAGCACGAGACACATGCGCGAGAAATCCATCCGATCTGACGTCCGATCCGACAGTACGACTGCCTGATCCGAAAAATTTGGTCGCTTCAGGCGTCAGATTGGCGATCCGACATGGGTCAAACGCGCCAGATAGTTTTGCACAACGGACGGATTGTCGGATGCGTCCAGCCAATGACAGCACAGCTAGCGCGAACGTCATGATGACATACTTGGTCTGTCGGGACGAATAAGAAAACGGGACGGGCGACGGGAAGCCGGACGCATGGATCCCGCTGATCCATTCGAGAAAGATGGCCCCGGCAAAGAATGCACGCGCTAACAAGAACGAGCTCCTAGCTTCGCTCGTGCGAGCTAAACCATCAATCTGGGACCAGAGATCTATGAACGCGGACCTCCGCTGGAGTGCTTGGAAGTTGGATCTCCTGGGCGGAGCCGAACGGATCGTTGTGTCGCTTGCAAGATCGGAAGTGTGTGCGTGTGTCTCAATTCGGAGCGGCGTTCGGACTGTCGGATCGGACGATTCTGCCGTCCATTTGTCTCGCGCTTTAGGAGAACATCAGACCCCGCTTTGCGGGCATACAAATGGCATTTAAGTCAAAGGCCTTTGGGCGGTCTCACTTGTAATTTTCTCCCCATGGCCCAGAATATATTTAACATGTTGCTCGAGCAGAGTGCAGCTTTTTCACTGAGACGTTTTTGTTTAGAAACAAAGTTGAAAAAAACCTCTTAATTTATTCAAATCATCAGCAGCGTTGATTGTGCGGGATGTAAATATATTGCAATGCTCCTGCAAGTGTGGTGGCATTTCTTCCTTTTCATATACCATCTGTGATTCATGCACTGTCTGCCCTGGAAACCATGCTCGGAATGTTGGTTGAAGTTTCGCCTGCAGCTACAGACCATACCTCAATAAGGCCGCATATAATAATTCACATTTCCTACGTAAAATGTGCACAAAAAAAAACAAAATAAACCGAAAGTAATATGCCGACCGCTAACGCCGTCTCGGCCTTTGTAGGGCGAGTGAGGGGGTAAATTTTGTCCTCAGCAGGACGTCACCCCGGCTCGCTGTAAAAGGTCGCCACCCAAACTTCTCGGTGCTAATACTCTCGCCATACAATGCACTTGTTATTTGTTTGGCCCCTGGTCATGAAATCATTCTCAGTTTGCCATTCCATCTCACCGAGAGCCCGCTTTTGGTCATTGAGGTCTCAACCGGCTTGCACTGAAGAAGTATTAGCGAGTTCGTTTCACGGCACTCGTGCCCACGCGTGTCCACTCGCAGCGTGGAGCGGGTTTGTTTAAGCCGGCACTCCACAAGTGGTTGCACTCTCCGAGTTCGTTTCATTGCTGACACCCCACGCGTGCATGCACTCGCTGCACTGAGAAAATTGAGATTGCGCCAAAATGCAATCCCGTCGTGCCTCGCTCCGGCTAGGCCGGCAAGGTGCTGGAGCAGGGGACGAAAGTTTGTCTGCTACGATGTGTCACAGAACTGAAAGGAAAAAAAGTAGATTTTCTGATAGAAATTGCGTCCCGCGGGCAACGAAATCAAACGCGAGCTTGAACTGTGAGCGTCTCCTATTTCATGAAGGAAGCAGTTGACAAACTGTGCTTTATTTGGAGGTTTTAAGTCGCTCTGTTGCCATAAAAACGCTGAAATATACCAGTGTGTAAAGAAATGCTCAGAACAAATGCATCAGCGGCCCCCGAGATGTTTATCACCAACGTGTGCGGGTGAAAAATTGAACATTTGTCGACAAAACTGCCCCAGCAGAAACTTTGACTGCCTAATAAGCATCAGAGAAAGCTAAATTTAGTGATTTTACCCGAGGCTTGGGCAACATCATCATGTTTAACATTTACCTACTTCAGCTAACTTGCCCGTCATATTTTGTTCGAGAAAGCTCTCGTTCTCGACGCCCTCACCAAAGCTAATATCTGATCCACCTGTAATAACGATCGAAATCGAAAAGTTTTGCTGGGTATTCCAGCAGACTAGTTTTAAGGCGTACCCTTTCAGTGGTCCACGCATAATGCCATGCTGAAATGGATCAAGCTTCTGCTCGGACAGCATCATCCATTTTGTTCAGTGTAAACGGTTATGAGAATTGAAAGATCGCAACCAGCTGCTTTGTAGACAGCTGGTTGCGGAAATTTACGGCGTCTGTAACTATCCCTATGACAGCCGTGTTGCTTGGAGTCATCGCAACTATAAACTAAAGGCTGCAGCGACCAACGTTTGTAGATAAACGTTGGTAGCGACTGTACTCTCGCATTCCCACCCATCACTCCGAACAGCAAGGCGCCAGTTTCGGTTTGAGGTCGGTATTCTTTCTACAACATAGATGGCGGCAGCATCAGTCTTCCGCACTTGGTGCATTTGGCGAATTCGTTTGAGTCCAGTTCTCAGTGCAACACTCTGCGAGTGCGATGCATTCTGGGAGAGAACTCGAACGGTGCCAGTGCGTGTGAAACGAACTCGCTATAAAATACCGCTACCAGACGCATCGTCTGCTAACATGAGGGAATAATAATGAGTTTGTTTGCTACTAGGTAGGTATCATTCTCTGACAGAAACAAAACAACGAACAGACTGGCAAGTCATCTGCGAACAGAGCCAAAAAGGGACAATCGTCTGCTATGAATTGTGTGCTGCGCAGAGTGAGATCAAAAACTAATTGAAATATGGAACATCGGCTATTTTACGGATGAAATTGTCATGTGCTTTGTTTGGCTATGCTGATTTGTTTTCTGGCTGTGTGTAACTTGACACCCACTGGTGCTAAAACAAGACAAGCACCCACCTTACCACGATATCAATCTCACTATCCGAAAGAGTATTCGATTTAATTACTGAGTGCCTTTTCCATTGACAAGAAGGCCCCAGCATTTTTTAAGAATGCCTGTAGGGTTTTGTTGTTGCATCTTTATACTCGCAACTCATTCACTTTGCCAATTTCGTTTTTCTAGCCTGGCTCAGCTGGCAAGCCGAGCAGCGAGTCTGAAACTGTACCAATATTGTTTCCGGTCAGACTGTCCATTATTATTTATTGCTCTTCCCTGCTACTGTGATATGTCTGTGCTGTAGTTATGACAGGGGCTTGAATGGTCGCTCCTACTTTCTACACATGGGTCCTAGCAAACATTTTGTAAGTGATGAGGTGCCCACAATCATGGGCGTCAGCAAAGTGGTGGAAAAGGGGGGGGGGGGTTATTCTGAAGGGGTGTAGCTTTCAAACCTATAACTTTAAAAGAAAACAAGGTTTGCCCCCCTCCCCCTCCTTTTCCTGCAAAACGTACTGCAGATGCCCATGCCCGCAATCTAGGCCAACGGTTCTGGAAAGAGGGTTTGTGGAACCTCTCCGTAAAGGCATTTTAGGAGTCCGCAAAACTCTGCCGGCAATAATTTTTTTTTTTAAATATGATTTGGGGCATTGAGTTGAGCCCAGTCCGGCCATGGCACATTCACAGCTCCGGGAGAAAAAGGAATCTACAGAAGAATACCTCTTTTCACTCTTCCCCCTTTTTATTCTTGGTAAACACGTTTGCAGTCCACCCCCCCCCCCCCCTTCCCCTTTTTTTACACTGCCTGGCACCTCCCATCACTTCTGCCAGTCCAAAAAGGGTTTGCTTGCCACGATTGGTGGTTTCCTTCTTTTCTCTATAGCATCCTTTCTGCTAAAGTGGAAAGAGTGTAGACGGAGCTTCTTCCCCTCACCGTACCGTCTTAACCTGCAACATACTATACTCTCGGGAACAAGATAATAGCCTCGTATCTTTTCTGCCGCCACAAATGCTGTGCTTAGCATGTTTTTGGCAGAGGCTTTTGCTGCCACCACATGCCACGCTATGAAGTGGAGTGCCACGGTGTGTGCGTGCCACCTGTCGCATAAAGCAGTGCACTTTCAAGCTGCGTGGATGCAATGACGGCAGAAAAAACACCACCAGAGCGGACAATACAGAGCATGTTATTAACAGCACTGGTTAATTCCCAATAAATCACAATCTGAATCATTACTGTAAAACCATTTATTTTTGCAAATCGGTCACAGAGGACATAATCGCGTCCACTAAATTTTGCGAATTATAGACGCCTGCATTCAAACTCTTAAAGAGATTATAAAAGCAATTTCGAAAGTTTATTTGACGTCTGAAATGGGCGTTGGGCTCATCTCAGACACTGTTGACCAAGTTCCAGCCCGAACAGAAGTTTGTGTGCCGCACCAATCAATTAAACAGTTGTGGTAATATTCGCGCGGGGACGATGCCTGAGACCCCCCCCCCAAGACGGCGGCAGAAGGGTGAACTAAAGTGCGCCGTCAAAGCGTGACGACAACGGGCTCCTCGTCAGGCGATTGCTTCAAATGGTTGAAACGAATGATGCGCTCTTGGCTTAGAATTCGGTAGTGAGATGTCATACAAAAAAGTAATTTGAATGTTGGATAATGTTTTAAGTTGTAGTTCGGAATTAATAGGTTTCATAGCGTGTATAGGAATAGGTTCTATAGCATGTGTAGCATGCAGGATGACAAGGAAGAAGACTTGTGGAAATAAATGACAGCTGTATGCTGTGCTGGTTTTGAGACGGTGGTGTGTATGTTCCTTTTTGTTTCCTTGTCTCAAGGAAACAAAATTTTGACAGCAAATTTTGAACCCTGCTAGTGCACACCTTTCTGATCCAAAACTGACTTCGAGACCCAGTAGGTTTCAAAGCCGGTTACAAATAAGAAAACCAACGCAAAAGTCAACTTCGAAACCTGGGAGGTTTTGAAGTGATTTTTGGCATTAGTTCCCAAAAAGATATGGCATCAGTTTGGTGGCCGGGAGCTAAAAGCATTTCATGCTTAAAGGCGGACCAGCAGAAATATTCTTCCGCCTGGCGGAAATTTCTCCTCGCCCTCTTTCTTTCGTGTATTGTAGCACGGCGAGGCGAGGGGAAAGGTCCCCTTTTGCGCCGGCTTCTTCTGAGAGGATAAGCCGAGAAAATCTCCATGCTGAGTGACGAGCGATGGGTGCGGCAGCAGCGACCTCGTGACTTTCAGGTAGCTTCAGATCCTATCGCGTAATCTGCCCCATTTTTCGGCGCTCACCAAGCCTAGCCCCTCGGGTGTAGGTTTTTGCGGAGCTGCAAGGCTGCGCCCGCGCACTCACCGAATTTCAGCTGTCGAAGGTCTTTGGTTTTGCCCGTGGCAAAATAAACACATACTTGAGAGCTGCGATGCATCCCCGCACCCATTGAAGGAACGTTTCATAGATATTCTCGGTTGATCAAGGAACTCAAAAGACATGCGCGAGAAGTGGTGACTTGAATATGTAAGGATGACTTACATCTTTACAAAACATTCCATCTTAAAAAAAAAACGGCTTATCGCGCTCAAAACTGCCTCAAATTAAGATTGATGGAAAAAAAAGCGATGTACCTGGCGCGGGCATCTTTTAGAAGGTCTTTGTTTTCTAGCAACGAGCACAAATATTATGTGCGTAACTTACACAATATGATGGCCAACGAATGTACGAGACATTTATATTTACGCATCCCAGCAACCACATGAGGTGAGAAGACAGCAATGGTGTGTGTCGATACTAAAAAGTTTCAGTGGATCGTCTTTAGCTCTTTGATAACCGCACCCTACGACAATATATAAGCTATAACCTTTCTGTGAGCATTCTTGATCGAGTGCAGCTATCGAAGCGTCTGGTGTTATAGTTCAAAGTTGCTTAAATCGGTGCTATAGAACGTGCTGCCACTTTAAAGTATTATTGAGGCATTAAAAATAAAAAATAAATAAATCAAATGTAGCCGATTTTTTTTAACATGATACGCGTTTGTAATTTGTCTTTGCAAACACATTTTAGGTATACTGCCACACAGCACGGACAAACTATTGCCGGTCTTTCTAATTTTGTTTTTTAGAAATAAATTATGTTTAGAAAACTGTCAATGCAACTATCCGACCTAGAGTGCCTTCATGTGCGCTCTAAGCTTCAAAGCTTATAGCGCACATGAAGGCACTCTAATCCGACCTAAGTGGCAGAGCTCAGTGCTAGACAATAGATGTTGCTGTGCAGAAATAGTAAATAGCGCCGATGTCGCGTTCGGGCTAAAAGTGCCACGTAATGCACGCGTACCGCTATAAGTGCGTCCGTACATTTCATCGAACGCCATTTCATCGAACGCCGTTTCATCAAAGCCGTTTCATCGAAGCCGTTTCGTCGAACACCGTTTCATCGAACGCCGTTTCCTCGAACGCCGTTTCAAAGAAGCCGTTTCCTCGAACGCCTTTTCATCGAAGAACGTTACAGTGTGTAATATTTAGGAATTTACTTTAATTTTTATACACAACTTCATCTAATTCTCTCCTTTTTTTTTTCTTCTTTTGTTTCTGTTTTTATATCACTGGGTGCAGTGACGAGATAAGTTCCATCGTGAACATTTCCTGCTTCGAGAAGAAGCCTCCATGAAACAATGACCCGTCTCCATGTCACATAAAACAATTAAAAATGAGGCAAAAACAGAAAGCACGGACAGTAAAAGTGTTAAAAATGAAGGTGCTTCAAAGCGCACATGAAGGCTCCCTAATCCGACCTATGTGGCAGAGCTCAGTGCTAGACAATACATGTTGCTGGGCAGAAATAGTAAATAGCGCCGATGTCGCGTTCGGGCTAAAAGTGCCACGTAATGCACGCGTACCGCTATAAGTGCGTCCGTACATTTCATCGAACGCCATTTCATCGAACGCCGTTTCATCAAAGCCGTTTCATCGAAGCCGTTTCGTCGAACACCGTTTCATCGAACGCCGTTTCCTCGAACGCCGTTTCAAAGAAGCCGTTTCCTCGAACGCCTTTTCATCGAACAACTTACAGTGTGTAATATCTAGGAATTTACTTTAAT
Organism: Ixodes scapularis; assembly: GCF_016920785.2. Lineage (NCBI taxonomy): Eukaryota > Metazoa > Arthropoda > Arachnida > Ixodida > Ixodidae > Ixodes > Ixodes scapularis. The sequence continues at coordinate 334,410 of NW_024609920.1, forward strand.
TTTTATACACAACTTCATCTAATTCTCTCCTTTTTTTACTTCTTTTGTTTCTGTTTTTATATCACTGGGTGCAGTGACGAGATAAGTTCCATCGTGAACATTTCCTGCTTCGAGAAGAAGCCTCCATGAAACAATGACCCGTCTCCATGTCACATAAAACAATTAAAAATGAGGCAAAAACAGAAAGCACGGACAGTAAAAGTGTTAAAAATGAAGGTGCTTCAAAGCGCACATGAAGGCTCCCTAATCCGACCTATGTGGCAGAGCTCAGTGCTAGACAATACATGTTGCTGGGCAGAAATAGTAAATAGCGCCGATGTCGCGTTCGGGCTAAAAGTGCCACGTAATGCACGCGTACCGCTATAAGTGCGTCCGTACATTTCATCGAACGCCATTTCATCGAACGCCGTTTCATCAAAGCCGTTTCATCGAAGCCGTTTCGTCGAACACCGTTTCATCGAACGCCGTTTCCTCGAACGCCGTTTCAAAGAAGCCGTTTCCTCGAACGCCTTTTCATCGAACAACGTTACAGTGTGTAATATTTAGGAATTTACTTTAATTTTTATACACAACTTCATCTAATTCTCTCCTTTTTTTTCTTCTTTTGTTTCTGTTTTTATATCACTGGGTGCAGTGACGAGATAAGTTCCATCGTGAACATTTCCTGCTTCGAGAAGAAGCCTCCATGAAACAATGACCCGTCTCCATGTCACATAAAACAATTAAAAATGAGGCAAAAACAGAAAGCACGGACAGTAAAAGTGTTAAAAATGAAGGTGCTTCAAAGCGCACATGAAGGCTCCCTAATCCGACCTAAGTGGCAGAGCTCAGTGCTAGACAATACATGTTGCTGGGCAGAAATAGTAAATAGCGCCGATGTCGCGTTCGGGCTAAAAGTGCCACGTAATGCACGCGTACCGCTATAAGTGCGTCCGTACATTTCATCGAACGCCATTTCATCGAACGCCGTTTCATCAAAGCCGTTTCATCGAAGCCGTTTCGTCGAACACCGTTTCATCGAACGCCGTTTCCTCGAACGCCGTTTCAAAGAAGCCGTTTCCTCGAACGCCTTTTCATCGAACAACGTTACAGTGTGTAATATTTAGGAATTTACTTTAATTTTTATACACAACTTCATCTAATTCTCTCCTTTTTTTTCTTCTTTTGTTTCTGTTTTTATATCACTGGGTGCAGTGACGAGATAAGTTCCATCGTGAACATTTCCTGCTTCGAGAAGAAGCCTCCATGAAACAATGACCCGTCTCCATGTCACATAAAACAATTAAAAATGAGGCAAAAACAGAAAGCACGGACAGTTAAAAGTGTTCTAAGTGTCTGTCCTTTATTTGCAGCGTCGTGGTTTCAGTCATATATGTATATGAGTAAAGATTTTCAGTAAGTCGCATACCCAATTGTTTTTATTTCTTTTTATGCCAATTGCTTTTATCTTTAGTAATTTGACACCACCTTCAAAACAATTTCACAAGTGACTACCTTAGTCTTAACAAAATGCAAGGTGAAACATCTATAAAGCACTGTTATGCCCCAAAACTCGGTACAGAGCCATAACAGAGAAATTCGATGAAACGGCCCTTAGCGATTCGATGAAACGGCGTTCGATGAAATGTCCGTTCATTCGATAAAACGACATTCTATAAAATGGCGAAAAAGTGAGGTTCAGGCTTGGTCGGAGATAGCTACGGTTACACTCGTACGCTTTTTCAGTTCTGTCTCGCATATATAAGCTTCTTGCTCAAATAAACGTGGCATCTGACTTTTCGCTCATCTTGGCCTTTAGCGCGACTGTTAACAAGTTCTAAAACAGTCAAAGCAAAAGGGATTTAATTAGCTCAGGATTATAGGTTGAGCGAAATATTTACAAAGGTCGAGGTTCCCTGGGTCGTCTTTTGTATTCAATCCGCCCCCCCCCCCCCCCCCCCCCCATCACCACCACTTCCTTCCTCTAAATAAACAACGTAGGTTATTTTATGAACCACCAGTAATGGAGCGTACTCGCAAAACGTCTATTTGGCGTAAGGAAACGTAAGAAAGGCCTTGTTTAAATGTTCGAGCAATGAGCTGGTCTTCTTACTGTGCGTGACACAGCTAGCACGAACACAATATTGACATTTTTACGCAAGGGCCATGCAGAATTTAGTGTAGAACAAATTGATGCCTCGTAAGTTGGTGCCCAACGGAAGCACTCTTTTTACCGAATTGCTTGTTTAAAAATAACTTTTCAACCATAAAAATAAAACAAAATAACACCACTTCTTTGGGGGCCACTAAATTTAGTGATTCACTCCGTTAGCATTGATTGTGCAGTGGTATGCGTACATTACGCGACACTGTTAGCGCAAACACGACATCGGCGCTTTTTGCTATTTTCCCCAGCAATGTATCGACTCGCACTAAACTCTACCGCTTAGCTGGGATACTCGCATTAACAGTTTCCTAAACATCATTCAGTTCTAACAAGAAAAAAAAAAGTGGGAAACACCGGCGATTGTTTGTTTGTGCTAACTGCGTGGCGTAGGGTACCTAAAAGTTTTTTACAATGCTAAATACAATTCTGTGTCACGTTAAAAAAAATTGTCTGCTTTTGCTTTAGTTTCTTTGAGACACACAAATACTTCGAAGCGGCGGCCCGTGCTATGGTACCGATACAAGCAACGTTGAACCATAACACGACACGTTGGACTCGCCAAAAAGGGTTTTAATATTGTCTTTTCCGCTCCATAGCCACACTCGATAAAGAATGTAAAGAGCGAATCTAGCTTACATTTCGTTCTGGGGTACGGACCGTACGGTTATCTAAGTGGCTAAAAGTGACCCACTAAAACTTTCTAAAATTGACATCCACCCTTGATGCCCTCTCACCTCAGGTGGTTGTTGGGAATGTGTAAATATGAATTTCATACACTTTGCTGGCCATCATGTTCCGCGAGTTAGGCACACAACAGGGCATTTTAGTAAATCGTTTTCAAAGGCCCGCTGGCACTTCAGGCGCGTACTTCAGAGAATGCATCGAAGTGGCAGCGCGAGCTTCCGCTAAATATATGTGGCCTGAAAACATAGTCTGCTAAAGTTCTCCAATAATTTGTGCTCGCTGCTAGAAAACAGAGAACTTCTAGAAGATTCCCGCGCCTGGTGCATCGTTTTCTTTTCCATCAATCCCAATTTGAGGCAGGTTTGAGCGTGATAAGCCGTTTTTTTAAAGATGGAATGTTTTGTGAAGATGTAAGTCATCCTTACATATTCAAGTCACCACTTCTCGCGCATGTCTTTTGAGCTCCTTGATGAACCAAAAATATCCATGACACGTTCCTTCAATGGGTGCGGGGATGCATCGCAGCTCTCAAGTATGTGTTTATTTTGCCACAGGCTAAACCAAAGACCTTCGACAGCTGAAATTCGGTGATTGCAGCTCCGTAAAACCTACACCCGAGAAGCTAGGCTTGGTGAGCGCCAAAAAATGGGGCAGATTACGCGATAGGATCTGAAGCTACCTCTAAGTCACGAGGTCGCTGCTGCCGCACCCATCGCCCGTCGCTCAAAATGGGGATTTTCTCGGCTTATCCTCTCAGAAGAAGCCGGCGCAAAAGGGGACCTTTCCCCTCGCCTCGCCGTGCTACAATACACGAAAGAAAGAGGGCGAGGAGGACTTTCCGCCAGGCGGAAGAATATTTCTGCTGGTCCGCCTTTAAAAGTCATACTCATCAGTGCGGCCTTTATTATTCTCCGACTGAATCAATTCTGCTTTTATATGCAGGAGGGAACCATTTGGCTTTTCGAAGGCTTTACTGTGGTCATGGCGGCCTACTGGCTTTTCGGCTTCGCCCATGGCCAGAAGACGTACAATACGAGCTGCCTTCTTGAGAGGCTTTGTCTTATTCTAATCTACTCACAGCTACGGCCAGTTGCAATCAAGGTGATTAATACAATCAAGAAAACACCTGTAGCCTGATTGCTGATCACGTAGTGCAATCGCCAAAGCCTGTGAAACTCCTGCCAGGATTGTTCCGATTTTCGAAATCATTAAAGGCTTTGTTTGTTTTTCTTGAGATGGCAGCTGCAAGTTGTGTGGCTCACATACCTAAGTATGCTTCAATTCATGACCAGCTTTATTCGTTTATATTCATCACATTTCTCTAGTCCTCCGTGTTGTTTCCTAGTCATCAAACTAGGTATTAGGCACCTGTATGGAGTAGTTACATTTTGTTTTTACGTTTTTATCAAAACGGTTTGTGTCACCCTCTCGGGAATTCATCACCCTTATTACGAAATGTCAAATTAATCTCACGTTGAGATACTTTTTAGAAGTGGAGATGACCGGCATTAAATGTTGTGTTTCTTTATCACTCCTGTTCATACTTTGTATATTACTTTGGTCAAAAGACACCACCAGTGTTCAATATGCCCCGTCCGAGCACAAGCTTTTCAGCCTGGATAAGGTGAGCGTGAGTGAGCACGTACTAAGCAGTACCGAAGGTAATGAGCGTGCACTGCTGCATTTTCAAAGTTTCATAAATGCTCTTTTTTAGAAAAAAATAAAAGCCAGGCATTGTTGTGGTATATTCATAACATTGTGGCTTTCTTGAAGAATGCGGGCATTCTGAAGGTGTTGCCGAAGGCTTGCCAGGGTGACAGCGCGGTCGAAGGCGACAAGTGCGAGCTAGTACACGCTCTATCGCAAGCTCTTGTTCTGCGAAAGCGCTTCTCAAAGTCGCTCTTGCATGCCTGTAGCCTTTGCTGCCCTACAGTGGTAATGGTAGGCAACTCCGGCTGACACAAGAAATCATCCCGTCGCTGCCACACTCCGTTTCCCTTTAAAGGGCTGGTGAACCGAAATTTGGAATTTCAGAAAACGATGCAGAAGCCGTAGGCGGGACGCTACAATCCCTAAAACACTACTCGTAGTCACAAGGCGATATCTCGAATGGACGGCCGTATTTTCGGAGAAAGAGGTTGAGATTGAACGAGGCCGATGAGGCGCGTGACGTCAAGATATCTCGTTTTCTCCTCTCTCTGCTTCGCCCACTCAAGGCGGCGAGGCGGAGAAGACGCGAGGTCGTTCCCTCTCCTTCTCGGAGAAACAAGACAAACAAATCTGTCAAATGCGCCTCCTATATTTAAAAATAAGGTCATCCATTCGAAATATCGCTGTATGAGTGATGTTTTGGTGTTTGTAGCATCTTGTTACACGCTTTTGCCGCCGTGTTTTAAGGAATCCAGATTTCGGTTCAACATCCCTTTAAGTGAAACTGAAATGCCAAGAATGAGCACGTCGTCCTGAACGACAGTTGCACTGCACAAGCGCGCATGCTTAGCAACATTCAAAGCATGGAGCTTGCTCTTAAAGCCTCTGCATCAGGCTTCCTGTTGCAGCTCGTGGTACCGAAGCAAGCTTTTGGGCAGACACTTTTTTATAAGCAGAAACTTCACCTGGCATCGCAGAGCTCCGACCGGTACTCGGAGTACTTAGTTGCGGTACTTTAGATAAAACAGAAGGGCAACAGGTGAAGTAGAAACTTCACCTGCACCGCAGTGCTCCGACCAGTACTCGAAGTATTTAGTTGCGGTATTTTAGATAAAACAGAAGGGCATTGAGCAGTGCAAACTATGGTTATTGTCAGGTAAGAAGTATTCAGTTGCAGTAATTGTTTTGCTTTACATACAAAAAGGCTGGAGTATGCTTAAATGCTGGGCTAGCAACCAATTGCTACCAGGGGCCCTATGCTACACGACGGGACCAGGCGGAATCAAGGGACCGGGAGCCATCCAGCGACTTGGATGCAAAGATGGGTTCAGCTTCCACGGGATTGGTGCCACCTGGATCTTGTCCCAAAGGGCCAGCAGCAGCTGGATAGCCTCGCATTGCGATGCGGGGATGGGGATGCCGAGCGAGCTCGGGGCATGCCGCGCACTCAGTGTGAGGGCCAGGTGCTCCCACTGACTGGCTAGGTGCATGTTGATGAGTTCCTGGAAGGTGTTGTTTACACTTAGCCGCCGGAGCTTGTCGTTCGACGCGTATAGCGGCACCCCCAGTGCCAGCTAGTACCCCTTGCGAATAATCACATCCATCTTGCCCTTACCTCTCGACAGCAGGTTGAGATACGGATTTGCGCAGGCGATGTGGCTCACGACGAGTGGTTGGGTCAGCCGGATCAGTTCCGACCCCTCGAGCCCGTGTCTGTGACTCGTTATCCTTCTCACCATGCGCATGACTTGCGTGGTTGTCTTGACGAGTCGGTCGACCGTGTACTTGGCTCCGCCGTCCCGCTGGAGGTGAAGGCCCCAGGATCCGAACCCGCTTCACCACCGGCACGGGGGTACCATCCTTTAACGTGAGGCGGATGTCCGCCTTCTTCTTCTTCGGGAATTGGCTTGCCCACGTGGAGGAGCAACAGCTCCTCCACGTGGTAGTTCTGCACCGTCTCAATGACTTCTTCGAGGAAGTCTTGCCTCCCGCTGTCCGATCCCGACGTAGCCCAAATCGTCGGGTCGTCCACATAGAGTGGCATAGGGTGTATGCTTCATCCGGGGAATCCGTTCCAGTAGAGGAGGCGGCTTGCACATCGCCAGATAACAAGGTGGGTGACAGGACCGAGCCTTGCCGATTGCCCTGCTCGGTATCGGGATGGTGCTTGTGCGGATGGACTTGATTCCGATGGTGGTCATCCAGTTGCTCAGGAAGTCCCGCACATAATCATACATCCAGGGCCCGCACCCAGTTGAGGCCAAGTTCTTGAACACCAGCGTGTGACTGACGTTGTCAAAGGCGCCCTTCATATCCAGGGCCAGGACCGCCCGCGTTGTCGTACAGGAGATTCTGTCAAGGATATCCTCCTTGATCTGAAGCAGGACATCCTGCGTGGAGGTGTGACCAGAACCCGAAAATGGTGTTCATGGTGGCATTGAGTTCAATACAGGATGGTCCCCTCAAATATTGCTGTAAACAGCTCATCAGGGCATGGGCATTTAAAAAACTGAAATGAAGTGTCCAGGTCTGTGACGCTCGGCGGTATACCTGATAACCTATATTTCTTTTGAATCCTTTTCAAGGGAGTATATTTTCCACTTCGGGGCACTTTTCTTGTTTCTGGCACTTACTACTGCAGGAACTGTTTCACCCTCACTTTCTTCTTTGCTTTCACAGCACTCATTTGATGTTAATGTGGAAGGGAATTGGCCGGATTCCACTCTTCGTTCCTACGTAAAATGTGCTGGCGTCCAATACCTGCCACAAAAAGGGTACTTAAGATTCCAAAAATAACTAAGAGTCTGTAAACATATGATGCCAGCGTTTCTTCTTTTTTTTTTATTTCCAATGAGCAACATTATATTATGCCAAAACTCTCCCTAAACGCACACTGCATTTCACAGCGCGCTAAACTCTGCCGTAAAAATCGGCGCCTGCACGCAAAGGGGCGTCGTTTCCTCAGCAGTGTATTTTACCTTGTGAAATTTTAAGGCGCTCCTTTCTTTTGCAGCTAGAACATCCTTAAAAATACTAAAAATGCGTTCGCCACGGACGACCGAGTCTTCCGCTGGCAAACGCTGTCGTTTGCATACGATACGCCTTGAAATTTTCACCCCATGGTCGATCAGGCGCCGATTTTTCCGGTTGCTTTCCCATACCTTGAGCCACCCAGAAACACCGCGCGCCCCCGTAGATAAAAAAAAAAATAATGGAACGGCATTGAGTGTTTTGTTTACTTACCGACTTTGTGCGTGGACCGCGCCACGTTGCGCTGCCTGTTGCACCCGCGTTTTGGAACTAATTCAGTTGACAGTTCCCTCCGAAGATGAAGCCACTGAAGCCACGGCGGTAATAGGACTGGTAGGCTGCTCCCTTTCGAGCGGGCGGAAGAAGACTACGAAGAATTCGGCAGCGAACGGGCGGAAACTCGATTACGTACAGCTTCAGTAGTCGACGCTTTGTTCTCTCGATTGCGTTCGCGGCGTTCACCGTGGACTCGCGCACTCGGCCGTAGCCGAACGGCCGAACCAGCTGGACGGCTGCCGGCGCGCGTACCGACAGCGTCGCCATAGCAACCACGCCGCGAGTGTGGTTGCCAGACAGAATTCACACGATTTTTTTTTCTCGTCACTCACGTTGAGTTACTAGAAGTTAGGCGCGTATTATTATAATACATTATGCTGTAAGAAGTTATTAAGGGATATGTGTACCTACCTAAGACAAGTGCAGAAAAAATATTATTGAAAAATAAAATTGGCGTAATCTTTTCATATCTTCATTAAGACCAGCGTGGTCACCGGGCTAACCAATGCGCGAAATAGGAGGGCATATATACCGCTCGGGGCACTTGTTAGTTTGCATAAGTAGGATGTATGTACTATTTGTTGTGTATTGTGCAATTGATCAGCGCTTGTATACCCGTGTGTATGTGCAGTGTTGTGTGTATGTGGATGTACATGTCGTAAGTGAATGTAACCGCGCGGTGGGCAGCAAAAGATCTTCTGTTTTCTTTTTTCAAATGTTGATCACTTTTTTTTTCGTCGCTAGATGGGGGTTGTCGCCGCCCAATTTGAAAAGTGTGGCGGTTGGTGATCTATAACTATTAGAGGGCTGGATGCCATTAGTCCATCCGTCGTGTTGATCGCTCCGAGTTCGGTTCCGCTGGTAGCTGTGTCGTCGTGTTATGCTGCCTGATTGCAACAAAAGGAGGTTAGGCGGCTTCCCCAGCGCGTGTTCTAGGTGCTGAATGCCGCTGTTCACGCACAAACGTTCATGAGTGGATAACGCACGTAACAGAGGTGAGCACAGGCAATAGTTAATCGAGAGCCACACGGAGGTGCGATACCTCCTAGCCGCTGTCGACAGAGGGTGTCGGAGCGATTCGTTGTCAACTTGTCGTCCACGGCAAGTGGGCGTTTTGTTCAATAAAGCCAGCCTGTCAGTGTTTTGTAAAGCTATCCCTTCTTTATGAGCGCTTCTGATGCGATGAAAATGCGACCGGCATCGAGCAGGCCGAGCGAGACTTCGGCGACAGTCTCGGCTGTTCAGTCTCCAGCGGTTTCGGCCTTACTCGTATTATTTGCGGTGTTGGCGCTTGGACATAGAGATGTTTGGAAAGTTTTTTGCGCCTACAGATGACACCAAACGAGCGTGCGAGCCGTATGCTCCTGCTCCGGCGAGAAGCCGCGTACGGCTCGCCAGGCTCGTATCGCCTGTCGCATACTGGCCGCCATATTGTTTTTAGGGTGTTAGCAGTTAACACGATTTTCACCACCTCCGGCGGCTAACACCCTTACACGAATAAAGGCGTTAGCCAGAGGACGAGCCATTTACACGAATAAGGGTGTAAAAATTTTAAGTGTGCACCAGCGACAGGTGCCATCGTGTTTTGAAAGTCACTGACGTCACGTCAGCGTCGCGTTGTGATTGGTTGCCGCTTTGCGGTTCGTGAAAGCGGTTGGGAGAAATCGGTCCCGAAGCGGTTGGCAAAAACGCGGTCCAACCGCTCGATCCTAGCCGCTTTGCGGTTGAGAACGCGCGGATCCGCTTCGCGAACGCGGATGCGCTTCCAGTGTGAACGCGCCATCAGACACACCGAGAGCCGGTTGGCGGTTTCTCGGCGATCACGCGTGATCTCTTGAGACTTCTGTTTGGCAACCCTGTTTTACAATCCAAAATCGACTTTAATTCAAAATCCAAAGCCAAACTTTTGCTATTATGGCACTCGGAATATTTTTCTCCGTGTTGTTCGCACGCATCACGAGTTCAGGCAGCGAAAAAAGAAGCACAGACCCGCCAAACTCGCCTGTAATTCCCTCGACTTCGCCCACAAGCAAAGTCCAGCTAGGTGCGCCTTGCTGACTCAGAACAGGATGCCCCCGACCTTTTCTTCGAAGTGGACCCTTCCCGCGTGAATAGCTGACCTTGTTTTCGGGATAGAGGGCCAGTTTTCCCCCCTCATTGTTGTTCGTTCTTATCATTTTCGAAGTTGTGAGCGGGGTGGACCGTGGTGCGGGGTAATGTGTTCGGTGCTAGCCGGTCGTGGTTTCGTTGGTGGCGGACTCTCCTCTCGTCTCTCGCAGGTCGATCGAGTCTACTGTTTGTTTGACATTAAGCTCAAATAAATGCCATTACCTCTGCATTGTCTGGTACGTACAATTCATTCTTTGAGTAGGTTCTCTTTATTTATTTATTTATTTATTTTAGTAGTAAACGTTACAGGTCGAGCTGGAGCAGGTACTCTGCCCCCTCCGCGGTAGTGCGTTGGCTACGCAATCAAGCTCACGACGTCTCTATCGGCCTTCGTGGTGGTCATGCACGGTGTTGAAAGCTTTCAATAGTTCACGCGACTATCCTAGTGGGTAGAAAAGCTGACATTTCGGTCGTTCAGGGGCGGGTTCCGACGTTCTACAGGCAGAGATTAAAAAGGCAACGAGCTTGGGCTGTCGCACCCCGAATAATCAACAAACTCTTACCCGAACCAAACCACTGGTGCGAAGTCCGTTAAAATAACTGAGTAAATTCTTTTCGCGGCGGATTCAAGTGACGGGCGTGAACATCAAGTTTCTCCGTTGATTTGTCGAAAGCTAAGACTACATCGCTAGGACTACAGCGCCTTGGACGCCTCACCAGCGACAATTGCCATCTTGTTTCGAAAGTCACTCACGTCACGTCAGCGTCGCGTTGTGATTGGTTGCCGCTTTGCGGTTCGTAAAAGCGGTTGGGAGAAATCGGTCCCGAAGCGGTTGGCAAAAACGCGCTCCAACCGCTCGATCCTAGCCGCTTTGCGGTTGAGAACGCGCGGATCCGCTTCGCAAACGCGGATCCGCTTCCAGTGTGAACGCGCCATTACACCAGCCATCGTCGCACCACGGCGTACCACCCGCAGACCAACGGGCTAACGGAGAGACTCAACAAGACCATCGCCGACATGATCTCCATGTACGTCGACGTGGAGCAGAAGACATGGGACGAGGTGTTGCCGTACGTCACATTTGCCTACAACACGGCCGTACAAGAGACCACTGGGGGGCCACCCTTTCAACTGGTGCATGGGCGAAAGGTTACCCCACGAACCGGCTGTCGACACAAGCGACGACGCCCAGGTTGCCCAAAGGGCAGAAGAAGTCCGTCAGCTCGTCAGACTCCGGATTAAGGCTCAACAACGTGTCGACACTGGCTGCTATAACCTTAGTCGTCGGGACGTCCACTTCCAGCCTGGAGAGAGGGTGTGGGTGTGGACACCGATTCGCCGCCGCGGTTTCAGCGAGAAACTCCTGAAACGTTACCTTGGACCCTACAAAGTGCTTCGTCGACTCGGGGATCTGGCCTACAAGGTGATGCCCGACGGAACACGGACTTCGTCACGCCGCCCTCCACGACCGGAAGTCGTTTACGTCGTGTGACTGAAGCCGCACTACGCTCGATAGGACTGTGGACCTTATGTGTTCCAAATGATACTTTAGTTTACCGTTCTTTTTATTTGCTTTGTTTAGTTTTTGCGTTGCATCGCGACGATGCACTTTTTAAAGGGGGGACTAATGCCGCGCGCGCAGCTGGCCAAGTAGGCAGCGTTCGCGTGGCCTAACGGTTATCGCCCTTCCCTTCCACGCAGAAGGCCAGGGTTCGATTCCTGGCCGCGGCTACACATTTTTGTTGACACTGTAATGTGATGTTCTGGTGAGTTCGAGAACCGTTTTGCTGATTCGAGGTTAGAATGTTCTACGCGCCGAACCTTCCACGCCGAACGATCCAGAAACCCACGAAGGTACATAAGGGATTCCGGAAGGCGAGCGGAACAGTCTCGCCCCAGCGTTCGACCCTGCTGTTACGCCAACTTCGACGCCCGCGACGCTGTTATTATCGTTTGTACCCTTCTATTTTTTTCACAAGTACGTTCGCCACATTAAACATTTATTTCTTCCTGGTTATATATTGTTTTTTGGTCACCACCCGTGACAATATCCCCTCTATGTTCCCCTTCCCTACAAGCTCCTTCATACCACCAATGCACCTGTGAACAGAACCCAGAACCGCCTCCCCCTACTGAAAAAAAACCATTTGAAATTCAAACGGGTGGCAAACTGGTAAATCAAACGGGTGCAAACTTGTCGACCCGTTTGGGTCAAACGTGATTATGGGATACGGGTATCCGTTTGAAACGGTACCCGCTCGAAACGGTACCCATTTGATACAGGCGCCCGTTTGATACAGGCGGCCGTTTGATACGGGTGCCCGTTCGACCTTGCACGTGACCACACGTTTGAACGTGCCATTCGAATCGGTAAATTATGCGCTAGCACTAAATGGGAATCGTCTGGTAGGTTGGTTATCTTAAACTTATTTAAGACGTTCCGAAACTCATAAACCTATTTATAACATGGAGGAAACACGTAGAACAAATGTGCTCACGTAGGTGCTTGCAAATGGACAGGAAAACAGACACAAATGATTGTTTTCAATTCTCCTCAAAGTTCATTATGTCGTCTGTAGACAAGTACAAACAAGCAAGCGATCTGTGAAATGTAAGAGGCACTCTAAGCTTTTATACAACTGAGAAGATAGCAAACCAAACAAGAACCGAGGTAATTCTAGACTATGAAGGTAGACTTTTAGGAAATTATTCGCCCGGCTGCCGCGAGAATAGCGGCTGCATAATTATATAGATAATCTGGAAGAGTACGAGTAGAAGAACGGTCAATCGTTGCCAAGAAGTAGGTTTCAGTGCACTTACCATAAATATAGCTGACTTGAAAGATGTAATCCGTGATATTGGTCGACACGGTCAAAGCAGGACAACCACACAAACACAAACGAGAGGGAACGGCTCCTTGGAAGTTTCAACACGATGTGGCGCACAAGCTGTCATTTGCCGAACCCAACCAAACCGCAAGAATTCCTGACTTCTTTGAAGAATCGCTAGTTGCCGATATAGGCGTAGGACTTTTCGAACACTGAGAGCTTTGGTGCACATCAAATACGTTGTCGAGAGACATCCTAATAAGACCGCAGGGTTAGGCGACAGATCGAAGCAGGTGGACGCGCGAAGTTCGAGCTTGAAATGACAACAAGCAGACAAAAAAAGAAAAAAAAAAAGCCGCTGTCAGGCGCACCCTTCCGGATCTCGATGCTTATATCAGCGTGTAGCTCGCGCGCGGCTGAGGGTCACGTGACGGGCGACAAGGGAAGAGGGAGGGGGCGAGGACCACAGGACAGCCCCTCTCCCTCTCCACAGGCATTCCAGTGAGGTGTGCTTTTGAACATCGAAAAAGAAACACCCGTGCGCGCGCGCGCGCGAATTTTAGCACGCTCGAACCTTGGAAATGGCGGCGGGGCGGCGAGAAGCTCGGCTTGCGCCCGAGCGAAGAAAGTACCCAGCGCGAGCTCGTAGTTTGACTGGTTTGACTGCTACAACGGCGGGCGTGCTCTCGCAATGCTCGATGTTCTTGCAGCCGCGTGTACGCGTGCTACCTTCGCTGCGTCTTGAAATAAAGTGAAACGGAGTCTAGACGTACATACTTTCACGCGGTCGCGTCTTCTGCGAGAAATTCGAGCTGAATAAGTAAATTGAGGCAACAAAGATGGACAAAGTTTTAAAGTTCTGTCAAAAATATCGGCTCACCAGCGTCGCGCGTTTACGCACAACGGCAACAAAAAAGGTGTTAGTTTTAGTTGCAGTATAAGCGAACATCAGCGCAATTGAAACATAAATATAATTACTTGCATCACGCGGACGATCTGATATCGATGAACCGGCGCTCCCAGCCTTCCAGAAACATTGGCTGCCACGGCTGAAACGCTAGGCGTGCCCACGCCGCCGATCTGTACGTTCAATATCAAACGGGCTCCGGAGAGCCGTTTGATTAAACCGGTACAGTTTGCAACATGGTCACCGGTTTGAGCAAACGTGTGACAACTTTGCCCAAACGAGTCGCCCATTTGCCCAGACGAGCGACCCATTTGCCCAGACGAGCGACCCGTTTGCCAAAGGAGTGACCTGTTTGTCCAAATAGGTGACCCTTATGGCTCATACGGGGGACCCCTTTGAGCCATACGGGCGACCCCTTTGACAAACTGGTGAACGGTATGGTTAAACTGTTACCGGTATGGACCCGTTTATTTTCATATAGGCGCCAAATGGTTTTTTTCAGTAGGGGCCCTCATCGCGACAAAATTGGACTCGCCCCCTCCTGCTTCCCTTTCCCTACAAACCCCTTCGAACTTTCGCGTTAAAAAATCCTCTCCCTAGATATTTTATAAAACTAACCCACCATGCCCTGTGGGCTCCCGGTCTGAAGAAGGCAGTGCCACTGCCGAATCGTCGAGGGACGTCAGGCCCTTTCTTATTTTTATTCATTTTTTTTTATTTTTAATTCTTTATTTTATTTTTCATTTAACAATTTATTCTTGAAAGTTCTTGTGTTTCAACTTTAACTTTTACTCTGTCCTTTAAAGTTTCTTTCCCGCGTAATTAGCGTTCTTGTGCCTAGTCTTCATTATTCCCGTAAACTAATACAACTTTTTTTCGGCACTTCGCCCTTTTTTCTTGCGTGACGTTTTTCGCCATTAAATTAGAATTTTATTTTTATCATCCTACGGCTGCTGTGTCTGCGCACATTACTTTTGCCTATACACGAACTCATCTCTGTGACGTCACGAAGCGGTGGTGGCGCGTCGCTCGCACTTCCGGTCTGGGGCTGTGAGCAGAAGTCCCCATGCCAGACGTGTATTCCTGCGTTGTTTTGAAAGGAACCAGACAAAAACCTGCCTTCTCGTCAAAACGCCGGGACTGGGCCAAACCAAAAGAGTCGAGAAAGGTTTGAAGGTCAGTTTTCAAGTGCTCGGTTCGTCCGAGAATCTGGATATGTGCCGTGAAAAGGGAAAAGCAGACGCCGTCGGACAACGATTGCTTGGGCGAGAAGCACTTGGGGTTAAATTCACGGATACTTGTAGTCATCAGATATATTTGTTTTGTTCCAACATGAACGCCAGAAAACCGTAAAGTTGTGCGGACCACCTGCGGACTACGTTCAGTGTGTCTTCAAGTTCAAACGGCCGCCTGATCGTTCGAACTGTCGTCTGCTCTTTCAAATGTTTCTGCTTGTCGTCTGCTCTCTTCGACTACACCGGCCCGTAGACCAAATGCTGGCCCGGTACTTGCGATAAGAAGTGCAGGCCTCCAAAGACTTAAGTTTCAAGGTTGGTAAGTAGGCTCGATGTAAACAGTAGATACAAGGAGATGTTGATCATCCTTACCAGTGACCATCGCTGACTTGCTAGGCCTAATTGGCTTGGTCCGATTCTGCTTGCGATTTTCAGTATCGACGTCAACCATCTCTACGGGCTACGCTTTTGCAGCCCGCGAGCGGCGTCGCAACTGAAAATTGCGAGCGAAATCTCATCATGCAAACCAGGTTTTAGGGCACATACTGCGGCGTCCGCGCGGAATGGATCGCCAGATGTCACATTATTCACGCGAAGTTTTGCAATGTAACGAGAGTCGGTAATTTCGCTGACGCCGCTCAACTAATCAGACATCGTCAGGAAGACGTAGAATCAACATTTCTTACGCGAAAAAGAGCAGGGGGACAACACCGACGTGGACAACATCGCATCTCAATGGTTAGTTTATGAGCGACGGCAAGCTTCTTGCCCACACCCCCATCGCGCATGCGCGGCGCCGGTGGCGTCCGCTAGGGGCGCTCCGGTTTGTTTGTAAACATGAGCTGGTGTATATATCAACGGAATCATTTGTCAACATTCGTCGCTGTTTGTATATATCTGCTTTGTGTATATATATATGTATATATATATATATATATATATATATATATATATATATATATATATATATATATATATATATATATATATATATGTATATGCATGTATATATGTGCGATTTCATCTCAAATCGTGGAGGCAAAAAGGGTCGAATTTTTCATTTCTCTGAAACAAATGTATTTAATGGCGTCGTCTCTACAAACGTAGTAGCCACAAACCCCAAGTTCCTTTGATTTTTTGTTCTCGACTTACGAATTTTAAAAGAGGCGCGGCGGAAAGCAGTGTTTTTCACATCAGTCGTGGGTCGTATGTTTCGCTCGATCTTCCGTCGTGGATTGTCCGTCCACATTATATTAATTTTTTTGAGCACTCTGTAAATTTATTTAAAAGGATTTAATACCATAATTAATTTTAGGCGTTTTGCTTTTTTTTCTGCAAAAATGTCAAAAACACCTCCTCGGTAAATTGTTGACGAACTTTGACAAATAATTACTGGCGATATACTTGGGTTAAATTGATATTGTTTTCTCTCCACGGAGAGCCAGAAACACGCTCTTTATATATATATCATAAAAAACGCGGCTGTATAAATTATCCTTTGCGGGATGTTTACGTTAATATTACGCGAAAACCAAAAAGTTGCATTTTCGAAATTGATTTTCTCAAAAACACGTTTTTTTAATTTTTTGTTAAAATGTAAGTATGAAAGTTGTCTACACGGAAAGCAAGTAGAGAAAGTATGTATTTTGTTTGTATGTTCTATATTTAAGCATCAATATCGTACAAAATCGTGCTTTTACGGCTCGAACTGGACTTGCGAATTCCGCGCCCTCACAAACTTGAAAGTATTTTTGCCTCTTTTCAACGTTTCCACACAAAAATTAAATACAGTAGTTCCACTTTGTTATATTTATTGATTATTTAAATTCTATTTTAGGTGGCGAGCTACTTTGGAGGAGTCCAAAAGAGAAAGCAACACTTCTAAACAGACCAGCAGGCGTCGTAAATTTTTGATGTGCAGAAATCGGCAGACGTCGTATTGATTCGGGGCCTTCACTGGCCTATATGAACGTCCCACCCTTTCGAAACCAGCAGATGACCACGACCTTTCGCGCTCGTTGTGTTAGATTGGACGGCCCGTGACAGTAAAATGAGCAGCGCACCCTGTGTCACGAGGAGTGAAATCGTACGAATGCGTCGCTGACGCGGCGAACATTTCTCTCGGCAGATATCCGATAGCACCGACAGGTTATCTCTTTTGGAAACAGCAAAGCCCGGAGACCTGACATTAAAAACGAGCGTGTTGGTAAATATACTCCTGTTTATTCTGCCCGGAGACTAGTTGGGTCGAAGTCAGCCTCATTGTCAACTATAACCGTTTGTGAAGAGTGGCCTTCTGCCGAGATGAAAAGTTAACGCCGGCTGACGTGTTCTCTTGAAAAAGGGAAGGGGAAAGAGAAAGTTTGAGTAAGTGCAGTAACCATCTCGAAAGCTCCTCTCCCGATATGAAGCTCGAGGCATGTTACGTCTCGGTTACCTTCTCGCGCATCGCTGCTCGAATCTGTTGTTTACTTTGTTCCGCACAGCCACTGTTCCGCACAGCCGTCGTGGATGTGCGTAATAGAGTGAAGAACAGATTTGAGCATCATCTGGACACCGTCATCCTGTCAGGCTTCAGTGTCGTGGGACTGGACCCGGTGTCGGTCAGTTAAGACTTTTTTTTTATTTCGTGCGTGTTTTTTTCGCCCCGCTGAATGTTTTTTTAAATGTTTTATGATTAACTGTTTGTTAGCATTGTTTAGTTGTTTGGTTTATTTCGTCATGGCGTAGCGACCTGGCGGTGCTGTAGCAAGCGTGTTCGCACGCATTCGGTTGTGTACCGTTTAGGGAATGCCCGGAGGAGTTGATGTTTGTTCTTGCCATGTGCGGCTGAGCTTTTCGGTCTTTATTAAATTTTTGTTTTCTTGTTTTACCTTTCCGTGTCGTCGACTTCTTTGTCTGACTCTCCATCAGGCGTGGACCTTTCGCTTTGCCACAGCTCGAACTTAAATATTTTTATTTTTTTAACGCAATTTTTCTTAAGATCGGAGTTTGGTAATTTTATTCTTATTTATTTATTTTTATTCCCTACCCCTCTCCGTGACACTCTCTTCGTGTGTTTGGGACCGTTTCTGTGTCATCATTTTTTTTTTGTATGACGAAAGTGAAAGGATATTCCCTGGTGATCTGTGCGATGTGCGGCGAACAAACCCTAACGTTTGGTTTCGGAAAGAAGTGTTTAAAATATATCAATGATGTGGTGACTTTTTATGTCTTAGTAATATGACAGCTAATAACTACTCATGCTATTTTACAGTGAAAAGTTTTCTAAATCGAAACAATACAACGTATGTGCCTCTTGGATATTGAAGGTATACTAGGCCTTCTGATTTGGTTACATATGTTTCTCGTGGTTTCTCGCTCTTATCAAAACATAAATAACTATTCAATACCCCGAAATACGTTTATAATTGATTACAAAACGTCGACAAAAATTCAAGAAAACTTTTCACAATTTATAGAAACACACGGGTCGCTTTGTCTGACTTAGGTCTTGCAAGACCAAGACGGCTTTTTTCGATATTGAGGCTTATATATAGAACATACAAACGAAATACACACTTTCTCGACTTGATTTTCGAGTAGAAAACTATAATATCTACATTTTAACAAAAAATAAAAAATGGGTTTTTTTGAGAAATTCAATTTTAAAATTGGTACTTTTTGGTTTTCCCATAACATTAACGTAAGCGTCGAGCGTACTTTGGGCTGTCCGTAGACATAAAAAAATATTTATGTAACCCAAGTAGATCGCCAGTATTTAGTTGTCAAAGTTCGTCAACAATTGACCAAGTGAACGTTTTTGACATTTTTACAGAAAAAAAGCAAAACGCCTAAAAATATTTCATAGTATTAGAGCGTTATAAATGTGCTCACATAGTGCTTGCAAAAAGTTAATATAATATGGACTGAAAATCCACGGCGGGAGATCGAGTGAAACATCCGACCCACGACGGATATGTGGAAAACCACTGCTTACCGACGTGGCCTCTTTTAAAATTCTTAAGTCGAGAACAAAAAATCCGACGAACCTGCGATATGTAGCTAATGTGATATTAGAAACCTTAACATATATTTTTTTTTCGGTGAAATTAAAAAAATTTCTCTTTTTGCCTGCACGATTTGAGTTGAAAACACCCATATATATATATATATATATATATATCCTGACGAAGGCCGGACTCCGGCCGAAACGTCGAAGATTAAATCGTCTGTTGTTGCTGTTTTTCACTAAGGTTTTTTTTTTCTTCTCAGTTTGATACCCACGCCTTCGGCCTCCCGCCACCATGCCCGTTATATATATATATATATATATATATATATATATATATATATATATATATAAAATAAACTCAGAACACTCGCCTTAATTTACACAAGTTATGAAACAAGAATGCATGAAAGTTAAACATGGCGGCACGTACGTGACATTAACAAGTGTTTATAGGTCTGTATTTCTTGGTCAGGGGGTGCTGTGGTATGCGCAAGACACGTTAAAAAAAAAAGGCGTTGTAACGTCCGTGAGACGCGACCGTTCAATGCTGACATAAAACGGAGTCATATACCGTCCACGTCTGTCAGCGCCTGTCAGTGTCTGTCGACGCCTGCCGACGCTCGCGAACAGAGCGCCTGAAAGGACTTTAAAACTGTCTGAACGAGCGAAAAGAGCAGTGCAACTCACCTTTGAAGCGTCTTATCAAAATGTGTTAACGACTTCCTCGAAAAATGTTTTTATTGCCATTTTATATCGCAACATTATATCAACGTGGACGAACGTGGTGACGAAAAACCGGCACGCGACCCTAAAAATATCAGACTTTACTCGCCAGGGGCGCTTCTCCAAACTTGAGCGTCTGCAGTTTTGTCCTTACTTGGCTACCTTGTTATCTCATGAGCAAAACGACGCTGACGTTTGGCTAGCGTTGCTCGAAGTCGCTTGACAACTGTCAACACTCTCGGGTGAAAAAAAAGGAAACGAAGTTTGTTCAGTTAAGCCACAATAGGGCTCAAAGCTGTCGGGTGCTAGCCAGCGTCGACCTTATGTCACCGGTAAAATGACAAAACATCGAAGCTAGAAAAAGAAAGGAGCACGGACGCTCGCTTGTTAAGTTGAAGTATGAAACCTTCAGAACAGTGGGACTCTCTATGTGGTGATACTGTTTTTGCTTCAGACACAGGGTCAATCAGGGTGGCTAGCAACCTGGAAAACTGGGAATTCGACGGGTCTGAAAAAGTCGGGAGATTTCTACCCCAATCAGCACGGGTCAGTAAAATTGAGCTTTGTTTTTACCTCAGTGAGGACCGAATACGCCCGTGTGGGTTGACACACATTGCACGAGACTTAGCCGGTTGTCTATGCAAATCTATACTCTGCAGCGATTCAAGGGAAGTGACGGAGGCAGAACACGTGACACCAAGGAAACGAGGGCGAGAGTATGAGCCAAGCAGTTGAAGGAGAGGGGAACGAGAAACTCCCCCATTCCCCTGGACCAGACTTGTACGTAGTTCAACTACTCTACTCAAGTTACTGTAGTTTAACTATTTTTCTGAGTAGTTTAGTAAGTTTCAATTACATTCTTATTTCGGTAATTAGTAGTTTACTTTAATTACTTTTTTGAGTAACTTCTACTCAAGTTACAAATTACTTTCGAATTTTAGTGGTTGTTCTGCTTATCAACAAACATTCCTGCACAAAGGATATTAGTTGTTCGAAGATCAGCTGATATCTGGAAAGAAGGGAAGCATGTGGCGTAGGAAAAGGGGGAAGGGGAGAAAATTGTTTGTAGAGTCCGAAACTCTCCCAAAAGTTTCACAAGCCCCCCCCTCCCCCCCCTCCCCCCCCTCCCCCCCCCCCCCCTGCAACAACACTGCTACGAGGAGCGGGAAGCGAACAGACACAACGCAAGAGAGGCCGAGTAACTGCGGGACTTGCGCCGAAGACTGGCTTTCCTTTGTATCCCAAAGCTCAAGGAGACTCGACCCTTTTGAAGAAAGGGCTGGTCCCCGCTTCTCCCCAACGTAGAAACTCTCTCCCGCTACAGGAAGTGCACACACCGCATCCTCACTCAAAGGAGACAGCAAGATGCAGCACCTGCTCTGAAACTCATCTTGTGCTCCCGTAGTTTCCGCTGTACTCGAAGGATCGCGTGCTCAAGGGCAACGCAAAGATTGTCTTTTTGCGTTGTCTTTCCTGCCAAAATTGAGACTATGGGGATCCTCAAAGATTCATAGATCTTTCGACAAACCTGTAGTGATTCCCCCACAATTTTTATTTAAAAAATAATAAACAAGCAGTGTTGGGAAGTACTCTATGTACATGATACTTAAAGTACTACTGTTTAGAAAAATTGTACTTGAAGTAATTTTTCGAAGCATGTACTTCTATTTTTCGATGAATGTAAAGCTCCCAACTTCAATGTACATTCCTCAAATTTGAAAAAAAAAAAAAAAATGGCGGTATTGTCGGGTGAAAACGCGCTCTTTCGAGACGCTATCTGGTCATTTCTCTGAGTGAAGTAATGGTGGCTGTATGACCGAAACGAATAAGTGCCTTATAATTTGATTGTGTGAAATAGCTCGTCAGCGAGTGTAAAACAACTACTCTGCGGCGAGTTGACCTTATACTATATTTGCTTCCATTTTTGTAAAAACTGATGCGCCTCCTATTACCCCTGGAGTAATGCATACCAGTTAAAAAAACAGTATAGGGAATGAAAGAGCATCATGAAAGATTGTGTTAAATGTGCTTGTACTTTACCGTGAAATATATTGTATTTATATACGTTACTTCAAGTACATTGCACCCGGTGTACTTACTACTTTACTTGAAGTTCATAACCTCTATTTTACTTTGTACTTTACTTCAAGTCCTTTTCAGATGTACGTAATGAAACTCTGTAAACAAGCAAACACTGTCTAAAAAATCAAGCTCAGACAGTGCTAAACCTCAAAGTACAAATGACACATTCGCAGTACATCATTGACCAAACAAACACGAAAGTAAAAAACAATTAGGCACGCAGAAGCAGAACCAATTATTAAAGCATTTCTGTTAAAAAAAAAAACAAGCCCATTCATATTTGGCAAGCACAATTTTGCTAACGGATCAAAACCTCCGGTACTTTCGTTTTACCATAAAAAACATATAAAAGTAACTTCAAAGTAACTTCAAAAGTAATTCGCTACTTTTTTGCGGTAATTAATAGTTTACTCAATTACTTTCTATTGGAGTAATTTCTACTCCACTCAAATTACTTTTGACGTCAAAACTCAGTAACTTAACTTAATTACTTTTTTTGAGTAACCTTACATGTCTGCCCTGGACCCCTTTTTGGTGTCTTAGGCGTCGTTGGTCTCCTGCTAGAAAATGAGCCCGTCACTCGAAATTCGTACAAAAGCGGGTTTCCTCTTTCTCCCGCCCCTGAAACTAAACTGGGGATGTAGATGTACAGTCACGTGACCCTCTCCGACGCGCTGATTGGCTCACTGGAACCCTGTAGCCTTTGCCGTTTGCCAAGTCACGGTGGGACGGAGCAGACTTGTACAGTTTACTGAAAAATGGTAAGGAATTACATTTACAATTACTCAAGTCTAAATTGTATTTTTTTTTACAATTACAATTACTTTTCTATAAAAGTAAGTGACCCTTACCCTAAAAAGTAATCCGTTACTTTCATGGCGTTAGTGCCAACATTATTGTCGTCAAGCAAGAAACAAAGGGAAGTGGGTTAGTCAAGTTCTTAAATTTGCCACCTGTTCTATTTATCGACCTTGAGTATTTTGAGCAACAGCTGGTTCCCGAAAGCCTCGTCGGGCAATTTCCGTTAGTTTTTACTCAATACCCTATTGAAAAAACCAGCTTAAGCTGGTCCCAGCTTCAAGCTGGGTTATTGCCCCAGCATGCCCAGCTTGGCATGCTGGTCATGCTGGTTGATCTGGTCATACTGGTCATGATGGTTGATCTGGTCCCAGCTTCAAGCTGGGTTATTGCCCCAGCATGCCCAGTTTGGCATGCTGGTCATGCTGTTAAACTGGTCATGCTGGTGAACTTCCCAACCAGTTTAACCTGTTTAAATTAATACACAGAATAAAAAAGCCAAGCTCGTCAGAAAAGCCAACTCGGCATCCAATTTATTATTTTCGTACTTGCGGCAGCCTCACATGAACTCAAATGCTACACATCCTCGGCGCTGACACAGTACTAACCGACGCACAGATTCTCGGTGCAAATTGTCTACAATGTTAATAAAACCAGATTGCTTATCTCTCAACACGAAAAAAATACTAGACACAGGCCAAAAACAGGCAATAGCAGACGAAAATACTACACGGACGAGAGAAGCGAACCTGGGTCCCGCCAGCGATGGGGGCGAAGCGGCAACTTGCGTGGTCGGCAGAGGCGAGGAAATCCGTGTGGCTTGGATGGCATTGGCGATACTCCTCGGCACCGCCGTCATTCTTGGGCACACACACGTTCGAAGACACGAAGCGACGCCGCAGTCGGGACGTCTGACATCTTCCCGCACTGAACGGACTGCCGCTCGCTGTCTTCTCAAAACCCGCTTCGCTTGCACCGTCGTTCAACTAGTCTCCAAACAACGCGCACACAGCCGTCCCTTCGATCTGCCCTCTGCCCAAGCTATCCAAACGCGTCTTCGATTCTCCGTTTCTACCACTCTCTCTCTCTCTCTCTCTTTTCTCGCACACAAAGGTAGCTTGCAGCGCGCCTGACGCGCCCGGTGGTCTACCAAAAACGAGAGGACAAAGAACAGGACGTGGCCTCGTTCCAGCAGCCGACCTTGTCGCGCGCGCTCCCAGCAATGCCAGTTCGGCTATCTCTAGCCGACCTTGGCGTGCGCGCTCCCAGCATGACCAGCTTGACCACCACGATTATTATTTCGACCAGATTCACCAGCTTGTCTCCCAGCATGACCAGCTCGTCTCCCAGCTTGACCACATTGGCTCCATGGAAAACCAGTTTGACCAGTTAAGACCAGACTGGCTCCCAGCTACACCAGATTGAATCTAAAACCAGATTCGAGTGAGACCATGCTGGTTTTTACTTAGACCAGACTGACCAGCTTAAATTCCAGCTTGCCCAGCTTAAACCAGCTTGATTGCCAGCTAAACCAGTTTAATTACCACATTGACCAGTTTGACCACCTTGATTACCAGCTTGACCACCTTAATTACCAGCTTGACCAGTTTGATTTTCATGCTGGTTTTTCCAATAGGGTATGTCGACTACACGCTGAACACCATTTGAAGTGAGGCACTGGATGGGAGTGGCATATTGTTCCTCAAGAATGTTGTATGCTCTGCATTGAGCTTTTTCAACGAAGCAGTGGAAGTACTATTCTCCTCAAAGATAGAGCAAAGCTTCGGCGTTGCAGCCGTTGCCTGATATTCGAGAGTTTTAGTAGATCGTTTCGGTACCTCCGTTGCTGCAGATAACGATATGATGAATGCGCAAAAGACGGCGGCGGAGTACCGGGTATCGTTATCGGAGTCATCTGATCGATCTACTAAAATTCTCCATTGTCGAAATCGCGAAGCTGTTGAAGTCATCATACATCTAGCGAAAACTAGAATAAGAATTGATTTATGCCTATCTTACTATACCGGCACATATTACCAGACAATAACAAAACATAGTTCTAACAGTAAGGTGATAAATAATAAATAAGGTTTGGTTCGATACCCTTTTCCTTTGGTTCTGAACAGGTCGAGCCTCGGTTGACACGTTGGTGAATAAAATTTTTTTCCAGTATATAAATATAAATAGCCGAGAGAAAAAAAGTGAAAGCCGTTTACTACTCCCTGTAACGCCGAATTGGAGCGCAGCTCTTGAGGAGGAGGAGGGAAGGGTACTGAGGGGAGGGCAGACCCCTCCTCCTCCTCCTCCTCCTCCCCTCATTCTTTAATATGCTCCGGCGGGGTCACGTGACCTCGGGGGGAGGGGGGGCCACGTGATCTCGGGGGTCACGTGACCTCGGGGGGTCACGAGAGATTGGGGATCACGTGACCTTGGGGGTCACGTGACCTAGGGGTCACGTGACCTTGGGGTGACCTTGGGAGGGTCACGTGACTTTGGGGTGACCTTGAGAGGGGTCACGTGTCCTGGGGGTCACGTCACCTTGGGGTGATCTTGGTTACGCCGACGGCGACAGCGACGCCGCTCAAGCCGGAAACGGGCGCCTAAGAGCTGCGCTCTGAAAAAAGGACACTGATAGCAACAATAAATTAGAACGTCAGTTAAAACAGGGAAATGTAAACCCACGTTTGCCGTGTGTACCGTTTTTGGTATCGTTCAAAAACGCACGGAGCACGAACCGACTGCAGTTTACTCCGGTGTTCTCCAGACAGACGTCCGCTGATGCCGCGGGCAGCGAAGGGCATAATGTCACGGATGACAAGCAACGAGGCGGCGAAGGACTGAGTAAACTGAACGTTTAATGGGAAGAACTTGTGCCCAAAAATAGAAGGAGAAAGACAGATAACAACAGAGCGTCGCGGGCGTCGAAGGCGGCGAAGCAGCAGGATCGAACGCTGAGGCGAGACTGACTCGACAAGGTCGCGGGCGGCCTCTTATCTAAGGTGAGCCACCATCTCGAAGATTCGGCGGAGAAGGTTCGAGCGGAGCGCGCGGGGCGAGAATGAGCACGCACTTTCTGGAACAGCAAAAGCAGGGATAAACGACGAAAGTAATCCCTGGAGAAGGGGAACGGGAGGGACAAAGGACAAACAGAAATCTCCAAACACAGCTAGGTGACTGGTGCGCGACCGAAAAAATCCGCCTGGTCCGGGTACCCGGGACCTCTCCATTACAGGTGGAGCGCTCTACCAACTGAGCTAACCAGGGGTTAGACGTCAGTAGAGCAAACAGGTTTTATCAGCCGCCACCAGTCGAACACCAACAAGGGTGAAGCTTGCAATTAAGGTTATGATTATAATGCAATTAAAGCTCGCTTGCACCTTTGCATTTAATTGCATTATAATCAGGGATAAAGGATAGAAGTTACGTCTGGAACGGGAATAAACGAGAACTTTCTAGAGGTTCGTGATCAAGCGTTGCTTTCTCAGCCCTGCGCGCGGCAATATCAAGTCTACGTTAGCCACCATTATGCTTCATTTTTAAAAGTATCTGCTTGAGATAGGATGCGTCCTTCTGGGGTAAAAACAGGAAGAAGAATAAAGCAAGACAATTACCATTTTCGAAGTGCTCGCAAAAAGCTGGCTCACAAAAAGGGTAACTGAGAGGCAGATAACCTGGCTGGAATTCACAAATAAAGTGGGACAACCCTAGAAGTTGGACTACAAAAGAGTAAGTATCTTTTTAAAACAGGGTCATTAAGGTAAAAGAAACAGAAAAAAATACATCCTGTTTTCTAAGAGATGAGAAATGTGCAGCAACGAACGAGGATGCTTGTGGCAATAACACTTTCACATATTATCACATCTCCTTAAGTGGATTTTAGGGTAGGCACCAACTCATGTTTACAAACAAAGTGGATCGCCCCTAGCGGACGCCACCGACGCCGCGCACGCGCGATGGAGTGTGGGCAAGAAGCTCGCCGTCGCCCATAAACAAACCATTGAAATGCGATGTTGGCGTCCGTGTGAGTCCCCCTGCTCTTTTTCGCGTTGTAATTGTTGATTCTACGACTTCATGGCAATGTCTGAGTGCATGAGCGCCCTCAGCGAAATTACCGAGGCTCGTTACACCGCAAAACGTCGCGTGAATAATGTGACATGCGGCGATTCATTCCGCGTAAACGCCTCAGAATGTACGCTAAAGCCTGATTCGCATGATAAAATTCCGCTCGCAATTTTCAGTCGCGGCGTCGCTCGGGCTACAAGAGCGTGAACCATGGCTAAAATGGTCGACACTAAAAATCGCAAGCAGGATACGACCAATTGAATCAGGCATAACAAGTCGGTGATGGACACTGTAACAATGATCAACATCTCCTTGTGTGTACTGTTTACACCGAGCCGGTTTACCCCAACCAACCTTCAAACTTAAGTCTTTTTAGCCAGTTTTCTTTTTCTTTTTATTAAAAACCCGGCTGCCGGGCTCTAGCTATAATGGGCCTCCGACTGTTTAAATAAATGGATATTTATAGATTTTAATAGCCGATTTACGCTCACATTTCGTCTAGCCTGCTAAATGTCTTCCATGTTTTTTTTTGTGTACTCATGTCCGCGTCTATATGTATATGGGGAGTGAGATAAGATTGACAAGTGCAACTACAGTAACATTGTGAACGAAGAGGGGAGAGAGCATAGGCGTAGACTACAGGGGGCATCGCGGCTCGTGCCCCCCCCCCCCCCCCCCTGTTTACACCCGGGGGAAGCCCCCCCCCCCCCCCCCTCCCCCCCGGGTTATGATTTTCACCGAGACGCTGTTAGCGCGAACACGACATCGGCGAATTTTCGGATTTTACTTATAGATAGTATTAGCGAGCACAAAATTTTATTGCTTAAATTATAGAACTCATTGAGCTCTTTCCGTATCATTAATAACGTGGATGAAATCATTTGGTTTCAAAGAGAAGAACTGAAAAAAACCGGCGATCGCTTGATGGCGCTGCGCCGCGCTCTGCACTCCCTAAAATAAACTACTGATAATGACGGTGAAAAAAAAATTGCGCTGAAAAGCATCCCCCCCCCCCCCCCAGAGAACCTTTCAGCCTGCCCCCCCCCCCCCCCCCCCCCCCCCCCCCGCCGAAAAATGGAAAGTCTACGCCGCTAGGAGAGAGTGAATCTCGGAGCCCGGTGGTGTCTTTGCATTCGATGCGATGACGAGTGAGATCAGTTTTTAAGGGGGCCCTGCAATCCTATTTGAGCGTCTACCTTTTTTGCAGTTTCCACGTCTCTTGGGGTTCGAGCAAGCCAGCGGGCGCGGAGAGAGTAATTAAATATCAGTGCGTGATATTTTAACGGTACGACGCGAAAACCTCCTCCACTTGCGGGGGCGACCCGCGGTGCCGAAAGGTCCTGGCCTTTCTACTGGTCGGAGCCGCTAAAAACGTTTTAGTCAAAATACAAAATATAAGTGGCGAGAGCCGTTTCGATTATTTATAAAAGTAGTTTTTGTTCAGTATTTTAGATAAGAAAAGAAAGAAATTCAGTTTATAAAGTACGAAAACAAAAAATGACCGGTCGACATACCGACCACCAAGCGGTGGAAAAGGCGGCGCGTAGTAAAAAGGTGTAGTGGGATCAGGCACCGACGAACGGCGAGCGTAGAAAGGTCCCGGATGTACGCGACGGCGCTGCAGGCGAGGATCCAACCGGTTCCGAGTTCCGAAGGCCTTCGGCGAGCAGTTGTGGCTTGCGGTTTGGCCCTTTGGCGGTATGGCGCGCGAAGTGGCTCCCGTTCTGATCTCAACTTTTCCCCCGAGTTTGTTGTCGTTTTTTTCAACGAAGTGTCATGCCGAATTAGTGTTTAATCGCGCAGCAAATGCAATGCGAGCCGCCCTGGCTTCCCGCTTCATACAGCCTATACCCAGAGCATGCTTTAGTGGCGCCCTCTCGAGCCGTCAACACGTAGTGCAGCCGCCTTTGAGCACTCGCTGAGCTCGCTACCCCTCCTCTAGTTCATGGTCACTCACGCAACCCAGGACGTCATGAAGGAGGTTTTTTTTTTTTGCTTGTCTTTGTAATTTTAATTTGCCTATAACTTTCAAGAAATAAAGCGAAATTCGAGAAAAGAAAAGTTTCATTAAGTTACTACGTTCAGTGCGCTAAGGTTCGGTGCAAATGAAAAACCACTAAAAAGTCCTTTCAGGGCCCCTTTAACACTCTCACTGCGAAGTGCGCTCCTGCGCACTTCGCAGAGCAGGGAGCCGGTTCTGCGAACACCTCTTCATTGAACGACGTATTGGGGATGTTTGGGAGTAGTTACCAAAAACAGGAGGTGAGCGCTTTCTCCGCTTCGCCGATTGCAGAACGGACTGCCGTTTGCGCCTTTAGCATGATCGCGTAGCTGCCCGACATGTTTGCTCTATTTCGACCGGTGTCTATGCGGTTCTAACAGTCTACTCAAGAAATAATTTAAAAAATGTACTTACCCTTCGAGAAAAGGTTATCCATATGCGTTTATTTCTGTTCTATGTAAAAGTGAAGAACATATTCAATCGATAAGAACGAGCATCAGCTGGCGACGAGCAACTGCGTACGACACCGGCCAAACTACAGCCAGCTTGCACGAAAAAAACATTCCTCGGACGCCATAAGCGTCTTCAACGCGGCGACGAGGGGACTGGAAACAAGCTGATCACCAAAATTAGGTCAGGAAACGTTCACTTGGAAAAATTTTCAGCCTTTCTACTTTGGTGAAGGAAGATCACCGGAGCTGTAGCTTCTGTTCTCGGCGGTGGCTTTCCAAGTGAGCGATCTGCTCTTCTTTTGCAAGGGAATCTGAAGCGGTCGACGCAGTGAAACTTTAGGCGATAGCGGCCTCGCGGCGGTTACGAAACTATTCACGCTACTGCGCACTTCGCCGCTCATTCCGTTCCCGCGTTTAGTAGACCGTGTGTCCCCCTCCAGTAAGCCCCTCCGCTACCCGGAACTCTACAGCCAAGGCCATGGCCGCGCAGGCGCAGTGGCTGTTTCTTCGTAGCGGAGGGTTAGCGGAGGGGGAAACACGGTGTACTACGAGCGGAAAACCGGCAAACACAACATTCTAGACAGCTACCACCATCTATGAGCGACGGCGGCAACCATTTTTGTGTCCGACATCAGTGTTGCGGAATGGGCCACCTCCATTCCATTCTAATTCCATTTCGGGGAATTAGAGTTTGCGATAATTTAATTTCTTTCAACTCCTAGGAATGGGGACACTGGGCCCATTCCCACTCCTGGAATGGCTGAATCGTTTCATTCCTATCCTCTAATTCCTAAACGTAAAAATTGGCACTTGACAGCTACATTGTGCTGCCGGCATAAGCAGCACAAAGGGGACATGATAGAACGCTTACACAATTGCAAAAAAAAAAACCAAAATGCCTAAAAGAGCATTAATTCTACTAAGCGGAGCGCTGGTGGCACAAAGTGCTTGTTTACACTGTACTGTGCGGGATTCCCTTTTGGGGGTACCACTGAGCAACACGGAAGGTTCCTTGGGTTCGGATAAAGACGTGTTTATTGACTGAAACGCCAACACGCTTCGCTCTTAGACAATGAAAAGTCTTGGCGCTGGCTCAATTGCCAGCATCACCCGGTCGGTTTCCCGCGCTGCCGCATTAGACAGATTCAAGGAAAGTCGGAGGCCCACAAAGAAAAACCGAACTCCGTAGAGCCAGGGCCTCAGCCGACGAGAGTCCCTGGCACTTAAATTGGTTTGCTCTTTATGTTTATACAGCCTTGATGGAGATGCGCCTCAACGGGCAATCGGTCTCTTAGCTGTAGATGAGAAACTTGGCCAGTGCGGTACAACCGCTAACCTGGGGTTTTTAACGTGCATCACGCAGTAGTGATCACACGAACGCGTGCCGGTACGAAACTCATCCAGATCGAAACGGGCGGGGGCGGCGGGGATCGAACCTTGGAGGTTCCCAGCGCAAGCTTTCGCTCCACGCTCCGAGCTGAGACGCGTTAGCCCACTCGGCCACTTCCTCCCCAGCCCCTGGCACTAAATTGGTTTGCTCTTTATGTTTATACAGCCTTGATGGAGATGCGCCTCAACGGGCAATCGGTCTCTTAGCTGTAGATGAGAAACTTGGCCAGTGCGGTACAACCGCTAACCTGGGGTTTTTAACGTGCATCACGCAGTAGTGATCACACGAACGCGTGCCGGTACGAAACTCATCCAGATCGAAACGGGCGGGGGCGGCGGGGATCGAACCTTGGAGGTTCCCAGCGCAAGCTTTCGCTCCACGCTCCGAGCTGAGACGCGTTAGCCCACTCGGCCACTTCCTCCCCAGCCCCTGGCACTAAATTGGTTTGCTCTTTATGTTTATACAGCCTTGATGGAGATGCGCCTCAACGGGCAATCGGTCTCTTAGCTGTAGATGAGAAACTTGGCCAGTGCGGTACAACCGCTAACCTGGGGTTTTTAACGTGCATCACGCAGTAGTGATCACACGAACGCGTGCCGGTACGAAACTCATCCAGATCGAAACGGGCGGGGGCGGCGGGGATCGAACCTTGGAGGTTCCCAGCGCAAGCTTTCGCTCCACGCTCCGAGCTGAGACGCGTTAGCCCACTCGGCCACTTCCTCCCCAGCCCCTGGCACTAAATTGGTTTGCTCTTTATGCTTATACAGCCTTAGCCCCTGGCACTCCTTCGGGGCCAGCTTATGTAGCCTCGGAGAATGGACGCGCCCGGGGAGGCCGCTAGCAGTCGCGTCCATTATAACTCTCAAGGGTTTGCCGAAGGCACGTTCACCCAAAATGGGAAAGGGAGAGCCGGGCCCTTCGGGGAATTCGGCCTCGTGGTTCCTTGAATCCGGGAGGCCGACGCCATTGATGACGACGACTTAAATCCACTCATTTTATTTTTTTGGCAAACTCTTTTGCATTTATTTTCTACACACACAGCGAAAAAGTACACCCCTGGACGTGTAAACCGTTGTCCCAGGGCGGACTCCCCAAATGGTGTTCGTTTTACACGCGAGGCTCGGTGTATTTCGTTTGCACCCGAGGTCTCGTGTAAAATGAACATCTTTGAACGTGTACTTCGTTCTGCGATCACACGTCTAGGGGTGTTTTTTTACAATGGCGGCCGTTTGACGCAAGACGGGTTCTACGAGCGAGGCCCAGCGCTTCACACGGCTTTTCGCCGCAGCGAAAGCGTAGTTTGCACGTGCTCGTTCGTAATCGTCCATACGTGCTGAACTACCGCAAGCATTCACCCCCAAGCGCCGACGCCGTATCCATTACGGCGATTACGCGACAGTGGGAGCGACCATCGACTGCATCCAGCAGCGTGCTTCCCCATCGAGCAGGTCTCGTTCGCGTGGCGGTTCAGCCGATCGCCGAGGCCTCAAGCCGGTTGCATTGTCACCGACGCCGGGTAATTTCCACAGCAGTTATCTTTTCGCGACCACAGACATGAACTTTATTGAAAAAGCCCGTTTGCCGCGAGCGACGACGAATAGCTCCGACACCGAACCTACCCGACCGGCGTTACCGACGTCCCGCTCACCTCTTTACCGCGAGCAAAGTTGTACGCGACGTTTCGACGTATCCACTCATATCTCGTGTGTACGCAAATTTTGCGGCTTTCCGGGTACGAATCGGCTACCGAAACGGCCAGCGAACGAAGACGAACTGAACGCCGTCGCTATGCGCCATTTAAACACGCGGTTACTTTTCTACTAGACTGTAGCTATGCGGTGTGGTTCCTTACACATAAATGGACTACGTACAAACAAAGCTAAAATAAAATTGGGCGGCTGCTTGCGCCACCTAGTGAGTATGCGAAAAACTACAAAAATGAAGGACATTTTGGCATTTGAGGAAGTGACACGCTCGAACACGGACGGCAGCACACCAACACATACATCACAGCACATACACACAAGATCAACATACAAGCATCTACATACACAATCAACGAACAGAGACACTGACAACCCGACACTCCTACTCGATTACGAGTGAAACCCACTCGGTATATATAGCAGACTTTTTGTTTCAAACGAAGGTCCGGTGACCCCCCCTGTATTTTACATGAACGTAACGATATTACACAATTATTACTTACATAGTACGGCGACATAAATATAATTTGGGAACGTACACATTTCTCTTAGTCTAGATTATAGCTAAAAGACACCCTATATTTAAAAAAAAATGTTTCGAGCTAGCCAAAATGCAGCAAAATCTGGTTTCGTTTTCGGAAGTTCGAGCGCTCAAGGCTGGAATGCGCTAGCGAAGTGTGTGCTTGCTTCTGTCAAACTATAATCCGTTGTATGACGCTCTCAAAGCTACTGGCTGCAGCCCCCGTTTTGGTTTAGGGTTTGATTTACACGCGCTCCCGTGGAAATGAAATTATGCGCGCTCGAGTCGATATTATTGACAGCGTGAAGTATAAACCGAATGTAAACGATTTTGCGAGCGACGAGAACAGCGACGGCGACCCGCTTCGCTGACGCTCGGTCACTCGCGCGACGACGCAAGCCGCATGAAAGCGGAACGATGTTTTCTTGAAATCCAAAAACCGAGTGACGCGACGAGCGATAGTAAGAAATCTTCGTAATACGTCGCTGACTCGTCGCTGTCGCCGCCGCTCGCTAAATCGCTTTATGCAGTTCAGCCTTTATACTCACGCTAGTACCGACCTGCATTACCCGCTGAGCCCAAGCAAGCGATAAGGATATTCAAATATGTCACAACAGTGGCGTGCATTCGCTAAGAAAACATATATCTCAAATTCCTGTAGTTTGACTCGGGATCCGTTACTTGTTCTGCTGTCACCTTGGCGAAACGGTCACTAAAGAGAAACTAGTCAGTTTGTTTTATCAGAAATTATAAAAACCTTATCTAGCCACTGTTATGCACAAAAGCACTCTGGAATTTCATATAAATAGTTTAGAATAAACTGAACACAATCGGTAACTTAATTTTCCAAGCATAATAATAAAAAAAAAAAATCTTAGAAAACAATGTATTTTTAAGGTGCTTCAAATAAAAAAAAATTGAAAAAGGAGCCTTATTTCAGCTGCACTATCACGTAAATACTTTGGGAAAAAAATATCCATTGAGAAGTAGGTTTTGCAATCTCTAATTTGCTTCTTTCAACTTTCCAGTTACTTCATGCATACTTGCAGATTGTATCCTAACAAATCTAGACAAAATTGTATAAAAAGTAACAGTCTATATAAAATTTATAGCTTAATTAAATTCACATTTGTTTGATAATGTTCAATCTTAAATATTAGTTTTAAATTTCACATCTATTATTACAAATGATTGAATTACATGCTGCTTGATGCATGCTGTGCCGCCCCCCCCCCCTTCCCCTTTTAAATATATATATCCTGTATATTTGCTGTTTAGTTGTTGTAAACCTCTTAATGTCGTGTTATTTGTTTGTTGTTGTAGGTGTGTGAATGCATATGTTGTACCCCACTCCTACTTGGGCCTTCAATGGCCAGTAGTATCCTCTAAATAAAATTAAAAAAAACAAGTGAGCAGTAAAAATCTGGAAGACAAAAGTAAACACAGAGCCGTACAAAAAGGCATTCAGTATATGAAACAGATACAGATATGGGCCTCTGGCGGTCCATCGGTTCAGCCTCCACACCGCCTAAAGACGGCAGTGTTGCAGTATTACGAACCAGCGCACAGGTAGACAGTTACCAAAAATCCAAACACAAAAAACTCCCATCAGCGCTGTGCGAGTGCATATTTTTGTGTATTTGGATTTTGAGTAACTCGTCTACCTGTGCGCCGGTTCGTAATTATGCCGTACCAACTCGCCCAATCTGCCGTATTAGTAGTGTTGCAAAATACTTAGATCAACTATAATGCTAATGACTGCAGTGTATAAAAGCAAGCTACTCGTCGGAACGAGCTTGACGGTACGAGAATAAAGAGAATGTTTTCACAGTTAAACTCAGAGTCTGTTGCACCGTGTCTTCCGTCCTCAAGATCGAAAGTGCTACAGATTGGTGACCTGGACATGATGATTGACTCCGAGCACCTGCTATCCAGGGGAATGTTCTTCGTGGCCAAGGGCACGGCAATGGCTCTGCCTTTTCGGACGAAAATGCAGTAGGCACATATTCAACTTTCTCAGCCTCCACATCTGCAGCGCCTCCGCAACCACCTCTGCTCTGTCGCATCTAGCACCGGCATCTCCCAGCAATGGGCTGCGACCACCTTGCTTGCCCCACCGGCAGGGCAAGTGAATATTCATCGACATCTTCACACTGTTCACAAGGCATGTTGCTAGCCGACCAGGGTCTCCTCATCGTTGCCATGTCAGGCATTCGCTCTCAGTTCGGTTCCTCATCTTAGGGGATGTTGCATCGGCCCCGCAGCCGGCCGGCATCCCCCTTTCAGTCCGAGGCTGTACACTCCAAACTGATCGAGCCGGACTGAAAGCACGACAGGGTCGATTTCCCCCGTCTGCTGCCTCATTTCCTGACCTTGGCGTCAACTACCATGCACGGCTTCCAAACGCTCTCTTTCCTGCTCTCTAGTATGTCATCCTGCTTGCGGTACATGTCAACAGCAACGACACCTCTCTGGAGCCGCAATCACTTCAACAAAATCGTGCCATTCCTCAAAGTGCAGAGCTGAGGGCGATAGCTCTGCGGCAGTCTATCGGTTCAGCCTTGGCATCGCCAAAGATGACAGTGCTACTCATACTCGTCACCATGAGCTCAACGACATGAGAATAAACAGAATGTTTTTATTGCTCGGAGTCGGTCGCAGCATCTTTTCCGTCCACAACATTGTATACTCTATAGGCAGTAAGCAAGAGACACACTTCAGATGAAAAGAACAAATGCTCAGATCACACATGCCGCAGGTGTCCAAAATTATCCATCATGTTGAATATTGTTTTGGTTTTTTTTTAATTCTAACAGAAGACAAACATCATTATCGCGCAATAAAAATGAATACTTACGAAACACCTAAGTCGCAGTGTAAGTGCTCATCGCTGAGCTGCGGCTGTGGCATATATGTATTTATTTAAAAGTGCACCGATGATAAAATCTTCAGGTTTGGCAACAATACCGAGATTACAACGGTTGTTGTCCATTATAAAATACAAAAGAAATAAAAAATACCGGAAACAATGCAAGGTACAAATCTGCACAACAGGCTTCCGAATTCAACTACTTCGTCGTACTGGAGTTTGTTACAATAATAACAGCTTTGGATGGGCTGTGAGGACAGCATTCACACTGAACTGGGTGCCTTGGTGACTATCACCAGTGTTGAGGAGTTGCCACTCCAGAGTTGGAACGATTCCGCACTTCCACAACCCTGGAATCGAATGCAAATAAAATGGTGGCAGCACTGGAATGGAATGGGAATGAGATTAGTAGTTACATTTTGCCCAGAATAGAGTAGGAATGGAATAGGCTTTGTTCTAATGCGAGCTGCTTAGATGCCGTCAAAGGGGCTTTCGAAACGGCATTATTGCACTTAGGTAACTGACGGTTTGGTTATCTGACTGCTTATGTTCTTTCGAGGATGAAAGTGGCAACCCCAGTGAAGCAACCCAAACTGTAGAGTTGTAGGCTGACAAGGGCAATTTACTCGATCTTAATCCAGGGTAAGGGTTTTGCACCTCAGCGTTCCAAAAACTACCCGTGCCCAGCACTTTTCAATCTGTGTTGTCACGTGACACGACCCATTGGAGTAACTTGGATCTATTTGGGTAAGATTTGGAACACAGCCAAAGTGTCGTTCCTGGTGCTGCGAGATGCAACCGGCTGTTGGGACCATGTGTGATTACAGCACCAGTTGCAGGCCACCAGGCAGGGACAATGTCACACCGCCCGCACTTCGTTAATACACGTGACTCCTCACTTATTATGTATCTCGTAAAAGTGGAGGACATATACGGTTCTTTTGTGGAAAAGATGGGCTACTTAGTTTTCCTCTCTGTTACGAGGCTTTTACACCTGGTGGTGCGGTCAATATCTGCAGTGCCCCCATACCAATTGCCACTAGTGCTATGTGCGACCAAAGCTCAACTTAGTAAAATCAATGATTGCGGGTAGGGTTTTGAATTTTGCAGTTGTCTACGCATTTCACAACGCCAGCTTTACGCCGACGTTATTTTCCGGTAACTTAGTACTAGCTGTCAAGTGCCATTTTCACAATTGGGAGGGATTGAGAGGAATGGAATGCAGCAGTTCAGCCATTCCAGGAGTGGGAATGGGCCCAGTTTTTCCTTTCCAGGAGTTCAAAGGAATGGAATTAGTATTAGAAAATTCCAATTCTCTGCAATGGAGTTGGGTGGAATGGGGAATCTTTTGTTTGTTTGCACGCCTAGAATGTTTGAGATGACTCGAGAATCTTGTTTGTTCGAGCTCGGAACCTTCTAGATACCTACGGGCTTACAAAAAGAGCTTTGCATGGCTGCTCGAGTCAGTCGTCCTTTTGTCGCTGTCAAAGAATGTGCGGTCTTTGTTACTTTATGTTTCTCGGCACAAGTTCGCTGCATTTAACATTGATCTGAAGTTTTATTAATCAAGTTGGTTTTTGTTCATGACATATTGGTGGATGTGCAGGGTAACGCAGTCTATGCCCATAAAGCGTACCATCTGTGAACACGATAAGTCTGAAGACGACGATCGTGAAGGCGACGTCCTTGAAATCATCCTAGGACGACTCCAACTCTGACACCAACGACGACCTCAACTATGGCCTCGGAAGCGACCCGGACAATGAACTTGACAAAGCCCCTGGCTACCACACTTAGACGAAAACATCATGACGACTTCTACGCTGATGATGAAACGGACGACAACTCCAAAGACCAAACCCGGCTACAATGTCAACAACCAACCTGACAACGGCCTCGATGACAAACAGTCTTCAACCGTGGAGACGAGACTGATGACGACACTGATGATGACCCAGGCGAAGACTCAAACAATTTCATGGAAGACGATCCCGACTACGGCTTTGACAGTTATCCAAGGGCAATCCGGACGATGACTTTAAAGGGCAACTCCGGCCAAAACTCGAAATTAAAGAAATTACTGGTATCGCTGTAGTGACACAAAATACGACCCCAGCCAAAATATTACGTCCGTGGGATGCCGCATTCTCAACTAATGCCGATAATAAAAATGTGACCCGCCGCGAGCCGCTGCACCTTAGCGGTCGGCTAGCGGGTTGCCGATCACTAAAGCAACATTGGGCCGTGACGTCAGTATCGTTCTTTTTTTCCTCCAAGCGTTACGCGGAGTGCGCTTCTTTGAGCCGCTACCACCGCTACTTGGACTTGTGATTGTCATGTTTAGCCATTGCTTTTATCTGTAGCCTGTGTAGCTTCGGTATAGCCTTTTGTTTATTTGCTTGTGAGGACTCAAAGACTGGTTTTAGCGAGCAACTCGTAGCGCCCAAGACTGCCCAGCTGTTCCTCAAAGGATGCCGAGTAGAACTTGTAGTGCTGTGGGCTGCTCAGACAACCCGCTGCACAACCCGGAGGTGCTTTTTCACAAGTTTCCAACGTACCAGAAATTGAAGAAGGTGTGGGTAAACGCTGTTCGACGAGTGGACTTTGGCTTTTACGCGCCCAAGGAAAAAAGAATGCAAAAACAGACATGTACAGCCCTAACGCAGCAGCCCGTGCCGGAAAGCCTCAAAGCTTCGTGTCTGTTACTGACCCGCAGCGCGAAAGCGAGAGGGCACCCAGTACTGTACTTCACTGGCAGCGCGTCGTAGAGCAACGCCGCTCCATCCACGGAGCCCCGATGACAATTTAGGCCTAGCGACAGAGTACGGAAGACTGCACACACGGCGACAGCCGCCGAGTACGGTACTGAACGAGTTCACTCGTTTTCCAGTCGCTACCTTTTGGGTATACTAGCGACAAGTACGGCATGGCACACGCACGGCGGCAGCGGCCGCCGAGTACGGCACTGTACGAGTTTACGGGTTTTCCAGTCACTAGCTTTTGGGTATACGCACTAACTCTTCCTACATGTGCTGGATAACTACCACATATACAGAATTAAAATAAAATCAGCTTACCTCCTACCTTTAGACGGCTAGCGCAACAGAAGTAGCTGCTGATCAACCTGCATACTCGTTGAACAAGAGCGATCCTGACGTCACGTTCACATAGCGGCTGATTTCTAGTGCTGACAGGGCCTCGAGCGGCTAGTTTCGGTTTTGTTGGCCGTGCCCCAAACAAAACTTTCAGGCGTCGATAACTTTAAAACTACGCACAATAACGAGGAAAAAATTACACCTTGCAATTCAGGGACGCAAACTGCACTAAAAACAGTCATAATCCCAAAATTGAAAGTATGGTCCGGAGTTGCCCTTTAACGACAACCACGACTACAAACTTGACGGCGACCTTGATGATGAACCCGATGACAATACCTACGGCAAGTGTGGTATCTGTCACGAAGACGAACAGGACGACGACGCCTGGTATGTCACTCAACGAACGGAGGAAGTTTGCCAGCTTGGTAGCATTTTGATGCAAGCCAAAACTTCCTGACGATGACTGCTACAATCTTTGTCACCACGACGCCCAGTTTCAGCCTGGCTACCCACTGTGAATCTAAACACCAATTCATCGTCGCAGCAAGGAACTGTTAAAGTGGTGCTTCGACCTCAAGGTTATTCGCTACATGAGACCCAAGTTGCAAGTCGTTGGCCAATGGCACATCAACATTGTCACGCTGCCCTCTGCGACCCGTAGGCGATTCACGTCTTCCGACTCAACTGAACTAGGTATGCCCGGTAGGACTGTGACAATCTGCTATTTACGAGACTGTATTTTGACCTAGTCTTGTTTAAGCTAATTTAATTTAATTTTGTGTTGCATAAAGACGATGAGTCTTTCACAAGAGGGGAGTAATGCCACGTGCAAATAGCCGAGTCAGCAGCGTGATCGACTCGCATGCCGCTGACCCCGCCAGCGCATGTCCTTCTTTCTATTGTTTGCGTGACTGGAATGATGAGACGACTCTAAATGTTTTTTGTTCGAGCTCAGAAACTTCTAGATACCCACGCGCTTACAAAAGTACCTTCGCTTGGCTGCGTGAGGCAGTTGTCCTTTCGACACCATCAAAAGTCTTTGTTAATTTATGTTTCTCAGCACAAGTTCCGCGCATTACACACTGATTTTAAGTTTAATAAAGAAGTATGTTTTTATTTGTGACAATATTTAGATGAATTTTGATAATTCAATCTTCTGATATTTCAAACTAAAGTGTGTGGCTTCCAGGGCCCGTTTGCTCAAGCGCTAACCGCGGCTAAAGTTAACCGCAGTACCTAGGAGAGGGATTTTGAAATCACGTGACTGGCTCGGCAGGAATGCAGGGAAACATGGCGGTGCCCCGGTGAGTGAGCGCCGCTCGCTTTGAAACTAATATGTCGTTGTAGCTGCAATATTGGGCGCGTTAGTCAGCAATGAATGGTGCCAGAGGCTTTCGCTTTGCCTTACTTCATTTAAATCGCAAAGCATGAGCATATGACCTCGCCGCATTTTTTAGATAGTCTTTCGATTCTGGCCATTCCTAAGCCTAAATGAATGCGATAAATGTTAGCATGGCAATGTCTTGGGAAAGTGGATTGCCTTGACTCAATCGGCCGGGTATTAATAGCACACAAAAGCAGACAGCGTCCCAATAGACCATATTAGACCTTTCTCTAAATTTCCCAAGCACCGAGGTGCATGCTACAAGTGTAGTTACACGCGTTGCACGTGCTGGCGTCTGAAGTAGTAACTGTTCTAAAGCAAAAAGTCTAAAACAAATTTTGTCTTGCACGTGCGTTGGTCAAATATTTATTATGATTATTTACTTCGAATCTTTTATAAGAGGAAGGCCAGTGCGCGCAGACCGCAGAATTATACTTCCAGCGTTCTTCTCGATGCTTGGGTAATTTAGAAAAAGGTCTATAGGGATGCTGTTTGCTTTTGTGTGCAATCAATACCCGAGCGATAGAGTCAACACAATCCGCTTTCCAAAGATGTTGCTAAGCCGACAATTACCACATTCATTTAGGCTTAGGAATGGCCAGAGTCGAAAGAATATCTAAAAAATGCGGCAAGAGCCTTGCTCATGCTTTGTGATGAAGTGAGGTAAGGCAAACCGAAAGCCTCCTGCACCATTCGTTGCTGACCAACGCGCCCGGTATTGCAGCTACAACGACATATTAGTTCCAAAGCGTGCGGCGCTCACTCACCGGGGCACCGCCACGCTTCCCCGCATCCCTACCGAGCCAGTCACGTGATTTGAAAATTTCTCTCCTAGGTACTGCGGCTAACTTCAGCCGCGGTTAGCGCTTCGAGCAAACGGGCCCTGGAGTTTGAAATAATGAGAGTCGACTG
Source organism: Ixodes scapularis (assembly GCF_016920785.2). Classification (NCBI taxonomy): domain Eukaryota; kingdom Metazoa; phylum Arthropoda; class Arachnida; order Ixodida; family Ixodidae; genus Ixodes; species Ixodes scapularis. The sequence continues at coordinate 375,268 of NW_024609920.1, forward strand.
TAAAACACCATTTTTGCTACCCCAAGTAGCAATTTATTTTAGTGTAATTTCTGGAATCTTTTATTCAGACCGAACACTTCTTTTTCAATAAGCTTGTCGGCATAAAATTTAGACTATTTTTTATAGCCTAAACGTAGCAAGCGTTCAAAACAAATACAACCTAGTGCATCAGATACACAGAAAACACAATATTAGCAAATGCTACTTTTATTGAACACATCTGGAGTTTCTGTTGGATACATACAGCGCTGTGAAGAAGTACACCATTCTTATATGAAAATAAGCTTCTCACCAGTGAAATTTCTCAAGTTGGACAGCCTTGTTGTAAGTCAGGCAGGTTAAAGAGAACCCTGCCCAAGTTTTCATAGACACTCTTACGAAGTTGTTTCATCCGTACAATAGCGACTTCAAGGTAGATGTGTAGAAACTTCCCAAAGTGCAAACATTATGTGAAGAAACTGCATTTCAAAGTTGACGTCCTTGCAACCCCCCCCCTATCGGTAGCTGCTCTACCGGCAACAATGAAAAGAACTATAGAAAGACCGCTGAGGCCACATAACGTAAGACATGGTGTCCAAGATTCGCCATGGACAGCATTGTTGGTAGTTGGACTTGTTTGTGCTCACTCTTTTACCCAGTCTGTCGTTTGACAGCTATTTAGAGTGCATGATAGGAACTATTTGTGCTGTAGACATAAAAACATGTACATGTTGCCCCCCCCCCCCCCCCCCTTTGAATCTGGCAGGCGAGACCACTCGAACATGTTTGAGAGTAGCTGTGTAGAACTGACATGTTCTAACATTCTGATGACACAATTATTCATATTAAAAGGTATGCTTAACCGAAATTCGAAGCTTGCAAAACAACACTGGGGCGGTAGGCGGGACGCTGCAAAACCCCCAAAACATCACACATAGAGCATTATTTCTAACGGATGGCCGTATTTTTGGAAACATGTGGGATTCAACAAGGCCGACGAGACATGTGATGTCGCGATTCTCATTCCCTCTCCTCTAGGCTCCATGCCCTTAAGCAGGTGAACCGAAGCGGGAATGAGAGAAGGGAGGCCGCTTCCCCTCATTCTAAAGTGTACCAGGAGAAGTATGATGTCACATTTCTTGTTTGATTGTGCCCTTTTTTTTCCAAGAATACGGCCATCCGTTTGAGATATTAATGTATGAGTGATGTTTCGGAGTTTGTAGAGCTCCCATTCAAAGCTTCCGCGGCCTTATTTTATGAAATCCAAATTTTGGTCCAGCATCCTTTTAAAGGGAAGCTACGGAGCTTCTTGGAAAAATTGAGTTAGAAGTGAATTCTAGTGTATTTTTACCCCATGAACCCGAATACCCAAACCATTTGCTGCGTAAGTATTGTTAAACGCGAGAAAAACGCGAAAGACAGTCGCTGTCCGTGACGTCATCGACGGATCTTTTGGCTGCCCAAGGCTAGGGGGGCGGGGCTTCAGCCCTATTTTGAAATTGCTCTTGTGGCTCTCCGGCGCGTCGCAATGAAATATAATTTTGATATCTGTTATTCTAAAGGCCAAATGAACGCAATTCAAGCGTTTTTTCTCAAATGTAGAAGTGCCCCATCTTCCCTTTAAACAAGCTTTTTCAAATATTAGCATAATGAACATACAATTGGACAACTTGCTAACTCACAACAGCATCCTCCCGATGATGCCGTACAAAGGTTCTGTCACACGCACCAACCGAGGGGATTGGTGCAAGTCCATCCACCCTCAACTTTTAGTCACCTTTGAGACTGAAGAACTGCTGTATGAGGCCCGTCCAGCCACTGCGCACACAAAGATAAACACGGGAAATAACACTCAGTGACGAGCAAAGTCTCTGGGCGGAAAGCCCTCCATGACAAATGAGCACTGTTGGGTTACGGCAACGGCGTAATACACAGGTTCTGCTTCTTGGATGCCTTCACCGCTGCAGTGGGTGGTCGTAGCTAGTCGTAGCAGATAGTGTCACGTTTGTTGCTCGTACCAAAACACCAAAGCCGTGTAGTATTCTTGTTGCCGAAGTTCATAAGCCTACGTTCCCGGTCTACACACACTACACAAAGCCAGCCACGAGCAAAGCTAGCTAACCCCGTTTCTGCTTCGGCGACAAGCCGCCAGGGCGGTGACACCGCCGCTGAAACTTCTGCCTCGGCTCTTCAAACCAGGGCCCCTCAGTGCACAAGCATGACACTTGCTAGGCTGCTCTGCCTGTACCAAGTGACACGTGCCCGCATGTTCCCTCTCATAATTCTTCTGACTGTACGTGCCCCGTATTGTACACGGCCATACTGTGCACATGGCGAAAGTTCCCTTTTGAAAGTGCTCCACGGTCGGCTTACAATGCTGCGAACACATAGCACATGACCACTATAGGTGACGACACTTGGGACACTTGCCATCCGTCGTTGTGGCGCAAAGTCGCTTTCTCAGTCGTCCTCACAAGGGGCGAGGAAAGGCAGGCACTGCATAAAAAATCAATACATATTATAACACTGGCTGTGGCAAACTAGTTTCAAAGATGATACAGTCAATATTTTTTTTCTATAATGTAAGGTGTTTATATGAGAAAATTAAATTTAAAACAAAAATTGGATAACAAGCATAACCAAACAAACAGTTTATTCAGCTAAAAGATAATGAGATGTGAGTTTGCTCTATCGCTTTAGAGCCGTTTAACATGGAGCACTACTGTCGTTTACAAGAACAGATACCCAGGCTGTAAAGTGATGATCGGCTGAATAGCAAAAGATGTTGCACTGTATGCACAAGCCGGATGTAATTGACACTTAGCTGCCGGCAGTCAGGATCCTATAATCTTATGATCGCAGACGGGAATTACATCCGGTGCCTACGGCTGGAATAATGTCTCGCTTCGTAACAGAAAAAGCACAAAAAAAACACAGGATGGAGAAACCGGGTGTCACAAATTCAGGCTTCTCTTAATTTTTTTTAATACTTTTATGATCTTTTTTTTGGACCACTTTAAGTGTTGGTACGGTCAAAAAGGGGGAGTGTGGTGCCACTTTTAATCTCAGTTCGTCCCGTCGTAGTTCCTTTCTAAGTCCCCAACGAATTTGCTCGTTTGCGGAATGGGTTTTTGTTAACGGGCGACGTAGATCATCCCAGGTCACAGTTTGTGGGTTTGACCCCCGCGGACGGAGGGGTGCGTATGCTGGCTCGCGTATGGTGCCGATTTGACATGCAGGGGCGCCGCCGGGATACAAAGATCCCAAGCAGCACACTTGCTTGGGCTAGCTGGGGCCAGGATGGGGCCTTGGCCGTAGTAGACTGGACCGGGACCGCCCAGGGAATTCGGTGAACTGCCAGCCTGGCGTCTCACCGTATTTCCCGGGCACCGGTATGCCACGGAACTGCCAGGGAAGGGATTTCCCTGGCGTTCCTCGTCTTTTCTTGGTCCGAGCAGACCAGTGTAGACAGGCGGCCGCCAACATTGGCGCTTCAGTGTGTTCATTGGCCCCAGGATTTTACGGAACTGCCAGGGAAGTGATTCCCTTGGCGTTCCTTGTATTTTGTTGGTCCGAGCCGACCGGGGTAAACAGGCGGCCACCAACATTGAAGTCTTAGTGGCGCTTCAGCGTGGTCATTGGCCCCGGGATTCTACGTAACTGCCAGGGAAGTGATTTCCTCGGCGTTCCTTGTATTGTCCTGGTCCGAGCCGACCAGGTTAGACAGGCGGCTGCCAAGATTTAAGGATTTCGTGGCGATTCATTGTATTCACTGGCTCCAGGATTCCACGGAACTGCCGGGGAGTGGTTTCGGGCAGTGGCGTCACAAGGGGGGGGGGGGGGGGGGGGGGGGGACCGCGCCCGGGTGCTGCGCTCAGGGGGGGGGGGGGGTCGCGACGGGATGCGGGGGGAGGGGGGGGGGGGGGGGCGGCGGGCCACGCGAGAGCGGAGGGGGGGGGGGGGAGTTCGCGGCGGGCCACGCGAGAGCGGAGGGGGGAGGGGGGGAGTGGCGGGTCACGCGGCCACGCACGAGCGGAGCGGGGGGGGGGGGGGGGGGCGGTGTCGCGGCGGGCTACCGCCGCGAGTGCCGCTGACCCTCGTGACGCCACTGGTTTCGGGTGTCGTTTATTTTTGCAAGATCAGCGCGCGAAGGAACGACGGGCAATTACCGTCGTTCATTATTTTTTGTCTGGAACTTGCTTGACATCGGACCCTGAAGTACTTGATACGGCCACTTTTACTTACATCAACTTAAAATCCGTTCTTACGTTGCGCTTAAATTTGACTCTCACGCTATTATCACAAAGCCAGTGACATACAGCTTCGTACACGAGAATCTGTGCTTAGACCTTTGGCCAGGAACAGTTTCCTCCTTTTCAAGAATATTGCGCTTGCCGGCGTGACGCGATCGTCGGGCTTTATTGACACACCCGTGCCGACAGTACATCGCAACCGCAAGCAGGGTCCGCAAAACAGCAGCCCCCATGTCTGATTTCACAAAAACGCCAAAAACAAACTGTTGCACTGGATGTGTAAATTAGAAAAAAAACAATAGAACACATTTCATCAAATTCCAGAGGTCGGTGTTTATTCCAGAACAAATTAACTAATCGCAAATCAGTCGGCGCTTCAAGAAAAAATATGTGAAAAACATGCTGCTCAACTAAATCTGCGTACATTGCAGAGGCGTTGAGCGCGCGTGTTCAATTTTCCGTTCGCTAAGACCCCGAGTTCTTTCCAGACTGAAAAGAATGACCGGGTGCTTCAGTCAAATTGATCGTCCCACATTTAAATAAACAACAAATATCAGTTTCACATGCTACGTAATTGCATCCTGGTGGTGCGTTTTCTTCGCGAAAGCGAAATTGCCTCACAAGCTTCAAGCAAGAAATGCTTTTTAAAACCGACATGTGCTAAGCCTTTAGTTTTTCAAATGAAACGCGACACGCAAAACTTCCGACACGAGAAAAGCTTAGATGTTGGCTGGTATTTCTAAGTTCAAGAAGAGGCAAGACTGCTCTCGCTGCACCAATGTCAACGCTTAGTGCCGCAGTATGAGAAACTGATTTTTAGTATTTATTTAAAGCGGGAACGACCCATCTGACTCACCTTACACCGCCAACACACGTGGAATGCGGTCTGCACGGACCGCACCACAAGTTACGAAAGCCTTGGCCACGCGTGGTGTAAAGCAAAAGTGTTGTATGTGCAAGTGGCGCTAGTGATCAAGTACATAAAAAAGAAGTTTATTCAGCTGAAAATCGCATTCACTGATGTAAGGAATCGAAACAAAGTAAAGTGCACCGGGAATGTAAATATTTATTTACATTTTTATTTTAATCTCAAAATTAAGCAAGCCGGATTTTAATCCGCGTTTGGATAGGTTCCCACGTGGACTCATGCTTATCAGAATTTGTAAATACGAAATAGGCTTAGCGTAGGCAGTCAAAACATAGATGACATAGATCTACCCTGCCATCTATTACACTATCTACATACAAAACATAGATTACATCTATGTTTTGTATCATTCCTTTGTTCTATGACTCTTCATTCTCTCTTTCGCCATAAATACGAGCGAAGGTGAGCTCGTGACGTGTCAACATCGACCTTACATTGCTTTCGCTCGCACTGAGCGTGAAACGAAGTGTAGGACATGTGGGGCACGTTTCGGCGGTGCACGCGTCGACGTGTTCAGAACTAATTTGTTCTACGTCATCAAGGTTAGCGTAACGTCTGCAGGGCAAAAATTGCAAATTGGGTTATGGGGATATTTTTACAGCGTGCAGTTGGTCAGCCATTTAAAGTTGCGACGAGTCACTCGCGGTATAGATGAGCAATTTAGCCGGTGCAGTACAACCACTAGCGTGGGGTCCTTAACGTGCACCACGCAGTAGTGATACACGAGCGCAGGTCGGTAGGATGCTCATCCAGATCGAAACGGGCAGGGGTGGGGCTCGAACCCAGGATCCCTGGGTTCTGCAGCGCGAGCTTTCACTCCACGCGCGTCGAGCTGGGTGTGCGCTTTAGCCCACTTCTGCAGGGCTCCAATTTCGTCAAAGCTGGGGTGAGCACATGCAAATTAGAGGCAACGCAAAGCCTCGTGGGCGTGCTCTTGTAGTTAGTTTTCTGAATGCGCTGATCACGTGCGCTGAACCTGTAGCTATGGCTCCAGAGAAAAATTGGGGAGTGTGTATGTTTATACAGCCTAGAATTTGGTCTGCCTCAACGGCCGACTGGTCTCCCAGCTGTAGATGAAAAATTTAGCCAATGCAGTACAACTGATAGCGCAGGGTCTTTAACGTGCATCACGCAGTAATGATACACGAAAGCGCGCCTGTAGGATGTTCATCCAGGTCGAAACGGGCAGGGGTGCGGATTGAACCCAGGATCCCTGGGTTCTGTTGCGCGAGCTTTCGCTCCGCGTGCTCCGAGCTGGTGTGCTCTAGCCCACTCGGCCGCCGATCCCGCTCCGGAGGGAAACAAGTCTTCTGTTTAGACACGCACAGCAAGTTAGCGAGTGGATTACACCGCTGTATGCACTGAAGCTGTAGCGATCTAGAAGGTCCACGAAAAAAAAAAAAAAAATACAGCCACACTCGTTGGCAGGTTGAAAGTAAACGCTGGGGAGGGGGTCGGCTCCTCCCGAGCGTTCGCTCTGCAAAAGTGGAAAGAGATGGGAGGAGCTGCTTCATCTCAAAACTAAAAGTTTTCAGATGAAGCAGCTTCTCACTCCTTCGATTTGTGTGTATGTTGATAAGGGAAAAAACGCAGTGCCTCTTATGCTCATTTAGCGACGCAGCCAGGAATATTTTCTAAGGTGGAGGGGAAGGGGGGGGGGGGGGGGGTGCGCTTCTCCCGCCTCCCCTGTATTTACATCACTGGTGTATTGTCGGCTGTTCATGATCTTGAATTTCTCAAATCAACCTGTTTTACTGAGCCACAAAACACGGCCTGTAATTCAAACCAAACCAAAAAAAAAAAAAAAACTTAAAAAATACGTACATTTTCTTAGCAAAAAAATAAAAACTTAAAACAGATATCCAGTGAATGATTAAGCAATTACATGTATTCACGAATAAGAAATCAAGTCGAATTAAGATATTGAACACCGTTTGTTTGAAGGACCAGATGGACATGAGTTGATGCAGATTCCAATCAGCAAACAAAGGTTATCAAGCAACGTATAACAGGAGAAGAAGCTGGGAAATTACGTCTGCTCGCATTAGATTGACTTCAAAGTTCGTATAGAGTACGATAACTGCAGTCATGTCAACCGTAGTGACACCGGTCCCAGAAATATGGACTGAGATAGAGTGGGGTCGAAACCGAAACTATTAAGTCGTTTTTCAATCCTTGGCTGCCTTGGCTGGCTTGGCTTCGTGCCAATTCAAAGCCGCAAGCAACTTCTGGATCCTTGTTCGTTCCGGAGAGGACACAAAGGCCTTTCTCGGAGTGCGTCGGTCGATCCGAGTTTAGGTAAGTTTTGCCGATTTCATATTCAAAATGCATGCTAGAAGAATATCCAGATATGCTAGATCATCTTCGGAACAACGTAGCTCACGTTGCCACCATAATTCGGATGATTTTTCACTTTTTTTCTACGATTTGAGTCGAAAAAAGTGAAATCGTCTTAGCACTGACCGGCGGCGGCGGCGGCGGCGGCGGCGCCGCCGCGGTGCCGCCGTGCCGCCGTGCCGCTATCTTGAGAATCCCGTGAATGCTCTGCGACACCGGAGCACTGCAGAGACGATGATTAGATTGTTTCTAAAGTACGCGTTGCTATCAGTGAGCTGTTCTGTGTTGTTAAACGCTTGATTGCGTGTCGTCTCGTCCTTTTTCATGCTAGCGGCAGCGTTGAGTTGTGCCCACTGTTTTGAAACTCCCGGCCCGCGCGCTCTGGGTTTTCACGCCGCGTCCAGCGGGATGGCGCGGTTCGACTGGCGCTGGCGTTTGGCGTATTGATAGGACACGCTCCTAACTGGGTGTCGTCGTTGTGCTCGTGTACGGCGTGTGCCTCGCGCCGGCGTGCGGTGCGTGGCGTTGGGTTTGAGGTGCTCGGGCCTTGAGTTTCTTATACTTGGGACACACGGGCAACTCGAATGCCATTTACAACGAATGACATTTGAGCGGACGGCCAATCGGCGCGCGACACTCCGGGCGTGACGCATTCCACGCGCGACAGATAGCGAGCTGATTCGCCGATCACACAATTGTCATTCGTTGTATATGGCATTCGAGTTGCCCGTGTCGCACGGGTATTAAAAGTGTTGACCGAGCCCTCTTAGTCTCATCGTTCTTGTTGTTTTCTCCCTTGCTGCCTGTTTGTTATTTTGATCATCTTGCTCTGGTTGATTGGCTAGCAGACGATCGTGCGTACGGGCCCCTGCATATATGTCTAGCCTTGCGAGCCACCCAGGGTACTACTGTCGCTAATAATGATTATTATTGCTTGCCTTAGCGACGTTTTAATTTACCCCGGCTACATTCGTGACTTGTAGAACTCGTGGGTGCACAAGTAGTTTACATGGCTGAGGAAAGAGGTTGAATGATTTGATTAAAATGCTCTGATCTGGTATAGAACGTTTAGTGGTACTGGGGAGACACATACAAAGCAAGGAGATCCAGCTTTGAATGTGATGGCTCCCTACTTACTACAACGTTTAAATACCTGAGGCCCTGGTAAAGTTGAAGGGAGCCTCTTAAAACATTTGTGGAAAGACCCAAAGCTGGATACAATTTTAATCTAATAGCTGGTCTACACTGCAGCAACCGACTAGGACTGACTCCGACAAAACCAGTCTTTAAGCCTCTTGTGACGGCTTATGACCACGCCGTCCAGCAGTAATAATGGCAGTCGTAAGCGGCTTAAAACCCTGTTTTGTTCAACTCGGTCGTAGTCAGTTGCAACAGTGTGAACCAGCTCTAACGCCTCTTAGGTGCATGCGCAAACAGTAGCTTCAGGATAAACTTGCGCATTGCACTGCCCCAGAGGATATCGATCACATCCCCGGTGTTTCTTTTTAATCTGTATCCCTGCACTGCAGAACATGTCAAGAGGCTTGTTGATTGCTGTGCATGTGCCTACCAAGCGAGCTGTGCTATTTTTAAGTGGTGTTTAATTTGTTTTTAGCTTCCTGGGATTTCTTAAGGTACCAGTAGGTATCTAAGCTCTACATGCACATTTTTCTTAACAGGCACTTCACAAGAAATTTGTTTTTTTTTTTTTGGGGGGGGGGGGGGGGGGGGCGGGGGAGGGCCCAGCAAAATGGACGATTTTGGTGGGTGGGGGATAGGGTAGGTAATAAAGAAAAGGTGAGGTAGGCTCCTACCCCCCCCCCCCCCTTTCCGGCTGCGTGCCTGGTTCTTAATACAATTACGTTATGAAGAAGCTCATTTTCCTTGTTTGGTTGAGTTTAATGGTGCTGTCATCATGGTCTTTGCACTGTCGACAACAAGAGAAGCGTAATGTTGGCACTTTTTCTTTTGTTGATCTGTGAAGCAAGTTTTGGTTTCTTTGTTTGTTCCAGAATATCAGGCTGATTCTTATTCATGGTATTGCAGGAAGTCTGTATCATCAAGAAAAAACTGCAGGTGGCTGGAAGCTGCCGATCAGCTGCCAGTCTGGATAGTAGCCATCAACTCAGCAAAGGCCTGCAGGCTAATCAGCCCAACCTGTTTCTCTGCTGCCTTTCAAGACAGGATGGTTTGTGAAAAGTGAAACGGGGCCCATGCACCGCTTCCGCAGGGCCCTGCTGGTATTTATCTGACCTTTTGTTTTCCTAAACAAATAACACCATTCCAAACTGTAATATACCAAGCAATTGCCCACTCTAAATTGGGGATGACCAATGAGAGCTGGGGGATAGGGTAGGTAATTAAGCAAAGGTGTACATGGTCGGGTGGTCCCTTGGTCTGACCACGGAATTACAAACAGCTGCCTTTTGCAAAGCTGGTTGACTGTGCAAACACGTGAAAACAAACAGTCTGTTTTTTTTCTTTTTTTTTATTACAAATTAACATCCTAAAGAATGGTTGCTTACGCACTTGCTTGTTCTTGTTATAAAGCCTTAAATTTATTCTTCCGAGTTAGAACAAAAAAGCAACCCATCTTTTTTTGGGCACAACTTTCTTTGGCAATGAAGAGAAAACTAGGGAGGGGGGGAGGCAGGCAGTGCCAAAGGCTCTGTGTTAGTGCACCAAATAGTTATTGTTTTTTGTTTTTTTTTTGTCTCAGTTTCAGTTAGGGTGTTGGCGTGTCAACCACGCAGTTGCTTCATTGCATGTTTTTGTACGAGGATTGCGGTTGAGGGAGCTGAACCGCGATCGCCGAGCATGCAGGCATATTCAGATCTATTTCTGAAGGCTTCACCCGTTTTTAAGCGTAAGCCAACACTTTGACTGAAGCACTCGGACAGACTTGCAAGGTAGATTTCACCGTGGTCAATCTCCTAGAATTTAATTTGTCTCTCAGCTGACGAAGATAGGCAGTGTCGGATCAGGAAAAGCTGCGAACTTCATGATAGATAAGCGCCGGAAAAATACCTGGACAAAAATTTGACGTGAACACTGGCGTACCGGCAACTAACATTTATTGAAAACAAAATTTCTTATATAGTAAGTGGTAAGGATGCAGATTTGTGGTAATGAACTGTCCTCTCATGTTGATATCTTTTCAGATATATCAGTGTTTAGAAGGGAGCTAAATTTTTATCTTTAATTCGTGATTGCATGTTAGTCTGTTCTTTTTTACAAGTGGAAGACATTGTGTTAAGTCATCTACTACCATTTTATGTGCCACCACACTATGGCCTAGTGGTCGTTCTGGGGCATGATTCAAATAAAACATTATTATTATTATTATAGCTGTGAAAAACGTCAGTCATGACTACAACTGGTCAACCCTCTATCAAAAAATTCATTCTTTTGCTGATAAGGTTATGGATGTGTCACTTGTACACCTGGTGCCTTTGGCTTTAATCTTAAACGCCTGGTGTAGCTCTCTAGATTCTTTATCTGGGTATCTGGCCAAAAATTTAGTGTCTTTAAACAACTGGGAGCAAAAGCAGCGTCTGCAGTGTGTGGCCAGATGTCGTGATGGAGATCGCTTGTGTGGCCACCTCGCGTTCGCGGGCGCACTCATTAATACATAGGCCTGTCTGACCCGTGTACACAGAACCATATGACATTGTGATTCCGTACACAACTTTGGTTGTGCATTCTGTGAATTTTTTGCAGTGTTTAGTTTTGCATTTGTCTTTTCCAAGGGCCGCTGCTGCAGCGACAACACACATCAGCTGCTGCCCTTGTTTCCCGTCATTTAATGACACCAAATTTTTGGCCAGATACCCAGATAAAATGTCTAGAAAAAGCTACACGAGGTGTTTGAGATTATAGCCGAAGGCACGAGTTGTACAAGTGACACATCCATAACCTTATCAGCAAAAGAATATGAATTTCTCGATAGAGGTCTACATTGGTTGTAATCATGATTGACATTTCTCACAGCAATGTAACAGATTGTTTTTTTTTTTTTCAATGATGTTAGTTGCGAGTGCGCCAGTGGCAACTTCTTGACCCTGTCTATTTTTTGGCGCTTGTCAATGATCATGAACCACCTGACCCGAATTGCCACATGAACGAATTTCATGAGTGCTGCCGCGTTTTGAGGTCAGTTATCTGTAAACTCTTCTGGTGCTGAAAAACTATTGCGCGGGAGGAATATACAGAAATAGAAGCACGCACACTCCACGACGCGAAGTCGCATTCCATTTGGATCGCATTCAGTTATGGCTGGCCCTAGGGGGTCGCTGGCACAACACAGCTCAGAATATGTGTAGCGAGGATTGCGCCGCAGAACCCAGGGGTCCTGAGTTCCGTCCCCACCCCTGCTCAGACACACCAGTGAGCTTGCTAGCCAACCGGCATACGGAAACAACTAGGAGTCCCGGTTCCCACTGTCCCATTTGTCATACATGTTGCACACCACTTGCTTGGTTTGTTTTAAGATTTCTTGGTTGCCAAACTTCATAAAAATCTCACATGTCAAACAAAGGGGCGAGCTCACAGAGTGTGCCTGCAATAAACCGCACTGATGATGCCCAAAGATGCGCATGATAAAGATGCCATCTTAATTTTGCAGGGAGCTAGAAAACCTAGGGTGAATTTAAACCAAGAAAACACAAAATGGCTAAAAAGGAAATGCTCTAGGTTTGGCACATCCTGGCCAATGTTATGCTAACATTCTAAAGTCAAAGCTAAACAGAACAATTTTACATATATTTTAATTGGTTACGTTCCACCCAGCAAATTATTATGGTTGAACTATATTCAGCTATGCAGTGAAATGGTGTCCTTTGGCTCTCTAGCTTTAGCTTCATTGCCACGGAGCATTGTCCCCAAGTATATCACTTTCTAGCTCTTTTCGACTGCACCCCTCCTATTCCTCTCCTGCTTTGCTGTTCTACTTGTTCTATCCCCATTCTGCCTGCCAGTCGTGGAGATAAACGCCCATGGCGACAGGGTGCCTGATGTCTCTTTCATATATTTTTTTAGCTTGCTTAAAATAGAGGAATAGGCATTAATATGTCCTTAGATGAGTTGATATGTTTCAAAAGTAGGGGTTGAGCGCTTACTCTGCCGCGGGTGCATGCTCGGTGTTTTTTGGTAGTTTTATGGCGTTGTGCGTTACTAGAATAAGTTGGGCTTTAGTATAGTTACCGCATATGTGTACAGTAATTCACGCAGTTGTTAATGGCCGTTAGTACCTGACTCAAACCTGTGCAGGGTTTCTATGAGCTGAAAATTGGTATTGTTGAGAAATTCGGCAATTGGAAAAGTCTCAAGATTTCCAGCCTAATCAGTATCGATCAGGGAATTTCAGCCTTCCTTTCTCTGAATGTAAGCAAAAGACACGTGTGGTGTGACACATGCACCTTCCTCCTACTCAGCAACTCGGCCGGCCTGCCAACGTAAATCTTTGCTGGAAACTAGAGTCTTGGTAGAATCCAGAGATGCAACTTCATCTCGAAATGTATTTACAAGGCAAACTTCTATACTTTCAACGAACTGCTGCTGCTTATGGCAGATTTGTGGAATGGCTTCATAGTGCGAGAGTTTGTCTCTATAGCTACCCTAGTTGCTCCTGAATAAACTTCTAGGGGATCTTTTCCGGGCTGTGAACATCATGACAGTTGAGGTAGTTTCTGCTGGAAAAGGGAGGGGGGCAGAGAGGGTATCCCTCAGCTTGACAGTCCATAGAAGGTTTGTCAGCCAGGATTTTGAATGTTGCGAGGACAATGACAGCTGTGTTAGCTCATATATTTTTTGCCAGAAGTTGTACGACTAACTGCCAGGATTGCAACATCCAACAGCATGACATGCCAGCTCCTGTGGTGTCATTTAATTTTGTCGCTTAGAGACCACTTTTGGTACATGGGTTATATAGAACACTAAACGAACCAGTTGGAGGTGCATTCCAGGCACCATAACGTAGCCTCTGCTGCTGAGATGTTCTTATTGCAGGTATAATTTCCGATTCTGCTTTTTTTTTTGTTTTTCAGTGGGAGCTCATGGAGGTGGCACGGTTCATGGAAGGACAGAGTGGCTGACAGTGAGCTGCCCAAGCAAGCTGCTGGCTCTTGTGACCGTCTCCGAAAGCCTCTGGATGGGCTAAATTGCAGACGTGCCTGGACATTTATAAATGGTAAACACAATCTAGACTACCTTTGAATTATGCCTTGGTCTAACGGATGTAGCTTGGATGTCGTGTTTGGCTGCTAGAATGGAACTGGATAGTGTTAAGCGGCACATGTCACCAAGTAAGCACACGCTGGGACGCTTATCCACAAACTCGGCTTCCCAGTCCACGAGCCACCAAAGACCCAGCCAAAGAGATCCCGAGTCATCCATGATTTCATGTTTCATACGTATATGATGGTTTTACTGCAACAGCTCATAATATTTGGCATTCTAAACTTTCCCATCACTAAGAATACATTTTTGTGGTGCCATCCGTGTTGGTTTTCAAAAGCTCTGATATCTGGGCCTTGTTCTGTTAGTTTCCATGCGAACTGTGAATCGCTTGCCAGGGATGCTTTTGCCACTGCAGGCCAATTTCCTTGGCAAGGCATTTAACTATTTCTGGTTTCATACTTGGCTTCAATTGATTGTTGAGCCATTGACTTTCTCTTTCGACGCTGGCACTGCCACCACAATAGTCCCATCACATACACTGGCACTACTGCTCGTTACAAAAGGTACAGCCGTTTGCATCTATCTATCCATCCCTTAGATGGTCTTTTCTCCTATGCCATGGTGGCCCTTAAGTTAATGTTGCTATCCACTTGCAATGAAGTTCTTCACATCAAGGTAAAAGGAATCTTTCACATTCTTTTAGAAGATTCTTCACTTCAAGAGTAAAAGGAGTTTTTCACATGCCTTAAGAAGATTGGTCCCAATATAGGAATGTTGCTTGCCCCGACATCTCTAAACCACCTCTGTAGTGGTTTCTCGATGTCTTAACATGCCGTGCGTCAGAATGTGTTTTGTCGCGCTTTTATGTCACACCGTTTCTTGAGTAGTTTACAAAGATCTTGTGGGCTCCAGTGACACAAAACTTTTTGTCTCCTTCTCCACATGCCTTAGTATTTCAAGTTTTGTTGCAAATGTCAACTTTGCCCTCTAGACATTCACAGTCATAACAACTCTCACAGAATTCAGTGGTTATTGTACTCTTTTTACTGGTTTCCTTTTTGAGCAAAATGTGCGAGTGCCAAAAGCACAAGCTCGGAGGAAGGGATCAAGAAGAAAGAAGATGGAACCCGCGCACGGTGTGGTTGTGGTGGAACGCGAAGCAAGGCATCGGCGCTATGGCCGGTGGAACGGCAAGCAAGGCTTCGTGGGTTTGGGTGGTCAAACCTTGAGCAAGGCTTCGTCAAGACTGTTGGTGGGCCCCGAGCAAGTCTTAGACAATGTGCCTGTGCTTGTGAGTGAGCACTGTGTGGTGCTGTAAGCACCCAAGCCACCACCGACATCTTGGGACCATGATTGGACTCTCCTCCTCCTCCAAATGTATGGCATCTTTGATTTGGCTTCTGTTCCTTTTGTTATGCTTTCAAAGCTTTTGTGTTTTTCCTTCTGCGGTTATGAAGAGTGGAACGCTTGCAAGATATGTTCTATTCCTTTATTTATTCCTTTTTTTTTACGACTGTGTGTGCGTCCTGTGCACCTTTTCTTTACTTTTGAATTTCTTTACTATTAAATAGTGTTCCGTAACGCCAGGCTCGACTCACTCTCAATTCCTACCGCCTCTCAGGAAGTCCATCGCCTAGGTGTGGCCTTAGCACCTGGACAGTGGTCCAATTCAAATTACAAGTTTGTTTTTATGGGATCTTTTCCAACCGAACCTGTGACTAACTTGTGACAGGTTCAAGTCCTGTAGTGGATACCAGTTTGTCACAGGTTCGGTTGGAAAAGATGCCATAAACAAACCAACTTGTAATCTGAATTGGACCGCTGTCCAGGTACTAGGGCCACACCTAGGTGATGGACTTCCTTAGAGGCGGTAGGAATTGAGAGTGACTTGTACCTGGCATTTCGAAACACTATTTATGAGTAATGAAATTCAAAATTAAAGAAAAGGTGCACAGGACGTACAAACGGTCGTAAAAAAATGAAAATAATGAAGGAAAAGAACATATCTTGCAAGCCTTCTGCTCTTCGTAACAGGGGCAAGAAAATCACAAAAGCTTCGAAAGCGTAACAAGGAGGGAACAGAAGCCAAATCGGAACAGAAGCCAAATCAAAGACGCTATACATTTCGTATGAGGAAAGTCGAATCATGGTCCCGAGATGTCGGTGGTGGTCCCAGTCCCTTGCGGCACCAGTCGGAGTCGAGAACTTGTGGTGGCTTGGGTGCTTATAGTGCCGAACAGCGCTCGCTCACAAGCACATGCACATCGTCGAAGTTTGCTCAGGGCCCACCAACCATCTTGACAAAGCCTTGTACGGGGTTCGACCTCCCACACCACTGAAGCCTTGCTTGTTGTTCCAACCACTGAAGCCTAGCTCTATGCAGCTTCCGCCTTCCTTCTTTTTTTCTTTTTCTTCTCTTCCGAGCTCGTGTTTTCGGCGCTTGTGCATCTTACTCAAAACGGAATCACACGAAGAAAAAAATCGTTCAATTCTGTGACAGCAACATGTAGGCCTATTTGTTGGTTGATTCTAATGTCAAATATCCATGATTGTCCACATTGGATATCATTTGCCTGCGGTGTGTTCTGCAGCCACAAACATCTGCCATGCCACCGCTACGCATTAGTGTTCAGTGGAGAAACCTGCTACGTGGCTTCAGAGCGTGCAGTCATTAATTTCAACACTAGGGAATATGACAGTGCTGTCTCATGCAAATGGACACCTCCGTTCCTACCCAAAAGCGTCCATAATGTGAGCTGTGCATAATAACAGGACAAAATGCTGGTATTTACCCGGTTGGTCCCCAAAAACGGTTTTTATATAGCAGAGTATCCATATTATTGAGACATGACTGTTTCCCCACCCTGCCCGAGTCCTACTAGAGCGACAAAGAGAAACACCTGACACTGATATGCCTCAAGACTGGATAATACGCCAAAAAACACAGACGAAATGAAGGAAGATCTGGGCAGGACACGTCTTAACTTTTAACTGAATAGTTTACTTTGGTAAAAAAAATATATCTACTGATAGGGAGTAACACATGCTGTGTGAACACTGTAAACCTGATTCGCATGGTGTGATTTTACTTGGGAGTTTGCTGTTGTGACGTCACTCATGCAGCGAAATATAGGCATGGGGGAAGCTGCAGTGCCTGACGTCACAGGTGTAAATTTGCAAGCGAAATTGCGCCATGTGAAGTGGGCTGATGCGTCGTCTGAACGCACCCCCCAGAAACGAGCGTCATTGGCTCTGCAGACCGTGGAATTCTTTGTCATGTATTAGTAATGAGGGTGGGCTCACATGAGTTGTTATTCTAGGATTTCATCAAGAAGGCATTGTGAATTTTCCTCTTTGCTTTTGTCTTGTAGCAGCCCATGACACTAGTCTTTTTCTAAGTTGGACTTGCACTCACAATGGACACAGTGAATTGCTAGGTGACCTTCTGGATAAAATACCAGGGTAACAACTCTTGTCTGAGGTGCACCCTTAGTGTCATTGTCTGACAGAATTTCACTCTCTGTGGAACTAGTGGCACTGGTTTCTGAGGAAGTGCATTTTGACCTTACAGTGTTCTGCCAGCAGGTGTCAGTTTTTATCTGTATAGATGCTTTTAGGGAGTCAGTTGCTCGAGCTGCCACCAGTCGGCGCGCTTAACGGGCTGCCATAGCTGACCTTCATTTTGTCGCCATTGCTTCGCATTGTGTGCTGCACCGGTCACCACCAGAGCTTTGTTTTCGTGTTCTTTTACGTTCCGCGTTGAAGTCGAGTGTTTTCTTTAGGTCTTTTTGATATTTCAGGCTTTCATTTATTCATTTGATACCTAAGTTTCAATATAGATGTATTTTCTTATTTATAGAATGGAATCGGACAGTGAATGGATCACTATACAAGATCATGGCCTAGGCTTCAGAGAACATGTAAGTTCATCACATTCTTTTGTTTTTGTCGCTAATAAAGGGCAGTCAACACCATTGCGACATATGAAAATATCAACTGACGCAGTGAGGCTATCTCCAGATGCCCGTCGTTGGTTTGGCACGCAAAACCCCCAAATTTTTGGCAGTGAGGCTATCGCAGTCGTGCTTCTCGGTGCATGTGCGCGCTTTTAGACATTGTTTCCGTAGATAAAAGCCGGACCGCATGTAAGCGCTTTAGCAAGCAAGACGAGAGACAACGACGAGTCAGCAACGAAAGTTTCTCACTGCCACCCGTCGCGGCGCTCGGCTTTTTGATTTCTAGAAAACCGCATGAAAGCGATTTGGGGAGCAGCGAGACAAGCGACTCGCTTCGCTTTCGCTCGATCAGTCGCGCGACGAGGCAAACCGCACGCAAGCGACCAAAACGACGAGCGACGTTTTCTAGAAATCCAAAAACCGAGCGATGCAACGGGCGACAGCGAGAAATCTTCGTCGCTGACTCTCATCGTTGTCGCCGTTGCTCGTCTCGCCGCTCGCTTGAGCACTTACATGCGGTTCGGCTTTTACTTACAGAAACAATGTCTAAAGTTCGCACATGCAGCAAGAAGCACGACTGCGATAGCCTTACAGCGTCAGTTGAAATTTTTATGTGTCGCAATGGTGTTGACTGCCCTTATTAACGATAAAAACAAAATGTGATGAACTTAATGGTCTCTGAAGCCTAGGCCATAATCTTGTATCGTCGATCCATTCGCTGTCCGATTCCATTCCATAAATAAGAAAATACAAGAGCGATGTTCAAATGTCGGTATCAAATGATTAAATGAAAGCCCGAAATATCGAAAGGACCTAAAGCAAACACACGATTTCAACGCAGAACGTAAAAGAACTCGAGAACAAAGCTCCGGTGGTGGCCGGTGCAGCACACAACGCGGAGAACTGCGTGAAACTGAAGGTCGGCTGTGGCGGCAGGGTCACGTGACGTCAAGGTGGCGGCGGCGCACCCATGAAATGTTGCCTAAAAGGGTCTATGTGTATTTCTGTTTTTTTATACGAACCATTCAGTTGAAGGTTATGCAGTGTTCTGTCCAGATCTTCCTTTGTTGTGTCTGTGTTTTTTTGGCATATTATTCAGTGATGAATAGCCAACTTGCCATCTTAAGCCCCAAGACCATGCAGCATGCATACCAAGATATCTTTTGGCAGGCTTGCAATAACTTGTGCTTTTTTCATGAGCCTCGAAAAATGGGAAGCCTGCCAAAGGTATCTTCGTGTGCATGCTGAATGTATTTAAGTCGTGTCGGGGTCGGTTGTTGTTCCTCTTGGTTGCTTTAGTGGGACTTTCATCCCATTTTACATTGAAAGTTTATAATACAATTTCACGAAAATATTGCTCACATTCATTGTATTTATTGATTCAATATAATCAAGTCAGACTGAATGTTTTTCTGATCTGATTTTCTTTTGTGTCGTTTTAATTTCTAGGGAATTTGGTTTTTTGTGGGTTTATAGCTTCAGGGCTGTCAGTGGAAGTTGAGACCACTTTATATTGCAACCTTAGAGGTAGCAAGGTGTAAAGTTGGGCGAGTTGATTGGTGGTCATATTGGATGGGTTAAAACAGCGCAAAAAAGATTGACGAGTAAAAGGAAAGACAGCGCTGTGTTTGTGATTAAACATGAGGAAGATGCAAAGAAAGGGGGGACGGACAACGAAGTTGTCCGCCTGTCCCCCCCTTTCTCTGTGTCTTCCTCATGTTTAGTTACTGTTACCAACATGCTCGTTTTGTACGTAGCTGTGTCCGTGTTTCCTTTTACTGGTCCTTCGTCTTTTTAGAGGTAGGTAACATAAATACCAAAAAGTACTTCTATGCATTTAAAGAAAAGCAGATAGAAAACATTGTCTTTACAGTGAAGTTGTACTTATGGCTTGGTTTTACTATCAAGAGAATCAAGAATTCCCTTGCGGCAATTCAAAGTCTGCTTTCAAACGATCTGAGCAACCTTCCACAGTACTGTATGTTATATGTGGTGTTCACATTGAGGTGCTCTAACTGGCTTTTATTTTGCATTTACTGACAGTAGTATTCTACAAATGGAGGGAAATCATGTTTGTCACTGTCAAGTTCTGTAGTTCCTGCGTTATGTATTCTCCTGCAGTATGAAAGACCCAGTGGGAGCGCCTGGCCGAGGCAGTGACTGGTGTGCTCTGGGAGATCCCAACCTACCCAAGGGGGAACTCACTTAGTGTTCAGCTAAAGTGCAATGCACACTTATCAGTTTTTGGGTTCACGGTGGAGAGCAGTTCATTCACATTATGTCACAGCCACTAATTCTGAAATGGCTGTCCGAGAGAAACTGGCCCGAGTCAAGGCAATTATTTTCACTTCTAAAGTGTATGGTCCATGCCATCCTTCTGATTAATAAATCCGCTCATCAAGACATTTTATTTTTCAAATATGAGACTCGGGTGCAACATTAATATTTGTGCCTGTTTTCAAATTTTACACCAGAAACAACTGATAACAAAAACAATAATGAGCATGCTTACTTCGAGCCTCCATGATCATATCTGTGGGCGCAATGCCGATAAAGCACGCTCTTAGTCTAAACCTAAACCAAAAACTGTCCGCAAGTTCAGGACCAGTTCAGCCCCGAGTGAGCGTCCTTTCCTCGAGGCAGAACAGAATCTCGTGGAGCGCACATAGCGCCCCCGACCACGGTCATCTCGGCCACGCGCTTTTAGTACGTCTTTTATATTGAAGGAGACTGAAGATACCACCAAGACCTTTTGGGTGGCCTTTCTGCTGTTATAATTTAATTAGGAGCATGATTTATAGTTCATGTGAAACATATTTACTAAACATGCATCGCTGGTTATCTTGTTCCTTCTCCAGGTGCTGCTATCCAGCTCTACGTCACAGCCATGAAGTGGCCATGGGGTGAACTGTGTACAACTACTGTCATTAGTACTCGAATCGGCAGAGCCACCTACTAGCTCTGAAGCGCAGTTGCCAGGCACCAGATACTCGACCAGCAACCAACCTTTGTCGCTCTAGTGGGACACGAGAGCGACAAACAGAAACAAACGACAGCTACAAGACTCCAACCCATTCCGCATGCCCGTGGTGGTACTTTTGGCAGGCGGCGTTTATTCGTTCGGTGCTCGTGAAATAAGCATGAGTGATTCTAAGCCTGCCAAAGATACCCTCGCGTGCATGATGCTTGTGTTTAAGCATAGCCTCCTTTATTCTACAAAGCCTGTCAAATCGGGAAAGACTCGGGTTTGAGACTTGTCGTCATTTGTTTCTGTTTGTCGCTGTAGTGGAACTCGGGCATAAGCTAGCACCATGTACTGAACATGAAATAAAAAAAACCACTGTATCAAACTTGACTTGATTTTGCAGCTTCATTCGCATGCCAACTGCACAATAAATACAGCAGCTCGCGCACTTTCATTTTATTGTTCAAGTATTCTGAGAAAATTACTTTAGCAGCTCCATTAATCGTGGGTCACTAAATCCGGAACAAGGTAGCAACCAGTTTTTTTCTGCGCACAGCACCAAAAACTGGAGATGTTTGACTATATCATATACCACAAAAAACATCCTTTGAATGACAACATAGACTTCCTTGGGAGAAGTCTGTAAATTCCCCGTATAGCCAAGATTGAATGACCAGAGAACCCCCACCCTGGCCCACACTGCATTTACACCGTTTTGCCAAGCTTGACTGACCACTGAACTGCCAGTGTGGCCCAGGATGCATTTAGACCGTTTTGCCAAGCTTGGCTGACCACTGAACTGCCAGCCTGGCCCACGCTTGTTTTACACCGTTTAGCCAAGCTTGGCTGTACAAGGAACCCCCACTGAACTGCCGGGCCGGCTAGCCAGGCTGGGGCTAGCTTGCCCCTTGGAGCAAAACGGTGCTTGGGCCAGGGAAACTTTCCCCGGCTGCCCAAGCAGGCTCAAGCTTGAGCCGGTGAATTGTGCTGCTTGGGATGTTTACGCTGGCTAGCACGCTTTTTGAAGGCGGCGGCTTTGCTCAGTCTGCCGCCTGTCGTGTTCTATGTATCGGCGATAATTGATGTTTTTGGACTCGTACGGGGGAATGGATGGGCACATATGTTTTGTTGTCTGAAAAATGTAATAGGTTTTGCCATTTGGGTCGTTGCTGTGTAGCTTTGTTTTTCTTGAAAGTTGACTGACCCGAAAGGAGGGGAAACGGGAGGTTGGTCGGTAGACGAGCCTATAAAAGGGGGTTCGGGAACAAAGAAGGTAGTCCAACCCCAGAGCTGGCCGGGTCGCTACTCAACGTGGTTACTCCCTGCAGATGAGTCTTGGAACGTGTAATTTTTGGCTTCTGCCCTGCCTGTCGGACAAGTGTTTGAGTTTGTTGTGCTGAAGCGTGTGTGGCTGTGTGGTGCGCGGTGTCGACCTCATCAAGCCTCTAATTGGACCACTGGACTTCGAGACGCCGTTCTTCGGCCGACAACTCCAGACTACGGACTGCTCTGGACTCGGCACCTACCGGAAAGCTAAGCCTGGTTTTCTAGGACTTGTCTACTGCATTCTCTGGCTCTGAAGTACGAATTGTTGAATGTTGGGAAGATTTTTACACAGTGCTACTTTCTGTCGCGACTGTTTTGGGGGATTATCCCATGTGTGTAGCGGTAACGTTCGAGCTCCATCTCGGTTTGCTCTCGTTGTTAGTGTCGGGTTTTCGTCACTGTTTTGTTGGCTTATTCCGGTTTTATGAGCGTCGAGTCTTTTTAGTATTAGTTTCTGGCTCGCAGGGCTCCATAGCTTTGAGCTGGAGTGTGGTTTGTGTTGAGTGCTCTATTGCCGTGTACAGCTTAGTTTTTCACTTTATTAAATCTAATCTTTTGTTTGCTTATCCTCCCTGTGTCATCGTCTTTCTCTACTGATTATACACCAGGCGTGGACCTAGCATTAGTCACTGGTCGAACTTAGCTCTTTTGTTCTTTTTCCGTAATTTCTTGTTTATCCTCAGAGTGGATCATTGAATTATTTTTATTAATTTGAACCCCACTCCGTGACACCGAAACAGATGGGAAAGCACCACAAAGTATTAAACTCGTCGAACATTAAATGTTCTTGAATTACACCTCACCCTTGCTTGTTACGTGATGAAGCCCAAAGCTTAGTTCAATGCCAATCAATATTAAATGTCTTTAGATGGGCACCTGCTGCCCGATCATGGCCTTTATTGTAAAGCACTGTTCACACATTTGCGAGTCCTGCAGTGCCTTGTGGAATGGTGGGCGATACTTGCCGTTCCGCAAGGCACTGCAAGACAGATCAGGCTCAACTTTTGAATGCCAACGTGCTTACGGAATGCTGCAGCAAACCAATCATTCGCCGAGGGAAAAAGAAAGGAAGCTGCATGCCTCCGTGTGCTCATTGCCAGTGTTTTCTGCTCTGCTATGTACCCTGCTTGTGTGCTGTGATTTGCAAGCCATCGCGGGATATATTTCCTTGATTTGCTTGTGTGTTCAGCTGTGCGAGGTTGTGATTGAAACAACCAAGAAGTATAGACCGCCATTCTTTTCATCAAGCTAAGGTTTCGCTCATCCGAACCGGGGACGATGACTGCTGTTGTTTACACGATTTTCGACAGCTATGTGGAGTGGCTTTGTGTTTAAAATTGCAATCCCAAGTGCAAAAAGAAGTTACCGCAGACTATACTGTTAAAGGTTGCTGTTTATAAATTTCAACTGGCAGGCCCTGGCTACAACCACCTTAATATTCATTCAACATTGTTTGCATTTCTACTTACCCGTGATCGCTTCATTTGCCAAACACGTTAGTGGCCGGTCACCTTACCAATGAAACTAATGTGCTGGTGTCTCCGGCGAAGAATTCCCTCAGGGCTACATGCAATGCACAACCCAGTTTGTAGCCCGTTGTGACTGAAAGCTTTCACACTGGGGAAACGTTGTTGTCACAAACGCAGTCAAAGAATGCGATAGGATTGAGGGAACAGGGGGATTGTCCAAGTTGACTGACTGCATGAGCATATGTTTCTATCGCCACCGTGTTTCCTCCACGCAGGCGACAAAGAAAACGATATAGAGACTCCTCGCGCTTGCCAATGCCAAGTTTCTCTAAAACGTCGAAATACGAGACACCCAGCAGCGAAGTGTCGATATTGCCGGAGAGAGCGGCGGGACAACGATCAGCGCAGGATCGCGGCTTCGCCACTCTTATGCGACGGTGTCTTCGGTTTCCGCTCTCTGCAGCTTCCACCGGGACGCTAGCCGTGCCTAATTGTGCTAGCTTTGAGCACCACAGTTCATAGGGTTCACAGCGCCCGCAAAAGAACCGGCGAGCAGTCGAGTCGTTTCCAATCGACGGGGTGGCTAAACGCCGGTTGTGTGAATCGGGCTTAACGCCTGAGCCGGCTTGCTCAAAGCAAATCTAACGTTCTTGAATGTCATGTAATAAAAATCTGAGACGTGCTACATTCTATACAAACTTGATAAAAAAAAATCAAACACTCACCTTCGGCTGCTACGTCCGCCGTACCGCTTCAAGGCAGAAGCAACATGGCGCTCAACGTTTTGGGGTGTTGGGCTGGGGTTTTTTCAGTGTTGCTTACACGCCTAGTCGTGTAAACCGAAACCGAAACACCAATTTTTACTACCCCAAGTAATTTTTTGACGATTTATCACTAGCAGAGCGTGTAAAAATATGCTAACGAGTGAAAATGGGGTGTAAACAGGCGAAATATTACATTTTCGCTAACAGTGTAGGACACACGCGGCCAGCGTGCCTGTTTCATAAGTCCATAAAAATATCCAGTTTCTGCGTGGCGCAGAAATAAGCTATATTACTGTATTCTTCAAATACCTGCACAGCAATACGGCTTGTACGCAGCTGGAAGCGACTCTATGCACAGTGGCAAGAACACATCCTCTGTCAAAGTGCAACCTCTACGGCGCATCACGAGACTGTATAGACCATGTCACGATAATGTCTTTCTGCAGGTCTAGTCAGTTCGGTCACGCGACAAGACGGTGACGACAATCTGCTTCATCTTACCATGGACCGCAACAGACAACACGAGAGCCATCGAAACCAATCCAGTGCCTTCAGAGTGTCGCGTGACCCTTGGGCGCAGCAACGCGCCGTGTGTGTAGTCCCCCTCACGGTGCTAGGTTGGCTGGGGTGACTCGTAGCGTCCGCAGCCGTCCACCATAATGAAACACAGTAAGCAGAGTCTAAAGTCAAAGGAAATGAGCGGGAGTCACTTGAATGTAAAACATATAACGCAGAAAGCATGCATCGGAACAAAAACCAAGTAAAAGGCGGACTTACACGTAAAAAAATGCAGTGTACACTCTAAAAAAAAAGGTGTCAGAGGAGAGTAAGTGCCCCAACTTACTCTATTTTAACTCTCTCTTCATCAAAGTTACTCTTTTGCGACCACTTCTTTCGATGATACCCTCCCTTAACCCTCACTCGAACTCGAGAGTAACTGTAGCGAGAGTAAGTTTCTCCTCGCGATATCACGGGCTGTCAACAGATGGCGCCGCTATGGGGTCGGCGCTAGAGTTCCTGTATATGCTACGTAGGGAGCCTATACAGGAACTCTAGTCGGCGCTAACGTCCCTGGATATTTTTTCGTTTTTAGAGGTAGAGACAACTTTCCTCCTTTCCATCTACGATTCCTCTTTCCCCCCCAAAATTTTCCCCTCTCCCTCTCTAGCGCCGCCATGGCCCATTCGCTTCCTAACGTCAGACGGTAGGGCCAGGAGGGCGGTTCCGCTGTGTTATGTGATTAGCAGTAGCGTAGTCTTCCTTGTTTTGGTAATTTCCAGCGCGTGAAATTAATTTGGATATCATCGGGTTACTTACGTGAATCGAAGGTAAGCTGTTATTTCCGCAAAAGCACATATATATATCAATATTTTGCCGCAATCCCTATCATACCGCAGCGAGAGCTTTCGCGAGCAATGCTCTCGGCGATGCTAGATATGTGCGCGCCTGCGTTACAGTAAACTATTTATATTTGTAATAAAGACAAATACCTTGTAAAAATTTCGTTCCGTCGTCGATAGAGCCGCATGGTTAAGCTATTGTGAGAGCTCTATTTTGTTTGCAACCATTCTCCCTCGTGGCGAGCGTTGGTAATGCTACGCAAACGTGTGCACGGTGTAGACGCGAACGCGTCTGGAACTCATTATTTTGAGGTGTATCTACATGACTTCAACACGCATTTTGTTATAAGTACTAGTAGCAGTGTTTGGATGGAAAACAAACGTCGTGCAAAGTAGTGACCTTGAAGAGTTTGGACGGTGCGAGATCCAAACAACATTTCGGCTGAAGTTACACCATCGCACGTACTATCCCCACATGCGATAACGGGCAATCTCGTCCTCGAACCTCTACTGCGAAGCCGTGTTTGGTCTCAAATAACTCTGTAAAGGATTCTAGCTGGCAACTTTCGCTGTTTTTGATTGCTGGATTCTTCACTGCACACTGAAGGTGTGCAGTGAAGAAATGTTGCGTACAACTTTTATTATTTTGCCACATTAAACGGTGAATCCAAGACCAATTTTATTAGATCGCGTTCAAGGAATTCGTTATGAACGTGTTTAATGTCTCTGCCTACTTTTTTCTGCCTAGCTTCCACTGTAACATCCACGTAGATATTTTTTTAGACAAAACCCCCGAGACTGGGGGGAAGAAAGGACAACACAACACGAAGCACATGCATTGTGCAGACATTTTTGTTTATTTCAGCTCTTGTCGTGCGATTATATATACTGTATATCTCAAAAGACAAGTGTTGAAACTCATGAGCAGTGCAGTAAAATATAAGTAATGTAATTGGTTTCACACAAATGCAAAGCACATAAATAGTAAATATCGGAAGAGCCCAACTTTCTTGCAATTTAATTAAACTGCCAGATGTTATATGTATGCAGTTTGTGCATTCATGGTAGTGAAGATATGAAGAAAGTGTCTTGGATAAGACAATGCAGATTTTTTTTTATTCAAGATCTTTTTAGGAAGCAATCAATGTTGCAGTCGAACAAGTCATCCCACAGGTGATTAGGAGAATGTGCTTAAAATAAAAGATAACACAAAAAGAAACAGCTACTAGGGTGAGCTAGAGGGGGAGGTGTGCTCATTGCCTACTTCGCTCCGTTTTAGTGATCCAGGATGGAAGTGTAAAGAAGAGCACCTACAGCATCACTTCCAGCCTACTATGCCACAGCAGAAAATGAGCACACCATACCCCTCCAGCCCACTCTACCAGCACTCTTACAATAGAGAAGACACCATGAATGCTTTTCTTGCATGCGATCAAGTCCTCGTCTTTCTCTTCATATAAGTGTGTCCTCCCTTTCTCCTATTAGCACTTCAAAAAGATAAAGATGTCCATGGTGGTTGTGCTTCCTATTTTTGAGTGCCGAGATACTGGATTTCTGGTGTTTATCGGAAAACCAACTACTGTGTCACTGCCAAACAGGGATGGAAGCGCTAAATAAAAATTCTCCGAGCGTTGAAACTGAAAACTCCTCCGAAATCAACGACGTCTCGCGAGTACAATGGCCACTGACGCATTCAGCACGAACCCCAGCAGCCATTTCCGATGATAACAAAAGTGCCAATCCAACCGGCGATGACCACCAACCGACCTGAATGGCGATGATGATAAGAATTTCCAGTGACAGAGAAGTGGCTTTTGCAGCGATTGTGAGGCGAGCCGACAGGGAGACAACACCAGAAAGATGGTTGGCCTTGGTGATCGAGCGAAGTAAAGGACCACATGGACGGATGCCCAATGGTTGGTGGCCAAAAATAACAATCAAGCATAATCGGAAGCATAACCAGAATGTAACGTCGACAACGATGAAAAACAAGCATACCCAGTGCAAAAATTAACAACAGCCTACTGAATCGGGCAGTGGTCAGGTGGCCGAAGAAAGAGAATGGCCGTTGCCAGCGACCATAATAAACAGCCAACTGTACACCAATATAAAGAATCTGCTGGCCAGTAACATTGAGCTGGCCCTTAATCGCCAAACTGACCGAAAGAGAACAAGAAAGGTATACAGTCAGGAAGTAAACTATCAGGTCATCGGGATTGAGCTGGAAAAGAAGGTGAATATTCTAGCAGAGCTGAATGATTTGATCTGCGCTTGCCAGCTGACATATGAGGAGGTGACAAAAGGAAGTTGAACTGGAAGGAGGCCATTAAAATAAAGATCAAGGAGCTTAGTCAACAGCTGTAAATTGTCACCAGTCAAACAGAACAAGGCTCCCTTGAGAGCATTAAAACGAATTTGCAAAGCCAACCAGTACCACTCTAACAACAAGGACCAGTTGAAGAAGCTTGAGGACCAGATCGAAGAGGAAAGGGCAGTTTTTCACAAAAAACCGATCACTGCGGCAAACCGGATTGAGTATCGGAAAACGAACACGCTGTTCGAGCTCAATCGGTCTGCCTTCTGCCGGAAACTTGACGAAGACCAGAAGGAGATGGACGAGAACATTGATGTTGATCAGGCGATTACTTTCTGGCGACGAATCTGGGCAACCGGTGACGAAGAAGGGGAGCACCAGGAATTGATTGACCTATTGGACCCAGGGGAGGTGTACATGACTGGGCGGGGGAGCAGCTGCTTCCAGGAATGAGGGAACCGCACCTGAGTAGCAAGCAAAGAGCACAGCCAGCATCAGTCCTACCGTTCACTTCTACACACGACTGTCATTCATTCAGGAAAATGCCTTACCCTTCGAGGCACTTGTCCCCTGCGGTGTACCTGGCTGGAAGAAGGAGCCTGCTGCCAGAAATGAGGGAACCGCTCCTGAGTAGCGAGCAAAGAGCCCAGCCAGCGTCAGTACTGTTGTTCACTTCTACACACGACTGTCATTCGTTCAGGGAAATGTCCTACCCTTCGAGGCAGTCGTCCCCTGCGGTGTACACGGCTGGATGGAGGAGCCTGCTGCCAGGGATGAGGGAACCGCACCTGAGTAGCGAGCAAAGAGCACAGCCAGCATCAGTCCTGTCGTTCACTTCTACACATGGCTGTCATTCAATCAGGGAAACGTCTCACCCTTTGAGGCAGTCGTCCCCTGCGATGTACATGGCTGGACGGAGGAGCCTGCTGCCAGGAATGAGGGAACCGCTCCTGAGTATCGAACAAAGACAACAGCCAGCGTCAGTCCTGTCGTTCACTTCTAGACACGGCTGTCATTTGTACTTTTATAAGGAATGCTCATAATTGTGGAGGGAGCTGCTCCCTGCAGCATTAATCGAGAATGGGCATAAAGCTCTTATATGTTCTGTGTGTAATTTCATGCAAAAGCAATATTGCACCCTTTGGCATTGACCTACTTTGTTTAAGCACAGAGCACTGACCAAGAGTTCTTATTAGGATGGAGCCTCCGATTTTCGATTTTTGTATCGAGTCTTGCAGTGAACCTGTAAATTTTGTAGGCACAAAATGAAACCCCACAATATGGTGCATGCAGCAGACATTTGTATGGCAGAGTAGTCAATGGTCACAGAAATGCATTTGTTTTGAGAGGGACCAATAAAGACAAAAAGAAAGAAATTGTTGTCGTCCTGCCACCAATAGACCCACCTCACCAAACGTTCGGCGCATGCATGAAGCCGCCATAACTTTAGTTCACAATAGGTAGACGGTGGTGCCCGAAACGGCTTGTGCTGTCTCACGCGCAGAGTTCCAGTGTTTCGGGCACGTGCAGAAAGACTGAAGTTCCCTCAATGCATTGCGACAGCTGTGGCGCGTAGTCAAACTGGCTGGTGAGATCGGTTTATGGCATGAATTCCGTACGCCTCACCCCACTGGTGTTAAGGATAGTTCTGACCTAACAAAGTGCGACACTGTTAATGCAAACAAGGGATGAAAAATGTTCATATCGGGCACAAAGTTGCACCCTATTATTTGGTGCCAGCATTTACTAATTCAAAGTAAAATGCAAAGAGTGCCGCAGTTGTACTCGCACTAACAATGTCATGCAGCATTTGTGTCTGGCCATCATGTTACTCAGGAACTGCAGCATCCGCATTGGACACAAACTCCCAGTCGCAGCTTTGCATCTCGCTGGAGTGGGCGGCTGTGAGTATGGGCAAGGCTCGTGCTGAAGCCGGGAATTTTATCAGCAGGCAGTTAAATTCCACTCACGCTGTTCATTACAGCAGGGACCAGGGGCGGATTTAGAGGGGGGGTTCGGATGTCCTGACCCCCCTCTTGAATTTTGCGTGTGTAAAATTTAGGACGTGAAACGAGGGGGAGGGGGTTCCTAAACGTATGGTACGCTGACCCCCCCCCCCTCTCAAAAAATTCCTGCATCCGCCCCTGGCAGGGACGCATGTATGGTGCAAATCAACACTTACCCAAAGCACAGAAGAGCCTGCTGACATAAATTCCAATACTTTTTTACGATGTCCTCGGTACATACCGCACATATACGCATGGCAGGATAGTCGATTGTTGCAGGAATGCCCCAGAAAGCACATACCACATTTGAGATGGGCAAATACAAGCCGAAAAAGAAGGAACAGAAGAATTAGCCCAGAGTACGCCTGGCACACGGTCGAGTAAAGGATGATTGTGACTGCATATGTCGCTGCGTGTGCCCGGCTACTAAATGCTGGAATTGCGTGTGACTCGCCAACTGGGGGGCCCGCCTGAGGCACAGACTCCTGGTCGCAGTTTTGCACTTTGCTGGATTGTGCCTCTGTGTGCGAGGGCAAGGCTTGTGCTGAAATTGTAAACTTTGTCAGCATGCAGTTCAATGCTACTTGCATTAATTCATCACCTTGGACAAGCATATTCTCAATAATCTGTGAAGGAGGAAATACGACACCTGTGAGAGCAGCAGTTGAATGCAGAGATGGAAGCGTCTGGATGCTGTCTTCCTCCTACATTGGCTCCCCTGCTTAAAATAGGTAGCATTTTAATACCAAATCTAGCAACCAAGTGACTGCAAATTCACCATCTCTGACTGTGTCAACTTACTTTGGATGTTTCCCATTTCCCTTTCTCACAGTGGTCATCGAACTGGCTTTGGCGGCCTATGGCTAAAGTTGCTGTGACAGCGTCTGGTTTAAGTATTTTTGATGCCATGGCTCTGCCAGATCCGAGGTTCAAACTTATCCGGTGAAAAATGGTCCTGTCGAGAATGAACAGGGCTAACTTGCAAATCACGGTACAGTGCACTGAGAACACTAAGAAATTCGACTTTGTTTGGAGGTAGAGAGCGTCACACTGTTAGTACAGAAGAGTGATCGCCGCTTTTTCCTCTATCGGAATAAAAAGTTCGTCATCAAAACTGCTAGCGCGGTGGGAAGGGCTAATTTGGGGCGCTAACCTAAGCGGTAAAATTTTGCGCAAAGCAACACTCCATGGAAGTAAAAGACGTAGAGACACCGATGCTCTGTTCGCGCTAACAGTGCCGCGCATTGTACGCCCTCCACTCGCGCGGACAGTACGAGCTGGAACACCCGATCCAACCTCTTTCTGCGACTCCCACAAGCTCCATTATTCCTCAACTTCGCTTTCTCTTCCTAGTTCGGACCACAGCTCTCTCAAAAACAGGTGGTAAGCCAAAGAAACATGAAAGGCGTTTTCGGCTCATGTTGTCCTCGATAGTAGCTTTTCGTATTTCCTAGAGGTTCACTGCGAGACACTCACAGCTGAAGCGGCCAATCGGCGGCTTCATCTATTCATATCGTGTCCCTTAAAACTCAGACTACGCGAAAAACTTTGCCGGCGAACAACCGGGTTTTCGAGTGAAAAACAACGGGCAAAAACGGCAGAGCACCGAGGCCGCATTTCAGCTGAGACCGAGTTCGGCAGTCAGGCGCGTCAGGAAAAACATTGCATGTGTACCTATGTGAACGTGTGTGGAAGAGGTAACTAGCCCAGAAATGCTCACCTCACAAAGCTTGCTGCTTCTGGTAGAGACGAAGTTTTTCCTCCCAATCATGTGGTGCCATGCCTTCTGCCTCTTCAGATCGGCTTTCCGAAGCGGAATGGCGAACAAATTTTTTCCACTACCAGTACTCTGGCTGCACCCAAAAGCGCAACACCCCGTCATCTAACACAAACGCTTACTACTTTACTTGCCTCATTACGGTTCAGAAACACCAGAACGTCGAGCTAAAGTCGTCGGCGGGTATCACGAAACACGCGAGCGGACGGAGCAGCCGAGCACCTTGGAAGCAAATGGCGGACGGAAGTGGCGAGAATTCCGGAAATCACGTGACATCGCTCTCCTCCAATAGAAACAGATGTCGGCGCGGCAAAGAATGACGGTACTTGTAAAACGCAGTGAAAAAACATCGAGGGACTTTAGTCGGCGCATGTTCGACGCTGCTCGGCGCAGATTATTTTTTTTTTCGTATGTGCTTTCTTTTTTTGTTGGAAGGAAGATGGGCGAGGATGTCTTAATAAGTAAGTTGGTGCCGCCTACCTTTATTTAATTTTGTCAACGCACAATTCAAATGTTTTTCTGCAAAGTAAAAAAAAAAGGTGCGGAATTTACGGGTGATTCTTTGCTGCTCCTTTGTGCATATGCGTCGCCAGCGATATGAGCTCATAGGGACCGCCAAATGGGGCCGCCGATGTCCGCGTCTATGCATCGCCCTCCCGTCGCGGTGAAACGCTTGGGACTTTTCGCTTTAGATTATTATGTTGACTCTATGATCTTGACAGAAAAGCTTCGTACCCTAACTATGGGTTTATGGACTGCACTTCGTGTCAGGTGAAGAACTTTTTTGCGATTGACTAGGTCAAGAAAATATTCTGAAATGTTGTTATACAAAGACGGCTTTATGACTTTACAGCACTACTGCTGTCACAATAAGACGCCGAATGCCTCCGACATGGCGCCAAGGCAGACGACAATGTTGGCTTTGATCTACAGTTTAGCTGGAAGTGACGTCAGCTGCAATAAATCTATACTTAGAAGCGCAGGAAGAAACAAACAATTGAACTGTAAGAAGTAGTAGTGCAAACTCGGAGCGCTACTGGCAACTAAATTTTATTTGGAAAACAAGAACCTTTTTGCACACCAGTGGCGTAGCCAGAGGACGGCGTGGGGGGGGGGGGGGGGGGGGGGGGTGTTCAAGAATTGGAACATTCCCCAAATTTCATGTTGTCCTCTTTACCTCTTCTTTACCGTTTCACAACTTATTACGGCGAGGGGCCGTGCCCACAACATACCAAAGCAAAACGAAGAAAACGACGCTGTCCGTGGACTGGGTGAAAAACACATCTCCGGCTTCGGCTTTTGGAACAGCTAGCTCTCTCCAAACTCGGCCATTTTAGTAACCGAAGCTTTTCTTCAGGCCCGCAGATGCGAAGGGCTCAGCTCCCGACGTCACAAATGCCGCGAAATCCTTACCTCGAAGGACACTGGCCTCGCTTCAAGAATTGCAGCCGGCTTAAGTAAAGTTCCCCCACCCTTTGAGTGTCAAGGACTCGATGACAATTTCAGGGCAGCGCAAGAAAATCTCAAAATAGCAATACTTTGACTTTACGAACCCCACAATGAGGAGGAAACGGGACGACAAAATAGCAAACAGCTTAGCGGTTTTTTTTTTTGTCCCGTTTTTTTTTACGTTTTACTTGCCTGTACTCGTTTAGCTTCAAACAAAAATGCAAAAAAGAACACACACACAAAAACATTCACATCTTTGAAAAAAAAAAACAAGAAAGGAAAGAAACAAGAGAGAAAAGTGACAGCATATGCGCTGTCGAAGGAGCTTTGGAATGCTATTAATCACTTGGTTTCAAAGCGCACCCATACCCATTTTCACCTCAAGAAAAAAGCAAGTTTTGCGCATTGTTCATATGCGGCGCGAAGTAGTTCTAGCGAGATTTGGTTGTCGGAGGAAAAAGCGATGCTTTTGGCGTTTGGAACGTGTATGTGTTGATAAGATAACACGTATCTAGTCTACGATTCACTTACATATATCTTAATTCTCTACATAAAGGGGGGAATCAGTAAAGGGGTGTCCAAACAGGACACTACAAAACCCGCGACTCCGGCAAATCGTGCCGCGCTCTGCCGCGATCCGCTTCCGGCCGTCGGAGGGAAATTTCCCTCCGTCAATCCTTCCCGGGGGGAAACTTCCCTCCGTCAAATCTCCCCCTCGCTTCCTCCACGGCGGCCTTGCTCTGCTCATCACGTGGGTCCGGAGAGCCACCCACACGCTCTGTTGGCTGTCGGTCAATCGCTCAAGGCCTCCGCTCACAATACGGAACCGCGTCGGACGCCATCACGACGAAAGTGAATCTCGACAAAGAAAGCAGATCCGAGGCGGGCGAAACGCACCCTTCGACGCAGGAATGTCCCAAATCCACCCAAAGCCTTCCTTGGCCTTCGAGCCGAGGCGACGGCGGTACGCGAATGCGTTGGCGAGGTGAGACAGACGCAGGTGGCGTGTGACGTCAATCTGAAGAGGAGAGCAGTCGTGATCGTAAAAATTTTCACGACTCCTGCAAACATTTTCACGACTCCGACAGACCGTAAAAATAGAAGCGTCCGCTTCAATTTTCATGATTTGTCGGAGTCCCGGGTTTTGTAGTGTCCTGTTTGGACACCCCTTAATACTGCGCGAAATGCCAGACTTTTTTTACTATGGTTCTTGAGGTGAAAATGGGTATAGTTGACTTGAAGCGAATTATGCGATGAATATCTGACGAACGTCGCCCTACGGCACGCTCGCTTTGCGCGCGACGTAGCAGCCACTGTGCTGATGCCACGCGCTGAGCAAAAGCCGCCGGGCGTCGATGTTTTGCGGCGTATTCGTCCCATGGACTTCAGCCTTAAATCGCTGCAGTGGGTAAGGTTTACGTGCTTGCGTTTAGCATGTGAGTAGTGGAACTTCCTTTACGTATATAAACTTTCAAAAAAGAGTTCAAGAGTCAAGCTGTCGCTTGATGCTTTTTCAAAGATTGATTATTGACCTACAACTTCAAGCGTGCCATCAATATCTCCAACAGAGTTGGCACATTCACGTCAGGCAGCATCGTCCACCCTAGGCGAGAGTGATGTTGTGGCCAACGACGCCGGTCTTTGTGTCGCAAGCCTCGATTTCGAGCTAATATCCAGCCTGGGCGGAGCGTTCGTTTTGTTAAATGAACTTCCTGGGGAAGTACAAGTTTTGACACAGATGTGGAGGGACCCCACCACTTAAAGGGCCGCCCACACCAGCGAGAAAACGCGCGTCGCACGCCGATCGCGGGAAGGCGCGTCCCACATCCTGAACACCACACTAGATAGAGTTCTGCCGCCGCGAATGTCACGTGACAGCACAGGAGGCCTCGCGCACTCTTGAAGCACTCGAGCGAACGCATGATTTCCCGCAAGATCTCGAGGATTCAACCGATTTTTCGGAACGCGTTTTCAACGCGATCGGCGCGCCGCGCGCGTTTTCTCGCTAGTGTGGGCGGCCCTTAACTCGTCTGGGCGGTACAGGCAACTTGCATTTGCCCAGAGGCCTTGTATCCTAATGTAACCCGCCTGCTGCAAATCGTGGCCACCATGTTCGTTAGCAGCGCTGAAGCGGAACGTTTGTTTTCGAGACTCCGGAGACTGGGACGTTGAAGCACCTTAGTGCTTAAACGTCCCAGGGGCGCTTGCTACTTCGTTCTAAGCTGAGACCAGACGCTCCACCTTTAACGCGAGCTCGCTGGCTTCGGCAGTGCTTTGGTTGCGCGTGCCTGCGCGATCACACTTGTTTTTGCAAGGGCAGAAAGCTCGCGCTAAAAGCAGAGCTTCTAGTCTGAGCTTAGCCGGGAGCGCAGTATAGGGGCTGCGCTTTTGAACATCCACCGGAATATGCAAATCAGCACCGAAAGGGTACTCTCGCTTCTTTCTATCGACCGACGGCGGCTTCCACTAAATGTTTAAACCCCAGAAAGTAATAGAAACTGGTATTTTTCTCTTTCGCTTTCTTGTAAAACGACAACGAAAAACGGAAATAACCTAAAACATGACTATACAACGATAATTTCTGAAAAATGTGATCCGGGCTGGAACAATGAGCGTGACGCTTCACTAGCTCATTGCCCCAGTGCGCATTGTAGTTTTTGTGTTTAACTGTATTTTAAACTTCGCTATTCTCTGTCACTTTTCCGTAGTTTTCAGTCGTTGGATACCCGAATGTTCCGCATTGAAGTGCACACACCGTAATTTTTCGTGACCCCGTCTGGACTTTTTTGTTTAAAGCCAATTATAATATTTTATGACTGCGTTGTTTCGTCGTTGAACAATAAATTTCTATTTTTTTAAATATTGTAAGAACGAGATGTGGCAAAAATGTTTGGACTTTTTTGTCTAGGAAACAGGAAAATAGTAAACAAAATTGCGTTTGGACAGTTTCTTTCTCTCTCTTTTTTGTGTCTTTCAAACAGCTTAAGCAAAGAAAAACATCCCCTGCTAAAAGTTTCCTGGCTACGCCACTGATACACACTTTATTTTACCTGAAGCCAAATGAATCTGAATTCTTTATTTAATAAAAGAAGTGACGACGCACTGATGCAACTGTCATCTGTCTTTACACTGACATTGAACGCCTCAAAAACTTCCCCTCTGTTTTCCGTTCCTACTTGCCCGGGATCTGTGTTTTAGCTAGCAAAGAGTCATACGGGCACTTATCACAGTGGACTGCCAAGTTTCCCAAAGGAGACTGCTTTACAGAAAGTTCATGCCCTATGTACGATCCCGTGGTGCGCACGGTAGCACCCGATGTCAAATGCCCCACAGGACTTGGCGTCAGTCGTGCAAGTGTTTTGGATATTCTTCTTTGTAATAGGTTTCCATCGATCACTTCCGCTTCAGTAGTCCCCGGAATAAGTGATCATGAGGCAGTAGGAGCGACTATGAAATGTTTGAATGTGCCTAGATATAGAAACCCACCCAAAAAGGCATACATGTTCAATAGAGGAGATTATAATAGTTTAGGTTTTGACCTTATGAATTTTTTGTCTGATTTCGAGGTGTAGAGTATGTCATGTGATGTGAATACCTTATGGAACATCTTTAAAAATAAAATACAAGAACTTGTAGAAATTTATGTTCCAACAAAGATGGTCAGCGCGAAGCGCAAACAAGATAAGCCATGGATGAATTCAGAAATCAGACGTTCAATAAATAAAAATAAACGTGTTTTCGCACGGTATAAAAAAAGTAACGATTCACTGATATTGAGCCAGCTTAAAAATCTTCAAAAAGATCTCAACGTAAAAATAAAAAAAGCTGAGTCAGAATATTTTCTCTCCCTTTAAGGCAAACTTAAAGGGGCACTGACACATCAAAATCATATTTTATTTTACTATCCGAAACGATTGAAAACGATTCCTGGACATTACCCTCAAAATTTGAAACTTGGGAATTCAGTATTTCTGAATTAAAAAAGAACAATTTCCAAATGCCGAATTTGAAGTTCCCGCGCGATCCGCGCCAGTGCAGTGAGTCAAATTTGGCGGTCTCCTGCGACTTGACTTTCTTTCGGACCTCCGCTCCACGCTGTGAAGCTAAGCGCTGTTGCTACCGCGGCCCGAAGCGAGGAGGAGGCGAGCAGGCGGGATAGAAGGGTGCCGGCGCGGGAAAAGAACCGGTTTCGTCCCCGACTCGCCAATAATCCTCTGCTCGAGCGCCGCCAAGTTTTCCGAGGGAGCATACAAATCCAGGAAGCGACATCACACCGAAATCGGATTTTTGGTATTTCAAAAAGAAAGGCCGTAGTGCGTTCGCAATTGAGTTAAAAAACATGTTTTACGATTGCCGTTATTAAATTTTATAGAAAGGTCGCCTACAAAGCTTCTAAATTTCCTGATTTTCGACGTCACCGATGAAAAGAAGCAAAAAGGTGAGCGCGGGAAATATAAACGCCAAAAATAGAAAGGCGCGCGCGCGCGCGGGGAATTTTTTTTCGCGGTGCGTTTTTTTTTTGCGTGTTTATGACTGCAACGTGCATCGTTTTAGACAATAAAAAAGAATACGACCTTTGGGGTGTCAGTGCCCCTTTAAGGACTGTCCCAAAGAACTTTGGAAGTATGTAAAATCGCAACGAAAGGATGTGGCTGGTGTCCTCTCTCTTTTGGTTGATGGTAATCTAGTGACAGACGATAGCGTCAAGGCAGCCGCTTTCAATAAATACTTCAAATCTGTGTTTTCAACTTTCGCACCTTCATCACTACCGCCGACGGTTGATAATGATTAGCGGTAAAATGAACGAACTCGCGTTCGATAACAATAGCATAAGAAAATTACTAGGCAATATTTATTTATTTATTGATACTGTTAGCCCTATCACAAGGCCATTGCAGGAGTGGAAGGTACAAACGATAAAAAGCAAAGAGATACAAGATGTAAATACGCACAGTTCTCGCATTTCGCTTAGTTTCATAAAAAATGCTGACACTTCATAGATAACTTCCCGTGCTGGCACGTAATCACGACGATACACACGATACTCATTCAGTTACTCGCACATGTCAAAACGTTTTCAATGCAGTGAAGGAAGGCCATAATGGATGATGATGTCACCGTTTCATTCGACAGTTTATTCCATTCCCTGACGGCTCTTGGGAAAAAACTAAATTTAAAGCAATCGTTTTTCACAGAATATTCTCTTATGTATAGACTATGCCGGTGAATTGATTTTTCGTCTTTAAGAACTTGGAAATAATTATCTTTGTTTATCTTTACATATTCATTAATAATTAAGAAAATAAATTTTAATCTCTCAAAATGCGTCCTAGACAACTCGGAAAAGCACCTAAGCCGGATGGAATTCAAAATATCGTATTGAAATCTTGCTCCAACATTGTAGCATCACACTTATTACTAATATTTACTAGGTCGCTAGAGAGTGGACGTCTACCATGATGATTAGAAGTTTGGTAATGTGGTCCCCATACACAAGAACGGTAAAAAAATAGTGTCGAAGACTATAGGCTGATTTCCCTAACGAGTGAATGTTGTAAGATAATGGAACATATAATCTATTCTAATCTTATTAGTCATTTAAATATCAACAATTTCTCTTCCTCGGCTCAACACGGTTTCCGCACAGGGTTATCATGTAACATACAGCTCTAGAATTTTATCATGACCTTGCTTGTGCATTTGATAGATGCTGCCAAACTGATTGCATTTTTCTAGATTT
The DNA here is from genome assembly GCF_016920785.2 of Ixodes scapularis. Classification (NCBI taxonomy): domain Eukaryota; kingdom Metazoa; phylum Arthropoda; class Arachnida; order Ixodida; family Ixodidae; genus Ixodes; species Ixodes scapularis. The sequence continues at coordinate 414,048 of NW_024609920.1, forward strand.
CAGGAAAGCTTTTGACGTGGTTAATCACTCGCTCTTCCTTCTAAAATTACATAGCCTAAACATCGATGTAAAAGTTTTGCAATGGATAGCAGATTATCTTAATGCTGGGAAACAGCGCGTCATCATGAATGGATTTCATTCATCATATGTAAATGTAATGTCGAGTTTACCACTAGGCTCTGTTTTAGGGCCCCCTCCTTTTTCTAATTTTAATTAATCATATCACGCACGGAATTTAATCGAATATAAGGTTGTATGCTGACGATTGCGTTTTATACAGAGAAGTGACAGATGACACCGACGTCCAGGCCCTAGAGGGTGATTTAAATAAGATCACAGAGTGGTGTGACAAGTGGAAAATGTTCCTTAATGTATCCAAATGCGTCCACGCTCGATTCACTAGAAAACGTAAAACTGTCTCTGCCGTTTTTAAACTAAACAATCTTTCTTTGCAGCTTAGCACTGAGGCAGTTTATCTCGGGGTACGCCTAACCGTTGATTAAAGATGGAATAATCATGTGAAGTTCTTATGTTCTAAGGCCAGCGGCATGCTCCATTTTTTGCGTCGCAATTTCAGAAAAGTGTCGGCTCATTTGAAAGAAACTCTCTTCTTATATTATGTCCTCCCAATCCTGGACTATGCTTGTATTCTTTGGGACCCACACACGCAAACATGTATAAATCATATTGAAAGAATTCAAAACCACGCCGCTAGATATGTGCTAAATAACTAAAATTTTTATGACGGTGTCTCTCAATTAAAGCTTCAACTCGGATGGAAACCTTTACAACTAAGACGAAAGTGCCTCCGTCTCAAGTTCATGTATAATCCTTATCACGGTAGCGTCGGTATAGATAAGTCGAGATACCTATTGGAACCTCATTACGTTTCCCTTAGAACTAGTAATCAAAAAAAGACCCGAGATTTTCGCGCACGGACCGACGTTCTAAAATATTATTTTTTTCCGCGGGCAGTTAATGACTGGAATGTGCTGCCCGACTCACTTGTAGAGCTTCCTACTGTACAATCATTTTTTGATGAAAATATATTATTGTAGTCGGTTCGATGTGTGACTTCTGCACGCTGTTAATCATCTTTTGTTTCATATTATTGCAGTATATATTGGCATGTTTCTCCTGTTTGACATGGTTATTTTGCTGTTATTCATTTTCTTATATTGTTGCAGTATATATGTTTCTCCTGCTTGCCTTGATGTTGCTGTTCTGCTGTACGTTTGCTTTTGTAAATTTCTTTCGTCCCCCCCTAGTGTAATGCCCATCGGGCGATGTAGGTACCAAATAAATAAAAAAATAAATAAACCGGTCTGGTCTCTCTCGGTCGTAGTCGGTCGCAAGAGTGTGAACGGGCATTAAAGGTCCGTTCACGCTCTTGCAACCGAGTAAGACCGAAATAGACCAGACCGGTTTTTAAGCCTCATGCGACCTCTTAGGACCAGCCCCGCTGCAGCGCATCCGGTCCTAAGAGGTCGCAAGAGGCTTAAAAACCGCTCTGGTCTCTCTCGGTCGTACTCGGTTGCAACAGTGTGAACGGCGCCTGTAAAGACCATCGCCGGCGCGAAAGGCGCCACCGTCACGCCCCCCCCCCCCCCTCCCCCCTCCACCCTCTGCTTTTCGCTTTGACGCTTTTTTTTCTGTATTGCATTTGTTTTGCGTATAAGTCTCTTAGCGCTCCACGCGGGTTAGCTGTTTCCCGCCAGTTCATTTTATTTCTGAGCAACTGGCTCGCTGACTGGCTCAATTTCGCTGACCGTAAACACTAAGAATATATGAATAGAAGAACCGGGTTCATTCCATTCCCCTTCCATTCCGGGCAAAAGGCGTATAATTCCCTGTCCCATTCCACTTCCCTCAACGTTGCCGCAATTCCATTCCCATTCCATTCCGGGGTCGCAAAAATTTGGAATGATTCCAGAATCGTTTCAACTCCGGAGTGGCAAATCCGCAACACTGGTCGACATTTCTTTGCGGGGGCTGTAAAAAAGGGTGGGTAAGGGGAAGAGGGAAGGGACGCTTTTAGTTCCGCTTTTGTAGAGGAGGGAAGCTCCACGAAGTTTTTGCTTTTGTTATCTTAAAGACACCCCGAAGGTCGCATTCTTTTTTATTGTCTAAAACGATGCAAATGGTAGTCATAGACAAGCAAAAAAAAAAAAAAAACCGCATCGCGAAAAAAAAAATATCTTCGCGCGCGCGCGCGCCTTTTTATTTTTGGCGTTTATATTTCCCGCGCTCACCTCCTTGCTTCCCTTGATCGGTGACGTCAAAATACAGGAAATTTAGAAGCTATGTAGGCGACATTTTTATAACATTTAATAACGGCAATCGTAAAACATGTTTTTTAACGCAATGACGAACGCACTACGGCCTTTCTTTTTGAAATACCAAAAATCAGATTTCGGTGTGATGTCGCTTCCTGGATTTGTGTTCTCCCTCGGAAAACTTGACGGCGCTCGAGCAGAGGCTTATCGCCGAGTCGGGGAAGAAACCGGTTTTTCCCCGCGCCGGCTCCCTTCTATCCCGCCTGCTGACCTTCTCCTCTCTTCGGGTCGCGGTAGCAACGGCGCTTTGCTTCACAGCGTGGTGCGGAGGTCCGAAAGAAAGTCGAGTCGCAGGAGACCGCAAAATTTGACTCACTGCACTGGCGCGAATCGCGTGGGAACTTCAAATTCGGCATTTGGAAATTGTTTTTTTAATTCACAAATGCTGAATTTCCAAGTTTCGAATTTTGAGGGTAATGTCCCGGCATCATTTTCAATGGTTTCGGATAATAAAATAAATTACGATTTTGATGTGTCAGTGCCCCTTTAAAGCGCGCGCAAACAATCTATATAAAAAAAGAGAGAACTGCCTTTGGTTTACCGTAATATCAGGACGTTCAATTTTGTTCAGCATCTCCCGTTTTGAGCTGTCTCTACCTATCGAGGAAGGCACTTACTAAAACTGTCTAATGCTAGAACGACAAAACCACACACGCATGCACATTTATATATTGAACATATGATAAATTCTTAAAACAGTCGGTAGTGTAGCGCGCGACCACACACGCTCGGAGTTGGTAATAACGTAATCTCGCAAAGGTACGCCGGCGGCACTACCGATTTTAGCCGTCCCAGTGTTACCTCATTTGGCCACGCTGACGCTCTCTGGATGGCGATTGCCCCGACTTCGTTGCTGCGCGTCGTGGCGTACTCCGAGTTTAGTTTCGCTTCGCGACTTGCGACCTTTTTTTACCTTTTCGGCGAAGATCCAACGATCAAGCAAGGAGCAAGCTGACATACATGCAGTCATTATGATCCCATTAAAAGAACCAGGAAGCAGACTCAAGATAAATAATCGTTCCTCTAGACAGCTGTTTTGAGTGACTGAAGTGACGTGTGCTCATTTTACCTTGGTCCTCAGGAAACATACCTGCAATGGCTGTAACGTTTATCTTTGTGAATTTTTCTTATCATTCCTAAGAAGAAACTGCTTTCAGAAGATCTCACAACCTAATTAGACGTTTTACCCGTAATAGTCTTAAATCATATTAAACACTTTTCAGAATCGAAAAAAGAAAGATGCACGAAGATTATAAATAACCTTCTTTCGCAGTTCCACACGCAAGACTGTGAACACTGTAAGAACCCTAGAAACACAGTGGGCATGCATGCAAACAAATGTGGCCCATGAAGGAGAAAAATATTGAAGGTTAAAAAGCCTGGCAATTCGATCGAATAAATGGCCCGACCGTTACCACTTCATTAAAAGGGAAGAAAATGTTAAAAGCTTGCAATTACGAAGCCCGGTTCTTCGGCAGGAACTTCGGGGTTGCCTTGTAGCTGACTCTTCTTCGCCCACCTGACAGAAGCTGTTTATTAGGTGTAGGGTCTACACATCTTGAAAAGATAGCCTCTGGAAGGTACCATCTAGAAGGCTTGTGCGTAGCGTATGGCGCGTGTTTTCCTCGCTTTCTCTGGCGACGCACACGCGCCTGTCCGGCTGTGGAGCAGCACACGCTGGGCTGTTGCTTGGAACGCCTTCATGTGCGCTTTGCTTAGGGTGATGACATCGGACCATTTGGTTCCTGATGTTTTTGCAGGCACGCATCCCGGAGGGGGGGGGGGGGGGGGGGGGGGGGGCAATGGCCCCTCCCTCCCCCCCCCCCCCCCCCCCCGAAATCTTCATTTTTACAGGGACCTCCTCTCTTCCCTCCCCTGACCTAATTTTGGTGGTCAGCTTGTTTCCAGTCCCCTCGTCGCCGTGTTGAAGACGATTATGGTGTCCGAGGAATGTTTTTTTTCGTGCAAGCTGCCTGTACTTTGACCGGTGTCGTACGCAGTTGCTCGTCGCCAGCTGATGCTCGTTTTTGTCGATTGAATATGCTCTTCACTTTTACATAGAACAGAAATAGACGCCACATGGATAACCTTTTCTCGTAGGTTAAGTAAATTTTTTTTAATTATTTCTTGAGAAGACTGTTAGAACCCCATAGACACGGGTCGAAATAGAGCAAACATGTCGGGCAGCTACGCGATCATGCTAAAGGCGTAAACGGCAGTCCGTTCTGCAATCGGCGAAGCGGAGAAAGCGCTGACTCCGGTTTTCGGTAACTACTCCCAAACATTCACAAAACGTCGTTCGATCAAGATATGTTCGCAGAACCGGCTCCCTGCTCTGCGAAGTGCGCAGCAGTGCACTTCGCAGTGAGAGTTTTAAAGGAGCCCTGCAAGGACTTTTTTAGTGGTTTTTAATTTGCACCGAACCTTAGCGCACTGAACGTAGTAACTTAATGAAACTTTTCTTTTCTCGAATTTCGCTTTATTTCTTGAAAGTTATAGGCAAATTAAAATGACAAAAACAAGCAAAAAAAAAAACGACCTCCTTTATGACGTCCTTGGTTGCGTGAGTGGCCATGAACTAGCGGAGGGGTAGCGAGCTTAGCGAGTGCTCAAAGGCTTCCGCACTCTGTGTCGACGGCTCGAGAGGGCGCCACTGAAGCATGTTCTGGATAGGCTGTATGAAGCGGGAAGCCAGGGCGGCTCGCATTGCATTTGCTGCGGGATTAAACACTAATTCGGCATGACACTTTGTTGGCCTCGAACGACAGCAAACACGGGGCAAAGATCAGTTCAGAACGGGAGCCACTTCGCGCTGCCATACCTCCAAAGGGCCAAACCGCAAGCCAAGGCTGGTCGCCGAAGGCCTTCGGAACTCGGAACGCTCGGAACCGGTCGCCTCTTTGACTGCAGCGCCGCCGCGCACATCCGGGACCTTTCTACGCTCGTCGTTCGTCGGTGCCTGATCCCACTACACCTTCCTAGTATGCGCCGCTTTTCCACCGCTTGGTGGCGGATATGTCGACGGGTCATTTCTTGTTTCCATACTTTATAAACTGCATTTGTATTTTTCCTTATCTAAAATACTGAACATGAACAGAAACTACTTTTATAAATATTCGAAACGGCTCTCGCCACTTATATTTTGTATTTCGACGAAAAAGTTTCTAACGGCTCCGTCCAGTAGAAAGCCCAGGACTTAAAACGTCACGATGTCGTCACATATTGCGCGCTTTCGGCACCGCAGGTCACCCCGTAGGTGGAGGAGATTTCCGCGTCGTCCTGTTAAAATATGACGCACTGATATTTAGTTACTTTCACCGCGCCTGCTGGCTTACCCCAACCCCAAACGACGTGGAAACCGCAAAAAAGGGAGACGCGTAAATATGATTGCAGGGCCCGCTTAAAAAACTGATCTCACTCGTCATCGCATAAAATCTAAAGACACCGCCGTTCTCCAAGATTCAAAAATCACTCTGTCCCAGCGGCGTAGACTTTCCATTTTTCCGGGGGGGGGGGCAGGCTGAAAAGTTCTCCCGGAAGGGGGGGGGGGGAGGGGGAAGGGGAGGGGATGCTTTTCCGCGCAATTGTTTTTAAACCGGCAACTATCAGTAAATTATTTTTAGGGGTACAATTTAGAGCGTATGTATATCGCCATATGTCCGTCACTGTGTGCGTTTTTTGTTTACATGCCACTACTAGAAGCTCGTTATATGGCACGTAAACAGCGTCTCGGTAAGGATCATAACCCGGGGGAAAAAGGGGGGTTGTGCCCCCCCTCCCCCAGGATGTCAACAGGAAAGGGGGGGGGGGGGGCACGAGCCCCGATGTAGTCTACGCTTATGCTCTCTCCCCTCTTCGTTCACAATGTTAATACAGTTGCACTTGTCAATCTTATCTCACTCCCCATACACAATAGTGAACAAAAAGATATGATATTTTGTTTCTTTTACAGAAATATCGCTCGACGTCTAATGAATAGCCAATTATATTTTGTTTTGATATGGTACACCATAATGCAGCCTTTTTAGCCACCAGGGGTCGGGTTTAAACCTCTGGTGGCTAAAAAGGATAAAAAGGGATACCTCGTACTGAGTTGCGGTGAGCGGACGTGTTTCCTGGTTCTCCTCGAGCATCCGAAGCTAAGTGCCAGTTTTTCTTCTTTTCTCTCTCTTTTTTTGAGAGTTGATTGGAAGTGACTATGCGGTAGCAGTATTAGGTTTGAACAGCAGCAGTTAACGTTAGTTTCGCAAAGTAGGCTCTGTTTGAATTTTTGGCGGGAAGGGACGGTTTGTTCCCGGTCTAGACATGGGTCTAGATTTGGGTCGGCATGACAAGGGTGGGGACGAGTTGGTGCAGTGCGAGGGGTGTGGGAGGTGGTGTTACCTGGAGGAGCCGGGTTTCGGGAGCCTGGACGTGGCGGCGGAGGTGAGTTTCGAGTGTCGGCTTTGTGTGAAGCTTCAGCAGGTAACTGGGGAATGGGAGGGTAGAGTTCGGGAGATTGATTTCCAGCTTAAGGCAGAAGGAGAGAAGCGGGTGGGTCTCGAGGCCCAGGTAGAGGAGCTGACTAGGCAGCTTAATCATGAGAGGGAGCAGCGGGTCGGCCTCGAGAAGCAGGCGGAAGAGCTGGGGGAAGTATGGAAGGCGGGTTAGAGGAGCGTAAGAGGGAGTGTGACAGTAGGGTAGAGCGCCTGGAAGGGGTAATTCGAGCGAGTGAGAGTAGCGAGGGAAGAAAGGAGGAAGTGTCAGTTCTAGCGGGACGAACCACCAGTCTGCAGGCTGGGGTCCCTGGTGGTCGGGAGTCCGGCCTGTTGGCAGGCGGGCTCGACGACGCTGGAGAGCTGATTGAACCTCAGCTCAATGGCGCCTTCGAGCAGCAGGCGTCGGGCAGTCAGGTGACAGGAGATAAGTCGCAGGACAAAGGCGCGCAGGCACCAGGGGGATTTAGGGTACTGGTAGTGGGGAGCTCTAACGTAGCACGGGTTAGGAGGGGTGTACATAACAGGGTGAAGGGAGACCAGAGGGTAACTGTAGAGGTCCAGCCAGGGAAGTGTATGGTGGATGCTATGACCGCAGCACGTGAGGGGGTGTGGCATAACCGGGAGGGAAGGAACCTAGTAATAGTTCATGCGGGGCTTAATGATGTGCTGAAGAGTAGGAGCCAGAACCTCGGAAAGCAGCTAAACGTGGGAATACGTAAGCTGAGGGACGTGTCTGAGAATGTGCATGTGGTTGTGTGCACCATTCCAGAAGTTCGGGGGCAGTCCGGGTTAACGGAGAGGAGGGTTGTCGAAGCCAACGGAGTAATTAAGGGTATGAGTCGACAGCTTCGGTACGACGTAATGGAAGTAAACAGAGAGGTGTACGAGGCTGGCTCCCGCCCTTTTGCAGATGGCATTCACTACAGTGAGGCCACGGGTTACAGGGTGGGGGATAGGATGGGCCGCACGATGACTGCTTTTTTGGGGGGACCGAGGGCCCTGGGGGCACTGAAGTAATTGAAAACCCAACGAAGTCAGGAGAGGCACCCAGGGTTAAAAAGAGGAGAAAACGTAAGAACAGGTATAAAAAAACAGCACAATCAGACATTGGATATATTAACATGCAGGGTGGTAGAAATAGGTTAAAATGGGAAGAGGTAGAGGAGCAACTAAGAAAGGAGGATTTAATGGTGTATGGGTTTGTGGAAACACATCTCAGAGACATGGAGCAGCCACCTTGCAACCCTGACTATGTGTGGGAAGAATGCAACAGAATGGAGGGAACGAGGAAGGGAGGTGGAATTGGAGCATTTATTAAGAAGAATATGAACTTTCAAAGGATCAGAAAAGAGTGCGCCGAACATTTGTGGCTGAAAGGAAAAGTCGCTGGGGAATCAACAGTCCTTGGAGTGGTTTACTTATGGACAGGGACAGGTGCTAAAGAGGAAAACAGAAAAATGATTGATTGCATATCAAGAGACATTAGTAAACTAGGGGAAGGCTCCGAAATAATTATTATGGGAGACATGAATGCCCATATTGAGGGTCTGGATGGGTATACGGACTCAACTGGAAGCATATTACTAGAACTGGTGGAAAAACATGACTTAGTTTTATGTAATACCAGTCAGAAGTGTGACGGGCACATAACTTGGGAAACTGGCAATCTGCATTCAACTATAGATTACGTACTCATGTCACACAAAATATATGGTAAGTTACAAGTAATGAAAATAGATGAAGAAGGTTCCAAAAGTCTTGGTAGTGATCACAAACGTATTAAGCTGAATTTTGCCAGAGAAGTAAATGCTGAAACTAGACAACATAATTCAAAGCAAACTTTCTGCAGCGACAAAGAGTTGGAAATAGTTGTTGAAAGAATAGAGGCAGCAGTTTCAGGGCAACGGCATACAGATTGGACCTATGAGAGCCTAACTAGGCTTTTTGCTCTAGAACTAGACAAAGTGAAGAGTAAACGAAAGGGGAACCAAGGACATAGACCAAAAAGCTGGTGGGACAAAGAAGTGAAGCAAGCGATACAAAAACGTCAGGAAGCCTCTAGAGAACACAGGTATTCCAAGCGTAGTGGGGAGTCCGAAACGGAAGTAAAAAGAAAAAGGGACAATTTTATAACATGTCGCCGAAAGGCATGCAGTTTAATAAATGCGAAAATTCAGAGAAAGGGTGAGGAATGGATGAGTAATGTAAGTAAGAAAGAAACGCTGCCAAGAAGTTTTGGGAGCACTTGAACTCACTCGGTGAAACAACTCAAGCTAGAGAGAGGTTCATACTCTCGCATCAGGGAGATCAATTAGAGGGAGATGATGCGATACAATATATAGGAGCAGTGATGGAGGAGAAATTTCGGGAACGGTTACATGTGGAAGATAGGAGAACCGAAGGAAGTAGCAGTCCAGTTTGTGACATCGCGGATTTTGGACAAAGAGAATGGGAAAAGGCGGAACGAAGAGTCCCTAGTGGCACGTCGACAGGCACAGATGGTATCCCTATCAAGCTGGTGAAGAATTTGGGTCCTAAATCTAAGGCAAAACTAAGGGAGGTAGTGAGTACCATGATAACAAAAGGAAATATTCCAGATGAATGGAGGCTTAGTAGGATGAGTATGATATATAAGGGAAAGGGAGATAAGTCTGATATTAGGAATTATCGTCCTATAACCATAACACCGGTTATTTACAGGTTGGTAATGCAGATTATAAAGAACAGACTGGAGGAATGGGTAGATTGCGAGAGCATACTGGGCGAATTACAGAACGGGTTTCGAAAACAAAGTAGGTTGGAGGACAATTTATTTTCTCTAACACAGTGTATAGAAATAGCGCAAAAAGAAAACAGACAGCTCTGGCTGGCATTTCTGGATATCAAGGGTGCCTATGACAATGTGAAGCAAAGAAACCTGTGGGACATAATGGAGAACTTAAACCTAGATGAAGGACTAACAGCACTATTAAGGAACATTTACAAAGATAACAAGGTGATTATAACATGGGAAGGAAAGGCGACAGGGAAAATAGAGATAAGACGAAGCCTTAGGCAGGGGTGCCCGTTATCGCCTTTGCTGTTTATGTTGATCAGAGAGGATTGGAGGATAGACTAGAGAAGAGTTGGCTTGGGTTCAACCTTTCTTACAGTAAGCAAGGCCAAAACATTCAGCAATCCTTACCGGGATTGATGTATGCGGATGATATTGTACTAATGGCTAACAACAGGACAGAGTTGCAGGAATTAATGAGCATCTGTGGTAGGGAAGGAGAGGAATTAATTTTAGAATTCAGTAGCGAAAAATCGGCAGTCATGATTTTTAACAAGGATGAAGTTGAGAGGCTGAAGATACAGAATATTATAGTTGAGAGAGCTAGTAAATACAAGTATCTAGGAGTATGGATATGTGATGGTGCAGAATATCTCAGAGACCATGAAAAGTATGTAATAGGTAAGGGCAACAGAAATGCAGCTGTAATGAAAAATAGAGCACTTTGGAATTACAACAGGTAGGAGGTGGTGAGAGAGATTTGGAAAGGGGTCATGGTGCCTGGCTTGACTTTTGGAAACGCAGTGCTATGCATGAAATCCGAAGTGCATGCGAGACTAGAAATAAAACAGCGCGGAGTAGGTAGACTGGCTTTGGGGGCACATTGCAAAACGCCAAACCAGGGAGTACAAGGAGACATGGGATGGGCATCGTTTGAGAGCAGGGAAGCGGTGAGCAAGGTAGAATTTGAGGATAGGTTGAGGCAAATGGACGGGGAGCAATGGGCACGAAAGGTTTTCAGCTATTTATAGATGAGGAGTGTAGACACAAAGTGGAGACAGCGCACTAGGAAATTAAGAGGAAAGTTTTTGGGCTATAGCGAAGATACGGAAGAGCAAGTCTCAGTTAAGAAGAAAGTTAAGGCCACAGAAAGAGATTGGTGGCTAGAGGGAATGCAGACAAAGACGGCTCTGGAAAGCTATAGATTAAAAAAAAAGAGTTATTGCCAAAGAAAGCATTTATGACAATTCTAGGGGAAGCTCATTTCTGTTTGAGGCAAGAACGTGTGTTCTGCGAACCAGAACATACAGAGTGAAGTACCAGGAAATTGATACAGTGTGCACTGCTTGTGGAGAGGAGGACGAGACGGCTGAACACTTGATACTCTACTGTAAAGGGCTTCACCCTATGCCTACCGAAGACAACATAGATTTAATAAAGTCATTGGGTTTTAGAGACAGCGAAGGGAGAGTGGATTTCAAGACTGTAGAGATTACCAAGCAAAGATTAAGTGAATGGTGGCAGAAATCGAGAGAAAACTAGGTATTTTCTTATTCACTGATGGCAAGGGGGTTTCATAGCCTCACTTTCTTTGCACTGCTGAGTGAATATAGATTTCACATTTAAATATTCTAAGCTTAAATGGTAAAACAAAATGGCTAGGTGGCGTAAGCTACCGCCCGATCCAAAGGGCTCAGCCGTATTCATCCATCCATCCATCCATGGCTAAAAAACGGCTGAACAACCGACCCCTTGTGTCAACGTTGACAATTTCCTGAATTCCATGCACCGTCGGTGCCAACCGGTAATCGATGCAAATGGTTTCCCTACAAAGTACTGATCAGCTTAGGTTTATACCGAGACATAAGGTTTTACGCGGTGTCCCATTTTGTCACAACAACCAGATTATTGACGACGTCCTCTTGCACTGCTGTTACCAGGTTTTCAATAAATATCGATTACAAAAAATTGATTCATATTTAAGTAAGCACTATTTAAGTAAGTAAGTAAGTAAGTTTTGTGCTGAAAGAGCTGCAGGCAACGCAATCAAGAGCGGAAGAGGATGGCCGCCGCTTCCGGAGGCGCGTCTGCAAGACCTGGCCGGACACATCAAATCCCGGCCTTACCGGTAACTCCGGGACGGCAGTCCCGGAAAAGGGACTGCCACGCCAGCTGTCCACCCTCGTCGGTCATGTCGGATGCATCTTTCTCCGACGTCGAGTCATGCATGGAAGAAGCGGCGATACCCTTGAACAGTGACAGGGACGACACCGACGACGGTTTCATCCCCGTAAGGTCCAAGAAAAGTCGGCGAGCCTCGACAAACAGCGGTGACACCGTGGTCTCCTGGGGATCTCGCACGTCATCTAAAAACGCGGCCAATGGACACACGGTGCTGTTCCGACCGACAGACAAGACCAGCGTACGGGCGCTCAGCAGACCTCATTTGAATGCCCTCTTTGGCTCCGTTGCTTCCCAACAGGTCAGGGAGATAAGGGTCAACGGCAGGAAAAATTTGATAGCAGTCGACGTCCTGACGGAAGAAGCTGTGCCAGCGCTCCTTCAAATTGAAAAGATCTGTGAGACGCCTGTCGACGCACGCGTACCCTGGGAGGTCCGCCACATCGCGGGAGTCGTCCGTGATGTAGACCAGGCACTGACGGATAAAGAAATTCTCGAAGCCCTGCGGGCCCCAGATCACCAAGTCCTCGACGTGCGGCGTCTGGGGAAGAGCACCGCAATCCGTGTCACCTTCGCAGGCAAAGCCCTGCCGCACTACGTCCACATGGGGTACGTGCGTCACCCAGTCACGCTCTACGTGGCAAGACCACTGCAGTGCTTTCGATGCAACAGAATCGGACACGTGGCAGCGGCCTGTCAAAAAGAGCAGACGTGCGCCAAGTGCTCGGGCGGGCATGAATCCACGGCGTGTGACAGTGAAACTTCTCGCTGCATCAACTGCGGAAAGGGCCATGCAGCAACTTCCGGCCAGTGTTCAGTCCTGAGGAAAGAACGCCGTGTGTGCAAGATGCGCGCCAAAACGGCGTACACCCACTCGGAAGCAAAAGCGGCTGTACGCAAGCAGAACACCGGCAAGGGTCACCGAAACGCTGCGCAAGCAGCGGACACAGAACTTCGCAAGGCGAGGTCCCAACAGAGGCTATCCTTAACAGATTTCCCGCCGCTGAAAGGGAGTCAGACCGAAGGGAGGGAGAAAAGGAGGGACCAGGATACCACTCACCCTCCAAAGAAGAATCACAGCCGCGGTCTCCGGCCGGACGACACTACGATGGAGGACAAGGGCTGCCGCTATGCCAAGGCCGCACGCAGGGCTCAGGGCAAAGTTCCTGCGACGATGGAGACAGCTGACGTCGCCTTGCTCCGAATGGTATCACGCTTGTTTCGCGCAGTGAGGCAACTGGCCCAAGCACGGGGCCACACACCAGAAGCAAAGTTCGCACTGGAAGTTCTTGACGCCGTCAGCGAAAGTCTCAAGGCTATCGCCCCACAGTCCGCCTGAGCACGCACCATGCGCCCACAACACCAATCTCCCACAACAGTAACCCGTTGTCCTAAGGAAGAGTCCCACCCTAGGCGGAGTGACGTACCAACTGTGCTGCAGTGGAACTGCCGAGGCCTCTCCGTCAAACACAGTGAGCTCAGCCTGCACCTGCAACGCTATCCCAGCCCTGTGCTGGCACTCGCAGAAGCAGGGTTACCAGGGAAGCAAACTTTACCTGGATACGTGAAACTTACAACCCAATCCATACCAAGTTTCCCCCATGGGAGCGCGGCTCTTTTTATTCGACGAGGGGTGCCTCACGTCCCAGTTGACACCAGCCGACTGTGTACATTATCGCCGGAATTCGTGGCCGCAAAAGTCAGCCCCGGAAATCGCTCGCTGCATGTACTCGTCGGATACGTACGTCCCGATGGTACGCCGCTGCCGACGAAGGACATTGTAGAGTGGTGAAAAGGCATTGAGGGAGACCTTTTACTGTGCGGCGACTTCAATGCGCACTGCGAGGTATGGGGAAGTCAGAAAACCAACAAGCGGGGAGACGCCCTCAATCAAATGATAGAAGAGCTCGGACTGGTTGTCGCGAACAACGGTGCGCCTACCTTCTTCAGGCCCCCTCGAACGTATGTGTCCTCGACGTCACAGCACACACACCATCGCTGGAGCTGACTTGGGAAACAGCACCAGATACCAGAGGAAGCGACCACTTCCCCATTCATATCACGATAAAGGGGTGCCAGACGGCCCGAAAGGTGACGCGATCGTGCACGAACTGGGACGTTTTCCGTGCATCCTTGGACCTCACCCAAACAGACATCCCAGAAGCCATCGTTCACGCGCTGCAGGCGGCAACGCGCACGTCCCGTGTCTCGGAATGGCTCCCCAAACCGGACCTTACTTTCCTCAATCTCCAAGCGGCACGTACCAGGGCGCAGAGGAAGTACCGCAGGACAAACAATCCAGCGGATAAGTCCAAGTTCAACAGAATATCAGCCAAGCTGCGAAGACACGCTAAAGCGCTGGTTAGAAATAGATGGAAGCTCATGTGCAAAGACGTCAACGCACCCACCTCCCTCGCGAAGTTGTGGGCGGTACTGGGGGCAATGACCGGGAAACGTCGGACAAGACACGCTTTGCAAGTCCTAGCACTTGCGGCTAACGTAACACTCGTGGATGCAGCAGAGAGACTAGGCGCACTGTACGCCCCCGCAGAAGCGACGGAACGACCGCTGGCACCCGACGCTGCGCCTGGGCCCCTAGATGCCCCCTTTACTGCACCGGAACTCCAAAGCGCCCTCCGGAAGTGTCGTAAGAAGACTGCAGCTGGGCCCGACGGGATCCCTTACCAGGCGCTCACGAACTTAACGAACGATGCACTCGAGGCCTTCCTCACCTGGTTCAACTCCATATGGGACTCTGGCGACGTCCCAGAAGAATGGAAAGTAGCAACGGTTGTTCCACTACTGAAGCCAGGGAAGCCCCCAGACAAAGCTGAGTCTTACCGCCCAATCTCGCTGACCTCGTGCATAAGTAAGCTGTTCGAAAGACATGTGCAGTGGCGCCTTCGGTGGTACCTGGAAGAACGCACGTGTCTCCCGGAGTCCATGACTGGCTTTAGGAGAGGGCTGGCAGCACAAGACAGCATCCTGGACCTCACGAGCGACCTTGAGGAAAACAAGAACAGGCGGAGAAACACGGTGGCAGTCGAAGCCGCTTTTGAGCCTAGTACAAAAGCTGTGATGACCTGACAGCTTTTACCTTGGAAAGAATCCGTTGTAGCCCACACACCTCGGGTAGTGTCAGTTACAAACGGAATGAATGGAAGCGTAACAGCTCCACTTAATGGTGCAGGTTTCATTGATGATTCAGTCGGCCGGCTGTTGAATGACGGTTTTGCCGACCTCGACTGATAGGTGGCGGTGGTTCGACCGGATATGGCGTCAGTGTCATTTCCGCCACGCCTCTTTTCAGCGTAGCACGTTCCGTTTTCTTTCCTTGTGTGTTTGTCTACGTTTCGCAATGCGCGCAAGGAACATAATAGTGGCAGCTGTAGGTTTATTTCTAGATTTTTATTTATTTCCATCCTTACGTAGCAGCCACGCTTGCGAAATGGCTTGACTGGCTAGCAGTTTTGAGATGAACTTCTCCGGAGCAATGTCCGTGTGAAGTGGGTGGAATTCCTACTTGTCGGAAAACTCATAGTACACGACACATTGCATACTGCATACAGAAGAGTACTAAAAGAAGCTATTATCTGGACTTGTGTAAGGTCCGCATCGGCACTTCTTTGTGCTATATATCACAAGGCATTCCTTTTGTTAGCAGTTAGCGATAAGTTATCTGCGTGGGTAAGGTTATTCCTACACTGGCCGTGAAGCGGTTCTGGTGTCTTCGATCGTTTGCTCGGCCTACGAGTCTGCCAGCCTCTTTCGCAACCAAGTAAAACAAATTCAAAACCTGTTGCTCGACCTATGGAAACCAGTTTTGGGAGGTTCCAACAATAAATATTTGTCCTTTTTTTATTGAGTTTCTGACCTTTGTTTTACTCTAGCTCTGACGTTTCGAACACCTGCGCTCTACCAGCTTACAAACGGGGTTGTTGATTCCTTGCCATTGCATCTGCCCCTAACAAAGACAGATGTGGCAAATGGAGTAAACGGCTGATCTTTGAATGGTCTTTCAGAATTCATTTGTAGTGTTCCAGTTCTCTTTGTAATGAAGCATATAAGTGTACTCGTACTAGGCTCTCCAATGAACATTGTGATTTCAAAAATCACAATCTTTTTGTGAACTTTTTAGAAACCTTTTTCAAAAAGTTTTGTCGTGCACAACATTACAATAGTGAATTATTACCCAAAATAAAAAAAAAACAAATATGAGGGATATTGAACAGCCCCCTCCCAACGTTTTTATTCTCTCGTATATTTACCTAATCTTCCTTGGTGTGCTTGCACTGGTTATTGCAACAGCTTTCATTGGACAACTTCAGGGTGTCTAGCGACCGGGAATGGTCGGGGAAATTTTAGTTACTGGGAAAAATCGGGGAATTGTCAGGGATATTGTAAAAACGCGAGCCCATCAGAGAAAATGTGCCGGAAATGCCATCGAGTGTCTTCAGCATAGACTTGAGGACTTGGGGGAAGAAAAATAGGCAATGGATTCTGCTTAGAGCGGAGCGCGGGCTCTGCTCACCCCATGCAGAGTGCTACCCGATGCAAAGGGAACAGCTGACAAATCCAGTCCAAGGCTTGGATTGAATTGAGGGCACGAAACTAGGCTAGATCTAGTTAGAGCTACTAGATTTAGTAACAAATGGGAAATCCGCGGACCCCAATTCAATCTAAGCCGAAAGTATCCGAAAGTGTGCATCTGGGGGCTATGCCGTCATGCTGCCGTTCGGTTATTTATGTGTGTGGTTGAGCGTCGTGCTTTCATCGTGTTTCCGGAAGTGGCCCCTTCACTGACGATGTCGGCGGCAAGAAAGTGCTCGTTTAATCTGGACTTTACGAGCCCAAATATTTCGGAATATGCAAGTTGGGTTAAGCCCATGCAGAATGATCATCAGTGTTCAATGCTTAATGCCTTGTGTTGTAATTATCTTTTATATTTACCCGCCTCTACATTGGTCAGGGAATTTCACCTGAAATTGTCAGGGAAAATCTGGAGAAGTCGGGGAATTTCAAAATATAATTTGCTAGACACCCTGACAACTTTTTTTATAATTGAAGTGTAACGGCAGGTGTAACTGTAGACGCACTTCTTGCAGTCGGGGCTCGCTGATGACTTGCATTTTATGGGGTATACATAAAAAACTTTCAGTTCTTTTTTTTTCTTTTTAAAATGAGCCCTATTGGTCTGAAGCGAAACTGAGACAAACACGATTGAGTGCTTATTGGACTAGCTTTGAGTTGTGTACTGTGGTCACCTATCCATCGGTTTTTATCGCATAACATGACCTATTTCAGATTAATACTCTTTGGAAGTGATGCCCGCTATCCAGAGCCATCTTTAACCGTGTGTTTGAGGAAATGCCGACAATCCTGCGAGCAGCCACTTCTCGTAGTTGGAGTAGGTCTGGTCACGCAAACACTTTCAAGCCTTCAGTCTAGTTACACGCAGTTGATTGCCACTAAAGGCCCGTTCACACACTTGCGCTTGACTTGGACCGACTGAGACAAGACCGGGTTTTAATTAAGCCTCTTGAAACGGCTAACGACCGGATGCGCAGCAATGCAGCCGATCTTGAGCCGTCGAAAAAGGCTTGAAAACCGGTCTTGTCGGACTCAAGCGCAAGTGTGTGAACGGGCCTTCACACATAAATGTGCAAAGCAGCCTTTTGCCTAACATCGTTCACTGACGTGCATTTGCTTGCAACTTTTTAACCCCGTCAGACTCGCCAAACGAGAACGCGAGTGGTCCGCGGCTGAGCAATGGGTCACATCGCTTGAATCTCAAAACGTTAACCTCCAGGGACGTCTGAATCAGGCCCTTCCACAACTCAAGGTAAGGAAAGCGGCCAAACGCTTGTTTTTACGTTAACCGTCGTTTGTCAGCGTGGTCGGCTTGCTGAGTTTTCCGACGGCTTACTTTTTGTTGTGGTGGGAGGTAACTGGCGCTACGTCTACCAAACTTCTGGACTGGCCTTGGTTTGTGTTAACATTTTGGAGCGACAGCCTTGCGTGGAAACCCTGCACGGACCTTAGTCGCTCGTGTTGGCATTGGTCACGGCTCACACGGTAGCATCGTTGTGGTAGAAAATGTCTTGGCAGAGTGCAGCTGTTGATTTGATGCAGTAGTGTGGAGTGGAGGAAGTAAATGGTGTAACACCGTACCCCTCCTCAATGAGTGGAAGGAGTAATTACTCTGGTAACATCCCCCTCCCTCGACATGGAGTAGAGCAGTACGTAGTGTAGTAACATCCCCACTTCACTATTACCTCTACTGTGTAAGGGTGGGGCTGCTCATTGAGGTAGGAACTGTGTATTAGTGCTATTGCACGCTCGTTGCCTTGAACAAAGTATCTAAACCAAGCTATCTTTTTTATGGTCTTAGTTTTCAAGCGTAAGCTATGTGGGAGTATGTGCATGGATGTATATATTCCTCTTTCTGGAATCTTCTTTGCAAATTACGAAGCTCTGTGTAGAAAAATTTTCAGTTTTCTAGACACCGGGTTGTGCAGACATAGATATTGTACATTTCAAGAAAAGCCAAGTCTAACTGCAACTTTTAAATGAAAGAGTACAGTTGCTGACCAGGTGGAAACGGCAGGACTCGTCTTGGTTGGTGACCACAGTCTGTGCCATATCCACGGTCTAGAACGGATGCAAAGCCCTTTAATTTTGTTGTGTTGGTCCACTTTTTAGGATGTGGAGGCAGAGCGGGACGTGATGGCGAAGGAGCTTGACAAGCTCCGCAAAGAGCTGCAGGCGGAATTTCTGCGGAACGTCGAGCTGCGGAACAGGGCCAAGATCCTCTCCAAAGACCTGGATTTCCGGAAGTCCCTCTACGAGAAGGTGAGCATCAGAATGAAACGTCGCAGAGTAAGCGTGCTTCCCAAGGACCTTTCTAGAATTTCCGGACAATAGGGAGCATGTGGAAGGAGGACCCGCAAAAGCTCTTGAAATTTTCTTGCATGTGAATTTAGAAAATTCAGTCTGATCGGCAACTGCGTGAATTCAGTGGGCAAAGTATGCAAAAGGCTGTATTTTCAAAAGCGTTCTGCTGTCTAATGTTAGTGATGTGATGCCATAAAATCCTGTGAAGATACCCTCCTTCCGACGGGTAGCCCATTCGATTTTCCTAGCTAAATATTCATAGTGGAAAAACTCCAACGACCGCACGCGGATCGCGCGGTCGATGCGATTTCCGTTGACAAGAATCTCATCAACTGCGCGATCCGTGGGATTGGTACGCGTGGCAAGCACATTTGTAGTGCGTTTCTTCGTTTTTTGTCTGCAATATGCAGAGATAAACACAAAGACAAGTGTTCATCACGACACCGGTTTCCGTGACGGGCAAGTTTGGAGCAGACTACTGCACGGTCATTGCAGTATGAAACTCAAATCTGCTGCATCCACAATCTACGGCAGTGGTTCTCAAATGAGGGTCCGCGGACCCTTTGGGGTCCGCGAAGCCCTGCCTCCTGGCGATAAAACTTGTCTTTTTTGCAGATTAAGAATAAACCTTCCATTTCTTGGGTGTGTTTTCCCGTGTATACGTCAATAAGAGAAATCCACTTCAGGCTAGCCCTTAGTTACATCCATTTATTAAATCACTATCATAATTAATCAATAACTTTTCCTTCCCCTCACCGCGAATGGGGTCCTCCATCATATCCGGCGATCCACAAGGGGTCCGCGAAACATCAGTGGTTGAGAACCACTGATCTACAGTATCCTTTCCCGTGACAGAGTTTGTAGCGAATTCTCGCGTTTTTATTGCATCGTGAAACGCAAACTTGCCACATCCGTGATTCGTGGTGACGCTTTCCGTGTAGCATGTTTTATAATCCTGGTGTTCGTCGCTAACTTGATAAAATTGCTGTGGCATCCCCAAGATAGCCCACCCCATCTTTCCACAAGTTGTCTCTATTTTGGGTGAACGTCCACAAGGAATTTTTTGGTATTTGATGTATCGGCCAGAGGGGTTCACAAATTAATCGAAGAATGCCTTAATTAAACGGGCGACAGAACAATGCGTTCCATCGGCCGTTCATTCGTACCCAGCTTCTATATGCGCTCAGTTTGCTGGATCACGGAGCGCATACTAGTTCAGTGAAAACACTATCATCGTACCGTGGTACAATTTCAGTTTTGCCCGTGAGTCAAAATTCGTATCTCAACATAAATATTAACAAAAACAATTTTTTTACAAACGTTTTGAGACATGTCCGTCCAAACCAGGTAGAAAAGAAAATTGCCTATGTTTAGTGTCCCTTCAAAAAAGTACTCCGGCAATTTTTTTTTAGCTACCCTAAGTAACTATTTTTGCAATCGCTGGCCTCTACCCTTTCCGGCATGCTATTCAGTGTCGCGAAATTCAGAAAAAATGACCGCATCTCCACGTTCTGAATGATATTGATTGGGATAAAGCTCTGCTGTATGCTGATGATACTGATATTTTTTTATTGCTCATAGTTAGTGCTGAGTTGCGGGTTGCGTTTCGACTTCATTGTTACTGCTTTGTGGTCGGTGAAATGCGGTGCCAGGGGTTCTTCTAGCAGATCAGCTTGGATCCGCTAGAAGCCGTGGGAACGGATCTCCACCGCTTAAGTCAACGGTCCATGTCAGAAAGAGAATATATGGTATGGAACGTAGTTATACACGCATTTGAGCATTTCACCGCAGCGCCCTCTCGTCTATAAACGTTGAGCCAATGCATGCAAAGTTTAACACGATTATATACGCATCTGACCGCAGCGCCCTCCTGTATTGACGTTGAGCTGCTACATGCAACGTTTCATCCATGGCGAACCCCAGCTCTTGTGTTACTACCACATCTCAGAGCCCCCTACTCGTCCCGCAGTCGTGGCCGAGTGGTTATGGTGATGGACTAAAAATCCATTGGGGTTTCCCCACACAGACTCGAATCCTGTAGACTGCGCCAAGATTGTTTTCTTTTTATGTGAGCACAGACGCCGGCCGGACGGACGGACGGAGAAGGCTAGACCCCAAGGAGCTTCGCCCCTAATAGCTATTGTGAAATCGGCAAATGAAAATGACTCCAAAACCAAGATTCAAATGTACCCTCGCTTTTCAATGCCGTGACATTAGAGGAAAGGCAGGCTTGCAGGTTGAGCGGGCAGTATGGGAATTGACTGTGCCCAGCGTTCGTTCTGTGCTGCTGGGCAAAGACTGGAGCCAACTTCCAAAGCATTCCTTTGACACCATGAAACTAATCTGTTGGGAATAGTCTACAGCCCAAAGAGCAAACCCCTGCCTTCCCCTGAGGTCACCTCTTCATTGTGGCCAGTGGACTCGCTTTGAAGGACAAGGTGAGGATGACAATTGTAAGTTCAATAGCAGATTTTTTTTTTATTTTGGCACAATATTTGGGTTACTTTTTCAGTGATCTTTTTTGGCGTGTTTAACGAATTTCCAGGCAAATCTGGCACTACGACGACAATGCCAGAGGACACCTTCAAGGGAACGACATCCATGCCCCCCCACCGCCCCCCCCCCCCCCTAAACCTTCCCTTGCCCTGGCGTGGGTGCCATTGCTCAATGCAGGAGCTCCTGGAGGTGCGCGTGGCCAAGCAGACGGAGACCACGGAGATTGACGGGCGGCTGAGGGAAGACTACGAGCTGCGCCTGGCGGACACGCTGATGAAGCTGCGAGAACTGTACGAGTCGCAGATGCAGCTCGACCGGGAGAAAACGCAGAACATCTACGAGAACAAGATGCGTGACCTGCAGAGACTGCTCGAGCAGAGCTCCAGCGACAGTTCCAGCAAGATGGAGGAGATGCGGGCGTACAAGTCCCGCCTCGAGGGACTGAACTCCAAGATCTCGGAGCTCGAGTCGCAGGTCAGGGACGTCTTCCTTTTTGTGCAGAATTCGTTGGGGTTAGGGTGTTAAGAATAGATTTCGCAGGCTCTATTGTGCAAACAGACCTGGGGTCACAGATTGCATCCAGGGCAAACTTCTAGCACAAAGAAATCGAAATCGCTTTGCACTGAATTCTTCTTTAAATTGAGTTAGGTAATTGGCACGACACGGCATCACTTTCCACACTATGTTTGGCGGGAAGATGGACGTCGGGTCAAATCACGACAATCGTGCGACCTCAGTTTCTCTGCTGAATTTGGAGGAGAAATATATGTTGCGTGTCGAAAATTTGTTCAAATAAATGTTTTGGGGAAATTGGCGTGCTAGTCCTCCGCAGCAGTTTCTCAAGAATTTTTCTCGTCGAGTTTATTGAGCGCGCTACACCTCAGAGTCAGAGCCATGTAGAGTTTCTAACACAGAAACAAATTCTGTGTTGGAAACTCTGCATAGTTGTAGCTCTGAGGTGTACTGCACTCAACGATGTAGAGATGCGGAGAGCGTTATCAGCGGGTGAAGCAGAGGCCGGATTCTCAAAGCGAACTTACGACGAAAAAAATGCGTACTACAAATTTGAGAGAAAATCCGTATTTTCGAAACGAAATTGTCGTAACGTTTGCGCAGGTTACGACAAAATCCTACGACAGCTCCGAAGCTGTCTTACGCCCTTTCTATGATCAAAATAACATGGCCGACAACGTCGCTCAGTTGCTCGGTCGCGACGACCCAACGGACATTTATTTTTCTACCTGCTCTTCTTGCTCGTCCCGACTTCAAGCAGCAAGAAAAAAAATGAAGAAGTACTTGAAACCTACCACGACGAACATGAACGCTGGATCCACAGACACCCGGAAAAGGCAACAAAGACGACGACCCCACCGACCAAGCGAGCTCGGCAGAATATGAAGGCCTAGCAGGCACTCCGACCCGTTCCGGCGCAGCATTGCTCAGACGGTCTTTGGCCAAGACCGTCTGCCCACGACCGGCTGGCTTCCTGAATGGAATATGCCCGCGCGACCCTTGTGGACACTCCCGTTTGATAGCTGAACTAAATTTCAGAGGTCAACCGATTCCCGTTATCATCTCGATCACCTTGTTTTTCGAGGCGGCGGTGACGAACGCTGTCGTCGAAAAGGGACTCCTCGATTCTACCTCCCTGTTGTGTGGTATACAGCTCAAATAAACGCCGTATGGATTACCTTCGCAACACGGTATGTACACTTCCTTATTAGCATGCCATTTTTAACTGTCGAGCTGTATATCAGTTTGTGGGAGCTACGCGATGCCGGTCCAACCTTTCTTTGCCGACTGTCACGTCAGTATCGAGTTGCAATCATAGTAGATCGGTTCCGAAGCGCTTACCGAAACGCAGTCTGAATCCAGCACTTCGATCAAACGCACGCGTCCGCTCAGAGTGTGAACAGGTATTTGCGTGACTCTTGCTGACACTCTCGTAGTTCAAACGTATCTTTTTTAACGTCGGCTCGCTCCTGCATTTCCGAGGCCGCGAGAAACGCCGCGGCGGTTTGTTTCCTTCTACGTCGCTTTGCAAACGACTGGCACGGGGCTTTTACCAACGATGACAGTTGTGTTGGCTTCGTAGCGATCGAGTTTGTAGCAGTCAACGAAGCGTTTAAATCGTGTTAGCGTCGATATACCACTGCACGGACACGAACCCCAGACAAGCGGAGGTGGAAAGGTCGCCCGTGTTTATGAGAATCAGCTTGAACACTACACATTTACACACAGACAGGACAGGACGTACACAGAGCAGTCTATCAACGAGTGGTTAGCCTGTGTTTGTTATAAACAATCCAAGTGCTCCGAACTGTGCCTAGCTCTCTAATTGGTTGTTCGTTTTGCCGAAGACGCCGTTGCCATAGCAACAGCACCTGAAGTCATCGTTTCTCCGTAAGAGGTCGTAACTTTCCTCCTCTCACTTAAGAACGCGTTTGTGAATACAGTTCTCGCCTCATCTTACGATGATCGTAACTTTACGAACTTCGTAGCTAAGTTGTCGTAGGTAAGAGGTTTTTTATGAATCTGGCCTCAGATGAGCTGCACTCGTCCTGAACAGTTTGGAGGACAACTCCGGGGTGACGGGTTAGGCTCGTACAAAATGGTCGAGTGTGGACAGTGCGCATACATGGGAACCAGGTCCAACTAGCCCCCCCCCCCCCCCCCCCCAATTGATCAAGATCAATAGGGGGGGGGGGGAGACTAGTTGGCTGAACATCTAGACTTTGAGTTAACAAGCGCAAATGACTAAGGGAAGGGGACAGGACAGAGTGCTCACTTACAACTGTCGATATTATAGAGCGTGTTGAGAAAGACAAGGTGAAAGTGAAAAATAATAGAAAGTTAGAAATAAACTCTGAGCTGCTATTAAGACAAAATAATTAGCTTTAAAAATCGAAATAAACATTTTTTTAAGAATATACTTTAAAAAAATTGGAATGGCATGGATACTGAGAGTAGCATATCCCATGTCGGCGCGCTACAGTCCACGCCAGGCGTCATGATTGCCTTCAAGATAGACTTTCTAGCCGCACAGTGAATAAACTGCTCATGACGCCTGGCACGGACTGTAGCGCGCATTTTCTTCTTCTCCTCTGGGTGCCGACATGGGATACGGTGCTCTCGGCATCCATGTCATTACAACTAAATATTTTCTCTTAGTGGCAGCTGAGAGTTTATTTCTATCTTTCTCTTCTCCTTTTTCACTTCCACCTTGTTTTCCCCTACATGCTCTATTAAACTGACAGTTGTCAGTAAGCCCACCGTCCTGTCCCTTTCTTCTCAGTCGTTTGCGCTTGTTACCAAGTCTAGAGTTGATGCCCAACATTTTCGGTACTCAAAGACAGTTCAGGTGCGGTGCCTCGACCAAGTCTCCAACCGGTGTTTTAACAACGTCCTTACAAATGACCTCAATTTCCACGCAATGACTCGTAGAAGTTTCGTCGCCCTCCACGGTCGTGGCGGTGTCGCAGCAATCGAAGTGGCAGACTCCTGCTGTGCAGCAGGTCGCTTTCCCGTTCTTCAGTTCACGGAAGCTTGGCAGGGGCGGCACAGCCGCGCCATTTGGATACAATCACAATTTCCTGCGCCTGGCGGTGCCAAAAGGCTGAAATCGGCCGTAATTGTGCCGCGCTGCTCCGAAGATTACGGCGACGCTACGTTTAGCGGATGGCGAAACCTCAGTCGACCACCTTGGCTATTTCGTTGCCAGGTGCTGCAAGACGCCACCCGATTCCTTGGTTCAGCCATATATGTCAATCCATCCATCCGATGGATTCGATGTATCATACATCCTAGCCATCGTACTGCTGCGTCATACATTGTACAGTCGGGGACAAAAATCCCCAGGACGCGCGAGCTGCGACTGAAACGTATTGCTCTGCCATCTGCCGGCGGACCGCCTGGTTTCGAGATCACAGAAAAGCGCATGCGCGTCCTACTGAGTCTGCAAGCATGTGTGTTTTTCCGCTTTTCTGCGGCGCGGCGCCTAACTCGGAATCGGGCGCGTGGTACCGCTTCGGAGATAGCGCTTGCGGCTGACGAGCGTCTGCTACACATTCCAAAACTGGAAATACCGCCTGCGGCATTGTGCTGCATTTCGCCGTGGCAGCGCATCTTGCTTTATAACCAGCTGGGCTTATCGTTCAGTTGAGCAGCCGTGACGCCCTGCTTCATAGTTGCCATGTCAGTAAGCGCGGTGAGCGCTATCTCCGAGGCGGTCCCACGCGCCCGATTCCGAGTTAGGCGCCGCGACGCAGAAAAGCGGCAAAACACACATGCTTGCAGGCACAGTAGGACGCGCATGCGCTTTTGTGTGATCTCGAAACCAGGCGACCCGCCGGCAGATGGCAGAGCGATGCGTTATAGTCGCAGCTCGCGCGTCCTGGGAACTTTTGCCCCCCACTGGACATGTACATTTATATTGTACGTATACAATGTAGCATCTAAAATTTGTTGCCGAGTCTTGCCCCTTCGGTTTTAATTAAATTTTTTTCTAAAATAAATTTCTTTGTATGTGCGATTTGAGATATATTTTGCACTAAATTTTAATGCAATTATTTCCAAGACTTGTAGTACCAACCTCATTGGTTTAAGTTGAACTCGTGTACAACTGGCCGAGATGCTTTGTTAAAATTTAATTTAATTTTATTACCTTAAAGGGCAACTGAAAATAAAGTTTTTTGTTGTTCTTTTTCTAAGAAGTTGTGCAAAGATTTTAACGTTGAAAGAATTGGCATCTCTTGCTTTTCACATTGGTCATCTTGTCTCAAAGAACGGAAAACACACCTCCTTCCTTCGAAATGTTGCGATTCCGCCGCGTAATCGAGAGGTAAAAATTAAAATATCCCGCGACCTGCAGCCGCGAGCGGTGGCTATGAGAAACGCGTTGCCTGACGTGAATGGGGTGTCATTTAGAAAGATCGCAAGTTGTGCGAATACCTGCTTGATAAAAATCACTTTTTTATAAATCTTGTTGTTTCAACATGAATATAAATGTGTCAAAAACCTGGTATCATCGACAAATCTTTTATTATACGGAGTTTTAGTGGCGCCATCTATCCTAGGTCCACAAAACCGTCAGCTCTATCTGCTACCGCGAACAGCCGCAAGAAGCCGGAGGGGGACAGAACCGGAAGGGAATGGCCGGACCCCGATGAAACTTTCCTCCTTTCACCATATTGTTCGCGTTGCGCTGGCTGCGCCCGCCAGCACGTAGTCACGCGGTCGCGAGCGGATGAGTTATCACTGCCCACAGATGGCTCTAAAGAGGAAGCTTCACCGGAACCCCGCGTAAAACCTATTGACGTCACAGCGCACGTGATTAGGAAGATGGTGAAGGAGTTGAGAGGTGCCGAAAACCTCAATCTTTGTCCATTTTTAAAATAAAAAATAGGACATGCAGGCAAAATCGGTTTTTCTTCGTTACTGCAGACAGGTCAAGACACCAACTCCCAAATTATTTAAGCAAAGCACTGGAACTGTCGCAGAGCTCCTTTAAATAAAATTATAACATGCCTGTGAAAAATTTTTTTTTAATTTTCTTTAGTGCAATATCGACGGTGCGAGATGCGATTTAGTTGGTAGTCACCTTGTTTCCACTCGTTTGTTCTCGGCATTTCGAGCGTGTGGAGGAGAAGTGGATCGGCTTGACCATCACGTTAAGGTGGAGAGAGTGAATGACCATTTCATGATGTCGTGGACTTCGCACGCTGTTGTGACCGAGAAGCTCCCCAGGCCAGGGCAGGAATCGCAGGACGACTCTTGGTAGGAAGATTGGGAAGAGACCGTGACTTGAGTCTTCCCGCCGCAGAACCTGTCCCTGACGGCCCGTGTGCGAGACCTGGAGCGTCTGCTGGACCAGGAGCGGGAGTGGCAGGGCCGGGCCCTGATGGCCAAGGAGGAAGAGATCTCCCGGTTGCGGGCGGAGATCGAGGACCAGCTGCGGGAGTACCAGAACCTGCTGGACATCAAGGTGGCTCTGGACCTCAAGACTGCCGCGTACCGCAAGCTCCTGGAGGGCGAAGAGTCCCGGCTGCACATTACGCCCAGTGAGTCCGTAGAGTTGATGTGAGAATCTCGGGGTGGGGGTTCGCGATGGGAGCAGAACGCGGCGAATTGCGTAAGCGCTGGAGTAAGTAATCCCGAGTGAAATGAGAAAAAAAGCTACAGAAGGGCGGAATACGAGAGCAGACAATAGGTTGGCCGGGCTTTTGCTAGTACAATCGTTAGGGCGCTTGTAAACTTTTTGTTGTATAGAATGTCATACGTCCGTGTTTTTCTTTGTGCAAGTACGAAACAAACCTGAAGTAGGTGCAGATCTTGCAACTGATGCTTTTTTGCTTCTTTGTCTGAAAGCATTGCCAGTGATCTGGGCCCTTGGGAAACAGCCATTCCAAACCGGCCCAAATGCATGCGACGTTTCCCCGTGGAAAATTATATTAACTCTTAAAAATGATCTAGAGGAAAGGGTTCCATGCATTTCGGCCACTTTGGAATGTGTTGGTCCCGATAAGGCCACGTTGCTGGTGTCGCTTTGTTACACACAAAGAACTTCTTCAAAATGAGCAGGGAAACCTCGCCCGTCGTGGTTCTCTTTACGCAATGCGTAAAAATGATGTTGGCGATCCTTTGGGAGCAACTCCGACTCGTCGCAGCGAAAGAAACTCGCCTAACCTATTGCCGTATTTTTTTTCCCACTTTTTAATCGCCCTTGCGGAGACTCTTTCCACGCACCGCACCACCACCACCACCCAGAAGACAAGGCTTGCACATTACGTTGTCTGCTCTTTTCACGGAAGATCCTGGCACGGGATTGTAGGCGCACACGTGCGATCGCCGGTTTTCCTTTTTTTTTTCTTAGAATCAAAAGTGCTGTCGTCAAAACTGCTAGTGTAGGGGGCACATATTTGGGAACGCAACGTGAACTGTAAAACGCAAAGACCACTAGCGTCCGTAAAAAGTAAACTGCGAAAAAGCAGCATTGTCGTGGTGGTTCCGACGATATTGCTCAGCGCGCATTAACGGCGCAAAACCAAACTCCATACAGAGGACGCTGCCTTTAATTTTTTTTGCGCCTCCTTTCTTGTACGCAATGAGACTCCTCGCTTTTATGCCCCTCCCCTTTCGTGCGAAGGGATGGATTTTGTCAGACTCGCTCGTCGTGTAGCGCAGTCAAAGGCGGGCAATGGAGGCGAGCGACGCGTTAACCGTGTCGCACACACGAGATACACCGTGCGAGATGCGAACGATATTTCGTTTCTCTCAGGCGCATCTACCAGCGGGGCTGAGATGTACACCAGTCCGCTGCTCCGAGGCGCCAAGCGCAGGCGGACCTTCTCCCACCGGGAGGAGCAGTCAAACTTCGACGTCCAGGTCTCCGCATCCGCCAAGGGGGACCTGGAGATCTCGGACCACTGCCCGAACGGAAAATACGTCATCGTAAAGAACAAGGGCACGAAGGTTGGTAAACGTCGCCCTCTTCTGCCACCTAAAGCCCCCTAGACGTCTCCTGGGTAAGGCCGTGGTGCCGAATTTTCGACGTCTTCTGAAGGGGCAAACGCGGGGGCATAGGGTGGACCCAAGTGCTGCGACGGCGTTTAGCCGACGGTCAAGTTCTCGTCGATTAAAGACAAGTCTTCATCAGACGCTGATGTGGCACTTGATCAATCAATGCCCCGTGTTGCCTCTTTAGGCGGCGTTTAGAATTAATAACTGCAGCCTTGTTATCTAGGAGCTGTAAGGCCAATGCTTGGAAGCCTGTGACATGAAAGGGAAATCATGTTTGAATTGCACAAAGCCTAACACCGTCTTGTCGGAAGTCGGAACACAACCAAGGGCTGAAATAATCTCAAGCGGATGTGCTCGGAAGTGTGAGGTCACAGCACATTTGACGGCGACACCGCGGAGGTGCCAATTGTTTGCTCGAAAAAACGCCAAAACATAGGGCCAAAACGACGGGGCTCGCACCATGACGCGAGCCCTGTCAAACAGGACCGGTCCGGGTTTCCTTGTTCTCCAGTGCCTATTCAACGCCTGCGGAGAGCGGGGCAACTGAAACGGTTAGGTTCTGATCCGTTGCCACCACAAGTGGCGAAACTCGCAAACACGCCGTCAAGAAAAACGCGACATCACTAACGCAGAGGGGCTCGTTACAAACCTGATCCTTTTAGTTGCCCCCGCAGGAGTTGCATAGGTGCGAGAGTAAAGGAAAATCCGGTTCAGCAAAGTTTCACAGGATTTGTGCGCTTGTAGCTTGCCTGAGTACTTTCGCGGAGCGGTGCTGCTTTTAATTTCAGAGTGACGTGACGGCATTCGGTTTAATTTTTCTTCAATAATATGTTGGTGCTTTAAGAGCAAAAAATTGGTGTCTCTGGTCTGGCACAAACGTGGTTGACATTTCGACAATAAAATAGGCGCTCGAATATCGTCGCGCTATGTACTTGAAGCCGCTTGATATACCCTATTGGCTCGTGGCATAGCGACATTAGGACTTCAGGTAAAACAAAGTTTAACACATAGTTGATTTCTTCTGCATTCTTTCCCAAGCTAAAGTAATCGTCGTGTTCGTATGTCTATACAGTGGGACGTAGTCGCTCCGTAGACAGAAAATTTAGCCAGTGCAGTACGGCCACCAGCCTGGTGTTTTTTAACGTGCATCACGCAGTAGTGACACAAGGCTGCACGCCGGTATGATGCTCATTCACATTAGAACGGACAAGAGTGGATTGAGCACGTGATCCTTGAGCTCTGCGGCACGAATTTTCGTTGCACAAGCTGCAGTGCTTTCATACTCTATGCTACTGTTTCCCTGCCCCTCTCCTAAGAAGCAGGGGCATTGTTATCTGTAGATTGTGTTGTCGTTTACTTTCAGTGTTTGAAATTCCATTTCTATTTTCGTTTGCGTTGCTCGCAGACGTCTGCAACGATTGAACACATTCGCAGTTAGCTTCAATAAGGCAAAGTTTTTTCTCGAATCTCGACAAATTGGAGCAGCCTGGTATGGGTGGTGGAAATAAAACAGACGCTTCACTCTCGGTTAACTGCGAAAACGGAGTACATTCCACAGCATTTTAACATCTCTAAGTGAAATAAAAACCTGTGCAAGTTTCCGGAGAACAATTTGGTGCTCGACTTTGCTTTTCGAATTGCGGCACAAGATTGCCAGCTCAGCTGGCCACTGGGTTTGCGAGAAATATTTGGGATGCTCTCCTTTTCGGGCTCGAAACTCCAAGGAACAGGCTCCACTCCCCGTAAGCGACGGTCGAACCGCGCGTTAGCTGATCCTTGCAAGTGCGCCTTCGATATATATATATATATATATATATATATATATATATATATTTTTAGGAGATTCCATTGGCTGGCTGGCGGATCCACCGCAAGTCCGGCAACGATGAGTTCACCTTCCGGTTCCACCGGACCCACGTCATCCAACCGGGAACCACCATCACGGTGCGTTGCAGTTCTTGAATTGTTTTTTTTCGTCGAAGGCACTGGTTCCATTTGTTTCATAAAAGTAGAACGAGGCTTTCGTCAGTTCAAACTTAGTCTTTCATACAGGGACTGGCGTAAATACCCCCTGGCTTGCTCTTTGATGGGCGACATTTTTCGAAGATGTGCTCAGTTTTTCTTTAAGTCCGACCACAGGCTGCGCTACCGTCCTACAGTGTCGGTTGAGCAGCGCCCGAAGCGCGTCGTCCCTGCCCTTTTTGCCTTTGCGCATCTGCCATCGTCGGCTACACCAATCGCGTGCAGTGGATGCAACGAGGTCCCACCTTTTTTTTATGTTTGCGATTGGTTAAGTTTGTGATGGCGTATCCACAAAGACGAGCGGTGTAACGGCGCGGTTTTGGCTCTGCTCGATTGTCTTCGTCGAATCGTCACGTCGGCTGTGGTAGGATTTGCAATGAAACGGTGCATACAGTGGTCTCGCGATAATTCAAGCTAGAAATTTTCGTACTCACTTTTATTTCGGACAAATTTAAATATTTTGCTTTTCCCGCTATGTTTTCGATGCATTTTTAAGCTGCTTAATTCAAGTGGAGCTTTCGCTTAATTCGTGCCATTCGTTCATCGGGAGCGGGCCTGGCCCCGTTGAGGGCACTCCTTGCCAAGCACCCGTGTGCTGCGGAAAAGCAGTACCCGCGAAGCTCGCGGGCATTGGTTTTCCGCTGTACGCGGATGTTCGGCGGGGAGCGCAGGCATTACAGTCCTGACAATCTGCTTTTATAAATCGTGTTTATTTATTTATTTATTTATTTTTGTGGAGGATTGAGAATAAACAAAGAATATTTGTGTCTATCGCGCTGATTTATAAATTTGCTCGGTGAGGATGGCTGGGCGTCTCTTTGGGGTTAATTTTGCGTCAAATCTGTCGTTTTCTTTTGCCACCCATATGTCGGCACTGGACTTTCTGAGGCCATGGTTCACGGATATAGTTACATTAAAACTAACAAAGCATAGAAGGGGACAAGTGAAGGTTGGGAGCAACCTTCACGAGTTCAGCTGAATTTTCGTTTAAGCATGGTAAAACGGTAGTAAAAGGTAGTGATGGGCCAAACTTTTGCCGAATCGAAAGTTCGGTGCCGAATTTTCGATTCGATACATTGTAATTAGGCTTAGCGTTGATATTTAGTTTTTCTTGGCAAAAAAAGTGTTTTTTTTAACTTAAAAACGACACCGATACAATTACCTTGTAGAATGTCATCTTATTTAGTAATAACTGGGCTTATATGCATTACATGTTGTATTTGTGTGTTTACTGGCAATTTTAGTGACTCATTGCAGGAGTGGCGTGACAGGAAGGTTGGGTAGAAGCGAGCGTGGCGCAGTCACGAATCACGCTACGAGTTTCGGTTTTAAGGTATCATCAGCGCAGGCCGGCGTGTGTGTGCACATTGCTAAAATGAAGGCAATAACGCTGCGGTCTTGCTTTCTCTGGGAGCCACCGTTTTGTGCGGGAAAACGAATGCAACGGTTGCTGAGTCACTTGGAGTCGGCTTTGCATGAAAGTGTGCGTCCCATATTCACAACGTCTCGTTTTTAACCTTTAAAATACCGGTTTCTGGTGTTTAGGAATACACGAACGTTTCGGAAGATGGGAAGAGTGAATGTCAGATGTGCAACGTCGAGCATTATAGTTCTGTGTTTAGTTTTATGCAGATACATGAAAATTGCGAAATAACACTACTTGAAGAAACAATACTTTGTTTTGCAACACACTAATCCTGAGCCGAAAAAAGAATTGTTATAATCGCGAGGAGTGCTTTAAAGTAATTGTGGGACAATGTCTCTATGTTTCAGAATGCACGGCATCATTCGTCACTTGCGCAGTGGACTGCGTAAATTACTGGTCGATCTTCTATTCTTGAGGCAGAAAATATTGAAGAGGACCACACTCGGTCACAAACGCACAGTTACCGTGTTGCCTACCCCACACCGCCCCGTAACCGCTGGTTGTACTACACTCCACGATGGTAACCGCACGACTGCACAGCGTCCATTTGCAATCCAAGGCTCCGTCGCGTTCTCGCGCGTGCGCAGACATTTTCCGAAGTTTTGCCGAATCTTTGCCGAACTTTGCCGAATCTGAAGTTGAGCAGATTCGGTCCATCACTAGTAAATGGCTCGAAGAAACTATCCGATAATCGGTTAGAAATTATTCTGCCAAAACCGCTATTGGCTTTGAGCTTGAGCAATTCTTTATGCGTGTGCCTGCTTGATATTGGCCTGGGTCGAGAAAAGTAAAATCTGTTTGGTATGTGTAGCTATTCCTATAGCAAATTGCTACTTTGCTTTGTATCATAAGCCCATAGTGCTGGTAGTGGAAATTGAAGTATCAATAGAAACCCTACCATAACATTTTTTTCGTCCTAGTAAACAGACTAGGCAGACACCGTAAATCCCAGGGCGAGGGGAAGACTGGCCAAGGAAGACCGGACGAAAGACAAACAAAAAACTTGGGAGTTTAGTGTGTCCTCTGTCCGTCCTTTCCCTCGCACCAGGATTTATTATGCCCTTCTCAAAAAAGCTGAAGCGCCTTAAAAAAACAGTTTGGAGCGGTCTTCTACTATAGCTTTTTGTCCCATGAATTCAGTCATCGCGCTTTTGGACTGAAGTAAACGTAAACCTCGTGTATTTTGAAATGTGTGTGCAGCGATTGCCGAAGGGCATGCGGCGAGCCTTGCCGCCAGCTGTTATCCGTCGAAGACATTGCGACGTTATAGTCGTCCTCCCCGCACAGTGCCGAGCAGAATCGTTTGACCGATGACGTCACTTTTGTTAGTCTCGCAGCGAGAACTGTTACTTGCCACCACTTGAAATAACGTCCGTTGTTTATGGCAATGTAGGACGTCCGTCACCAGTGTTGCAAAATCTTCAAAAAAGATTGCTCACCGCCTACGGGCATCAAACCCGGGTTCGCTCCGTGCGGAGTTGTTGATGCCACAACATCAACAACCCGCTCTATACCGGAGGCTTTTGTAGCACCCACCGCACGTGCTCTCTGGATAAGAAAAAAAATAGCCGATAACAGAAGGCCGTTGTAGCACTGTCAATGCCAAGAGCTCGTGCAGGGGAAAGCGATTTTACGCTATCCGGAACAAAAGGATACGAGCGTTTTTCAAAACAAAATAATCGTATGCCTACTTCGTTTTGTACGCTTTTGTTCACGCACCCCACGGTGTGTGAACGCAACGCCGGTGCCCGACAACTTCGCCATGTCGTTTCGTGGCTGTCGCTGCGACTCTACTGTGGATCAGCGCGGGATTCCTGAATTTTTTTCTATCCACCTTCACGCTCTCCTGCTCTCGGCATGCAACGACGGGCAGGGCTACGTCGAAATTTTAATTAGCGATTTTGACACTCCTTGTAATAAGATCGAAAGAAAACTTGGACATAATTTTTAAAATGCCTACATTAAAACATTCATTTTTTTGTTTTTCTTCTCTTAAAGAACTGTTTTTAGCTTCTCTTTCAACCAGCTTGCCCACATTCTTGCTTTAGTATACCTCCTTTGCGGTGAGATGACCACGACTCATCCGAAGTTGGGATGCTGTGCAGGTATGGAGCTCCGACGCCGGTGCAGCACACAGCCCTCCGTCGGACCTGGTCATGCGCAACCAGCAGTGGCCCCACGTTGAACAGATGCGCACAGCCTTGCTCAGCGCTGATGGGGAGGAGGTGAGCGCCTTCGGTTTAGTGTTTTGCCATTGTAGATGGGCTGCACTATAGGTGTAATTTTCTTGTGAAGTTGCTCGTTCAGTTACCACCTTTGATAGGCCTCCTCCATCTGTTCGAAAACGAGCCAGTAAAGTTAAACTAATTCAAGTCATCTAGAGCTTTCTTTAGAAAAGCCTATGTATTTCCCGCACGTTGATATGGTGTGAAAACCTGTTAAGCAGCTTTTTGCCTTGTCATTCATATACTTTTAAACCCTTAATGTTTGGGAGCCTCTAATTTTTGCGAAATACGTGAATTGTAAAATTGGTTTTAGTGGTTTTAGTTTAGTGGTTTCTATAGGTAAATTCCAGCCTTAAGAAATCGCGAAATTTAATGGTCGCGAATATGACCCCGCAGTCCAATTTTCGAAAAGTCAGGGCCGCAAAAATAAAGGGTTTCACGGTACCAGAAGGGAAAATAGTTATTCATAAGACACTTGCATGTAAGATATCATCGATGTGTGAAATGAAAGGGTACAAGCTTTGCTTTTCCCTTTGAATTGCGGTATTGTGTCCTTTTTTGGTGAACACTGCTTGATTTATCTTTGATTCGACACCAATAGTAACCATTGGCACGTGTTCATGCTGTGTCTTTCTACAGTCGGCATGTAGTTCAGAAGTGGCTTTTACAATGAGCTCTTCTCGACATTTCTATTGCCGTGTCTGGTTGCTCTTCTGAGGGGCTGATGCTTGCTGTGATTCTGTCTATCTCCATATAGTGCTTTAAAACTTTTCTAGTTGTCCCTGGGCTCTATTTGCAGGGGCGGGACAGCTGCACCAATTGTGCCATTTTGATACATTCGAATTTCCTGCGCCTAGCGGCACCAAAAGCGTGAAACTGACTAACTACGCTACGCTCTCCAACAAATCATGGTGGCGCTAGATTTAGCAGAAAGTGAACTCTGTCGACAACCTTGGCTATTTCATATACCAGGTGGCGCAAGCTGCTGCCAGATTCCTTGGTTGAGCCGTATCTGTCCATTTATCCATCCATCCAATGGATTCAATGTACACATCCATAAATCTTAACCATCGTGTCGTTGCATCATACATCATAGATGCTATGGTGTATGGTGCATGTAGCATTATTGATCGAGAGTCGTGCCACTTTAGTTTTAATAAAAATTTGTTCCCAGAATAAAAAAAAATCTCCCAGTACAATTTCAGGTATTGCACAGTAAAGTTATATTCACATGTAGTCTAGCGACTGGGAAAACCGGGATTGTCAGGGAAATTTTAATTACCAGGACAACTCGGGGAATTGTTGGGAATGCTGTAAAAAAATGTGAGCCCAGTCAAGGAAAACGAGCCGGAAACGCCATTGAGTGCCCTGAGCAGACTTGAAGACTTGGGTGCAGAAAAATGGGCAATAAAGTCTGCTTAGAGCGGAGCACGGCCTCTGCTCACCCGATATAGAGTGTGCTACCCGATGCAAAGAGAACAGCCGTCAAACCCAGTCGAAGCGTTGGATTGGGTTGGATTATATTAAGGGCACGACACTAGGCTAAATCCAGTTGGAGTTACTCGATTTAGTAACAAATGGGAAAGCCACAGACCCCAATATAATCCAAGCTGGAGGTATCCAAAA
This sequence comes from Ixodes scapularis, assembly GCF_016920785.2. Taxonomy (NCBI): domain Eukaryota; kingdom Metazoa; phylum Arthropoda; class Arachnida; order Ixodida; family Ixodidae; genus Ixodes; species Ixodes scapularis. The sequence continues at coordinate 450,023 of NW_024609920.1, forward strand.
GTGTCCATTTGGCGGCCGTGCTGCCGTTCTGTTAGTAACAAGGCGTGTGTGGTTGAGCATCGTGTTTTCATCGTGTTTCTGGAAGTGGGCTCTTCACTGACGATGTCCGCGGCAAGAAGGGGCTCATTTATTCCAGACAGGACGAACCCAAATATTTTTTAATATGAAGGTTGGATTAAGCCCATGCAAAATGATCCTCTCAATGCTCAATACCTTGTGTTGTAATGGTCCTATATATTTAATCGCCTCTACAGTGGTCTGAAAATTTCACCTAAATTTGTCTGGGAAAACCTGAAAAAGTCAAGGAATTTCAAAATCATTAGCTAGACACCCTGTATTGAATACTTCCCAGCACTTGCAGTAAAACCTAGTTTATGTTCCAGCAAAGTGAAATGCTGCAAATAAAACTGCTATAGTTCTTAAAAACCTCCCTGTCAGCACCTGTGCACGCGATTCTGCATTTAGGGGATGAGCTTTCGTAGGTGTACTCACGGTCGTTCACATGCGGCGGTCACCTTGCGGAGCGGCTTCTTTGCTGCGGTAATCCTATGGAAATGACCCTCGAAGTTCGTATGTTGTCATGTTGAAGCTCTCGGCCGCATTGAAGCTCTCGGCCGCATTGAAGCTCTCGGCCGCATTGAAGCTCGCGGCCGCATTGAAGCTCTCGGCCGCATTGAAGCTCTCGGCCGCATTGAAGCTCTCGGCCGCATTGAAGCTCTCGGCCGCATTGAAGCTCTCGGCCGCATTGAAGCTCTCGGCCGCATTGAAGCTCTCGGCCGCAGTCCCGTTGCTCGGCCGCAGTCCCGTTGCTCGGGCACTATACGAATGACACACTCCGCTGCACACATTTTGAAAATTACCTGCAGGCAGGCCTCGGGCACATTCAAAGCACCTTTAACACATATGCATGCTTCGAACGTTTCTGCAGACAGTTTTTGTATGACCCATGTGACGAGGCAGTGCATTGTTTGCAAAGTCTAATTTAGAGCGCAGCTCTTAGAGGCCCGTTCCCGGCTTGAGCGGCGTCGCAGTCGGCGTAACCGCGCGGTGCATCATGGGAAATGTCCCATAATGCACCGCGCGAGCCCCCCACCGGGGTCACGTGACTTCGTGGGGGGCACGTGACCCCCCCCGAGGTCACGTGACTCCCCTGAGGTCACGTGACCCCCGCCGATGTCGCGTGACCCCCGATGACGTCATCGACACTGATGACGTCACCGGCATCCCCATGGTCATCGTCATCATCACTGATGACGTCATCATCAGTGATGATGACGATGACGATGCGGATGCCGGTGACATCATCAGTGATGATGACGATGTGGATGCCAGTGACGTCATTAGTGATGATGACGTCATCAATGTTGATGACGTCATCAGTGACGATGACGATGTGGATGCCGGTGACGTCATCAGTGATGATGACGTCATCAGTGATGATGACGTCATCAGTGATGATGACTTCATCAATGATGATGACGTCATCAATGATGATAACGATGACGATGCGGATGCCGGTGACGTCATCAGTGATGATGACGATGACGATGTGGATGCCGGTAACGTTACCGATATCCACATCGTCATCATCACTGATGACGTCATCAGTGACGTCACTGATGTCGTCACCGGCATCCGCATCGTCATCGTCATCATCACTGATGACGTCGTCAGCGACGTCACTGATGACGTCACCGACATTCGCATCGTCATCGTCATCATCACTGGTGAAGTCATCTGTGATGTCACTAATGACGTCATCGGTACCCGCATCGTCATCGTCACTGATGACATCATCAGTGACGTCATTGAGGACATCATCGGCATTGGGGGTCACGTGACCCCCCAAGGTCACGTGACCCCCTAATTAGTCCAACCCCCCCCCCAGCGCCCCTCCCCCCTCCTCCTCAAGAGCTGCGCTCTAATTCGGTGTTACAGGGAGTTGTAAGCGGCTTTCACTTTTTTATCATGAATTAGCAGTGTAACCGGAACTCTAGCGCTTCTGCGCCATGTTACGGCTGACGAGTTGATGCTCACTTTCGTTGCGCCCCCAGGTGGCCTTTCGGGAAAACCGGCGGCGTCAGTTCAGGCGCCGGCACGGGAGGATATTCGACGGGGCGTGAGCCCCTTTTCCAAGAGCACGTGAGTACCTCTTCTTTCCTTCGGTTTCTTCAATGGGGCATGACTTCTTAATCTATGCAGGAAAGAAAAATTAATTAAAACAATTGGAAACTTTTTCTAAGAGCATATATATATTTAAACTGGGTTCTGCAAGGGTTTGCCGAGAGTGCCCCAGCAAGTTTGAATTCCGGTCGGGGTGGTTCCATTTTGAAAGCTTCTCCCGGTGATCGAAATTAATCCTCAATTCTCCGCAGGGGCGTTACAGATACCCTTTGTTGGTACAGCAGGTGAAAGCGCGCCAGGAAATTGTTCTCCATTTTAAGACTTGTTTTGGCAGAACTAAGCAACTAATTGACGCGTGACAATGAGGTGAACGCTCGCTTATATATGTATTGTTTACATTGTAGGCGTGTTTACTGCTTCATCGCATTCCAGGGGCACTAAATCATGTTCCGCGATAGCCTATGACCACTACCTCAATCTATGGGCTCTAAGCGTGCTAAGAAACGAAGCATCACATCCATGCGTGGCGATTCCTCTAATGAGATCGGTATTAAAGGTTGATTACCCTGGAACTATCACCAACACCAGAGGCCGCCGTCGGACAGGCGCTTATTTTTTTCCGACTGTGCCCTCCGGCGTGTGATAGTTCTGAGATAATTGACCTTTGATACCTATTTTAATTTTTTTTAATCTGCTACACATAAATGTAATTTATTGTTAAGTAAGTTTACTGCTTGTAGATTGAATTGGCACCTAGACTACCGTAGAAAGTGGTTTAGCGCCCCTTTAATGCCAGAACCAATAGGGGTTCATCAAGTTTAGAATGTTTGATACGCCCAGTTTTGGAGGAATAAAGCAACACCACCTATAGTGTTCAAAGCCCGTGTGCTAGTATTTCGACGTTGCAGCGAGCTATTGCTCGGGTCTAGTTGCCGAGCGGGCGCTATCCGGGCGCGATAACTTTGCGTGGACTTAATCCAAGGAGGCTGTTGGCAGGCCTTGATTATTTTGGTTCGTGCTGTCTAAACTGGCATTTCGGTCTCCGCAGCAGCGGACTTGCACGCCTCTGGCGGTTGAGAGCATTCTAGTCTCCCGAACGCCGGACGGGGCTCTTTTCTCTTCGTTGACTTTTATTAATTGGAAGTTTGTATCTTTCGGACTGTTTCAGCAGCCCCCTCGAAATTCGGATTAACGAGCTTTTACTGTAATAGACCGATCTGGCCGGACAGTATGACTTCACTGCATCGAGTGAACTTTGTCAGCACAGACGACAGCTTCTCCGGAACTCTGCCCGTGCGCAGCGTTGAGACGGCGCGAGCCCTCCCCTGCACCGCCGTCTGCCTCCCGCCAACTAAAGTTCTAACGGCGTCGTGCATGTGCCGAACACTTGGAGAGATCGGTCGTTAGGGTTGTCCTTGTTGTGAAAACGCATTGGTGTTGCGAAGGCTCATTGCACGCCGTGAAATTCACGAACTTTGTAGGGCCTGTCATACCCGACCCTCATCGTCAAACGAAGGTTAGCTGCATTAATTAGAGCAGATGCTTCTTTTTTTGTCTTCAAGATTTTGCTTTTGCGAAAGCTTTGAATAAGCCATATTCTGCATTTCTTGGGCTGCGAGTGGATATGGTGTTGGTGTTGGTGCAGCGATGTTGGACATAGTGCATAGCAACATGTTTTATACTTTTTGATTGCTCTAATATGCATGAGAGCTTGCATTTCTTGTCGGTAGGTGTTACTTTGGCCCATGTTCTGCCGGCGCTTTGCTTCCGGTTATATACTGCCACCATCCCAGGAATACCAAGGAACTCTACTCATGGCAGTCTGTCGTAAAAATAGGTTACGTGAGTTTGTTTTTCACACATTGACGTTGCCTTTTTGCGGCCTTTGCAGGATTCCAACGACCCTAACTGCTGCTGCGTGATGCAAAGAAGCAAGAAAAAAATGAAAAAGTCATTAGAGTGGCGGAACCTTGGTGCCATTTATTTTATTGGTTATATTCCTTTTTTATTTCTGTGTACTTCTCTCTTAACCCATCTGTTTGTGACTGCCGTTGTTTTATCCTTAGAAAGAAAGAAAGAAAAAAAATAGCTTAACGTGTCCCCGCATCACCTGTCTAAAGCATTTCTGTAACCTGTTAACTTCATATTCTAACCCCTTTGTGTGCGTGCTTTTGTTGCTGTCGTTTCATGACGCATGTAACCTACGTCATGTTATATTAAAGTGCTGTCTTCTTCGTAGTGTAGTGCTTGTTCGTTTAGTTTTGTGGACAGGGGAACCACATTACTTTCAGAAAACCTTGCGTGGTGTTTGCTATGGTTTTTCCGAACTTTTTTCCTGTGTTTGAGCTAAAACCTCCAGTTTTTAAACCTTAATCGCTTTAGAAAAGGGTGTAACTGTAACATCACTGCGATAGGTTTCGGGAGGACATCATTCAGCAGCCCTGGCAGCAGTTTCTGAAGCTCTGGTTTCGCTAAGAATTTTTGGCCAGTTTTTTGGCAAGCCGACTCCGGTGTGTTGCAATTGTAAGCGCCGGTCGTACCAAGATCAACATAAGTACCTGGTGAACCATATTTCTTAGTTTGCCAACTGTACCTGTGAAGTGCTTTTTACCAAAAAAGCAGGTTGCTTTTTTTTACGTGGGCGACACGGGGGTTAATTTGTTCTACGGCACACGCGACTTTGTCCTGCAGTTTATTGGAATGTGGGCTGTGTTTTGGAGCACTAGATTATGGATGTTTTGACTTTGATTGTTGTCTTCGGAAATGTCTGTTCGTTTGACCTCGCAAACAAAGAAAAAAGATTACCTTTTTTTCACAATTTTGTTTGAATTTATTGTGTGTTACATCGGAGCACCATATTTATGCTTGGTTTGTAAGCTGCCCAGTTGAAATTTCTGCGTTTGGACAGTTTAGTGGTTGCACTGGTTGTTGAATGATGTATGTTAATGAAAAACATCGCAGGCAAGGCTAACGTGTTGTTTGGGGTTAGTCTCTAGATTTTCTTTGTCAGGGGAATATGGATCTTGTCAATCATTTCCCTCCACTCGCGATTTTCGCAGTTGCAGTGTTCTCGGGTGTGCACACTTGTACGCAGTCGTTGATGTTAATAATTGCCAAGGTAATTGCACTGCCGACACAAATATCATTTCACCTCCTCCGCAATCATGGCAGTTAGTTTAGATCCTAATTTTTTTTGCCAAAGGTTTTGGTTACACTCTGTGTGAACTGCTCGATGTTTTGCCCGCTAGATTTTTCTACAAGCTACTTAATACAACGTAACTGTCGAAGTCCTTCAACAGAAACCTTTTTCGACTGTTGGACGTAGAGCCCCATTTAGTTTCTCTGTTTGACATGGAATGTGCAGTTTTTCTCCTTTCCAACTTGAGGTGGACTACAGCAGCTGCTACGAGCCCTCGGAAAAAATCCAGTGCTGTATTGGCTGGGATTTCTCGTAGCATGCACTGCAATCCATCATTGCAGTGCATGCTTCGATGGTGTAGAGTAAGAGCTCATCTCTTGTATTGGGTTTGTCTTTGTTTAGTTGTGTAGCCTCTGCAAGCGCTTTTTTCCTTTGTCTTGGATCCCAGTGAAAGTGTTCACTACTTCCAAACTCGTTCGTGTCAAAATGTGCTTCCTGGTATTTTTTCTGTGGGTAGCATTTTTTTAATGGAAAGCTAAACCTATGGTGCCAGTGTCCACTGCCATGCCTCACCCTAGCGTGCAGTTGAGTATTATTTAACCGTGCATGAACCCGCTACATGAAGTTGCATATATTATCAGAGTTTCCCAGAGTATTCAATATTTTTAGTCTCGCAAGACGTGTTTGCGCTCCTCAAAAACAAAAAAGTGCCTCTCCGCCCAGCCTTCACGTGTCCCCGTCCTACATTGACCTCGCTTTTGTTCAAAGTGTTACTTTTTCGGGGTACCTTTTTCATAAGTCTCGTGCTGGTATATGACCCTTGCAAATTAACTGGCAGTCTCGGAACTGTCGTTCTTCACTTTACTGTACAGATTCGCAATTAAATGTTTGTTCATTCGTACCTTGTCTTTGTCACTTTTTGCGGCCGACCTGCTCTGCCTCATGATTGTCCATGTGCTTGCTGCGTTAAATTGGTTCTCAACTGTCGGACGAAGGTCTCTGCCAAGTGGTTACCCCCGTACACTGTGTTGCATCTCACCAAAAACGTGATGTAGCTCGGAGCATGTGGGCCGTAAACTTGCACTATGGAACCTGGGGACCATGGGTTCAATCCACTCCCCTGCCCGTTTCGATTTGGATGAGCTTGGCACCGGCGTGCGGTCGTGTATCATCACAGTATCTTGCCCATTGAAGATCCCAGGCTGGCAGCGGTACTTCACTGGCTAAATTTCTCGTCTACAGCAGAAAGCGGACGCCCACTGAGGCTTATTTCACATAATTTTTCAAAATGTGAGAAATCTTGTTTCATTCTGATTGTAATACCAATGACTCGTTCAGGACCTTGTCAGACCCCTTCCTTTCATGTTGCGGTAGGCCTGTTCAAATCTTGATGAGCTCAATATTGCTTCAAATACCGTACTATCCGGTTCGATCATTGCATAAAACATTGACGAAACTTGTCAGTTGGGCTTCGAACTGTGCGGAGGAAGTTCGCCCACGACGGTAAACATTACAATCTCGCTTCGCTGCAGCACACCCGCGTGCTTGAAAAGAAGCAACCTTCGAGAGAGGGACTGTGCTTGCACATTCGCGTTAACCTTGTGGTAACAGTTTACAAGAAAAATCGCTATGGTATTGTAAATCGCGATACTGTGGTAAGTCGTGTGCATTGGTGGTTGTGATTTGTCTCAAGTCGTGCCTTTTAAAATCGGCTTAGTCAATTTTTTAATCTTTTATTTCCGAATTTATTAGATTATGTTCAGCTTTCGAAAGCAGTCCTGTCCTTTGCGGGAAAGCTTCGTAATGGCAGGAGTCTCCCGAACACGGAACACCGCTCTAGATAAGTGATGAACAAACTGCGCATAGGAAAGGTTCAATCTGCGATAGTTTAAAAATGCCTAAACAAATATTTTGGTATTTTGAAACTTCTCAATTTCGTGGCACACTTCTACTACGAGGTGACCTACAACAGGGGTGTAAGATAGGCAAGTGGGGAAACAAGAGCCAAATAAGCGATCAGATTGCGTCCTCCCTCGGTTTTATCCCTAGTTTTCTTCTTTCTGTGGTGCCATCTATGTGGAGCACCGCGAACTTTCCTCCCGGTGGGCGACTGGCTAAACTGACGGAGAGGGGTTTCTCGCGGATTTTCAATGGGCGACTGTCGTGCTCTTGGCTTACTTTGCATGCTTTGAAGGATCCACGGCAGTTTATTCATATAAATTGAATATTTCATTCAATTTATGAGTTTTTTTTTTCTTGCTTAATAGTTCGGGGGGACATCCACAGAGTGGCGGGATCAGAGTAGATTGGAGTGGTGGTGGTGGTGGTGGTGGTGGTGGTGTTTCAGCGAGTTCGGTAGTAAGTTTCGATGCTCAGCGCTACATTGTTAGCAAGTTATCGTTTTGCCTTGGGCTCGCTCGGATCTAGACAGCACTGCGAGCTTAGAACTGCAAGCGTTAGCGCCGTAACCGCGCTGAGGACTCGATTCGTGTTTATTTAGTACGCACGTGAGATATGTAACCATTAAGCCAGATATCATTTTTGATAGATTTTGGCTGCATTACATGTGTGACCGTGCGTGACTGCTATGACTTTCCTCAAGGCATAGGAGATGCAGCTTGTTAATTATCTTCACTGAAGCCGAGGTTGTTTCATCTGACTGTCTCTAAAAGGGAGTTTGTATCATAAAGAGAAGCTATGTAGGTTTTTGAAAAAAAAAAAGAGTAAGAAGTGAATTCTGATGTATTTTTACCCTGTGAACCCTCATATCCAAACCATTTGCTGCGCAAGTATAGTTACACGCGAGAAAACGCGAAACGCAGTCGCTGTACGGGACTTCATCGACGGATCTTTTGGCTGCCCAAGGCGGGCGAGAGAGGCGGGGCTTCAGCCCTATTTTGAAATTCCTCTTATTGCTCTTATGGCTCTCCGGCGCGTCGCAATGAAACATAATCGTGATATCTGCTATTCTAAAGGCCAAACGAACGCCATACAAGTGTGTTTTTTTTTTCTCAAATGCAGAAGTACCCCATCTTCCCTTTAAAAGGGAGGTGCATGTACAGCGGCCCAACTTTTAAATAATATCAAGCGAGCGTCGACCGACGGGACGGCCAGCGCTGTACCGCGGAAAAATGCGGCGTCACGGGAGAGATAAAGCGTGTGCACACAAAGCTCTTTCTGTTGCGAGCGTCGTCTGCTAGGCTATTCCGTGGACCGCACACAGCCCCTGTTCATTATCTTCCGGCATAGCTAACCGCCTTTAAGCAAAGATCTGAACACGAACAGCGCTTGCTTTCGTGGTAGTGCTCAGGCGTGGCCGTGGCGAAAACCGCGTGTCATCTCAAGTTTAATTTGCTTTCTTTTTGTTGATTTTATGTTTGCTAACAAAAATTAAACACACGGTGACGCGACAATGCAACGATGCATTAAACTATATACCGCAGACAATGCTATACGAGGCATCAAAACCAATCCAGTGCTTTGACCCCGCCACGTCACATCGTGCTTCCCCGTGGAGTTGTACTCAACGGGAAGGCCACGTGACTTACTTTTAGCGATGGACTGGACAAGATAACTCGTAGCGTCGGCTGCGGTACAACACAAAGTGAAACGGAGTATAGACAGGGTCTCCGCTTGGGCTTGATCCTTTGTATTATTAACTGCGTTGTTGCTGTCGTCATCTAGCCTGTGTAGCCCGGTAGTCAGTTTTCTTTGACAAGCGGGCGCGCGCGTACATTTTTATGCCTCCTCTAGGGCCCATAAAAACACGGGAACGTGTTGCGAGAATGTCGATGGGCGGCATGACACAAAGGAATATAGAAACAACAGTCGGTATTACACAGGCTAACGTCAGTAGGATTTTGAATGCACTTCAAGAGCAGGGGCGTATCGGCGATGCACTTCGACATTGCAAGCGCCCTGATACGGAGCAGGGGTTGTGAGCGGTCACCGGAATAGCCTAGCAGACGACGCTCCCACCAGAAAGGGCTTTGTGCGCACGCAATTAATCTCTGCCGTGACGCCGCATTTTTCCGCGGCACTGGCCGTCCCGCGGTCGACGCTCGCTTGATATCATTAAAAAATTGGGCCACGGTACTATTAGCCTATTATGTGCTGGCACTGGTCTGTTGGCTCAACTGGGTCCTTTGTTGAACCCTTTACCCTTTAATTATTTTTTTGAACCCTTTTACCCTTTAATTGTTGAACCCTTTTACCCTTTAATTATTTTTTTTTACATGGTAAGAATTACTTTTGGTGATGACTACGGAACAAATAAACATTTTGTGTACGAAGATTTTGTGTGTCAATGATTATTTGTCTTTGTAATCATAGACATAAAATTTGCGTTTCAGAAAGCTTTACGAAGACCTCTAGCACGTAAAAAAATTCTGGCTTCTCATTAAGCAGGTTTTTTATTCCTACAGAGGAAATGGAAAATTCGACACGCATCCAACTAAGTCAGCTTTACAAAATATTCCCCGTGAGTGCCCAGGCACCACATGCATTGTTTCGGCAGCCCCCTGATGTCTTTGGCGTAGAAAGAACTGGGCCGCTGCTTGAGCCATTGCAGGACCTCTTTCTGTAGCGCATCATCTGTCTGGATTCTTTTCTTCGCGTGCACTTTACTTAGGGTGATGACTGATGACATTTTAGGTAGGTAGAAAACGTTTATTGGAAGCCAAGAACTACGAATAGAAAGATTGTAGTACCCGATGCCGCCAGCACGCGCGCTCACGAGAAAATACAAATAGCCGCTCACAAACTACCGCCGTAGCACTCAATGCCCAGCGCTCGTGGCGACCGGAGACGCGCTTGCTCGGGAGCAGAAGAGAAACAAAAGCGTCAGGAGCAAAATGGTCAGTTGTCATCACCCTAAGCAGAGCGCACATGAAGGCGATCGAAGCAACAGCCCAGCGTGTGCTGCTCCACAGGCCGGCACGGGCGTGTGCGTCGCCTGAGAAAGCGAGGAAAACACGCGCCATACGCTACGCACAAGCTTTCTAGATGGTACCTTCTAGAGGCTTTCTTTTAAAGATGTGTAGACCGTACAGCTAATAAAGACCTTCTGTCACGTGAGCTGGGCGAACAGAGTCAGCTGCAAGGAAACCTTGAAGTTCCTGCCGAAGAACCGGGCTTCGTAATTCCAAGCTTTTAACATTTTCTTCCCTTTTAATGAAGTGGTCACGTAGAGCCATTTAGTTCGGTCGAATTGCCAGGCTTCTAAACCATCAATATTTTCCTCGTTCATGTCCTCATTTGTATGCATGCATGCGTACTGTGTTTTTAGGGTTCTTACAGGGTTCAGTCTGATGTGTGGAACTGCGAAAGAAATTAATTTATAAACATTTATAAACCTCGTGCCTCTTTTTTTTTTTATTCTGAAAAGTGCTAAAGTGATTTAAGACCATTACAGGTAAAACGTCTAATTAGGTTGTGTGATCTTCTGAAAGCAGTTTCTTTTTAGGAATGATAAGAAAAATTCCCAAAAATAAACGGTAGAGTCATTGCAGATATCTCCCCTAAGGGCCAAGATAAAATGGACACACATCACTTCAGTCACCCAAGACAACTCTGTAGAGGAATGATCAATCGTTGGATTCCCGCCGAAAAGGTAAAAAAGGTCGCAAGTTACCAAGCGAAACGAAACTCGGAGCACGTCGCGACGCGCAGCAACGAAGTCGGGGCAATCGCCATCCAGAGAGCGCCACCATCGGTTGATCATCAGCGCCAACGTGGGCAAATGAGGCAACACTAGGACGGCTAAACTCGGCAGCGCCACCGGCGTACCCTTGCGAGATTACGTTATTACCAACTCCGAGCGTGTGTTGTCGCGCGCTACACTACCGACTGTTCTAAGAATTCATCAAATGTTCAATATATAAATGTGCATGTGTGTGTGTGTGGTTTTGTCGTTTTAGCATTAGGCAGTTTTAGTGGGTGCCTTCCTCGATAGGTAGAGACAGCCCAAAACGGGAGCTACTGAACAATATTGAACCTCCTAATATTGCAGTAAACCAAGGGCAGTTCTCTCTTTTTTTTTTAAATGTTTGAGCGCGCTTAAGGATAACAAAAGCAAACACTTCGTCGAGCTTCCCTTCTCTACAAAAGCGGAACTATAAGCGCCCCCCTCCCTCTCCCCTTATCCCTCTTACCCTTACCCACCCTTTTTTTACAAGCGCTGCAAAGAAATGTCGACACGAAAATGGTTGCCGCCGTCGAAGAAACCGCCACTGCGCCTGCGCGCCGATGGTCTTGGCTGTAGAGTTCCGGGTAGCGGAGGGGTTTAGTGGAGGGGGAAACACGGGTAGCAGAGGGGCTGCTCCGCTAAGCCCCTCTGCTACCCGGAACTCTACAGCCAAGGCCATCGGCGCGCAGGCGCAGTGGCGGTTTCTTCGTAGAGGAGGGGAAACACGGTCTACTAAAACTCCCTACGGTCTACTAAACGCGGGAACGGAATGAGCGGCGAAGTGCGCAGCAGCGCGAATGGTTTCATAACCGCCGCGAGGCCGCTATCGCCTAACGTTCCACTGGTCAACCACTTCATATTCCCTTGAGGAAGAGGAGCAGATCGCTCGCCTGGAAAAGCCACCGCCGAGAACAGAAGCTACTGCTCCGCTGCTCTTCCTTCTTCACCAAAGTAGAAAGGCTGAAAGTTTTGCCAAGTGAACGTTTCCTGGCCCAATTTTGGTGATCAGCTTGTTTCCAGTCCCCTCGTCGTCGTGTTGAAGACGATTATGGTGTCCGAGGAGTGTTTTTTTCGTGCAAGCTGGCTGTAGTTTCGCCGGTGTCATAAGTAGTTGCTCGTCGCCAGCTGATGCTCGTTCTTGTCGATTGAATATACTCTTCACTTTTACATAGAACAGAAATAGACGCCACATGGATAACTTTTCCTCGTAGAGTAAGTACATTGTTTTCAATTATTTCTTGAGTAGACTGTTAGAACTGCATAGACACGGGTCGAAATAGAGCAAACATGTCGGGCAGCTACGCGTTCACGCTAAAGGCGCAAACGGCAGTCCGTTCTGCAATCGGCGAAGCGGAGAAAGCGCTCAGTCCGGTTTTCGGTAACTACACCCAAACATCCACAAAACGTCGTTCGATCAAGATGTATTCGCAGAGCAGGCTCCCTGCTCTGCGGAGTGCGCAGCAGCGCACTTCGCAGTGAGAGTGTTAAAGGGGCCCTGAAAGGACTTTTTTACTGGTTTTTAATTTGCACCGAACCTTAGCGTACTGAACGTACTAACTTAATGAAACTTTTCTTTTCTCGAATTTCGCTTTATTTTAGAAGTTATAGGTAGGGTTCGGCGTTTTCGGTTTAAACCGATAAAAACCGATAAAAGTACGCCGAATATATTTTCGGAAATTCGGTTTTAACCGAAAAAGGTCAGTTTTTAGGGTCAACATTTTCGATTGAAACCGATAAAAATACGTCGCATTCATTTTCTAAAATTCCGTTTTAACCGGAAAAGCTCACTTTGACCTTGTAGTCGTACCGCAGAGCTGTGGCGAAGAAATGGAACGACAGTGTCTATCGAAATGTGCCCGAATTTATGGCATACACGGATGGTATCACGACGTTTTGGTTTGAATGTGCCACATCATCGATCCGAACGTGAAGTTTGAAATGCCCCCTGACTCCCCATATACAAGCGTGTTTTTTAACTCGTTGTAGAGAAGACTGACTTGATTCAAGCTCTGCATGTTATGTTGTGCTTCAATACGTCGCACCGTGTATCTTTTGGTGGTCACAATTGGTTGATGGGCCAATTTTGGCTCAGGCAGCTCTTCATATCCTCAGCCTGCCAGCGTACAGTGTTAGCGTTGTGAGGGCATTCTCGAAGCTCAGGGTTATATTAACAGGGAAGAAAGAGTGCGGATCAACGAGGAGAACTTGGGAATGTACATGCGTGTGTACTATAATAAGATCACGTAATCCTGACGTACAGACGGTAAAGTTCCATTCTTTGGGGGAAATAGGCTTTATATCTCACTTGTCTGTACTTCTGTTTTCTTCTTGTTTCTTCTACAGTTGCACACATTTGCCAAATAAAGTGTCCATTTCTTTTTCAATGTATCTCTGCCTTTATTCTTTGAATGATCAAAAATATCAGAGCTACAAGAATCACCTGATCCGGTGACCGTTGGTGTTTATTGTATATACAATGGAAAACGCCGATAAAATTTTGTGGGCATAAATATACGCCGAAAAAAACCGAAAATTTAATTCTAAAATAAACACCGAAAAAAGTACGCCGAATTTTGAAAAAAAAAATAGAAACCGAAAACGCGGAACCCTAGTTATAGGCAAATTAAAATTACAAAAACAAGCAAAAAAATAACCTCCTTCATAACGTCCTTGGTTGCGTGAGTGGCCGGGAACTAGAGGAGGGGTAGTGAGCTCAGCGAGCGCTCAAAGGCTGCCGCACTCCGTGTCTACGGCTCGAGAGGGCGCCACTAAAGCTTGTTCTGGATAGGCTGTATGAAGCGGGAAGCCAGGGCGGCTCGCAATGCATTTGCTGCGCGATTAAACACTAACTCGGCATGACACTTCGTTGGCCACAAACGACAGCAAACACGAGGTAAAGATCAGTTCAGAACGGGAGCCACTTCGCGCTGCCATACCGCCAAAGGGCCAAACCGGAAGCCAAAGCTGCTCGCCGAAGGCCTTCGGAACGCTCGGAACCGGTCGGATCCTCGACTGTAGCGCCGGCGCGTACATCCGGGACCTTTCTACGCTCGCCGTTCGTTGGTGCCTGATCCCACTACACGTTTCTAGTATGCGCCGCCTTTTCCACCGCTTCGTGGTGGTATGTCGACGGGTAATTTCGTGTTTTCGTACCTTATAAACTGCATTTTTTTTTTCTTATCTAAAATACTGAACAAAAACTACTTTTATAAATAATTGAAACGGCTCTCGTCACTTATATTTTGTATTTTGACTAAAAAGCTTTTAGCGGCTACGACCACTAGAGAGGCCAGGACTTAAAACGTCACGATGTCGTCACACATTGCGCTCTTTCGGCACCGCGGGTCGCCCCCGTAGGTGGAGGAGGTTTTAGCCTCGTTCCGTTAAAATATGACGCACTGATATTTAATTACTCTCTCCGTGCCCGCTGGCTTGCCCGAACACCAAGAGACGTGGAAACCGAAAAAAAGGTAGACGCTTAAATATGATTGCAGGACCCCTTTAAAAAACTGATCTCACTCGTCATCGCATCGAATTTAAGGACAACGCCGGGCTTCAAGATTCAATAATTACTCTCTCCCAGCGGCGTACACTTTCCATTTTCCCAGGGGGGGGGGGGGGGAAGGGGGGGGGCAGGCTGAAAAGTTTTCCGGGGGGGGGGGGGATGCTTTTTTGCGCAATATTTTTCACACCGGCAATTATCAGTAGTTTATTTTAGGGGGTACATTTTCCAGCGTGTGTATATCGCCATATGTTCGGCGCTGTGTGCGTTATTTTGTTTACATGCCACTACTAGAAGCTCGTTACATGGCACGTAAATAGCGTTTCGGTAAAGATCATGGCTTGAGGGGTGGGGCCTCTGCCCCCCCTTCCCGGATGTCATTAGGGGGGGGGGGGGGGGCACGAGCCCCTGGGTTTATCAGAGTTTATTTTTATCAGATTCCCATTTTTTTTTAAATTCGAAGTATATTTCAATGCGTTCTTATAATTGAAAAAATTAAAAAAAAAATGAAGTCTGGGAACCATCACCAATTGTTCTCTAAGACAATGGGTCATGGTACCTTAGAGAACAAACCCGTTTTTTGACTAGCTTTACATATTTCAGAGGAAGCTTATATGGCATCTCCTCAGGGCCAGTGATCATATAAAGTTTATTTGTAAAACATCGTTTCTTTTTTTTTTTGTTATTGAGACGTCGCAATTTTCTGTTTTCTGATGAATCCGAATCGACGGAAAATGTACAGGAAAGTTTATTTTTTATTTTTTCGGGTTTATTCGTAAAAACTGAACCCATACGAAAGACCGCGAGGCAAGTAAATTCTAAAGGAAAGAAAGACGGAGGTTTGTCGACTCTTATGTTTAATTCCCGATCGACCTCGCAACGTTTAGCGGCAGATCGTCGATACTTCTTAGAGCAATCTATGTATAATATAGCCATACAAAATATAAAAGAATGTTTAGTATTTACAGGCAAAAATTTTGTGAACATTCCCAAACATGCCCTTACAGCCCCAATCTTTCTTTTTTTTTTTCTGAGTAGATATTTTGGAGTACGTCAGATTCAAATTGATGGCACATACAGCCCGTGACATTGTCTTGCAAACAAAGTATAATTCATATATTGAGAAATAAACTATGAAAAATTATGAGTTTTCAAATATCGTACAAGCTCAGCACGCTGTGAATAAATACAGATCTCTATATGCTTTATTTTATTGCTTCACATTCATTTCATGTATTCCTTTGAACACGTGAGGAGGAAATGTTGTTTCAAGTGCCAAGCTTCTAAAAGGGTAGAGCCAAGCCCGGATAACAGTTTGTTTGATCACCCGCATCCGATCCACATTCACGAACTCTTTTATCCGCACCTGAACCGCATTCGCATTGTTCTTACAATATTGCATCCACGTCCGATCCGCATCAGCATACATTGTACCCGCATCCGAACCGCGAAATTTGGAACCTCGTCCGACACCCAAACCGCGCATTCATGTTCGTCAATAATTCGAGCATGGCTAAAAAAAACCTTCAGCCTTTCCACTCTCGTGAAGAAGGAAGACCAGCGGAGCTGTACTCGATACACTGTATGTTTCTTCGTCGACATCAGTTTTTCGCGCTGTTTCCTACGATGAATTCCCACCAACGCGCCCAACTATCCATTCTTCTATAATAGCTGGAAAGGTTTTCGCCATCTACGAGCGACGGCGGATACCATACTGGTTGTGTGCTTGCCGCCGTCGCCTATAGATGGCGGTAGCTGTCCAGGTAGGTTTGTGTCGACATGCCGGATACGATTCTGGGAAAGAAGAGCGTCAGGGCCGTTCGCTAATTTTTGCACAACGAACTCTTCAAGTCAAGGCTGGGTTGCACACTTGTGACTGGCGCCATTTAGACTTGGAACACTGGCATTTTCGTATATTTCCTGTTTATGTGGCGCATCATTCTTACTTCCTTGGCTTGAAAAGCTTTTGGCAATATCGTATCTTATAAACAAACTTATCTCATAGATAATACACACACTCGGCCGAAAACATTTGCGGGACATGGGAGCGGCAGCCAAACTAAAGCACTGGATATAATGGATTCTACAACTACCGCCATGGACTGATCGTGCCGCGCGCGTTCCGATTGGCCACAGCCGACGCGCCGCCATTTCTGGCTTAGAAAACATTGCAGCAGACGACGCTCCGCTCTGGCTCAAGGCTGGCTTCGGGGTGCTCGGGCGGAGTGTCATCACCAAGGAAAATTCCGAGTTCAACAGAGCAACTATAAAGCGTTATATGATATTTAGTACTTTACTAAAATTAAAATATGACTGCACTCTGGACTTGTAAAACTTGTTTAGTTACGCACCCTTTGAATTGTTTAAGAGATTCCGATCGACAGTGATTTCACTGCCTCACTTGGCGCGCTTTTGTGGCGCGCTTCGTCGGCGCGAAGTCGCGATCACTGTGGTCGCGACTTCGACCACAGTGATCGCGACGCGAAATTCACGCGGCCGTCTGATCGTTCGAACTTTCGCCTGCTCTTTCAAACGTCTGCTTTTTGTCGTCTGCTCGTTCAAACAAAAGCGGCACGTAGACCGAACTTTTACCCGGTGATTGCAATAAGTGATTGCAGGCCTCAAAAGACTTAAAGGGAAGATGGGGCACTTCTACATTTGAGAAAAAACGCTTGAATTGCGTTCATTTGGCCCTTAGAATAACAGATATCAAAATTATATTTCAATGCGACGCGCCGGAGAGCCACAAGAGCAATTTCAAAATAGGGCTGAAGCCCCGCCCCCTAGCCTTGGGCAGCCAAAAGATCCGTCGATGACGTCACGGACAGCGACTGTCTTTCGCGTTTTTCTCGCGTTTAACAATACTTACGCAGCAAATGGTTTGGGTATTCGGGTTCACGGGGTAAAAATACACTAGAATTCACTTCTAACTTATTTTTTCCAAGAAGCTCCGTAGCTTCCCTTTAAGTAGGCTCGGTGTAAACAGTAGATACAAGATGTTGATCATTGGTGCCGGTGGCCATCACCGACTTGTTACGCTTGGTCTGTTCCCGCTTCCGATTTTCAGTATCGACTTTGATCATCGCCGCTACCTTCTACACTTTTGCAACACGAGCGACGTCGCTACCGAAAATAACTAGAAGAATCTCATCATGGTTTTGGCGTCCATTCTGCGGCGTTCATGGGAATGAATCGCTGCACGTCACATTATTTACGCCATGTTTAGCGGCGTAACGAACCTTGATAATTTCGCTTAGGCGATTAAAGTGGTAAGACATTGCGATGAGGACGTAGAATCGACAATTCCAACGCGAAAAAGAGTATGCAGACTCACACAGACGCCGATAACGTGACATTCGAGTGGTTTGTTGGCGCGGGACGGCGGTGCTTCTTGCCCGTACCCCATTACGCATGCGTTCGAACTGTCGTCTGCTCTTTCGAAATTGGCTGCTTTTTGTCGTCAGCTCGTTCAAACGACAGCGGCCCGTAAACCAAACGTTGACCCGGTAATTGCGATAAGAACAAAGTGCAGGCCTCAAAAGACTTTTGCAGGTTGGTTGGGGTAAGTAAACAAAGTGTAAACAGATACAAGAAGATGTTGATCGTTATTGTTACCAAAGGCCATCACCGACTTGTAATGCCCGATTCCACTTGCGGTTTTCAGTATCGACGTCCACCATCTCAGCTACGGTCCACGCTTTTGCAGTCCAATCAACGTCGCGTCTGAAAACAGCGAGCAGAATCTAATCATGGGAGTCAGGTTTAAGCGCCTATTCTGCGGCGTCCACGTGAAATGAATCGCAGCATGTCACATTATTCACGCAAAGTTTGGCCTCGTTAGTTTTGCTGAAGCCGTTCAAGTAGTCAGACATTGTTAGGAGAACGTAGAATCAACAATTCCAACGTGAAAAGGAGCACGGGGACTCCTACCGACGCCGACAACAACGCAATTCAATGGTTTGTTTATGGGCGACGGCGGGCTTCTTGCCCATTATCCACCGCGCATGCGCGGCGCCGGTGGCGTCCGCTAGAGGCGCTCCGGTTTGTTTGTAAACATGAGTTTGTGTATAGCTTACAATATGCCTCTGCTTCAAGGACGTGGTTTTCCTGCTGATGTTTGACAAATTAACACAATACAAATCCAGTGACTTTCAATTGCTTACACAGATTCTTGGCAACTCACTCTTGGGAAAGATTCAATGACCAACAAAGTGGTTGCTACAATTTCTGTTAACCATAAACATCCCGTCCGGGTGTGCAACAGCCGTAACATTAAGAACCCAAAATATCTGCAGAATAATTTCACTGACTGCCATTAAACCGTCACTGTTTCACACTCATATTTAGACGGACAAGAAGGGTGTGTAAAGCGATTTAAAGTACAGCCAAGATATTGATTGCAGCACAGTACTTCCCATAGCTACACAAAATTCTGGCACAAATAATATTGTCAGAAAGCAATGGACAAAATGAAACAATTCAGTCAAAATCAATAAAAAAGCATCAGACTTCGAGGATGCAAAACATACGCAAAGAATACCTTCTGCACAAGCCTTTGGAGAGGCAGCTCGTCTTAATTGAGGCGCTGTGTGCAATAGTGGTAAAAGTGCAAATTCAGAGCGCGCCAAAAAGTCCCTCAATAATTTTATCTGTACATGTCAAGGTCAGTTTAGCGTTTAAACTTCGAGTAAATAAGTGTACAGCGTTCCCTAGTATCAAAAGTAGAGTACCACATGCATAAGTATGATATTTGGGACTGTTAATATCATGAATAGTACAAGTGTACTTGTACCACTATTGCACGTAGCCCCTCAATTGTAGGCTTGCACGATTAGCGGTTTATTGGGATAGTGCTGCGTCATTCATAGCCTTCGCAAGCCACAATGTTCCGGCTTTCTTTGCAGTAAAGCAACGTTGCATCGGTCGATTTGAACCACTATTTGCGCAAATCTCCTTCGGCTTGTATAAACACTCCAATACATGAACCTAAAAACATTTTTTGCATGAAGTCATTTTGTGAAATTGCATATAGGTACATCTTCTGCACGCACTCGCATTATCTGTACAACACATTCAAGCTAAACGACTGAAATATGATGTTGGCAAATGTGCATCCAGCGTACCATTTGTTTAAGATCTTTGCTTTAACAAACTTGCCACTGTAGACGTCAGCACGTGCAGCATGTGTAACTACACCGCGCAGTATGCTCTTTGGTGCTTGGCACCTACTCTGTTTCCCCTCATGTTGTACTGCAGCAAAGGCTAGAAGTGCAAGCTCAAGAGCCAACAACTGCTCTTGCTGTGGTAGAGCTTGTGCTGCAAAGATGCGCCCTAAAGCAAAAAGCTCGTGCTTCTAGCCTTTCCTGCGGTACATCACAACGGTGAAACGGAGCGGACAGAGATCACAAAAATCAGCACATTCACACTTTAGGCCCACGCTCTCAATAAAAAGGAACATGCTCAAGCTCAAATCTAAAAACATGTCTGTCGTGTAAGGTACATCACCATATTAGGCACAGGAACAAATCAGCCCTCAGCATTAGGTCCTCATTTCGAACCCTTTGGTGTAAGACAAGGTCCCCTTTCGCCCGAAAGGGTGAAAGGGCACCTTGTCTTACACCGTATATGTTGGGAGATCATCATCATCACCTCCGCCGCCGGGTGACCCTGGACTCTGCCCACTGCTTCCGAGCGAGGACCCTCTCTACCAGATCGCGACCAGACAGGGCACGACTCACACCTGTATTGCTATGCTAGAATAAACATACGCGGTTGAACCAATCTTGTCTTAACCACGGCAGTATCCTTCTGCACAATAAGGTCTGACCATGACAACAAAAAGCTGGCTGAATGGACGCATTAAGCAGCCCAGCGTCTGAAGCCTGAAGTTGATGATGTCATTTCTCCATCTGCCGTCAGCTAAGAGCAAAGTGGCGCTTTTAGCAGACGACACCTGGACTGGAAGCATTTGCCTCGGCTGCCGGTGTCTAGTTTGTCTTCCCTTGATACAGTAGCCTAGCTCCGACAAGGCTGGGCACAAGCTCAAGCCTGATATTAGACACCTCCTAAGCAAAGCGCCGAGTGTCCATTTGTTGCGCGGTCTGTTCTGGAGCCAGGGATGCGCCACGAACCATGATCGCCGCGTCGACTAAGCTAGGTGAGCTGGTGACTTTAGCATACGGCGCCCAGGTTAGTGGCGCCGGCTCTTGCCGGTTTGAAGCGCTAGCTTTTTGTGCACATTCATTTAATCAATGCTTCTTTAGCAAATGGACGTCTAAAGCAGCAGACGGCGACATTGTGAGATCAGGTGCATGCTCACGTTTCTTAGCAATGCGTTTCTATAGGAAGAAAGAGAACAAAATGAGCTCGAAGTAAGGACCTAGAGCAGATGGCTGGATTTCTCGAGGGCCCAATATTTTGATGCGCCTTGCACGAAAAGCCAATTATTTTTTTTGCCGCTCCGATGGCTAGTTTTTTTGTTTTTTTACTTCTAAGTCCAAAATATAAATTTGCCAACCATTTAGTTTTTTAGAGTGGCATGGATGCAGTTGAACATACCAAGTGTCTTGTAATTAAATTTTCTAAAATGAATAATACCAAACTATTCTGCCTCCTTATTTTTTTATAGGTGAGGCGACACCACTTGGTAGCGTGACACTACCACATTCAAGCACTGAGGCACTTCAAAGAGAAACCGCGGGCGAAGTGGCAAAGGTGTCTGTTGCCCTCCAAACAAGCTTCTCGGGACCATGTGTCTTGCAGCCAGACTCAGCAAGAGCCATCATTGACAGCCTGGAGCGACAGCTGCAAAGTGCAAGGAAGAAAATGAGCGCTCTGGTGGCTGACAAGACAAGAGCCCAGGACATGCTGGACAAGATGCTCAACCCAGACCAGTATGTTGCCATGGAAAAAGGTACCTATAGACATTTCCATTTTAGTAGTTGCCTCAACGGCGGACAGAGGGCGCTGACGCACTCGGCGCCATTAAGTTGCTTCAATTTGGTCTGTTTCGGTTTGAACGTGCACGCGGTTATGTTGCTGTTTTACGTGGTTTTTGCTTAATTTGGTAGTACAATTATTTTCCTTGTAGCACACAGCCAATGAAACAGTGACATCCAGCCACTTTGAGGACTACAAGGCGTTTTTGAGCCTAAATAGCGGGCTTTTTAACGAACTCCTTTGATGTAGCTGATTATGGTCGGTTATGGTCGGATTCGAAAATTCCGCATTATGGCTTCCTGAGATCTACAGGATAATAGTTTTAGCTGCCTCTACTACATTTCCTCTTCTCCCTTTAAAAAAGATAATTGGTATGATGTAAGCAGGAAACCTAAGCAGTGGCCAGTATAATCACAAACAGATTGGCTTCTGTCATGATCCAGAAACAGACTAACATATCCTCAACAAGCTTGACGAGATAAGCCCCCTTTTGTCAAAAGTAATATTTGCTAGGAAACTGGAGTGACCTTCCTCAGGATCACGGAGCTTGCACGCTGAACAAACCTATTTGAGGTACACATTCCAGTGTTTACATCTTTTTCAACAACAGTGACCTCGAAAATTGGAGTTTATAAAAAAATTAGTTATAAATGACAAAAAAAAAATTAATTCAAAACAGTATATAAAAAATGTAAAAGTGGGCCTTTTTAAGATAATTCATCATGGCAGCCATAACAGCTGTGTCCCGGAATGATGCTAGATTTGTATTGCATTTTAGGAACCATGCGTGGAAGGAGCTGGTCAGACGAAACCATCCAGAAGGCCCTGAAAGTGCGACTTGCTTGTGGCACACGTGGCTACGACGTCGTCAAAGAGCTGTTGACTCCTCTAACAAGGGAGCGCACCCTTCAGCGACGCCTTATAGACAAAGTTCCTCCCAGGCATACTTCATGAGGTCCTTCAACCCCTTGCACTAAAAGTCGAGTCCATGACGGAGGTAGAACGGATGCATGCCTGATGATTGACTAAATGAGCATAACTCCTGGACTGGATTACGACAACACTACCAAGCGTATAATTGGAAGTCCAACAATACAACCTGCATCTCCCGCCTCAAAAAAATCTCCACTTGCAACGCATGCCCTTGTTATCATGTTGGGAGGCATATCGTCACGGTGGAAGCAAACCGTCGCATACCATTTCACGGGTGCTTCGTGCAACGCAAAAGAGGTGAAGGATGTCTGTTTTGACATAATCAAAGAAGCAGAGAAGATTGGCACCAAGGTGGATGTAATGATCTCTGACATGGGAGGAAACAACCAAGCGGTCTGGAAAGTATGTGACATCGTGTGCGGCAAACACACTCGCCTACGCAACAGTTGCAAACCTCCTTGTGGTGGAGGACGACAGCTTTTCTTCATGGCTGACACTCCACACATCCTGATGTATTTACAAAACCACTTCACGAAAGGGCACACGATCCTCATACCGGATGAGTACGTACAGAAGTACAACCTTCCGACACGTGACGTTTCCATTTCGGCAATCAAGAAGCTCCACGAGGTCGACACCGAGAACAAGCTCAAGCTGGCCCCGCGGTCCAACGAGAAGTGCCTGGATCCCTCTTATTATGACAAGACGAAGCTTGGCCTTGCCTGCGCGCTACTTGACCACAGTGTGGCCGCAGCCATCAAGTACCTGGTGTAGCAGGGAGACACGGAAAAGGAAACGCTGTCCACTGCATGGTTCATTGAAAAGGTAAGCACTGCATTTGACGGCCAAGTCCATGGATTCTCAAGAAATAATTCCGTCTCGGTAACTATGGCAAATTAATGAGCACAGCAAAGGTAGCAGAGAAAAACTTGTTGGAACAGTTCTAAGAAACAACCTGGCTCCTACTCATTTGGCACTGCAGATTTCTTATGTGCAATGTGGTTAAATGCACACTTATCGGTCTAACTCTGTAACAAGTACTTGTCTAAAACCGTTGGACAATTGGAACGAGCAAGTGCGTCTGAAATCTTAGGTTAGGCAGGGATCTTCAGTTCAACATTGAGATACTGTACATTTAATTTTCGCGAGAACCTAAATTTTGCGAATTTTGTGATTTGAAAACAATTGCGAAAAATTGGTCCTGCGAATAATTCACTGCATGGTAATGAATACATAGCATACTACCCTAAATTGCAAAATTTCGTGCCCGCGAAAATTCTTTAAAACCGGCACTCCGAGAGTTTTGCGAAATATTGAGCTCGCAAAAATAAAGTCGTTCACAGTATTTAATACAACCATCCCTATTAAATGGTAAAAGAAATTTCGGGGGTTCACACGCCGAACCAACGAGGGCATGTGGCACATTCCGGCAGTGGACTGAGGATTAAGTGCGACTACCGGGGAATCTTGTGACATCCAACCGAAATCTCGATTACATGATTAAACACTATGCCTTCTTATTTCAGAACTATTTGTTTTTTGATTTCAGGTCCTCAGATGGTTTAAACTGATGACTTCAAAGACGACGCAGTTTGCAATGAATTGTCAGGGAGAAGAAGTACACGACGATGACATTGAGTTCCTGCAAGAAATGATCTCCCTTTTCCAGCACCCTGCAAGCAACAGCACTGGCAAAACTTGGAAGCCTGTGCAGTCTGGGCTTGTCCTAACAACGACGACGGCACTGAAAATGCAAGACTTGTTTCTGCAAGACAAGCCCTTCAAGTATTTGTTTCTGAGCCGTTTCACGCACGATGCTCTGGAGAATGTCTTCTCGGCCATCAGAGCTAAGAACTCTGTGCCACGAGCGAGCGAATTCAAGATGGCCCTTCGCCTCATCGCCATGTCACAGTTCTTCAGGCCAAGTAGCTCTGGGAGCTACGACGTTGATGATTCGGCGTACCTGGCACAGTTTGTGGCCTCACAGCCCGCAGAAGCACCTTCTGAGGAGGAAGATGAGATGCCCAACTGGGACCAGTACAAGACCACCAGTGAGGACGAGCAGCAGTCGCTCTTTTACCTGGCTGGGTACACCGTTCGTGCAGTTAAGAAAAAGCACAAGCTATGCGAGCAGTGTTTAGCCGCAGTGACGGGTTCTGCTGCCTCTCAAAATGCCAGGCTGTGCCAGTTGAAGTGCTACGTAAGAGACGGCAGCAATCAAGAATTGGTAATGCCATCCCCCGACGTCTTCGTGCTACTGCTTGTTGCAGAAGGAGAGTTCCGCAAGCACGAAGATCTCATCATTACATCGAAAAAGACCCTCGACGATGTACATCAGAGCACTGCAGCACTCACGAAGCAGCTCCCGCTGCCAAAGTGCCACAAACTTGCACAGAAGCTAGTCGAAGCATTTGTGCTCCTCCGTCTTCGGTTCACATTGAAGCAAAATAATGAAGAGTGGAAAAAAGAGGCTCTAAGGCAGACGAAATGCGGCTGCAGAAGCGTGGCCATGAGGGCTGCCGTAGCGAGAGTTTAATCTTTTACGGCTTCGGTGTGCCCACTAAGACTCTCCGGTTGTTGTTTTTTTTTTTTACAG
This sequence comes from Ixodes scapularis, assembly GCF_016920785.2. Classification (NCBI taxonomy): domain Eukaryota; kingdom Metazoa; phylum Arthropoda; class Arachnida; order Ixodida; family Ixodidae; genus Ixodes; species Ixodes scapularis. The sequence goes on from NW_024609920.1 coordinate 474,942, forward strand.
AAGAGCTGTTGTAGCCAAAGCTTATGCCTGGACTCGAGCCATTCACCAGCATCTTTTTTTACATCTGTGGCGGTTAAAGTTGGAATCTACAACACTCTGTTGCGCGCGATGTGCCCAGTGATATTACTAGTCGGAAAGGTTCCTGTTTTACATGAAGAGGATCGGTGTTGTTTCGTTACCACTATACAAAATTTCTGTGATACTCTCCTAGTCAGCAAGCCTGCTGTTATTGCCCAGACTATGTATGTTACTGTTAAAATTTTCTAGCATGAATGTGCCGCTTACACAGAACTGCTATCTGGACCAAACCCCTTGAGTCAGAGTATAAGTGAAGTTAGATACTGGAATTTTTGTGCTTTCATGGTTTTTATGTGTTTCTGCTTGCTTTCATGGTTTTCATGTGTTTCTGCTTGCATTATATATTGCCACACTAGCTCTGAAGCTGCATCAGTGCTTTATACTTTGATATATTTTTTTTTTAATGTTTGAATGTACTTGGGACGTTTTGCACCCTCTATGTATAAAATAGTTTATAATGCTAGACTATTGACTATGTTGTTGGAAATAAATTGAAACATGCTGACTGACAATTACTGATTAGTATACTGCTTCTGCACATGGGCAGCTTGAAATAATACGCAAAGTAGCGTCCCCATGGTTTAGCACTGCTGATCTTAATTGAATACTGCATTGTGCTATGATTTTACAGCTGGCAGCGTATGTTGTTCCGAGCACCTGGTCCGTATGTATATGCTTGGCCAAATTACAATGAGAGTGTCGTAGTACCCGTGAAGCTAGAGCGGCGTTTTTTTCATACTTCCAAAAGTCCTTAGCTTGAACTTTACTCACGAATATCTTTCTAGAGCTGCTGAAGTGGTCCTGCAATATGTTTGCTAGCTCGAAGCAGTGTTTAGACATACAATGGTAGTACTGGGGTATTTATAATTACGAGGGCAAGCTGTCCGACTCGCATGTTATCTGTCAAGATGCTGTCCAACTGTTTAAAAGTAGGCAGTGTATATTCTGTTGGAAGCCGGCAGAATAATTTTTCCGCAAATCTACCAGCAGTCGCCTCCCATTGGCTTCCTGAAACTTGGCGTATGCAACAACTCCGGGTGTCCACACTGCCCTCAATCATAGTGGCCACTCTAATGTTCGCAATGTTTGCGCCTCTGTTGTTTTCTCCATGGCATATTTGTGGTTTCAGCAGGTGCATGCTCTACGGCTTTTCTAGAGTGTTTGTTGTTTTGTTCATTTGAGAACGTTGAAGCTGACCAGCCGCAGTTTCAAGGACAATGGTGTGGTAGTTGCCATTGGCGACGCAAAATGTGCACCCCTACAGATAACAAGCCTGCATTCAAACCACCCGATCCAAATGTCTATCAATCATTTCTTGTGCGAGAGTACAAATGCAGCCGTCCTGAGGAGAAATATATATTCTTTAAATTCCGTTGAATTTTTTTTATTGGTGTCAGGAGAAGAGAGACTAATTTCTAGTTCCCACTTAATGCAGGATTACTTAACGATTCTACCAGCAGCTGCCATTAGAACTTGGGGGAAATCATTCTGCCAACAGAGTAACAAAACGAGTACATCACCCGAATTCGTCACATGGTATCAGCAGCCAATGGGAAGCGACTGCCGCTAGTATTGTGGAAACATGATTCTGCCGGCAGAATCGACACTGCCTTAAAATATGCCAGAAAAACTTTGCAGCTTCACCTGACAACCCAACCAAAAAAGGGAGGGCTTCGTTGCTTCCGCGATGCGCCGAACACGCACGCACGATCGGCGCTTAGGTTTTGTTCAACGAGCTACCAGCCCTCACAACTGCGTTATATATTTATTCCTCACCGTGTCTTGGGAATGTGTCTCGAAGGCGCCTAGTTAGCGACGAACGCACGATCCAGCTACCTGCAAGCGAACACCAAGTACGGCCCCGGTCAGATAAACGGCGCGAACGCTTTAAAACTGGTAGATTGTCACGTTTTATTACTCTGAAGGGTTACATTAATATCCCGTCTTCGTACCTAACGTGTTGCGGGGCGCCAAAGCGACCAGAAAACTGCTTGGGCATACGATGGGAGGCAGATCAGCTGATCTGCCTCCCCTCGTATGAGCAAACCGTTTTCTTACTTTTCTTCATAAATAGATCGTGTCCTGCATGTTCCTATGTCAAGCGCGAACTAAACCTTGGCGATGTTTATCTAGGGAACACCTCACGCTCGGCCGCTGACCGTTCATGTGTTCACGCAGAGGTGGTGAGGCTCCGACGAAGCGGTTCGATAGCGAGGTCGTCTGACGAAGCACTGGATATTCCCGCGGCCGCCGTATTTTCAGAGCATTCAGATCACCGAGAAACGTTCGAGTCCCGTTTAGGTAGTAAACTGTCCTTGCAAATACGCTGGCTGTCGGCGTTTTTTATTCGTCACTCAAGACCAGACCGCGATCAGCAAGCGCCCGCGGTACGCTACTATCTCACAGGCTAGGCAATGCTTCTATTTTGTAACACTTGGCAAAGCATAGCTCCACGGGCACATAACAAGAGTAATCACAGGTACTCACTTTAACATACCGTGAATATCCAGTGCTTACTGTCATTAGAACGACTTGCAGCTGTAGGCCCACCGCCCACGGCCCCACCTTTCTGATCCAAAAATGGACGGGCATCCCATCATGCAACACATTAGCGGCACTTGTAGAAATATAAAATTTATCCAGTGCTCTAAGCCAAACTAGGTCACTGTAGCCAAACTGCATTGCCGTCTCGTGGCCCGCTGCCTGGTGGCGATACCCGCGGCCTTTCAGACTAGGAGGCTCGTCCTGTTCCCTGGCTTCCGTCCGACGCGCTCCCTATTGCTGCGACCGGCACAAGGCGCTGCTTTGCAACCGCTATGCAGCTAGTCTGTTTTAGCCGGCGCGACGGGCAGCCGAGCTCGCTTGAACCCACTTCGCGGCGCGGTACACTTTCCAGATAACATTTCTCTGGGATTTCGGCTACGGGTTGAGTAACGATTTATTTTTATTTTGGCCTTATCCATATTCTTTCAGGTTGTGCCCTCAAATTGATAATGACGCACTTTCTTCAATGTTTGACAACGACTGCGATTATATTTCTTTATTGTTTCGTAAACCCGGGCCGTTTTCTTGGATACCAACATGCGATAAAACGTATATAAAGCAACTCGCCTTGCTAAGGCTTTCTGTTTTGAGAAAATGCCACCCAGAGTTCCAATCAAGGAAAGAAGCTTGATTGCAAGACTTTACACCGAAGGAGTTTCACAGCGGGAGACCTGCCGCCGTACGCGACGGTCGAAAACAGCGGTAACTAGACTTATTAAAGCTTTTCGCGATAATGATGGAACACTCTCAGACGCAAAGAATTCTAAGTACCCCTACAAAACCCTTTGCATCCACCTCCTACTGTGGCACATCCTCTCTTGTTTACCCTCCTCTCTTCCTCCTCTTCTCTGGCTCCTCGAGCGCAGTTCAATGGCCAAGGCTATGAAAGCCTGACTCAGCCGCAAGTCCGGTAGAGGACGGACGTCCACCGCCGACGGCATGTAGTTTGTTCTCAACGAGGGAAGGTGGGCCGGACTCGTACGATTGCACCAAAAGCTCGCCGCTGTGGTTGTGCACCCTCAGGTGGGGCAGCCACCTGGTGAGGGACTCCAGGAGGCGGTCGTCGACCTGCAGCACGTCCGGGAGCGAACGTCACGCGGCGCACGAACCGTCCGCACAGGTTGCCCTCTCACTCGTCGGGGGTCCATTGTTCGTTTACCGGTACCGCCAACCACGTAGGCATGTTCTTGAAGCGCCGTTCACACACTTGCAACCGAGTAGGACGGAGAGAGACAACACCGCTTTTTAAGCCTCTTGCGACGTTGCAGGACCAAATGTGCTGTTGCGGAGCAGGTTATCCGCCGCATCAAGAGGCTTAAAAACCGCTCATGCCTCTCTCCGTCCTACTTGGTTGCAAGTCTGTAAAAGGCGCTTTATTGAGCGGTCGAAATACGCAAAGTTACTACGGTGTGGACGCACGGGCAGCATCCGATATTTCGCCGAAGAAAGCTACTGCGCATGTTCAAAATGCATTCCGCAACGCCGGTAGCGTATTGCCACGCGCCAAGTAGGCAGCGCGGCGGTAGCCTAACGGTTATCGCGCTTGCCTCCCACGCGAAGGGCCAGGGTTCGATTCCTGGCCGCGGCTACGCATTTTTGTTTACACTGTAATGTGATTTTCTGGTGAATTCGAGAACCATCTAGCTGATTCTAGGTTAGAATGTTCTACGCGTCGAACATTTTACATCGAATGCTCCAGAAGCCAACGCGTGTACAAAAGCGGCTCCGCTGGAAAGCAAGATTCAGTCTCGCCCCTGCGTTCGACTCAGCTGTTACGCCGACTTCGACGCCCGCGACGCTCTGTTATTATCTTTGTACCCTTTTATTTTTCGGCACGTCGTGAGCAACAAAGGTGTTCTCCGTGACCCTGAGAAGACCCGTGCCGTGGCTGCATTTACGCCGCCGTCTGACAAGAAGGCCGTGAGAAGATTCCTCGGACTTTGTGCCTACTACAGACGATTTGTTCGGGACTTCGCCGAGCTGTCCACACCGCTGACGCACCTCACGAAGGACGCCGTAAAGTTCGAATGGACAGACGAACACCAGCGGTCATTCGATGAGCTGAAACGAAGACTCCAGACGCCCCCGATTCTTGGCCACTTTGACCAGTTCGCTGATACAGAGATCCACACTGACGCCAGTAACACCGGACTTGGCGCGGTGCTTGTTCAAAGGCAGGACGGGGCAGAGCGAGTCTTCGCATACGCGAGTCGGACGCTATCTAAGGCGGAGAGGAACTACTCTACAACTGAAAAGGAGTGCCTTGCTGTCGTCTGGGCGATAACAAAGTTTCGCCCATATCTGAATGGAAGCCCTTTCCCGTGGTCACGGACCACCATTCGCTCTGCTGGCTCGCGAATCTGAAAGACCCCTCCGGACGACTCGCCCGGTGGAGCCTACGACTGCAGGAGTTCGACATGACCGTTGTGTACAAGTCCGGTCGGAAGCACCATGACGCCGACTGCCTGTCAAGAGCTCCTGTCGAGGCCGGTCCTGCCTGTATCGAAGACGACGACGATGAGTGTTTCCTCGGCGCTTTGGACGTCAGCGACATGGCAGCACTCCAACGAGAGGACCCTGAACTGCGAGCGCTCATCGAGCACTTAGAGGGACAAGCGAGTTCGGTTCCCCGTGCTTTCTTAAGAATCCTGCATACATTCTCCATGCGGCGAGGGGTGCTGTACAAGGAGAACTTCGTCAACAACAACACAGCATGGCTGTTGGTTGTCCCTGCCAGCCTTCGAGACGAAATATTCCAAGGATGCCATGACGACCCAACGGCTGGACACCTTGGCTACAGCAGGACGCTCGCCAGGATTCGAGAAAGGTACTACTGGCCGAGGCTACCGAAGACCGTTCACCTATACATTCGATCATGCCACGAGTGTCAGCGACACCAAGAAACCACCAACGAAGCCGTCAGGAATTCTGCATTCGATTTCTCCCCCGTCTATGCCGTTCCAGCAGATCGAAATGGATTTACTTGGCCCTTTCCCATCGTCAACGTCGGGAAACCGCTGGATTATCGTCGCCACCGATTATCTCACACGGTACGCCGAGACGAAAGCCCTTCCAGCAGGCACGGCTGTTGAAGTCGCAAAGTTTTTCATTGAGTCCATTGTCCTCCGGCACGGTGCCCCTGAAGTCCTCATCACAGACCGTGGATCTTCGTTCATGGCCCAGCTGCCGCAAGAGATCCTTCGTCTCAGTGGCACCGGCCATCGTCGAACCACTGCATACCACCCGCAGACCAACGGGCTGACCGAGCGACTCAGCAAGACAATCGCCGATATGATCTCTATGTACGTCGACGTAGAGCACAGGACGTGGGACGAGGTGTTGCCCTATGTCACGTTCGCCTACAATACGGCGGTTCAGGAGACCACTGGATTCACCCCTTTCCAGCTGGTACATGGTCGGAAGGTAACGACCATGCTGGACGCAATGCTGCCCCATGAGCCATCTGACAATGAGAGCGACGACGCCCAGGCGGTTGCTCAACGCGCCGAAGAAGCCCGCCAGCTCGCCCGACTCATGATTCAAGACCAGCAACGCGTCGACGCGGGCCGCTACAACCTTCGTCGCAGGGACGTTCACTTCCAGCCCGGAGACAGGGTGTGGGTGTGGACGCCTATCCGTCGCCGCGACCTCAGTAAGAAACTCCTAAAACGATACTTTGGACCATACAAGGTACTTCGTCGCCTCGGCGAGCTCAACTACGAGGTGATGCCCGACGGAACAAGAACATCATCACGCCGCCCACCACGACCTGAAGTCGTCCACGTCGTGCGCCTGAAGCCGTACTACGCTCGATAGGACTGTGGATCTTATGTGTTTCAGATGACTTTTAGTTTTCCGTTCTTTTTATGTGCTTTGTTTTGCTTTGTGTTGCATCGGGGCGATGCACTTTTTAAGGGGGGAGTAATGCCGCGCGCCAAGTAGGCAGCGCGGCCGTAGCCTAACGGTTATCGCGCTTACCTCCCACGCGAAGGGCCAGGGTTCGGTTCCTGGCCGCGGCTACGCATTTTTGTTTACACTGTAATGTGATTTTCTGGTGAATTCGAGAACCATCTAGCTGATTCGAGGTTAGAATGTTCTACGCGTCGAACCTTCTACATCGAATGCTCCAGAAGCCAACGCGTGTACAAAAGCGGCTCCGCTGGAAAGCAGGATTCAGTCTCGCCCCTGCGTTCGACTCAGCTGTTACGCCGACTTCGACGCCCGCGACGCTCTGTTATTATCTTTGTACTCTTTTATTTTTCGGCACAAGTTCGCCACATTAAACGTTTATTTCTCCCTGTTTATTTCCTGTTTCCTTTTGGTCACCACTCGTGACAGTATTTCCAAAACCTGGCCCTTCCAGATCTGCCGCGGAGCGGCGTGCTCTGATTGGCCAGATTACCGCCGCACAAAATTTTGACGGCGACACACATGCGGCGCCGGTCGCTGGCAGGAGCGTCTGCTACACTCCGGCCGATACTTTGGTGCCGTGGTGGCTTAGTGGACGCGTTGTTGTGTAGAGCACGCGTTTTTTCATCTGCCAGTGCATATCCATTGAGTTATTCCGTATATCACGCGCATAAAAGTCGGTAGCAGAAGTTTCGATCATGCCGATGTCCACAGTTCGACTGCTCCAACTTCGGCGATTCTCCACCCAAGCTCGAATGAAGTAGGCCTCGCTGCTCTGTTCCGTAATTGAAACCGTGTACACGTGGAGTGCTTGCAGTGCTAATGCGCAGACGTGCTTTTCAACCGTAATTCAAGAAGCGAGAACCATAGCCCTGCACAGCGTGTGTGGCTGGTGTCGACGTTTTCCGTGTGACTCTTGTCAAAGTAAGCCTTGTCGCCTTCCTACGCGCCCGCGTAGCGCCCGCAATGCTGTCAATCGTACTGCTCAATTCGCTTTTTTCTTGCTCTGAAACGCTATGCATATTTTATATCCACTTCAATGCTTCACAGCTGAATGAACGCTTGTTTGTCGCTGGAGAAGATTGCCATGAACGGATTTACTTTCGCGGTTTTACGCCCCGCAAGTGTTTACTTTTTCTGCCGTATTTTCACGTTTTATTGCACAGACTGCTTTGATTTGTACCAGTTTGAAGCTATTTTGCGCATACCAAGTTTTCTGAAATTAAAAGGACGCGAATTGGTTTCAAGCTGTTTGTTTCTTACGCCTATCATTATTTCACGTCATATTACTTTGATCAGCGCTGGAGGTGAGCTAGGAGTGCCCTAATATGTCTTTTTAACCCCAAGGAGCAGAGAATGAAGTACGATATAAAAACCCATGCAGAACTTGGTTTCAAAATATAGGGACCTTGTCCTGGTGCCTTTTTGTTCACTGTTCCCGTCTCTGCACTTGATACATAGGTATGTGACCTGTTCAGTTACCTGAAATGTCATCTGCCCTTTCAGTTTGTGGAGGTCCATGGGATTTAGAACGGAAGCATTAAAGCCATCTTCAGAATTACTTGTGCATTAAACCCTGTTACCCACGGGACATTCTTGTGGGAATCTGAAGTCCATGCTATTGATTGCTTCTTCATGCTAGTGATAGACTCCAGCTACAATCTAGTTTTGTCATCTTTATTTCGGTCCCATCAACTTCCAGCTTCTGATGTCATCACTGTGTAATGCTGAAGTTTTAAAAGTCCCATAAATTACAGGCAGATCCAGACTATCCAGGAAACTGAGTACAACGAATGCGATGCTGCTGGTTCTCACGACGAGCGACTTATACGCACACACCCCTAACATGCCATAGGCCGAGTCCCTAATAACCGCGTACCACTAGAGCAACAGCGACAATGAGCGACATACGACACTGACAGACAGCCTGTTTGTCGGAGTCCGCCGTCCCAACTGGGCGGACACGACGCAGAACACGGGGACAAGGAAACTTGTTTCCTAGTGGGACTGGAGTTGTCAACAACACTTCAAAATACAGAGACAAACAGAGTATGGCGACGCGGTTTTCTTGTTTTGCTCTTTGGGCATCAAACGCGCCGACAAACACGGTGAAAGTGGAGCCAGTTACTTTATTCCTTGTTTAAAGCTTCCGCTTGTCTTCATTTGCCGTTGGCGACTTTCCGAAAACAGTCGTGACAATCGACGCCCAACTTTTTCAGAACTAGAATTCCTGAATCGTTCCTTTTTTGGGTCGTTCGATGCATTCCAGGTGAGTGCCACAGAATTTCACGTCGATTTGAGGACGTTTTTAACTTCATATCCGAATGATCGAGGGCAGGCAATTTATTGGGGAGAATACGGGGGTAGTTTTATGGGGTACAATCACTGAACGGATGACAAGTCTCTCGTTTTGCCGGAATGGCTTGCCGTGGAACTGCCGAAACGTGTCCTACTTTGTGATGAAGAGTCTTACTTTGGTCTGTCTTCGCACATGGGTGAATCAATCCTGATGCAGGGGCGTAGACCTCATCATTCTGAAGCACCACCTCGTGCACCATGTTTTTGCAAGCATACCAAGTTTTTGCAGCCACAGCAAATACCGTTTCGCAACACGACCACTAGCACGCAAGCCGCGCCCGCGACCACTACGAGCAATCCAGGAATCGAAACTGCGGGAGCGGGAACAACGGTGGCCGCCAAGGGCTGAGTCACGGGAGGAATGGGAGGAAGGGTAGAAAAAGGTTGGGGAAGACAGCAACCGAAGGCACAAGCGGGTGAGAGAATTAAGTTTGTCTCCGAGAGATGTTCCTCAGTGGGGCTGCTTGCTGCGCTTCAAGTTCAACGACAGACAACAACTCGTCCGTCATCGATGGTTTGTCGGCGCTTGTTGCAGATGTTGGTTGTTGCAGTGGAACAGCATCAGCGACACAAAACTTAGTGATGTTGCCGGACAAAAATCGGTGTTTGTCGCTCCAGTGGGACGACGCTATAAGAATTTTCTATTCAAAGCACACAAATCTATGCTATACACCCCTTGCGAGGCCTTTCCCAGATTTAGCAACACCTTCCCAGATTGACAATCATGGATGAACCCCTGGTCTCAATCCTGGCAGTGTTGCAGCAGTAGAATGTGGGCACCGCAGATGCCTGTTCTGCTGCGACTCACTAGCATGTCAGTCGAGGGAGACTCAAAGAACTCCAAGTTGGGACGTTGCGACGAAAGCAACATTTTCCCCCCTTTGCTAGGTACCTTTGCTTGAACTTCTAGAACGAGCCACACCGGGATCGAGACAATCTGCAGAAGTACATGGTGGCTACTATGACGCCTCTTGTAACGCCTTTATCTCAATTGCCATTCTCCAGCAGTTCTTCTAGGCACAGTCTTCAAAAGGTAATCAGATGAGCATGCACAAGCTACGTCAGAGTTCCAGGTGCAGTTCGGGGTCTTGCATCTGAGCAATATTTCTCGACAGTCACCAGATATGTTGATGAACACCAGTGTTGCAGGCAATCATCTGCCAAGAAACCACACTTGATCATGCAGACGCTTGCTTCCCAGAGGTCGATTGCATAGAACTCTATGGTGAAGCCCAATCCTGCCCATCAACCAGGCCTTTGGCACGTTCCCTCTACTGTGTAGCATTGCAGATGCTTGAAGTAGACTGCAGACTGCCTGCCTGATAGGAAAAAAAAGACCAAGCAGTCAATCCAAGCCACTCTTGAACCAATGTGCAGAAAAGGAAATTCAAACATGGAGATATAAAACATGCTGTATGCAAGCCAGATTGTTGGTCGCTATGCCTGTTCTGGGTGCGTCCCGATCAATCCATTGAGTGGGAGTGGGAGACTCGCCCTATTAAAAAGCCCCTGAGAAGAAAAAAAAAAGTTTTTTTTTTTAACTATCTAAATGAAACATACGTGTCAAAAAAAAAAGATTACGTGAAAAAATATTTTTTAGAGCAATATTGACGGCACGAGACGCGATTTAGTAGGCAGTCACGTCCCTTACCGCTTGTTTTCTTTCTTGGCATTTCAGGCGCGTGGAGCAGAGGTCGATCGCTTTCGCCTTCACGACCAAGATAGTCATTTTGGAATGACCAGTGACGCCACGGACTTCGCGCACTATTTCAATTAAATCTCTCGCAATCAATATTGCTCTAAAAAAAATTTTTTTTAGCAGAGGTGTCCCACCAGTCCGTTTAAAAATTTTTTTTTTTCTTTTCAGAGGTCCTTTAAGTTAGCCACAAAGTTACTTCCCAACCAGCAAGTTATCCCTTGAAGTCCTGCTGCATGCTACCTTAGTAAGAAAGTTGAAGATGGGAAATTTGGATCCGAATGAGCAAGAATGCTTTCCAAGGCGAAAAGCATTGATGTGTATGCTCCTCCAAAGTGCTTACCCTGCTACATTTCACCAGAATGTGATGAATTTATGCCTACATTGCACCATAAGGGAGTTTCCGTTTATAACTACCAAAACTAATAGTTCAGGCGTCACAGTACTGCCAGACTGTTCCTGCGACATTGTGTGAATCGTTCAGAACTTCCGGTTATTGCTTAGAATAATGTGCGATTTGATTTGATTTACACACCGAACATGACTCAGTACTTGGATGTTTCGTGGTATCTCTCATTGTATGTGGTATGTTCAGGCAGTCTAATTATCTCGGTTGAGTGCGCTTCTCACACCACACACTGGTGCACTGCCGAAAAGCTACACCCGTGGAGTAGGCATTGCAATTCTGCATATGTCGCTTTGCCGCAGCTCAGCCGTGTCTTAAAGGGGTACTAAAGTGCTTTTTGAGATCCTCGTTTTATTGTTATCACTCAATTTACAAGCACTAACCATCCTAAAAAAAAGAAAAAAAATTAAATTCATCTGTGGTTGACTTCCATACCAAGAAAATAATAAAATTTCTTGACACTTAGCGCTAGCGTCAGCACAGAATGACAGATGGCGCTACCGAACCTTCGTAAATATGGTCAAACATTTTTAAATCTGCCTCACCGATACAGCACGTCAGCGGCGGCGGTTGCGGTGCAAGACGCTGGTATCAAATCGAATAGCGCTGCATCATTCGTAGCTTTCACAGCGCAAGACAAAAGAACGAGGAGAACCGTTTTTGTTAGCATGCAGCATGTTGAAGCTGCGAATGACACTGCGTTATTTGGTATACCAGATGCGATGCATGTCTTGTTCGAATCGCAGCGCTATTCGATTCGGTCCGCACACCCCTACAATGATCTGCTAAAAATTGAGAGCCAATCAGCAAATGGAGCATACACGGAATACGAAACTTACCCATTGATTGGCGCAACAGTTCACGTGACCCTTTTCGGCGGCACTCCGCCAACTCGCGAACACACTGCGGGGACAGCACTTCAACTGACGAAGTTTCCAGGAACAGTTGGCATCTCGCACGTCCGCAAAATCTCCGAAATGGCATCGCGGAGCGTCCGCAAACAAGTCGTGACGGCCACGACGACGACCTCGTCGTCCCAGTACGTTTCGCAGCACTACCGCGCGGACAGCCCTGCGAACCCGGTGTCGCCTCGTACATCTCGCTCGTCGGACACCAACGCCGGCGGGAGCCGGGAACGCTCGCGCTCGCCGCTCTCGGCGTCCAGGGTTTCGAGAATTCGGGAGAAGAACGAGCTGGCTCACCTCAACGACCGGCTGGCTGCGTACATCGACCGCGTTCGTCACCTAGAGTCTGAAAACAGCAAGCTGACCGAACAGATGACGAGCCAGGAGACCCGCACCCGGGAAGTCGCCAGCGTTAAAATCCTGTACGAGCGTGAGCTTGCCGACGCACACCGCACCGTCAACCTGACCGCAATCGAGAAGGCCAAACTGCAGCTCGACGCCAAGAAGTGGCAGACAGAGGCCGAGACCCTGCGAACGAAGTAAGTAGCCAGCCCATATTTCTTTTTCTTGAGGCTATTTCTAAACCATGCGACTTCGGCGAGCGGCTGTGGCTCGCGGTCTTTCGTTGTCTGGCTTCTAGGCGTCCGTCGCTCGAGCTGTCTTTTCGAAGCGGGGCGGTTTGTGTGACCGCGAAATCTTTAACCGGCTTCGTGAGGTTTGGAGGCAGAGTCATGACAAGCTAGCTAGTTAAAGCTAGACATGATAGAACTTTAAAGCAACTAGAAAAAAAAAAAAAAAAAGAGCGGGGCATAAACGATTTGTCACAGCTTGTCGTGTTCTCCCCCCGCCCCTCACCCCCTTTTCTTTTTTTTGGTTCATCGTGGGTTTTGTGTAATTGCTTCTTCGAAGCTGCTTTTGAGCCGAGTACAAAAGCTGTGATGACCTGACAGCTTTTACCTTGGAAAGAATCCGTTGTAGCCCACACACCTCGGGTAGTGTCAGTTACAAACGGAATGAATGGAAGCGTAACAGCTCCACTTAAAAGTGCAGGTTCCATTGATGATTCAGTCGGCCGGCTGTTGAATGACGGTTTTGCCGACCTTGACTGATAGGTGGCGGTGGTTCGACCGGTTATGGCGTCAGTGTCATTTCCGCCACGCCTCTTTTCAGCGTAGCACGTTCCGTTTTCTTTTCTTGTGTGTTTGTCTACGTTTCGCAATGCGCGCAAGAAACATAATAGTGGTAGCTCTAGGTTTCTTTCTACATTTTCATTTATTTCCATCCTTACGTAGCAGCCACGCTTGCGAAATGGCTAGACTGGCTAGCAGTTTTGAGATGAACTTCTCCGGAGCAATGTCCGTGTGAAGTGGGTGGAATTCCTACTTGTCGGAAAACTGAAATACTACATGACAGATTGCATACTGCACACAGAAGAGTAATAAAAGAAGCTATTATCTGAACTTGTGTAAGGTCCGCATCGGCACTTCTCTTAGTGCTATATATTACAAGGCATTCCTTTTGTTAGCAGTTAGCGATAAGTTATCTGCGTGGGTAAGGTTATTCCTACACTGGCCGTGAAGCGGTTCTGGTGTCTTTGATCGTTTGCTCGGCCTACGAGTCTGCCAGCCTCTTTCGTAACCAAGTAAAACAAATTCAAAACCTGTTGCTCGATCTATGGAAACCAGTTTTGGGAGGTTACAACAATGATTCTTTCTCCTTTTTTTATTGAGTTTCTGACTTTTGTTTTACTCTAGCTCTGGCCTTTCGAACACCTGCGCTCTACCAGCTTACATACGGGGTTGTTGATTCCTCGCCATTTCATCTGCCCCTAACAAAGACGGATGTGGTAAATGCAGTAGAGGGCTGATGTTTCAATGGTCTTTCAGAATTCATTGGTAGTGTTCCAGTTCTGTTTGTAATGAAGCATGTAAGTGTACTCGTACTAGTCTCTCTAATTAACATTGTGATTTCACCCAAAACGTTTTGTCGTGCACAACATTACAATAGTGAATAATTACCCAAATAAAAAACAACAAATATGAGGGATATTGAACAGCCCCCTCCCAACGTTTTTATCTTCTCCTATATTTACCTAATCTTCCTTGGTGTGCTTGCACTGGTTATTGCTACAGCTTTCATTGGACAACTTCAGGGTGTCTAGCGACCGGGAATTGTCGGGGAAATTTTAGTTACTAGGAGAAATCGGGGAATTGTCAGGGATATTGTAAAAACGCGAGCCCAGTCAGGGAAAATGTGCCGGAAATGCCATCGAGTGTCTTGAGCATAGACTTGAGGACTTGGGGGAAGAAAAATGGGCAATGGATTCTGCTTAGATTGGAGCGCGGGCTCTGCTCACCCCATGTAGAGTGCTACCCGATGCAAAGGGAACAGCCGACCAATCCAGTCCAAGCCATGGATTGGATTGAACTGAGGGCACAAAACTATGCTAGATCCTGTTAGAACTACTAGATTTAGTAACAAATGGGAAAGCCGCAGACCCCAATTCAATCTAAGCCGACAGTATCCGAAAGTGTGCATCTGGCGGCTATGCCGTCATGCTGCCATTCGGTTATTTATGTGTGTGGTTGAGCGTCCTGCTTTCATCGTGTTTCCGGAAGTGGTCACTTCACTGACGATGTCGGCGACAAGAAAGTGCTCGTTTAATCTGGACTGGACGAGCCCAAATATTTCGGAATATGCAAGTTGGGTTATGCCCGTGCAAAATGATCCTCAGTGTTCAATGCTCAATGCCTTGTGTTGTAATTATCTTTTATATTTACCGGCCTCTACATTGGTCAGGGAATTTCACCTGAAATCTCAGGGAAAATCTGGAGAAGTCGGGGAATTTCAGAATATAATTTGCTAGACACCCTGACAACTTTCTTTATAATTGAAGTGTAACGGCAGGTGTAACTGTAGACGACCTTCTTGCAGTCGGGGCTCGCTGATGACTTGCATTTTATTGGGTATACATAATAAACTTTCAGTTCTTTTTTTTTTCTTTTTAAAATGAGCCCTATTGATCTGAATCGAAACTGAGACAAACACGATTGAGTGCTTATGCGGAGGGCAAGTTCGTCTGCATCTTGCGCAGGGGGTAGCGGTGACGTCAGAACGCCGAGCCCTTATTGGCTGATCGCGCACCCTATGTGAGCGTCGTCTGCTCCTTTGGAACGTCGTCTCTTCGCAACGTCGTCTGCGTCTGTCTTACCTTTCCTGCGACTTTCGGAAGTGCAGAGGCCAGCTTCACGAAACGATCTTACGCCAAAAATGTGCGTAAGACATAACTTAAAAATAAATTCGTATTCACGAAACGAAATTTCGTATGTTTTGCGCAGGTTACGACGAAATCCCACGACAGCTCCGAGCTGTCTTACGCACTTGCGATCAAATCAGCATGGCCGACAGCGTCGCGGTCGCGACGACCCACGGACGTTTATTTTTCTATGTGCGCTTCTCACGCGTCCCGACTTCAAGCAGCAAGAAAAAAGTAAAAAGTACTTGAAACAGACCACGACGAACAAGAACGCTGGATCCACAAACACCGGGGAAAAGTTCCAACGGCCATGATTCTACCGAACGCGACCAAGCGAGCACCGCAGTTAGGCCTAGCAGGCACTCCGCGACTCGGCGACCGTCTGCCCACGACCGGCTGGCGTGCTGAATGGAATGTGCCCGCGCGACCCGTGTGACCCTTTCCCGTATTATACTCTGATCGCTGACCTCAATTTTAGATTAAAAGGTCAATTTCTTCCTCTTGTTATCTCCTTGTTTCCCGAGGCAACGGTGACTCTCGCCGGTGAAATAGCGGTGAATCTCCGACAGACGCAGGAAAAGATAAAGCAGCCATCGCTTTGACTAGCAGACTTAAAGCAGACGACGTCAACTGTGCCAACCCGCCGACGCCGTTAAAGAGTGAGGGGTCTCGCCGCGCACGAAAGGAGGGAAAAAATATTTGGGAGGGAACTTGCGGACAACACGGTCACTCTCGGTTCTTAGCAAACAAACCTCGGCGCCTCGGGACACCTCGCCACTGAGTCCTTTGACTTCCCTCCTTGATGCGCGTCTGCTAGTTGTTAAACAAAAACAACCTACCGTTCGAGTTATTTCGTCTGCCCTCTCTGAAAGGCGAATTCGAGCTCGCTCGCAAAGACCTGCACTTCTGATAGTCGCAGGAAAGGTAAGCCAGACGCAGACGATGTTGCGAGCAGACGACGTTGCCAAGGAGCAGACGACGCTGAGATAGGGGGTCGCGATCGGCCAATCAGGTCTCGGCGTTCTGACGTCACCGCTACTTCCTTTCTCATGCGCAGAAGACGAAAATGAACCCACTTGCAAGGCGTATTGGACTAGCTTTGAGTTGCGTACTGTGGTCACCTATCCATTGGTTTTTCTCGCATAACACGACCGATTTCAGATTAATACTTTTTGGAAGTGATGCCCGCTATCCAGAGCCATCTTTAACCATGTGTTTGAGGAAATCCCGACAATCCTGCGAGCAGCCACTTCTCGTAGTTGGAGTAGGTCTGGTCACGCAAGCAGTTTCAAGACTTCAGTCTAGTTATACGCAGTTGATTGCACTCAAGGCCCGTTCACACACTTGCGCTTGACTTGGACCGACTGAGACAAGACCGGGTTTTAATTTAATTAACCGGATGCGCAGCAATGCAGCCGATCGTGAGCCGTCGGAAAAGGCTTGAAAACCGGTCTTGTCGGAGTCAAGCGCAAGTGTGTGAACGGGCCTCCACACATAAATGTGCAAAGCAGCCTTTTGCCTAACATCGTTCACTGACGTGCATCTGCTTGCAACGTTTCAACCCCGTCAGACTCGCCAAACGAGAACGCGAGTGGTCCGCAGCTGAGCGACGGGTCACATCGCTCGAGTCTCAAAACGTTGACCTCCAGGGACGTCTGAATCAGGCCCTTCCACAACTCAAGGTAAGGAAAGCGGCCAAACGCTTGTTTTTACGTTAACCGTCGTTTGTCGTCTCCGTGGTCGGCTTGCTGAGTTTTCCGACGGCTTACTTTTCGTTGTGGTGGGAAGTAACTGCCGCTACGTCTACCAAGCTTCTGAACTGGCCTTGGTTTGTGTTAATATTTTGGAGCGACAGCCTTGCGTGGAAACCCTGCACGGACCTTAGTCGCTCGTGTTGGCATTGGTCACACGGTAGCATCGTTGTGGTAGAAAATGTCCCGGCAGAGTGCAGCTGTTGGTTGCTCTGATTTAAATGGCGATATGAATAATGCTTTAACTCATGTCGATTTTTATTAGGTATAAGTGTCAGCTAGAAGTTAAACAAAAACACAAAGGATAGAAAGGGACAAACACAGCAAATCATTATTATAATTTGTGTTTGTGCTATGTATATAATACATAGCATGATGTTGCCTAAGCCTCGGGTAAAGTCACTATGTTTGGCTTTCTCTGATGCTTATTGGGCAGTCACAGGTTTCCGCTGCGGGAGTTTTGTCGACAAATGTTCAATTTTTCACCCGCACACGGATGGTGATAAACATCTTGGGGGCTCCAAGATGTTTATCAAGATGTTTAGAAAGGGCTCGGTATGGGTGGGTCACCCATACCGAGCCCTTTCTCCGAGCATCTAGGCACCGGCCATCCCTTGCCACTGCTGTGTCATCGCCGCGGGCGCGAGAACTTGCGAGCGAGACCTCCCTGATCCAACTTGACTGCATACAGTGTGTGGAGTTTCTCTAATGTTCACTGTTTCCCCCTTTTTTTAAATACAATTTTTTTCTCTCGCAACCACTGTTCCAGGATCCCGAGTCCTTTTCCTCTTCTAATGGGACGACGACGAAGCGCTCGTTCTAACGGACGTGTTTTTCCTAGCTCCGCCGACATATATTTATAACTCCGAGTTTAAAAGGCACTCGCGCCCCGGAAAAGGGCCCCATGGATCAAGGGCAACCCTCCGCCACCCTCCGACCGTCGATTTTGGATCCAGGAGGAACCAGTTTGGTGAATATGGAACCCGATACTATGGACACCTCGCTAAACCTAACGTCTGGAATGCGAGACACGGAAACTCAGGCTGCCGCTACAGGGACAACCGCGACCACGGCGGGCCCATCGACGGAAGGCCTTCAAATCGTACTGGACCTGAACACCCTCGGCAAATAAACGAATTTGGAGTTGCGAGGGAAGATATCGGAAGGCTCTTTGTAAGCTTCTTGACCTACCTCGCTACCGCACAGCAAGGAAAAGGCGCGCAACCAGCCGCAGCAGAAAAGGTGAGCTCAAGCCTTGGACAAGAATATCCCACGATAGCTCAAGCAGCACAATTGACAAAGACCCCGCTAAAGAGCCAGAATGTTAAACCTAACGGGACAGAAGCCACCCTTTGGCGGAAAATATCGAGGACAACTCCTGGACACTAGTCCAGAACAGGCGCCGCCGTAAACGCTCGCTGACATCAATCGAAGAACCCGAGAAGAAAGTCGCTGCTATGTCCATTGATGAGACGCCAGGCAGTAAAACTACCAGGGCCATTTTCCTGAAGCCGGTATGTAAGGAGGCAGTAAATGGCTTCAGAGCCAGGGACATCAGGCAGGCCGCGGAAGCGGCAGGAATCGAAAGCCAAGAGGATTTCAAAATCCAGTATCAGACTAAGACCAACACTATTACACTCACTACGCAAGAAGGCACGGCAGAAAAGCTGATACGGTTTAAGGCAATAGAGAAGAACGGCAAGCAGTGCACAGTTTGCCCCTACAGAGCAATGGAGAAGAACCAGATCCGCGGTGTCATATACCCGCCGGGAGACAACAGCGAAGAGACACCAGAGACGCTGCTCGCAGACATGAAATGCGACAAGGCAAGGATTATCGCTGCCCGACTTATGGGTAAAGGCACAAGTGCGGTGTTAGTTACCTTCGAAGGTAACAAACTGCCCAAGAGGGTCGTCTTCTGCCAAGCAATCTTGAGCGTGAAATAATACCGCCCGCGCGCGATCGTGTGCTTTAGCTGCCACGAGCTCGGGCATAAGGCGGATGTCTGCCCTCGCAAGGAACGAAGGTGCGGTCAGTGCGGGAACGTGCACGACGAAGGAATGGACGAGTGCAATCGAGAATCAAAATGTCGTAACTGCGACGGCCCACATCCGGCCACCAGTAACGACTGTCCAAAAAAGAAGAACTCCTGACAAAAAGATGAAACCCAAACCTCCGGCGCAAAATAAAGAGAGTTACGCTGCAGCTGCCACGTCCATCGCGGAGCGACCCAAGGCATCGGGGAAAAACGATGAAAACGAGCTTCCCACATGGATACCGGAATGGGCGAAATCTACCCAATGACAACAGCCAAGCCAGCAGGCGTCAGACTTCGACGCCGAGAAAGAGATGAATAAACTCAAGAACGACGTCCACATCGGCTTCAAGATGATCTTCGAGGCCATCGGAGAGATCAAGAAGGAGCTGGTGTTGCTGCGACATGGGAAGTAACTCCCATAGCAGTACAGGACAGGCCACCACGGAACAGACCCGCATTATCCAATGGAATTGCTGCACATTTTCGACCAAAAGTGCAGAGCTGAGGTTGAGATTCGAGAGACAGCCGCCGTCGGATGTACTCCTTCTTCAAGAAACACGAACCCCGAACATAACGTTCCCCTGCTATAGTTTCTACACGGACCCGACCATAGTAACTACCCCAAGGCCGAGCGAAAGGAACCCAGAGACGAAGAAAGGCTGGGCAGCAGTAGCAGTCCTGCGGCACATACCACATGCTCAGCTCGATACGGCGTCACTTTGCAATGGCAACAGAGAAGTGGTAGCCGTAAGGCTCAGTCACAAACGGAAGAGGATGACTTTAGCCTCCGTCTATATAAGACCAGGAACGGCAACGGAAGATGACAAGGAAGCAACGGCATGGATAGGCGAACTTGTCGGTCTAGCCGAAGGGGATCCGATTGTCATAGCCGGGGACTTCAACGCTCGACACAAAGATTGGGGGTACTCCAACATCACGAGAAAAGGCCGGCAAATTAAACACGCAATGAAAACTGCGGGCGTTACACTTTGCAACGAGCCGGGAACCAAGACAAGGATTGGAATGCACGGTAGGCAAAAGGACTCCACCCTGGACCTCTCCTGGGCCACTGCAAGCCTAGTGCTCGACTGGTCAACGTGGAGAGACAACTTTGACAGTGACCACTTTCCGGTAGAAATGAAGATTCATCACGGACAACGCAACAGTGGCAAAGAACAAAGACCAGTAGTCAAATGGGATCGTTTTAGGGAACTGCTTGAGACAGAGGACCGCCGAGACATCGAGGAGCGCATTCGGACGGCTCTGAGCGAAGCGAAGACGAAAGTTCTCGTAAAGCCTGGAGCCCCAACACCGGACAATCACCTACTAAACCTCTGGGCCAGCCGTCTACAAGCACTGCAGCGGTACCGAAAGAACAGGACGCTGCATCTAAAAATCAAGCTCAAACGAGCAGCAGCGAAAGCGAGGCAGTACTGTAAACAGCTCGGTCGCGAGAGGTGGAGGACCCATTGCGGGTCCTTTAACGCACGAAACGGATTGGGAAGAGCTTGGAGAACTTACAAGGGACTGAACGGAGCAAAGCGCAAGACAAGAAACGCTGCGCAGAACCTGGCCCTCAAGCTCAATATCAGCGAGGCAGAGATGGCGATCAGGGCTGGAGAATTGTTCTTTCCCCAAGAAGAAGATAGAGCAAACCAGAAACCGGTTGCAATGAACACCCGCACGCCAGAAGAGGAAGGAATGGAAGACCCACTAAATATGGGAGAACTAATCGAGGCAATCTACACGGCGAAGACCGGTAGTGCTCCTGGCCCGGACGGGGTAACGTACCAAGCTCTCAGAAACCTCCCGGAAGAATCGAAGCAGAAACTTCTCGACAAATACAACACAGTATGGGAAGAGGGTATGCTACCGAGAGCCTGGAAACTCTCGTGGGTCACGCCAATACCCAAGCCCGGCAAACTGCTTGATCGCATTGAAAATATGAGACCTGCATCTCTAACATCTAATATCTGCCAGACGATGGAGAAAATCGTGCTCAGAAGGATACAATGGTATTTGGAAAAACACGAACGCCTAGATCCCCGGCAAACGGGCTTTCGCGAAGCGATGGGGACACAAGATAGCCTCAGGTTGCTCTATGAGGAGGTGCTGGCTGAAAAAGACAAACAAGACCCACGGCTCGTGGTCGCCCTGGACATACGCAAGGCGTTTGATTCAGTGCCGCACTGGGCAGTCGTCCGGGAGGCAAAAGCATGCGGCATCCGTGGAAGAACTTTGTACTTTATACGAGACTTTCTGCGCGACAGGAGGTTCCAGGTGAAGATCGGAGAGACCATGGGCCCAGAAACGCCGAGTAAAAGAGGAGTGCCCCAGGGGGCAGTTCTATCGCCGACCCTTTTCAATATGGTAATGGCGGGTCTCCCACCTCGGCTTCGAGTCATCGAAGGGCTGGGATTCACCATCTATGCAGATGATGTGACGCTCTGGACCCGAGGGGAATCCCTGGGGGAACAAGAGAGCACGATGCAGCGGGGCATAGATGAAGTAGCCACCTACCTGGTAGAGGTGGGAATGGAAGCGTCATCAGAGGAAACGCTATATATGATGGTCGCTCGCCCTAGGGACCACAGAAAAGGAATAGCAGGCTCAGTACGGCTAGAACTCAATGGACAAGAAGTCGGCAAAACGCCACATATCAGAATACTTGCACCTTCGAGCAGACGGCAAGAAGCACAAGATGGAACCCGGAGATGGAAAAGGCGTGGGCTCAGGGTCTCAAGCTCATAAAGAAAACAACAAGCAAGTCCTGGGGAGCCGATGAAAAGGCTCTGCGTATCCTCACAGAGGCCCTTCTCACGTCACGAGCACTGTACAGTTGCAACTGGCTGAATCTCAACCAGACGCAGTGGAAGAAACTCGAGAGACTTAACAACCAATCCAGGCGAGTAGTCATGGGCCTTCCCAAATACACGCCACTCGAAATGCTAGAAAGGGAAGCACAAATGAACAACATAAGAGACAGGGCCGAAACCCAGCACTAGTCCTGTTTAGTTGTTTTATCTTTGTCTTCATTATAGATGGATGAATGGATGAATGGATGGATGTTAATAGCTGTACCCTTTGTAACGGGCGGTAGCTTGCACCACCTAGCCAGAGTCTAAAAAGACAAATATGCAATTCCTCCTACCCTTCCAAGCCAATTATCTACCCCCTACTATCACCGGGCAGTGCAGGATATCGCCAGGATGACCTTTGGGCGATCCTCTGGTCGAACCTAGTGTGCATTACCCCGACACCAGGCCCATTATGGGACCGTGGTGAGACGTTGGTCGTACTCCTAGTTTTGTAATTCGGGGTGCTGTGTAGGTTCCTGTGTGCTCTCTCGGAGGACGCTTCCTCTCCCTCTCTGCTGACATGAGCGAATGTTATGCTGCAGCTTAGAGTCGAGCGAGGTCACGTAAGCTTCTCGCCGTAGTTCCTTTGGCAGCTACTAGCGGCTGCAGGTGGGGGAAAAAGCTCGACTTTTGGTTTGCGATCATGCAGCGGAATTACAACTTTTTTTAGTGGAGAAGATGTTTTCTCTATCCTCCGGGACACGATAAACAATGTAAAAATGATGCGATGCATATTCTTTTAATCTTAAAATCGTTGCACCCCTCCCCGCCCCCCCCCCCCCCCCCCCCCCTTTGAAAGATATTTTTGGTTCAGCAATCTCAAAACGGCACAAACATGAGGGTGTGGATTGAATGTGAGACGACCCGCTGGCTGATTGCAAGCGAGAATTGATCAGGCTGTACATGACTTGCAGAAAATGCTGGTGTATGACCCGGTCAGGCGGATTTCTGCAGAGGACTGCTTGGATCATCTACACTTCAACGACTAAACAAGACACCAACATCTATTTTTAATCAATGACTGACTCATGGACTGATGACTGGCTTTTTTAATCAATGACTTACTTTTTTAGTCAATGACTGACTTTTTTAATCAATGACTGACTCATCTGTGAGATCTGCATTCAGGTGATCCGTATTTTGTGTAACTTCAGCCATGTAGTTTTAAACAATCCACTTTCAATAGTTTTAGCTTCCTCTACATTCCTCTACATGTATGAGATGAACAAAATTTCTCCTTCCTTTTTTAAAGCAAGTTTTTAAGGCAAGTTTTTAAGGCAAGTTTTTAAGGCAAGTTTTTAAGGCAAGTTTTTAAGGCAAGTTTTTAAGGCAAGTTTTTAAGGCAAGTTTTTAAGGCAAGTTTTTAAGGCAAGTTTTTAAGGCAAGTTTTTAAGGCAAGTTTTTAAGGCGTTTTTAAGGCAAGTTTTTAAGGCAAGTTTTTAAGGCAAGTTTTTAAGGCAAGTTTTTAAGGGATGCACAACGAAGGAGCGAAAGATGGAAGGGGGGCTTCCATCTTTTGCTTCTTTGTTGTGTAACTTCTGAATCCATAAAAGTGACAAAACAATCATGTTTATTAAATCTCTTCTGCAGTATTAGGCTTGTTTGTTTGTGAATACTGGACAGTTTGTTCAACTTCAGCTTGTTCAGCTTTGTAGTTTCACTGTTATCTTTGTCGTTGTATATTTTGATGGGTCATTGTTATAACTTTGTGATTTACTAGATTTTTATATATATTGTTTGTATATCTTGTATTTCTGTGCAGCACTTTTGCCACCATTGTTTTCTTGCTTTATGTGTAACCATGTTTTTTGTAGCCTTATTTATGTTTTCCGCCCACCATGCTTGGACCTCGAAAGGTCCGCAGTATGTACTAAATAAATAAATAAACTTTTTGTGACACAATTTTCCATCGTTTGTGTAGTGTTCTTGTGCAGTGAGTTGTAGATTACAGTGCACAGATATACTAACAATAGTAATACAGTCGTTGAGGGGAGATTTTTGGCATTTTGGGGGGTTGTGTCGATCCCACTTGTGCTTTGAACACTGTGTTTTCTGCCCGAGCCTTCCGAGAGCTTGCAAGGTGGCATATGGTCGAGTTTGGAAGGGTCAGAGGTATGTGAAAATAGTATTTTATTGAGTTAAATATGCACTGAATTGTGTCAAAGTAGTTAAATATTTTCAGTGGTTAACAAAATAAAAGTGCTGCATATCCTGTTCGTTTCCCTGTACGTCAGTTCTCAGCTCTGTTGTGCTAGCTGCCAGTTAGTTGTGCTGCTGCATGTATTCCGGAAGTATGGGTATAAAAAGTACTGAAAACTGATACAACTGCACGATGCGAATGTGTTTTGACGGGCGGAGGCATGATAGGCTTCCCTTCATTTGCAGTTCGCAGACAACTCCCCAGACAGCGCTCGTTACTCGAAAAAGGTCCAGTGCTTGCATCAGTGGTCGTAACAAAGATGGGATTATTTACATAATTCCACGGAATTGTGGCATATTTTTTAGACCTCAAGAGCTCTGGGGAAACTTTAAAGGGATACTTCAACGAAATTGGAAATATTCCCGTCGTGTTTCAAAATAGATTGAATATGACCCACGATATCCGTAAGTGACAATCGTACGTTTGTATTTTGAGCCTGGTGGCTGTATTTTCGTTATAAGCGGCCCACTCTGGCAAGCGATCGGAGAAGGCCCAGCGGAGACCACGTGACATTCAACGCAATCGTGCCGTAGGTCGTCTCGGAACAAGCAAAGCTACGGCGATGCTGACGTCGAGAGGATGGCCTAATCGTTCCAGCCACCGAAGCGGCTGCTTTTGTACGAATTTTGAGTGACGGGTTAACCTTCTATAATCTTGTGGGGGACAATAGCGACTTGTGTGGCACACAAAAGGCATTCTTTGCAAGAGGGGAGTCCCTCCTTCCCCTCTTCTTTCGTCGTGGCCGGAGGTGAGACACTCACCGTCACTAGCTGTCAAGGTTCCTACAAACGAGGCGTTAGCGACATCCACCAGGTGCTCTTTCCTAATCGTTTAATTTGTTTTAAAATTCCTTTTCGAGACATTTTTAACAAGATATTGGTATGTTTGATGTGATACTGCTCCTTTGAACACGTATAGACCGAAAAATGAGCACCGAAATTTTGTTGTAGTATCCCTTTAAAGGATGTTATAGGGGTCGCTTAACAAAAGGTTGTTAGTAGCCACCACTATAAATCCCAGTGTTGTCCTGAGCCTGTATGCACGTTTTTCCCAAGGAGGTGGCCAAAAGTGTTGAATATAAAAACTGCAATCCAGGCTATGACAAAGCCAAGGTAGAACACAAAGAAAGCATTCTGCTGGGGATGTGAGGTGTACTATCTGTGTTTCACCAACATAAGTATTCCTTCGTTGAAAAGCACACGTGTTGCGGAGGCTAACAGTCCAGCGAACCAAAAATAGACCCTAACTTTCAGAACTAAAGGCCCGTTTACACCCTTGCAATCGACTACGACCGAGAGAGACGAGATCTGTTTAAACTTCTTAAAATTTCTTAGGACAAGAGAACACAGTGGCATTGTGGCGCCATCTATGCGGTGACCCTGGAACTGCATTTTACAAGAGCGAAGGTTTTGCGGGATTTCCAAGGTCAAATGTGCATAATACATGTAAGAAAGGCTCGTGTATAACGTTGACAAAAGGTTTTCGAGCCAAAAAAAAAAAGGATTATGCGCGAGAGAAATAGAAAATATGCCGGACCGCCAAGTTTACACTGATACCCAATAGATGGCGCTGGTGTCTCCCCTGGTTGTAAGAGGTTTTAAGGAACCTAGTTTTAAGAGTTCGCAAGAGTGTGAACGGGCCTTTGGGTGTGGGACACATTTTGTATATTCTTTTACTTTTATTTGTCATTTAATTTGGCATATCTGTAGAAGTCTCAATGTCTATACGTCTTCCGGATGTACCTTGTATTTTCAAGAAATAACATTTTAAAATCTTTTTTTCACAATATACCAACCTCTGTTTCTTTTGAAAGAGCACCTAATAGACCATTCGCTATATTACCCAAGCATCAAGGAGAATGCAGGGATTGGTGTTCCACACGCGCACGCCTTCCCCGCATAAAACGACCAGAAGTAAATAACCAAAATAAAGCGTTGACAAACGCGCGTGCAAGATACAATTTGTTTTAGGATGTTGCTTTAGAAAATTTACTACTGCTGAGGCCAGCACGTGCGGCGCGTGGAACACATATCCCTGCATTCTCCTTGATGCTTGGGTAATATAGCAAAAGGTCTATTGGCCACATACTGATGTGTCATATTGCTTTATATGCCGATTAGTTAAGAAAAAAAAAGTATTTTCATGGATCCTTTCAAAATTGCTACCTTTCCCGTGGTCAGGAAAGAGAATGGTAAAGAAGACAACTTCTGCACGGATCACTAACAAAATGAATTAGTACAGGTATTTGGGAGCATAGATCAATGAGAGCACTGAATGAATTGCAGAGCATGAGAAAAGTACAATTAAGGTCATTTGGGAGCCAATGATAAAGGGTAGAGCACTCGAGTTTTGGCAGGTGTGTAGGGGTCGGGGCGTCATGGTGCCACAACTGCCTTGGTAGTGCAGTGCATCATTTGAAGGGAAGCAACCAGCAAAATAGCATTGAGTAGGGGGTGCAATGGAAGACCCTTGGCCAACACCGGGAAATAGGAACATGATGTCAGTTAAAATTACAGCAAAAAAGTTGAGAGGCAACTAGAACTTCAGAACGGCAAGAAGCAGGTATAGGACACGAAATATATAATTTTTTTAATTATATTGACTTTGCTATTCACAGATGGCACAACATCTAACAAAACCTTCAAAGCTTCTTTCAGATGAGCACCCAAAAGTGATACTATCTGTGTTGGCATCAACCAGATGGTTTATTGTTTTTGTTTCCTCCCTATCCATAAAATGTTTTTTTTAAGCTTGCATATTTTTTTTAGATTTTACACTTTAGAAATTTGAGTATGATAAATGCACCACCTAAAGACACCTTTGTGGAAAGTTTAATTGCCTTTCGTTCACTGGCTTTATTATACTCAATTGTTTACGCCCAAAATGCGCTTGCGGAACATTGCGCTAGATGACATAGGTTTCTGCTTAATTTCAAATATGCTTAAGGGAGGAGGTCTGGGCCTGGGGAGGGGTTTGTCTAAGAATACTTAAACACCATCTCACTATGCTGCGCGCAACAGTGAGAGAGAGTATTGAAGAGGGGAAGATGTGGGAATCTCTCACCTGCCACGTGAGGCTCAACAGCGACTGCTTTTTATCTTGCCGCTCGGTTTCCAATTGGGAAGGAGGAGGGTACTTTGAACAGCCAAGCTCTGCCGTAATCTCGAGGTCGTTGGATGCCGTTGAAATCTTGCATCCCTGGAAAACAGTTATGTACAGTGAACTTCATAAAAACAAATGCAGAACATTTTTCTCCTAATCTTTATTCTTATTTTTTAGATTACTTTTTATGAGATAGGTTCGAGGTTGTACACTATTTCAGAAAACATATTTATTCCACTTTTAGGCCTATAAGCACATTCTCATGCAGTTACTCAGAATCTTGATCTTCAGAAGCTAAAATACGTTACGATGTTTCTCCGTATTGCATGAATTTAATTTCTAAACAACTCTGCTGCATAAATTAAGTTACTCCGAGATAGAGATTATTAGCTTTATTTTTTTTCTCATTTCAAGAAGAAAGACATAATCTTGAACAACATATTAAATATTTAACTTTCGTTGGGTTCGCAAAAATTAACTACGCATCGCTGAACGCGCATTCTCCACCCAAATGTAGCGCTAGCGCGGTTGGGGCCAGATGCTAATGTCTGAGTGTGATATTTCTAAGAAAATATCATAATTAAGAGACCGAACGCGAAGTGATGTATGGCTGGCTATCAGCCTCGGCTCGGACTGCCCGAGCGCCCTCGTCGTCGTCTTTATTCACACCGTGCTCCGCACCTCGATACATAACACTGAGAACCTACCGTTACCCGAATAAAAAGTTATTAGTGATCTTCTAAAAGTTTTCGTGATGGAATAACAGTGGACCCGCAACGCGCGGAGCACCTACCTCAAGAAATAGATACTTTTTTTTTTTAGAATTTCTTAGAATCGTTTGCAACCTTAGAATTTGGTTTCAACTGCGTTCTGGCGGAGCCTGGGCTTTCGAGAATGCGTCGTTTATTTTTGCGAAACGAATGGCGCGGTTGACTTTGTTCGTATCTACTCGCTACTTCACTTTTCTAAAATGCTCGCGCCCGTTTAAAATCTTTGTTCGAAAAAGCAGCGGTTTATCTCCGTGGTTTATCCGATGCTAAAGCTACAGACCTTGGTACTGTACAAGGTCTGTAGCGAAAACTCGGACCTAGTACATCCGGTTGTATACGGCTCAAATCTGTGTTTGATCCGAAACGCCCCAGTTCAAACCGGGTAGAATGAATGGCTATTCCAGTCAACAAGGTCGATGGATCGACAGGTTAATTATGGTAATCAACGAATTCGATGGATGTAGCGTTTCACGTACTAAGAAGTTATTCCACCGTCTCCGTGGTTATTCCACCGTCTCCGTGGAAATCGTCGCTGCCGCACGACTCCCCGGCTTCTATTCGAGGGTGGTTGGAAGCGTAAACGTGAGCCAGGTGCCTGGGCGTTGTAACACGCCCGTTGTTTATTTTTTCTTCGTTAACAAAGACATACGTCTGCTGCTAAGGAAAATACGTTAATAACAGGTTAAGAGTTTAGGTATCCCCACCTCTTTCCACTTTAGCAGAGCAGACGCTGGAGAGAAGGTCGCCTCCTCTCCAGCGTCCGCTAAGCTAAAATGGAAAGAGGTGGGGACTCCTGAACTCTTAACCTGTTACGGACTGTAGTTGTATTGCATACACAACGTGACGCTGTTAGCGCAAACAGGACTTCGGTTCATTTTCACATTTTGCTTGGGCCATTTGCCGCTCATGTTATCATTTCGGATTTATACATTTCATAATAGTAGACATTGTGATGATAGCTCTCCAGTTCTGTGAGAAACACACACGCACACACGCATACCCAAACAACCGGATATTACTGTCGCGCGTGCGCAGTAACCAGGAGCGGATTTATGGGTCAGGCATGGCGGGGGGGAACTTCGGTTGACGTGGCGGAGTCTGCAGAGATATGACTTTACGGTTCAGGCACGTAGCCAGTATTTTGATTCGGGGAGAAGGGGGAACAGGAGGCCCCAGCAAATTACAAGATTTCTGGGAGGGCGGAAGCCCAAGCCTCATGCTCCACCCTCCCCTCCCCCCTAGCGACGTGCCTGTTACGGTTGAAATGTTGCCCAGATCTATTTTGTTGACCTAATATTTTGTTGACCTAATATTCATCCCTATGCTGACGGTGCGTCAGCTTAGGGATGAACGGCTCCTAAGCTACAAGGCAACGGGCACATCGCCAGTGAGTTAAACATAATTTAAAACC
Organism: Ixodes scapularis; assembly: GCF_016920785.2. Taxonomy (NCBI): domain Eukaryota; kingdom Metazoa; phylum Arthropoda; class Arachnida; order Ixodida; family Ixodidae; genus Ixodes; species Ixodes scapularis. The sequence continues at coordinate 504,224 of NW_024609920.1, forward strand.
TGAGAGGACAAGACAAACAGATCCCCAGTCTTGTACTTTTGTCATGCAAGGTCAAACCGTAAGCTTCGACCATTGTGAACAACAAACGACCGGAATAAATAGCTAATTCAAAACGCCTTGCCAAAGCCCCAGAACGCTTCGTGCGTCCCCGAGCAAAGCGGGTGCCGCTCGCGGCATGCCTCGCTGTTTTCCTTTGGAAAGTTTATTCGGGAATAAGCCTACAAGCAGATATCGCCCCCCATTTGTTGGGAAAGCACACAATTTAAGAAGCTCGCGCCATTCCTCAACTGGCGACGCTTCTGCTTAGATTTGTGAGTCGTGACTTCGTTTCGGCCATCTTGAAATCGCTTCAAGCAACAAGCACAACAAACGCCTCCTAGCAACGCATAGTTGCTTCAGAATACCGCTAGAGCTCAAGTGGGCGCTGGAAGTGCCAGCGTGCCAGCAGCGTGCCACGCCCGCCGCGCTATCAAGGCGAACGTAGCGGCGTAGCCAGCGTAGCTTCCCCAGGGACAGAAAACCAAACAAATTAGTTGTTAGTTGTTTATACTGGAGGAGTTTAGTCTGCCAGAACATGGCGACATTGTAACCCACTGTAGATAAGCAATTTAGCCAGTGCGGTACGACTGCTAGCCTGGGGTCTTTAGCGTACGTGCACCACGCAGTAGTGATACACGACCACACGCCGGTACGATGCTCATCCCGATCTAAACGGGCAGGGATCGGGATTGAACCCAGGATCCCTCGGTTCTGCAGCGCGAGCTTTCGTTCCACGTGCTCCGCGCTGGTGTGCGCTAGCCCACTCGGCCTCCGATCCCACCTAGAGCCACTGTATATGGCAGCGTAGCTGCCAGAGTAGCGACACGACGCAAAATTATCTAGATGCACTAGTGTCAGAAGCGCCGATGGAAATCTCCATTTTGGGCCTGCGAGGTTGCCATGGTAACCGTGCTGCTAGCGACTCCGGGCGGTAATTTTTTGCCAGTTGATATTGCCGCGCGCAGGGCTGAGAGAGCAATGCTCGGTCACGGACCTCTAGAAAGTTCCCGTTTATTCATGTAGCGCACGTAACTTCTATTATTTATATCCATGTATCTTCCGCTTTTGTTTTCTAGAAAGTTCGTGTTCATTCTCGCCCCGATCACGCGACGATCGAGCCGCTTTCGCCGAATCTTCGAGATAGCGACGCACTCTAGATAAGAGGCCGCCCGCGACCTTGTCGAGTCAGTCTCGCCTCAGCGTTTGATCATGCTGCTTCGCCGCCTTCGACGCCCGCGACGCTCTGTTGTTATCTTTCTTTTGTACCCTTTTATTTTTGGCACAAGTTCGCCACATTGAACGTTTATTTATTCCTGTTTATTTCTTGTTTATTAGTCACCACCCGTGACATTTTTGGTGGAGGTGCGGGGTACCGCATGTCCGTGCAGCGCAGCCCTCCAAGTTCCCGCACAGCAAGTCCGAACCCAAGCTCCCGAGGACCCAACGAAGACCAGATCGAGACTCGATCAAGTCGCCGAACCCAAGGGCTACACCCGGAATACGGACTTTTACCACCCAGGACCAGGCAGCCGACGATGGCCAACCAGTCGCAGACCCCCGCCGCTCCTGCCGTCGTCTACCTACACGTCGCTCCTCGGACACCGGCTCCATTCCACGGCGAGCAGTACGAAGACGTCGAAGACTGGATTGACCAGTATGAACGCGTTGCCCGCCACAATTGCTGGACAGACGAGCAGCGCCTACACAATGTCTATTTTTCGCTTGAGGGGACTGCCAAGCACTGGTACGAGAATCATGAGTCCTCCCTGACGTCGTGGGACATTTTCAAGAACGATCTCAAGGCTACCTTCATGAACCACCACCGCCGAGAGACAGCCGAGGACCTACGGCGAACCAGAACCCAGGGCCCCAACGAGAGTGTCACCGGCTTCGTAGAGGACGTCCTGCGCCTGAGCGCCCGCGCCGACCCTCGGGCTACAGAAGAGAAGAAGCTACGAATCCTCATGCGGGGCGTGAGAGAAAACATCTTTGGTGGCCTTGTCCGCAGCCCTCCGACAACTGTCGAAGACTTTGTCGCCGAGGCAACGAACATCGAGCGTGCCCTGCAAGCCCGAGCCAGCCACTACCAGAGGCTACCCGGCGTCAGCGCGGTTCCGCCGTCCGCTTGCGACCTTTGCTCCAGCATCCCAAGCATTCGCGAGATCATTCGCGACGTCGTCCGGGAGGAGCTGCGAAAGCTACTACCCGCCGCTGACCGACCAGCTTCGCTCTCCATCGCTGAGGTTGTGCGGGAAGAGGTGCAGAGAGCCATTCAACCAGAGGCTCCCATCAGCGCAGCAGTCTCCGAAGAACCTGCGCTAACTTACGCCGCAGTGGCCCGACGGCCACTGCCTCCTCCTCGCGCCTATGTCGCGCCGCCCCGACGCCAGTCTCCTGCGCCGCAGCACGACCGACGCCGCGACGACCAGCCCCAGTACGCCAGCCAGGAGCCCCGTGCACCCCGGAAGACCGATGTGTGGCGAACGCCCGACCGACGCCCTCTGTGCTTCCACTGCGGGGAGGCAGACCACACCTACCGCCGATGCCCATACCGTCGACTCGGGCTGCGCGGATTCCACCCAAGCGACCCGCGCCCCCGATATGGTGAACGCCCTCGGGAGATCGACGAGTACCTGCGACAACCCCAGTCCCCCGAGCCTGCGTCCCGCCGAGAGTTCCGGTCGCCGTCACCGCGACGTCCAGCTTCGCCGATGCACCGACCCCGACGTGAAAGCCTGTCGCCCCTCGCTCCTCGCCGGGGAAACTAGGCGCGGCAACCCCTGGAGGTGGAGTTGCCGAAGACGACCGACGTAAAGAGCCTCCACGAACGACGGAGCGCTCCCACTCTCCCGACGCTACGCATCACAACGACGCTCCTGCTTCGGTGTCCAACAACTTAAACGTTGTTATTGACTGCCTCGACTCATCGGCACTCGTGGACACCGGAGCAGACTACTCAGTCTTGAGTGGGAGGCTCTCTCGCCGCCTGCGAAAAGTCATGACGCCGTGGGATGGACCCCAAATACGAACCGCCGGAGGACATCTCATCACGCCAGTCGGGTGATGCACTGCTCGCTTCGAGATCCACGGTGAAACGTGCCCTGTGAAGTTCGTCCTTCTGCAAGACTGTTCGAGGGACGTTATCCTCGGAATGGACTTTCTCTGCGAGTATGGCGCCGTCATCGACCTCGGGGCAAACCATTTGACGCTGCGGCAACCTGTTTTACCGCCGGTGGAGACCAACACGACGTCAACCGCGATCCGAGTTATCGCCGACCATGTGAACCTACCGCCGCGGTCGAGTGTTTTCGTCACCGTTATAGCCGACGCAGCCATGCACGGTGAAGCTCTTCTGGAAGGCAGCGTCCAACTGCTCCTCGAAAAAGGAATTGGCGTCGCAAGAGGCGTAACGGATCTCCAAGAAAGACGTACAACTGTTCTTGTGACGAACTTTCGAGAGGAGCCGCAGCACCTAACGAGGGGTACCACCGTGGGCCACGTCGAGGAGCTTCAAGCGCCAGCGGTGGTCACCGCAATCTCCGAGGAAACCTCGTCGCCACAGCAGAAGAGCACGACGCCGCCGCCGCTCGACATTGACCCCGAGCTCCCAGCTACGAAGCGGCGGCAACTGATTGATCTCCTTGCCGAATACAGTGACTGTTTTGCCACGACATCAAAGATTCGCCAAACACCAATGTCGAAACATCGCATTGTTACCGACGACGACGCACTTCCTGTCCACCAGTCGCCGTATCGAGTCTCCTTAAAGGAAAGGAAAGTGATTCAAGATCAAGTCCAGGAGATGCTCGACGACGACATCATTCAACCATCAAGGAGCCCATGGGCGTCCCCAGTCGTCCTTGTAAAGAAGAAGGACGGAACCCTGCGGTTCTGCGTGGACTATCGTCGACTGAACGCCGTGACAAAGAAGGACGTCTAGCCGCTCCCCCGCATCGACGATACGTTAGACCGACTGCGCCACTCCCGATATTTTTCGTCGATGGACCTGAAGAGTGGTTACCGACGGAACACTGCCAACCTTCTCCATTCGACAAGGCGTACTGTACAAGGAGAACTTCAGCGACAACAACACGGCGTGGCTGTTGGTGATCCCTTCCAGACTTCGAGAAGAAATTTTTCAAGCCTTCCACGATGACCCGACGGCGGGACACCTTGGTTACAGCAGGACTCTTGCGAGGATACGCGAAAAGTACTACTGGGCCAAGCTTGCGAAGACAGTACACCACTACACCCGATCTTGCCACGAGTGTCAACGAAGGAAGAAGCCACCGACGAGACCGGCAGGACTTCTTCAGCCTATTGCGCCGCCATCTGCCCCATTCCAGCAAATCGGTATGGATTTACTCGGACCTTTCCCACCGTCGACGCAAGGAAACCGATGGATAATCGTCGCAACCGATTATCTCACGCGGTACGCCGAGACAAAAGCCCTTCCATCAGGAATGGCTGTTGAAGTCGCCAAGTTTTTCATCGAGTCCATCGTCCTCCGGCACGGCGCTCCCGAAGTCCTGATCTCAGACGGTGGATCATCATTCATGGCCCAGCTGAAGCAAGAAGTCCTTCGTCTCAGCCACACGAGCCATCGTAGCACCACGGCGTACCACCCGCAGACCAACGGGCTCACAGAGAGACTCAACAAAACCATCGCAGACATGATCTCCATGTACGTCGACGTAGAGCACAAGACATGGCACGAGGTGTTGCCGTACGTCACATTTGCCTACAACACGGCCGTACAAGAGACCACCGGAGTGACACCCTTTCAACTGGTGCATGGGCGCAAAGTAACGACCATGCTGGACGCGATGCTGCCCCATGAGCCAGCTGACAGTGAGAGCGACGACGCCCAGGTGGTTGCTCAACGGGCCGAAGAAGTCCGCCAGCTCGCCCGACTCCTGATTCAAGACCAGCAACGCGTCGACGCGGGCCGCTACAACCTTCGTCGCAGGGACGTTCACTTCCAGCCCGGATACAGGGTGTGGGTTTGGACGCCCATCCGTCGCCGCGGCCTCAGTGAGAAACTGCTGAAACGGTACTTTGGACCATACAAGGTACTTCGTCGCCTCGGCGAGCTGAACTATGAGGTGATGCCCGACGGAACACGAACATCGTCACGCCGCCCACCACGACCTGAGGTCGTCCACGTCGTGCGCCTGAAGCCGTACTACGCTCAATAGGACTGTGGACCTTATGTGCTCCAAAAGACTCTTTAGTTTATCGTTCTTTTTTATTTTGTTTTGTTTTACACTGCATCGGGGCGATGCACTTTTAAAGGGGGGAGTAATGCCGCGCGCAGGGCTGAGAAAGCAACGCTCGGTCACGGACCTCTAGAAAGTTCCCGTTTATTCATGTAGCGCACGTAACTTCTATTATTTATATCCATGTATCTTCTGCTTTTGTTTTCTAGAAAGTCCGTGTTCATTCTCGCCCCGATCACGCGACGCTCGAGCCGCTTTCGCCGAATCTTCGAGATAGCGACGCACTTTAGATAAGAGGCCGCCCGCGACCTTGTCGAGTCAGTCTTGCCTCAGCGTTTGATCGTGCTGCTTCGCCGCCTTCGACGCCCGCGACGCTCTGTTATCTTTCTTTTGTACCCTTTTATTTTTGGCACACGTTCACCACATTGGACGTTTATTTATTCCTGTTTGTTTCTTGTTTATTAGTCACCACCCGTGACAATATCTATATTCGTTCATTGAAAAGTGATAAAAGACGCTTGGCATGGCGGTACGGCACGGGCCTCTGGAGGAACGGTGCCTGTTTCTTCTGCGAAGTGGGACGATTTGCAGCCTGGGGACTGTCGGGTGACGAGAGCTGCTGAGTATCGTAGGTGCACGGACAAGGCGAGTGGTTTTGCGCGCCGCCGGGATGGCGGCCACTTCGTGGGACGTACGTATCCAGACAACACTTGGACATCCCCAGGATGTCGTCAGGACAAACTTTTGAGGACATTATGATGTCCTGAGGATGTCCTCAAATGATCCTGGAAACATCCTTAAAACGTCCCATTCTCTGGCCTCAGGACATCCTCAGAACGTCCTCAGGAGGGCAACCAAGAATTTTTCTAGTACATTTTTAGGACAATGCACTGCAGGTGCAGCTGTTCACCGAGCTGTTAGGATGCTTTTCTTATTGTTTCTAGGTTTTCTCCAACTGGATTTTGAACCTGAACATGCCTGCAAGAGCTGCCTGCAGAAAGAAATTCATTGTTGTGTACTATTTTAAAGTGGAATTCACACACTGATTTTAGATTACTAGTCAGTGAGGGGCTAAGAACATAGGGCATGGGAAAGGGGGAAGAAAGCTGACGGAATGCTGAAGAGGAGATAAGAAAACTTCTCCCCTCAAGCATCCCGTCTGCTTTCTCCTCTGCGTCTTCCCTTGCCCTATGTTCTTAGCCTGTAAGTCTATATATGTGAGCATTATCATGCCATTCATTGTTGCAAACAAAGGTAACTGTTCAAGAAATACTTTATTGGAGAGCAAATGTTTCAATGTTTGCACCATGCAGACATGCAGTCTGGCTCCACATCTTGGCCAGCACTAGTCCGAATAGTCAGCGGGATCTAGAAAAAAATCACTTCCATAAGCACTAATAATAAAAAGGTGATGTGAGAAACTTACCATCATGTCGAACATCTCCGGCTTTTGACTGCAGCTTTTTAAGTTTCTCTCCAGCGTGGCGCAGCCACACTTTGACGATGGTCTCCACGTCAACTTTGTTTGCACACTCAACATTTGCTTTCACTGCCCCTGCAACATTGATTTGTGATGACAGTCACAGCAGAAAACTAAAATGGTATAGAAAAAATCACAATTAATGTCAATAAAAATAGATGTTCCCGAAAATTATGTCCCTTAGTGCTAATGCGCAACTCTACATGGCTATCTGACCCACACAGCAAAAGTCACACCTATTTAGACAGGACTATGTTAAAAAAATAGTATCATTCTCCCACTCCCGATAGTTTGTCGGTCTTCATGTAAAATCAGTCTATCTTAATTTTACCGTCAGGGCAAGAATATTCAATGCAATCTGCGTTTGGCGTTAGCTCTGAACCCGTCAAGGCCCTTGTGCAATATTTTACATAACTACAGGGTGTTACAAAAGAAACTTTACACGGTCTTTTTTACCGCAAAAATAAACTAGGCATCGCCGAACGCTCATTCTCCGCGTAAAGGTAGCCCTAGAGGTCACAACCAGATGCCAAAGTTTCAGCCCGATCCGAGAACTTAATCAAAAGTTATAAATAATTTTCTAAAAATTTCAATGAGAAAATGGAGCTCATTTTTGCCCGTTTTCGGTTTCTGGTGCCATAGAGCCCCATGTGTTTGAAAGCTCCGTCGGCCGCCATTTTCCCATTGAAATTTTCAGAAAATCACTTATAACTTTTGATTAAGTTATCGGATCGGGCTGAAACTTTGGCATCTGGTTCTGACTTCTACGGCTACCTTTGGGCGGACAATGAGCGTTCGGCGATGTTTAGTTTATTTTTGAGGTAAAAAAAAGACCGTGTAAATTTTCTTTTGTGACACCCTGTAGTTTAGTAAATAACTTAGATGACTCGCACACGACAAACACAACTGTCTTACTGTAAATGATATCTGCCACATTGAGATCCCAAAACTTTCCTTTGCCTTTCTGGCCTACCCAGTTGAAATTGACAGCCACTTTCTGGCTAAGCAGGACCTCCAAGATGTTCCTGGTGGCAGACCCCATGAATCTGCCGCCAAGGCCAGTGAACTGATGCACCTAAAAAACTATATTGGATCACATGGACGCTCTTGTTAAGTCAAAGGTTAGGAAATATAACAAGGTTGAGAATCCTTCACATCAGAAGCGTTTTTTTTCCTTTCATTCGAAGATAGACTCCGTGGTATATTTCTTCTTCCTCAAATCGTCATCTTCTCTTTCGCCGTTAATAAGAAAATTTTAAATTTTTAAACACCGGAAACCAAATAGCCAATAAATATTAATAAATAAATAAATGAATAACAACTAAAATAAATAAAACTAAATAAATAAAAAGAAAATTGAAAATTAGTTTTTTAGAAAATAAATTATAAATAAAAAATTAAACTTAATTTTCTTTATTTTTATTTTCTAGTTTTTTTTTGTTGTAATTTTTTTACTTTTTTGTTATTTATTTATTGGTGTTTATTGGCAATTTCGTTTCTGGTGTTTAAAAATTTTAAATGTTCTCATTAACGGCGAAGAGGAAGGTGACGATTTGAGGAAGAAGAAACATATCACTGAGTTGTTAGTCAGCGCTGCGAGTCTGTTTCCTTCTTGTGTGCCTGTGGGCGTGACTTTATCCTCATCCACATTATCAAGCCATCACCAACCTCGAGGCTATTTCTGTTTCTTTCCTAGCTTGGCTTAGCTTGCTTGGGTCTCTCGGATGGGTGGATAATTTCAATAACGATACGCCTTGTAGTAGGCGGTAGCCTACGCCACCTAGATTGAATGTTGCCAATGGAACTGAATTTTGAAATACTGCGCAAATAAAAAAAAACTAGAAATAATTTTAGCGCGTCCTGGTTTCAACAAAGAAAATATGTTTCATCAAAGCTATAGTTAAAATATGTCCATAAGCTTACACAACTACATGTAATAATTTGTATGTGAAATTTAGTTCAGCAGTAAACATGAACTGTGTATACTAGCTCCTTTTCATTCATTTATTTTTTAAAAACGCAATCAAATTGAGGACGTATATATTACCTCTACTTTGTATCCTTCGTCCTCAATAAGTCCTCGGAAGGACGTTTCTAGGATGATCCAGGAACTGACGTTCTCAGGATGTCCTGAGGACATCTAGAAAACCGCGAGGAAGTTTGTACCTTTTGAGGACGTCCTGAGGATGTCGGGTGTTGTCTGGGTACCGTCCTTGTACTTTCGGACTTCGCTCCAATGAAAGAAAATCCGATTACGCCTTCCACGACAAGACGAGTGCCTGGGGATATGACTGTTGCCCGACTGCACCATAGTAAGCGAATGTATGCTTAGCATAGTACTTCTTCAAGACCCAATCATTCATTCAAGATGAGATTATCTCACCGACTGGCGAGGAGCGACGTCGACGACGGTCTCATCCTCGTTTGGGCGATGAACAGTCGACGCGGTTAAACCAAGAAGGACAGCATGGTGGTCTCCAGAGGCTTGTCAACGCCATCAAAAGAGACGGACGCAGGATATGAGGTTTTCTTGCCGACAGGCCAAGTGGTCGTCCGAAAGTTTACCGGCATGTAAAAAGTCAATATTTTTATCTAGGCAGCACACATATCCATGTTAAAGGAACCATGAAATGACTTTTTTAACTTCTTCTTTCTTACCTGTAATCCTCAACTCAAAAGCGAACTGTGAAATCACGCGGTCAGTGACATGCTATAGGGCACCGGTGCGATGGTCCCAAGCTTTCACCGTGCTTTTTAAGCACACCGTAGAACTTGGCATTCGAGAGTGATGATAAGTTCCGTCAATGCACTCATTGACCACGAACGGAAAAGGAAGAAGAAGGCCCATCGAACGTTAGGTTCACAGCCAACAAGCTCAGCGCCGGATCCCGATTTCGGGACCCGACGATCCGTTAGAAACCCTGGACCCGACCCCCCATCTATCCCTGGAAGTCAACGGCATCGAAGAGGACCTTCAGGCCCTCCCAGCCACTACACAGGACTCTCAAGCCGCGGGGAAGATTCGACCCGCAAAAAGAAACATGGCGCTCGCAAGCCCATATTCAAGAACGGAGGAGGAAGCTTCCGCTTCAAAGAAGGTAGGACTTGTTATTTCCGACGAGGACTGGGCAGAGTTCCAGGCATTCAGAGAAAAAAAGAAGAATACGCTCGCATAGAGCTGAACAAAAAGAAGTACACCGCTTATGAAGAGCACGAGAAAGACATTGCAATGTTCTTGCAGAACAAAAACGTGTTCTTCAACTACATGAACCAAATCTCCAGCGACAACACCGAGTCACAACATTTGACTCCTGGCACCGAAGCTTCGAGCCAAGGCACACAAAATCTCGCCGGTGGCGATGGTATTGCGGCCCCCATGGAACAAGACAACCAAGATGGCACGTGGCAGCAATACACGAGACGTCGCCGACGCAACCGGTCTGATAAATCCACGTCACAGACACCCACGCACACGGTCGTCCTGAAGCCCGTGTGTCGCGAAGACGTTCACAACATTGCGAGCAAGAAAATCCGCGACGCTATTACCAAGACCGGCGTAAGCGACAAGGAGTGCTCAGTTCACACGAATGAACGTTCAAACACCATCGCTATCACCACGAAGAACCGTGAAGCCATCGACAAGCTCATGACAATAGGCAAAATCGACCTCAAAGGAAAAGCGCTTGAAATGAATCCATACGTGGAAACCTCAAGCTCTCAAATCAAGGGAGTCATTTATCTGCGAGGATACGACAACGACGAGACTCTTGATTCGCTAACAAAAGATCTGGAGTGCAAAACCCACCAGATCTCCTCGGCCAGAATCATCCGCCAGTCAGGAAGAACGGTCCTCATCACCTTTGAAGGCCGGTCCCTACCAAACTACGTCCGATACGCCTGCGAGGCCTTTAGGGTAACCTCATACAGACCTAGGCCCTTGGTGTGCTATAACTGTCACCTCCTTGGACACAAAGCCGACGTCTGTCCTATAAATATCAAGCGCTGCAGCAGTTGCGGACACGAGCACGACGCGTCCGAGAACTGTAAGCTGCAACCCAAATGTGTCAACTGTGGAGGGACACACGTTGCCAAGAGCAATGATTACCCCAAACGCACGATCCCACCCAAGAAAGTGAAACCTCCGCCTCCACACAAGAAATTGCAGAGCAACAGCTCCTACGCGAGTGGTCAAGCAAACACAAACTCGTCCCAACAAACACCGTCGCCGGAGTTTCTGCAATCCTTTAAGAATTTTCCGACTCTGCCATTAGCCATGCAGCCCCTTAGCTCCAATGCGTGGAACTACCCTCTGCATCAGAGCGGAGGAAGCAACACCAGCTCGGCCACGTCGTCTCCCTTGGGATGGATTGCAGAAGTACAAGCCACCCATGGCAGAATTGACACGCTTGAAGGGAAAGTCGGATCCCTCGAAAGCAAGGTTGACAAGCTATGCGACCTCGTCTACGCACTCATCAGCAAACAGCATGGCAAGTAGCGCCTCAGCGTCCAGACCCAAACCGCCACGCCAAAGAAAGAAAATAACCAACGTATGGGTCCTCCAGTGGAATTGCAGGGGTCTCCAACAAAAACTTTCGGAGCTTAAGCTCAGACTCGAAAAACTCAAAGACAAGGCTCCCGATGTTATCCTCCTCCAAGAGGCGAACGTCAAGAACCTCAAGATTCGAGGTTACAATGCTTTTCTCCAGCCAATAATCGTCAGAAAAAATGGTAACTACGGACTAACAGTCACCCTCGTTAAAAAATCCCTACCGCAAACTCAGATCGATACCAAAAATGAATGCAGCGAACATCGTGAGGTGGTTGGCACTCGAATTCGACGGGGAGACACGACCGTCGATGTTTTTAATGCCTACATTCGTCCAGGCGCCACAGAGCTAGACGACGCATGGATACGAAGACTTATAGACAGCCGAACCCCAACTATACTGGCGGGAGATTTCAACGCCAAGCACACAGAATGGGGCTACAACTCTAGAGACAACAGAGGCAAGGTCATTAAGCGTGCCTGTGAAAGAAAGGGGCTCGTTCTCCGTAACGAAAAAAGCATCACAACGAGGCTCGCACAATCTAACAATCAAACGGACACTACTCCCGACATCACGTGGACTTCGAGACAACTTAGAGCGAGCTGGTGTGTGCTACCAGATGCCATGGGTAGTGATCATTTGCCCATCAAAATTACGCTTTCACTTAGTGTCGCACCAAAGAAAAAAGTATATTTTATCAAGTGGGACGCCTTTCGCACCCACGTTCAAGATCTCAAAGAAACTCCCCTGGCAGAAAGGATTGTCCAGGCGTTTAAGAAAGCCAAAAAGGTGTACAAAGTGAAAGAAGACGTGCCGACTCCAGACTTACATCTCGTTAACCTATGGGACACTAGACTTGAAGCTCTCAAGAAGTACAGGAAACGCAAGACTTACGGGAACAAGATTTCCCTAAACAAGGCGACGGCTAAGGCAAAACGCTACGCCAACGAGCTCTGTCGAACAAAATGGAGAACACTGTGCATATCCTTTAACGAGAAGACGGGACTACGCCGGGTCTGGCGGACATACCGCGGCCTTGCGGGCAAAACTAAGGCACAAAACACAGGCAGCAACATCGCCTTGAAACTCAAGATCACAGAAGAACAACTTGCCGATCAGGCAGGAACTCTCTTCTTTCCGCAGCAGCATCCGCCCCCGGAGGCCGAAATCTATCAGCCACTTCAAGTTGAAGACCCCGCACCCGAGAACGCACCATTCACCTTGGGCGAGCTACTTGAGGCACTCACGGCAGCCAATACCAACTCGGCGCCGGGACCCGATCAAGTCACAGTCGCGGCACTAAGAAACTTGCCTAAAGAAGAACTTGAAGAACTCCTCCAAAGTTACAACGACATCTGGGACGGCGGAGAAATCCCGGCTGAGTGGAAGAGATCAACGGTCATCCCGATCCCCAAGCCCGGAAAGCCACTCAACACCCTACACAATCTCAGGCCTATTTCGCTAACATCGAACTTGTGCAAAATTCTAGAAAAGATGGTTCAAACAACGCTTTCATGGATCCTCCAGACTCGAGGTGACCTGCATCCAATGCAGACGGGTTTCAGACCTGGCTTGTCCACCCAGGACAGCTTGGCAATGATACATCGTGACGTGTACGAGAAGCCTCAGTTCAAGAGACAACCAAGAACCATTGTTGCCTTAGACATCAAGAAGGCATTCGACAGCATTCCTCACAAGACGGTCATCGAAGCAGCACAAAGACGCGGAATCCGAGGCAACATGTTAAACTTTATTAAGTCTTTTCTCAAGGAGCGAACGTATCAAATAGTTATTGCATGTGCAAACAGAAGCCCCTGGCGGCACAACAACACCGGCGTCCCCCAGGGTGCTGTGATATCCCCAACACTGTTCAACATGGCTATGACAGACCTAGCGAACACGTTGGATGCCATACCCAACATCAACTTTTCTATATACGCGGACGACGTTACACTCTGGACCGTCAAAGGAATTGCCAGAAAGCAAAAAGAAACAATGCAAAATGCCCTGGATGTAACACTGGCCTTTGCGAGACAATCAGGCCTCCATCTCTCGCCTGAAAACACCTCCTTTATGATCGTCACAAAACACAAAACCACACGTTTCGACAAACAAATTCAACTTAAAATCGATGGAACCCCCATCCTAAAGGCCCCCAACCTCAAGATCTTAGGCGTCACCTTTGAGCGAAATGGAGGAGCTGCGACCTGGATGAAGCAAACAAAAGCCCAATGGTCGGATGGACTGAACCTACTTCGAAAGCTCACGACGAAGGCCTGGGGAGCACAGGCAGATCTACTAAAGAGATTACACCGAGCCCTCCTCGTTTCGAAGGTGGTGTACGGCCTCAGCTACCTCCGACTTAATAGAGTGCAAGAAGAGACCCTCAATATACTCAACAGAAGCGCCATGAGAGTCATCACGGGTCTTCCCAAGTTCACTCCTATCGCCAAGCTGGAGAAGGCTGCCCAAGTGAACAAGGTCCGAGAAATTGCCGACGAAATGGTGGTGGAACAGCTCAAAAGGCTCTCTCGCTCGGACCATGGTAGAGTCATCTTGCAGAAATTAGAAAAGACCACGGACCTTGACACAACAACTATTGCAGCACATCCGCCGCCCCCGTGGGAAACGGAGGATGTCTCAACAAGTAGGCCAATACCCCAAAACCAAGGAAAAGACCATAAGAAGAGGCGGCAGCACCAGAGTGAAGAACACCTAAAGAAGATTGGACAACTCGGAGACGATACCGATGTCTTCTATACCGACGCGGCCAGAAATGAGGCTGGACGCACATGCATCGCATGGAGCTCACCCACCCGCAGCAAAACATGGAGAGGGGAAACGTACAAGACGAGCAGCTCCAAGACGGCAGAGTTGTTGGCAATACTGCAAGCCGTCAAGGAAGCCACAGACAATCCCCAACGAGCCAATGTAATTATTTACACAGATTCACAAGAAGCACTCCGTGAATGCAAACGATGCCGCTCGCAGAATGACATCGCTCTCCAAATACGAAGCGTTGTTAAGCAATCAAAACCCTACGTCACCGTCGTTATAGACTGGATTCCGGGCCACGAAGGCATACCGGAAAACGAGAGAGCGAACGAGGCCGCGAGGGCGCAGCTAAACGCATGTACCCTGCCCTCACAAGGCCACGATCCTCTCCTCGCACCTCAAGAACAAGACAAAAGGCCTGCCATACCACCTGACCCAGACGAGATAAAAAGGGAGGAGCGGCTTGCCCGAAAACTCCGGCTCATCTCCCTTCTTCCGCCAGATTCTTATCCGATCCCGCCGGAATACAACCGGTGGGAGGAGGTGAGCATCAGGCGGCTCCAAACAAATACGGCCATCACGCCCATCTGGCAGGCTAGATTTTATAAGCCTACAGATCCGAACGACCCAGGCATTGACCCCAACTGTGAATACTGCGGTGTCTCGGCAACATGTTTCCACCTCGTGTGGGACTGCGCTGAAAGTTCGCGGTATCGCGAAGCAGCGTGGAAGAAGCTTCCCCCACAGGCAAGAAGACCCACAACATATGAAGAGTGGACCCTTCCGGACCTTGCAAACCAGCACAGGAAGCAGATCCTCGACTCCCTGTTAGACTTTCTCCGTCTTTCAGGGGTGGCGAGGCATGTATGACCCCCTTTCCCCTTTCCTTTTCCCTCCACGTCACTCCAGATGATGCTACTCAAGAGGATGTGACGAATCCCTTTTGTACATATAATAAATACGTTTCGTATATATATATATATTGACCACGAACGCGGATTCAAATATTTGTCGACGAATTGATTGTTAACGACCGCATACGTCCGAGTGACGCAGTTTTTGTGTCCAATGCGTGAGCTGGGGTGGGCTGACGTCATTTTGGCCTTTGTAGGATATTTAGAACCATACTTACATGATGATAACGTCATAACACACTGACATTAATGAGCACAAAACGGGCCCAGCTACAGAAAATAAATATTGCACGTAAAAATAATTATGTCTGTAACTTATTAATTACAAAGACGAACACATCGCTCGCTCCCCGCGGGAAGAGCGGCCAGAGTCACCACCTAAATGTATTTCTTCCACCGTGGCTGCCACATAGAGTGGCTCTAATCCCACCCAGGGGCACACCATGCGCCCTGACCGTTCCCCGACTGCGCCAGCAGGGGAAAAGAAGAGGACGGACAAACACAAACCTTCAAACAAATCTGTCAAAGCTACTTGCGCGAGCGTCTGACTGTGTGTTGCTACGGCGTCTCCTTTGCACAAGAGCGCGTGCAAATAAGACGCAAGACAAAGCCACGTGGCCACATATTTCTTGCAACAGTGCTAGCAGGGCGGGACTGCAGCGTCTCCTTTGTACTACGTTGTCAAAGCTAGCTTAGCTTCCACAGTGCTCCAACTCCACAGATAGTTGCACGAGCGCATGCAAATGAGGCGCAAAAGACAAAGCCACGTGCTCTCGCAGCAGTGCGGGCTGCTGCACACTGAAGCTACGCTAGCTTTGGCAATATACCATAAGAACAGATAACATAGAACCAAAAAGTTTATGCCACAAGTGTATGAGGCTAGTTCAGCCTGTCCAGAAACTTCATCCGAATTATTTTGTTTACAGGAGAAATCGCGCACAAAAGACACTTTTCAAAACCACACTCGCACCAGCGCTGATTTGTCAGCGCTGGAGATGTTATTTATAAATTCACAATCCAGAACACGCGTGTTTGTTGCCTTGGTAAGCATGGACGCGAACAGTGAGAATGGCACCGCAGCATTTTATTGTTTACAAAGCCTCGTGCATGTTCGCCGCGTTGGAAAGTGCAGAGCAGGTGCCATGGGCGCGAACGCTAAAATGGGGATGGCGCGTCCCTTGATCGCACTCCGGGGCAGCGAATACGCACGCACTGTAGTGTAAAGCT
Source organism: Ixodes scapularis (assembly GCF_016920785.2). NCBI lineage: Eukaryota > Metazoa > Arthropoda > Arachnida > Ixodida > Ixodidae > Ixodes > Ixodes scapularis. The sequence goes on from NW_024609920.1 coordinate 520,425, forward strand.
GCGCGTTGGGTGATACAGTGTGACAGCCCAATTTCAGTGTTCGTTGTCATACGCATTATAAAGTGGCCAGACGTCCCGATTTAGGCGGGACAGGTCCCGCTGTACCGATTGAACGAAAGGATTCATCAGGAGAGGGCGCTGAAGGTTTTAGTTTGCCTGTGACATGTAAGCGGTACTATGAACATAGTATCTACAATAATATATACATTATTACTAAATAAATACTTCAACAATTATATTACATGTGCATGCCAGACAGTGTGCAAACTGCAAGGAAAAGAAATGTGCACGGTGTATACAAAATAATAAAAAATGATTTGTTATCTAAAGTTGCCAAAACTGAAAACAATTTGGGGCCAGAGGACATTATGGTCACTACTATACTCCGTCTCACAAATATCTGCAGTAAAGACGGCACACGCGTGTGACCATAGCTCAGCAGAATCTCGCGCGTCAAAGACACTTCAAAACCACGCGCTCGTGATTGCAAAGATCAGCACTGCAGACCTTTTCGGGATGGAGTACAGGCTGTGTAGTTTCTAAATACATCTGACCGCCGCCGCCATGTAGCTATGTACATTAGGTATTCTACTACAACACTGTAATGTACCACCAATTCTTGCATGATGAAGCACGTGCCAATTGCTCAAGCACCAAGTAGCATGGGAACGTATACGGTACACGCGCTGAACGCACTCGCCTTATCAGTATAGGCAGTACAGGGTATTCACTGGACGCCATATTTGAGGGCGTTGTCTAGAGCGCATGCTCAGAAAGAGCTCACATTAATAGGCTGATAAGACCGGCAATCTTGATGGTATCTGGTATCAAAATAACTGTGGAAGCTCGCCGTCAGCACGCGCTCAGCAGTCGCGCACACAGCTATGGCCGCCAGTGATTACTCCCCGTAACAGGTTCCAGGTAGTAAATAATCATAATAAAACGCTGATGAGTTCTTGTCCAAAGTGCCATTTGTATAAGGTTTCTGCTTTAACTCAAGTGTGTGTGATTCGTGACTGCCTTGCATATCTTCACCTAATCTCCAGGGTTTTACCGAAATGAAAAAAAAAACGTTGCCTTTACGCAATAAAGGGTAAGGGGTACAAGGGGTGCAGAGGGAATGGAATTAGGGGCGCCTTGGCACCGTCCAAAAGTGGTGTATGGCCGTGTGAAAACCATATAAATGCATTCCATCAAATTATAGCAAACAACAAATATTGTTTTCATTGGAGACTCCTGTTTTTCCCTGAAGAACTATTTAGACAATTTACCTGTTTTGAAAATAAGTCACGCAAGCGTAGTTTAAATTTTTATTACAGACGAAAGCTTATGTAATACTGCAAAATCGATTATATTTACCGGAGAGGTGGACCTTTATCCCATAGCCCCGCGTATAAGCCGCCAAAAATTGCTGGCACTGCGTTGTGATCTTGTGATATATATATACGTATATGTATGTACGCGTGCTGCATTGTATAGTAGAATTTGTGCCAACTTCCGCGGATAACATAAGCAAATATTTCTTAATTGACTGAAATACATGTCATCTTCACGTTTCTAGAAAGCGTGGAAGGAGTTCTCTTTAGACGCGTTGGTTTTCGGTGAAAATGAGTGCATGCTGTTGACATAGAGCGTAGCATACGCTACGAGTATATTTGTATATTTCAGCTCGAAAAATATAGGAGGGGCCTTTTTCGACACCCGAAGTATACTTAACAATTACCGCGATATCGGATGATTGATGCACTGAAAATAAAATCCGACATGAAATTTCAGTTTTTTGTGCCCTTTTTTTCAGTGTTTAGATTCTGCAAGAATGATAAAGTTAGAAACAAACAAAAGCGTATTATGCATTATCCACACCAGCGATTACGTCGAGTCTGCATTATTTAAAACGAAGAAAAACGTTCCATGGTTCCCTTGGGCGTACTTTCCCCGTGCGCACGCTCCGGAGAGAAGCCCGACTACGCGGTGCACGGCCGGTGTATGGGAGCTTTCTGATTTTCCTAATTACTAAACTCACCAACTCGGGCAAGAAACATAAAAAAAAAAGAAGTGCAGCTACACGCGCACTGAGAACCAGCGGGATTAAGAAAATAACGGAGGAGCCCCTTTCCCTGCTACTTTCCCGCAGTGCTTGCCTGCTAAGGGAAAGGCTCCCTTGTAATTATGCAGGCACGTAGGGTTGGCAATCGGGTCAGCTGAACACGAAAAAACGGGACACGAAGGAAATGACTGGACAAATGGACCGCTGTTTGTCCAGTCCTTTCCTTCGTGTCCCGTTTTTCCGTGTTCAGATGACCCGATTGCCAACATTATGTACCAACTAGCCCAACTAAAACCCATAGCACGAAGGGTGTCCAGTTTTATTTTCCTCCCCGACTTAGGTCAGTGTTAATTTTATTGAGGGCGACTAGTGTGTAAAATGAGTGAAATATAATTACCTAATTAAGCAGCGAAGTAGGAAACGGTGCAAAACTGCATAACTAAATTTGGAAAATGTTTTGATCGCTTCAGCCTTTGCACACTATCAAAGAGGCAGCATTGTGAGAACTTGTATCTTGCCTAGTACTTGCCAATAGAGAAATAAAGGCTGAATTAACAATGGTGGAAAGCCATACTTAAAAAAAAAGTAAAAGTGCAATATTTGTATCCAATTTTTTTCAAACTCGATCTTGAGTTGGCCATTTCACACCTTTTCTATTTTCATCCTGGTTTTCCTTTTAAATACCTACTAGCTTAGGCATGTGCTGTGAAGCCTAAGCTATATGTATTTTGATTTTTTTAAACATACATCTGTTAATAAAAGCTGCAGGTACTCTAACCAACTGTGTTTATATAGCCCAACGTTTTGTGGCCTGCTTGTTCACGGGCGACCTATTTGGCTGGGAGTTTGTATTTCTCTCCTCCTTGTCGCTGCCGTTTAAATCATTCTCCTCGTTTTGTTGCACCCTGAAGCCCGTGGATATAACTGCTTGGGATGGTACCGATCGACCTGTTCTGGTTGTTCTTTGTATGCTGAATAAGCTATAACTATAAAAAGTTGTTTTTTTTCGTTTTTTCCGAACATGAAAAAATGACTCTTTTAAGAGTCATGGCATATTCAGCATACAAAGAACCTGAACCGGTACCTTCCCAAGCGGTTATATTCACGGGCTTCTAGGCGTCTCAAAAAGGAGATTGATTTAAAGGCAGCGACAAGGAGAAGAGAAAGACAAACACCCAGCCAAATAAGTCACCCGTGAACAAGTAGGCTGCAAAATGTTGGGCTATTTAAACACAGCTGGTTAGAGTACCTGCAGCTTCTTTTATTAATACTCACCTAACCAGGCAGAATTTTGCCAAAATGTTTACTTTTCAAACATACATCTGTTGAACGTAACTATTGTTATTATACTGGAACATGAAAACCTTAGTCCTCCTAGTCCCAGAAAGCAACAGCTTAAGGCTGAACTCCATAGAGCGAAATATGCGACGAATAACTGACGAATGTCGCCCTATGGCATGCTCACTTTGCGTGGGACGTAGCAGCCACTGTGCCGATTCCATGCGCAGAACAAAAGCCGCCGGGCAAAATTAGATTTTCCACACCATATTCGTCCCATGGAGTTCAGCCTCTATGGGTCATATTGCATATGCAAGTACAAAAGTTTCCTTGTAAATAAAAATAGGCTATCCCCCTTCGACTCGAAACTGACCTCCTAAGTTCTCAGGTACACAAGGGACTAGGAGGAGGTTCACAAAGCAATACATGTAGTTTACAGGCGTGAGCCCTCACAATTTTCCATGCCAGCGACAGCTGCCAGACAGTCAAATTTTACTTTGGGAACAGTACATACTTTATGGCATGAAGGATCATAGATGGATGGATGGATGGGATCTTTCAAAGTAAATAATTCTCATTACCTACAAAAACAAAAATACTGTCACAACTTCAACAGCTTATTTACACAAACACACTGCACCATTCCAACTTTTATTTAAGTGGTGACTAGCAGGCAGGACCAATGCCTTTGGTTCTGAGATGACGATGAACTGGGTGACAGAAACTTTGCGCTACAAGTCACAACTGAAGGAGCTTATTCAGAGTGGCGCCCAGGATGCCAATGGTGGGGTTCGAGCTGGGCTGCGAGAGAAAAGAATTGTCACAGTACAAGCACCGTAACCATAAAGTTTAGACCACGTGGAACAGACATACACCACTTCAGTGCACTAAGGAGTTTGTTACTAATTTTAGAAACAAGAGCTCTTGGATAATGATCCCCTAAACAAAGCGAATTGACAGCAAGGAGCTTTACAAGTTAGTTTGAACATTCAACAAGTAATCAAAATCGTTGAGAGTAAAACCATTCAAATATAGGTCATCCCTAATTTTGAAGTGGAAGGAAAGGAAACCCATACAAATATTTAACTCGTCGCATTATTTGCGACCTAGGTTAAAACTCATCTGTTGATCATACTGGCAACGTCATCTTATGAACATTAAGAATGGAAACTGCATGCTTTCGTACCGAGCGAAAGCATTAAATATTGAACAAAATAGCACATTAGTTCTCATCGCAACATAGTAAAATTGTTCCGACTCCGAAAAGCTTACCCACACCATGGCACAGTAAAGGGAAACAGGCTGCAGCAGAACTCAATAGCACGGTAATTTCTGATACAGCTTTAGCTTCTCTTCAGGCTAAATATTTATATTAGTGAAAAAGCTCAAAGTTGCAAAAACAAAAATGCATAGAACCTGCCATTTCACAGTCCATAGTACCCATATTATGTTATCCGGGTCGCAATTAATTATTTTCTTGAATTCCCACGCTGGTGAACCGATGGAACTATTTTAAAAGAAAAACAAATTAACAGAAATAGTGCAGTTTACCCAAAGACAGGCATCCGTCGTAGTGAGCCATGCTTCCCAACGTCTGCCTAGGGCAGACGACTCATCCACACACGTGGTTATTTATACTTAAGCCGCACGCTGGTAAAACAATTCAATCTTTACTGACGCACCGAATGGTACCGCACAACTTTCCGCTAAAATTGTTTTCCCACCGATACTGTCCAACAAAATAAATGCAAGAATTTACACCATTTTGCACGCGAATGTGGAAAGCCTACAACACAGCAATGCTTCCATCCCCGCTTTGATAATGATGATAGCACGACAGCAGCGCCACCTCTAAGTCGATCCCGAGGCTAATAGCTTACTACTGCATGTGAGCAGGCTCACGGGAGAAAGCTAGATGATTAAATGCATTTTAACGACAAAATAAAACCTTAAACATGTTTGCACGTCGCCGGTTTCCTAAAGACAATACTTTGCATGCTGCGAGGGAGCATGCTGTTCGGCGGGGGGATGGTTGGTTGCGCAAGAATACTGAAGTCCCTTGTTCGGTGCACTTCGAGGATGACTGCTTTGACACAAGCGGTCAAGCGAGAAGACTTCGACCGGGTAGCATTCCAACTATGTTTATGTTTCCTTCATTTCCAGCATATCTGCGGAAAGCAGTGAGTATCATAGTGACTTTGAACACTTATTTTGTATTTTAGCTAGTTTCATCTAAAACTTTGAGACGGTGCGCTTATAACAGCCGTGCATCTGCAAAACAAGTATTATAAACAATTTTTGCGAGCTTCATATTTCTGTAAATTCTCAAAGTGCCGGTTTTGGTGATCGGTCACGTGCACAAATTTCCGCAATTGTGAAAGGGACGCTATGTATTCATTGCTACGCCGTGGTTTATTTGCAATAAAAAGATATCCGAGAAAAAAGAATCCAACGTCAAGCGGCTTTCGAGTCCTTTAAAACAAAAAAATAATTGTTTTGTTTTCGTTGTAATACGCAGCCCCAAAAGCAACAGACGCTGCTAGCACCCCTATCAGCGCAGCCTCTTTTTTTGCCCGGAGCAAGATGGCCGCCGATTTGTTAACTTGGTGGCACCCGGTTGCATGGGAGAGTGCAGGAGACCGCCGCTCCAGAAGTCTTATATTTCAATTGACGCAGTAAGGCCATCGCGGTCGTGCTTCTCACTGCATGTGCGCGCTCGTTTCCGTAAAGCCGTAAATCGTAAGCGATTTAGCGTGCGACGAGACGAGCGATAGAGATTTCTCACTGTCGCCCGTCGCATCGCTCGGTTTTCGGGATTTCTAGAAAACGTCGCTCACCGTCTTGGTCGCTTCGCCGTCGCTTCCATGCAGTTTGCCTTGTCGTGCGACTGACAGAGCGACAGCGAAGCGGGTCGCCGTTGCTCGCCAAAGCGCTTACATGTGGTTTATACTCAATTAATTTACAAGCACACAAGGTTGAACCATTGGCGCCTCGATTTTAAGTATAAACTGCATGCAAGCGATTTGGCGAGCAACGAGACAAGCGACGGTGACCCGCTTCGCTGTCGCTGGGTCAGTCACGTGACGAGGCAAACCGCATGGATATGACGGAGCAAGCGACCAGGACGGTGAGCGACGTTTTCTAGAAACCCAAAAACCGAGTAACATGACAAGCGACATTAAGAAATCTCCGTCGCTCGCCGCTGACTCTTGTCATCGTCGCCACCGCTCGTCTCGTCGCAAGCTAAATCGCTTACATGCGGGTCGGCTTTACGGAAACAAATGTGCACATGCAGCGAGAAGCACGACTGGATAGCCTTACTGCGTCAGTTGAAATTTGCATATGTTGCAGTGGTGTAGACTGCCCTTTATTAGCGAGAAAAACGCTAGAACGGGATGATTGTATATGGTCTCTGAAACCATAATCTTTTATCGTCGATCCATTCGCTGTCCGATTCCATTTCATAAATACGAAAATACAAGAGCTGTGTTGAAATATAGATATCAAATGATTAAACAAAAGCCTGAAATATTGAAAAGGCACACAATTTCAACGTCGAAAAGGCACACAATTTCAACGCGGAATGTGAAAGAACACGAAAGCAAAGCTCCGGTAGTGGCCTGTACAGCACAGAACGTGGGGGAACGGCGAGAAACTGAAGGTCGGCTATGGTAGCAGGGTCACGTGACGTCAAGATGCCGGCGTCCATGAAATGTTGCCTGAAAGGGTCTATAGCTATGCTTTTCTTGTCTAATAAAGCATCATTGTAACAATCGCGCAACTTTCTGAAGTGCTTTTCTAAAGTGCCGTTAATGTTATTAACCCACGACTAATTAGCTCCCCATACTGTGAACAACTTTATTTTTGCGGCCTCAATATTTCGCAAATTTGGAGAATATTTCATGCGCAGAAAATTTTCCGAGGAGTGGTGAGCTATATATTCTTTACCATATATTGGTGGGATGCGTTTTTCGCAGAAATTTTTAAGTCAAGAAATTTGCGAAAAATTAAGTTGTTTACAGCAGTCGGGTACGCTCATTTGCCTCCCAAGCCTTTGTAGGACCTGACAAGTCAATCCCCTTCACCGTGCTATGGTGTACTAGAATCTAGTACACCATAACCGTGCAAATTCACGCCGCTCTTCCATCAAGATTCAATTTCTCGGAAGGAAACCGAAAAAAAAACTCGTCCCCTCCCCCGGCCGGTGCTGATCCCGTCATCTGAACGCAACACAGCGCTTTGGCATCGCCACTGGGAATCGCACGGTGCCCTTCCTTCAAGCAAAATGGCAGCCTTGTTTCCATCTAGCCTAGCAACACATGCATTTTGTACTCTCGAACAGGAAAACAGGAAAAGGGTCCATTCTCTTTAGTGCTTACTGGAAGCACCCACATTTGCAAAATCGTACACTGACAGTGAGAGTACTTCCCCTATTTCAACAACTATAGCATCAATGTGTATTTTTGTAACAGGTCTACATTCTGTTTCACATCACGTTCCACCGCAGCGGATGCTCCGAGCCATCTCAGCCAACCCAGCTCTGCGAACGTAGCACGTGATATGCTCTACGCATGTCACCCTCTTCAAGGTCAAGTAAAGGCCTGGTCACACATACAGCGGAGCGTTAAGTTAGCGCTACGTGAGCACTCATGTGGTGCTTCCTTGCGCGTGACTTAGTTCTAATATAGCGCGCAATCAGCGCTTTAGTAGCGCTCCTTGTACGACCATTATTTATTGCTGCAGATTAACGCGACAAATGCCCTTACATACGCAATTAGTGCATATGCGTGTGGACGACGACGACTTAGTGCCCAGAAGAGCCTTCTGAGTGCGCGAAATCTTTCACCACCAAGATATCGACAGGTATCCGGTGAACCTCGTTCCCAGGCCGAGGGCCCGAGACATAGAGCTCTTTCGAAGGGGATTATTTTTTAACTGCGTGTCTCTGAAACCAGGATCACGCATGTCGAATAGAAAGTGATAAGGTCGTACCCAATCAATTAGTCGCTCAGAGTCCATGACTCTGAATCGTCTGACCGACCCTTTGCTTGGAGAGCGGCTCTTTTACTTCCTCTTCTTCAGTGCCAAAGGAAAAACAACAACGGAATCGCCGTGCATGCGCTGTTTCACAGCAGCAAGCACGGCACAAGGAGCGCGCTTACACTGCGCTGCTAAAGCGACAACCAAGTGCTGCTTCCAGCGCCCATGAAGCGCTAACTGAGCGCTCCGCTGTATGTGTGGATCAGCTTTAACACTCACAGGGCCTTGGATTGGCTCCGATGGCTCGTAGGTGGTCTAAAGCCCCTCTATCCTGGGAAAAGCGGCACCATTCATTGTTGTGCAAATGCTCGAGACTTGTGCCGCACACCACCTTCTGGGAAGAACATGGCGTCTGAAATTTAGCTCAGTGCTGCGCTGTGCTGCCATGATCTTCCCAAGGGCTGCACGTAGCACATACCTCGTGCATCGGCGCACCTTGCGCTACTTTCGAAACATAAAGGGGCTCTAAGGTGGTGCAGTTGGCAACGGTTGCCCCGTGGCCGCTGTTGCAAGAGCAAACTGTGGTTGCACAAAATTGTGAAGGTAGGCTTGTTAGCAGTGGCGTACACAGGGGGGGGGGGGGCCGAAGGGGCCGCGGCCCCCCCCCCCCCCCCCCCCCCCGAAACTTTCGAGCGGGGGGGGGGGGGGGGGGAGTGGGCAAGGTCACTTACTCTCGGGTTCATCAATATCAATGCGGTGTTTTTTTTTTTTTTTTAACAGCGGAACCAACTTTGTGGAGAAGTTGTAAAAAAAAAAGAAATAAGAAAGGAAGGGAATGCAATAAGGTCATTTATGACATAGTACAAATAATAAAAAATGTGTACTTTTAACGTCTTTCGTGTAATCTGGCTGAGGAATAATTAATTAACGAATTTATTCATTAAATAGTCTATTAAAGGGTGGCGATCACTCTGATTAATTTGCTAATAAACCCCCATCTCCAATCACGATTCAACGCTTTATGAAAGTCATGGATTGTGCGATATAACAAAAATGTGTAGGACCAAAGGTTCTACAAACCACAGCGCCAAGATTATAAAAGCATCCGACTTAATATTTACGCTTTGCTGAATTTCCACGCGTGTGAAACGATACAACCCAACCTTTAGTAAGAAGAAAAAACGACAAAAACACCAAATATTTAATAAGATGGGTCCAGCTTGCGGGGACCCCACAGATCGCGATAAACGTAACCAAGGACTGCGGGTTGCGCGATTGGGCGTGTAAGCCGCGGCCTCCGCAATCTGTTTTTGTGTATATGTGTGTTGTTGCTTTTGCGTTTCCTTCTGTTCCAATATAGCTTTATATAACGGTCATCGCGGAGTAGCCGGCACTGCGGGATTCACACACACACACGCACACGCACACACATTATATATATATATATGTACTATAATCGGCCGCATATCTCATTTGTTAAAGGGCAACTCCGCTTCATTTTTGATATTTAGAAAACTATGTAGCCCTCTTCAGTATCATATAGGAAGACCCCATGTCAAATATTACGATCTAATTCCGTCTATATATTTAATAAACTGGCCAGCGAACCTTCCAGCGAGCCAAGTCGCCGAAATCTGCCAACTCTAGCGTGCGGCGCGAGGCGCAATCATCAGCGCAGTCAATACCACGGAGTTGGAGCGGCCAACGTTGAACCACTACGTCAGAGGCATGCATACATCATTCTCACGTTTTGCTTGTTTTTACTTTTCAGAGCGAAATTTGACGATGACGTCATGAGTTTCTCCTCCCGGTGTTGGCTGACCGGGCGTTCACGTGATCACCGCTGCCCTGCGCGCTTATCGGTCTGTTTCTCCGCTCCCCTTCTCCTCTTTCGTCTTCTCCCCTTTCCCCTCTCCCCCGGGCCATCACCGTCCACGCCATGCGAAGCAACCTGCCCGCGTCCAAAAAAAAAGGACCTGCCCGCGTCGCGTGTCCTGTTTCTCGCTCCCTCCCGAACGTTACAAGACCACGTGGTTCGACGTGAGGTGCCCATGACTGTGACGACCCGAGACCAATGTTGCCTGACGCAACCGAAGTTTCGGTTTCGGTATCTGCTGATGTTTAAATTATTATTACTCAAATATTATTCCACATTTCGCGAATCCGAAGACGTAGAGTTGTTGAGTATTACTTTGTGAATGTGAATCACATGGAAGCCTAAATTTTTCGAAATTGAGCGGAGTTGCCCTTTAAATATATTGTGAGGTAGGCTGCACTGCTAGCGTTACTCAGGAAAGAAAATATATTCGTTTACTTCTACTATTATTGCTTCGCGAGTGCCCCAATGGCGCGGAGTCGCCGTGGCTGGTTTGTCGTCGCCACGGAGCGGCCCCCTTGTCCCCCATCTTAATTGTTCCTCGAGAACCCCCGCTCTGGGTGCGTACCATGCGCTGTGTGTGCCCCGCTCGAGCGCAGCGGGGCCCCTCGATGTTTTGTAGCTTTTTTTTTTTATTTTGAGAAGAAGCATCGGTAGTTGGTACTGCTCTTGCACCCCGACGAGGTTTTTTTTCCTGGAAGCAATGTCCGGGTGACGGTCGACAGTTAGGGCGAAGGTTTTTGGGAGTTTTCGGGGGTATGTGTGCATGTACTTTCTTAATTGGATTTTGTATAAAATATGTTTGTTTTGTACCACGTGGCTCCCATTGGTCTAAAAAGAGCGATATCCGATTGGCTCCTTGGGTGGCGGGAAAACACTTAACAAAGTGAATACAGGCGCCTAAAGGCGCGGGCTTTGCGGTTCAAGGTTCGATTATGGAAGTTGTCATCGGCAGTTTGAGAACTGCGCGAGATAGGGGCGCGAGTGTGCGACCTGCTGCAACAGGACGAGAGCCAAGTGCCATATGTGAGTGTACAAACCATTTTCCAGCGTTACTTTGTTGCGTCGTGTGACTTCCTTGACATTCTTTTGTGAACGGACTCCGAAAACCTTAGAAATCGACACCAACGAACAAATCACGTGAGATTTTTGTTGGTTCGATCAGGTTAAGATGGGAAGCAATTTATGGTGGAGCAGCTTTCCAGTGTCTATCGTCTATCCATCAAGGTGTTCGCTTTTCATGCATCATGGCTTTATCAGCCCCGATGACTGGCGGCTTCGTGCGTTGGAGTCGTCCTTTATATAATAATAGTGTTTTTATGATTCTTGTTTTCTGCTAACTCTTGTGCCTTCTGTTGACGTGACTTGTAAATAAAAAAAAAGTAAAGTGCAAATGCCTTCCTGGTGAGGAATTTCCGGGCACCATTTTTTTGTATCATAATCATCCCAAAACCAATATGACAACTTTAATTTAATTATTTAATAAAATAATGCATAGTTCTTAAAGAAATGAAAATGTTTTTATTTCCTCTTGGACTTTTTTTCTCTTTTTATCTGGTCCCTCTTTACCACCTTTACCCCTTTTACTCCCTTTACCCCCTTATCTTGTCCCCGTTGGTCCGGCCCCCTCCGAAATGAAATCCTGCGTACGCCATTGCTTGTTAGTCATTAGATTAAGGGCTTGGGGAAAGTGATCTATGTGACTTCGCCCATTACCTGGCCCACCCTTCTGTTGGGGCTTTCGCAGGGATGGCACAAAGAGTATGTTAAGGAAAATAGCTGTCAACATAAAAAAGATATAATAACAATGTCAGCATGCAGAGCATGTTATGGTCTTAACTGGGCAAGAGGCTAAACCTATGAGCATACCACCGCAAATATTTCATGTTGATCTATATAGCACATAAACTGCCTCTGCTTGCCAAACGTTTACCCCTGCATCCTTATTTTCAGAACGAGGATGGTGTGCTGCAGTAATCAAATGACAGATGAAGAAATAAACTTCAACATATCGACTGACCTCATTGAAGTGAGCGCCGCTATCCTTCAGCATCCCGCTCCACTCCCGGCTGTTCGATGAAACCATGGCCTTCCTTGTGGCTCCTGCAGAAAGTGTTGGTCTCCCGGTCATCCTTGTTCTTTCCCGCAGAACCTCGGCACGTCCACCGCGGGCTGCTTTGCCTCGGAAGGATGACCGTCAATCCAGCAGTCATGACGAACAGACGCTTAATCGCCGCAAAAAGAACGAATCGACTGAATCTCGACAGCCACGTCTGGTTTCAATAGGAAAATGCCGAAGGTCTTTCCACAAGAAACCCCAGTTGCCCCAGTCACGGAACCCCCAGATATCAAAGCACGTGGTACACCGAGTTTTGGGCTAAATAAACAGGCAATAGGAATCTCGCGAAAGAAATACATACGTAAAAAAATCAACAAGACACCAAGAAGGGAAAATCAACGCTGAGAAGCGGGGATTCACGACAAATGGAGGTGGACTTGCGAAGGTTGCAGGAACACCAGGAGCCGAAAAGGTAAACAACGGTCAAAACGCGGGAAACGAAGGAATTCTCCCGCTTCTCATCAAATGTAGCACGTGACATTGCATATAATAATTATCTCAGAATGCATTTAATATATCTAATATAATTTCATTTCTACTAATTTAAAATTTATACAAATAAACTTAACAAAATAATTCACTCAATTTATATAGACACGTGACTTTTTCTTAATAGCCAATCAGAATTCTGGGTCTACCTAACGCTGGGCGTTGCGTAGACCGGGTCGACGCAGACACTGCCTTTTTTTTTTTTTTCACCCGCACACTTATTTCCCACACACTTACGTGTGCGGGTGAAGATAAAGATCTGGGGGGCCTCTGATGCGTTTGTTCTGAGCATTTCTTTACACACTGGTATATTTAAGCGCCTGTACCCGTCTGTACGGCCAGAGCCGTGTGTACGGCAACAGAGCGACTAAAAACTTGCAAATAAAGCACGGGTTGAAGCGCCCCATCGCGGCGAAATGCCACGCAGTGCACTCTGGGAACTAGTTGGCCATTCAGTTTCGGTTTTCATTGAGGAGCTTCAATTCATGCTATCACGCCGTGACCGAATGCGGCGCTTGCGTTTCTGATTGTCCGACTTCCCACGAATCCACAATACCCTAAGCATTCACGAGCGATATAAAAGGAAGACCGGGGCACTTTTCTTGGTTCCCGACATGCCGGATATTGTGCCTGCGTATGCAAACGTATTTAGACCGCCAAACGCGCTTGGAATACTTTGTTTCATTTGGCGCACCACATAGGGGTTCACGGCGTGTACGTGCTGTCCGCCGAACTGTGCGACATTCTTCACACAAGTGCTCTACTGTTGCTTTCTTCAGAAAGGTTTGTATGTGTGAATGTGCCTATATGATTGCAAGATAACTTCATGCGATATTCAATTTATCAAATCCAAGCGTGTAGGGACTTCACTTCGTGCAGTGCTGCGGGTCAGTAAATATAAAGGGATATATTGTTCTATTTTAGCTTTTCATGGCGTCTCCCAGTTTTACCTCGCGTACTCGGGCGTATTAAAAAAAAAAAAAAGTAACTGAAAAAGGTAATTTCGTGAATGGACACATAAATCAAGTAACAAACTTGCTGACCAGCAACACTAATGTAAAGTTGCGAGCTCGATGCATGCGAACTTATGGTTGTTACAGTGTGTTGACTCGTACACAATCAAGATCCCCTAGCTTCGCAGCGTCGAGATTCCCAGCACTGGCTCGTCTACAGACCTCGAAATGCTAACAGGAAGGCTCGAGTACAAAAAGAAACAAGCATCTGTCAAGACAAGCTTTGCGTGTGGTTCGGGCTTGTGCTGAAGTTTTGAGGTCTGGCCATTTAGATTAGTTCGAGACCCAAAACGATGCGCTCGGGAGCAGGCAACATGAGATAACAGCTGTTTATAATCCACGCTTTGTGTATAATCTCTTCTCGAGTCTCCACGTGTCGATCGAAACCGAAACCATGCCGCTCTCCTCCCTCAGAGTCCAACGCGCGCAGTATTGGTCGCAGGGATTTATGGAAGTAGTTTATTCAAGCTCGCGTTTGATTTCGTTGCCCGCGAGACACAATTCCTATCAGAAATTCTACTTTTTTTTCCCTTTCGGTTCTGCTGTACGAATGACACGTAGCAGAATAACCTCTCGTCGTCTGCTACCGCTCCTCGCCGGAAGGAGGCATGATGGGATTGCATTTTGGCGCACGATCCATTTTCTCGGTACAACGGTTGCATTCACGCGTAGGGTGCCAGCAAATACCATGTAAGCCAATACTGGCCACTCCCGCGGATCGCGGGCGAAAAGTGATAGCAGCGCCCCTGGCGAGCTCGGAGTCTCCGCTAGCAGATGAATTCTCCACAACGCACTGGTTTTGCCTATCTCAGGGCGAGGTGAGCAGTGAAAAAAAAATAGTCACGGAAATTCACTGCTTCGAATGTTAAAAAATAGGTGCCACCTCATGAGTGAAGGACATTTTTTCGCGTGGGAAAGATGTTACAGCTCGTAGGGCGCAATTTTCGGCTCTCCTGGAGAAAACACTCTGTCAGAACTGTAAGCCAGGCAAAACACGAATGTACCTTCGCCCTGTTTCTTGAAAAAGGGATATGTAAAAACAAATCTTCAGAACATAGCTACGTTTCAACTTTACTTTTCTTATCGACCGATTCGTTTTGTTGTTGCAATTTCAATTTCTCATGAATGTATTGCTTAAAACCGTTTCGTCGAATAGGCGAGCTGGCTAATCCCGATCGTCTCCGGATCAAAAAGCAAAAGGCAATTTCGAACCAGCTACGTTTCTGCGATGTCAGTATGGTTTGGAAGAAGTCGAATGTGCGCATGCAAATCTGACGCTATTACTGAAACTAATAAAAACGGATTTACAAAAACAAAACAAACAAAAAAGAAAAAAAAACACCCGTTGGACACTCGTGCGTCTCCTTCCATTTTTCAAAGTCTACTTTGCCGCCGCGGTCTTTCTTCCTTCTGCGTTTATGGTTTTTTTTTTTTTTTTTTGGATCCTTCTTTTTTGTGTTTACTCGACGTTCGAACCATCGCGTACTTTGTTTTGCCTTGTTTGGCTTAGTTTTTACTATGTTTCCTTCGCTACTCCCGCCGGTTCGTCTGCCACTCTATCCCCAGACATCTGCAACTTTGTTGTCGTTGTTTTTGTTTGTTTCTTCCACTGTCGTCTGCGATAACCTCCTATGTTCGCCTACGATTGAGTTTCTGATCCGAAGTCTTCAGATATACTTTTTGATTCTTAATAAACATATTAAAAAGTGTAAGCTCGTTAAGCATTTCTCATGGTTGAAAAAAAAACAAAAAAACCCGAGACTGCGGGTAAACACTAAAATGAGTCTTTTAAGTGTTGTGTCGTTTACCCGCAGTCTCGGTTTTTTTTTCAACCATGTGCAATGTACACCAGCTCGTTTGCGCCCTTACTTTTTGTTCATTAAACATTTCTATTCATATTTTATTTGAGTACGTGGTCACGTCTGCTATGGGTCATCGTTGGTTGATCAACCGGCCGCCTGAAAGCAGCACATGACATGGCAGGCATGCCATGTGCTGCTTACCCCTGCAAAAAAAAAGTTTTGGTGATGTGGTGGAAAATCCTTCTTCCGCTTCCCGAAGACCGAACAAACGGGAGTGATTAAGTTACTTCAAATTAAACTGGAAGAGCTATCCAAGTCTGGCTTCAAAATAGTCACTGACGCCTCGGCAGATAAATATAACTCCACGGAGATCCCTGAGAACTCCGCGGACGACAGACCAGATGCACTACTGAACACCCAGTCTTATGCAGCCGGCTGGGCAGCCCGTCAGATCTGTCATCATGCTTGCTATCAGAAAGATGAAACACCTCGAAAGACATTCTGTTGAAGAACAAGAAATACTCGCATGCGAAAATGACACTAGCTTAAGACTTAGCTCGTCACCTAGCCGGTAACATCAGCCGTGCCTTCGACACACATTTCACTGATATATTTCACCAAACAAGACTTCAACTTAAAACGCACTTGAGGCCGCTGATCGACACTCAAAACAAAGGCACGGTGTGCAAGGATAGCCCAGACATGTACGTCAACAAGTTGTTGAATGCACTTTTCAACTGCTTCGCCAAGCGAGCAAACGAACAACCTGCCAAAGTCACTAAGAAAGAAATGCGACAGCAAAAAAAGGTCACACACTGCTAGCACGAAGCAGAATGCAGCGTGTGACTTTTATTTACCGGGCAATTATGAGCTATAGACTACGTTATTCCTTTCCCTACGTTTTGTTCTTAGTTCCTACCAACGCCGCGAAAGCAAATAAACAAACGTGTTACGTGCAACTAACAAAAACCCGGATTTTTTTTTTTTTTTTTTGTAGTTTTGTCGTGTTGCTTTGGCTTTGTTACCGCGAGCACCACCTGCTGATTTTCAATGCTCCTACCCACGCCCCGTGCGATCGTCGTCGTTGAAGGAGGTCTTCGCTGGGTGATTTGTGTCTTTGTATCATCTGCTAACTTTTTTGCTTCATTCGCCGTTGTTCACGACTGTTTCCCATTTCTTTTTATTTTCGTCTGAGATGGGGACCCCATCTTTTCTGCAAAGTTCGGAAAGTGTTTGCGCAGTCATTTTTATCCTTACTTTTTGTTTTTTGTAACTATGCAGAGGCTGTTGCGTTTGCGTTTTAAAAATCATCTATTCAGGTGAGAAATTGTGACAACGCAGTTGGTAACGGACAAACAGTAATTTCTCACGATGTAGTTCGAGTAGCTAAACGTCATCTTTCCGCTTCCCAGATGCGCTTCAGACGTAGGGTGACTACCTTCCTTCTAGCGAAATGCGGGACTCGCTGACCAAAGGGGGGGGGGGGGGGGGGGGAGAGAGAGAGAGAGAGAGAAGAACGGTATTATATTTTGACTGTGGTAGCTGCAAAAAAGAACTTATTGCGCTGTCGAGCTGGTGGAAGTTTATCACGATGCTTTTTAATCTGAAACTGGGGCAGAAGGAGGAAACAGTTTTTTTTCTCTCATTTTGCCCCAGTCCCAGGTTAAAAAACAAAACAAAAAAAAAACATAATAGAAATAATAACTATTCGAGAAAATTTATTAACACACGCCACAAAAAATGGCTCTGCTAACACACTTCATATCCTGTCTTGTACGAAAGCATAGTATAGAGCTGCAAATTGTATTGCGGCAATTAGGCTCAAATAAGTTTTACTCTCAGTGATATATTTTTACGTTGTAATGCCAAATATGTTAATAAATGTGTCTAAGTTGAAAGCATAGCAAAATCGACTGCAGCAGAATTCACTGCATCAAAAGGATAGAAGAAGCAGTAAATCTTTTACGGCTTGTTTCCTGTCGATTCTTATTTTTACCAACATGTTCCTACAGAAATTTCGAACGTTTTGTTGTTGTTTTTGACCGTTGTGAGTTGCACCCTTTATGCCTTGTGCGATCGTCTTCACTGGGAAAAAAAATCTTATCACAGCAATTTTATTTCTTTGCCTTGACGCAACGCGATTTGAAAATAATTAAAATAATTTATTTTCAACTTTTGGCGAGCAATTTTTTCTCGCGATATTTTGCCTATCAACTATCAATCGATATTTTGCCACGAAAGAAAGAGAGGCACAATGGCGCATGTGCGTCAGTCTCCTGCAAGAACGGCAGTCACTTCCCGCAATGCTTGGATAGAAAAAATATGTAGCATCGCGATTCGCACGTTTACCAGCGACCTCTGCGCTTCCCCGTGCCCGGCTGTTCGGCAGCCCAATGTGATGCGCAGTGAATTTTACGGCAGCGTGAAATACGGGACAGTTTGAAGATTTGGGAATTTCTCGCGGGACGCGGGACACGAGCCCTCAATGCGGGACAGTCCCGCGAGTCGCGGGACGGGTGGTCACCCTCTTCAGACGCCTGCGATCCTCCTTAGTGGCGTTTGAAACCTCTAAATAAACTGCTCTATCTTGGTTTCTGCGCGCGTTGTTGTTTGATTGTCGTCGCAGTTGCGATCACTGGATTCCGCGTATTTGGTGCCAGCGATGAAACGAACTCGGAGAGTGCAACCACTCGTGGAGTGCCGGCCGAAACGAACCCGCTCCACGCTGCGAGTAGGCACGTGTAGGCACGAGTGCCGTGAAACGCATAACTACCTCAACACGTCAACATAACAACGATAACACTGTAAGAAACTAAACTTATGAACCGGCCCACCCGCTGCATCGAAATAAAAACGAACTTTGCGCTGGGTTGGGGGGGGGGGGGGGGGGGGGTGGCGGAGGCACTTAGGTGGTCACGTGATCCTGTTGTCACGTGACTGCGCTCTGACGACGTGCTAAAACGGCGTCTCGGGACAGGCCCCCCCGCAACCCTCTCCCCCCCCCCCCCCCCCCTTTTCCGCTACGCCATTGTGTAACGTTGGCGTTGCATTGACCACTAATCCCGACAAGAGAAACACTCCGAGATTAAACGAGAAATTACTTAAAGGGACCATGAAATGACCTTCTTACTTTTTCCAGATAACTTTTACATTAAACCGTCAATGTTCACTGAATGCCGAACAGGCATCCGTTTTCGTCTCGGTTTATTAACTTCTACACAAAGAATTATTGAAATATCGACTTTTTCATTCTCTCCAACTGACCGCAAAATAAGCCGTGACGTAGACCGTTTCCGGAACCGGAAGTTCTCTCGGCAGTAGGAGAATGGGAGTGTTAGCGGCAACGAGTTGGGGTGCGCCGGTAGGTTTTACTGCGCTGATGTCACCGACGTATTTCCTGAATCGGCGCCTCTCATCGCTGCATCGCAGCTGAGCGAAATTCAATGAGATATGTTGCGCTACAGCGACAGCATGGGACTAGTCCCATACGCTGGTATGCCTGTTGGGAAGTGCAGCGAGTCTTCCGGTGAAGACTCCAGAAGTCAACCACCCTGTCATTGTTGGCAGAAGGGCCGGCCCGTGTCAGTCGTTTGCAAAGCGACGTAGATGGCGTTTTTCGCGGCCTCGGAGATGCAGGAGCGAGCCGACGTTAAAAAAGATACGTTTGAACTACGAGTGTCAGCAAGAGCCACGTAAATACCTGTTTACACTCGGAGCGGACGCGCGCGCTTGATGGAATTCGCGCTGTTTGTAAGCGCTTCGGGAGCGTTCTTTTACGATTGCAACTCGATACTGACGCGACACTCGGCAAAGAAAGGTTGGACCGGGGTTGTAGGTATACCTCCCACGAACTGTTATAGCTCGACAGTGACGTGCAGTCTGTCAGAATAAAAATGGCATACCAATAACAAAGTGTACATACCGTGTTACGAAGATAATCCATACGGCGTTTATTTCAGCTCTATATCACACAAAACAAGAAGATAGAATCGACGAGAGTCCCTTTTCGACGAGTGTTCGTCAACACTGCCTCGGAAAACAAGGGGAAGAGATTGACCTCACCTCTTAATCTAGAATTGAGGTCAGTGATCAAACTATAATACGGGAAGGGTCCACAAGGGTCGCGCGGGCATATTCCACTTAGCACGCCAGCCGATCGTAGGCAGACGGTCTTGCTACGAAGCAACGCAGCGCCGAGTCGGAATGCCTGCTAGGCCTATACGCTTCGTCAGGGTCGGTGGATCCAGCGTTCTTGTTCGTCGTGGTCTGTTTTAAGTACTGTTTTCTTGCTGCTTGAAGTCGGCACGCGCGGGAAGAACACGTAGAAAAATAAACGTTCAGTCAGTCAGAGTTTTGAGAGGAAGGAAAACAAAGAAAATAAATGTTCGTCGGTCGCCATCAATGGTCGCCGTCACCCAACTTCCAAGTAACTGTCGGCCCTGCCCTACTGCGCACGCGCAGTAGTTGCTTCGTTTACCACACGATAGATGGCGCTTGGCTCTCAGCATTATCAAATTTGGCAATTTTCGCCACACATCTCAAATTATGCTACAAGTTGTGGATCTGAATATTATGTAACAAAACTTTTAGGAAACATTCGCCGGCTATTTATTGTTTACGATCGCGGTGCTGGTGAGGTAGGCTCTTACCCAATAGGCGACCTGGATTTGGCTGACGTGCTCCATTTCCGCGGATGCATAGTAGTGAACAGGCGAAGGAAGGAAGGCGCAAAAGAGTCCAGTTTTCTTTTAAAAGTTCTATAGCAAATAATTTTTTTTGGCTCCCTATTTTTGTGTTTTTGTGTTTCTTTTCACACCTTTTACGACGTGCGGTGGATGAAACTCGATTTTAAAATCATTTCATGGTCCCTTTAAAGTGATACTTCAACGAAATATGAAATATTCCCGTCGTGTTCAAAAATAGTTGACTAAAGTAGAAGTTTGGGCTAGTAGGTATTTCATGATTAAAGATTAAAACAGCGCAAGGACACGGACAAGAACAAGAAGGTAGACAAACAAGGCGCTGACTTACAACTGAAGTTTATTCGTTCTAACAGCGAGTATAAATACTGTATTGTCACAACAAACCAACATGAATAAAAAGCGTGACCTGGATGCCACGTGCTCACTAGCCATCGCTATGCACTGTCACTGTGTGTCTAAATATAGGAACGTTCCTTATCTGATAAAGATAGTGACGGAGCGCTGACACAGTTTTGCCCCAATCTTCCAATTTCCCGCGCCTCAATGATTTCCCGAGTGAGTTTGTCTTTATTTTTCCTAATCACTTCACACTTGTCAAAGACGGGAGCGCAGCAACAGTCTCGGCAGTGCAGGCCAAGGTGACCTGACACAACTCTAAACACTTGTGCTCCCGCAGCCGATCATTGAGGCATCGCCCCGTTTGCCCGACGTATCTCCTGCCACACGAGAGGGGAATGGAGTACACTACTCCCTCCACACAGTCTAGGAATTGGTCCTGGTGTTTTTTGGTGCAACCCTGCTTTTCTTTAGAACAGGAGTTCACTTTTCTGCACAGCCCAGATAGCTTCTCCGGAGCCGAAAAAACCACATCAGTAGGATTGGAGTTGATGTGGTTTTTTCGCCTCCGGAGAAGCTATCTGGGCTGTGCAGAAAAGTGAATTCCTGTTCTAAAGAAAAGCAGGGTTGCACCAAAAAACACCAGAACCAATTCGTAGACTGTGTGGAGGGAGTAGTGTACTCTATTCCACTCTCGTGTGGCAGGAGATACGTCGGGCAAACGGGGCGATGCCTCAATGATCGACTGCGGGAGCACAAGTATAACGTGTTTAGAGTTGTGTCAGGTCATCTTGGCTTGCACTGCCGAGACTGTTGCTGCGCTCCCGTCTATGACAAGTGTGAAGTGATTAGGAAAAATAAAGACAAACTCACTCGCGAAATCATTGAGGCGCGGGAAATTGCAAGATTGGGGCAAAACTGTGTCAGCGCTCCGTCACTATCTTTATCAGATAAGGAACGTTCCTATTTAGACACACAGTGAAAGTGCATAGCGATGGCTATTGGGGAGGAGGAGCGACGGTGACGCTCCAAGCGGTTAACTTTACAACTACACGGATGGGGACAACAAATACAATGATTCAGCGCTCGGCCGACATAACCGAACGCGGCGTCAGCGTTCGGCTGGAGTTCGTGTTCTCCGGTGAGGGGGAGGTGTGGCCCTTTTGTTTCCACTCCGGCCTGCATGAACAATGCAGCATGCACGGTCCCAGCTCCGCAGAAAAGCCGAAGTGGGTCAAGCTCGCATTCTCTAAGGATAGATCCGGCACTTAACGTCGCTTTGTCGATTGTTAGTATTTTTTACATTAAGCTGTGCCCCGCGCTCTATTGTAGAAGATGACATGGACATGCCCATAAGGCCTGTGGGCATGTGCACAGGCCTTGTGTTGAGTAAACACCGAGGATGGGGACAACAAAGGGGTCAGAGCGCCCCCTATAGTTCGATCTCCTGCCCAATACTTTGTCTCATCCTACGATGGACTAAAGGTCAAAGCCACGGGCCGCGAGGTCCAATCACGTTCCACGCTATACTATGACACGCTTAACACTGATTGGGGGTGGACGAATAATGCTCGAATCCAAAAGCGCCGTATCATTTCTGTAGCTGCGACGCTGCAAAGAGCCTATATGTAGTGGCTTTTTTTGCGATGTAAAATTGTTGAGTCGTTCAGTGTCCTTCGATTCGAAGCACTGTACACCCGTTCCCTCATCAGTGAATCGAGACGCGGGCACCAATACGATTATCGAAGCGAAATACTCTTGAGCAAGAGGACAAAAAGGGACTGACAGACACGAAGCACCGATCTCAGCTTGAAGCCTCATGTCAAAATTAAAAAGATAATGACGAATCAAATGTCTCCCGACGAAAAAAAGGGGCGATATAAATTTCAGGAAGGTTGTCGGCAACTTTGGCGTTCCCTCAGAGCTCCAGTGCCTCAAAATAAACAAAACAGAAGAGCATGCGCACACACAAAAAAAGCATGCACACAAACATGAGGATTGTGCCACATCGGTAGTCTAAAATATCAACATGTGGGCGATCGTAGAGGGCGTAGCATTATAGTCCCACGTGCAGAACTTGTGTGCACGCTTCAACCAGCATTGTTCCATGTCTTAACCTAATATGTTCAGGGTCTACGAATAACGGCATGATTACGTTGCACACGCTCGCGAGCACGCTTACTGTGTCTTATCTAAAAACAGAATGCTCCACCGTCACAGTGAGAACCAGGCCACATGATATGGGAACTCGCGTCATGGGCATCTGATAAAACTAGCCTTTTGAAGGCAGGGCAAAGGGCGGGTGTCAGTCATGGGGCTTTTGATATCGGGTGCTTTCGTGCACCACGCAATCGCACATAGGGCATGAACTTTCTGTAAAGCAGTCTCCTTTGGGGAACTTGGCAGTCCACTGTGATAAGTGCTCGTATGACCTTTTGCTGGATAAAAGACAGATTCCGGGTAAGTAGGAACAGAAAACAAAGAGGAAAGTTTTCGAGGCGTTCAAAATCAGTGTAGAGAAAGATGACAGTTGCATCAGTGCGTCGCCACTTGTTTTATCAAATAAGGAATTCAGATTCATTTGGCTTGAGGTATAATAAAGTGTGTATCAGTGGCGTAGCCAGGAAATTTTTCTCAGGGGATGTTTTTCTTTGCTTAAGCTGTTTGAAAGACAAAAAAGAGAGGAAAAGAAACTGCGAAAACAGAATTTTGTTTACTATTTTCCTGTTTCCTAGACGACAAAAATCCAAACTTTTTTTTTGCCACCATCTCGTTCTTGCAATAATTAAAAAATTGAAATGTATTGTTAAATGACGACAGAACGCAGTCATAAATTATTTTAATTGGCTTTGAACAAAAACGTCCAGACAGGCTCACGAAAAATTACGGTGTGTGCACATCAATGCGGAACATTCGAGTATCCAACAACTGAAAACTACGGAAAAGTGCCAGAGAATAGCAAAGTTCAGAATACGATTAAACACAAAAACTGCAATGCGCACTGGGGCAATGAGCTAGTGAAGCGTCACGCTCATTGTTCCAGCGCAGATCACATTTTAAAGAAATTATCGTTGTATAGTCATGTTTCAGGTTATACCCGTTCTTTGTTGTCGTTTTGCGAGAAAGTGGAAGAGAAAAATACCAGTTTCTCTCATTTTTTGGGGGTTTAAACATTAAGTGGAAGCCGCCGTCGGTCGATAGAAAGTAGCCAGAGTACCCTTCCGGATCTGATTTGCATATACCGGTGAATGTTCAGGAGCGCGGCCCCTATACGAGCTTTCTGCCCTTGGAAAAACAAGAGTGATCGCACAGGCACTTGCAACCAAACCACTGCCGAACCCAGCGAGCTCGCGTTGAAGGCGGAGCGTCTGGTCTCAGCTTAGAACGGAGTAGCAAGCGCCCCTGGGACGTTGAAGCACTCAGGTGCTTCAACGTCCCAGTCTTCGGAGTCTCGAAAACAAACGTTCCGCTTCAGCGCTGCTAACGAGCATGGCGGCCAGGATTTGCAGCAGGCGGGTTACATTAGGATACAATTAAGGCCTCTGGGCAAATGCAAGTTGCCTGTACCGCCGAGAAGCGCTAAGCGGTGCGGTCCCTCCACATCTGTGTCAAAGCCAGTACTTCCCCAGGAAGTTTATTTAACGAAACGAATGCTCCGCACAGGCTGGAGATTTGCTCGAAATCGAGGCTTACGACACAGAGACCGGCGTCGTTGGCCACAACATCGCTCCCGCCTAGGGCGGACAGACAATGCTGCCTGACGTGAATGTGCCGGCTATGTTGGAGACGTTGATGACACGCTTGAAGTTGTAGGCAGTCTTGTACACGTTACTATAAAAAAGTAATCTGTTGTATACTGGCAAAGACGGTATGCCAGTAGGCGGCGATGGCGCGAGCTCGGCGCGTACCACGCTGCCAGAGCTCGCGCAGTGCTCGCGATCGGCTCGGACGGATTATAAAAAATGGAGCCTTTCATCTGGAACGACCTGGTCTCGGCTCTCTCGTTCGCGATTTAACATTGGCGACGAGTATACTGGTTACCTGTCGTCGGAGGTCATCGGCATCTCACGAAGGAACGGGGACCTGGATCACGGCTACCACGGTGCTAAGCCAAAAACCCGCAGCGAGCAGCGGGAAGAGCCACTGCTGAAAGGACTTCAAGGAAATAGTATGTGCAGCAGTTCTCTCTACTTCTCAACGTAGTGAACGTCGCAGTGTACGAAAATGCCACACCTCGGGAAGGTGCTAGAATTCGACGAGGCCTCTCAGAGTTTCGAGACCTACGTTGAGTGTTTTGAGCTTTTCGTTGCTGCGAACAGCATCAAAGAAGAGAAAAAGGCAGTAACATTCCTAACAGTCATCGGCGATCGAACATACGAAGTCCTCAAAAACCTAGCAGCCCCAGACTTGCCAGGCTCTAAGACGTACAGCGAGATAAAGACTCTATTAGAGGAGCACTACGGCCCGCAACGGTCCGTAATAGCCGAACGCTGTAGGTTCAACCAACGGAGTCGGCTAGAACATGAATCCGTGGAGGATTTCATTTTGGCCCTGAAGAGTTTGTCTCGATTTTGCAATTTTGGAACATTTTTGCAAAGTGCTCTCAGGGACAGGCTGGTAGCTGGCCTGAGAGACGAAGAAACTCAGAAGGAACTGTTTGCGTTTGCTGAAGAAAAGCTAACTTTCGCAGCCGCTTGCAAGATAGCGCGGGAAAAAGAAGCAGCAGCAAAACAAACGGCGGACATGCACAAAGAATCCAAAGCAGTGAACGCTATTCATAAAAAGGTGTCACCTCCTGAGAACAGAGGTCATGGGAGAAGCACGTCTCATGATCATGGGTCCAGTACTTCGCTAACAAGTTGCTATCGTTGCGGAAATGAGCATGAACCCCGCGATTGTCGTTTTAAAACGTATCGCTGCAAGATCTGCTACAAGACTGGACATCTCCGGAAGATGTGTCGCAACACGCCTGGAAAGACTCCAGAGCGCAACGTTCAAATCCTTGAGGAGTCTGATGATGAGGATGAAGACCTACTGACCGTGTACACGTGTACGAAATCTTCACCGGGATTTAAAGTTTTCGTAGAGGTGGACAGAGTTCCTCTACTCATGTTGATCGACACGGGAGCGGCGGTCTCTATCATACCAGAAGAAGTTTTTATTAAACACTTTCCCCAGAAAGAGCTCCTGGAAACCAAAGTAGCCCTTCGCACTTACTCCGGTGAGCGGCTGTCGGTAAAAGGGAAGATCTCAGTTAAAGTCCAATATAACGGGCAAGAGGAAACACTCGACTTGTTTGTAGTAGCTAGCGAAGGTCGAAGTCCACCAGTGCTCCTAGGTCGCGACTGGCTCCGGAAGCTGAAGCTGGACTGGACGGCTATCTGCAGCATCACTGTTCAAGACCAAGTGGAACAGCTTCGAAAGAAGTATCCGAACGTCTTCGACAGTTCCCCTGGCATGGTACGCGATCATCAGGCACAGGTTGTCATCAAGGAAAACAGCACTCCAGTCTTTCGCAAGGCACGTCCTGTTCCTCTGCCCCTCAAGGAAGCGGTGACAGCACAACTGCGAAAGCTTGAAAAAGATGGCATATTGCGTCACGTTTCTCAAAGCGACTGGGCCACTCCTTTAGTTGTGGTACCGAAAAACGGAGGAGAAAGCCTTCGGTTGTGCGGTGACTATAAGGTGACCATCCACCCGGTTCTCAAGATGGATCACTACCCGTTGCCACATCCAGAGGACATCTTCAGCACGTTGGTTGGGGGGAGAGTGTTTTGCGTTCTCGACCTGTCGTCAGCGTACCAGCAAATCAAGCTCAGCGACACGTCGAAACACCTGCTGACCATCAATACACACCTGGGACTGTTTGAGTACCAGCGACTTCCTTTTGGAGTAGCAAGCGCACCTGCCATTTTTCAATCGTTGATGGACCGTGTCCTGCAAGGAATTGCACAGACGTGTTGTTACATCGATGACATCATCATCGCTGGCAGAGATATGGCAGAGTGCAGCAAAATCCTGGACTCTGTTCTACAAAGATTGTCCGAGTCTAACTTGACCCTCAGAAAGGAGAAGTGCAAGTTTTTTGCGGACTCAGTTGTGTATTTGGGACACCAAATTTCCGCAAAAGGCATCCAGCCCACACAAAGCAAGGTCAAGGCAATCACAGAAGCGCCAGAACCTACCAACGTGACGGAACTTAAGGCTTATCTCGGAATGCTGACCTTCTACGGAAAGTTTCTGCGTAATCTAGCTGACACGGCGTCGCCATTGTACGAGCTCCTGAAGAAAGGACATCACTGGAAATGGGACAGCAGCTGCAAGAAAGCCTTCCAAGCGACAAAAGATCTGCTAGTCAACAGCTCAGCTTTGGCATATTATGACGTAGACAAACCGATCGGGGTGGTTTGCGATGCATCAGCCTACGGCCTTGGAGCTGTTCTGTTCCACAAGACGTCCGAAGGTGCGGAAGTGCCTATTGCCTTTGCGTCGAGAACATTAACACCCTTGGAAAAAAACTACGCTCAAGGAGAAAGAGAGGCCCTGGCTATCATATTTTGCCTGAAACGATTTCACCGTTATCTCTATGGAAGATCCTTTACAATATACACAGACCACTAGCCTCTCTTGGGAATTCTGTCTCACGACAAGGCCGCTCCAACCTTGGCCGCTGCTCGAATGCAACGATGGGCGTTGCTTCTGTCAGGCTACAACTACCGACTCTGTAATCGACGTGGCAAGGACAACGAAGCAGCAGACGCGCTCTCACGTCTTCCTCTGCCTAGGTTGTCGGAAGACGCAGAGAAGGAGTGTTTGGCGCTCTTCGATGCCACACCCATAACTGCCATGGAAGTAAGCAAAGCAACCTCGGTAGATAACTTGCTTAGCCGAGTTCTGCACTTCACGCTGCGAGGGTGGCCAACGTCTGAACACGCGACAGAGCTGCAGCCATTTTATATTCGTAGAAGTGAACTCTCAGTAGAGGAAGGTTGCCTGACATGGGGGCTGCGTGTCATAATACCGACAAAACTTCAAAGTACAGTCCTCTCCTTGCTACACGAAGAACACCCCGGCATGTGCCGCATGAAGATGCTAGCACGAGGATTCGTCTGGTGGCCGAATCTCGACAAAGACATCGAAGAGTGTGTTCGAGGCTGCAAGGTTTGCCAAGTTGTTCAGGCAGCCGCTCCGGTCGTACCTCTACATCCATGGACGTATCCACAACAAATCTGGCAACGCATCCACATTGACTTCGCAACCAAAAATGACGTCAACTTCTTGATTATCGTGGATGCTTATTCTAAGTGGCTGGAAGTCTTTCCTATGCGTTCCACGACCACCGCCAAGACACTGGAAAAACTTCACATTGTCTTTGCAAACTTCGGACTGCCGGAGGAAATTGTAAGTGACAACGGGCCACAATTTTCATCTCACGAATTTGCGGAATTCATGAAACGAAATCTAATTAAACACATAAAAACGCCTCCTTACCATCCCGCTTCAAACGGAGCAGCCGAAAGGGTAGTCCAAACCACTAAAAAAGCGTTGCTGAAGCAAGTTCTTCATGATCAGTTCACCAAGTCCACGCGAAGCTTACAAGAAAAGCTCTCCGACTTCCTGATGGCTTACAGAAACACGCCATCAACGGTGACAAAACTATCTCCATCAGAACTCTTTCTGAAGAGGCAACCACGAATTCAACTCTCGTTGTTGAGGCCCAACTTTACTGGTGACATGCGCGACAAACAGTCGCGACAAAAACAAACAATCGACTTGGATCGTGCTCCAATGCGATCATTTACACAGGGCGACAACGTGTTTGTCAAGACGGTACAAGGCCAGTGTTCCTGGGAGGAAGGGGTGGTGGTGAAGGTCGTCAGCCCTGTGACCTATCTTTTACAGGTGCAAGGAAAGGTACGCTTCGCGCATGCAGACCACATGAGACGTCGGCAGACACCTCGGGAGCCACCCAGCACCTCGCCGTGCGAAGCACAAAGAGACTGTCCATTCGGCGATTCGCCGGCATCTCAAGAAGGAACGGCACCTCAAAAAATGCCTGACAATCCCACGACAAGCCAGGCTAGTTCAATGGTCGATACCCCGGCTTCAAAGTCAAAGTTCAAAGTCGACCCTGCTTCAACACCCTCAGCTTCGTCATCGGAAGCATCGCCACTTCAAGGGAACCCAGAAATTCCACTGCGACGAGGTTCCCGAGTCCGGAGGCCCCCTGCCCGGTTTACTTCGGACAACTTCTCCTGAGGGGGGAAGAATGTTGTATACTGGCAAAGACGGTATGCCAGTAGGCGGCGATGGCGCGAGCTCGGCGCGTACCACGCTGCCAGAGCTCGCGCAGTGCTCGCGATCGGCTCGGACGGATTATAAAAAATAGAGCCTTTCATCTGGAACGACCTGGTCTCGGCTCTCTCGTTCGCGATTTAACATAATCGATTACAATTACTATTACTCTAGGCTAAAAAGTTATTCAATTAGATTACTTGATTACTCGATGATAAAAGTAGTCGGACATTACTTAAAGAAGTAATCGTTACTTTTCCGATTACTGTATTGTGTGAAGACACATCTTTATCGCTCATAACAATGAACTACTTCCAACCTATATTGCACGTTTGCACAAGTATTGAAGAAGAAAAACTGGCTCCTCTTCGTGGAGCCAGTTTTTCTTCACAATGCGGACACCTTCACAATGCGGACACAAGCCTAGAATTCGTTTGAAGACATTTAATGATTTGGGCGTTCGCCAGTGTGTGTGCGTGTGCGTGCGTGGGGGGGGGGGGGGGAGCGGAGGGGGTTCTAGATCTTGTTAAGCTTGAGCTAGGGTTGTCGCTCAAAGTTTGCGTCGCTCATTTTATTCTTCACATGTGGATGAGCTCGCATGTTATACAAAAGAGCAGCAGCTCCAGGATTTGAAACGGATCATGTGTAGTATCCATTAGCGGAAGAGATCGCCCCGACCACTTTTCAACTCGAAACATTGCTTGTCACAAATACCACGTAGGGGAAATGGGGAAATATTTCAAATGCCTTTATTATATTTTGCATCCGCTTTAGGCCTTCTTCGGTTCTGGTTCTCCTACGGGCTGCGAGTAGGTACCCTAAGAAGGATTTTTTTTATTTTTTATTTCTGTGTGTGTGTACGTGAGGAGGCTAGTTTGAACGAAGGACTCACAAAGCTACATTCTGCTTCCTCAAACTTTGTCCTGAATGACCTTTGTCAGGCACTGTGGCTTCCCACTCCCAATCCCAGCTCGAAAAAAAAAAAAGAAAAACCGGAGATTTTACAGAAATGTACATAGAAAGAGATTGACCTCGTTTCCTACAGCTCCGCAAAAATCTTTCTTTTTTCCGTACGAGAAAAAAAAATGCAAATTGTATTTTTGTCATTTCATAAAAAAAAGGCGTGTGCCGGGGGGGGGGGGGGGTCCCTTGGACAAATTGTAACGGTTACAAGTAATTTTATTACTTCAAAAAGTAATCAGATTACTCTTGTGATTACTGCCTAATAAAAGTAATCAACTGATTACAAAATTACTCCAAAAAGTAATCGATTACAAGTAATTTGATTACTTGTAATGAGTACGGTACAAGTCTGGTTGTAGGTCAATAATCATTCTTAAAAAAAAGCGTTAAGGAACAGCTTGGCTCTTGAACTCGTTTTTGAAAGTCTATATACGTAAAGGAAGTTTCACGACTTACGAGCTAAACGCAAGCATGTAAACATTACCCACTGCAGCGATTTAAGGCTGAACTCCATGGGACGAATACGCCGAATACGCCGCGAAAAATCGACGAATTTTGCCCGGCGGCTTTTGCTCTGCACGTGGCATCAGCACAGTGGCTGCCACGTCGCGCGCGAAGCTACCGTGTCGTAGGGCGACGTTCGTCAGATATGGACCTCTTGGCGAATATGTGCTGCCACCTAGACACGCGACTGGGTTCGATGCTAAGTGGCGAGAAAACAACGCACGCGCAAGGCCTCTCCCACCCGTTCCACACCCAAAACGTCAGCTACATCCTGTTCACCCATTGAGGCGCGGTGACGTAGATACGGCTCCCCCAAACTCGCCTTTGTCCCCCATCGTGGGTAATCTTCCGCCCCGAAGTCGACACAACGAAACCGTCTTCCCTCTCTGCTCGGCCAGAAGGAAGAGAGAGAGAGTACTGGAACCATTTACTCTCGAACCCATGTTTCTACAAAAGGTCCATTCGTCGCATAACTCGCTCCATGGAGAATGGACCTTTTGCAGAAACATCGGTTCGAGAGTAAATGGTTCCAGTACACTCTCTCTCTTCGTTCTGGCCGAACAGAGAGGGAAGATGGTTTCGTTGTGTCGACTTCGGGGCGGAAGATAATGCACGATGGGGACAAAGGCGAGTTTGGGGGAGCCGTATCTAGGTCACAGCGTCTCAATGGGTGAACAGGATGTAGCTGACGTTTTGGGAGTGCAACGGGTGGGAGAGGCCTCGCGCGCGCGTTGTTTTCTCGCCACTTAGCCTCGAACCCAGTCGCGTGTCTAGGTGGCAGCACATATTCGCCAAGAGGTCGCTTTGAAACCAAGTGATTATGAGCATTCCCAAGCTGCTTCAACAGTGCATATGCAGTCGCTTTTCTCTTTTGCTTCTTTTCTTTTTTGTTTGTTTTCTATGATAGGGATATTTTTGTGTGTGTTTTTTGCATTTCTGTTTTTGTATTATTGAAGCTAAATGAGTACAGGCAAGTAAACCCTAAAAAAAAAAAAAAAAGACTGGACAAAAAAACAAACAAAGAAACGCTAAGCTGTTTGTTATTTGGTCGTCCGGTTTTCTCCTTATTGTAGGGTTTGTAAAGTCAGAGTATTGCTATTCTGATATCTTGTTGCGCTGCCTTGAAATTGTCGTCGAGTCCTTGACACTCAAAGGGGGGTCACTACCAGTTCGGCCGGCCCTCGCGGAAGGGCCAAACGTGGATTAGGGCCGAGCGAACCGGAACTGCCGAGTGCGGGGGCTAGGCCGACGACTGCGAAAGGGCCGGGAGGGGTGTCAAGGCCGAAAGAGGGGGGAAGGCCGGGCACGGCGGCAAGGCTAAGGGAGGCGAAAGGGCCGAGAACGGGTGTGGGGATTAGAGCGATCAGCACACGCCTGGCTACTCCGGCGTCGCGGGAATTCGTTGAAAAGAAGACCGATAGATGGCGCGCCCTGTTTTCGCTCCTTTCTGTTTGGAGACCTGTTTGGTCTGACAAGTTTAGTCTGGAAACCTGTTTTTTTTTTTTTCTTTTTTTAACGCACAGTTTATTAGAAAAACGTTCATAAGGAAAAATATGAGGGAAACCAGCCCGTCCTGGGTTTCGAAACCCAGGACGGGTTGGTTTCCTTAATATTTTTAATTGAAAATCCACTCGCTAGGTAGGCTAAAGTAGCAGACCTCTTATCCGCTAGGCCATGGATGCATGAGGGATTTTGCGTCAACCTTTTAGGAATATAAATAGAAAAAACGAGAATGCACATCTCCTGATTTTTTTTTTTATCATTTCCTTCTATTACCAATTTTAGCAATCTCAAATATACTTGCCGCAGCTAAAGTATAGCAAGATGTTTGCTTTCAGTCGTGATTAAAACCTGTTGAGTCCCGTTACGACACCGGAATCAAAATGTTGTAATCGGTGCGAGAACAGTAGCCGTGGTTCCAGCCGGCCCGATACGCGCCCAGGCATAACTACTCCATGGCCGATCGCACCGCTGAAGTATCGTATCGAAGGTGCAGAAACGGTCTGCTAAAACTGTGGGATCACGGATCGCAAAGCATGCTTGGAAGTAACTACACACTAGAGTCGCAGCTCTATATAATGACTGTAGAAGTCACCTGCGTCGCAGACGGGATCTGCGCGAGGAAGACTGATGATTCAACCCAGCGAGAACGCGCTTGAGAGCAGACGGCAAAACACATCACTTCCGCAAATAAAAAAAAAAAAAAAAAAAAAACATAGTGCGTTATCTTTTAGACGATTACTGCGCCCCAACTTCCAAGCAGCACACCATTGCTTGACCAAATAGGCCCGCAACTGGCAAATATTGGCTCCAATGTTGGCCTAATGTTGATTTTCTCGAAACCGCGACCCGATCCAACGTTGGACCATTAACTAATGCCAATGTAGGACCACGATTCAACCAATATTTAGGTTAATATTGGACCATCATTTATGCCATCGTTGGACCGCCTTTTAACCAAAATTTAAGCCCAACACTGGGCCACAATTTTACCAACACCTAAGCCATCATTGAACCACTATTGATTGTGAATCCTACAACCAATATTGGCATCAAAGTTTAGTCACTGGCTTATCCAATATTAGCAACCAACCTTATGCCCTGGCTATTTAAATTTTGGCATCCGATTTCAAGCGCGGGTTGTACTATTTTCGGCAGCCATATTAGCGGACATGCAGCTTTCTTTTCAGATGTATTTATAGTGATCAGTTGAACACTACATATACATCTGAAAAGAAAGCTGCAGTAAAGAAGCCACATTCACTGTGGATTTTTTTTATCGCATCCAGGTAAATATAGAAGCATGCAATTCAAAGTGTACCGTCAATTCATTTTATTAAGTATTACAATTAAAGAAAAATTAAAGCAAAAATGAGTGCCAGGATTCACCCCTGCAAGCTTTGAACCGGGCAAGAACGTGGTGGGATCGCACGCAGAGTTCTGGGCACAAAGTTCTGAAAGAAACAGAAGCGAGGGCCTCAATTCAAATGCCAGTTCCCACTAGGCCACCTCATACCACTGTAATTTTAAATATTCATTTACCTTTCATCTTCAGTCACTGTCAGTTCTCTCTTACCCTTGTCAATTATGAATATCGAAATAAAATATAGCTTTATTATTCGTCACCCTTTAATCAACTGTTCGATTAATCGATTCAGTTGCTCTCTAGCATAAAATCTCAGAAAGGCCTACCGACTCTTTTAATGTTTACTTTTCTATAATGAAAACTTTCTTCTCCAGCGAATATTTTTCGTTATTTTGTATACAATAAACTTGAGTATTCTAGGAGATAGCAGTACTGCCTTATATAACAAATAGATGAGCAAGTAAGGCACCCGGGCCGGCTTGCGGCAATCAGCGCCCCAGCCGACAATGGGTGAAAAAAAGCACTGCAAAAGGGTGGGGCGCGCGAGCTCTTGAGACGAGGTATGAGTCGCGCTCAGCTTCTGCGCTGGCTTCGACAGTGATTTCCGTAGTCTCAGCTGAGACGCTGTTTCCAGCAAGCCGGCATAGGCGTTAACTGTTGTTTTGTTCGCCCGACTTGTCCTAACTCAGAGTTCAACCGATCTAGTATTAAATATTGATTGTGATTAAAGAAATTAATCAAATAGTAGAAATGTTAATCCATAAATTGTTTAGCCCTATTCTTGCAACATCACAGGGTTCCTCAACCCTTCATCTAGCCTTAAGACCTGCTAATTACAATCTCACCATTTAAGTTAACACCTATATCTCTACGTTGATTTGGAAAAAAAAATTCTTTACATTTACGGCATTTGCGGCACAGAAGTATGTGGTTACAATTGTACTAATATTTCCTCCATAATATTTACAAGTTATAAATCAAATCGCTGGCCTTTTTCAGCTCACCAGTGTCAAATGTACTACGAAATTAACAGTTCAATAAATAGCCTGTTATACGAGAGGAACATTACAGTTGAACAGAACGTAACGCTTGAATCAATCAAGAATTTTAAATAAATCACGCACGTAAAAAAAGCTTGACGAGTAAAGAAAATTACAGGCAAATACACTCACATAGCGCGTTGACATAAATTAAACTCCACTTCCAGCCAACAAACCGAATCTGGCCAAATAAGGGTTAACCAACGCTTCTGTGGTATTCAGCTTTAGACATACATCTTGCGACACGAAGATACCCATATTTTAACAGGAAAAATAAAATAAAAATGACTTCGAACATAAAAAATAACCAATCAGAACGTCTCTAATAGTCTATTAGAATAAAAAAAAAAACTTACAATTAGCGCTGTACAAGGCCTGTCGGGCCGATCTCTGTGGGTTACAGGCTGGGCAGGCTGGACTCGTCGGAGATTCCTGTCACAGAGTTCGACGCAGTCCAAACTCATCGGATCATGACAAAGCGTACATTGCGTAGCAAGAACACATGTCCCCGATGGTCAAGAGGTCATCTCTTTGTCACTCACTTGGAAGGAAGGGCGGTCCGTCGCGTCTCCGGTCCGCCGAAGCTAGTAGTGACATGAATGCACACAACAAAGGAAGGTCACAGGTGTGTAGGGGCTGCCGAGAGTATATCAATGGTTTTGACTAGAGCCACTAAATGAGCTGCGCTTAGAGTATCGGCACTCCGTTCGCTGACATTGTTGTGGGCGCCGCCATTTTTGGTGCTTGTGCAGAGCAGACGTAGCTGCCGATCGTCATGATTCAAAAGTGCGACTTCCTCAACATTAGATTCGGTGTAAGGAAGCTCATGTAATATAGCTTTGCTTTGTCGCGAACTGTTTAAACATTTGTGGAGGACGAAAAAGCGTTTTCTGTGATTTCAGATAAAGCTTCACATAACTGCCAACCATGATTTTAAGCCACAACACGGCCAAGTGTCGTTACTCTGAAGCGTAGCTTATTTAGTGGCACAAGTTTTGACAATCCGCATGTTGAAGATCGCACTTGGCATTAAGACGGAATGCGCTGCTGGTGATCGGAGCTCTAAAACCACCGTTTTGCCGTTTCCAGTAGAGGTAGCGTGGATGGTGAAGATGTCGAGCCCCTTCGAACGATAAAAATAGTCTTCTAAGCAATAAAATGCACTAAAACAACTTAAAAACTGGCACCACGATGTCCTGATATGCGCACGTTGATCTTGCAATTCTTTTCTCTTGGAGAAAAGAGCTGTTTCTGCCCGTTTGTAGTTCCCGGTTGCGCAACACTGTTCACGATGGCGAACTTCGTTGAATTTTGCCGAAAGTTCCCCGAAACAGTCGAGCAGTCCCCACTGTCCTCCAGTCGACCCCTACCTTATCGTGTGGCCTTGGTCAACGCGACCTCACTTTCTGTGTGTGTTTCGCTGGCTGGACTCCGTCACCCCTGAGCTGAGAGTGTGGAGGAATCTAAGGTGCTCGGTGAACCAATCGCACGTCTAACTTTAATCACGTAATCACGCTCCTTCCCGTAACCACACGCAGAGAGCGGGGTGGGTGATGACTGATCCGGCGGGCGCCTAGCTCCCACAGTACTGTCAGCTTAGGAATGAACGGATTCCTTGTCGCTCAAGGACGCCGAGTCCTCTTCGCCCACAAAGGAGATTTGTGTGGGGAAAACGGGAGGGTAACTGTTCTCTCATCACGTCTCTCGCCCTTCCTGAGGGAAAGAGAGGGTGCGCCATGAGTTTAGCCGGGCGACCTTGGTCCGTTCCGAGGCCGTCAGGCTCGCCCCTCCCCTGTGCTCTCCCCTTACTCAAATACTTTCGTCTGTCTCTGCTCAAATTTGCTATCCGGTTCAGAGCCTTTTATACTCCCAGTATAAAAGGCTCTGATCCGGTTGTCCCAAAACGAATGTGGTAAAGTTTGCTTATATAAGAAAAACAAAAACAAAAACAAAAAACTCTAGAGCAAAAGGACAAAGAGCGACTGAGAGACACGAAGCTCGAAACTCAACTTGAAGCCTACTGTCAAAATTAAAAAGTGACAATAAAAAATAAAATGGCTGCCAACGAACAAAAAAAGGGTCGATATAAATTTCAAGAAAAATTGTCGGCCTTGTAGGCGTTCCCTCAGAACACCATTGAAGCTAACTAGATTATGCTTCAAAATAAACAAAACAGGAGAGCATGCGCACAAAAAAAACAACAAAAAACATTCACACAAACATGTGGGATGCGCTACATCGGTAGTCTAAAATATGAACGACACATCGGCGTTCGTACGTATGTAGCATGATAGCCCCACGTGCAGAATCCCTGTGGAAGCTTCAACCAGCATTGTTCCAATGACGGCATGATTACGTTACACACGCTCGCGTCCCCACTTATTGCCGCTTAAAGGGCCTCAGACACGCCCCCCCCCCCCCCCCCATTTTTTTTTTTTTCATGCTAGGCGTTAAAATGTTGTATCAGGATATCACCAAAGAATTGTTTCACTTTAGAGTTGCGTAGATTCTTTATAAAAAAATAGAAATACGAAGCCAATTCAAAGTTCCCGCCAGTGCACTGTGACGTAACAGTGTACCGCAAGAGGTCGGGGCGGTCAGAAGGGAGGCATCACTGGAAGTCACGTGAGTTGTCTCACTCCTCGTGCTTACCGCGTCCGCGCGTAATATCGTTTTTATATTTTTGTTATTCTCCGCACCTGCGCGAGAAATTCAAGCATACAAGGTTTCTTTATTTGCTTTTCATCGTTTAATGAGCCTGTAACGGTAGAAGAAGAGGAGTCAGTGAGCCTAGTCAACAAGTTCTGCTCATGTTCTAGACAAAACACGTACTTTATACTCGACGTTTACTTGTACTTGGTACACTCACCAGCTCGTATTCTCTAGACGGTAAACCTTTTCAGCCTGGAGAGTATCCCATGATTCGACGACCTCGGTGTCTGAACCTTCAGCAATGCGATCGGGCGTGTCGTATGCTACACCTCCTAATTTCTGCGAGCGTTCTAATTTTTATTTTCAAAACTTGATAGCTTGTTTTGTCCCCAGTATGGCTCTGTAGGATCGGACTGATGGCATGCACTCCTGCACTGGCTTGTACTCGCAACGCTTTGATCATTGACCTCCATCACGTCAATCTTACGTCAATCTACTGACTCTTCGTCCTCAACTTTTACAGCGCGCAAACTAACAAACGGTGCAGTGATAAAAAGCTAGTGGAACTGAAACTTCGTTTTCTACAATCGCTCGTGCAGAAGACAAAAAAAAAAAAGAAGTCTTAAGCACGGTCGTGGCACGAGAAGCGACACTCACGTGACTTCCGGCGAACACAATTTAGTGACGTAAGTCAATGCTTCCCTTCTGACCGCTCCGACACCTTGCGGTACACTGTTACGTCACAAGGTACTGGCGGGCACTTTGATATTTTTTGGCGTGTCAGAGGCCCTTTAATTAAAAGCAAAATGCTCCGCCGTCACGGTGAGGACCCGGCCACCTTATCTGGGGATTCGCGTCATTGGCTCCTGATGAAACTGGTCATTTTAAGGCGGGGCAAAAGGGCAATGTGTCAGTCGTGGTCATTTCACACGGAGCTTTTGTCATCGGGTGCTTTCGTGCACCACCTGATCGTACATAGATCATCAACATTCCGTAAAGTGGTCTCCTTCGTGGAACTTCGAAGTCCACTGTAATAAGTGTCCGTGTGATCCTTTGCTGGATGAAACACAGATTCCGGGGAAGTAGGAACCCAAAACAGAGGAGAAATTTTTGAGGCGTTCAAAATCAGTGTAAATGAGTGTGACGGTTGCATCAGTGCGTCGTCATTCGTTTCATCAAATAAGGAATTCAGGTTCATTTGGGGTGAGGTATAATAAAGTGTGTATATAGGTTAGTTTTTTTGTTGTTGTTTTTTTTTCAAAATAAAATTTAGTTGCTTGTAGCGCTCCGAGTGTGCACGCCTACTTCTTCGTGCTCATTTTCTTTGCGTCTTTAAGTATAATAGCGAGTTCGTTTCACAACACTCGTGTCCACGCGTGCCCACTCGCGGCGTAAAGCGAGTTCGTTTCGGCAGGCACTCCACGAGTGGTTGCACTCCACGAGTGGTTGCACTCTCCGAGTTCGTTTCAGCGGCGGCAACCCTACGCGTGCATGTACTCGCTGCAGCGAGAAAATCGGGCGTGCGCCAAAGTGCAATCCCGTCATGCCTCGCTCCGGCAAGGCCGGCGAGGAACGGGAGCAGACGACGACGGTTCGTCTGCTACGATGTGTCGCGGAACCGAAAAGAAAAAAAGTATATTTTCTGATAGAAATCGCGTCCCGCGTGCAACATAATCAAACGCGAGCTTGAATTGTGAGCGTCTGCTATTTCATAAAGAAGCAATTAACAACCCGTGCTTTATTTGCAGGTTTTAAGTCGCTCTTTTACCGTACAGACGCTGAAATATACCAGTGTGTCAAGAAATGCTCAGAACAAACGGATCAGCGGCCCCCGAGATTTTTATCCCCATCCGTGTGCGGATGAAAAATTTAACATTTGTCGACAAAACTCCTCCAACAGATACCTCTGTCTGCCCAATAAGCATACAAGAAAGCTAAACATAGTGACTTTACTCGAGGCTTGGGCAACATCATCATATTTAACACTTACCTACGTCAGCTAACTTGCCCCGTTGAATTTTGTTCGAGAAAGCTCTCATTCTCGACGTCCTCACCAAGGCTAATATCTGATGCCCCTGTAATGACGATCGAAATCGAAAGTCCCACGAAAAGCTTTGCTGGATATTCCAACAGACTAGTTTTAAGCCACACCCTTTCAGTGTTTCACGCATAATACCATGCTCGAACGGATCAAGCTTCTGCTCGGACAGCCTCATCAGTTTTCTTCACTGTAAACGCAAGCAGCTGCTTTGTAGACAGCTGGATGCGGAAATTTACGCCGCCTGTAACTATCTCTACGACAGCCGAGTTGTTTGAAGTCATCGCAACTGTGAACAACGGGTTCCAGCGTTCAACGTTTGTATAGATAAACGTTGGTAGTGACTACACTCTCGCATTCCCACCCATCACTCCGAACAGAAAGGCGCTAGTTTCGGTTTGAGGTCGGTACACTTTCTACAACATAGATGGCGGCATCATCAGTCTTCTGCACTCGGTGCATTTGGCGTGTTCGTTTGAGTCCAGTTTTCCGTGCAACACTCTGCGAGTGCGATCCATTCTGGGGATTTTGGGAGAGAACTCGAACGGTGCCAGTGCGTGTGAAACGAACTCGCTATTAGAGTTTGCACCTGACGTCACTTCCGGTTAGACTCGAAATCGAAACGATCGAAACCAACATTGTCGTCTGCTATCAGTGCCTTGACGCCATGTTGGAGGCATTCTGCGTCTTAGTGTGGCAGCGGTAGTGCCGTAGTCAGAGAGCCGTCTTTTTACAGTCACATTTCAGAATATATTTTTTTCTAGTCAATCGCAAAGAGGTTCCTCATCTGACACGAAGTGTTGTCCATAAACCCGCAGTTGGGGTACGAAGCTTGTCTGTCGGGATTATAGAGTCAACATAATAATCTAGAGGGAAATTCCCATGCATTTGGCCACGACGGAATGACGAGGCATAGACCCGTGGACATAACGGCGGCCCTAGTTGGAGGTCCCGATTAAACCATTTTGGTTGCGACGCCTTAATATGCACAAAGAAACAGCAAAACATATATAATTTCTGTACCACGCTATTTTCTTTTTTACTTTGCAGAAATTCACCTGAATCGCGCGTTGACAAAATTAAACAAAGTTTACAAGCGCTCGAGCAACTTCAACTTCTCGAGGCAAAGCTAACACGCCTAAACCGGCCTATTTAAGCATGCTTCCAGTAGTAAGCTAAAGGTATTTCCAGACTAACACTGACCATTATATGCCACTGTGTTCTTGCAATGTCGATGAGTAGGTTCTGCATAATTTTTATGTGCGCGTTTAGCGTGACATAAGAACATTGAAAAAGGGGGTTCAAAACTTCGATCCACGAAGTTCCTTCAGCGTGGCGCAAGGGTGCTCCGGCATACCTTAAGTTAAGCAAGCTTTATGTTCTCAGCTCGACTCAATATCGGTGACCTAAATTTTGGTCCCAAATCATCGCTTTGCCTGTTATGGCTTATCTGTCGACACCTTTGTATGGTAAGGGGTACCAGTTATCCTAAAAATGGTGCAATGTCCATCGTGTCCGCACTTTATCCCAGCCTGTCTTTCGCCCTGGTAGCCAAAAAAATTAGGTGAGCTTTTGTCGGTGAGCTTTTGTCCAGTGAGCTTTTGTCCGGTTACCTAGTGAGCTCGTGCACAAATAGAAACTCAGTGCGACTTCATTTGCTTTCTCATAGAGACGCGGTTAATTAATCTTAATTCTTTTTTTTTTTTACTCGCCTTGCAATTTTTTTTACATCTCTTTTAAGCATCTCTGATTGTTCTTCCCCACCATGGCAATCCCGTCGCTTTTGCTTTATGACATATTACTCCCGTCTACGTAATCTTTCGGTATTTTCATGATAAAATTGATACCTGAACGTTAAGCCATGGTTACAATGCTCATAAATCCTACGAAGGACGGTCTGCGGACAGATTCGAACGCGAGTCACCGCGAGGTCCATTCTTCGAATGCTGCAGGGCAATGAGTTGAAGAAGAGACATGGCACGCGGCATTCGAAACACGGATCTCGCGGTGACTCGATCGTGTCTGTCAGACAGTCTTTTGTATGAGGTGTAAGCGGTATGAGCCGGGTTTCCATTTAGAATTCCATGTCGGGCCCCTGGATCAAAAAGGAGCAAATCCCATTCCGTAGATCTCCTCATTTGTTTTGTATCCAAACGTTTGCTTAGAAGACTTTTTCTTTGCAAATTACCTAGATCGATCGCACACACAATTCGGAGTGCACAGAATGTGTAATATATATGTGCGATAGGCTTAGCTGCCCTCGTAGGAGTATTTCGCACTTTTTTTTTTTTGGCCACCTCAGACACTACACATCAAGTGTACTCCGAATTTATCCGTGGGATCATGGTAAGTTTATTTTTCTTCTGTTGGCAGGGGCGCAGAAAAAACTGAGGTTCTGCCTCTTGCCTTCCACTGTGAGGGCTTATAAAGTCGGAAGTAGTAGTACGCGACGAAACGAAGCTCCTGACCTTGCTGCGTGAAGACACTGCGCCAGTCAACCTAGAGGGCAGCCAAGAGGCTTCTATTCAAACAGGGCTTGTGCCCGCGCCCTATTGGGCAAGCACATAGAAGACGAAGATGTTGAGACAATATACCGATCTCACTAA
The DNA here is from genome assembly GCF_016920785.2 of Ixodes scapularis. Taxonomy (NCBI): domain Eukaryota; kingdom Metazoa; phylum Arthropoda; class Arachnida; order Ixodida; family Ixodidae; genus Ixodes; species Ixodes scapularis. The sequence continues at coordinate 562,032 of NW_024609920.1, forward strand.
GTGTTTGGCGCATGCGTGACGCCGCCATAACTTTAGTTCACATAAAGCAAACGGCAGTGCACGAAAGGGCTCGTGATCCACACGCGCAGAGCTCCAGCGCAGTTGTCGCACATGCGGAAAGACTAAAGTTCCCTCGATGCATTGAGGCAGCGTGGTCAAACTGGCTGGTGAGATCGGTCTATTTAGGAGCCTCCTGTATTAAAGCGAAAGCTAGAGCACGAGTTCATAGCACTGCAAGAGGATCTGGCTGCACGAGAGCTCATGCAGCGGGATTACGTTGTTTCGCTTTTCCAGACTTCACTCTGTCGTTACAATCGCTCGCTCAAAATGTGTGTTAGAAAAAAAGAAGGTTTTTAGGCCACGGTGGAAGACATTTTTCTTCCACCGTGCTCCACGCCAGACTCGTCAAACCAAACAGGTCTCCAAACAGAAAGGAGCGAAAACAGGGCGCGCCATCTATCGGTTTTCTTTCCAATGAATTCCCGCGTCGACGAAGGAGCCACGCGTGCACTGATCGCTCTAATCCCCACCCCCGTTATCGGCCCTTACACTTCCCTAAGCCTTGCCGCCGTGCCCGGCCTTCCCCCCTCTTTCGGCCTCGACACCCCTCCCGGCCCTTTCGCAGTCGACGGCCTAGCCCCCGCACTCGGCAGTTCCGGCTCGCTCGGCCCTAATCCACGCTCGGCCCTTCCGCGAGGGTCGGCCCAGGGGGGATGCTGCCGGTCTAAACCAAACAACTTCGACAGCTCAAATTCGGTGACTGCGAGGGCGCAGCCTTGCAGCTTTGCAAAGCCTACACCCGAAAAACTAGGCTGGGCTAGCGCCAAAAAAAAATAAAATATATATATTCGGGCAGATTACGCGATAGGAGCTGAAGATACCTGTAAGTCATGAGGTCCCTGCGGCCACACCCATCACCCGTCGCTCAGAATGGGGATTATCTCGGCTTATCCTCTCCGAAGAAGCCGGCGCAAAAGGGGACCTTCTTCAGCCTATTGCGCCGCCATCTGCCCCATTCCAGCAAATCGGTATGGATTTACTCGGACCTTTCCCACCGTCGACGAAAGGAAACCGATGGATCATCGTCGCGACCAGAGTGTCGAACCGATATTTTTATCGGTTCGGTTCGGGTTCGGGTTCACGGCTTTCGGTTCAGTTCCGGTTCAGTTCCGGGGCGCAAAAATAACGGTTCAAACCGGTTCGAACCGGTTCGAACCGCTAAATTGAGAATATATTTTCTGCGTTGTTCTGTCAATAGGCACTATTTAGGCCATGAAACTAGCTGCTGTAAACAATCTGATTTTTGCGAGGACCTATTTTTGAGAATTTCGCGAATCGCCTACAATTCGCGAAAAATGGGTCCCGCGAACAATTTCGGTAAAATGTAAACAGATTGAAACTTATAGTGAGATTCCACCGCGTCGAGAAAATTACAACCCACGAATTATTCCAAAACTTCAGCTTTGACCTAAATCGCGGAATATTGAGCCCACGAAAAATAAGTCGTTTATAGTATATAGTTTTCTTTTTTTTTATCGTTTGTTCAATCCAGTTTTATTTTCAGGTACAAAAATTATAAAATTCTGTTATTTATACCTACACAACAAGAAAGGAAAATCTCCATAAACATACCAAACGTCGTGTTTATACGACTCAACCTCCCTTCGTTTACCAGAGTCACATACATTGTACCTGAATCGAAATGTTTTCGCGAAGTGAAGTAGGTTGCCTAAAATACCCGTGACAGGTACAAATTTGTATCGCAGTATTAGATGTTGAATCGTGGTTTTGCCCTTGAACTAAGAAATCAATTACAGTGAATAAAATCATGAAATGGGCACCTCGTCGCCATATATACCATAAAATGTGTTTTACGGAATACGTTTCACAATATATATATGACGACGAGACGACTGATCTTAAGGCAATATAATTTTAAAAATGTCACGAAAGTCATGGGACAAGTCCTTCCACTCTATATTTTATAAAAACACTAAGCGACAATCGCAATGCTTGTTTTTTCTAACTGGCATTGTTTGCTCTCAGCACCATGATGCGGGCGACGAATCATGCGAAAAGGAGTGGCTGAAATTGTTCACTCTAACCTAGGAGCACCTTCGTACTGAGATCGAATCTGACCTAAAACAGTGCTTACCCATGCGAACATTTTCTATATTGGATAAACTGGCATAGCCTGGTTCTGAGGTTTGCTCTTGACAAAATGCCGGTCAATTTAATTTGCAAATAAGCATCACCCTCTCTAATTGATGATTTTTGTCAAATAGAACAAAGTGGGATTTCATGCTCTACTCAATTCGGAAGCTACTTAATTGGACACTTTCTGAGAGTTTAAGTGTGCAATCGTCATAGTTCCATAATTCGTTCCAGTAAAAAAACGCAATAATAAACTTCTATATATTTGAGAAGTTATATATGCGTGAGGAACACATATAGTTATTTAAATTAGCTTCAAAATAAAAAAAAACATTATTTAAAGCTTTTCCATATCACCTATAACGTGTCTATAGAGGATAAAAGCGCCGAAAAAGATTTGCAGAACATCTTTCAGATAATTTAAAAGTGCATTTACTTATATACCTTTGAGGTGAGGATCTTCTATTTATGCTGCCAAATCTTCAGACAGGAATTAAGGATATTTGTATTATCATCGATAAATTTGACTTTATGAAGTTCACATAACCGCCTGAGACCGACACGGAAGGACGATACTCGAAAATACGCCAGCTGTTGAGTCTTCGGCAACGTGCTTTTGTTAGCTCTTTTGCAGTGTAAAATACTGGGTTGCAGGGTATGCCAAAAAACACTGTGGTCACATGATATATCGCAAGGCAAATACACGAAATGTGCAGAAATAAGGAGATGACACGCAATTTTTTCTAAATAATCCCTTATGTTGTGACCGTGGGCGTCCGAGTGCGACCACATGGTCGCCAGGCAGAAGGAGAACACAACTACCCCGTGTGACAGCTCGTCAAAAGTGCCTTTAATCGTAAATCAACAACCGGAAGAAGCTTCGCTTCCGGTAAGCCCGTAGCACGACACATGTGGTGCCATCTATTGCCAGATGTCCTCACTACATCTCCCCTTCCAGCTCGAGGGAGCTTTACTTCGTGCTTTCACAAGTTCAGTCTTTGAGGAGGCTTGACTTGCCGCCCCGAACGTGTGACGCGTATACCCGGTGGGGGAGACTGCCGTGTAGAACTGGGCACCACCGCTGAATCGCCTGTTGGTCTTTCGGCTACAGGAACTGGCCCGTCTGAAGTTGTAGGCTGGGTACAAACTAAGTCGCTTGGCTGGCTGGGAGTACTGGGCGTAAACGGCACCAAGTGGCGACGGTTGCGCTGGACAACACCCCTTGGCGTCTCGACCACGTAGGAGCGCGGCCGCTTGGCCGGGCTCAACACCCTAGCAGCACATGGTATATCTTGTACCCACACCTCTTCCCCTGCTTCCAGAGGGCGCAGTGACTGGGCAGCGTGACGCCTGTTGAAGTCCTTGCGTTGATGGCTCTTCACGCTCTGGTCCCTGCTCTTGACGAGCTTTGGCGACGGCCACTTCGGCATCAGCGATGCAGGTAACCCTGGCAGCCTGGTCCGGAGACGACGACCCATGAGCAGCTCCGAAGGGCTGTAGCCGGTCACTCCGGGTGTGTCCCGGTACACCAGTAACGCCATGTGCGGATCCTCTGCCTTCACGAAGAGCTCCTTCAGTGTTCGAACCATGCGCTCTGCCTCGCCATTCGCTTGCGGGTACCTCGGACTGCTCCTACGGTGGGCGAACCCATACAAGGCTGCGAAAGAGGCGAATTCCGTTGACGAAAACTGCGGACCGTTATCAGAGACCACAGTCTCCGGAATCCCAAAGCGGGCAAAGGAACTCTTCATAGCCGCGATGACGGAGCTTGATGTTGTGGTCGCAAGACTGACCACCTCGGGGAAACGGGAATAGTAGTCAACCATGACCACGTAGTTGCGTCCTTGCAGCTCAAAGAGGTCAACCCCGATACGTTGCCAGGGGCGATCGGGTGTAGGAGTCCCGAGAAGCGGCTCGCAGCGCTGAATTCTTGTTTGGGCACAACGCTCGCACGTCCCCACCAGTTGCTCCAGCTCGCTGTTCAAGGTTGGCCACCACACTGAGTCGCGAGCCCTTGCCTTGCATCTTCCCACGCCTTGGTGGCCCTCGTGGAGTAATGTTAGCATCTCCTTCTGAAGAGTCTGAGGAACCACGATGCGACAGTCCTTCAGCAACAGGCCCTCGAAGGCTGTGATGTTGCCTCGCTCCTTCCAGAAAGCCCTAAGATGAACTGGAACGTTGGACACCTTCTTGGGCCACCCATCCTTGCAGAATCTGAGTAGGCCGGCACAGACTCCATCCTGTGCTTGGTGCTGGCGAAGGCGATCGAGGCAAGACTTTCGATGTCCTTGAGCAGTGACCCAACGAAGAGCTCGACGGTGTCTACTTTGGTGTCGGCAGCCTGTACAGGAGCTCGGGAAAGGGTGTCTGCTGTCGCCAGGAGCTTCCCCGGTACATAGAGAACGTTGTACTGGTAGGCCATAAGCCGCATCCTCAGGCGCTGAATGCGAGGAGGCATAGTGTCCAGTTCCGCAGATCCCAACAGAGTGACGAGGGGTCGATGATCTGTTTCGACATCAAACCTGATGCCACGGACGAACTGGTCGAACCTTTCAACGGCCATGTGACGGCCACAGCCTCTTTCTCCGTCTGGCTATACCGGGTTTCTGTCGGTGTAAGAGATCGCGAAGCGTAGGCAACGGCACGACGCTCTCCCGATGGTTGGTCCTGTAGCAGAACGGCTCCCAGTCCATACGAACTTGCATCAGCCGACACTGTGGTATGGCACGAAGGGTCGTACTTGGCCATGCAGACCTTGGAGCTCAACATGCCCTTAAGACGATCAAAGGCAGACTGCTGACTGGGCCCCCAACACCAGCCACTGTTCTTTTGGAGAAGAGCACGAATCGGCGTAGTCACGTCGGACAGGTGAGGAAGAAAACGGCCTATGTGATTAGCCATGCCGAGAAGTCTCCTGACACCACTGACGTCCGCTGGGGCCTCCAAGTTGACCAGAGCCTGGACCTTGTCTGGATCGGGGCTGATACCGTCTGCACTGACTGTGACTCCCAAGAACCTAACAGTGGACGCTGAAAAGACGCACTTAGCTCTGTTCAGTTTCACTCCGGCACTGCTGAGGCGACCCAATACTGTTGCAAGACGCCGGTCATGTTCCTCTTGGGTGCGTCCGAAAACCAAAATGTCGTCGATCATGTGGACGACTCCGTCGAGACCCTCCAGGATCCTCCCCATTTGACGTTGGAAATACTCCGGAGCGGAGCAAATTCCAAAAGGAAGGCGACAGAAGCAGTATCTGCCGAACGGGGTAATGAAGGTCGTGAGGAGCTGGCTTTCGGCAGATAGCTTGATCTGGTGAAAACTGGCTGTAGCGTCGAGCTTGGAAAAGATCCGTGCAGGACCCAGACGTCCCAGGATGTGCTCCACCGATGGGAGGACGTGACGCTCCCGCTGGACCACCTGGTTAAGGCGTGTGAGATCGACACAGATCCGGTAACCTCCAGAGGACTTGGGGACGACAACGATACCAGAACACCAGTCCGTCGGATCGTCGACTTTGCGGATCACACCGTCAGCTTCTAGCTTATCCAGTTCTTCGCGGACAATGTTATGAAGGGGAATCGGAATGCGGCGAGGAACGCTGAGGGAGAACGGCTGTGCTCCTGGCTGGAGTCGAATCACATACTCGTCCTTCAGCTCACCCAACCCTTCAAAGATGTCGCTGTGAAGAGGGCTCTGCTGGTTGAGACTGGAGAGGGCGTCAACGAACTTCACCACACCCAGCTTCTGGATGGCAGGAAACCCCAAAAGAGGCGGGTCTTGCGACGGCAGGACGTAAACCCGCTCGACTACCGACTTGCCTTTCCAAGTCAATGTGGCTTGGAAGGTACCGAGAACTGTCAATGGGTGATTGCCCGGTCCAGTGAGTTGCCCTTCAGGCTCTTGGAGACTGCGAGGTGCTCCGGGAAAAGTGCTTGGCACCACCGTGACTTCGGCTCCGGAGTCCACTTTGAAGTCGACGTCGTACCCGTTGACGGCGACCTTGACAAACTTCGCTCGGCCCGCGGTCGAAACGGCATGTAGATGAACAGTGCTCAAACTTCGTTTCCGCTTCTCGCACACATCTTCGAAGTGACCCAGGCGTCGACAGTAGTGACACTTGGCTTGTCTAGCCGGGCACTCGTTACGGGGGTGCGCTTGACGGCCGCAGAATCTGCAGTTCTTGCTGCCTTCTCTCGGCGACGACGCCGAGTCTCGCTTGGGAGACGTCTTGGGGGCCGGTTTCCGTCCTTTCTTCACACGTGCTTCATCCAGCTTCAGCTGCTCAGGTGCGACGGCAGCTGTCTCGTTACGAAAAACGGTCGCCCGCGCCTTGACGGCGTCTTCGTGGATGCGTGCTTGTAGCCGGGCCTCGGCCATGGTGAGGGTCGGACAGCGGCAGAGCTTGTCGGAGAGTCTCGAGTCGAGAAGTCCTACGACGAAGCGGTCTCTAACGAGCCTGTCCTCGACCTCTGTGGACGGATAGTTGCACTTGCGGACGAGTGCTCGAAGGGCCGTGTAAAAACTGTCGACGGTTTCCCCTCGTTCCTGGACCCGCCTGTGAAAAAGCACGCTCTCGTACACTTCGTTCGGTGGATGTACAAAGTGCGCCTTGAACTTGTCTGTTACCGCAGCGAAGGACCGCCATTCCTCTGCGGTGAGGCCTAACGTCTCAAGAACACGCCGCGCCTCTTCGGATCCCATAGTGTACAGTAACGTCCGCACCTGAACTTCGTCCGACGCTTGGTAGAGGCCTGACGCAAAGCTGAAGTCTTCGAATTGTAGAAACCATTGCGGCCACTTGTCGGGGTTTGCGAAGTCGAATTTGGGCGGTGGAACCAAGCTCGGGAGTGAGACGACGGGGGCGGTGGCGGCGGCAGCTTCCGTTGTTCTCTCCTGCGACATGACGAGGAACGCAGCGACGGTGACGAGAAGACGGAAAGCGTAGCAGTGTGCGACGCGGAGACGACGAGAGGCAGGGCTAGCTGTGAGCATAGCAGCAGCGAGGAGGACGTCAGACCGGGAGGCCGGCCACTTCTGACACCATGTTGTGACCGTGGGCGTCCGAGTGCGACCACATGGTCGCCAGGCAGAAGGAGAACACAACTACCCCGTGTGACAGCTCGTCAAAAAGTGCCTTTAATCGTAAATCAACAACCGGAAGAAGCTTCGCTTCCGGTAAGCCCGTAGCACGACACATGTGGTGCCATCTATTGCCAGATGTCCTCACTACACCTTACACAACGCTTTACTGCAAAAAGAGATGCATAGAAATGCATAACATGATATTCCTAATTAAACATAGATTCCTCGCAGGGCAAATGAAGATTTTTAGAATCCTAATATAAGTCACTTTTGGGCATCAGCTTGCCTCAGCTCGAAACGTCGCGAGATACTACTAATGTTATCTTAGGTTTTACGTGCACTTGTTTTGGGACCTTACTTCACGACTCTGTTCTTTATCAGTCATGTGCTGCAACATTTCATTAGGCTGCCGTATATCATCGCGAGACTGCTATAAATACTACACAACTTTACACTTTGGACGTCTACTGCTAGTGTTGCGAACGTCGCACTTCACCAGAAAGCTGAAGTATTTAACATGGTTTGCACGTGACGTAATCGCACTAGATACTGGTTTTCATTGCGAGTTGTTCTTGCTGAGAATATCAAATCCGATGGGGCAAAATATACGCTGCAAAATTTTCGTGCTCAGTGCAAGCTATGTATTTGAGAGGCACACATTTTTCTTGTTAGTGCATCGTCGTTAGACACGGCGCGAGTATCTGGCGCGGCGAAAACGTTCTTTCTGGCAAGAGTGTTTTTACAAATAAAAGTTGTACCAACTACCCATCTGTCACTATCGTTTCCAGGCCACGCTTTCTAGTCTGCGCCGAAAGTGCGCGGTAGAGGAATCTTTACGACACAGTATGCTTTAAAACTACCCCCCTCCCCACTCCCTTTTTTTTAGTTGCTCCTCAAGATACTTTTTATTCCTCAGGGATTGCCTGCTCCGTATTGAGTGGTGTTCACTCGACAATTATATTTGTGTCACTCGTTAACAGTAATTCTTCCTTGCTTTTACTTTGCACCAAACTGTGAAGGTTAAACAAAATACAGGGCGGTCGAAACTTGGAGAACTTGAGAACGACACTCCTGTGAGACTTAGAACGGCTGCTAACGTTTGGCTATCCCCGTGAGACCACTAGGATCTTTCTTTTCAGCTATCCCTCACGTACACACTAATAGTTCCATGTAACGTCAGACTAATACGTCACATTTAGACCCTTTAACACTTCTATTCTCGGTACAACTTTCTGAGGCAGTTCAGCAATAACGAAAACATGTTTGGGAGCCTCAATGGTGTGCATACATGTAAAATGGGCGGTGCAGCATTTTTTTTTACCTTCAGTTCAATAAATACCGTGAAGTTGTAATCCCTGATGTTGATAACTTGCAAAAGCATCCATTAGTTTGTTCCTCCGAGAAATGAGAGACAGTCGAAAGAAAGAAATGAAACAGCTTTCCCCTCCTCAACTCGCAATTAGAACTATCAGCCACGTGATCTGATCCTAATATATGCAGCGTCAGTGTTTATCATAGTCATAAGCAGGGTTGGCAAAGCGAAGCATGGGCTAATCTTCAGATATAGTTTTAGTTGGGCTATAATGGGGCCCGAGCCCCACTAAAGCGACAAACAGAAACAAACGACCGCGGATAGCCTTAAACCAGAGTATTTCGCGATTTGACAGGCTTTGTAGAATAAAGAAGGCTATGCTCAAACACGAGTATCATGCACACGATGGTACCATTTGCAGGCTTGTAAACACTCCTGCTAACTTCGCGAGCACCGAACAACTCAAAGCCGTATAAAGGTACCATCGCGAACGTGCTGCATGTGTCTGAGGCTTGTCGCTTTCGTTTGCTTCTGCTTCTAGCTCTAGTGGGACTCGGGCCCATCATAATCTTTGAGTTGAACACGAGCCGTTACCCGAATGTTTGGCGATACTGGTTGTCATGAACCAGAGCATTTGACTCGGGATCATGACAATCGGGTACATCATGGTGTCACGGGACTCTCAGTGCGAAGTTGTGATGTCATGTGACGTCACGGTATCAACAACGTTAATAGATCTAGCGACGTCCTCAATTTGAATCGAGTTTACGCGGTGAGTCACGTGACGTCACGGGGTCACGTGATGTGACATTACTTGACAGCATGTCTTGACATTATGACGTCACGTGACGATGTGACACATGGCTATTCATAGTGCCAATAAGAAAGCGCCGCAAAAAATCAGGATTTATTATACATTGGAATTCTGTATATGACGATTTGATCAATACTTAGAGGAATTCACGTGCCAATTTTTTATTCCCAAATAAAAAATTTGTAATACTAACAAAAAAAATTACCGTGAACCGTTTTGAACCGGTTACCGTTATATTTTTTTCCGGTTCCGTTCCGGTTCAGTTCCAAGATGGCGGCGAAGATTTCGGTTCGGTTCAGTTCCGGTTCGGCTAAAAATAACGGTTCTGTTCCGGTTTTCGGTTCAGTTCGGTTCCGGTTCGACACTCTGGTCGCGACCGATTATCTCACGCGGTACGCCGAGACAAAAGCCCTTCCATCAGGAACGCCAGTTGAAGTCGCGAAGTTTTTCATCGAGTCCATCGTCCTCCCGCACGGCGCTTCCGAAGTCCTGATCTCAGACCGTGGATCATCATTCATGGCCCAGCTGACGCAAGAAGTCCTCCGTCTCAGTTATGGAGCATTCACACTGGAAGCGGATCCGCGTTCGCGAAGCGGTCGCGGATGCGGTTCGCGAGCGACCCCATTCAGACACACCGAGAGCCGGTTGGCGGTTTCTCGGCGATCACGCGTGATCTCTTGAGACTTGTGTTTGGCAACCCTGTTTTGAATTAAAGTGGATTTTTGATTTTACAATCTAAAATCCACTTTAATTCAAAATCCAAAGCCAAACTTTAGCTATTATGGCACTCGGAATATTTTTCTCCGTGATGTTCGCGCGGATCACGAGTTCAGGCAGCGAAAAAAGAAGCACAGACCCGCCAAACTCGCCTGTGATTCCCTCGACTACGCCCACAAGCAAAGTCCAGCTAGGCGCGCCTTGCTGACTCAGAACAGGATGCCCCCGACCTTTTCTTCGAAGTGGACCCTTCCCGCGTGAATAGCTGACCTTGTTTTCGGGATAGAGGGCCAGTTTTCCCCCCTCATTGTTGTTCGCTCTTATCATTTTCGAAGTTGTGAGCGGTGGGGTGGACCGTGGTGCGGGGGAATGTGTTCGGTGCTAGCCGGTCGTGGCTTCGTTGGTGGCGGACTCTCCTCTCGCCTATCGCAGGTCGATCGAGTCTACTGCTTGTTTGATATTAAGCTCAAATAAACGCCGTATGGATTACCTCTGCATTGTCTGGTACGTACAATTAATTCTTTGAGTAGGTTCTCTTTATTTATTTATTTATTTTAGTAGTAAACGTTACAGGTCGAGCTGGCGCAGGAACTCTGCCCCCTCCGCGGTAGTGCGTTGGCTACGCAATCAAGCTCACGACGTCTCTATCGGCCTTCGTGGTGGTCATGCACGGTGTTGAAAGCTTTCAATAGTTCACGCGACTATCCTAGTGGGTAGAAAAGCTGACATTTCGGTCGTTCAGGGGCGGGTTCCGACGTTCTACAGGCAGAGATTAAAAAGGCAACGAGCTTGGGCTGTGGCACCCCGAATAATCAACAAACTCTTACCCGAACCAAATCACTGGTGCGAAGTTCGGGCGTGAACATCAAGTTTCTCCGTTGATTAGTCGAAAGCTAAGACTACGTCGCTAGGACTACAGCGCCTTGGACGCCTCACCAGCGACAGGTGCCATCTTGTTTCGAAAGTCACTGACGTCACGTCAGCGTCGCGTTGTGATTGGTTGCCGCTTTACGGTTCGTAAAAGCGGTTTTGAGAAATCGGTCCCGAAGCGGTTGGCAAAAACGCGCTCCAACCGCTCGATCGTAGCCACTTTGCGGTTGAGAACGCGCGGATCCGCTTCGCGAACGCGGATCCGCTTCCAGTGTGAACGCGCCATTACAGCAGCCATCGTCGCACCACGGCGTACCATCCGCAGACCAACGGGCTAACGGAGAGACTCAACAAGACCATCGCCGACATGATCTCCATGTACGTCGACGTGGAGCACAAGACATGGGACAAGGTGTTGCCCTACGTCACATTTGCCTACAACACGGCCGTACAAGAGACCACCGGAGGGCCACCCTTTCAACTGGTGCATGGGCGCAAGGTAACGACAATGCTGGACGCCATGTTACCCCACGAACCGGCTGTCGACACAAGCGACGACGCCCAGGTTGCCCAAAGGGCAGAAGAAGCCCGTCAGCTCGCCAGACTCCGTATTAAGGCTCAACAACGTGTCGACACTGGCTGCTATAACCTTAGTCGTCGGGACGTCCACTTCCAGCCTGGAGAGAGGGTGGGGGTGTAGACACCGATTCGCCGCCGCGGTTTACGCGAGAAACTCCTGAAACGTTACCTTGGACCCTACAAAGTGCTTCGTCGACTCGGGGATCTGGCCTACGAGGTGATGCCCGACGGAACACGGACTTCGTCACGCCGCCCTCCACGACCGGAAGTCGTCCACGTCGTGCGACTGAAGCCGCACTACGCTCGATAGGACTGTGGACCTTATGTGTTCCAAATGACTCTTTAGTTTACCGTTCTTTTTATTTGCTTTGTTTAGTTTTTGCGTTGCATCGGGACGATGCACTTTTTAAAGGGGTGACTAATGCCGCGCGCGCAGCTGGCCAAGTAGGCAGCGTTCGCGTGTCCTAACGGTTATTGCCCTTCCCTTCCACGCAGAAGGCCAGGGTTCGATTCCTGGCCGCGGCTACACATTTTTGTTGACACTGTAATGTGATGTTCTGGTGAATTCGAGAACCGTTTTGCTGATTCGAGGTTAGAATGTTCTACGCGCCGAACCTTCTACGCCGAACGATCCAGAAACCCACGAGGGTACATAAGGGATTCCGCAAGGCGAGCGGGGTCAGTCTCGCCCCAGCGTTCGACTCTGCTGTTACGCCGACTTCGACGCCCGCGACGCTTTGTTATTATCGTTTATACCCTTCTATTTTTGGCACAAGTACGTTCGCCACATTAAACGTTTATTTCTTCCTGTTTATTTATTGTTTTTTGGTCACCACCCGTGACAATATCCCCTCTGTGTTCCCCTTCCCTACAAGCTCCTTCATACCACCAATGCACCTGTGAACAGAACCCAGAACCGCCTCCCTCATCGCGACAAAATTGGACTCGTCCCCCCCTGCTTCCCTTTCCCTACAAACCCCTTCGAACTTTCGCGTTAACAAGGCCTCCCCCTAGATCTTTCATAAAACTAACCCACCACGCCCTGTGGGCTCCCGGTCTGAAGAGCCACTGCCGAAACGTCGAAGGACGTCAGGCCCCTTTCTTATTTTTATTCATTTTTTTTATTTTAATTCTTTATTTTATTTTTCATTTAACAATTTATTTTTGTAAGTTCTTGTGTTTTAACTTTAACTTTTACTCCGTCCTTAAAAGTTTCTTTCCCGCGTAACTATAGCGTTCTTGTGCCTAGTCTTCATTATTCCCGTAAACACAACGTTTTTTCGGCACTTCACCCTTTTTTCTTGCGTGACGTTTTACGCCATTAAATTAGAATTTTATTTTTATCATCCTACGGCTGCTGTGTCTGCGCACATTACTTTTGCCTATACACGAACTCATCTCTGTGACGTCACGGAGCGGTGGTGGCGCGTCGGTCGCACTTCCGGTCTGGGGCTGTGAGCAGAAGTCCCCATGCCAGACGTGTATTCCTGCGTTGTTTTGAAAGGAACCAGACAAAAACCTGCCTTCTCGTCAAAACGCCGGGACTGGGGCCAAACCAAAAGAGTCGAGAAAGGTTTGAAGGTCAGTTTTCAAGTGCTCGGTTCGTCCGAGAATCTGGATATGTGCCGTTAAAAGGGAAAAGCAGACGCCGTCGGACAACGATTGCTTGGGCGGGAAGCACTTGGGGATACGGATACTTGTGGTCATCAGATTTATTTGTTTTGTTCCAACATGAACGCCAGAAAACCGTAAAGTTGTGCGGACCACCTGCGGACTACGTTCAGTGTGTCTTCAAGTTCAAACGGCCGCCTGATCGTTCGAACTGTCGTCTGCTCTTTCAAATGTTTCTGCTTGTCGTCTGCTCTCTTCGACTACTCCGGTACTTGCGATAAGAAGTGCAGGCCTCAAAATACTTAAGTTTCAAGGTTGGTAAGTAGGCTCGATGTAAACAGTAGATACAAGGAGATGTTGATCATTCTTACCAGTGACCATCACTGACTTGCTAGGCCTAATTGACTTGGTCCGATTCTGCTTGCGATTTTCAGTATCGACGTCAACCATCTCTACGGGTTACGCTTTTGCAGCCCGAGCGGCGTCGCAACTGAAAATTGCGACCGAAATCTCATCATGCAAATCAGGTTTAAGTGCACATACTGCGGCGTCCGCGCGGAATGAATCGCTACATGTCACATTATTCACGCGAAGTTTCGCGGTGTAACGAGAGTAGGTAATTTCGCTGACGCCGCTCAACTAATCAGACATCGTCAGGAAGACGTAGTATCAACAATTCTTACGCGAAAAAGAGCAGGGGGACAACACCGACGCGGACAACATCGCATCTCGATGGTTAGTTTATGAGCGACGGCGAGCTTCTTGCCCACACCCCCATCGCGCATGCGCGGCGCCGGTGGCGTCCGCTAGGGGCGCTCCGGTTTGTTTGTAAACATAAGCTGGTGTATATATCAACGGAATCATTTGTCAACATTCGTCACTCTTTGTATATATCTGCTTTGTATATACAAATATATATATATATATGCATGTATGTATGTGTGATTTCATCTGAAATCGTGGAGGCAAAAAGGGTCGAATTTTTCATTTCTCTGAAACAAATGTATGTAATGGCGTCGTCTCTAGAAACCAACGAGCTTGAGTCTTACCTTAGAGCGGTAAACCGGAACCCACTGCTTGCAGCGGAAATGGCACCCCCCCGGTTGCCGCCATCTTGCCTGTTTGCCACATTAGTGATCACGTGACGTTAAGATGGCTGCGCCCAACGGTGGGGCAGATCAGATTGGCCAGATCGCGGTCAGCAGATGGGCACTCTGGGGCTACGTTCGAATCTTACTCGAATGGCGCCGAGTTATTCCGGCGGATCAAGTCACGTGACGAGACAGATGCAGCAACGCTGGACGCGGCTAGGTTTTCGAACGCAACGGGTGCGAGAACTTTACCCAGGAGTGGCATAGAAGCTGCGTTCGATTTACTTGCAGCTCCTGCACCGGTGCAGAAAAGTGTGGGGCGGTGTACTTCCGGTCGTATCTCAATACATATACCGGAAGTAGACTGCCCTACATTTTTCTGCACCGGCGCAGGAGGTGCAAGCAAATCGAACGCAGCTTTTATCTCGCTCTTGGGTGAAGTTCTTGTACCCGTTGCGTTCGAAAACCTACCCGCGTCCAGCGATGCTGCATCTGTCTCGTCACGTGACTTGATCCGCCGGAGTAACTCGGCGCCATTCGAGTAAGATTCGAACGCAGCCCCAGAGTGCCCATCTGCTGACCGCGATCTGACCAATCTGATCTGCCCCACCTTCGGGCGCAGCCTTCTTAACGTCACGTGATCACTAATGTGGCAAACAGGCAAGATGGCGGCAACCGGGGGGGGGGGGGGTGCCATTTTTGACCGCTGGTTTACCGCTCTAAGTTTACTCAAGCTCGTTGCTACAAACGCAGTAGCCACAAACCCGAAGTTCCTTTGATTTTTTGTTCTCGACTTACGAATTTTAAAAGAGGCCGCGGCGGAAAGCAGTGTTTTTCACATCAGTCGTGGGTCGTATGTTTCGCTCGATCTTCCGTCGTGGATTGTCCGTCCACATTATATTAATTTTTTTGAGCACTCTGTAAATTTAAATAAAAGGATTTAATACCATAATTAATTTTAGGCGTTTTGCTTTTTTTCTGCAAAAATATCAAAAACACCCCCTCGGTAAATTGTTGACGAACTTTGACAAATAATTACTGGCGATATACTTGGGTTAAATTGATATTGTTTTATCTCCACGGAGAGCCAGAAACACGCTCTTTATATATATCATAAAAAACGCGGCTGTATAAATTATCCTTTGCGGGACGTTTACGTTAATATTACGCGAAAACCAAAAAGTTGCATTTTCGAAATTCATTTTCTCAACAACATGTTTTTTTTAATTTTTTTGTTAAAATGTAAATATGAAAGTTGTCTACACGGAAAGCAAGTCGAGAAAGTGTGTATTTTGTTTGTATGTTCTATATTTAAGCATCAATATCGTACAAAATCGTGGTTTTACGGCTCGAACTGGACTTGCGAATTCCACGCCTTCACAAACTTAAAGATATTTTTGCCTCTTTTCAACGTTTCCACACAAAAATTAAATACAGTAGTTCCACTTTGTTATATTTATTGATTATTTAAATTCTATTTTAGGTGGCAAGCTACTTTGGAGGAGTCCAAAAGGGAAAGCAACACTTCTAAACAGACCAGCAGGCGTCGTAAATTTTTGATGTGTAGAAATCGGCAGACGTCGTGTTGATTCGGGGCCTTCACTGGCCTATATGAACGTCCCACCCTTTCGAAACCAGCAGATGACCACGACCTTTCGCGCTCGTTGTGTTAGAGTGGACGGCCCGTTACTGTAAAATGTGCAGCGCACCCTGTGTCACGAGGAGTGAAATGGTACGAATGCGTCGTTGACGCGGCGAACATTTCTCTCGGCAGATATCCGATAGCACCGACAGGTTATCTCTTTTGGAAACAGCAAAGCCCGGAGACCTGACATTAAAAACGAGCGTGTTGGTAAATATGCTTGTGTTTATTCTGCCCGGAGACTAGTTGGGTCGAAGTCAGACTCCTTGTCAACTATAACCGTTTGTGAAGAGTGACCTTCTGCCGAGATGAAAAGTTAGCGCCGGCTGACGTGTTCTCTTGAAAAAGGGAAGGGGAAAGAGAAAGTTTGAGTAAGTGCAGTAACCATCTCGAAAGCTCATCTCCCGATATGAAGCTCGAGGCATGTTACGTATCGGTTACCTTCTCGCGCATCGCTGCTCGAATCTATTGTTTACTTTGTTCCGCACAGCCACTGTTCCGCACAGCCGTCGTGGATGTGCGTAATAGAGTGAAGAACAAATTTGAGCATCATCTGGACACCGTCATCCTGTCATGCTTCAGTGTCGTGGGACTGGACTCGGTGTCGGTCAGTTAAGACTTTTTTTTTTTTTTATTTCGTGCGTGTTTTTTTTTGCCCCGCTGAATGTTTTTTTTTTATGTTTTATGATTAACTGTTTGTTAGCATTGTTTAGTTGTTTGGTTTATTTCGTGATGGCGTAGCGACCTGGCGGTGCTGTAGAGAGCGTGTTCGCACGCATTCGGTTGTGTACCGTTTAGGGAATGCCCGGAGGAGTTGATGTTTGTTCTTGCCATGTGCGGCTGAGCTTTTCGGTCTTTATTAAATTTTTGTTTTCTTGTTTTACCTTTCCGTGTCGTCGACTTCTTTGTCTGACTCTCCATCAGGCGTGGACCTTTCGCTTTGCCACAGCTCGAACCTAAATATTTTTATTTTTTTAACGCAATTTTCCTTAAGATCGGAGTTGGGTAATTTTATTCTTATTTATTTATTTTTATTCCCTACCCCTCTCCGTGACACTCTCCTCGTGTGTTTGGGACCGTTTCTGTGTCATCATTTTTTTGTATGACGAAAGTGAAAGGATATTCCCTGGTGATCTGTGCGATATGCGGCGAACAAACCCTAACGTTTGGTTTCGGAAAGAAGTGTTTAAAATATATCAATGATGTGGTGACTTTTTATGTCTTAGTAATATGACAGCTAATAACTAGTCATGCTATTTTACAGTGAAAAGTTTTCTAAATCGAAACAATACAACGTATGTGCCTCTTGGATATTGAAGGTATACTAGGCCTGCTGATTTGGTTACATATATGTTTCTCGTGGTTTCTCGCTCTTATCAAAACATAAATAACTATTCAATACCCCGAAATACGTTTATAATTGATTACAAAACGTCGACAAAAATTCAAGAAAACTTTTTACAATTTATAGAAACGCACGGGTCGCTATGTCTGACTTAGGTCTTGCAAGACCAAGACGGCTTTTTTTCGATATTGAGGCTTATATATAGAACATACAAACAAAATACACACTTTCTCGACTTGATTTTCGAGTAGAAAACTATAATATCTACATATTAACAAAAATAAAAAATGGGTTTTTTGGGAAATTCGATTTTAAAATTGCTACTTTTTGGTTTTCGCATAACATTAACGTAAACGTCGAGCGTGCTTTGGGCTGTCCGTAGACATAAAAAATATTTATGTAACCCAAGTAGATCGCCAGTATTTAGTTGTCAAAGTTCGTCAACAATTGACCAAGTGAACTTTTTTGACATTTTTACAGAAAAAAAGCAAAACGCCTAAAAATATTTCATAGTATTAGAGCGTTATAAATGTGCTCACATAGTGCTTGCAAAAAGTTAATATAATATGGACTGAAAATCCACGGCGGGAGATCGAGCGAAACATCCGACCCACGACGGATATGTGGAAAAACACTGCTTTCCGACGTGGCCTCTTTTAAAATTCTTAAGTCGAGAACAAAAAATCCGACGAACCTGCGATATGTAGCTAATGTGATATTAGAAACCTTAACATATATTTTTTTTCGGTGAAATTAAAAAAAATTTCCCTTTTTGCCTGCACGATTTGAGTTGAATACACCCATATATATTATATATATATATATATATCCTGACGAAGGCCGGACTCCGGCCGAAACGTCGAAGATTAAATCGTCTGTTGTTGCTGTTTTTCACTAAGGTTTTTTTTTCTTCTCAGTTTGATACCCACGCCTTCGGCCTCCCGCCACCATGCCCGTTATATATATATATATATATATATATATATATATATATATATATATATATAAAATAAACTCAGAACACTCGCCTTTACACAAGTTATGAAACAAGAATTCATGAAAGTTAAACATGGCGGCACGTACGTGACATTAACAAGTGTTTATAGGTCTGTCTCGGTCAGGGGGTGCTGTGGTATGCGCAAGACACGATAAAAAAAAAGGCGTTGTAGCGTCCGTGAGACGCGACCGTTCAATGCTGACATAAAACGGAGTCGTATACCGTCCACGTCTGTCAGCGCCTGTCAGTGTCTGTCGACGCCTGCCGACGCTCGCGAACAGAGCGCCTGAAAGGACTTTAAAACCGTCTGAACGAGCGAAAAGAGCAGTGCAACTCACCTTTGAAGCGTCTTATCAAAATGTGTTAACGACTTCCTCGAAAAATGTTTTTATTGCCATTTTATATCGCAACATTATATCCACGTGGACGAGCGTGGTGACGAAAAACCGGCACGCGACCCTAAAAATATCAGACTTTACTCGCCAGGGGCGCTTCTCCAAACTTGAGCGTCTGCAGTTTTGTCCTTACTTGGCTACCTTGTTATCTCATGAGCAAACGACGCTGACGTTTGGCTAGCGTTGCTCGAAGTCGCTTGACAACTGTCAACACTCTCGGGTGAAAAAAAAGGAAACGAAGTTTGTTCAGTTAAGCCACAATAGGGCTCAAAGCTGTCGGGTGCTAGCCAGCGTCGACCTTATGTCACCGGTAAAATGACAAAACATCGAAGCTAGAAAAAGAAAGGAGCACGGACGCTCGCTTGTTAAGTTGAAGTATGAAACCTTGAGAACAGTGGGACTCTCTATGTGGTGATACTGTTTTTGCTTCAGACACAGGGTCAATCAGGGTGGCTAGCAACCTGGAAAACTGGGAATTCGACGGGTCCGAAAAAGTCGGGAGATTTCTACCCCAATCAGCACGGGTCAGTAAAATTGAGCTTTGTTTTTACCTCAGTGAGGACCGAATACGCCCGTGTGGGTTGACACACATTGCACGAGACTTAGCCGGTTGTCTATGCAAATCTATACTCTGCAGCGATTCAAGGGAAGTGACGGAGGCAGAACACGTGACACCAAGGAAACGAGGGCGAGAGTATGAGCCAAGCAGTTGAAGGAGAGGGGAACGAGAAACTCCCCCATTCCCCTGGACCAGACTTGTACGTAGTTCAACTACTCTACTCAAGTTACTGTAGTTTAACTATTTTTCTGAGTAGTTTAATAAGTTTCAATTACATTCTTATTTCGGTAATTAGTAGTTTACTTTAATTACTTTTTTGAGTAACTTCTACTCAAGTTACAAATTACTTTCGAATTTTAGTGGTTGTTTTGCTTATCAACAAACATTCCTGCACAAAGGATATTAGTTGTTCGAAGATCAGCTGATATTTGGAAAGAAGGGAAGCATGTGGCGTAGGAAAAGGGGGAAGGGGAGAAAATTGTTTGTAGAGTCCGAAACTCTCCCAAAAGTTTCACAAGCCCCCCCCTCCCCCCCTCCCCCCCCCCTCCCCCCCCCCCCCTGCAACAACACTGCTACGAGGCGCGGGAAGCGAACAGACACAACGCAAGAGAGGCCGAGTAACTGCGGGACTTGCGCCGAAGACTGGCTTTCCTTTGTATCCCAAAGCTCAAGGAGACTCGACCCTTTTGAAGAAAGGGCTGGTCCCCGCTTCTCCCCAACGTAGAAACTCTCTCCCGCTACAGGAGGTGCACACACCGCATCCTCACTCAAAGGAGACAACAAGATGCAGCACCTGCTCTGAAACTCATCTTGTGCTCCCGTAGTTTCTGCTGTACTCGAAGGATCGCGTGCTCAAGGGCAACGCAAAGATTGTCTTTTTGCGTTGTCTTTCCTGCCAAAACTGAGACTATGGGGATCCTCAAAGATTCATAGATCTTTCGACAAACCTGTAGTGATTCCCCCACAATTTTTATTTAAAAAATAATAAACAAGCAGTGTTGGGAAGTACTCTATGTACATGATACTTAAAGTACTACTGTTTAGAAAAATTGTACTTGAAGTAATTTTTCGAAGCATGTACTTCTATTTTTCGATGAATGTAAAGCTCCCAACTTCAATGTACATTCCTCAAATTTGAAAAAAAAAAAAAAATGGCGGTATTGTCGGGTGAAAACGCGCTCTTTCGAGACGCTATCTGGTCATTTCTCTGAGTGAAGTAATGGTGGCTGTATGACCGAAACGAATCAGTGCCTTATAATTTGATTGTGTGAAATAGCTCGTCAGCGAGTGTAAAACAACTACTCTGCGGCGAGTTGACCTTATACTATATTTGCTTCCATTTTTGTAAAAACTGATGCGCCTCCTATTACCCCTGGAGTAATGCATACCAGTTAAAAAAACAGTATAGGGAATGAAAGAGCATCATGAAAGATTGTGTTAAAAGTGCTTGTACTTTACCGTGAAATATATTGTATTTATATACGTTACTTCAAGTACATTGCACCCGGTGTACTTACTACTTTACTAGAAGTTCATAACCTCTATTTTACTTTGTACTTTACTTCAAGTCCTTTTCAGATGTACTTAATGAAACTCTGTAAACAAGCAAACACTGTCTAAAAAATCAAGCTCAGACAGTGCTAAACCTCAAAGTACAAATGACACATTCGCAGTACATCCTTGACCAAACAAACACGAAAGTAAAAAACAATTAGGCACGCAGAAGCAGAACCAGTTATTAAAGCATTTCTGTTAAAAAAAAAAAAAACAAGCCCATTCATGTTTGGCAAGCACAATTTTGCTAACGGATCAAAACCTCCGGTACTTTCTTTTTACCATAAAAAAGATATAAAAGTAACTTCAAAGTAACTTCAAAAGTAAGTCGCTACTTTTTTGCGGTAATTAATAGTTTACTCAATTACTTTCTATTTGAGTAATTTCTACTCCACTCAAATTACTTTTGACGTCAAAACTCAGTAACTTAACTTAATTACTTTTTTTGAGTAACTTGTACATGTCTGCCCTGGACCCCTTTTTGGTGTCTTAGGCGTCGTTGGTCTCCTGCTAGAAAATGAGCCCGTCACTCGAAATTGGTACAAAAGCGGGTTTCCTCTTTCTCCCGCCCCTGAAACTAAACTGGGGATGTAGATGTACAGTCACGTGACCCTCTCCGACGCGCTGATTGGCTCACTGGAACCCTGTAGCCTTTGCCGTTTGCCAAGTCACGGTGGGACGGAGCAGACTTGTACAGGTTACTGAAAAATGGTAAGGAATTACATTTATAATTACTCAAGTCTAAATTGTATTTTTTTTTTACAATTACAATTACTTTTCTATAAAAGTAAGTGACCCTTACCCTAAAAAGTAATCCGTTACTTTCGTGGCGTTAGTGCCAACATTATTGTCGTCAAGCAAGAAACAAAGGGAAGTGGGTTAGTCAAGTTCTTAAATTTGCCACCTGTTCTATTTATCGACCTTGAGTATTTTGAGCAACAGCTGGTTCCCGAAAGCCTCGTCGGGCAATTTCCGTTAGTTTTTACTCAATATGTCGACTACACGCTGAACACCATTTGAAGTGAGGCACTGGATGGGAGTGGCATATTGTTCCTCAAGAATGTTTTATGCTCTGCATTGAGCTTTTTCAACGAAGCAGTGGAAGTACTATTCTCCTCAAAGATAGAGCAAAGCTTCGGCGTTGCAGCCGTTGCCTGATATTCGAGAGTTTTAGTAGATCGTTTCGGTACCTCCGTTGCTGCAGATAACGATATGATGAATGCGCAAAAGACGGCGGCGGAGTACCGGGTATCGTTATCGGAGTCATCGGATCGATCTGCTAAAATTATCCATTGTCGAAATCGCGAAGCTGTTGAAGTCATCATACATCTAGCGAAAACCAGAATAAGAATTGATTTATGCCTATCTTACTATACCGGCACATATTACCAGACAATAACAAAACATAGTTGTAACAGTAAGGTGATAAATAATAAATAAGGTTTGGTTCGATACCCTTCTTCCTTTGGTTCTGAACAGGTCGAGCCTCGGTTGACACGTTGGTGAATAAAATTTCTTTCCAGTATATAAATATAAATAACCGAGAGAAAAAAAGTGAAAGCCGTTTACTACTCCCTGTAACGCCGAATTGAAGCGCAGCTCTTGAGGAGGATGAGGGAAGGGTACTGAGGGGAGGGCAGACCCCTCCTCCTCCTCCTCCTCCCCTCATTCTTTAATATGCTCCGGCGGGGTCACGTGACCTCGGGGGGAGGGGGGGCCACGTGATCTCGGGGGTCACGTGACCTCGGGGGGTCACGAGAGATTGGGGATCACGTGACCTTGGGGGTCACGTGACCTAGGGGTCACGTGACCTTGGGGTGACCTTGGGAGGGTCACGTGACTTTGGGGTGACCTTGAGAGGGGTCACGTGTCCTGGGGGTCACGTCACCTTGGGGTGATCTTGGTTACGCCGACGGCGACAGCGACGCCGCTCAAGCCGGAAACGGGCGCCTAAGAGCTGCGCTCTGAAAAAAGGACACTGATAACAACAATAAATTAGAACATCAGTTAAAACAGGGAAATGTAAACCCAAGTTTGCGGTGTGTACCGTTTTTGGTATCGTTCAAAAACGCACGGAGCACGAACCGACTGCAGTTTACTCCGGTGTTCTCCAGACAGACGTCCGCTGATGCCGCGGGCAGCGAAGGGCATAATGTCACGGATGACAAGCAACGAGGCGGCGAAGGACTGAGTAAACTGAACGTTTAATGGGAAGAACTTGTGCCCAAAAATAGAAGGAGAAAGACAGATAACAACAGAGCGTCGCGGGCGTCGAAGGCGGCGAAGCAGCAGGATCGAACGCTGAGGCGAGACTGACTCGACAAGGTCGCGGGCGGCCTCTTATCTAAGGTGAGCCACTATCTCGAAGATTCGGCGGAGAAGGTTCGAGCGGAGCGCGCGGGGCGAGAATGAGCACGCACTTTCTGGAACAGCAAAAGCAGGGATAAACGACGAAAGTAATCCCTGGAGAAGGGGAACGGGAGGGACAAAGGACAAACAGAAATCTCCAAACACAGCTAGGTGACTGGTGCGCGACCGAAAAAATCCGCCTGGTCCGGGTACCCGGGACCTCTCCATTACAGGTGGAGCGCTCTACCAACTGAGCTAACCAGGGGTTAGACGTCAGTAGAGCAAACAGGTTTTATCAGCCGCCACCAGTCGAACACCAACAAGGGTGAAGCTTGCAATTAAGGTTATGATTATAATGCAATTAAAGCTCGCTTGCACCTTTGCATTTAATTGCATTATAATCAGGGATAAAGGATAGAAGTTACGTCTGGAACGGGAATAAACGAGAACTTTCTAGAGGTTCGTGATCAAGCGTTGCTTTCTCAGCCCTGCGCGCGGCAATATCAAGTCTACGTTAGCCACCATTATGCTTCATTTTTAAAAGTATCTGCTTGAGATAGGATGCGTCCTGCTGGGGTAAAAACAGGAAGAAGAATAAAGGAAGACAATTACCATTTTCGAAGTGCTCGCAAAAAGCTGGCTCACAAAAAGGGTAACTGAGAGGCAGATAACCTGGCTGGAATTCACAAATAAAGTGGGACAACCCTAGAAGTTGGACTACAAAAGAGTAAGTATCTTTTTAAAACAGGGTTATTAAAGTAAAAGAAACAGAAAAAAATACATCCTGTTTTCTAAGAGATGAGAAATGTGCAGCAACGAACGAGGATGCTTGTGGCAATAACACTTTCACATATTATCACATCTCCTTAAGTGGATTTTAGGGTAGGCACCAACTCATGTTTACAAACAAACTGGATCGCCCCTAGCGGACGCCACCGACGCCGCGCACGCGCGATAGAGTGTTGGCAAGAAGCTCGCCGTCGCCCATAAACAAACCATTGAAATGCGATGTTGGCGTCCGTGTGAGTCCCCCTGCTCTTTTTCGCGTTGTAATTGTTGATTCTACGACTTCATGGCAATGTCTGAGTGCATGAGCGGCCTCAGCGAAATTACCGAGGCTCGTTACACCGCAAAACGTCGCGTGAATAATGTGACATGCGGCGATTCATTCTGCGCAAACGCCTCAGAATGTACGCTAAAGCCTGATTCGCATGATAAAATTCCGCTCGCAATTTTCAGTCGCGGCGTCGCTCGGGCTACAAGAGCGTGAACCATGGCTAAAATGGTCGACACTGAAAATCGCAAGCAGGATACGACCAATTGAATCAGGCATAACAAGTCGGTGATGGCCACTGTAACAATGATCAACATCTCCTTGTGTGTACTGTTTACACCGAGCCGGTTTACCCCAACCAACCTTCAAACTTAAAAGTCTTTTTAGCCAGTTTTCTTTTTTTTTTTTATTAAAAAACCCGGCTGCCGGGCTCTACCTATAATGGGCCTCCGACAGTTTAAATAAATGGATATTTATTGATTTTAATAGCCGATTTACGCTCACATTTCGTCTAGCCTGCTAAATGTCTTCCATGTTTTTTTTTGTGTACTCATGTCCGCGTCTATATGTATATGGGGAGTGAGATAAGATTGACAAGTGCAACTACAGTAACATTGTGAACGAAGAGGGGAGAGAGCATAGGCGTAGACTACAGGGGGCATCGCGGCTCGTGCCCCCCCCCCCCCCTGTTTACACCCGGGGGAAGCCCCCCCCCCCCCCCCCTCCCCCCCGGGTTATGATTTTCACCGAGACGCTGTTAGCGCGAACACGACATCGGCGAATTTTCGGATTTTACTTATAGATAGTATTAGCGAGCACGAAATTTTATTGCTTAAATTATAGAACTCATTGAGCTCTTTCCGTATCATTAATAACGTGGATGAAATCATTTGGTTTCAAAGAGAAGAACTGAAAAAAACCGGCGATCGCTTGATGGCGCTGTGCCGCGCTCTGCACTCCCTAAAATAAACTACTGATAATGACGGTGAAAAAAAAATTGCGCTGAAAAGCATCCCCCCCCCCCCCCCAGAGAACCTTTCAGCCTGCCCCCCCCCCCCCCCCCCCCCCGCCGAAAAATGGAAAGTCTACGCCGCTAGGAGAGAGTGAATCTCGGAGCCCGGTGGTGTCTTTGCATTCGATGCGATGACGAGTGAGATCAGTTTTTAAGGGGGCCCTGCAATCCTATTTGAGCGTCTACCTTTTTTGCAGTTCCCACGTCTCTTGGGGTTCGAGCAAGCCAGCGGGCGCGGAGAGAGTAATTAAATATCAGTGCGTGATATTTTAACGGTACGACGCGAAAACCTCCTTCACTTGCGGGGGCGACCCGCGGTGCCGAAAGCGCGCAATATGTGACGACATCGTGACGTTTTAGGTCCTGGCCTTTCTACTGGTCGGAGCCGCTAAAAACTTTTTAGTCAAAATACAAAATATAAGTGGCGAGAGCCGTTTCGATTATTTATAAAAGTAGTTTTTGTTCAGTATTTTAGATAAGAAAAGAAAGAAATTCAGTTTATAAAGTACGAAAACAAAAAATGACCCGTCGACATACCGACCACCAAGCGGTGGAAAAGGCGGCGCGTAGTAAAAAGGTGTAGTGGGATCAGGCACCGACGAACGGCGAGCGTAGAAAGGTCCCGGATGTACGCGACGGCGCTGCAGGCGAGGATCCAACCGGTT
Organism: Ixodes scapularis; assembly: GCF_016920785.2. Lineage (NCBI taxonomy): Eukaryota > Metazoa > Arthropoda > Arachnida > Ixodida > Ixodidae > Ixodes > Ixodes scapularis. The sequence continues at coordinate 587,834 of NW_024609920.1, forward strand.
CCGAGTTCCGAAGGCCTTCGGCGAGCAGTTGTGGCTTGCGCTTTGGCCCTTTGGCGGTATGGCGCGCGAAGTGGCTCCCGTTCTGATCTCAACTTTTCCCCCGAGTTTGTTGTCGTTTTTTTCAACGAAGTGTCATGCCGAATTAGTGTTTAATCGCGCAGCAAATGCAATGCGAGCCGCCCTGGCTTCCCGCTTCATACAGCCTATACCCAGAGCATGCTTTAGTGGCGCCCTCTCGAGCCGTCAACACGTAGTGCAGCCGCCTTTGAGCACTCGCTGAGCTCGCTACCCCTCCTCTAGTTCATGGTCACTCACGCAACCCAGGACGTCATGAAGGAGGTTTTCTTTTTTTGCTTGTCTTTGTAATTTTAATTTGCCTATAACTTTCAAGAAATAAAGCGAAATTCGAGAAAAGAAAAGTATCATTAAGTTACTACGTTCAGTGCGCTAAGGTTCGGTGCAAATGAAAAACCACTAAAAAGTCCTTTCAGGGCCCCTTTAACACTCTCACTGCGAAGTGCGCTCCTGCGCACTTCGCAGAGCAGGGAGCCGGTTCTGCGAACACCTCTTCATTGAACGACGTATTGGGGATGTTTGGGAGTAGTTACCAAAAACAGGAGGTGAGCGCTTTCTCCGCTTCGCCGATTGCAGAACGGACTGCCGTTTGCGCCTTTAGCATGATCGCGTAGCTGCCCGACATGTTTGCTCTATTTCGACCGGTGTCTATGCAGTTCTAACAGTCTACTCAAGAAATAATTTTAAAAATGTACTTACCCTACGAGAAAAGGTTATCCATATACGTTTATTTCTGTTCTATGTAAAAGTGAAGAGTATTTTCAATCGACAAGAACGAGCATCAGCTGGCGACGAGCAACTGCGTACGACACCGGCCAAACTACAGCCAACTTGCACGAAAAAAACATTCCTCGGACGCCATAAGCGTCTTCAACGCGGCGACGAGGGGACTGGAAACAAGCTGATCACCAAAATTAGGTCAGGAAACGTTCACTTGGAAAAATGTTCAGCCTTTCCACTTTGGTGAAGGAAGAGCACCGGAGCTGTAGCTTCTGTTCTCGGCGGTGGCTTTCCAAGCGAGCGATCTGCTCTTCTTTTGCAAGGGAATCTGAAGCGGTCGACGCAGTGAAACTTTAGGCTATAGCGGCCTCGCGGCGGTTACGAAACTATTCACGCTACTGCGCACTTCGCCGCTCATTCCGTTCCCGCGTTTAGTAGACCGTGTGTCCCCCTCCAGTAAGCCCCTCCGCTACCCGGAACTCTACAGCCAAGGCCATGGCCGCGCAGGCGCAGTGGCTGTTTCTTCGTAGCGGAGGGTTAGCGGAGGGGGAAACACGGTGTACTACGAGCGGAAAACCGGCAAACACAACACTCTAGACAGCTACCACCATCTATGAGCGACGGCGGCAACCATTTTTGTGTCCGACATCAGTGTTGCGGAATGGGCCACCTCCATTCCATTCTAATTCCATTTCGGGGAATTAGAGTTTGCGATAATTTAATTTCTTTCAACTCCTAGGAATGGGGACACTGGGCCCATTCCCACTCCTGGAATGGCTGAATCGTTCCATTCCTATTCTCTAATTCCTAAACGTAAAAATTGGCACTTGACAGCTACATTGTGCTGCCGGCATAAGCAGCACAAAGCGGACATTATAAAACGCATACACAATTGCAAAAAAAAAAGCAAAATGCCTAAAAGAGCATTAATTCTACTAAGCGGAGCGCTGGTGGCACAAAGTGCTTGTTTACACTGTACTGTGCGGGATTCCCTTTTGGGGGTACCACTGAGCAACACAGAAGGTTCCTTGGGTTCGGATAAAGACGTGTTTATTGACTGAAACGCCAACACGCTTCGCTCCCAGACAATGAAAAGTCTTGGCGCTGGCTCAATTGCCAGCATCACCCGGTCGGTTTCCCGCGCTGCCGCATTAGACAGATTCAAGGAAAGTCGGAGGCCCACAAAGAAAAACCGAACTCCGAAGAGCCAGGGCCTCAGCCGACGAGAGTCCCTGGCACTTAAATTGGTTTGCTCTTTATGTTTATACAGCCTTGATGGAGATGCGCCTCAACGGGCAATCGGTCTCTTAGCTGTAGATGAGAAACTTGGCCAGTGCGGTACAACCGCTAACCTGGGGTTTTTAACGTGCATCACGCAGTAGTGATCACACGAACGCGTGCCGGTACGAAACTCATCCAGATCGAAACGGGCGGGGCGGCGGGGATCGAACCTTGGAGGTTCCCAGCGCAAGCTTTCGCTCCACGCTCCGAGCTGAGACGCGTTAGCCCACTCGGCCACTTCCTCCCCAGCCCCTGGCACTAAATTGGTTTGCTCTTTATGTTTATACAGCCTTGATGGAGATGCGCCTCAACGGGCAATCGGTCTCTTAGCTGTAGATGAGAAACTTGGCCAGTGCGGTACAACCGCTAACCTGGGGTTTTTAACGTGCATCACGCAGTAGTGATCACACGAACGCGTGCCGGTACGAAACTCATCCAGATCGAAACGGGCGGGGCGGCGGGGATCGAACCTTGGAGGTTCCCAGCGCAAGCTTTCGCTCCACGCTCCGAGCTGAGACGCGTTAGCCCACTCGGCCACTTCCTCCCCAGCCCCTGGCACTAAATTGGTTTGCTCTTTATGTTTATACAGCCTTGATGGAGATGCGCCTCAACGGGCAATCGGTCTCTTAGCTGTAGATGAGAAACTTGGCCAGTGCGGTACAACCGCTAACCTGGGGTTTTTAACGTGCATCACGCAGTAGTGATCACACGAACGCGTGCCGGTACGAAACTCATCCAGATCGAAACGGGCGGGGCGGCGGGGATCGAACCTTGGAGGTTCCCAGCGCAAGCTTTCGCTCCACGCTCCGAGCTGAGACGCGTTAGCCCACTCGGCCACTTCCTCCCCAGCCCCTGGCACTAAATTGGTTTGCTCTTTATGTTTATACAGCCTTGATGGAGATGCGCCTCAACGGGCAATCGGTCTCTTAGCTGTAGATGAGAAACTTGGCCAGTGCGGTACAACCGCTAACCTGGGGTTTTTAACGTGCATCACGCAGTAGTGATCACACGAACGCGTGCCGGTACGAAACTCATCCAGATCGAAACGGGCGGGGCGGCGGGGATCGAACCTTGGAGGTTCCCAGCGCAAGCTTTCGCTCCACGCTCCGAGCTGAGACGCGTTAGCCCACTCGGCCACTTCCTCCCCAGCCCCTGGCACTAAATTGGTTTGCTCTTTATGTTTATACAGCCTTGATGGAGATGCGCCTCAACGGGCAATCGGTCTCTTAGCTGTAGATGAGAAACTTGGCCAGTGCGGTACAACCGCTAACCTGGGGTTTTTAACGTGCATCACGCAGTAGTGATCACACGAACGCGTGCCGGTACGAAACTCATCCAGATCGAAACGGGCGGGGGCGGCGGGGATCGAACCTTGGAGGTTCCCAGCGCAAGCTTTCGCTCCACGCTCCGAGCTGAGACGCGTTAGCCCACTCGGCCACTTCCTCCCCAGCCCCTGGCACTAAATTGGTTTGCTCTTTATGCTTATACAGCCTTAGCCCCTGGCACTCCTTCGGGGCCAGCTTATGTAGCCTCGGAGAATGGACGCGCCCGGGGAGGCCGCTAGCAGTCGCGTCCATTATAACTCTCAAGGGTTTGCCGAAGGCACGTTCACCCAAAATGGGAAAGGGAGAGCCGGGCCCTTCGGGGAATTCGGCCTCGTGGTTCCTTGAATCCGGGAGGCCGACGCCATTGATGACGACGACTTAAATCCACTCATTTTATTTTTTTGGCAAACTCTTTTGCATTTATTTCTAGGACACACGCGGCCAGCGTGCTTGTTTCATAAGACCGTAAAAATATCCAGTTTCTGCGTGGCGCAGAAATAAGCTATATTACTGTATTCTTCAAATACCTGCACAGCAATACGGCTTGTACGCAGCTGGAAGCGACTCTATGCACAGTGGCAAGAACACATCCTCTGTCAAAGTGCAACCTCTACGGCGCATCACGAGACTGTATAGACCATGTCACGATAATATCTTTCTGCAGGTCTAGTCAGTTCGGTCACGCGACAAGACGGTGACGACAATCTACTTCATCTTACCATAGACCGCAACAGACAACACGAGAGCCATCGAAACCAATCCAGTGCCTTCAGAGTGTCGCGTGACCCTTGGGCGCAGCAACGCGCCGTGTGTGTAGTCCCCCTCACGGTGCTAGGTTGGCTGGGGTGACTCGTAGCGTCCGCAGCGGTCCACCATGGTGAAACACAGTAAGCAGAGTCTAAAGTCAAAGGAAATGAGCGGGAGTCACTTGAATGTAAAACATATAACGCAGAAAGCATGCATCGGAACAAAAACCAAGTAAAAGGCGGACTTACACGTAAAAAAATGCAGTGTACACTCTAAAAAAAAAAGGTGTCAGAGGAGAGTAAGTGCCCCAACTTACTCTATTTTAACTCTCTCTTCATCAAAGTTACTCTTTTGCGACCACTTCTTTCGAAGATACCCTCCCTTAACCCTCACTCGAACTCGAGAGTAACTGTAGCGAGAGTAAGTTTCTCCTCGCGATATCACGGGCTGTCAACAGATGGCGCCGCTATGGGGTCGGCGCTAGAGTTCCTGTATATGCTACGTAGGGAGCCTATACAGGAACTCTAGTCGGTGCTAACGTCTCTGGATATTTTTTCGTTTTTAGAGGTAGAGACAACTTTCCTCCTTTCCATCTACGATTCCTCTTTCCCCCCCAAAATTTTCCCCTCTCCCTCTCTAGCGCCGCCATTCGCAGTGTTGCCATTTTAGCGATTTTGTCGCTAGATTTAGCGATTTTCTATACATTTGGCGACGGATTTTTTTGATTTAGCGGCTAGCGACTTTTTTGGCGACTTCGGTGTTCAACCGTAATCTTGTTATTTTGAACAATTTTAGAGATGCTCGCGGGCTAAACCCTTTTGCTCCTCTAGCCGAGTTTGCTTGGGATATATGCTCAATTTAGCGGCGCGCTTAAAAACAATGTCTACACCGTAAACAATGCGGACCTGCAGACCATCTCTCCCGCGCCCATGTGTACCCATGTGCTCTCCGCCAAATGTTGAGAAGATTGTGGAACTGTTTAGGGAGGTGTCAGGTGGACATAATTTTACCTGGGAATTGCCTGTGAATAACTGCATTCAGTTTTCAGACATTTTGATCCTTTTTTTTAAGAACATGGCTGTTGGCAGTATTGTCCGCACACTAAGAAAAGCCTGGTTTTGTTTGAAAGTGCTCACTCTAAACTGGTAAAGAGGGATATAGCCTTGACAAGTGCGGCTCTGGAAAAAAAAGTTGCAATCAGCAGATGAAAATCAGTCCTGAACGACAATCAAAAAGGTTAAGAGACATTACAAATAATATAACAAATAAAAACCGTCCTATTTGTTTTTCAGTGTAAGTTTAACCTATCAAAATACCTGAGATATGGTTATTTAAGGTGCACTTATTTAAAAGGGTTTAATAAGCTTTTGGAATTCAGCGAATATTTTAGCGACTTCCTGGCGAATCTAGCGACTGTTTAGTGACTTCCTGGTCTCAATTTAGCGGCGCGTGCAAAAAAAGATGGTAACACTGGCCATTCGCTTCCTAACGTCAGACGGGAGGGCCAGGAGGGCGGTTCCGCTGTGTTATGTGATTAGCAGTAGCGTAGTCTTCCTTGTTTTGGTAATTTCCAGCGCGTGAAATTAATTTGGATATCATCGGGTTACTTACGTGAATCGAAGGTAAGCTGTTATTTCCGCAAAAGCACATATATATATCAATATTTTGCCGCAATCCCTATCATACCGCAGCGAGAGCTTTCGCGAGCAATGCTCTCGGCGATGCTAGATATGTGCGCGGCTGCGTTACAGTAAACTATTTATATTTGTAATAAAGACAAATACCTTGTAAAAATTTCGTTCCGTCGTCGATAGAGCCGCATGGTTAAGCTATTGTGAGAGCTCTATTTTGTTTGCAACCATTCTCCCTCGTGGCGAGCGTTGGTAATGCTACGCAAACGTGTGCACGGTGTAGACGCGAACGCGTCTGGAACTCATTATTTTGAGGTGTATCTACATGACTTCAACACGCATTTTGTTATAAGTACGAGTAGCAGTGTTTGGATGGAAAACAAACGTCGTGCAAAGTAGTGACCTTGAAGAGTTTGGACGGTGCGAGATCCAAACAACATTTCGGGTGAAGTTACACCATCGCACGTACTATCCCCACATGCGATAACGGGCAATCTCGTCCTCGAACCTCTACTGCGAAGCCGTGTTTGGTCTCAAATAACTCTGTAAAGGATTCTAGCTGGCAACTTTCGCTGTTTTTGATTGCTGGATTCTTCACTGAACACTGAAGGTGTGCAGTGAAGAAATGTTGCGTACAACTTTTATTATTTTGCCACATTAAACGGTGAATCCAAGACCAATTTTATTAGATCGCGTTCAAGGAATTCGTTATGAACGTGTTTAATGTCTCTGCCTACTTTTTTCTGCCTAGCTTCCACTGTAACATCCACGTAGATATTTTTTTAGACAAAACCCCCGAGACTGGGGGGAAGGAAGGACAACACAACACGAAGCACATGCATTGTGCAGACATTTTTGTTTATTTCAGCTCTTGTCGTGCGATTATATATACTGTATATCTCAAAAGACAAGTGTTGAAACTCATGAGCAGTGCAGTAAAATATAAGTAATGTAATTGGTTTCACACAAATGCAAAGCACATAAATAGTAAATATCGGAAGAGCCCAACTTTGTTGCAATTTAATTAAACTGCCAGATGTTATATGTATGCAGTTTGTGTATTCATGGTAGTGAAGATATGAAGAAAGTGTCTTAAATAAGACAATGCAGATTTTTTTTATTCAAGATCTTTTTAGGAAGCAATCAATGTTGCAGTCGAACAAGTCATCCCACAGGTGATTAGGAGAATATGCTTAAAATAAAAGATAACACAAAAAGAAACAGCTACTAGGGTGAGCTAGAGGGGGAGGTGTGCTCATTGCCTATTTCGCTCCGTTTTAGTGATCCAGGATGGAAGTGTGAAGAAGAGCACCTACAGCATCACTTCCAGCCTACTATGCCACAGCAGAAAATGAGCACACCATACCCCTCCAGCCCACTCTACCAGCACTCTTACAATAGAGAAGACACCATGAATGCTTTTCTTGCATGCGATCAAGTCCTCGTCTTTCTCTTCATATAAGTGTGTCCTCCCTTTCTCCTATTAGCACTTCAAAAAGATAAAGATGTCCATGGTGGTTGTGCTTCCTATTTTTGAGTGCCGAGATACTGGATTTCTGGTGTTTATCGGAAAACCAACTACTGTGTCACTGCCAAACAGGGATGGAAGCGCTAAATAAAAATTCTCCGAGCGTTGAAACTGAAAACTCCTCCGAAATCAACGACGTCTCGCGAGTACAATGGCCACTGACGCATTCAGCACGAACCCCAGCAGCCATTTCCGATGATAACAAAAGTGCCAATCCAACCGGCGATGACCACCAACCGACCTGAATGGCGATGATGATAAGAATTTCCAGTGACAGAGAAGTGGCTTTTGCAGCGATTGTGAGGCGAGCCGACAGGGAGACAACACCAGAAAGATGGTTGGCCTTGGTGATCGAGCGAAGTAAAGGACCACATGGACGGATGCCCAATGGTTGGTGGCCAAAAATAACAATCAAGCATAATCGGAAGCATAACCAGAATGTAACGTCGACAACGATGAAAAACAAGCATACCCAGTGCAAAAATTAACAACAGCCTACTGAATCGGGCAGTGGTCAGGTGGCCGAAGAAAGAGAATGGCCGTTGCCAGCGACCATAATAAACAGCCAACTGTACACCAATATAAAGAATCTGCTGGCCAGTAACATTGAGCTGGCCCTTAATCGCCAAACTGACCGAAAGAGAACAAGAAAGGTATACAGTCAGGAAATAAACTATCAGGTCATCGGGATTGAGCTGGAAAAGAAGGTGAATATTCTAGCAGAGCTGAATGATTTGATCTGCGCTTGCCAGCTGACATATGAGGAGGTGACAAAAGGAAGTTGAACTGGAAGGAGGCCATTAAAATAAAGATCAAGGAGCTTAGTCAACAGCTGTAAATTGTCACCAGTCAAACAGAACAAGGCTCCCTTGAGAGCATTAAAACAAATTTGCAAAGCCAACCAGTACCACTCTAACAACAAGGACCAGTTGAAGAAGCTTGAGGACCAGATCGAAGAGGAAAGGGCAGTTTTTCACAAAAAACCGATCACTGCGGCAAACCGGATTGAGTATCGGAAAACGAACACGCTGTTCGAGCTCGATCGGTCTGCCTTCTGCCGGAAACTTGACGAAGACCAGAAGGAGATGGACGAGAACATTGATGTTGATCAGGCGATTACTTTCTGGCGACGAATCTGGGCAACCGATGACGAAGAAGGGGAGCACCAGGAATTGATTGACCTATTGGACCCAGGGGAGGTGTACATGACTGGACGGGGGAGCAGCTGCTTCCAGGAATGAGGGAACCGCACCTGAGCAGCAAGCAAAGAGCACAGCCAGCATCAGTCCTACCGTTCACTTCTACACACGACTGTCATTCATTCAGAAAAATGCCTTACCCTTCGAGGCACTCGTCCCCTGCGGTGTACCTGACTGGAAGAAGGAGCCTGCTGCCAGAAATGAGGGAACCGCTCCTGAGTAGCGAGCAAAGAGCCCAGCCAGCGTCAGTCCTGTTGTTCACTTCTACACACGACTGTCATTCGTTCAGGGAAATGTCCTACCCTTCGAGGCAGTCGTCCCCTGCGGTGTACACGGCTGGATGGAGGAGCCTGCTGCCAGGGATGAGGGAACCGCACCTGAGTAGCGAGCAAAGAGCACAGCCAGCATCAGTCCTGTCGTTCACTTCTACACATGGCTGTCATTCAATCAGGGAAACGTCTCACCCTTTGAGGCAGTCGTCCCCTGCGATGTACATGGCTGGACGGAGGAGCCTGCTGCCAGGAATGAGGGAACCGCTCCTGAGTATCGAACAAAGACAACAGCCAGCGTCAGTCCTGTCGTTCACTTCTAGACACGGCTGTCATTTGTACTTTTATAAGGAATGCTCATAATTGTGGAGGGAGCTGCTCCCTGCAGCATTAATCGAGAATGGGCATAAAGCTCTTATATGTTCTGTGTGTAATTTCATGCAAAAGCAATATTGCACCCTTTGGCATTGACCTACTTTGTTTAAGCACAGAGCACTGACCAAGAGTTCTTATTAGGATGGAGCCTCCGATTTTCGATTTTTGTATCGAGACTTGCAGTGAACCTGTAAATTTTGTAGGCACAAAATGAAACCCCACAATATGAAGCATGCAGCAGACATTTGTATGGCAGAGTAGTCAATGGTCACAGAAATGCATTTGTTTTGAGAGGGACCAATAAAGACAAAAAGAAAGAAATTGTTGTCGTCCTGCCACCAATAGACCCACCTCACCAAACGTTCGGCGCATGCATGAAGCCGCCATAACTTTAGTTCACAATAGGTAGACGGTGGTGCCCGAAACGGCTTGTGCTGTCTCACGCGCAGAGTTCCAGTGTTTCGGGCACGTGCAGAAAGACTGAAGTTCCCTCAATGCATTGCGACAGCTGTGGCGCGTAGTCAAACTGGCTGGTGAGATCGGTTTATGGCATGAATTCCGTACGCCTCACCCCACTGGTGTTAAGGCTTGTTCTGACCTAACAAAGTGCGACACTGTTAATGCAAACAAGGGATGAAAAATGTTCATATCGGGCACAAAGTTGCACCCTATTATTTGGTGCCAGCATTTACTAATTCAAAGTAAAATGCAAAGAGTGCCGCAGTTGTACTCGCACTAACAATGTCATGCAGCATTTGTGTCTGGCCATCATGTTACTCAGCAACTGCAGCATCCGCATTGGACACAAACTCCCAGTCGCAGCTTTGCATCTCGCTGGAGTGGGCGGCTGTGAGTATGGGCAAGGCTCGTGCTGAAGCCGGGAATTTTATCAGCAGGCAGTTAAATTCCACTCACGCTGTTCATTACAGCAGGGACCAGGGGCGGATTTAGAGGGGGGGTCCGGATGTCCTGACCCCCTCTTGAATTTTGCGTGCGTAAAATTTAGGACGTGAAACGAGGGGGAGGGGGTTCCTAAACGTATGGTACGCTGACCCCCCCCCCCCCCCCCCCCCCTTCAAAAAATTCCTGCATCCGCCCCTGGCAGGGACGCATGTATGGTGCAAATCAACACTTACCCAAAGCACAGAAGAGCCTGCTGACATAAATTCCAATACTTTTTTACGATGTCCTCGGTACATACCGCACATATACGCATGGCAGGATAGTCAATTGTTGCAGGAATGCCCCAGAAAGCACATACCACATTTGAGATGGGCAAATACAAGCCGAAAAAGAAGGAACAGAAGAATTAGCCCAGAGTACGCCTGGCACACGGTCGAGTAAAGGATGATTGTGACTGCATATGTCGCTGCGTGTGCCCGGCTACTAAATGCTGGAATTGCGTGTGACTCGCCAACTGGGGGGCCCGCCTGAGGCACAGACTCCTGGTCGCAGTTTTGCACTTTGCTGGATTGTGCCTCTGTGTGCGAGGGCAAGGCTTGTGCTGAAATTGTAAACTTTGTCAGCATGCAGTTCAACGCTACTTGCATTAATTCATCACCTTGGACAAGCATATTCTCAATAATCTGTGAAGGAGGAAATACGACACCTGTGAGAGCAGCAGTTGAATGCAGAGATGGAAGCGTCTGGATGCTGTCTTCCTCCTACATTGGCTCCCCTGCTTAAAATAGGTAGCATTTTAATACCAAATCTAGCAACCAAGTGACTGCAAATTCACCATCTCTGACTGTGTCAACTTACCTTGGATGTTTCCCATTTCCCTTTCTCACGGTGGTCATCGAACTGGCTTTGGCGGCCTATGGCTAAAGTTGCTGTGACAGCGTCTGGTTTAAGTATTTTTGATGCCATGGCTCTGCCAGATCCGAGGTTCAAACTTATCCGGTGAAAAATGGTCCTGTCGAGAATGAACAGGGCTAACTTGCAAATCACGGTACAGTGCACTGAGAACACTAAAAAATTCGACTTTGTTTGGAGGTAGAGAGCGTCACACTGTTAGTACAGAAGAGTGATCGCCGCTTTTTCCTCTATCGGAATAAAAAGTTCGTCATCAAAACTGCTAGCGCGGTGGGAAGGGCTAATTTGGGACGCTAACCTAAGCGGTAAAATTTGGCGCAAAGCAACACTCCATGGAAGTAAAAGACGTAGAGACACCGATGCTCTGTTCGCGCTAACAGTGCCGCGCATTGTACGCCCTCCACGCGCGCGGACAGTACGAGCTGGAACACCCGATCCAACCTCTTTCTGCGACTGCCACAAGCTCCATTATTCCTCAACTTCGCTTTCTCTTCCTAGTTCGGACCACAGCTCTCTCAAAAACAGGTGGTAAGCCAAAGAAACATGAAAGGCGTTTTCGGCTCATGTTGTCCTCGATAGTAGCTTTTCGTATTTCCTAGAGGTTCACTGCGAGACACTCACAGCTGAAGCGGCCAATCGGCGGCTTCATCTATTCATATCGTGTCCCTTAAAAACTCAGACTACGCGAAAAACTTTGCCGGCGAACAACCGGGTTTTCGAGTGAAAAACAACGGGCTAAAACGGCAGAGCACCGAGGCCGCATTTCAGCTGAGACCGAGTTCGGCAGTCAGGCGCGTCAGGAAAAACATTGCATGTGTACCTATGTGAACGTGTGTGGAAGAGGTAACTAGCCCAGAAATGCTCACCTCACAAAGCTTGCTGCTTCTGGTAGGGACGAAATTTTTCCTCCCAATCATGTGGAGCCATGCCTTCTGCCTCTTCAGATCGGCTTTCCGAAGCGGAATGGCGAACAAATTTTTTCCACTACCAGTACTCTGGCTGCACCCAAAAGCGGAACACCCCGTCATCTAACACAAACGCTTACTACTTTACTTGCCTCATTACGGTTCAGAAACACCAGAACGTCGAGCTAAAGTCGTCGCCGGGTATCACGAAACACGCGAGCGGACGGAGCAGCCGAGCAGCTTGGAAGCAAATGGCGGACGGAAGTGGCGAGAATTCCGGAAATCACGTGACATCGCTCTCCTCCAATAGAAACAGATGTCGGCGCGGCAAAGAATGACGGTACTTGTAAAACGCAGTGAAAAAACATCGAGGGACTTTAGTCGGCGCATGTTCGACGCTGCTCGGCGCAGATTATTTTTTTTTTTTCGTATGTGCTTTCTTTTTTTGTTGGAAGGAAGATGGGCGAGGATGTCTTAATAAGTAAGTTGGTGCAGCCTACCTTTATTTAATTTTGTCAACGCACAATTCAAATGTTTTTCTGCAAAGTAAAAAAAAAAAAGGTGCGGAATTTACGGGTGATTCTTTGCTGCTTCTTTGTGCATATGCGTCGCCAGCGATATGAGCTCATAGGGACCGCCAAATGGGGCCGCCGATGTCCGCGTCTATGCATCGCCCTCCCGTCGCGGCGAAACGCTTGGGACTTTTCGCTTTAGATTATTATGTTGACTCTATGATCTTGACAGAAAAGCTTCGTACCCTAACTATGGGTTTATGGACTGCACTTCGTGTCAGGTGAATAACTTTTTTGCGATTGACTAGGTCAAGAAATTATTCTGAAATGTTGTTATACAAAGACGGCTTTATGACTTTACAGCACTACTGATGTCACAATAAGACGCCGAATGCCTCCGACATGGCGCCAAGGCAGACGACAATGTTGGCTTTGATCTACAGTTTAGCTGGAAGTGACGTCAGCTGCAATAAATCTATACTTAGAAGCGCAAAAAGAAACAAACAATTGAACTGTAAGAAGTAGTAGTGCAAACTCGGAGCGCTACTGGCAACTAAATTTTATTTGGAAAACAAGAACCTTTTTGCACACCAGTGGCGTAGCCAGAGGACGGCGTGGGGGGGGGGGGGGGGGGGGGGGTGTTCAAGAATTGGAACATTCCCCAAATTTCATGTTGTCCTCTTTACCTCTTCTTTACCGTTTCGCAACTTATTACGGCGAGGGGCCGTGCCCACAACATACCAAAGCAAAACGAAGAAAACGACGCTGTCCGTGGACTGGGTGAAAAACACATCTCCGGCTTCGGCTTTTGGAACAGCTAGCTCTCTCCAAACTCGGCCATTTTAGTAACCGAAGCTTTTCTTCAGGCCCGCAGATGAGAAGGGCTCAGCTCCCGACGTCACAAATGCCGCGAAATCCTTACCTCGAAGGACACTGGCCTCGCTTCAAGAATTGCAGCCGGCTTAACTAAAGTTCCCCCACCCTTTGAGTGTCAAGGACTCGATGACAATTTCAGGGCAGCGCAAGAAAATCTCAAAATAGCAATACTTTGACTTTACGAACCCCACAATGAGGAGGAAACGGGACGACAAAATAGCAAACAGCTTAGCGGTTTTTTTTGTCCCGTTTTTTTTTTTACGTTTTACTTGCCTGTACTCGTTTAGCTTCAAACAAAAATGCAAAAAAAGAACACACACACAAAAAACATTCACATCTTTGAAAAAAAACAACAAGAAAGGAAAGAAACAAGAGAGAAAAGTGACAGCATATGCGCTGTTGAAGGAGCTTTGGAATGCTATTAATCACTTGGTTTCAAAGCGCACCCATACCCATTTTCACCTCAAGAAAAAAGCAAGCTTTGCGCATTGTTCATATGCGGCGCGAAGTAGTTCTTGCGAGATTTGGTTGTCGGAGGAAAAAGCGATGCTTTTGGCGTTTGGAACGTGTATGTGTTGATAAGATAACAAGTATCTAGTCTACGATTCACTTACATATATCTTAATTCTCTACATAAAGGGGGAAATCAGTAATACTGCGCGAAATGCCAGACTTTTTTTACTATGGTTCTTGAGGTGAAAATGGGTATAGTTGACTTGAAGCGAATTATGCGATGAATATCTGACGAACGTCGCCCTACGGCACGCTCGCTTTGCGCGCGACGTAGCAGCCACTGTGCTGATGCCACGCGCTGAGCAAAAGCCGCCGGGCGTCGATATTTTGCGGCGTATTCGTCCCATGGACTTCAGCCTTAAATCGCTGCAGTGGGTAATGTTTACGTGCTTGCGTTTAGCATGTGAGTCGTGGAACTTCCTTTACGTATATAAACTTTCAAAAAAGAGTTCAAGAGTCAAGCTGTCGCTTGATGCTTTTTCAAAGATGATTATTGACCTACAACTTCAAGCGTGCCATCAATATCTCCAACAGAGTTGGCACATTCACGTCAGGCAGCATCGTCCACCCTAGGCGAGAGTGATGTTGTGGCCAACGACGCCGGTCTTTGTGTCGCAAGCCTCGATTTCGAGCTAATATCCAGCCTGGGCGGAGCGTTCGTTTTGTTAAATGAACTTCCTGGGGAAGTACAAGTTTTGACACAGATGTGGAGGGACCCCACCACTTAAAGGGCCGCCCACACTAGCGAGAAAACGCGCGTCGCACGCCGATCGCGGGAAGGCGCGTCCCGCATCCTGAACACCACACTAGATAGAGTTCTGCCGCCGCGAATGTCACGTGACAGCACAGGAGGCCTCGCGCACTCTTGAAGCACTCGAGCGAACGCATGATTTCCCGCAAGATCTCGAGGATTCAACCGATTTTTCGGAACGCGTTTTCAACGCGATCGGCGCGCCGCGCGCGTTTTCTCGCTAGTGTGGGCGGCCCTTAACTCGTCTGGGCGGTACAGGCAACTTGCATTTGCCCAGAGGCCTTGTATCCTAATGTAACCCGCCTGCTGCAAATCGTGGCCACCATGTTCGTTAGCAGCGCTGAAGCGGAACGTTTGTTTTCGAGACTCCGGAGACTGGGACGTTGAAGCACCTTAGTGCTTAAACGTCCCAGGGGCGCTTGCTACTTCGTTCTAAGCTGAGACCAGACGCTCCACCTTTAACGCGAGCTCGCTGGCTTCGGCAGTGCTTTGGTTGCGCGTGCCTGCGCGATCACACTTGTTTTTGCAAGGGCAGAAAGCTCGCGCTAAAAGCAGAGCTTCTAGTCTGAGCTTAGTCGGGAGCGCAGTATAGGGGCTGCGCTTTTGAACATCCACCGGAATATGCAAATCAGCACCGAAAGGGTACTCTCGCTTCTTTCTATCGACCGACGGCGGCTTCCACTAAATGTTTAAACCCCAGAAAGTAATAGAAACTGGTATTTTTCTCTTTCGCTTTCTTGTAAAACGACAACGAAAAACGGAAATAACCTAAAACATGACTATACAACGATAATTTCTGAAAAATTTTTCGTCTTTAAGAACTTGGAAATAATTATCTTTTTTTATCTTTACATATTCCTTAATAATTAAGAAAATAAATTTTAATCTCTCAAAATGCGTCCTAGACAACTCGGAAAAGCACCTAAGCCGGATGGAATTCAAAATATCGTATTGAAATCTTGCTCCAACATTGTAGCATCACACTTATTACTAATATTTACTAGGTCGCTAGAGAGTGGACGTCTACCATGATGATTAGAAGTTTGGTAATGTGGTCCCCATACACAAGAACGGTAAAAAAAATAGTGTCGAAGACTATAGGCTGATTTCCCTAACGAGTGAATGTTGTAAGATAATGGAACATATAATCTATTCTAATCTTATTAGTCATTTAAATATCAACAATTTCTCTTCCTCGGCTCAACACGGTTTCCGCACAGGGTTATCATGTAACATACAGCTCCTAGAAGTTTATCATGACCTTGCTTGTGCATTTGATAGATGCTGCCAAACTGATTGCATTTTTCTAGATTTCAGGAAAGCTTTTGACGTGGTTAATCACTCGCTCTTGCTTCAAAAATTACATAGCCTAAACATCGATGTAAAAGTTTTGCAATGGATAGCAGATTATCTTAATGCTGGGAAACAGCGCGTCATCATGAATGGATTTCATTCATCATATGTAAATGTAATGTCGAGTTCACCACTAGGCTCTGTTTTAGGGCCCCCTCCTTTTTCTAATTTTAATTAATCATATCACGCACGGAATTTAATCGAATATAAGGTTGTATGCTGACGATTGCGTTTTATACAGAGAAGTGACAGATGACACCGACGTCCAGGCCCTAGAGGGTGATTTAAATAAGATCACAGAGTGGTGTGACAAGTGGAAAATGTTCCTTAATGTATCCAAATGCGTCCACGCTCGATTCACTAGAAAACGTAAAACTGTCTCTGCCGTTTTTAAACTAAACAATCTTTCTTTGCAGCTTAGCACTGAGGCAGTTTATCTCGGGGTACGCCTAACCGTTGATTAAAGATGGAATAATCATGTGAAGTTCTTATGTTCTAAGGCCAGCGGCATGCTCTATTTTTTGCGTCGCAATTTCAGAAAAGTGTCGGCTCATTTGAAAGAAACTCTCTTCTTATATTATGTCCTCCCAATCCTGGACTATGCTTGTATTCTTTGGGACCCACACACGCAAACATGTATAAATCATATTGAAAGAATTCAAAACCACGCCGCTAGATATGTGCTAAATAACTAAAATTTTTATGACGGTGTCTCTCAATTAAAGCTTCAACTCGGATGGAAACCTTTACAACTAAGACGAAAGTGCCTCCGTCTCAAGTTCATGTATAATCCTTATCACGGTAGCGTCGGTATAGATAAGTCGAGATACCTATTGGAACCTCATTACGTTTCCCTTAGAACTAGTAATCAAAAAAAAGACCCGAGAATTTCGCGCACGGACCGACGTTCTAAAATATTCTTTTTTTCCGCGGGCAGTTAATGACTGGAATGTGCTGCCCGACTCACCTGTAGAGCTTCCTACTGTACAATCATTTTTTGATGAAAATATATTATTGTAGTCGGTTCGATGTGTGACTTCTGCACGCTGTTAATCATCTTTTGTTTCATATTATTGCAGTATATATTGGCATGTTTCTCCTGTTTGACATGGTTATTTTGCTGTTATTCCTTTTCTTATATTGTTGCAGTATATATGTTTCTCCTGCTTGCCTTGATGTTGCTGTTCTGGTGTACGTTTGCTTTTGTAAATTTCTTTCGTCCCCCCCTAGTGTAATGCCCATCGGGCGATGTAGGTACCAAATAAATAAAAAAATAAATAAACCGGTCTGGTCTCTCTCGGTCGTAGTCGGTCGCAAGAGTGTGAACGGGCATTAAAGGTCCGTTCACGCTCTTGCAACCGAGTAAGACTGAAATAGACCAGACCGGTTTTTAAGCCTCATGCGACCTCTTAGGACCAGCCCCGCTGCAGCGCATCCGGTCTTAAGAGGTCGCAAGAGGCTTAAAAACCGCTCTGGTCTCTCTCAGTCGTATTCGGTTGCAAGAGTGCGAACGGCGCCTCTAAAGACCATCGCCGGCGCGAAAGGCGCCACCGCCACGCCCCCCCCCCCCTCCCCCCTCCACCCTCTGCTTTTCGCTTTGACGCTTTTTTTTCTGTATTGCATTTGTTTTGCGTATAAGTCTCTTAGCGCTCCACGCGGGTTAGCTGTCTCCCGCCCGCCCATTTTATTTCTGAGCAACTGGCTCGCTGACTGGCTCAATTTCGCTGACCGTAAACACTAAGAATATATGAATAGAAGAACCGGGTTCATTCCATTCCCCTTCCATTCCGGGCAAAAGGCGTATAATTCCCTGTCCCATTCCACTTCCCTCAACGTTGCCGCAATTCCATTCCCATTCCATTCCGGGGTCGCAAAAATTTGGAATGATTCCAGAATCGTTTCAGCTCCGGAGTGGCAAATCCGCAACACTGGTCGACTTTTCTTTGCGGGGGCTGTAAAAAAGGGTGGGTAAGGGGAAGAGAGAGGGGGCGCTTTTAGTTCCGCTTTTGTAGAGGAGGGAAGCTCCACGAAGTTTTTGCTTTTGTTATCTTAAAGACACCCCGAAGGTCGCATTCTTTTTTATTGTCTAAAACGATGCAAATGGTAGTCATAGACACGCAAAAAAAAAAACCGCATCGCGAAAAAAAAAATATCTTCGCTCGCGCGCGCGCCTTTTTATTTTTGGCGTTTATATTTCCCGCGCTCACCTCCTTGCTTCCTTTGATCGGTGACGTCAAAAATCAGGAAATTTAGAAGCTATGTAGGCGACATTTTTATAACATTTAATAACGCAATCGTAAAACATGTTTTTTAACGCAATGACGAACGCACTACGGCCTTTCTTTTTGAAATACCAAAAATCAGATTTCGGTGTGATGTCGCTTCCTGGATTTGTGTTCTCCCTCGGAAAACTTGACGGCGCTCGAGCAGAGGCTTATCGCCGAGTCGGGGAAGAAACCGGTTTTTCCCCGCGCCGGCTCCCTTATATCCCGCCTGCTGACCTTCTCCTCTCTTCGGGTCGCGGTAGCAACGGCGCTTTGCTTCACAGCGTGGTGCGGAGGTCCGAAAGAAAGTCGAGTCGCAGGAGACCGCAAAATTTGACTCACTGCACTGGCGCGGATCGCGCGGGAACTTCGAATTCGGCATTTGGAAATTGTTTTTTTAATTCACAAATGCTGAATTTCCAAGTTTCGAATTTTGAGGGTAATGTCCCTGCATCATTTTCAATGGTTTCGGATAATAAAATAAATTACGATTTTGATGTGTCAGTGCCCCTTTAAAGCGCGCGCAAACAATCTATATAAAAAAAGAGAGAACTGCCTTTGGTTTACCGTAATATCAGGACGTTCAATTTTGTTCAGCATCTCCCGTTTTGAGCTGTCTCTACCTATCGAGGAAGGCACTTACTAAAACTGTCTCATGCTAGAACGACAAAACCACACACGCATGCACATTTATATATTGAACATATGATAAATTCTTAAAACAGTCGGTAGTGTAGCGCGCGACCACACACGCTCGGAGTTGGTAATAACGTAATCTCGCAAAGGTACGCCGGCGGCACTACCGATTTTAGCCGTCCCAGTGTTACCTCATTTGGCCACGCTGACGCTCTCTGGATGGCGATTGCC
The DNA here is from genome assembly GCF_016920785.2 of Ixodes scapularis. Lineage (NCBI taxonomy): Eukaryota > Metazoa > Arthropoda > Arachnida > Ixodida > Ixodidae > Ixodes > Ixodes scapularis. The sequence continues at coordinate 606,840 of NW_024609920.1, forward strand.
CCGACTAAGTTGCTGCGCGTCGTGGCGTACTCCGAGTTTAGTTTCGCTTCGCGACTTGCGACCTTTTTTTTACCTTTTCGGCGAAGATCCAACGATCAAGCAAGGAGCAAGCTGACATACTTGCAGTCATTATGATCCCATTAAAAAAACCAGGAAGCAGACTCAAGATAAATAATCGTTCCTCTAGAGAGCTGTTTTGAGTGACTGAAGTGACGTGTGCTTATTTTACCTTGGTCCTCAGGAAACATACCTGCAATGGCTGTAACGTTTATCTTTGTGAATTTTTCTTATCATTCCTAAGAAGAAACTGCTTTCAGAAGATCTCACAACCTAATTAGACGTTTTACCCGTAATAGTCTTAAATCATATTAAACACTTTTCAGAATCGAAAAAAGAAAGATGCACGAAGATTATAAATAACCTTCTTTCGCAGTTCCACACGCAAGACTGTGAACACTGTAAGAACCCTAGAAACACAGTGGGCATGCATGCAAACAAATGTGGCCCATGAAGGAGAAAAATATTGAAGGTTAAAAAGCCTGGCAATTCGATCGAATAAATGGCCCGACCGTTACCACTTCATTAAAAGGGAAGAAAATGTTAAAAGCTTGCAATTACGAAGCCCGGTTCTTCGGCAGGAACTTCGGGGTTGCCTTGTAGCTGACTCTTCTTCGCCCACCTGACAGAAGCTGTTTATTAGGTGTAGGGTCTACACATCTTGAAAAGATAGCCTCTGGAAGGTACCATCTAGAAGGCTTGTGCGTAGCGTATGGCGCGTGTTTTCCTCGCTTTCTCTGGCGACGCACACGCGCCTGTCCGGCTGTGGAGCAGCACACGCTGGGCTGTTGCTTGGAACGCCTTCATGCATACCTCGGCGAATTCATTCATGAACTCGCTCATTCACCTTCATTCACATTCACGGCGTGAATCTGAATGGCCCTGAATGAATTCTTGAAATTGAAAAAAATCATGATGTCATGGTGAATGACTTTGTGAATTTGAAAAAAATCATGATGTGATGGTGAATGACTTTGTGAATTTGAAAAAAAATCATGATGTGATGGTGAATGACTTTGTGGATTTGAATGAATTCGTGATGTGATGGTGAGTGACTTCGTGAATTTAAATGAATTCGTGATGTGATGGTGAATGACTTCGTGAATTTGAATGAATTCGTGATGTGATGGCGAATGAAGTCGTGATGTGATGGTGAATGACTTTGTGAATTTGAATGAATTCCTGATGTGGTGTTGAATGAAGTCGTGATGTGATGGTGAATGACTTCGTGAATTTGAATGAACTCATGATGAGTTGTGATTGTGAATGGCTTCGTGAAGTGAAGAATTCATTGTGATGTGTATGACTCAATGAATTCGTGACGTGATGGTGAATGGCTGGTGAACACGATGAATCTGTGATGTGAGTGGCTCTTGAACTTGACAAGTTCGTGATGGGAAGTAATACCGTAAACTTAATTCTCGACGTGATAGTGAGTACGGTTATGAATTCAGAATAGGCGGAAAACATGTTACGCAGGCGCTTGCTTGCTTGCTGGTTGTTTTCATCCTTCACCGCAAACGACAGGGACCCATTTGACTTTAGCGGTTTGGGCATCAGCCTCGCTGCGTAGCCGTGCGCGCCTCAGCGCGGTGGCCTTTTGTCGAGCCAGGACCTGGTTTTAAGTGGCTGACACAAAATGGCGCCACAGTCCTATTCCACGAGAACTGCGAACTCGTGAAGGGCTACCAGCCGTGAAGTCAAATTTAGTCCGGATGAACCTGAAGGACTTCATGAGTCATGCGGAATTCATGATGTGATGGTGAATTCCGGTGAATTCGTGTTGACCGTGATGGTGAATAACTTCGTGAAGTGATGATGAACTCAGATGACTTCGTGAAGTGATGGTGAATTCGGACTAATTCATGATGTGATGGTAAATTCACGATGGTGAATTCTGATGAATTCAGGGTGATGGTGAATGACTTCGTGAATTGGTGATGTGATGGTGAATGATTCAGTGAACTTGGAGGCGGCGGTGATGTGATGGGGATGAATTCTTGGCGCGGTTGAACGACATGATGTGAAGGGGATGAATTCTCGGCGGAGTTTGAAAGCCGTGATGTGAAGGGGATGAAGTTTTGGCGCGGTTCAACGCCGCGATGTGAAGGGCTACGAATTTGGGAGGTCAGAGTACCTTGTGACATGAATGCGAATGAATTTGGAGACGTGATTTTGTTTGTGATGTGATGGTGAATGAAGGGGCTCTAAAATGCCGACCTATGCCTTCATGTGCGCTTTTCTTCGGGTGATGACATCGGACCATTTGGTTCCTGATGTTTTTGCAGGCACGCATCCCGGAGGGGGGGGGGGGGGGGGGGCAATGGCCCCTCCCTCCCCCCCCCCCCCGAAATCTTCATTTTTACAGGGACCTCCTCTCTTCCCTCCCCTGACCTAATTTTGGTGATCAGCTTGTTTTTAGTCCCCTCGTCGCCGTGTTGAAGACGATTATGGTGTCCGAGGAATGTTTTTTTTCGTGCAAGCTGCCTGTACTTTGACCGGTGTCGTACGCAGTTGCTCGTCGCCAGCTGATGCTCGTTTTTGTCGATTGAATATGCTCTTCACTTTTACATAGAACAGAAATAGACTCCACATGGATAACCTTTTCTCGTAGGTTAAGTAAATTTTTTTTAATTATTTCTTGACAAGACTGTTAGAACCCCATAGACACGGGTCGAAATAGAGCAAACATGTCGGGCAGCTACGCGATCATGCTAAAGGCGTAAACGGCAGTCCGTTCTGCAATCGGCGAAGTGGAGAAAGCGCTGACTCCGGTTTTCGGTAACTACTCCCAAACATTCACAAAACGTCGTTCGATCAAGATATGTTCGCAGAACCGGCTCCCTGCTCTGCGAAGTGCGCAGCAGTGCACTTCGCAGTGAGAGTTTTAAAGGAGCCCTGCAAGGACTTTTTTAGTGGTTTTTAATTTGCACCGAACCTTAGCGCACTGAACGTAGTAACTTAATGAAACTTTTCTTTTCTCGAATTTCGCTTTATTTCTTGAAAGTTATAGGCAAATTAAGATGACAAAAACAAGCAAAAAAAAAAACGACCTCCTTTATGACGTCTTTGGTTGCGTGAGTGGCCATGAACTAGCGGAGGGGTAGCGAGCTTAGCGAGTGCTCAAAGGCTTCCGCACTCTGTGTCGACGGCTCGAGAGGGCGCCACTGAAGCATGTTCTGGATAGGCTGTATGAAGCGGGAAGCCAGGGCGGCTCGCATTGCATTTGCTGCGGGATTAAACACTAATTCGGCATGACACTTTGTTGGCCTCGAACGACAGCAAACACGGGGCAAAGATCAGTTCAGAACGGGAGCCACTTCGCGCTGCCATACGTCCAAAGGGCCAAACCGCAAGCCAAGGCTGGTCGCCGAAGGCCTTCGGAACTCGGAACGCTCGGAACCGGTCGCATCTTTGACTGCAGCGCCGCCGCGCACATCCGGGACCTTTCTACGCTCGCCGTTCGTCGGTGCCTGATCCCACTACACCTTCCTATTATGCGCCGCTTTTCCACCGCTTGGTGGCGGATATGTCGACGGGTCATTTCTTATTTCCATACTTTATAAACTGCATTTGTATTTTTCCTTATCTAAAATACTGAACATGAACAGAAACTACTTTTATAAATATTCGAAACGGCTCTCGCCACTTATATTTTGTATTTTGACGAAAAAGTTTCTAACGGCTCCGTCCAGTAGAAAGGCCAGGACTTAAAACGTCACCATGTTGTCACATTTTGCGCGCTTTCGGCACCGCAGGTCACCCCGTAGGTGGAGGAGATTTCCGCGTCGTCCTGTTAAAATATGACGCACTGATATTTAGTTACTTTCACCGCGCCTGCTGGCTTACCCCAACCCCAAACGACGTGGAAACCGCAAAAAAGGGAGACGCGTAAATATGATTGCAGGGCCCGCTTAAAAAACTGATCTCACTCGTCATCGCATAAAATCTAAAGACACCGCCGTTCTCCAAGATTCAAAAATCACTCTGTCCCAGCGGCGTAGACTTTAAATTTTTCCGGGGGGGGGGGGCAGGCTGAAAAGTTCTCCCGGAAGGGGGGGGGGGGGGGGGGGGGAAGGGGAGGGGATGCTTTTCCGCGCAATTGTTTTTAAACCGGCAACTATCAGTAAATTATTTTTAGGGGTACAATTTAGAGCGTATGTATATCGCCATATGTCCGTCACTGTGTGCGTTTTTTGTTTACATGCCACTACTAGAAGCTCGTTATCTGGCACGTAAACAGCGTCTCGGTAAGGATCATAACCCGGGGGAAAAAGGGGGGGTTGTGCCCCCCCTCCCCCAGGATGTCAACAGGAAAGGGGGGGGGCACGAGCCCCGATGTAGTCTACGCTTATGCTCTCTCCCCTCTTCGTTCACAATGTTAATACAGTTGCACTTGTCAATCTTATCTCACTCCCCATACACAATAGTGAACAAAAAGATATGATATTTTGTTTCTTTTACAGAAATATTGCTCGACGTCTAATGAATAGCCAATTATATTTTGTTTTGATATGGTACACCATAATGCAGCCTTTTTAGCCACCAGGGGTCGGGTTTAAACCTCTGGTGGCTAAAAAGGATAAAAAGGGATACCTCGTACTGAGTTGCGGTGAGCGGACGTGTTTCCTGGTTCTCCTCGAGCATCCGAAGCTAAGTGCCAGTTTTTCTTCTTTTCTCTCTCTTTTTTTGAGAGTTGATTGGAAGTGACTATGCGGTAGCAGTATTAGGTTTGAACAGCAGCAGTTAACGTTAGTTTCGCAAAGTAGGCTCTGTTTGAATTTTTGGCGGGAAGGGACGGTTTGTTCCCGGTCTAGACATGGGTCTAGATTTGGGTCGGCATGACAAGGGTGGGGACGAGTTGGTGCAGTGCGAGGGGTGTGGGAGGTGGTGTTACCTGGAGGAGACGGGTTTCGGGAGCCTGGACGTGGCGGCGGAGGTGAGTTTCGAGTGTCGGCTTTGTGTGAAGCTTCAGCAGGTAACTGGGGAATGGGAGGGTAGAGTTCGGGAGATTGATTTCCAGCTTAAGGCAGAAGGAGAGAAGCGGGTGGGTCTCGAGGCCCAGGTAGAGGAGCTGACTAGACAGCTTAATCATGAGAGGGAGCAGCGGGTCGGCCTCGAGAAGCAGGCGGAAGAGCTGGGGGAAGTATGGAAGGCGGGTTTAGAGGAGCGTAAGAGGGAGTGTGACAGTAGGGTAGAGCGCCAGGAAGGGGTAATTCGAGCGAGTGAGAGTAGCGAGGAAAGAAAGGAGGTAGTGTCAGTTCTAGCGGGACGAACCACCAGTCTGCAGGCTGGGGTCCCTGGTGGTCGGGAGTCCGGCCTGTTGGCAGGCGGGCTCGACGACGCTGGAGAGCTGATTGAACCTCAGCTCAATGGCGCCTTCGAGCAGCAGGCGTCGGGCAGTCAGGTGACAGGAGATAAGTCGCAGGACAAAGGCGCGCAGGCACCAGGGGGATCTAGGGTACTGGTAGTGGGGAGCTGTAACGTAGCACGGGTTAGGAGGGGTGTACAAAACAGGGTGAAGGGAGACCAGAGGGTAACTGTAGAGGTCCAGCCAGGGAAGTGTATGGTGGATGCTATGACCGCAGCACGTGAGGGGGGTGTGGCATAACCGGGAGGGAAGGAACCTAGTAATAGTTCATGCGGGGCTTAATGATGTGCTGAAGGGTAGGAGCCAGAACCTCGGAAAGCAGCTAAACGTGGGAATACGTAAGCTGAGGGACGTGTCTGAGAATGTGCATGTGGTTGTGTGCACCATTCCAGAAGTTCGGGGGCAGTCCGGGTTAACGGAGAGGAGGGTTGTCGAAGCCAACGGAGTAATTAAGGGTATGAGTCGACAGCTTCGGTACGACATAATGGGAGTAAACAGAGAGGTGTACGAGGCTGGCTCCCGCCCTTTTGCAGATGGCATTCACTACAGTGAGGCCACGGGTTACAGGGTGGGGGATAGGATGGGCCGCACGGTGACTGCTTTTTTGGGGGGACCGAGGGCCCTGGGGGCACTGAAGTAATTGAAAACCCAACGAAGTCAGGAGAGGCACCCAGGGTTAAAAAGAGGAGAAAACGTAAGAACAGGTATAAAAAAACAGCACAATCAGACATTGGATATATTAACATGTAGGGTGGTAGAAATAGGTTAAAATGGGAAGAGGTAGAGGAGCAACTAAGAAAGGAGGATTTAATGGTGTATGGGTTTGTGGAAACACATCTCAGAGACATGGAGCAGCCACCTTGCAACCCTGACTATGTGTGGGAGGAATGCAACAGAATGGAGGGAACGAGGAAGGGAGGTGGAATTGGAGCATTTATTAAGAAGAATATGAACTTTCAAAGGATCAGAAAAGAGTGCGCCGAACATTTGTGGCTGAAAGGAAAAGTCGCTGGGGAATCAACAGTCCTTGAAGTGGTTTACTTATGGACAGGGACAGGTGCTAAAGAGGAAAACAGAAAAATGATTGATTGCATATCAAGAGACATTAGTGAACTAGGGGAAGGCTCCGAAATAATTATTATGGGAGACATGAATGCCCATATTGAGGGTCTGGATGGGTATACGGACTCAACTGGAAGCATATTACTAGAACTGGTGGAAAAACATGACTTAGTTTTATGTAATACCAGTCAGAAGTGTGACGGGCACATAACTTGGGAAACTGGCAATCTGCATTCAACTATAGATTACGTACTCATGTCACACAAAATATATGGTAAGTTACAAGTAATGAAAATAGATGAAGAAGGTTCCAAAAGTCTTGGTAGTGATCACAAACGTATTAAGCTGAATTTCGCCAGAGAAGTAAATGCTGAATCTAGACAACATAATTCAAAGCAAACTTTCTGCAGCGACAAAGAGTTGGAAATAGTTGTTGAAAGAATAGAGGCAGCAGTTTCAGGGCAACGGCATACAGATTGGACCTATGAGAGCCTAACTAGGCTTTTTGCTCTAGAACTAGACAAAGTGAAGAGTAAACGAAAGGGGAAGCAAGGACATAGACCGAAAAGCTGGTGGGACAAAGAAGTGAAGCAAGCGATACAAAAACGTCAGGAAGCCTCTAGAGAACACAGGTATTCCAAGCGTAGTGGGGAGTCCGAAACTGAAGTAAAAAGAAAATGGGACAATTTTATAACATGTCGCCGAAAGGCATCCAGTTTGATCAATGCGAAAATTCAGAGAAAGGATGAGGAATGGATGAGTAATGTAAGTAAGAAAGATAGAAACGCTGCCAAGAAGTTTTGGGAGCACTTGAAGTCACTCGGTGAAACAACTCAAGCTAGACAGAGGTTCATACTCTCGCATCAGGTAGATCAATTAGAGGGAGATGATGCGATACAATATATAGGAGCAGTGATGGAGGAGAAATTTCGGGAACGGTTACATGTGGAAGATAGGAGAACCGAAGGAAGTAGCAGTCCAGTTTGTGACATCGCGGATTTTGGACAAAGAGAATGGGAAAAGGCGGAACGAAGAGTCCCTAGTGGCACGTCGACAGGCACAGATGGTATCCCTATCAAGCTGGTGAAGAATTTGGGTCCTAAATCTAAGGCAAAACTAAGGGAGGTAGTGAGTACCATGATAACAAAAGGAAATATTCCAGATGAATGGAGGCTTAGTAGGATGAGTATGATATATAAGGGAAAGGGAGATAAGTCTGATATTAGGAATTATCGTCCTATAACCGTGACACCGGTTATTTACAGGTTGGTAATGCAGATTATAAAGAACAGACTGGAGGAATGGGTAGATTGCGAGAGCATACTGGGCGAATTACAGAACGGGTTTCGAAAACAAAGAAGGTTGGAGGACAATTTATTTTCTCTAACACAGTGTATAGAAATAGCGCAAAAAGAAAACAGACAGCTCTGGCTGGCATTTCTGGATATCAAGGGTGCCTATGACAATGTGATTGAACCAATGGAACCTGTGGGACATACAGGAGAGCTTAAACCTAGGTTAAGGACTAACAGCTCTATTAAGGAACATTTACAAAGATAATAAGGTGATTATAACATGGGAAGGAAAGGCGACGGGGGAAATAGAGGTAAGACGAGGCCTTAGGCAGGGGTGCCCATTATCGCCTTTGCTGTTTATGTTGTATCCGAGAGGATTGGAGGATAGACTAGAGAAGAGTGGGCTTGGATTCGACCTTTCGTACAGTAAACTAGGCCAAAAAATTCAGCAATCTTTACCGGGATTGATGTATGCGGATGATATTGTACTAATGGCTAACAACAGGACAGAGTTGCAGGAATTAATGAGCATCTGTGGTAAGGAAGAAGAGGAATTAGGTTTAGAATTCAGTAGTGAAAAATCAGCAGTCATGATTTTTAACTGTGATGAAGTTTAGAGGCTGAAAATACAGAATATTACAGTTAAGAGAGCTAGTAAATACAAGTATCTAGGAGTATGGACATGTGATGGTGCAGAATATCTCAGTGAGCATGAAAAGTATATAATAGGTAAGGGCAACAGAAATGTCGCTGTAATGAAAAATAGAGCACTTTGGAATTACAACAGGTATGAGGTGGTGAGAGTGATTTGAAAAGGGGTCATGGTGCCTGGCTTGATTTTTGGAAACGCAGTGCTATGCATGAAATCCGAAGTGGATGCAAGACTAGAAATAAAACAGCGCGGAGTAGGTAGGCTGGCTTTGGGGGCACATTACAAAACGCGAAACCAGGGAGTACAAGGAGACATGGACGGGCGTCTTTTGAGAACAGGGAAGTGGTGAGCAAGATAGAATTTGAGGATCGGTCGAGGCAAATGGATAGGGAGCAATGGGCACGAAAGGTTTTCGGCTATTTATGCGTGAGGAGTATAGACACAAGGTGGAGACAGCGCACTAGGAAATTAAGAGGAAAGTTTTTAGGCTATAGTGGAGATACGGAAGAGCAGGTCTCAGTTAAGAAGAAAGTTAAGGCCACAGAAAGAGATCGGTGGCTAGACGGAATGCAGACAAAGACGGCTCTGGAAAGCTATAGATTAAACAAAACAGTTATTGCCAAAGAAAGCAGTTATGACAACTCTTCGGGAAGCTCGTTGTTTGAGGCGAGGACGGGTGTTCTGCGAACCAGAACATACAGAGCGAGGTACCAGGAAATGGATACAGTGTGCACTTCTTGTGGAGAGGAGGACGAGACGGCTGAGCACTTGATAATCTACTGTAAAGGGCTTCACCCTATGCCTACCGAAGACAACATGGATTTAATAAAGTCAGTGGGGTTTAGAGAGAGCGAAGGGAGAGTGGATTTCAAGACTGTAGAGATTACCAAGCAAAGATTAAGTGAATGGTGGCAGAAAGCGAGAGAAAACTAGGTATTTTCTTATTAACTGATGGCAAGGGGTTTCATAGCCCCACTTTCTTTGAGGTGCGGAGTGAATATATATTTCACATATAAATATTCTAAGCTTAAATGGTGAAACAAAATGGCTAGGTGGCATAAGCCACCGCCCGATCCAAAGGGCTCAGCCGGATTCGTCCATCTATCCATCCGTTGTAAAAGGTTTTAAGGAACCCAGTTTTAAGAGGTCGCAAGAGTGTGAACGGGCCTTTAGAGAACCATGCAGTGAACGGAAAACTTAACAGTTCATGCGTTCTTGGCATTTCATCAGGTTCTCGGCAGGCCTCTTCACGATGTATATTATGTGCATTACTTTGGTATTTGTTGATTTTTCTGGAAACAGGTGCCAGCAGGTAGGGCATAGACAATGGTAATTATATTCGTGCATCTGTACAACTTTTTTGTGTTATTTTATTTTAAAGCTTGCTATTTAGTTTTGAAAGAACTTCGTGGTTCCCATGGCGAAGTTGCAAACATGATATTGGTGCGCTCAAAACCAGTCCAAGGTCAGAACTAACGCCAAGGCATCTAAAAAAAATAATGTGACCAGAAACAATGTCATTTATTATGTTGTCAAGCTAGGCCTCGCAAATGTTAGCCAAATCGGGTCCACTAATGCCCACCCATGTGAGAGGGTGTCTTTAGTGCCCATGCTTGTTGTTTAATTAGACCTTGAACATGATTCCTTAATACGTAGGACTTGCATTACGAATGAGTTTTCTAGTTAACGGTGGTGTTCCTGTTAACAAACCATTGTATTAGGTAGGTAGAAAATAAGAGTGAAGTGAACTTTGGTCTTTAATGGCAAGTAGGTTCATATGGAATCATTTTTGCTTCAGTGGAGGCTCAAGTATGCACGACACTGAAGGGACTTTCCTTTCAGTCGACGCAGACAAGGGTACCACAAGAGCCAGCGAGGGAAAGAGAACGGGACCTCTTGGTGTCAGCGTCTTGCCGCCTGCGTGGCTGTGCCCCGAACCGTGCAGTTTTTGCCGAGGTAAACAATTCGGCCTTTTGAAAGTTTTGCGGATAAAAAAAAAACATGACTCACTTGCATGCCTTGCTGTAAAAAATCCAATGCAGCACTGAAATTTGTGAGTTGCAGATAATGTCACAGGTAGGATAGATAATCTCTACATTCTTAGAGTTCTGTGAACAAAGGGGCTGCCCAAAGATTACACAGCAGGATGGTGCCCCGCTACAGAGCACCAGAATATGTCGTACCATAGCCTCCTTTATACTGACGAAACCTGGCAGATTGCCACGAGGAGTGGTCGCCGAAATGGAAAAGGTGGAGTGGCATACAACGGAGAAGAGTCTCACTGCAGCGCACGCGAAACACAAAAAAAAGTATGTTTTGGGTCCTCGCCACTGCAAAAGCTGTGTGCTGACCTCCAGGTTCCCCGAGGAATGGCTCTTTAATGCTCTGTGCTACCAAATCCTCATGCTCTAAATCTGTGACCAGGCACTCTATGACTCCGTCGTCGAACTGGCAGGCTTTGTGAGTATAGAGGTGCTATGGTCATACTCTAATCCACTTTACTCCTTTTTTTTTCAGTGGGAGAGCATCGTTTTGTTTGCATTCTTAAAAAAGAGGGTTAGACTGTTATGATTAAATTGGTGGGGACAACCACTAACAAGCTCCGTTTGCTGTCGTCAGGGCCTCCGCTATTCTTATCAATGCCAATCTTCGCAAAAGAAAACAAGATGGGGGAAGGGACAAGAGCAGAGGAAAGCCGTGCCGTTTGCGTGGTAGATGTAACTACTCATGCTGAAGATAAATCACATGTAACTATGGTTGTTTAAGATAAATGTGTTTGAAAGGGCGTCTTCGCTATGCCAATCTGTAAACATATTTTTTTAAAGCTGGAGACCAAGTGAGATAAGTATCATCTGCTGTCTTCTCAACTGGTTATTTCAATATTTTATTAGGAGTACTTGGCCATGACTTCAAAAACAAACCAAAGACCAGATTCGGGCTCATGTTGGAAGGCGGGTCTTTCCTGCCAAACTTCAGAAACATTAATCTAAGCAAAGATGATAAACAAATTACTATTAGTTTTAGTGTCCCGCCATTTCTGCATACAAAAGACGCCTATAAATGTACAGCACACGAAAAGTTATAAGAGACTTTGTAGTGCAGAGATCCATTATGTACTCTTTTTTTTATTGTTGATGAGTGATGATGGAAATCGTAATAATTACTACCTTGTAGTAGGCCTTGTACATGAAGCATTCCCTCACATGCATACAGATGTTAAAGCAAGCTTTAAGCCCTCTCTAAATTCCATCGTGGCTTGCTTTCGTTACAACTCAAAAGGGAGCACAATAAGACGGGGACGAGAAAGGAAGAAACAAGCACTCACTACCAACTAGTTTATTCAGAAAAAAAGTCTTCCCTTCCTTTCGTCCCTGCCTTAATGTACTCTTTTCTTTCATTGCAGCCACGAAGCACCTTGCCCAGCAAAGAATTTTATAATGCTTTCTTTGACTGTACTAGACACTCTCAGTAGATAAGCCCCAGTCTTGCCTAGCAACTAGGTTATGCAGGGTGCTGCAGAACAGGTTCAGCTAGACTTGGTATCCTCCCCTCTTTCCTCAGTAGGGACCGTGCCCCTTGTGCTTCAACTGCTCTCAGTGCACTTACTGATTTATTATTTATGTTCCCTTTGAGCCTTAAATTGATATTATTTTAAAGGAAAAAGCAGACAATAGCAGCAGCAGCCTCCCCCGCCCCTCCACTCTCTATTTCTCTCCATGGGAATATTTTAGGTTCCTCCTGATGGCTAAAATAGTTTTGAATGCAATAGTCTGCATTTTTATGGTGTCCATCTGTAACCTGATACATCATCAGGGTGTCTACCAACCTGAAATTCTCAGGGAAATCGTCAAAAAGTTGGCTTCATCAGGGAAAATGACCACTGAGAGTGGAACGGCGATACGAAACAAAGCTTGATGGTTGCACATTGGCACAACTATGCTGAATAATGTTTCTGAATTATGATCCTTTGACCCAGAAGTGGTCAGGAAGTTTTTATCAAAATAGCCAAGGGAAATTCTAGAAAAGTCGAGAAATTTGAAATCAGTAATTTGGTAGACACCCTGATGCACTAGTTCCACTGTACGAAATGCTTCACAATCAAGTGAAAATTGGGGAAAGCGAAATATAGAAAGGCAGCAATGGGCGTCTGCCTCACTTGCCTTCACTCTGTTGCATGGACTTTCCATCTATGACACTGCGGGCACTTAACATGTCCTCGACAATTTTACTTTGCTCACCTACAACTTCGTCTGACTTCCAGAACTTATTTCTTATCATTGGCTTCTTTTTTCCCAGGACCCACCCAGTAAAGACTTTCGGGAACCCGGCGTTACTTTTCACTGGAAAGCACCCATGGACATCTGGCAGCATGTGCGTTGTCTGCGAGGACCTATCAATCGACATCCTGGACTTTTCAGCAGGAATCTCTCGGGTATTAGCCATGTACTGAGCATAGAAAGGTCAGTATGTGGGGGGAATCGACGAAGCACACTTTTTGTGCTTGAGCACTCTCATCGGTAGAAAAATACAAAGATTTCGCTAAGAGCTGTGAAAGTTGTGACAGCACTTGGAGCACATTCCTAGAACAGGGAAAAAGAATTACCAATATTGGTTACTCTTTTAATGTTTTCCCTATGTATTTGGTGAATATTCCAGCTATAATACAAAGGTTTGTGTGTTCCAATGTGTATCTAAACTTCTGTTAGATTTTTTTTCTTGTGCATCTGTTGATATGAGGATTCAAACCATAGAAGAAGAAACTGCAAAAATAAAAACAAAGCTTTGAAAAAACAGCAAGTAGGCAAACAAAGCTTTTAGGAAACTTCTAATTTTTTTTTAAATTCTAATTTAATCCTCAGCATCAAGCAGGCAAAGCAAGCCTTCACAAAACTTGTCATTGTAATTTATTTTCGTTCTTGTCTAATAGTTATACCAGTTTTGTGTATTAGTATTATTTCTTATGATGTTATTTGTTTAGTGTTTGTGATAAAACCCCTGTAATAAGCCGAAGCAGGCTTTTGAACCAATGTGTATCACATTAATTTCTAATAAAGTAATTGTTTTAAATACTTGTGGCTTGGTTTGCAGTGCCTGCATGGTAGGACTCATGAAGTTGCATTTCCACAAATGGCAGTGATATGAGCTGAGAGAAAACAGCTATCTTTATTGTTAAATTTGAAGATTCCTGCAATTTATTGCCACCCACCTGCCCACTCAAAGCAGGCATAAAGCAACAGAACATGCTCTTTTCACACCAGCTCTTGCCAATAGTATAGACATGTGACAAAAAAGATATACAACCTATTGTAAATGATAAGTATAACCAAACTAATAGAAAGTTAAGCTGCCGATTAAAAAAAAACTTTTACTTTTTTTTGTTGTGTGCAAATTCCAATGTAACAAAACAATGCTGTCCTGAAAGCTTCTGTTGTGTTTCATGATAAATATTAGAGCAGCATTCAGTTCAGCATCGTTAAGACCGTCATCATTCATTTTTTCATGTTTCATTACAGGAAATTGTAATATATCAGTTCTGCATTTCGACGTTTACACTTGCAGACAATTGATGTTACCGCTTCCTTTAGGTTGAATCAAAGTTTCCATTTCAACTTTTATACTTTCCCACAGTTGATGTCACTACCCTTGTTTTAGAGTAATTCAAGTTGAACCTCGCAGGCGGCAAGAAGTCTCCTAGCGATCACAATGCCTCCCTTTGTTCGACAAACTGATACTTGACTAGGGCTGCTATACTCCAGACAAAGTGAGAGTCAGCACTGACTACCTTTCGGAGAGTCGCTCATACACTCCCATGACTCTTTTGCGATAGGAGTCGGGGGACTCTTCATAAAAGGAGGGTCCTCACAACTCTTGTTACAGAGTCACGGGGATTACCAGGAAGGAGTCGTGTGACTCTTTTTCTCCGTTGGATAAGAGTCGTTAAAGAGTCGCAGTTGACTACGTCACCTGGAGTCGCCCATACACTACCGTGACTCTAGTGTGATAAGAGTCGCAGGACTCTTCTTTAAACAAGAGTCAAGTGACTCTACAAACTGGAGTCGTGGAGGAGTCAAATCTGTAGCGCGCAAAGGAGTCGTGGCGACTCTCTTTAAAAAAAGAGTCGAGCGACTCTACAGACTGGAGTCGATTCTGCGGCGTGCCAATACCCCCCAAAGAGAGTCATAGCGACTCTTTTTTTTTTAAGAGTGCAGCAGCTCGGCATCGCGACCACAGTGATCGCGACTTCGCGCCGAGGAAGCGCGCCACAAAAGCGCGCCAAGTGAGGCAGTAAAATCACTGTCGATCGGAATGTCTTAAACCATTCAAAGGGTGCGTAACTAAACAAGTTTTAGAAGTCCAGAGTGCAGTCATTTTTTTATTTTAGTAAAGTACTAAATATCATTTAACACTTTATAGTTGCTCTGTTGAACTCGGAATTTTCCTTGGCGACGACACTCCGCCCGAGCACCCCTAGGCCAGCCTTGAGCCAGAGCGGAGCGTCGTCTGCTGCAATGTTTTCTAAGCCAGAAATGGCGGCGCGTCGGCTGTGGCCAGTCGGAACGCGCGCGGCACGATCAGTCCATGGCGGTACTTGTAGAATCCATTATATCCAGTGCTTTAGTTTGGCTGGCGCTCCCATGTCCCGCAAAAGTTTTCGGCCGAGTGTGCGTATTATCTATGAGATAAGTTTGTTTATAAGATACGATATTGCCGAAAGCTTTTCAAGCCAAGGAAGTAAGAATGATGCGCCACATAAACAGGAAATATACGAAAATGCCAGTGTTCCAAGTCTAAATGGCGCCAGTCACAAGTGTGCAACCCAGCCTTGACTCGAAGAGTTCGTTGTGCAAAAATTAGCGAACGGCCCTGACGCTCTTCTTCCCCAGGATCGTATCCCGCATGTCGACACAAACCTACCTCAACAGCTACCGCCATCTATAGGCGACGGCGGCAAGCACACAACCAGTATGGTATCCGCCGTCGCTCGTAGATGGCGCCAACCTTTCCAGTTATAATAGAAGAATGGATAGTTGGGCGCGTTGGTGGGAATTCATTGTAGGAAACAGCGCGAAAAACAGATGTCGACGAAGAAGAAGCACACAGTGTATCGAGTACAGCTCCGCTGGTCTTCCTTCTTCACGAGAGTGGAAAGGCTGAAGGTTTTTTTTAGCCATGCTCGAATTATTGACGAACATGAATGCGCGGATTGGGTGTCGGACGAGGTTCCAAATTTTGCGGTTCGGATGCGGGTACAATGTATGCTGATGCGGATCGGACGTGGATGCAATAATGTAAGAACATTGCGAATGCGGTTGGGGTGCGGATAAAAGAGTTCGTGAATGTGGATCGGATGCGGGTGATCAAACAAACTGTTATCCGGGCTTGGCTCTACCCTTTTAGAAGCTTGGCACTTGAAACAACATTTCCTCCTCACGTGTTCAAAGGAATACATGAAATGAATGTGAAGCAATAAAATAAAGTATATAGAGATCTGTTTTTATCCACAGCGTGCTGAGCTTGTACGATATTTGAAAACTCATAATTTTTCATAGTTTATTTCTCAATATATAAATTATACTTTGTTTGCAAGACAATGTCACGGGCTGTATGTGGCATCGATTTGGATCTGTCGTACTCTAAAATATCTACTTAGAAAAAAAATAAAGATTGGGGCTGTAATGGCATGTTTGGGAATGTTCACAAACTTTTTGCCTGTAAATACTAAACATTCTTTTATATTTTGTATGGCTATATTATACATAGATTGCTCTAAGAAGTATCGACGATCTGTCGCTAAAAGTTCCGAGGTCGATCGGGAATTAAACATAAGAGTCGACAAACCTCCGTCTTTCTTTCCTTTAGAATTTACTTGCCTCGCGGTCTTTCGTATGGGTTCAATGTTTACGAATAAACCCGAAAAAATAAAAAATAAACTTTCCTGTACATTTTCCGTCGATTCGTATTCATCAGAAAGCTCAAAATTGCGACGTCTCAATAACAAAAAAAAAGAAAAAAAGGCGATGTTTTACAAATAAACTTTATATGATCACTGGCCCTGAGGAGATATCATATAAGCTTCCTCTGAAATATGTAAAGCTAGTCAAAAAACGGGTTTGTTCTCTAAGGTACCATGTCCCATTGTCCTATAGAAAAATTGGTGATGGTTCCCAGACTTAATTTTGTTTTTTTTAATTTTTTTCAATTATAAGAACGCATTTAAATATACTCCGAATTTTAAAAAAAATGGGAATCTGATAAAAATAAACTCTGATAAACCCAGGGGCTCGTGCCCCCCCCCCCCCCCTAATGACATCCGGGAAGGGGGGGGCAGAGGCTCCACCCCCCAGGCCATGATCCTTACCGAAACGCTATTTACGTGCCATGTAACGAGCTTCTAGTAGTCGCATGTAAACAAATTAACGCACACATCGCCGAACATATGGCGATATACACACGCTGGAAAATGTACCCCCTAAAATAAACTACTGATAATTTCCGGTGTGAAAACAAATTGCGCAAAAAAGCACCCCCCCCCCCCGGAGAACTTTTCAGCCTGCCCCCCCCCCCCCCCCTGGGAAAATGGAAAGTGTACGCCGCTGGGAGAGAGTAATTATTGAATCTTGAAGCCCCGCGTTGTCCTTATATTCGATGCGGTGACGAGTGAGATCAGTTTTTAAAGGGGTCCTGCAATCATATTTAAGCGTCTACCTTTTTTTCGGTTTCCACGTCTCTTGGTGTTCGGGCAAGCCAGCGGGCACGGAGACAGTAATTAAATATCAGTGCGTCATATTTTAACGGAACGAGGCTAAAACCGCCTCCACCTACGGGGGCGACACGCGGTGCCGAAAGAGCGCAATGTGTGACGACATCGTGACGTTTTAAGTCCTGGCCTCTCTAGTAGTCGTAGCCGCTAAAAGCTTTTTAGTCAAAATACAAAATATAAGCGACGAGAGCCGTTTCAATTATTTATAAAAGTAGTTTTTGTTCAGTATTTATATAAGAAAAAAAACAAATGCAGTTTATAAGGTACGGAAACACGAAATTACCCGTCGACATACCACCACGAAGCGGTGGAAAAGGCGGCGCATACTAGAAACGTGTAGTGGGATCAGGCACCAACAAACGGCGAGCGTAGAAAGGTCCCGGATGTACGCGCCGGCGCTACAGTCGAGGATCCGACGGGTTCCGAGCGTTCCGAAGGCCTTCGGCGAGCAGCTTTGGCTTGCGGTTTGGCCCTTTGGAGGTATGGCAGCGCGAAGTGTCTCCCGTTCTGAACTGATCTTTACTTTCTTGTTTGCTGCCGTTTGTGGCCAACGAAGTGTCATGCCGAATTAGTGTTTAATCGCGCAGCAAATGCATTGCGAGTCGCCCTGGTTCCCGCTTCATACAGCCTATCCAGAACATGCTTTAGTGGCGCCCTCTCGAGCCGTAGACACGGAGTGCGGCATCCTTTGAGCGCTCGCTGAGCTCACTTCCCCTCCTCTAGTTCCCGGCCACTCACGCAACCAAGGACGTCATGAAGGAGGTTATTTTTTTGCTTGTTTTTGTAATTTTAATTTGCCTATAACTAGGGTTCCGCGTTTTCGGTTTCTATTTTTTTTCAAAATTCGGCGTACTTTTTTCGGTGTTTATTTTAAAATTCAATTTTCGGCTTTTTTCGGCTTATATTTATGCCCACAAAATTTTATCGGCGTTTTCCAGTGTATATACAATAAACACCAACGGTCACCGGATCAGATGATTCTTCTAGCTCTGATATGTTTGATCATTCAAAGAATAAAGGCACAGATACATTGAAAAAGAAATGGACACTTTATTTGGCAAATGTGTGCAAGTGTAGAAGAAACAAGAAGAAAACAGAAGTACAGACAAGTCAGATATAAAGCCTATTTCCCCAAAAAAATGGAACTTTACCGTCTGTACGTCAGGATTACGTGATCTTATTTTAGTACACACGCATGTACATTCCCAAGTTCTCCTCGTTGATCCGCACTCCTTCCTCCCTGTTAATATAACCCTGAGCTTCGAGAATGCCCTCACAACGCTAACACTGTACACTGGCAGGCTGAGGATATGAAGAGCTGCCTGAGCCAAAATTGGCCCATCAACCAATTGTGACCACCAAAAGATACACGGTGCGACGTATTGAAGCACAACATAACATGCAGAGCTTGAATCAAGTCAGTCTTCTTTACAACGAGTTAAAAAACACGCTTGTATATGGGGAGTCAGGGGGCATTTCAGACTTCACGTTCGGATCGATGATGTGGCACATTCAAACCAAAACATGTATTCCATAAATTCGGGCACATTTCGATAGACACTGTCGTTCCATTTTTTCGCCACAGCTCAGCGGTACGACTACAAGGTCAAAGTGAGATTTTCCGGTTAAAACGTAATTTTAGAAAATGAATGCGACGTATTTTTATCGGTTTCAATCGAAAATGTTGAGCCTAAAAACTGACCTTTTTCGGTTAAAACCGAATTTCCGAAAATGGATTCGGCGTACTTTTATCTGTTTTTATTGGTTGAAACCGAAAACGCCGAACCCTAACTATAACCTCTAAAATAAAGCGAAATTCGAGAAAAGAAAAGTTTCATTAAGTTAGTACGTTCAGTACGCTAAGGTTCGGTGCAAATTAAAAACCACTAAAAAAGTCCTTGCAGGGCTCCTTTAACACTCTCACTGCGAAGTGCACTGCTGAGCACTCCGCAGAGCAGGGAGCCTGCTCTGCGAATACATCTTGATCGAACGACGTTTTGTGGATGTTTGGGTGTAGTTACCGAAAACCGGACTGAGCGCTTTCTCCGCTTCGCCGATTGCAGAACGGACTGCCGTTTGCGCCTTTAGCGTGATCGCGTAGCTGCCCGCGCGACATGTTTGCTCTATTTCGACCCGTGTCTATGCAGTTCTAACAGTCTACTCAAGAAATAATTTAAAACAATGTACTTACTCTACGAAGAAAGGTTATCCATGTGGCGTCTATTTCTGTTCTATGTAAAAGTGAAGAGTATATTCAATCGACAAGAACGAACATCAGCTGGCGACGAGCAACTACTTATGACACCGGCCAACTTTACAGCCAGCTTGCACGAAAAAAACATTCCTCGGACACCATAAGCGTCTTCAACGCGGCGACGAGGGGACTGGAAACAAGCTGATCACCAAAATTGGGCCAGGAAACGTTCACTTGGCAAAACTTTCAGCCTTTCTACTTTGGTGAAGAAGGAAGAGCAGCGGAGCAGTAGCTTCTGTTCTCGGCGGTGGCTTTTCCAGGCGAGCGATCTGCTCCTCTTTCTCAAGGGAATATGAAGTGCTCGACGCAGTGGAACGTTAGGCGATAGCGGCCTCGCGGCGGTTACGAAACCATTCGCGCTGCTGCGCACTTCGCCGCTCATTCCGTTCCCGCGTTTAGTAGACCGTAGGGAGTTTTAGTAGACCGTGTTTCCCCCTCCTCTACGAAGAAACCGCCACTGCTCCTGCGCGCCGATGGCCTTGGCTGTAGAGTTCCGGGTAGCAGAGGGGCTTAGCGGAGGGGGAAACACGGTCTACTAAAACTCGCTCGTGTTTCCCCCTCCACTAAACCCCTCCGCTACCCGGAACTCTACAGCCAAGACCATCGGCGCGCAGGCGCAGTGGCGGTTTCTTCGACGGCGGCAACCATTTTCGTGTCGACATTTCTTTGCAGCGGTTGTAAAAAAAGGGTGGCTAAGGGTAAGAGGGATAAGGGGAGAGGGAGGAGGGCGCTTATAGTTCCGCTTTTGTAGAGAAGGGAAGCTCGACGAAGTGTTTGCTTTTGTTATCTTTAAGCGCGCTCAAACAATTTAAAAAAAGAGAGAACTGCCCTTGGTTTACTGCAATATTAGGACGTTCAATTTTGTTCAGTAGCTCCCGTTTTGGGCTGTCTCTACCTATCGAGGAAGGCACCCACTAAAACTGCCTAATGCTAGAACTATAAAACCACACACACACACATGCACATTTATATATTGAACATTTCATGAATTCTTAAAACAGTCGGTAGTGTAGCGCGCGACAACACACGCTCGGAGTTGGTAATAACGTAATCTCGCAAGGGTACGCCGCTGGCGCTGCCGAGTTTAGCCGTCCTAGTGTTGCCTCATTTGCCCACGTTGGCGCTGATTATCAACCGATGGTGGCGCTCTCTGGATGACGACTGCCCCGACTTCGTTGCTGCGCGTCGCGACGTGCTCCGAGTTTCGTTTCGCTTGGCAACTTGCGACCTTTTTTACCTTTTCGGCGAGGATCCAACGATTGATCATTCCTCTACAGAGTTGTCTTGTGTGACTGAAGTGATGTGTGCCCATTTTACCTCGGTCCTTAGGGGAGATATCTGCAATGACTGTACCGTTTATTTTTGGGAATTTTTCTTATCATTCCTAAAAAAAGTTGCTTTCAGAAGATCACACAACCTAATTAGACGTTTCACCTGTAATGGTCTTGAATCACTTAAGCACTTTTCAGAATAAAAAAAAAGATGCACAAGGTTTATAAATGTTTATAAATTAATTTCTTTCGCAGTTCCACACATCAGACTGAACCCTGTAAGAACCCTAAAAACACAGTACGCATGCATGCATTCAAATGAGGACATGAACGAGGAAAATATTGATGGTTTAGAAGCCTGGCAATTCGACCGAACTAAATGGCTCTACGTGACCACTTCATTAAAAGGGAAGAAAATGTTAAAAGCTTGCAATTACGAAGCCCGGTTCTTCGGCAGGAACTTCAAGGTTTCCTTGCAGCTGACTCTTCTTCGCCCAGCTCACGTGACAGAAGCTCTTTATTAGCTGTACGGTCTACACATCTTTAAAAGAAAGCCTCTCGAAGGTACCATCTAGAAAGCTTGTGCGTAGCGTATGGCTCGTGTTTTCCTCGCTTTCTCTGGCGACGCACACGCCCGTGCCGGCCTGTGGAGCAGCACACGCTGGGCTGTTGCTTGGATCGCCTTCATGTGCGCTCTGCTTAGGGTGATGACAACTGACCATTTTGCTCCTGACACTTTTGTTCCTCTTCTGCTCCCGAGCAAGCGCGTCTCCGGTCGCCACGAGCGCTGGGAATTGAGTGCTACGGCGGTAGTTTGTAAGCGGCTATTTGTATTTTTCTCGTGAGCGCGCGTGCTGGCGGCATCGGGTACTACAATCTTTCTATTCGTAGTTCTTGGCTTCCAATAAACGTTTTCTACCTACCTAAAATGTCATCAGTCATCACCCTAAGTAAAGTGCACGCGAAAAAAAGAATCCAGACAGACGATGCGCTACAGAAAGAGGTCCTGCAGTGGCTCCAGCAGCGGCCCAGTTCTTTCTACGCCAAAGGCATCAGGGGGCTGCCGAAACGATGCATGCGGTGCCTGGGCACTCACGGGAAATATTTTGTAAAGCTGACTTAGTTGGATGCGTGTCGAATTTTCCATTTCCTCTGTAGGAATAAAAGATCTGCTTAATGAGAAGCCAGAATTTTTTTTACGTGCTAGAGGTCTTCAAGTAAAGCTTTCTGAAACGCAAATTTTATGTCTATGATTACAAAGACAAATAATCATGGACACACAAAATCTTTGTACACAAAATGTTTATTTGTTCCGTAGTCATCACCAGAAGTAATTCTTACCATGTAAAAAAAAATAATGATTAAACTGTAAGGTTCAACGAAGGACCCAGTTGAGCCAACAGACCAGTGCTAGCGCACAATAGGCTAATAGTAAAGTGGCCCAATTTTTTAATGATATCAAGCGAGCGTCGACCGCGGGACGGCCAGTGCCGCGGAAAAATGCGGCGTCACGGGAGAGATTAATTGCGTACGCATAAAGCCCTTTCCGGTGGGAGCGTCGTCTGCTAGGCTATTCCGGTGACCGCTCACAGCCCCTGCTCCGTATCAGGGCGCTTGCAATGTCGAAGTGCATCGCCGATACGCCCCTGCTCTTGAAATGCATTCAAAATCCTACTGACGTTAGCCTGTGTAATCCCGACTCTTGTTTCTATATCCCTTTGCGTCATGCCGCCCATCGACATTCTCACAACACGTTCCCGTGTTTTTATGGGCCCTTGAGGAGGCATAAAAATGTATGCGCGCGCCCACTGGTCAAAGAAAACTGACTACCGGGCTACACAGGCTAGATGACGACAGCAACAACGCAGTTAATAATACAAAGGATCAAGCCCAAGCGGAGACCCTGTCTATACTCCGTTTCACTTTGTGTTGTACCGCAGCCGACGCTACGAGCCATCTTGTCCAGTCCATCGCTAAAAGTAAGTCACGTGGCCTTCCCGTTGAGTACAACTGCACGGGGAAGCACGATGTGACGTGTCGGGGTCAAAGCACTGGATTGGTTTTGATGCCTCGTATAGCATTGTCTGCGGTATATAGTTTAATGCATCGTTGCATTGTCGCGTCACCGTGTTTTTAATTTTTGTTAGCAAACATAAAATCAACAAAAAGAAAGCAAATTAAACTTGCGATGACACGCGGTTTTTGCCACGGCCACGCCTGAGCACTATCACGAAAGCAAGCGCTGTTCGTGTTCAGATCTTTGCTTAAAGGCGGTTAGCTATGCCGGCAGATAATGAACAGGGGCTGTGTGCGGTCCACGGAATAGCCTAGCAGACGACGGTCGCAACAGAGAGAGCTCTGTGCGCACACACTTCATCTCTCCCGTGACGCCGCATTTTTCTGCGGTACAGCGCTGGCCGTCCCGGCGATCGACGCTCACTTGATATTATTTAAAAATTGGGCCACTGTACATGCACCTCCCTTTTAAAGGGAAGATGGGGTACTTCTGCATTAGAGAAAAAAAAACACTTGTATGGCGTTCGTTTGGCCTTTAGAATAACATATATCACGATTATGTTTCATTGCGACGCGCCGGAGAGCCATAAGAGCAAAAAGAGCAATTTCAAGATAGGGCTGAAGCCCCGCCTCTCTCGCCCGCCTTGGGCAGCCAAAAAATCCGTCGATGACGTCCCGTACAGCGACTGCGTTTCGCGTTTTCTCGCGTGTAACTATACTTGCGCAGCAAATGGTTTGGATATGAGAGTTCACAGGGTAAAAATACATTAGAATTCACTTCTTACTCATTTTTTTTTTCAAAAACCTACATAGCTTCCCTTTAATGATACAAACTCCCTTTTAGAGACAGTCAGATGAAACAACCTCGGTTTCAGTGAAGATAATAAGCACGCTGCATCTCCTATGCCTTGAGAAAAGTCATAGCAGTCAAGCACGGTCACACATGTAATGCAGCCAAAATCTATCAAAAATTATATCTGGCTTAATGGTTACATATCTCACGTGCGCACTAAATAAACACGAATCCAGTCCTCAGCGCGGTTACTTCGCTAACGCTTGCAGTTCTAAGCTCGCAGTGCTGTCTAGATCCGAGCGAGCTCAAGGCAAAACGATAACTTGCTAACAATGTAGCGCTGCGCATCGAAACTTACTACCGAACTCGCTGAAACACCACCACCACCACCACCACCACCACCACTCCGATCTACTCTGATCGCGCCACTCTGTGGATGTCCCCCGAACTATTAAGTGAGAAAAAAACTCATAAATTGAATGAAATATTCAATTTATATGAATAAACTGCCGTGGATCCTTCAAAGCATGCAAAGTAAGCCAAAAGCACGACAGTCCCCCATTCAAAATCCGCGAGAAACCCCTCTCCGTCAGTTTAGCCAGTCGCCCACCGGGAGGAAAGTTCGCGGTGCTCCACATAGATGGCGCCACAGAAAGAAAAAAAGATAGGGATAAAACCGAGGGAGGACGCAATCTGATCGCTTCGCTTATTTGGCTCTTGTTTCCCCACTTGCCTATCTTACACCCTGGTTGTAAGTCACCTCGTAGTAGAGGTGTGCCACGAAATTGAGAAGTTTCAAAATACCAAAATATTTGTTTCGGAATTTTTAAACTATAGCAGATTGAACCTTTCCTATGCGCAGTTTGTTTATCACATATCTAGAGCGGTGTTCCGTGTTCGGGAGACTCCTGCCATTACGAAGCTTTCCCGCAAAGGACAGGACTGCTTTCGAAAGCTGAACATAATCTAATAAATTCTGAAATAAAATATTAAAAAATTGACTAAGCCGATTTTAAAAGGCACGACTTGAGACAAATCACAACCACCAATGCACGCGACTTACCACAGTATCGCGATTTACAATACCATAGCGATTTTTCTTGTAAACTTTTACCACAAGGTTAACGAGAATGTGCAAGCACAGTCCCTCTCTCGAAGGTTGCTTCTTCCCAAGCACGCGGGTGTGCTGCAGCGAAGCGAGATTGTAATGTTTACCGTCGTGGGCGAACTTCCTCCGCACAATTCGAAGCCCAACTGACAAGTTTCGTCAATGTTTTATGCAATGATCGAACCGGATAGTACGGTATTTGAAGCAATATTGAGCTCATCAAGATTTGAACAGGCCTACCACAACATGAAAGGAAGGGGTCTGACAAGGGGTCTAACAAGGTCCTGAACGAGTCATTGGTATTACAATCAGAAAGAAATAAGATTTCTCACATTTTGAAGAATTATGTTAAATAAGCCTCAGCGGGCGTCTGCTTTCTGCTGTAGACGAGAAATTTAGCCAGTGAAGTACCGCTGCCAGCCTGGGATCTTCAATGGGCAACATACTGTGGTGATACACGACCACACGCCGGTGCCAAGCTGATCCAAATAGAAACTGGCAGGGGAGTGGATCGGACCCATGGTCCCCAGGTTCCATAGTGCAAGTTTTGGCCCACATGCTCCGAGCTACATCACGTTTTTGGCGAAATGCAACACAGTGTACGGGGGTAACCACTTGGCAGAGACCTTCGTCCGACAGTTGAGAACCAATTTAACGCAGCAAGCACATGGACAATCCTGAGGCAGAGCAGGTTGGCCGCAAAAAGTGACAAAGACAATGTACGAATGAACAAACATTTAATTGCGAATCTGTGCAGTAAAAGTGAAGAACGACAGTTCCGAGACTGCCGAATAATTTGCGAGGGTCATATACCAGCACGAGACTTATGAAAAAGGCACCCCGAAAAAGTAACACTTTGAACAAAAGCGGGGTCAATGTAGGACGGGGACACGTGAAGGCTGGGCGTTGAGGCACTTTTTTGTTTTTGAGGAGCGCCAACACGTCTTGCGAGACTAAAAATATTGAATACTCTGGGAAACTGATAATATATGAAACTTCATGTAGCGGGTTCATGCACGGTTAAATAGGACTCAACTGCACGCTAGGGTGAGGCATGGCAGTGGACACTGGCACCATAGGTTTAGCTTTCTATTAAAAAATGCTACCCACAGAAAAAATACCAGGAAGCACATTTTGACACGAACGAGTTTGGAAGTAGTGAACACTTTCACTGGGATCCAAGACAAAGGAAAAAATCGCTTGCAGAGGCTACACAACTAAACAAAGACAAACCCAATACAAGAGATGAGCTCTTACTCTACACCTTCGAAGCATGCACTGCAATGATGGATTGCAGTGCATGCTACGAGAAATCCCAGCCAATACAGCACTGGATTTTCTCCGATGGCTCGTAGCAGCTGCTGTGGTCCAGCTCAAGTTGGAAAGGAGAAAAACTGCACATTCCATGTCAAACAGAGAAACTGAATGGGGCTCTACGTCCAACAGTCGAAAAAGGTTTCTGTTGAAGGACTTCGATAGTTACGTTGTATTAAGTAGCTTGTAGAAAAATCTAGCGGGCAAAACATCGAGCAGTTCACACAGAGTGTAACCAGAAACTTTGGCAAAAAAAATTAGGATCTAAACTCACTGCCATGATTGCGGAGGAGGTGAAATGGTATTTGTGTCGGCAGTGCAATTACCTTGGCAATTATTAACATCAACGACTGCGTACAAGTGTGCACACCCGAGAACACTGCAACTGAGAAAATCGCGAGTGGAGGGAAATGATTGAGAAGATCCATATTCCCCTGACAAAGAAAATCTAGAGACTAACCCCAAACAACACGTTAGCCTTGCCTGCGATGTTTTTGATTAACATACATCATTCAACAACCAGTGCAACCACTAAACTGTCCAAACGCAGAAGTTTCAACTGGGCAGCTTACAAACTAAGCATAAATATGGTGCTTCGATGTAACACACAATAAATTCAAACAAAATTGTGAAAAAAGGTAATCTTTTTTTTTTGTTTGCGAGGTCAAACGAACAGACATTTCCCAAGACAACAATCAAAGTCAAGACATCCATAATCAAGTGCTCCAAAACACTGCCCACATTCCAATAAACTGCAGGACAAAGTCGCGTGTGCCGTAGAACAAATTAACCCCCGTGTCGCCCACGTAAAAAAAGCAACCTGCTTTTTTGGTAAAAAGCACTTCACAGGTACAGTTGGCAAACTAAGAAATATGGTTCACAAGGTACTTATGTTGATCTTGGTACGACCTGCGCTTACAATTGCAACACACCGGAGTCGACTTGCCAAAAAACTGGCCAAAAATTCTTAGCGAAACCAGAGCTTCAGAAACTGCTGCCAGAGCTGCTGAATGATGTCCTCCCAAAACCTATCGCAGTGATGTTGCAGCTACACCCTTTTTCTAAAGCGATTAAGGTTTAAAAACTGGAGGTTTTACCTCAAACACAGGAAAAAAGTTTGGAAAAATCATAGCAAACACCACGCAAGGTTTGCTGCAAGTAATGTGGTTCCCCTGTCCACTAAACTAAACGAACGAGCACTACACTACGAAGAAGACAGCACTTTAATATAACATGACGTAGGTTACATGCGTCATGAAACGACAGCAACAAAAGCACGCACACAAAGGGGTTAGAATATGAAGTTAGCAGGTTACAGAAATGCTTTAGACAGGTGATGTGGGGACACGTTAAGCTATTTTTTTTTCTTTCTTTCTTTCTAGAGATAAAACAACGGCAGTCAAATACAGATGGGTAAGAGAGAATTACAGAGAAAGGAAAAAGAAGTATAACCAATAAAATAAATGGCACTAAGGTTCCGCCACTCTGATGACTTTTTCATTTTTTTTCTTTCTTCTTTACATCACGCAGCAGCAGTTGGGGTCGTTGGAATCCTGCAAAGGCCGCAAAAAGCAAACGTCAATGTGTGAAAAGAAAACTCACGTAACCTATTTTTACGACAGACTGCCCTGACTAGAGTTCCTCGGTATTCCTGGGATGGTGGCAGTATATAACCGGAAGCAAAGCGCCGGCAGAACATGGGCCAAAGTAACACCTACCGACAAGAAATGCATGCTCTCATGCATTATAGAGCAATCAAAAAGTTTAAAACATGTTGCTATGCACTATGTCCAACATCGCTGCACCAACACCAACGCGATAGCCACTCGCAGCCCAAGAAATGCAGAATATGGCTTATTCAAAGCTTTCGCAAAAGCAAAATCTTGAAGACGAAAAAAAGAAGCATCTGCTCTAGGTAATGCAGCTAACCCTCGTTTGACAATGAGGCTCAGGTATGACAGGCCCTAGAAAGTTCGTGAATTTCACGGCGTGCAACGAGCCTTCGCAACACCAATGCGTTTTCAGAACAAGGACAACCCTAACCGACCGATCTCTCCAAGTGTTCGGCACATGCGCGACGCCGTCAGAACTTTAGTTGGCGGGAGGCAGACGGCGGTGCAGGGGAGGGCTCGCGCCGTCTCGACGCTGCGCACGGGCAGAGTTCCGGAGAAGCTGTCGTCTGTGCTGACAAAGTTCACTCGATGCAGTGAAGTCGTACTGTCCGGCCAGATCGGTCTATTACAGTAAAAGCTCGTTAATCCGAATTTCGAGGGGGCTGCTGAAACAGTCCGAACGATACAAACTTTCAATTAATAAAAGTCAACGAAGAGAAAAGAGCCCCGTCCGGCGTTCGGGAGACTAGAATGCTCTCAACCGCCAGAGGCGTGTAAGTCCGCTGCTGCGGAGACCGAAATGCCTGTTTAGACAGCACGAACCAAAATAATCAAGGCCTGCCAACAGCCTCCTTGGATTAAGTCCACGCAAAGTTATCGCGCCCGGATAGCGCCCGCTCGGCAACTAGACCCGAGCAATAGCTCGCTGCAACGTCGAAATACTAGAACACGGGCTTTGAACACTATAGGTGGTGTTGCTTTATTCCTCCAAAACTGGGCGTATCAAACATTCTAAACTTGATGAACCCCTATTGGTTCTGGCATTAAAGGGGCGCTAAACCACTTTCTACGGTAGTCTAGGTGCCAATTCAATCTACAAGCAGTAACCTTACTTAAAAATAAATTACATTTATGTGTAGCAGATTAAAAAAAATTAAGATAGGTATCAAAGGCCAATTATCTCAGAACTATCACACGCCAGAGGGCACAGTCGGAAAAAAATAAGCTCCTCTCCGACGGTGGCCTCTGGTGTTCGTAATAGTTCCAGGGTAATCAACCTTTAATACCGATCTCATTAGAGGAATCGCCACGCATGGATGTGATGTTTGGTTTCTTAGCACGCTTAGAGCCCATAGATTGAGGTAGTGGTCATAGACTATCGCGGAACATGATTTAGTGCCCCTGGAATGCGATGAAGCAGTAAACAAGCCTACAATGTAAACAATACATATATAAGCGAGCGTTCACCTCATTGTCACGCGTCAATTAGTTGCTTGGTTCTGCCAAAACAAGTCTTAAAATGGAGAACAACTATCTGGCGCGCTTTCGCGTGCTGTACCAACAAAGGGTATCGTCACGCCCCTGCGGAGAATTGAGGATTAATTTCGATCACTGGGAGAAGCTTTCAAAAAGGAACCACCCCGACCGGAATTCAAACTTGCTGGGGCACTCTCGGCCAACCCTCCCGGAACCCAGTTTTAATATATATATGCTGTTAGAAAAAGTTTCCAATTGTTTTAATTAATTTTTCTTTCCTGCATAAATTAAGAAGCCATGCCCCATTGAAGAAACCGAAGGAAAGAAGAGGTACTCACGTGCTATTGGAAAAAGGGCTCACGCCCCGTCGAATATCCTCCCGCGCCAGACGACCTTTCCGAGAGGCGCCTGAACTGACGCCGCCGATTTTCCCGAAAGGCCACCTGGGGGCGCAACGACAGTGAGCATCAACTCGTCAGCCGTAACATGCCGCAGAAGCGCTAGAGTTCCGGTTACACTGCTAATTCATGATAAAAAATAGACTTTGCAAACAATGCACTGCCTCGTCACGTGGGTCATAGAAAAATCATCTGCAGAAACGTTCGAAGCATGCATATGTGTTAAAGGTGCTTCGAATGTGCCCGAGGCCTGCCTGCAGGTAATTTTCAAAATGTGTGCAGCGGAGTGTGTCATTCGTATCGTGCGCGAGCAACGGGACTGCGGCCGAGAGCTTCAATGCGGCCGAGAGCTTCAATGCGGCCGAGAGCTTCAATGCGGCCGAGAGCTTCAATGCGGCCGAGAGCTTCAATGCGGCCGAGAGCTTCAATGCGGCCGAGAGCTTCAATGCGGCCGAGAGCTTCAATGCGGCCGAGAGCTTCAATGCGGCCTAGAGCTTCAATGCGGCCTAGAGCTTCAATTATGGCCGAGAGCTTCAATTACGGCCGAGAGCTTCAATTACGGCCGAGAGCTTCAATTACGGCCGAGAGCTTCAATTACGGCCGAGAGCTTCAATTACGGCCGAGAGCTTCAATTACGGCCGAGAGCTTCAATTACGGCCGAGAGCTTCAATTACGGCCGAGAGCTTCAATTACGGCCGAGAGCTTCAATTACGGCCGAGAGCTTCAATGCGGCCGAGAGCTTCAATGCTTCCGAGAGCTTCAATGCTTCCGAGAGCTTCAATGCTTCCGAGAGCTTCAATGCTTCCGAGAGCTTCAATGCGGCCGAGAGCTTCAACATGACAACCTAAGAAATTCGAGGGTCATTTCCATAGGGTTACCGCAGCAAAGAAGCCGCTCCGCAAGGTGACCGCCGTATGTGTACGACCGTGAGTACACCTACGAAAGCTCATCCCCTAAATGCAGAATCGCGTGCACAGGTGCTAACATCGAGGTTTTTTTTAGAACCATAGCAGTTTTATTTGCAGCGTTTCACTTTGCTGGAACATAAACTAGGTTTGTACTGCAAGTGCTGGGAAGTATTTAATACAGGGTGTCTAGCAAATTATTTTGAAATTCCTTGACTGTTTCAGGTTTTCCCAGACAAATTTAGGAGAAATTTCCTGACCGCTGTAGAGGCGATTAAATATATAGGAACATTACAACACAAGGTATTGAGCATTGAGCAGTGTGAGGATCATTTTGCATGGGCTTAATCCAACCTTCATATTAAAAAATATTTGGGTTCGTCCTGCCTGGAATAAATGAGCCCTTTCTTGTCGCGGACATCGTCAGTGAAGAGCCCACTTCCAGAAACACGATGAAAACACGATGCTCAACCACACACGCCTTGTTACTAACAGAATGGCAGCACGGCCGCCAAACGGACACTTTTGGATACCTCCGGCTTGGATTATATTGGGGTCTGTGGCTTTCCAATTTGTTACTAAATCGAGTAACTCCAACTGGATTTAGCCTAGTGTCGTGCCCTCAAAATAATCCAACCCAATCCAAGGCTTCGACTGGGTTTGACGGCTGTTCCAATAGGCATCGGGTAGCACATTCTACATCGTGTGAGCAGAGACCATGCTCCGCTCTAAGCAAACTTTATTGCCCACTTTTCTGCACCCAAGTCTTCAAGTCTGCTCAGGGCACTCAATGGCGTTTCCGGCTCGTTTTCCTTGACTGGGCTCGATTTTTTTACAGTATTCCTAACAATTCCCCGAGTTGTCCTGGTAATTAAAATTTCCCTAACGATTCCCGGTTTTCCCAGTCGCTAGACTACATGTGAATATAACTTTACTGTGCAATGCCTGAAATTGTACAAAGAAATTTTTGGGGGGAACAAATTTTTATTAAAACTAAAGTGGCATGACTCTCGATCAATAATGCTACATGCACAATACACCATAGCATGTATGATGTATGATGCAACGACACGATGGTTAGGATTTATGGATGTGTACATTGAATCCATCGGATGGATGGATAAATGAACAGATAGGCTGAACCAAGGAATCTGGCAGCAGCTTGCGCCACCTGGTATATGAAATAGCCAAGGTTGTCGACAGAGTTCACTTTCTGCTAAATTTAGCGCCACCGCGATTTTTTGCAGAGCGTAGCATAGTTAGTCAGTTTCACGCTTTTGGTGCCGCTAGGCGCAGGAAATTTGAATGTATCAAAATGGCACAATTGGTGCAGCTGTCCCGCCCCTGCAAATAGAGCCCAGGGACAACTAGAAAGTTTTAAAGCACTATATGGAGATAGACAGAATCAAAGCAAGTATCAGCCCCTCAGAAGAGCAACCAGACACGGCAATAGAAGTGTCGAGAAGAGCTCATTGTAAAAGCCACTTCTGAACTACATGCCGACTGAAGAAAGACACAGCATGAACACGTGCAAACGGTTATTATTGGTGTCGAATCAAAGATAAATCAAGCAGTGTTCACCAAAAAAGGACACAATACCACAATTCAAAGGGAAAAACAAAGCTTGTACCCTTTAATTTCACACATCGATGATATCTTACATGCAAGTGTCTTATGAATAACTATTTTCCCTTCTGGTACCGTGAAACCCTTTATTTTCGCGGCCCCGAATTTTCGAAAATTGAACTGCGGGGTCATATTCGCGACCATTAAATTTCGCGATTTCTTAAGGCTGGAATTTACCTATAGAAACCACTAAACTAAAATCACTAAAACCAATTTTACAATTCACGTATTTCGCAAAAATTAGAGGCTCCAAAACATTAAGGGTTTAAAAGTATATGAATGAAAAGGCAAAAAGGATCTTAACAGGTTTTCACACCAAATCAAAGTGCGGGCAATACATAGGCTTTTCAAAGGAAGCTCTAGATGACTTGATTTAATTTTAACTTTACTGGACCGTTTTCGAACAGATGGAGGCCTCTCAAAGGTGGTAACTGAACGAGCAACTTCACAAGAAAATTACACCTATAGTGCAGCCCATCTACAATGGCAAAACACTAACCCGAAGGCGCTCACCTCCTCCCCATCAGCGCTGAGCAAGGCTGTGCGCATCGGTTCAACGTGGGGCCACTGCTGGTTGCGCATGACCAGGTCCGACGGAGGGCTGTGTGCTGCACCGGCGTCGGAGCTCCATACCTGCACAGCATTCCAACTTCGGATGAGTAGTGGTCATCTCACCGCAAAGGAGGTATACTAACGCAAGAATGTGGGCAAGCTGGTTGAAAGAGAAGCTAAAAACAGTTCTTTAAGAAAAGAAAAACAAAAAAAATGAATGTTTTAATGTAGGCATTTTAAAAATTATGTCCAAGTTTTCTTTCGGTCTTATTACTAGGAGTGTCAAAATCGCTAATTAAAATTTCGACGTAGCCCTGCCCGTCGTTGCATGCCGAGAGCAGGAGAGCGTGAAGGCGGATAGAAAAAAATTCAAGAAGAACGCGCTGATCCACAGTAGAGTCGCAGCGACAGCCACGAAACGACATGGCGAAGTTGTCGGGCACCGGCGTCGCGTTCACACACCGTTGGGTGCGTGAACAAAAGCGTACAAAACGAAATAGGCATACGATTATTTTGTTTTGAAAAACGCTCGTATCCTTTTTGTTCCGGATAGCGTAAAATCGCTTTCCCCTGCACGAGCTCTTGGCATTGACATTGCTACAACGGTCTTCTGTTATCGTCTATTTTTTTTTCTTTTCCAGAGAGCGCGTGCGGTGGGTGCTACAAAAGCCTCCGGTATAGAGCGGGTTGTTGATGCTGTGGCATCAACAACTCCGCACGGAGCGAACCCGGGTTTGATGCCCGTGGGCGGCGAGCAATCTTTTTTGAAGATTTTGCAACACTGGTGACGGACGTCCTACATTGTCAAAAACAACGGACGTTATTTCAAGTGGTGGCAAGTAACAGTTCTCGCTGCGAGACTAACAAAAGGGACGTCATCGGTCAAACGACTCTGCTCGGCACTGTGCGGGGAGGACGACTATAACGTCGCAATGTCTTCGACGGATAACAGGTGGCGGCAAGGCTCGCCGCATGCCCTTCGGCAATCGCTGCACACACATTTCAAAATATACGAGGTTTACGTTTACTTCAGTCCAAAAGCGCGATGACTGAATTCATGGGACAAAAAGCTATAGTAGAAGACCGCTCCAAACTGTTTTTTAAGGCGCTTCAGCTTTTTTCAGAAGGGCATAATAAATCCTGGTGCGAGGGAAAGGACGGACAAAGGACACACTAAACTCCCAAGTTTTTTTGTTTGTCCTTCGTCCGGTCTTCCTTGGCCAGTCTTCCCCTCGCTCTGGGATTTACGGTGTCTGCCTAGTCTGTTTACTAGGACGAAAAAAATGTTATGGTAGGGTTTCTATTGATACTTCAATTTCCACTACCAGCACTATGGGCTTATGATACAAAGCAAAGTAGCAATTTGCTATAGGAATAGCTACACATACCAAACAGATTTTACTTTTATCGACCCAGGCCAATGTAAAGCAGGCGCACGCATAAAGAATTGGTCAAGCTCAAAGCCAATAGCGGTTTTGGCAGAATAATTTCAAACCGATTATTGGATAGTTTCTTCGAGCCTTTTACTAGTGATGGACCGAATCTGCTCAACTTCAGATTCGGAAAAGTTCGGCAAAGATTCGGCAAAACTTCGGAAAATGTCTGCGCACGCGCGAGAACGCGACGGAGCCTTGGATTGCAAATGGACGCTGTGCAGTCGTGCGGTTACCATCGTGCAGCGTAGTACAACCAGCGGTTACGCCGCGGTGTGGGGTAGGCAACACGGTAACTGCGTTTGTGATCGAGCGTGGTCCTCTTCAATATTTTCTGCCTCAAGAATAGAAGATCGACCAGTAATTTACGCAGTCCACTGCGCAAGTGACGAATGATGCCATGTATTCTGAAACAGACACATTGTCCCACAATTACTTTAAACCACTCCTCGCGATTATAACAATTCTTTTTTCGGCTCAAACAACAAAATATTGCTTCTTCAATTAGTGTTATCTCGCAATTTTCATGTGTCTGCATAAAACTAAACACGGAACTGCAATGCTCGACATTGCACATCTTACATTCACTCTCCCCATCTTCCGAAACGTTCGTGTATTCTTAAACACCAGAAACCGGTATTTTAAAGGTTAAAAACGAGACGTTGTGAATATGGGACGCACACTTTCATGCAAAGCCGACTCCAAGTGACTCAGCAACCGTTGCATTCGTTTTCCCGCACAAAACGGTGGCTCCCAGAGAAAGCAAGAACGCAGCGTTATTGCTTTCATTTTAGCAATGTGCACACACACGCCGGCCTGCGCTGATGATACCTTAAAACCGAAACTCGTAGAGTGATTCGTGACTGCGCCACGCTCGCTTCTACCCAACCTCCCTGTCACGCCACTCCTGCAATGAGTCACTAAAATTGCCAGTAAACACACAAATACAACATA
Organism: Ixodes scapularis; assembly: GCF_016920785.2. Classification (NCBI taxonomy): domain Eukaryota; kingdom Metazoa; phylum Arthropoda; class Arachnida; order Ixodida; family Ixodidae; genus Ixodes; species Ixodes scapularis. The sequence goes on from NW_024609920.1 coordinate 641,751, forward strand.
TAATGCATATAAGCCCAGTTATTACTAAACAAGATGACATTCTAGAAGATAATTGTATCGGTGTCGTTTTTAGGTTAAGAAAAAAACACTTTTTTTGCCAAGAAAAACTAAATATCAACGCTAAGCCTAATAACAATGTATCGAATCGAAAATTCGGCACCAAACTTTCGATTCGGCAAAAGTTTGGCCCATCACTACCTTTTACTACCGTTTTACCATGCTTAAACGAAAATTCAGCTGAACTCGTGAAGGTTGTGCCCAACCTTCACTTGTCCCCTTCTAAGCTTTGTTAGTTTTAATGTAACTATATCCGTGAACCATGGCCTCAGAAAGTCCAATGCCGACATGGGGGTGGCAAAAGAAAACGACAGATTTGACGCAAAATTAAGCCCAAAGAGACGCCCAGCCATCCTCACCGAGCGAATTTATAAATCAGCTCGATAGACACAAATATTCTTTTTTTATTCTCAATCCTCCACAAAAATAAATAAATAAATAAACACGATTAATAAAAGCAGATTGTCAGGACTGTAATGCCTGCGATCCCCGCCGAACATCCGCGTACAGCGGAAAACCAATGCCCGCGAGCTTCGCAGGTACTGCTTTTCCGCAGCACACGGGTGCTTGGCAAGGAGTGCCCTCAACGGGGCCAGGCCCACTCCCGATGAACGAATGGCACGAATTAAGCGAAAGCTCCACTTGAATTAAGCAGCTTAAAAATGCATCAAAACATAGCGGGAAAAGCAAAATATTTATATTTGTCCGAAATAAAAGTGAGTACGAAAATTTCTAGGTTGAATTATCGCGAGACCACTGTATGCACCGTTTCACTGCGAGTCCTACCACAGCCGACGCGACGATTCGACGAAGACAATCGAGCAAAGCCAAAACCGTGCCGTTACACCGCTCGTCTTTGTGGATACGCCATCACCAACTTAACCAATCGCAAACATAAAAAAAAGTGGGACCTCGTTGCATCCACTGCACGCGATTGGTGTAGCCGACGATGGCAGATGCGCAAAGGCAACAAGTGCAGGGACGACGCGCTTCGGGCGCTGCTCAACCGACACTGAAGGACGGTAGCGCAGCCTGTGGTCGGACTTAAAGAAAAACTGAGTCTTCGAAAAATGTCGCCCATAAAAAAGCAAGCCAGGGGGTATTTACGCCAGTCCCTCTATGAAAGACTAAGTTTGAACTGACGAAAGCCTCGTTCTACTTTTATGAAACAAATGGAACCAGTGCCTTCGACGAAGAAAAACAATTCAAGAACTGCAACGAACCGTGATGGTGGTTCCCGGTTGGATTACGTGGGTCCGGTGGAACCGGAAGGTGAACTCATCGTTGCCGGACCTCCGGTCAATCCGCCAGCCAGCCAATGGAATCTCCTGAAAAAAAAAAATATATATATATATATATCTCGAAGGCGCACCTGCAAGGATCAGCTAACGCGCGGTTGGACCGTCGCTTACGGGGAGTGGAGCCTGTTCCTTGGAGTCTCGAGCCCGAAAAGGAGAGCATCCCAAATATTTCTCGCAAACCGAGTGGCCAGCTGAGCTGGCAATCTTGTACCGCAATTCGAAAAGCAAAGTCGAGCACCAAATTGTTCTCCGGAAACTTGCACAGGTTTTTATTTCACTTAGAGATGTTAAAATGCTGTGGAATGTACCCCGTTTTCGCAGTTAACCGAGAGTGAAGCGTCTGTTTTATTTCCACCACCCATACCAGGCTGCTCCAATTTGTCGAGATTCGAGAAAAAACTTTGCCTTGGTGAAGCTAACTGCGAATGTGTTCAATCGTTGCAGACGTCTGCGAGCAACGCAAACGAAAATAGAAATGGAATTTCAAACACTGAAAGTAAACGACAACACAATCTACAGATAACAATGCCCGTGCTTCTTAGGAGAGGGGCAGGGAAACAGTAGCATAGAGAATGAAAGTACTGCAGCTTGTGCAGCGAAAATTCGTGCCGCAGAGCTCAAGGATCACGTGCTCAATTCACTCTTGTCCGTTCTAATGTGAATGAGCACCATACCGGCGTGCAGCCTTGTGTCACTACTGCGTGATGCACGTTAAAAAACCCCAGGCTGGTGGCCGTACTGCACTGGCTAAATTTCCTGTCTACGGAGCGACTACTTCCCACTGTATAGACATACGAACACGACGATTACTTTAGCTTGGGAAAGAATGCAGAAGAAATCAACTATGTGTTAAACTTTGTTTTACCTGAAGTCCTAATGTCGCTATGCCACGAGCCAATAGGGTATATCAAGCGGCTTCAAGTACATAGCGCGACGATATTCGAGCGCCTATTTTATTGTCGAAATGTCAACCACGTTTGTGCTAGACCAGAGACACCAATTTTTTGCTCTTAAAGCACCAACATATTATTGAAGAAAAATTAAACCGAATGTCGTCACGTCACTCTGAATTAAAAGCAGCGCCGCTCCGCGAAAGTACTGAGGCAAGCTACAAGCGCACAAATCCTGTCAAACTTTGCTGAACCGGATTTTCCTTTACTCTCGCACCTATGCAACTCCTGCGGGGGCAACTAAAAGGATCAGGTTTGTAACGAGCCTCTCTGCGTTAGTGATGTCGCGTTTTTCTTGACGGTGTGTTTGCGAGTTTCGCCACTTGTGGTGGCAACGGATCACAACCTGACCGTTTCAGTTGCCCCGCTCTCCACAGGCGTTGAATAGGCACGGGAGAACAAGGAAACCCGGATCGGTCCTGTTTGACAGGGCTCGCGTCATCGTGCGAGCCCCGTCGTTTTGGCCCTATGTTTTGGCGTCTCTTCGAGCAAACAATTGGCGCCTCCGCGGTGTCGCCATCAAATGTGCTGTGACCTCACACTTCCGAGTATATCCGCTTGAGTTTGTTTCAGCCTTTGGTTCTGTTCCGACTTCCGACAAGACAGTGTTAGGCTCTGTGCAATTCAAACGTGATTTCCCTTTCATGTCACAGGCTTCCAAGCATTGGCCTTACAGCTCCTAGATAACAAGGCTGCAGTTATGAATTCTAAACGCCGCCTAAAGAGGCAACACGGGGCATTGACTGATCAAGTGCCATATCAGCGTCTGACGAAGACTTGTCTTTAATCGACTAGAACTTGACCGTCGGCTAAACGCCGTCGCAGCACTTGGGTCCACCCTATGCCCCCGCGTTTGCCCTTCAGAAGACGTCGAAAATTCGGCACCACGGCCTTACCCAGGAGACGTCTATAGGCTTTAGATGGCAGAAGTGGGCGACGTTTACCAACCTTCGTGCCCTTGTTCTTTACGATGACGTATTTTCCGACTGGGCAGTGGTCCGAGATCTCCAGGTCCCCCTTGGCGGATGCGGAGACCTGGACGTCGAAGTTTGACTGCTCCTCCCGGTGGGAGAAGGTCAGCCTGCGCTTGGCGCCTCGGAGCAGCGGACTGGTGTACATCTCAGCCCCGCTGGTAGATGCGCCTGAGAGGGACAAAATATCGTTCGCATCTCGCACGGTGAATCGCGTGTGTGCGGCACGGTTAACGCGTCGCTCGCCTCCATTGCCCGCCCTTGACTGCGCTACACGACGAGCGAGTCTGACAAAATCCGTCCCTTCGCACGAAAGGGGAGGGGCATAAAAGCGAGGAGTCTCATTGCGCACAAGAAAGGAGGCGCAAAAAAAATGAAAGGCAGCGTCCTTTGTATGGAGTTTGGTTTTGCGCCGTTAATGCGCGCTGAGCAATGTCGTCAGAACCACCACGACAATGCTGCTTTTTCGCAGTTTACTTTTTACGGACGCTAGTGGTCTTTGCGTTTTACAGTTCACGTTGCGTTCCCAAATATGTGCCCCCTACACTAGCAGTTTTGACGGCATCACTTTTGATTCTAAGAAAAAAAAAAAAGGAAAACCGGCGATCGCACGTGTGCGCCTACAATCCCGTGCCGGGATCCTACGTGAAAAGAGCAGACAACGTAATGTGCAAGCCTTGTCTTCTGGGTGGTGGTGGTGCGGTGCCTGGAAAGAGTCTCCGCAAGGGCGATTAAAAAGTGGGAAAAGAAATAGGGCGATAGGTGAGGCGAGTTTCTTTCGCTGCGACGAGTCGGAGTTGCTCCCAAAGGGTCGCCAACATCATTTTTACGCATTGCGTAAAGAGAACCACGACGGGCGAGGTTTCCCTGCTCATTTTGAAGTTCTTTCTGTGTAACAAAGCGACACCAGCAACGTGGCCTTATCGGGACCACCACATTCCAAAGTGGCCGAAATGCATGGAACCCTTTCCTCTAGATCATTTTTAAGAGTTAATATAATTTTCCACGGGGAAACGTCGCATGCATTTGGGCCGGTTTGGAATGGCTGTTCCCCAAGGGCCCAGATCACTGGCAACGCTTTCAGACAAAGAAGCAAAAAAGCATCAGTTGCAAGGTCTGCACCTACTGCAGGTTTGTTTCGTACTTGCACAAAGAAAAACACAGACCTATGACATTCTATACAACAAAAATTTTACAAGCGCCCTAACGATTGTACTAGCAAAAGCCCGGCCAACCTATTGTCTGCTCTCATTTTCCGCCCTTCTGTAGCTTTTTTTTCTCATTTCACTCGGGATTACTTACTCCACCGCTTACGCAATTCGCCGCGTTCTGCTCCCATCGCGAACCCCCACCCCGAGATTCTCACATAAACTCTACGGACTCACTGGGCGTAATGTGCAGCCGGGACTCTTCGCCCTCCAGGAGCTTGCGGTACGCGGCAGTCTCGAGGTCCAGAGCCACCTTGATGTCCAGCAGGTTCTGGTACTCCCGCAGCTGGTCCTCGATCTCCGCCCGCAACCGGGAGACCTCTTCCTCCTTGGCCATCAGGGCCCGGCCGTGCCACTCCCGCTCCTGGTCCAGCAGACGCTCCAGGTCTCGCACACGGGCCGTCAGGGACAGGTTCTGCGGCGGAAGACTCAAGTCACGGTCTCTTCCCAATCTTCCTACCAGGAGTCGTCCTGCGATTCCTGCCCTGGCCTGGGGAGCTTCTCGGTCACAACAGCGTGCAAAGACCACGACATCATGAAATGGTCATTCACTCTCTCCACCTTAACGTGATGGTCAAGCCGATCCACTTCTCCAGACTCCAGACGCTCGAAATGCCGAGAACAAACGAGTGGAAACAAGGCGACTACCAACTAAATTGCATCTCACACCGTCGATACTGCATTAAAAAAATTATTTCCGCAAAAAATTTTTTTTTCACAGGCATGTTATAATTTTACTTAAAGGAGCTCTGCAACAGTTTCAATGCTTTGCTTAAATCATTTGGGACTTCGTGTCTTGACCTATCTGAAGTAAAGAAAAACCGATTTTGCCTGCATGTCCCAGTTTTTATTTTAAAAATGGACAAAGATTCAGGTTTTCGGCACCTCTCAACTCCTTCACCATCTTCCTAGTCACGTGCGCTGTGACGTCAATGGGGTTTACGCGGGGTTCCGGTGAAGCTTCCTCTTTAGAGCCATCAATGGGCAGCGATAACTCATTCGCTCGCGACCGCGTGACCACGTGCTAGCGGGCGCAGCCAGCGCAACGCGAGCAATATGGTGAAAGGATGAAGGTTTCATCCGGGTCCGGCTATCCACTTCCGGTTCTGTCCCCCTCCGGCTTCTGGCGGCTGTTCGCGGTAGCAGATAGAGCTGACGGTTTTGTGGACCTAGGATAGATGGCGCCACTAAAACTTCGTATAACAAAAGATTTGTCGATGATACCAGGTTTTTGACACATTTATATTCATGTTGAAACAACAAGATTTATAAAAAAAAGTGACTTTTTATCGAGCAGGTATTCGCACAACTTGCCATCTTTCTAAAAGACACCCCATTCACGTCATGCAACCTGTTTCCTATGGCCACCGCTCGCGGCTGCAGGTCGCGGGATATTTTAATTTTTACCTCTCGATTACGCGGCGGAATCGCAACATTTCGAAGGAAGGAGGTGTGTTTTCCGTTCTTTGTGACAAGATGAACAATGTGAAAAGCAAAAGATGCCAATTTTTTCAACGTTAAAATCTTTGCATACCTTCTTAGAAATAAAACAACAAAAAACTTTATTTTCAGTTGCTCTTTAAGGTAATTAAATTAAATTTTAACAAAGCATCTCGGCCAGTTGTACACGAGTTCAACTTAAACCAATGAGGTTGGTACTACAAGTGTTGGAAAGAATTGCATTAAACTTTAGTGCGAAATATATCTCAAATCGCTCAGAGAAAGAAATTTATTTTAGAAAAAATGTAATTAAAACCGGAGGGGCAAGACTCGGCAACAAATTTTAGATGCTACATTGTATGCGTACAATATAACTGTACATATACAGTCGGGGACAAAAGTCCCCAGGACGCGCGAGCTGCGACTGTAACGCATCGCTCTGCCATCCGCCGGCGGGTCGCCTGGTTTCGAGATCACACAAAAGCGCATGCGCGTCCTGTGCCTGCAAGCGTGTGTGTTTTGCCGCTTTTCTGCGTCGCGGCGCCTAACTCGGAATCGGGCGCGTGGTACCGCCTCGGAGATAGCGCTCACCGCGCTTACTGACATGGCAACTATGAAGCAGGGCGTCACGGCTGCTCAACTGAGCGATAAGCCCAGCTGGTTATAAAGCAAGATGCGCTGACACGGCGAAATGCAGCACAATGCCGCAGGCGATATCTCCAGTTTTGGAATGTGTAGCAGACGCTCGTCAGCCGCAAGCGCTATCTCCGAAGCGGCACCACGCGCCCGATTCCGAGTTCGGCGCCGCGCCGCAGAAAAGCGGAAAAACACACATGCTTGCAAACTCAGTAGGACGCGCATGCGCTTTTGTGTGATCTGGAAACCAGGCGGTCCGGCGGCAGATGGCAGAGCAATGCGTTTCAGTCGCAGCTCGCGCGTCCTGGGGATTTTTGTCCCCGACTGTACAATGTATGACGCAGCAGTACGATGGCTAGGATGTATGATACACCGAATCCATCGGATGGATGGATTGACAGATATGGCTGAACCAAGGAATCGGGTGGCGGCTTGCAGCACCTGGCAACGAAATAGCCAAGGATGTCGACTGAGGTTTCGCCATCCGCTAAACGTAGCGTCGCCGTAATCTTCGGAGCAGCGCGGCACAATCACGGCCGATTTCTGGCTTTTGGCACCGCCAGGCGCAGGAAATTGTGATTGTATCCAAATGGCGCGGCTGTGCCGCCCCTGGCAAGCTTCCGTGAACTGAAGAACTGAAAATCGACTGCTGCGACACCGCCACGACCGTGGAGGGCGACGAAACTTCTACGAGTCATTGCGTGGAAATTAAGGTCATTTGTTAGGACGTTGTTAAAACACCGGTTGGAGACTTGGTCGAGGCACCGCACCTGAACTGTCTTTGAGTACCGAAAATGTTGGGCATCAACTCTAGACTTAGTAACAAGCTGAAACGACTGAGAAGAAAGGGACAGGACGGTGGGCTTACTGACAACTGTCAGTTTAATAGAGCATGTAGGGAAAAACAAGGTGGAAGTGAAAAAGGAGAAGAGAAAGATAGAAATAAACTCTCAGCTGCCACTAAGAGAGAATATTTAGTTGTAATGACATGGATGCCGAGAGCACCATATCCCATGTCGGCACCCAGAGGAGAAGAAGAAAATGCGCGCTACAGTCCATGCCAGGCGTCATGAGCAGTTTATTCACTGTGCGGCTAGAAAGTCTATCCTGAAGGCAACAGTGAATAAATGCTCATGACGCCTGGCATGGACTGTAGCGCGCCGACATGGGATATGCTACTCTCATTATCCATGCCATTACAACTTTTTTTAAAATATATTCTTTAAAAAAAATGTTTATTTCGATTTTTAAAGCTAAATATTTTGTCTTAATAGCAGCTCAGAGTTTATTTCTAACTTTCTATTGTTTTTCACTTCCACCTTGTCTTTCTCAACACGCTCTATAATATCGACAGTTGTAAGTGAGCACTCTGTCCTGTCCCCTTCCCTTAGTCATTTGCGCTTGTTAACTCAAAGTCTAGATGTTCAGCCAACTAGTCTCCCCCCCCCCATTGATCTTGATCAATTGGGGGGGGGGGGGGGGGGCTAGTTGGACCTGGTTCCCATGTATGCGCACTGTCGACACTCGACCATTTTGGACGAGCATAACCCGTCACCCCGGAGTTGTCCCGCAAACTGTTAAGGACGAGTGCAGCTCATCTGAGGCCAGATTCATAAAAAACCTCTTACCTACGACAACTTAGCTACGAAGTTCGTAAAGTTACGATCATCGTAAGATGAGGCGAGAACTGTACTCACAAACGCATTCTTAAGTGAGAGGAGGAAAGTTACGACCTCTTACGGAGAAGCGATGACTTCCGGTGCTGTTGCTATGGCAACGGCGTCTTCGGCAAAACGAACAACCAATTAGAGAGCTAGGCACAGTTCGGAGCACTTGGATTGTTAATAACAAACACAGGCTAACCACTCGTTGATAGACATCTCTGTGTATGTCCTGTCCTGTTTGTGTGTAAATGTGTAGTGTTCAAGCTGATTCTCATAAACACGGGCGACCTTTCCACCACCGCTTGTCTGGGGTTCGTGTCCGTGCAGTGGTATATCGACGCTAACACGATTTAAACGCTTCGTTGACTGCTACAAACTCGATCGCTACAAAGTGAACACAACTGTCATCGTTGGTAAAAGCCCCGTGCCAGTCGTTTGCAAAGAGACGTAGAAGAAAACAAACCGCCGCGGCGTTTCTCGCGGCCTTGGAATTGCAGGAGCGAGCCGACGTTAAAAAAATACGTTTGAACTACGAGAGTGTCAGCAATACGTTTGATCGAAGTGCCGGATTCAGATTGCGTTTCGGTAAGCGCTTCGGAACCGATCTTCTACGATTGCAACTCGATACTGACATGACAGTCGGAAAAGAAAGGTTGGACCGGCATCGCGTAGCTCCCACAAACGGATATACAGCTCGACAGTTAAAAATGGCATACTAATAAGGAAGTGTACAAACCGTGTTGCGAAGGTAATCCATACGGCGTTTATTTGAGCTCTATAAAACACAAAACAAGGAGATAGAATCGAGGAGTCCCTTTTCGACGACAGCGTTCGTCACCGCTGCCTCGGAAAACAAGGTGATCGAGATGATGAGGGGAATCGGTTGACCTCTGAAATTTAGTTAAGCTATCAAACGGCAGTGTCCACAAGGGCCGCGCGGGCATATTCCATTCAGCAAGCCAGCCGGTCGTGGGCAGACGGTCTTGGCCAAGGACCGTCTGAGCAATGCTGCGCCGGAACGGGTCGGAGTGCCTGCTAGGCCTATATATTCTGCCGAGCTCGCTTGGTCGGTGGGATCGTCGCCTTTGTTGCCTTTTCCGGGTGTCTGTGGATCCCGCGTTCATGTTCGTCGTGGTCGGTTTCAAGTACTTCTTCATTTTTTTCTTGCTGCTTGAAGTCGGGACGCGCAAGAAGAGCAGGCAGAAAAAGAAATGTCCGTTGGGTCGTTGCGAACGAGCAACTGAGTGACGTTGTCGGCCATGTTAATTTGATCATAGAAAGGGCGTAAGACAGCTTCGGAGCTGTCGTAGAATTTTGTCGTAACCTGCGCAAAAGTTACGACAATTTCGTTTCGAGAATACGGATTTTCTCTCAAATTTGTAGTACGCATTTTTTTCGTCGTAAGTTCGCTTTGAGAATCCGGCCTCTGCTTCATCCGCTGATGAAGCTCTCCGCATCTCTACATCGTTGAGTGCAGTACACCTCAGAGCTACAACTATGCAGAGTTTCCAACACAGAATTTGTTTCTGTGTTAGAAACTCTACATGGCTCTAACTCTGAGGTGTAGCGCGCTCAATAAACTCGACGAAAAAAATTCTTGAGCAACTGCTGCGGAGGACTCGCACGCCATTTCCCCGAAAAATTTATGTGAAGAAATTTTCGACTCCCAACATATATTTCTCCTCCAAATTCAGCAGAGAAACTGAGGTCGCACGATTGTCGTGATTTGACCCGACGTCCATCTTCCCGCCAAACATAGTGTGGAAAGTGATGCCGTGTCGTGCCAATTACCTAACTCAATTTAAAGAAGAATTCAATGCAAAGCGATTTCGATTTCTTTGTGCTAGAAGTTTGCGCTGGATGCAATCTGTGACCCCAGGTCTGTTTGCACAATAGAGCCTGCGAAATCTATTCTTAACACCCTAACCCCAACGAATTCTGCACAAAAAGGAAGACGTCCCTGACCTGCGACTCGAGCTCCGAGATCTTGGAGTTGAGTCCCTCGATGCGCGACTTGTACGCTCGCATCTCCTCCATCTTGCTGGAGCTATCGCTGGAGCTCTGCTCGAGCAGTCTCTGCAGGTCACGCATCTTGTTCTCGTAGATGTTCTGCGTTTTCTCCCGGTCGAGCTGCATCTGCGACTCGTACAGTTCTCGCTGTTTCACCAGCGTGTCCGCCAGGCGCAGCTCGTAGCCCTCCCTCAGCCGCCCGTCGATCTCCGTGGTCTCCGTCTGCTTGGCCACGCGCACCTCCTGGAGCTCCTGCATTGAGCAATGGCACCCACGCCAGGGCAAGGAAAGGTTTAGGGGGGGGGGGGGGCGGGGGGGGGGGGGGGGCATGGATGTCGTTTCCTTGAAGGTGTCCTCTGGCATTTTCGTCGTAGTGCCAGATTTGCCTGGAAATTCGTTAAACACGCCAAAAAAGATCACTGAAAAAGTAACCCAAATATTGTGCCAAAATAAAAAAAAAATTCCGCTATTGAACTTACAATTGTCATCCTCACCTTGTCTTTCAAAGCGAGTCTACTGGCCACAATGAAGAGGTGACCTCAGGGGAAGGCAGGGGTTTGCTCTTTGGGCTGTAGACTATTCCCAACAGATTAGTTTCATGGTGTCAAAGGAATGCTTTGGAAGTTGGCTCCAGTCCTTGTCCAGCAGCACAGAACGAACGCTGGGCACAGTCAATTCCTAGACTGCCCGCTCAACCTGCAAGCCTGCCTTTCCCCTAATGTCACGGCATTGAAAAGCGAGGGTATATTTGAATCTTGGTTTTGGAGTCATTTTTATTTGCCGATTTCACAATAGCTATTAGGGGCGAAGCTCCTTGGGGTCTAGCCTTCTCCGTCCGTCCGTCCGGCCGGCGTCTGTGCTCACATAAAAAGAAAACAATGTTTGCGCAGTCGACAGGATTTGAGTCCGTGTGGGGAGACCCCAATGGATTTCTAGTCCATCGCATTAACCACTCGGCCACGACTGCGGGACAAGTAGGGGGCTCTGAGATGTGGTAGTAACACAAGAGCTGGGGTTTGTCATGGATGAAACGTTGCATGTAGCAGCTCAACGTCTATACAGGAGGGCGCTGCTGTCAGATGCGTATATAATCGCGTTAAACTTTGCATGCATTGGCTCAACGTTTATAGACGAGAGGGCGCTGCGGTGAAATGCTCAAATGCGTATATAACTACGTTCCATACCATATATTCTCTTTCTGACATGGACCGTTGACTTAAGCGGTGGAGATCCGTTCCCACGGCTTCTAGCGGATCCAAGCTGATCTGCTAGAAGAATCACTGGCCCCGCATTTCACCGACCACAAAGCAGTAACAATGAAGTCGAAACGCAACCCGCAACTCAACACTAACTATGAGCAATAAAAAAATATTAGTATCATCAGCGCACAGCAGAGCTTTATCCCAATCAATATCATTCACCACGTGGAGATGCGGTCATTTTTTTTTTAATTTCGCGACACTGAATGGCATACCGGAAAGGGTAGAGGCCAGCGATTGCAAAAATAGTTACTTAGGGTAGCTAAAAAAAAAAATTGCCGGAGTACGTTTTTGAAGGGACACTAAACATAGGCAATTTTCTTTTCTACCTGGTTTGGACGGACATGTCTCAAAAAAGATTGTAAAAGAAAATTGTTTTTGTTAATATTTATGTTGATACGAATTTTGACTCACGGGCAAAACCGAAATTGTACCACGGTACGATGATAGTGTTTTCACTGAACTAGTATGCGCTCCGTGATCCAGCAAACTGAGCCCATAAAAGCTGGGTACGAATGAACGGCCGATGGAACGCATTGTTCTATCGCCCGTTTAATTAAGGCATTCTTCGATTAATTTGTGAACCACTCTGGCCGATACATCAAATAGCAAAAAATTCCTTGTGGACGTTCACCCAAAATAGAGACAACTTCTGGAAAGATGGGGTGGGCTATCTTGGGGATGCCACAGCAATTTTATCAAATTAGCGACGAACACCAGGACTAAAAAACATGCTACACGGAAAGCGTCACCACGAATCACGGATGTGGCAAGTTTGCGTTTCACGATGCAATGAAAACGCGAGGATTCGCTACAAACTTTCTGTCACGGGAAAGGATACCGTAGATCAGTGGTTCTCAACCACTGGTGTTTCGCGGACCCCTTGTGGATCGGCGGATATGATGGAGGACCCCATTCGCGGTGAGGGGAAGGAAAAGTTATTGATTAATTATGATAGTGATTTAATAAATGGATGTAACTAAGGGCTAGTGTGAAGTGGATTTCTCTTATTGACGTATACACGAGAAAACTCACCCAAGAAATGGAAGCTTTATTCTTAATCTGAAAAAAGACAACTTTTATCGCCAGGAGGCAGGGCTTCGCGGACCCCAAAGGGTCCGCGGACCCCCATTTGAGAACCACTGCCGTAGATTGTGGATGCAGCAAATTTGAGTTTCATACTGCAATGACCGTGCAGTAGTCTGCTCCAGACTTGCCAGTCACGGAAACCGGTGTCGTGATGAACACTTGTCTTTGTGTTTATCTCTGCATATTGCAGACAAAAAACGAAGAAACGCACTACAAATGCGCTTGCCACGCGTACCAATCCCACGGATCGCGCAGTTGATGAGATTCTTGTCAACGGAAATCGCATCGACCGCGCGATCCGCGTGCGGTCGTTGGAGTTTTTCCACTATGAATATTTAGCTAGAAAAATCGAATGGGCTACCCGTCGGAAGGAGGGTATGTTCACAGGATTTTATGGCATCACATCACTAACATTAGAAAGCAGAACGCTTTTGAAAACACAGTCTTTTGCATACTTTGCCCACTGAATTCACACAGTTGCCGATCAGACTGAAGTTTCTAAATTCACATGCAAAGAAATTTCAAGATCTTTTGCGGGTCCTCCTTCCACATGCTCCCCATTGTCCGGAAATTCTAGAAAGGTCCTAGGGAACCACGCTTACTCTGCGACGTTTCATTCTGATGCTCACCTTCTCGTAGAGGGACTTCCGGAAATCCAGGTCTTTGGAGAGAGTCTTGGCCCTGTTCCGCAGCTCGACGTTCCGCAGAATCTCCGCCTCCAGCTCTTTGCGGAGCTTCTCAAGCTCCTTCGCCATCGCGTCCCGCTCTGCCTCCGCATCCTAAAAAGTGGACCAACAAAACAAAATTAAAGGGCTTTGCATCCGTTCTGGACCGTGGGCCGGGATATGGCACAGACTGTGGTCACCAATCAAGACGAGTGCTGCTGTTGCCACCTGGTCAGCAACTGTACTCTTTCATTTAAAAGTTGCAGTTAGACTTGGCCTTTCTTGAAATGTACAATATCTATGTCTGCACAACCCGGAGTCTAGAAAACTGAAAATTTTTCTACACAGAGCTTTGTAATTTGCAAAGAAGATTCCAGAAAGAGGAATATATACATCCATGCACATACTCTCACATAGCTTACGCTTGAAAACTAAGACCATAAAAAAGATAGCTTGGTTTAGATGCTTTGTTCAAGGCAACGAGCGTGCAATAGCACTAATACACAGTTCCTACCTCAATGAGCAGCCCCACTCTTACACAGTAGAGGTGATAGTGAAGTGGGGATGTTACTACACTACTTACTGCTCTACTCCCTGTTGAGGGAGGGGGATGTTACCAGAGTAATCACTCCTTCCACTCATTGAGGAGGGGTACGGTGTTACACCATTTACTTCCTCCACTCCACACTACTGCATCAAATCAACAGCTGCACTCTGCCCAGACATTTTCTACCACAACGATGCTACCGTGTGACCAATGCCAACACGAGCGACTAAGGTCCGTGCAGGGTTTCCACGCAAGGCTCTCGCTCCAAAATGTTAACTCAAACCAAGGCCAGTCCAGAAGTTTGGTAGACGTAGCGCCAGTTACCTCCCACCACAACGAAAAGTAAGCCGTCAGAAAACTCAGCAAGCCGACCACGCAGACAAACGACGGTTAACGTAAAAACAAGCGTTTGGCCGCTTTCCTTACCTTGAGTTGTGGAAGGGCCTGATTCAGACGTCCCTGGAGGTCGACGTTTTGAGATTGGAGCGACGTGACCTGTTGCTGAGCTGCGGACCACTCGCGTTCTCGTTTGGCGAGTCTGACGGGGTTAAAAAGTTGCAAGCAAATGCACGTCATTGAACGATGTTAGGCAAAAGGCTGCTTTGCACATTTCTGTGTGAAGGCCCGTTCACACACTTGCGCTTGAGTCCGACAAGACCGGTTTTCAAGCCTTTTCCGACGGCTCACGATCGGCTGCATTGCTGCGCATCCGGTCGTAAGCCGTTTCAAGAGGCTTAATTAAAACTCGGCCTTGTCTCAGTCGGTCCAAGTCAAGCGCAAGTGTGTGAACGGGCCTTGAGTGGCAATCAACTGCGTATAACTAGACTGAAGGCTTGAAAGTGTTTGCGTGACCAGACCTACTCCGACATCGAGAAGTGGCTGCTCGCAGGATTGTCGGCATTTTCTCAAACACACGGTTAAAGATGGCTCTGGATAGCGGGCATCACTTCCAAAAAGTATTAATCTGAAATAGGTCATCTTATGCGATAAAAACCGATGGATAGGTGACCACAGTACACAACTCAAAGCAAGTCCAATAAGCACTCAATCGTGTTTGTCTCAGTTTCGCTTCAGATAAATAGGGCTCATTTTAAAAAGAAAAAAAACTGAAAGTGTATTATGTAATCCAATAAAATGCAAGTCATCAGCGAGCCCCGACTGCAAGAAGTGCGTCTACAGTTACACCTGCCGTTACACTTCAATTATAAAGAAAGTTGTCAGGGTGTCTAGCAAATTATATTTTGAAATTCCCCGACTTCTCCAGATTTTCCCTGACAATTTCAGGTGAAATTCCCTGACCAATGTAGAGGCGGGTAAATATAAAAGATAATTACAACACAAGGCATTGAGCATTGAACACTGAGGATCATTTTGCATGGGCTTCACCCAACTTGCATATTCCGAAATATTTGGGCTCGTAAAGTCCAGATTAAACGAGCACTTTCTTGCCGCCGACATCGTCAGTGAAGGGGCCACTTCCGGAAACACGATGAAAGCACGACGCTTAACCACACACATAAATAACCGAACGGCAGCATGACGGCATAGCCGCCAGATGCACACTTTTCCATACTTTCGGCTTAGATTGAATTGGAGTCCGCGGCTTTCCCTTTTGTTACTAAATCTAGTAGCTCTAACTGGATCTAGCCTAGATTCGTGCCCTCAGTTCAATCCAAGCCTTGGACTCAATTTGTCAGCTGTTCCCTTTGCATCGGGTAGCACTCTACAGGGGGTGAGCAGAGCCCGCGCTCCGCTCCAAGCAGAATCCATTGCCTCTTTTTCTTCCCCCAAGTCCTCAAGTCTATGCTCAAGACACTCGATGGCATTTCCGGCACATTTTCTCTGACTGGGCTCGCGTTTTTACAATATCCCTGACGATTCCCCGATTTTTCCTAGTAACTAAAATTTCCCCGACAATTCCCGGTCACTAGACACCCTGAAGTTGTCCAATGAAAGCTGTAGCAATAACCAGTGCAAGCACACCAAGGAAGATGAGGTAAATATACGAGAGGATAAAAACGTTGGGAGGGGGCTGTCCAATATCCCTCATAATTGTTTTTTTTTTATTTTGGGTAATAATTCACTATTGTAATGTTGTGCACGACAAAACTTTTTGGGTGAAATCACAATGTTAATTGGAGAGCCTAGTACGAGTACACTTATATGCTTCATTACAAACAGAACTGGAACACTACAAATGAATTCTGAAAGACCATTGAAACATCAGCCGTTTACTGCATTTGCCACATCTGTCTTTGTTAGGGGCAGATGCAAAGGCAAGGAATCAACAACCCCGTTTGTAAGCTGGTAGAGCGCAGGTGTTCGAAACGTCAGAGCTAGAGTAAAACAAAGGTCAGAAACTCAATAAAAAAAGGACAAATAATTATTGTTGGAACCTCCCAAAACTGGTTTCCATAGATCGAGCAACAGGTTTTGAATTTGTTTTACTTGGTTACGAAAGAGGCTGGCAGACTCGTAGGCCGAGCAGACGATCGAAGACACCAG
The DNA here is from genome assembly GCF_016920785.2 of Ixodes scapularis. NCBI lineage: Eukaryota > Metazoa > Arthropoda > Arachnida > Ixodida > Ixodidae > Ixodes > Ixodes scapularis. Next base: position 658,053 of record NW_024609920.1, read on the forward strand.
AACCACTTCACGGCCAGTGTAGTAATAACCTTACCCACGCAGATAACTTATCGCTAACTGCTAACAAAAGGAATGCCTTGTGATATATAGCACAAAGAGAAGTGCCGATGCGGACCTTACACAAGTCCAGATAATAGCTTCTTTTAGTACTCTTCTGTATGCAGTATGCAATGTGTCATGTACAGTCGGGAGCAAAAGTTTGCGGGGCACCGGAGCGCGTGCCGAAATGCATCGCCGCGCCGTCCGACGGCGCGCCGCCGCATTAAGGAGACGTGCTTTGCGCATGCGCGTCTTTCGTGCTCGCAATCATGTCTCTTTCGCTCGTTTCTTTTCGACGCACTCCTGATACCAGGGGTCGGCACCAGGGGCGCGAGTTAGCGGTTCGCTGGTTGTCATGCTGTGTGTCTGCTTCAGCCGCCTCAGCCACCGCGCTTTGTCATGGAAGTCGCGTAGGGGGAAGAGGGGGAGGGGGGTAACCAGGCGCTCAGTCACCCAGCGCGGCTGCTGAGGCAGCTGAAGAGGACGCGAGGCATGACAGCCAGCGAAACATCAACTTGCGCCCCTGGCGCCGACTCAGGTTATCAGGAGTGAGTCGGACAGAAACGAGCGAAAGAGACATGACTGCGATCACGAAGGGCGCGCATGCGCAAAGCGCGGCTTTTTAATGCGGCGGAGCACCGTCTCACGGCGCGGCAATGCATTTCGGCACGCGCTCCCGTGCGCCGCAAACTTTTTCTCCGGACTGTACTATGAGTTTTCCGACAAGTGGGAATTCCACCCACTTCACACGGACATTGCTCCGGAGAAGTTCATCTCAAAACTTCTAGCCAGTCTAGCCATTTCGCAAGCCTGGCTGCTACGTAAGGATGGAAATAAATAAAAATGTAGAAATAAACCTAGAGCTACCACTCTTATGTTCCTTGCGCGCATTGCGAAACGTAGACAAACACACAAGAAAAGAAAACGGAACGTGCTACGCTGAAAAGAGGCGTGGCGGAAATGACACTGACGCCATATCCGGTCGAACCACCGCCACCTATCAGTCAAGGTCGGCAAAACCGTCATTCAACAGCCGGCCGACTGAATCATCAATGAAACCTGCACTTTTAAGTGGAGCTGTTACGCTTCCATTCATTCCGTTTGTAACTGACACTACCCGAGGTGTGTGGGCTACAACGGATTCTTTCCAAGGTAAAAGCTGTCAGGTCACCACAGCATTTGTACTCGGCTCAAAAGCGGCTTCGAAGAAGCAATTACACAGAACCCGCGATGAACCAAAAAAAAAAAAGAAAAGGGGGAGGGGGGCGGGGGGAGAACCCGGCAAGTTGTGACAAATCGTTTATGCCCCGCTCTTCTTTTTTTCTCTAGTTGCTTTAAAGTTTTATCATGTCTAGCTTTAAATAGCTAGCTTATCATGACTCTGCCTCCAAGGCTCACGAAGCCGGTTAAAGATTTGGCGGTCACACAAACCGCCCCGCTTCGAAAAGACAGCTCGAGCGACGGACGCCTAGAAGCCAGACAACGAAAGACCGCGAGCCACAGCCGCTCGCCGAAGTCGCAGGGTTTAGAAATTGCCTCAAGAAAAAGAAATATGGGCTGGCTACTTACTTCGTTCGCAGGGTCTCGGCCTCTGTCTGCCACTTCTTGGCGTCGAGCTGCAGTTTGGCCTTCTCGTTTGCGGTCAGGTCGACGGTGCGGCGTGCGTCGGCAAGCTTACGCTCGTACAGGATTTTAACGCTGGCGACTTCCCGTGTTTGGGTCTCCTGGATCGTCATCTGTTTGGTCAGCTTGCTGTTTTCGGACTCTAGGTGACGAACGCGGTCGATGTACGCAGCCAGCCGGTCGTTCAAGTGGGCCAGCTCGTTCTTCTCCTGAATTCTCGCAACCCTGGACGCCGAGAGCGGCGAGCTCGAGCGTTCCCGGCTCCCGCCGGCGTTGGTGTCCGACGAGCGAGATGTCCGAGGCGAACCCGGGTTCGCCGGGCTGTCCGCGCGGTCTTGCTGCGAAACGTACTGGGACGACGTCGTCGTCGTCGTCGTGGTCGTCACGACTTGTTTGTGGACGCTCCGCGACGTCATTTCGGAGTTTGTGCGGACGTGCGAGATACCAACTGTTCCTGCAGACTTCGTCAGTCGAAGTGCTGTCCCCCGCAATGTGTTCGCCGATGCCTCGGGTAATAGAAATCGAGATGTCGGAGTGCCGCCGAAAAGGGCCACGTGACCTGTTGCGCCAATCAATGGGTTAGTTTGGTATCCGTGTATGCTCCATTTGCTGATTGGCTCTCAATTTTTAGCAGATCATTCTAGGGGTGTGCGGACCGAATCGAATAGCGCTGCGATTCGAACGAGACATGCATCGCATCTGGTATACCAAATAACGCAGTGTCATTCGCAGCTTCAACATGCTGCATGTTAACAGAAACGGTTCTCCTGGTTCTTTTGTCTTGCGCTGTGAAAGCTACGAATGATGCAGCGCTATTCGATTTTATACCAGCGTCTTGCACCGCCACCGCCGCCGCTGACGTGGTGTATCGGTGAGGCAGATTTAAAAATGACCTACTAACCTCAGATCAGAACGCAATTATGCACGTAACTTACGGCTCGAGTTTCAATGCAGCAATGGGCCTTTTCGGCAAATGTTGGGTGCCATTTATCGGCAAGCAGGAGAAACGTTTTTGGTGGCCTGCCTTGCTTCCGCTTCTGCCCGCTCTAAGCTATGTTTGCTGTCTGAACGCGGGCGCTAGACGCGCTCAGCGTTTGTTTTTCCTCTACCCAACGCGATCGACGAGTACACTTTATTTTTTTAAATTAATGTGTTTATTACGGACGACTTCGTACTTTTGTAGATTTTTTTCCGACTGACTTAACAACTCGTGCTCGCGCTCGGGAACAAAACAGAAACAAAAGCGTAGGCACATAGCCAGGATATTGTTTTGGCGGGGGGAGGGGGAAGGGGGGGGGGGCGGAGGTCTTTCCTTTTTTTTCGCACTGCAGATATAAAAACTGTAATGGAACACTACATTAACGTTTTTATAGAGTAGAAACCGATGCTTACTTAAATATGAATCAATTTTTTGTAATCGATATTTATTGAAAACCTGGTAACAGCAGTGCAAGAGGACGTCGTCAATAATCTGGCTGTTGTGACAAAATTGGACACCGCGTAAAACATTATGTCTCGGTATAAACCTAAGCTGATCAGTACTTTGTAGGGAAACCCTTTGCATCGATCACCGGTTGGCACCCACGGTGCATTCGGAATTCAGGAAATTGTCAATGTTGACACAAGGGGTCGGTTGTTCAGCCGTTTTTTAGCCACCAGGGGTTGAAACCCGACCCCTGGTGGCTAAAAAGGTTGCATTATGGTGTACCATATCAAAACAAAATATAATTGGCTATTCATTAGACGTCGAGCAATACTTCTGTAAAAGAAACAAAATATCATATCTTTTTGTTCACTACTGTGTATGGGGAGTAAGATAAGATTGACAAGTGCAACTATAGTAACATTGTGAACGAAGAGGGGTGAGAGCATAGGCGTAGACTACGGGGGGCATCGGGGCTCGTGCCCCCCCCCCCCCTTCCTGTTGACATCCTGGGGGAGGGGGGCACAACCCCCCCATTTTCCCCCGGGTTATGATCCCTACCGAGACGCTGTTTACGTGCCATATAACGAGCTTCTAGTAGTGGCATGTAAACAAAATAACGCACACAGTGACGGACATACGGCGATATACATACGCTCTAAATTTTACCCCTAAAAATAAACTACTGATAGTTGCCGGTGTAAAAAAAATTGCGCGGAAAACCATCCCCTCCCCCCCCCCCCCCTTCCCGGAGAACTTTTCAGCCTCCCCCCCCCCCCCCCCGGAAAAATGGAAAATCTACGCCGCTGGGAGAGAGTGATTTTTGAATCTTGGAGAACGGCGGTGTCTTTAGATTTTATGCGATGACGAGTGAGATCAGTTTTTTAAGGGGGCCCTGCAATCATATTTACGCGTCTACCTTTTTTGCGGTTTCCACGTCGCTTGGGGTTGGGGCAAGCCAGCGGGCGCGGTGAAAGTAACTAAATATCAGTGCGTCATATTTTAACAGGACGACGCGGAAACCTCCTCCACCTACGGGGCGACCTGCGGTGCCGAAAGCGCGCATTATGTGACGACATCGTGATGTTTTAAGTCCTGGCCTTTCTACTGGTCGGAGCCGTTAGAAACTTTTTAGTCAAAATACAAAATATAAGTGGCGAGAGCCGTTTCGATTATTTATGAAAGTAGTTTCTGTTCATGTTCAGTATTTTAGATAAGAAAAAAAAAATGCAGTTTATAAAGTATGGAAACAAGAAATGACCCGTTGACATATCCGCCACCAAGCGGTGGAAAAGCGGCGCATACTAGGAAGGTGTAGTGGGATCAGGCACCGACGAACGGCGAGCGTAGAAAGGTCCCGGATGTGCGCGGCGGCGCTGCAGTCAAAGATTCAACCGGTTCCGAGCGTTCCGAGTTCCGAAGGCCTTCGGCGACCAGCTTTGGCTTGCGGTTTGGCCCTTTGGAGGTATGGCAGCGCGAAGTGGCTCCCGTTCTGAACTGATCCTTACCCCTTGTTTGCTCAGACTTGGACGTAGTTCAATTACTCTACTCAAACTACTGTAGTTTAAGTACTTTTCCGAGTAACTTGGTAACTTTCAATTACAACTTTATTTGGGTAATTAGTGGCTTAACTTAACTACATTTTTTAGGTAACTTGGACTCAAATTACTGACTACTTTCAAAATCTAGTGCTTATTTTGCTCACCACAAAACGTTTGACCGCAGAAATAAATAAGACGCCTGCAGATGAAGTGACGAGCAAAGGGCCTCCCCACATCCCGTTCCCACAGGCGTCCTTGGGCCAAGGTGGCGACAAGTAGCCAAAACATAACACTGGCGCGCACGAACGCAGGAACAGCCTTGGTCGGGTATTGACCTAATCCGGTAATGCACGTAAGCGCCGCGCCTCCAACTGCAACCGTGAAAGTCGGGGACACTCCGAAGGTTGTTGTTGTTTTCATGTTGTCTGCCTTTAGTGAGCTCTGACTCAAGCGGTTTGGGGTTCCACGGGTAGGGGCCACTGGAATGACCTCGCAGCTTGGAGCCTGTTACCATGGTCGCCTCGTCGACAGCGCATACTCCCTTGCCAAAGCCGGACTCCCCTGCCCACAAACGCAGACACGGATAATCCGTTCATGGGAGCGCCTTCCCGCTTCAAGCTACAACTGTACGAGCGACGATGCTTGTTCACTTATCCTTCGCGTCCTTCCGACCTTCTACGCCGGAAAAAACCTCCTCTTTGTTGAAAACGATTTTCTTGTCAGGCGTATCAGGCTACCACAAAAATACAAAAAGAAACTTCGAAAGTAACTTCAAAGTAACTCACTACTTTTTACAGTAGTTAGTAGTTTACTCAATTACTATTACAAATGCGTAATTTCTACTCTACTCAAATTACGTTTGGCGTCCCTACTCAGTAACTTAACTTAACTAGCTTTTTTGAGTAATTTGTACATGTCTGTGTTTGCTGTCGTTTGTGGCCAACAAAGTGTCATGCCGAATTAGTGTTTAATTCCGCAGCAAATGCAATGCGAGCCGCCCTGGCTTCCCGCTTCATACAGCCTATCCAGAACATGCTTCAGTGGCGCCCTCTCGAGCCGTCGACACAGAGTGCGGAAGCCTTTGAGCACTCGCTGAGCTCGCTACCCCTCCTCTAGTTCATGGCCACTCACGCAACCAAGAACGTCATAAAGGTGGTCGTTTTTTTTTTTTTTGCTTGTTTTTGTCATTTTAATTTGCCTATAACTTTTAAAATAAAGCGAAATTCGAGAAAAGAAAAGTTTCATTAAGTTACTACGTTCAGTGCGCTAAGGTTCGGTGCAAATGAAAAACCACTAAAAAAGTCCTTGCAAGGCTCCTTTAACACTCTCACTGCGAAGTGCGCTGCTGCGCACTTCGCAGAGCAGGGAGCTTCCTCTGCGAACATATCTTGATCGAACGACGTTTTCTGAATGTTTGGGAGCAGTTACCGAAAACCGGACTGAGCGCTTTCTCCGCTTCGCCGATTGCAGAACGGACTGCCGTTTACGCCTTTAGCATGATCGCGTAGCTGCCCGCGCGACACGTTTGCTCTATTTCGACCCGTGTCTTTGCGGTTCTAACAGTCTTCTCAAGAAATAATTTTAAAAAAATGTACTTACCCTACGAGAAAAGGTTATCCATGTGGCGTCTATTTCTGTTCTATGTAAAAGTGAAGAACATATTCAATCGACAAAAACGAGCATCAGCTGGCGACGAGCAACTGCGTACGACACCGGTCAAAGTACAGGCAGCTTGCATGAAAAAAAACATTCCTCGGACACCATAATCGTCTTCAACACGGCGACGAGGGGACTGGAAACAAGCTGATCACCAAAATTAGGTCAGGGGAGGGAAGAGAGGAGGTCCCTGCAAAAAGGAAGATTTCGGGGGGGGGGGGTGGGGAGGGGGGGAGCCATTGGGCCCCCCCCCCCCCCCCCCCCCCGGGCTGCCTGCCTGCAAAAACATCAGGAACCAAATGGTCCGATGTCATCACCCTAAGCAAAGCGCACATGAAGGCGTTCCAAGCAACAGCCCAGCGTGTGCTGCTCCACAGCCGGGCAGGCGCGTGTGCGTCGCCAAAGAAAGCGAGGAAAACAAGCGCCATACGCTACGCACAAGCCTTCTAGATGGTACCTTCCAGAGGCTATCTTTTCAAGATATGTAGACCGTACAGCTAATAAAGAGCTTCTGTCAGGTGGGCGAAGAAGAGTCAGCTACAAGGCAACCCCGAAGTTCCTGCCGAAGAACCGGGCTTCGTACTTGCAAGCTTTTAACATTTTCTTCCCTTTTAATGAAGTGGTAACGGTCGGGCCATTTATTCCATCGAATTGCCAGGCTTTTTAACCTTCAATATTTTTCTCCTTCATGGCCACATTTGTTTGCATGCATGCCCACTGTGTTTCTAGGGTTCTTACAGTGTTCACAGTCTTGCGTGTGGAACTGCGAAAGAAAGTTATTTATAAACTTCGTGCATCTTTCTTTTTTCGATTCTGAAAAGTGTGTAATATGATTTAAGACTATTACGGGTAAAACGTCTAATTAGGTTGTGAGATCTTCTGACAGCAGTTTCTTTTTAGGAATGATAAGAAAAATTCACAAAGATAAACGTTACAGCCATTGCAGGTATGTTTCCTGAGGACCAAGGTAAAATGAGCACACGTCACTTCAGTCACTCAAAACAGCTCTCTAGAGGAACGATTATTTATCTTGAGTCTGCTTCCTGGTTTTTTTAATGGGATCATAATGACTGCAAGTATGTCAGCTTGCTCCTTGCTTGATCGTTTGATCTTCGTCGAAAAGGTAAAAAAGGTCGCAAGTCGCGATGCGAAACTAAACTCGGAGTACGCCACGACGCGCAGCAACGAAGTCGGGGCAATCGCCATCCAGAGAGCGTCACCGTGGCCAAATGAGGTAACACTGGGACGGCTAAAATCGGTAGTGCCGCCGGCGTACCTTTGCGAGATTACGTTATTACCAACTCCGAGCGTGTGTGGTCGCGCGCTACACTACCGACTGTTTTAAGAATTTATCATATGTTCAATATATAAATGTGCATGCGTGTGTGGTTTTGTCGTTCTAGCATTAGACAGTTTTAGTAAGTGCCTTCCTCGATAGGTAGAGACAGCTCAAAACGGGAGATGCTGAACAAAATTGAACGTCCTGATATTACGATAAACCAAAGGCAGTTCTCTCTTTTTTTATATAGATTGTTTGCGCGCGCTTTAAAGGGGCACTGACACATCAAAATCGTAATTTATTTTATTATCCGAAACCATTGAAAATGATGCCGGGACATTACCCTCAAAATTCGAAACTTGGGAATTCAGCATTTGTGAATTAAAAAAAACAATTTCCAAATGCCGAATTTGAAGTTCCCGCGCGATCCGCGCCAGTGCAGTGAGTCAAATTTTGCGGTGTCCTGCGACTCGACTTTCTTTCGGACCTCCGCACCACGCTGTGAAGCAAAGCGCCGTTGCTACCGCGACCCGAAGAGAGGGGGAGGTGAGCAGGCGGGATAGAAGGGAGCCGGCGCGGGGAAAAACCGGTTTCTTCCCCGACTCGGCGATAAGCCTCTGCTTGAGCTCCGCCAAGTTTTCCGAGGGAGAACACAAATCCAGGAAGCGACATCACACCGAAATCTGATTTTTGGTATTTCAAAAAGAAAGGCCGTATTGCGTTCGTCATTGCATTAAAAAACATGTTTTACGATTGCCGTTATTAAATGTTATCGAAATGTCGCCTACATAGCTTCTAAATTTCCTGATTTTTGACGTCACCGATCAAAGGAAGCAAGGAGGTGAGCGCGGGAAATATAAACGCCAAAAATAAAAGGCGCGCGCATTCGCGGGGAAATTTTTTTTCGCGATGCGGTATTTTTTGCGTGTCTATGACTACAATTTGCATCGTTTATACAATAAAAAAGAATGCGACCTTCGGGGTGGCTTTAAGATAACAAAAGCAAAAACTTCGTGGAGCTTCCCTCCCCTACAAAAGCGGAACTAAAAGCGTCCCTTCCCTCTTCCCCTTACCCACCCTTTTTTACAGCCCCCGCAAAGAAAAGTCGACCAGTGTTGCGGATTTGCCACTCCGGAGTTGAAATGATTCTGGAATCATTCCAAATTTTCGCGACCCCGGAATGGAATGGGAATGGAACTGCGGCAACGTTGAGGGAAATGGAATGGGAAGGGAATTATATGCCTTTTGCCCGGAATGGAAGGGGAATGGAATGAACCCGGTTCTTCTATTCATATATTTTCAGTGTTTACGGTCAGCGAAATTGAGCCAGTCAGCGAGCCAGTTGCTCAGAAATAAAATGAACTGGCGGGAAAGAGCTAACCCGCGAGGAGCGCTAAGAGACTTATACGCAAAAAGAATGCAATACAGAAAAAAAAAAGCGTCAAAGCCAAAAGCAGAGGGTGGAGGGGGGAGGGGGGCGGGGGGGCGTGGCGGTGGCGCCTTTCGCGCAGGCGATGGTCTTTACAGGCGCCGTTCACACTGTTGCAACCGAGTACGACCGAGAGAGACCGGAGCGGTTTTTAAGCCTCTTGCGACCTCTTAGGACCAGCCCCGCTGCAGCGCATCCGGTCCTAAGAGGTCGCAAGAGGCTTAAAAACCGGTCTGGTCTCTCTCGGTCGTACTCGGTTGCAAGAGAGTGAACGGACCTTTAATGCCCGTTCACACTCTTGCGACTGACTACGACCGAGAGAGACCACATCGGTTTATTTTTTTTTTTTTTTATTTATTTGGTACCTACATCGCTTGATGGGCATTACACTAGGGGGGGACGAAAGAAATTTACAAAAGCAAACGAAACAGCAGAACAGCAACGTCAAATAACAAGGCAAGCAGGAGAAACATATATACTGCAACAATATAAGAAAATGAATAACAGCAAAATAACCATGTCAAACAGGAGAAACATGCCAATATATACTGCAATAATATGAAACAAAAAATGATTAACAGCGTGCAGAAGTCACACATCGAACCGACTACAATAATATAATTTCATCAAAAAATGATTGTACAGTAGGAAGCTCTACAAGTGAGTCGGGCAGCACATACCAGTCATTAACTGTCCGCGGAAAAAAGGAATATTTTAGAACGTCGGTCCGTGCGCGAAATTCTCGGATCTTTTTTTGATTACTAGTTCTAAGGGAAACGTAATGAGGTTCCAATAGGTATCTCGACTTATCTATACCGACGCTACCGTGATAAGGATTATACATGAACTTGAGACGGAGGCACTTTCGTCTTAGTTGTAAAGGTTTCCATCCGAGTTGAAGCTTTAATTGAGAGACACCGTCATAAAAAGTTTAGTTATTTAGCACATATCTAGCGGCGTGGTTTTGAATTCTTTCAATATGATTTATACATGTTGGCGTGTGTGGGTCCCAAAGAATACAAGCATAGTCCAGGATTGGGAGGACATAATATAAGAAGAGAGTTTCTTTCAAATGAGCCGACACTTTTCTGAAATTGCGACGCAAAAAAGGGAGCATGCCGCTGGCCTTAGAACATAAGAACTTCACATGATTATTCCATCTTTAATCAACGGTTAGGCGTACCCCGAGATAAACTGCCTCAGTGCTAAGCTGCAAAGGAAGATTGTTTAGTTCAAAAACGGCAGAGACAGTTTTACGTTTTCTAGTGAATCGAACGTGGACGCATTTGGATACATTAAGGAACATTTTCCACTTGTCCCACCACTCTGTGATCTTATTTAAATCACCCTGTAGGGCCTGGACGTCGGTGTCATCGGTCACTTCTCAGTATAAAACGCAATCGTCAGCATACAACCTTATATTCGGTGAAATTCCGTGCGTGATATGATTAATGAAAATTAGAAAAAGGAGGGGGCCCTAAAACAGAGCCTTGTGGTAAACTTGACATTACATCTACATATGATGAATGAAATCCATTCATGATGACGCGCTGTTTCCCAGCATTAAGATAATCTGCTATCCATTGCAAAACTTTTACATCGATGTTTAGACTATGTAATTTATGAAGCAAGAGCGAGTGATTAACCACGTCAAAAGCTTTCCTGAAATCTAGAAAATTTCAATCAGTTTGGCAGCATCTATCAAATGCACAAGCAAGGTCATGATAAAATTCTAGGAGCTGAGTGTTACATGATAACCCTTTGCGGAAACCGTGTTGTGCCGAGGAAAAGAAATTGTTGATATTTAAATGACTAATAAGATTAGAATGGATTATATGTTCCATTATCTTACAACATTCACTCGTTAGGGAAATCGGCCTATAGTTTTCGACTCTATTTTTTGTACCGTTCTTGTGTATTGGGACCACATTACCAAACTTTCAATCATCAGGTAGACGTCCACTCTCTAGCGACTTCGTAAATATTAGTAATACGTATGATGCTATAATGTTGGCGCAAGACTTCAATACGATATTTTGAATTCATCCGGCTTAGGTGCTTTTCCGAGTTGTCTAGGACGCATTTTGAGATATTAAAATTTATTTTCTTAATTATTAATGAATATGTAAAGATAAACAAAGATAATTATTTCCAAGTTCTTAAAGACGAAAAATCAAGGCACCGGCATAGTCTATACATAAGAGAATATTCTGTGAAAAACGATTGCTTTAAATTTAGTTTTTTCCCAAGAGCCGTCAGGGAATGGAATAGACTGTCGAATGAAACGGTGACATAATCATCCATTACGAACTTAATTCCTTCACTGCATTGAAAACGTTTTGATATGTGCGAGTAACTGAATGAGTATCGTGTGTGTCGTCTTGATTACGTGCCAGCACGGGAAGTTATCTATGAAGTGTCAGCATTTTTTTATGAAACCAAGCGAAATGCGAGAACTGTGTGTATTTACATATTGTATCTCTTTGGTTTTTATCGTTTGTACCTTCTACTCTTGTAATGGCCTTGTGATAGGGCTAGCAGTATCAATAAATAAATAAATATTGCCTAGTAATTTCCTTATGCCATTGTGATCGAACGCGAGTTCGTTCATTTTACCGCTAATCATTATCAACCGTCGGCGGTAGTGATGAAGGTGCGAAAGTTGAAAACACAGATTTGAAGTATTTATTGAAAGCGGCTGCCTTGACGCTATCGTCTGTCACTAGATTACCATCAACCAAAAGAGAGAGGACACCAGCCACATCCTTTCGTTGCGATTTTACATACTTCCAAAGTTCTTTGGGACAGTCCTTAAGTTTGCTATCAAGGGAGAGAAAATATTCTGACTCAGCTTTTTTTATTTTTACGTTGAGATCTTTTTGAAGATTTTAAGCTGGCCCAATATCAGTGAATCGTCACTTTTTTTATACCGTGCGAAAACACGTTTATTTTTATTTATTGAACGTCTGATTTCTGAATTCATCCATGGCTTATCTTGTTTGCGCTTTGCGCTGACCATCTTTGTTGGAGCATAAATTTCTACCAATTCTTGTATTTTATTTTTAAAGATGTTCCATAAGGTATTCACATCACATGACATACTCTACACCTCGAAATCAGACAAAAACTTCATAAGGTCAAAACCTAAACTACCATATTGTTGAACATGTACGCCTTTTTGGGTGGGTTCCTATATCTAGGCACATTCAAACATTTCATAGTCGCTACTTCTGCCTCATGATCACTTATTCCGGGGACTACTGAAGCGGAGGTGATCGATGGAAACCTATTACAAAGAAGAATATCCAAAACACTTGCACGACTGACGCCAAGTCCTGTGGGGCATTTGACATCGGGTGCTTCCGTGCGCACCACGCGATCGTACATAGGGCATGAACTTTCTGTAAAGCAGTCTCCTTTGGGAAACTTGGCAGTCCACTGTGATAAGTGCTCGTATGACCCTTTGATGGCTAAAACACAGATCCCGGGCAAGTAGGAACAGAAAACAGAGGGGAAGTTTTTGAGGCGTTCAATATCAGTGTAAAGACAGATGACAGTTGCATCAGTGCATCGTCACTTCTTTTATTAAATAAAGAATTCAGATTCATTTGGCTTCAGGTATAATAAAGTGTGTATCAGTGGCATGGCCAGGAAAGTTTTAGCAGGGGATGTTTTTCTTTGCTTAAGCTGTTTGAAAGACACAAAAAAGAGAGGAAAAGAAACTGTCCAAACACAATTTTGTTTACTATTTTCCTGTTTCCTAGACGACAAAAATCCAAACAATTTTGCCACATCTCGTTCTTACAATATTTAAAAAAACGGAAATTTATTGTTCAACGACGAAAGAACGCAGTCATAAAATATTATAATTGGCTTTGAACAAAAACGTCCAGACGGGGTCACGAAAAATTACGGTGTGTGCACTTCAATGCGGAACATTCGGGTATCCAACGACTGAAAACTACGGAAAAGTGACAGAGAATAGCGAAGTTTAAAATACAATTAAACACAAAAACTACAACGCGCACTGGGGCAATGAGCTAGTGAAGCGTCACGCTCATTGTTCCAGCGCGGATCACATTTTTCAGAAATTATCGTTGTATAGTCATGTTTTAGGTTATTTCCGTTCTTCGTTGTCGTTTTACCAGAAAGTGAAAGAGAAAAATACCAGTTTCTATTATTTTTTGTGGTTTAAATATTTAGTGGAAGCCGCCGTCGGTCGATAGAAAGAAGCGAGAGTACCCTTTCGGTGCTGATTTGCATATTCCGGTGAATGTTCAAAAGCGCAGCCCCTATACTGCGCTCCCGACTAAGCTCAGACTAGAAGCTCTGCTTTTAGCGCGAGCTTTCTGCCCTTGCAAAAACAAGTGTGATCGCGCAGGCACGCGCAACCAAAGCACTGCCGAAGCCAGCGAGCTCGCGTTAAAGGTGGAGCGTCTGGTCTCAGCTTAGAACGGAGTAGCAAGCGCCCCTGGGACGTTAAGCACTCAGGTGCTTCAACGTCCCAGTCTTCGGAGTCTCGAAAACAAACGTTCCGCTTCAGCGCTGCTAACGGACATGGTGGCCACGATTTGCAGCAAGCGGGTTACATTACACTCTAAAAAAAAAAAGGTGTCAAAGGAGAGTAACTGCCCTAAGTTACCCTACTTTAACCCTCTCTTCATCAAAGTTACTCTTTCGCGACCGCTTCTTTCGATGATACTCTCCCTTAACCCTCACTCGAACTCTAGAGTAACTGTAGCTAGAGTTAGTTTCTCCTCGCGATATCACGGGCTGTCAACAGATGGCGCCGCTATGGGGTCGGCGCATTTTCGACGCTGCTCGGCGCAGATTTTTGTTGTTGTCGTGTTTTTCTTTTTTCGGGGAAGGTTTTTTTTTTTCCCCCAGCCGCTTCTTTTTTTTGGGGGGGGGGGGGGGGGGGGGCGGGGGGGGGGGGGAAGATGGGCAAGGATATTTTAATAAGTGAATTGATACAGCCTACCTTTATATTAAATTTGGCAACGCGCAATTCAAATGTTTTTTCTGCTAATTAAAAAAAAAGTGCAGAATCTACAGGTGGTTTTTTGCTGCTCCTTTGTGCATATGCGTCGCCAGCGATATGAGCTCATAGGGACCACCAAATGAGGCCGCCGATGTCCGCGTCTATGCATCGCCCTCCCGTCGCGGCCAAACGCATGGGACTTTCGCTTTAGATTATTATGTTGACTTATGATCTTGATAGAAAAGCTTCGTACCCTAACTACGGGTTTATGGACTGCACTTCGTGTCAGGAGAAGAACATTTTTTGCCTCCAACATGGTGACAAGGCACTGATAGTAGACGACAATGTTGGTTTTGACCTACAGTTTAGCCGGAAGTGACGCCAGCTGCAACAAACCTATAGGGTCTATTCACTTGCTGAGTCATCACCCACAAACATGGCCGCCGAGCGATAAAGCGGAACTTTTATTCGTGAGTTTGGTGAAAAATAAAAGAAGGCAAAGCAAACTCGCCTATCGGCAAACCGCTATGGCCTTCGGCGGCCATGCTTGTGTGTAGTGACTCGACATTAAAAGGCGGTCTGAGGTCATGTGAATAGACTCTATACTTAGAAGCGCCAGAAAAAACAAACAACCGAACTGAAAGAAGTAGTAGTGCAAACTCAGAGCGGCTACCGGCAGCCCAATTTTATTTGGGAAACGCAAACATATTTGCACACCAGCGGCGTAGCCAGGGTACGGGGTGTTGAAGGGTCGGAACACCGCCGAAGTTTCATTGTTACCTTTACCCCTTCCGCTTTTCCAATGTCAGTATTTTTTTGTGTGGGTGTTTCGTTTCGACAATTCACTACGGCGAGGGGCGGTGCATGCCCACAACATACCGAAGCCAAACGAAAAAGACGACGCTGTCCGTGGACTGCGTGAAAAACACATCTCCGGCTCCGGCTCTTCGAACAGCCCTCTCCAAACTCGGCCACGTTTGTAACCGAAGCCTTTCTTCAGGCTCGCAGGTGCGAATGGCTTAGCTCCCGACGTCATAAAAGCCGCGAAATCCTGACCTCGAAAGACGCTGGTCTCGCTTCGGGGGATGCAGGCAGCTTAACTAAAGTTCCCCTACCCTTTGAGTGTCAAGGGCTCGACGACAATTTCAGGGCGGCACAACAAAATTCCAAAATAGCAATGATTTGACTTTACGAACCCTACAATGCGGAGAAAACCGGACGACAAAATAACAAACAGCTTAGCGCTTTTTTTTTTTTTTGCTCCGTCTTTTTTTTTTTTTTTTTTTTTTTTTTAGGGTTCACTCGCTTGCGCTTATTTAGCTTCAATATGGCACAAAAATGAAAAAAAAAACACACACACACACAAACATTGCCATCGTTAAAAAAAGAAAAGAAGCAACAGAGAAAAGCGACAGCATATGCACTGTTGAAGCATATTTGTAATGCTCATAATCACTTGGTTTCATAGCGTATCTAGTTGACTTCTTTAATCGCCGAAGTGGGTAATGTTTACATGCTTGCGTTCAGCACGTGAGTCGTGGAACTTTTTTCAAAAATGAGTTCAAAAGCCAAGCCGTTCTTGACGTTCTTTTTTTTTTCTTTTTTTTAAGAATGATTATTGACCTACAACTTCAAGCGTGTCATCACCGTCTCCAACAGCTAGAGTCGGCACATTCACGTCAGGCAGCATCGCCCGCCCTAGGCGAGAGCGATGTTGTGGCCAACGACGTCGGTCTCTATGTCGCAAGCCTCGACTTCGATCAAATCGGCGGCCTGTGTGGAGCATTCGTTTTGTTAAATACACTTCCTGGGGAAGTACTGGTTTTGACAGAGATGTGGAGGGACCGCACCGCGTAGCGCGTCTCGGCGGTACAGGCAACTTGCATTTGCCTAGAGGCTTTGTATCCTAATGTAACCCGCCTGCTTAGCTTAACCCGCCTGCTTAGCGCAATAGCTTCCACCATGTTAATTATAAACACCGTCGAACTTGTTGTCCGTAAGGTAATGACGTCATGAGAGGAAACCATAGGAGGGCGCCACCAAAACATCTCGCCTCTAATAGGGGCTGCGCTTTTGAACGTTCACCGAAATATGCAAATCAGCACCGAAAGGGTACTCTCAGGCCTGGTTCACACTTGCGAATCGGCGGGCGAATCTGCAAGAATTCGGCCGCCGGGCGTAGCGTCCCCTGTGCATTGCCGCGGCCAATTCCGCTTCGGCGGCAGCGGATTAGCTGTAAGTGTGAACCAGGCCTCACTTCTTCCAATCGACAGGCGGCGGCTTCCACTAAATGTTTAGACCCCACAAAATGATAGAAACTGGTATTTTTCTCAGACTTTCTCGTAAAACAACAACGAAGAACGGAAATAGCCTAAAACACGACTATACAACAATATTTTCTGAAAAAATGTGATCCGCGCAGGAGCAATGAGCGTGACGCTTCACTATTCACTTCACTCATAGCCCCTCTGCGCATTGCAGTTCTTGTGTTTAATCGTATTCTAAACTTCGCTATTCTCTGGCAATTTTTTCATAGTTTTCAGTCATTGGATACTCGAGTATTCCGCATTGAAGTGCACGCACCGTAATTTTTTGTGAGCCTGTTTAGACTTTTTTGCTCGAAGTCAATTATAATATTTTCTGACTGCGTTCTTTCGTCGTTTAACATTAAATTCTCCTTTTTTTAAATACTGGACGAACGAGATGGCGGAAAAGAAGGTTGGACTTTTGTCGTCTAAGAAACAGGAAAATAGCAAACAAAATTGTGTTTGGGCAGTTTCTTTTCCCGGTCTCTTCTTTTCTTTGTGTCTTTCAAACAGCTTAAGCAAAGAAAAACACCCATGAAAAAAATTCCCTGGCTACGCCACTGATACACACTTTATTATACCTCAAGCCAAATGAATCTAAATTTCTTATTTGATGAAATGAGCGACGACGCACTGATGCAACTGCCATCTTCCTTTACACTGATTTTGAACACCTCGAATTTTTTCCACTCCGTTTTCTGTTCCTACTTGCCCGGAATCTGTGTTTTATCCAGCAAAGGGTCGTACGAACATTTATCACAGTGGACTGCCAAGTTCCCTAAAGAAGACCGCTTTACAGAAAGTTCATGCCCTATGTGCGATCGGGTGGTGCACGAAAGCACCCGATATCAAATGCCCCACGACTGACACCCGCCCTTTTGCCCTGCCTTCAAAGGGCTAGTTTTATCAGAAGCCCATGACGCGAATTCCCAGATCATGTGGCCTGGTCCTCACTGTGACGGCGGAGCATTCTGCTTTTAATTAAGAGACAGCTAGTGTGCACGCGAGCGCGTGGAAAGTAATCATGCCGTCATTTGTAGACCCTCAAGATATTAGGTTATGACATGAAACAACGGCGGGTTAAGCGTGTACAAGGATTCTGCACGTGGAACTATAATACTACACCCGTACGATCGCCCACATGTCGTTGATATTTTAGACTACCGATGTGGCGCATTCCTTATGTTTGTGTGCATGTCTCTTTGAGCGCATGCTCTCCTGTTTTGTGTCAACTGCCAACGTCCACGAGTTTGGCATACAAAACACCACAGACATTACGAAGATGCGCCACTCTCTCAATGACAGAAAGGAAGTGCAACTCAAGCTGTTGGATGTATCTGCAGGCAGCTTATGATGGCACGGTCAGGTTTCCAAAAAGCTTGCCCGGGATTTGGTACGCTTTAAGCATTGTAAAATACTGATGAGGACTGTACAGGGTGTCATGCTCATTCTTCAGCAATTCTGAACATGAACAACCGGCGCAGTCTTCTCAGCCAAAAAGTTTTATCAAAAACCCCGCGACATAGCATGTTGCAGATTCATCAATGATGTGCGAGTCGTCATGTGCCGCCAGTTCCGCAATGTTGTCTAGCGGAGGAAAGTTGTCAGGTGGTACACAGAAGCGATTCACTTTGAAGCGAAAATGGCGACAACTCCTGAAGGAGCCCAGACCCGTCGTCTTCAATATTTCCCTTTTCTGAAAGCTTGAAAAGCTTCTGAATCCCAATGTGCTTCAGCCCAAAAGTGAACTGAGACACATTGGGATTTGTATTGCAGCTTTGCTTCTGCGTAATACGCCCAAACATGTTTTCAAGCGGATCTTGCTGAAGGCGCCGGGTCAGCAGAAACTGAAAGTCATAGTTATGAGAAACATCTTCCCAGAGCAACAAAATGGCTTTAATAGTGACTAGCCAGCATATGATGGTTTGTGGCTGGCGTCTCCCCTCAAACCTTCACGCTGCAATCCAAGGAAGCTGCTTCTCAAGGAACTCAACTAACTCGAAATTTCCCTTCCGTATTCCATGTCGCAACTTTTGCTCTTTTTTGTTTTTGTTTTTTTTGCTCCTTGAACTGTTTAAACAGTCAAAAACCTTGTCCATCCGATCGCAAAAGTATGCCGTAGACATGGCTGCCTCTGGAAGTTCTTTTGCGTACACAAAAGACAACAGTGTGACGCATACCGAGGCGCTCAGAACCTCTGTGGCCCGTTTGACTTTCATGTTATTAAAAGGCTTTTGGTAAATGTGCCGGTCAGTCAGCTTTGGTGCCAATCGCAGCCGCATCTCATGTGTTGAATGGTATAACTGTACTATGTACGACCAATCCACCACTTCATTTTCGATGTGAAGCCTGGCTTGCACATTGTTGCGAGTTGTTTTTATCAGGTGTGCAACGTCGAAAATGAAGTAGACACGTTCATTTTTCACAGTAAGGTATGGCTGATTGACCGGCACACCCAACTGATTTGCCAAACTGACGTTCGAGGCCCCTTGGTCGCATATGACCCCCTTTACAGTAATTCTGATGTCCTTTAGCTGTTCGATCAGGGGTGTCAGCAAGTTACGAAGTACGGTCGATGGCGTCGATGTATGCCCAATAGTGTAGGCGACAGGCTGAACCCACCTTAGAAATACCAGAGAGTAGGACAACCAAGGCTCGGTCTGCGATTGTGGAAGTGCGTTCGATGCCATCGTCCGTAAATCCTTGAACGACATCCTGAGAGACATCATGGGCCAAGCTTTTTCTTAGGACCATCTCATCAAAGACGAGGGTACAGACTCGGTCCCGTTCATTCCACGACTGCGTCTTGGGCGAGATAGACGACATTATTCCTGGAATAATTCCGGGTGTCATTATGATATTACACAGCCACCTTCTCAGGGAGCGCCGAGAAGGCAGAGTGAAATGTGCGGACAAAAATCGGTACGCTTGCAGCCGACAAAAGTTTAAGTGCAAGGCAATCTTCTTGAGCCACAGCGGAAATCTTTTTCCCCTTCGACCTCAGTTTCACATGACTTGACACCAGCTACAATAGCTCCTCAGTGACATGAGGGCGAATCATGGCGAGGGCTTCCGTAGATGCCTGAGGCGCCTTCTGCTCTTGCTTCCGCAGTCTTGTGATGACCTTCCTGTAGCGCGAGACCTTGGCTTGAAGACGCTTTATGACGTCCTTAGGTCTCACTGCTGACTTGCGGAAACTGGGCGTGGAAGGGTGTGAAATGGCTAGAACCAAGAAACAGAATATTAGCCAGCTGACAAACAATATATGCGGCCATAGAGTTGAGCTTGTACACTCAACTCTCCATTATATTTATGTAATGTGAAAAATCAACACCACCTTATATTTGTGAGTCTTTTAGGTCATTAATGCCTGTTAACTAAAGATATACAGGAGCAATACCAACTTTCCATTTGCACAGAAGAATCTTACTCATGAAAAGAGGCATCCACATAACCAAAGAAAATTGGACACTTACAAGCCTCGGCAGAGCTGGCAGAGGAGAATGGTGTCACTGGGCTGAGGTCTGAAGGCCGTACGAGGCACTGCACGAGATCTGCAAGAAGTTATCAGAAACAAGTTGTTGCTTCAAACCGAGTCTCACCATGAGCTGCCCTGGACAAGGCGACCGGCTGGCTGTCCGAAGGCGTGCTGTGCGAAATGCTGGCCTTCACGAGGTCTGCAAAAATTTGGCTATTAGAAACAAGATGAAGTCAGCTGCAATTAACAAAATGTTGGACACGACAGCAGCAGTTTTGGGGGTGTAACACAGCAGTCGTTCTGGACATTGAAACAAGACATTTCTAGACTATGGGAAGGTTCGGATCTATGGAAGCTCCAAATCAATGATACTGAGACTAAGTGAACACACGATATTGTGATGCAGATGCGCAAATATGACACGATCGCCTAAACGTGACGACTGATGCTAGATTGAAATAAGAGTAATGTCAGAGCTTACGAAGCAGTAAAAGTAGAGTTACATTTAAGCCAAGTTTTTCTACTTATATATTTTGCATACATCGGGAAGTGAATAAAGCATTACCACGACATATCACAGACTGCCAGTGTTCCAGTGGACGAACACTGGGCACTGCTGTTTTTGTGAGCCTCGTTCGTCCAGGGTCCATGAAGTCGTGTACAGTGAAGTGGTCGCTGCACACGTAGTAGCTTGCATATAGGCGCGCCCCGGTTTGTCTATGAGGTCATGTCTTTTGGCGTACTCGACCCACGCCTTAGACCTGGGACATGTAGTACAGGTATATAAGTGCCTGAAGATGGACTTGGACATTGAAGTGCCAGAGGCGGTTAATACATAGGCCATCGCTGTTTAAGAGGAATGCCTCTGTCCCTTCATCACAGATATATCATTTTATTTGTTCCTTCGAAGCTATAGGATGTCACAAAAAGAACAGAAAATTGTCAATGACAACTGTTTTTGTTCATGATATATTCAGTGAAGTGTTACGTCTGTGCTGATGTGAATGCAAACACACAGTAGTGTCCTATACATTAGTTTCTCATAAGTACAGGCTATGTGCGAGATTACGAAGTACAGTTTTAAGAAAAATGAAATACATAACAATTCTACGGCTGGTAAGTGACTGTGTTACTTAACCACCTTAGTGTAGTTTGAGCGAAACTTGGTACTGCGAGTAGTCCAGAGGTCTGGTCCTTCGTCTCGCCTGCACTGTTTTAATCATCACTATGCAAAAGAACTCGCCCCTACAGCTTTGAAACTAGTTTTGAAGAAACAAACTTTCCGTTCTTTCGGTTTGACAGCTGAACAGTGATCCAGCAAGTTTCTAAAACAAAAACAGATGAAAACAATGGCTACCTGCTGTCCCGTGGAACCCGGGAAAACTTTGTTCCCGGTTTCTTGTACGTTCTTCCGTTGTTACCGCACCACGCTACGCAGCAGTAGTTGCGAAGGCATGGTACTAATTTCTCCGCTTCGATATCTCCCGGCCTTTCCGCTCGGCCCTCAAAGAATGTGCGCATCCCGCGTCCGGGTGGACTGAAGAGGCATGATTCCTGGAGGCGGAGTCCCAAATGGAGCCCGAGGTACGGAACCCCTCCAGTGGGGTCAGGAGGTGTCCTCCGGCTCGGAAGAAAAGGTCACCCTCACCAAAGCCCAGTTCCAGAAATTACTGAGAGCGCTTAGAGCCAATGGTGACCCACTTTCAAGCTGGGCAGCTGCATCATTCAGCAATCACTAACTGGTTACAGGGACGTCGACATCATTCAGATACATTGAGATTCAGATACATTGATACAAATGGCGCTGCGCTTGTTCCTGTGTCTTCGATATCTACTGCTCGGCATCGCACTCCTCGCAGCCCGGCGAGCGTACCTTCCCGGCGATAACCGGTATGAACAACGCTAACCCACTGGACCCATCCGCCTTCCGCTGGGCCGGTTAGGCCTAGGCGTGTCCGCTCGTTCACCCAGCAATGGCTCCTCTCCTCGCGGCCAGGCTCACTCCCAATTATACGCCCCACATTGACGCCTTCGCTAACTGCCCTGCTCCTCATCGCTGGGGAAATATCGCCTAACCCCGAACCTGCGATCGGCAACACTGCCGTGGTACTGAACGCTCCCCGACATGAGTCTACTCGTGCTCCCCTGCCTCCTCGGCCGTGGAAACCTTCCCTGCACCTCGACGTCTGGTACTCGAACGTGCGCTCCATCAAGAACAGGCTTCGCGAATTGAGTGCACTCGTCGAGTCTACGCCCTACACCGTATTCGCTCTTACCGAGACTGCTATGTTGCGCTTTTTGCACTCCCAGGGCCCGTTTTCTCGAACGCGAACCGTAGGTTAAAGTTAACTATTGTCCCTAGAAGGGGGAATTTTAGGTCACATGACTCTTGTAAAGCCCGAAGCGGTTTCTGCCTTTGCCTCGGCCCTATATAGACAATCCAAACAATCGCTTTCTGCGCCTTGTCTTGTCTTTGACTACCGGGCTGCGGAATGCATTTTGAACATGCGCAGTAGCTTTCTTCAGCGAAATATCGGATGCTGCCCGTGCGTCCACACCTTAGTAACTTTGCGTTTTTCGCCCGCTCAATAAAGCGCCTTTCACAGACTTGCAACCAAGTAGGACGGAGAGGCATGAGCGGTTTTTAAGCCTCTTCCAACGGCGGAGGACCCGCTCCGCAACAGCACATTTGGTCGTGCAACGTCGCAAGAGGCTTAAGGTCTGTTCACACGATGCATCTTTTAGGCGCGCAACCGTTTCGTGACACTCAAGTTTCGCGAAATGTGCTCGTTCACACGTACCTCTTCACGTGCAACAACGATGGCGTTTAGACTCGCGAACATAGTTTCGGTGTTGACCATAATGTGGCGCTCCGAATCAGATCGCTATTTATCTGGGGACCTGCTTTGCACATTTTATGCAGTCAATTCACTTTATTTTTTTTTTCTTCTCACATATTGAACTCCTTGGAGCGATCTCGCATGCGCGCAAAGCCGATTGAGGCGGCAACCTGTACGTGCAGGACATGTGCCGGCGCCGAGCCCGTACGCAACCAATTCATTGCCAAAGCTCCTATCAATGCACATGGTATTCATAGAAAGGCTACGTGCCCAATCTGGTTACTTCTCGGCGTCCATGTCTGCCCCGATTTTACTGTCCCAACTGTTTCAGAGAGCGTACATGGTTTCACGTTCGCTTGTAAACAAAGCAAACTTGGTTTCAGTTTACTCGATGGTCTCTTATCCAGCGGTATCGTCGGGACAACAACGCTACGAGCACTATTCTAATCTCGCTAACTCCCGCTAATTGTCTTCGTCCATCGCTGGATTTTTTTCCGATATGCTACTCATTTTTCCTTCAGTGGTGCTTGACGTGCTTGCGGAAGCGCCGGCAGTACCATCGTTCGTGGTTTCGGTTTTTTCGGATTTGGCTCGTCTACAACACCGGCAGTGAAGTGGTATTCTCAAACGGCTCGCTCCACCCTCAAAGGCCACGTGAGAGCGTTTCTGAGTGGCCATTGGCGGCGCCCTCAGAGTGATTGACGGGACTCGGCAAAGTTTCAGCAAAAGCTCGCTCCAGAAGCG
Organism: Ixodes scapularis; assembly: GCF_016920785.2. NCBI lineage: Eukaryota > Metazoa > Arthropoda > Arachnida > Ixodida > Ixodidae > Ixodes > Ixodes scapularis. Next base: position 681,392 of record NW_024609920.1, read on the forward strand.
GGGTGTGCGCGCAACTTTTTTTAGGTGCGCGCGTCCTTTGCGGACTCGTTCAGACGGCGCAACTATTTCGCGAAACTACATTTCGCAACACTAGATGCGCGAGAAAAATGCATCGTGTGAACGGGCCTTTAGAAACCGGTGTTGTCTCTTTCCGTCCTACTCGGTTGCAAGTGTGTGAACGGCGCTTCAACAAGATGCTGGTTGGCGGTACCCGGTACCGGTAAACGAACAATCGACCCGCGACGAGTGAGAGGGAAATTTGTGCGGACGGTTCGTGCGCCGCGTGACGTCCGCTCCCGGACGTGCTGCAGGTCGACGACCGCCTCCTGGAGTCCCTCACCAGGTGGCTGCCCCGCCTGAGGGGCACAACCACAACGGCGAGCTCTTGGTGCAATCGTACGAGTCCGGCCCACCTTCCCTCGTTGAGAACGAACTGCATGCCGTCGGCGGTGGACGTCCGTCCTCTACCGGACTTGCGGCTGAGTCAGGCTTTCATCGCCTTGGCCATTGAACTGCGCTCGAGGAGCCAGAGAAGAGGAGGAAGAGAGGAGGGTAAACAAGAGAGGATGTGCCACAGTAGGAGGTGGATGCAAAGGGTTTTGTAGGGGTACTCAGAATTCTCTGCGTCTGAGAGTGTTCCATCATTATCGCGGAAAACTTTAATAACTCTAGTTACCGCTGTTTTCGAGCGTCGCGTACGGCGGCAGGTCTCCCGCTCTGAAACCCCTTCAGTGTAAAGTCTTGCAATCAACCTTCTTTCCTTGATTGGAACTCTGGGTGGCATTTTCTCAAAACAGAAATCCTTAGCAAGGCGAGTTGCTTTATATACGTTTTATCGGATGTTGGTATCCAAGAAAACGGCCCGGGTTTACGAAAAAATAAAGGAATACAATCGCAGTCGTTGTCAAACATTGAAGAAAGTGCGTCATTATCAATTTGAGGGCACAACCAGAAAGAATATGGATAAGACCAAAATAAAAATAAATCGCTACTCTACCCGTAGCCGAAATTCCAGGGAAATGTTATCTGGAAAGTGTACCGCGCCGCGAAGTGGGTTCAAGCGAGCTCCGCTGCCCGTCGCGCCGTCTAAAACAGACTCGCTGCATAGCGGTTGCAAAGCGGCGCCTTGTGCCGGACGGAAGCCAGGGGACAGGACGAGCCTCCTAGTCTGAAAGGCCGCGCATGCGCAATGCGCGGGTCTCGCCACGAGGCAGCGGGCCACGAGACGGCAATGCACTTTGGCTGAAAGCACTGGATAAATTTTATATTTTTACAAATGTCGCCAATGTGTTGCATGATGGGATGACCCTCCATTTTTGGCTCAGAAATGTGGGGCCGTGGGCGGTGGGCCTACAGCTGCAAGTCGTTCTGAAGACAATAAGCACTGGATATTCACGGTATGTTAAGGTGAGTACCTGTGATTACACTTGTTATGTGGCCGCGGAGCTATGCTTTGCCAAGTGTTACAAAATAGAAGCATTGCCTAGTAGCGTACCGCGGCCGCTTGCTGCTCGCGGTCTGGTCTTCTGTGCCGAATAAAAAACGTCGACAGCCAGCGTACTTGCACGGACAGTTTACTACCTAAACGGGACTCGAACGGTTCTCGGTGCCCTGAATGCTCTGAAAATACGGCGGCCGTGGGAATATCCAGTGCTTCGTCAGACGACCTCGCTATCGAACCGCTTCGTCGGAGCCTCACCACCTCTGCGTAAACACATGAACGGTCAGCGGTCGAACGTGAGGTGTTCCCTAGATAAACAACGCCAAGTTTAGTTCGCGCTTGACATAGGAACATGCAGGACACTATTGAGGAGTTTCAGCGAATATAGGGGGCGCTCCGATCGATCCAACATGGCGGACAACTGGGGGATAGATTTGCGACGCCCGTAGACCGGTAGCGTATAAATAAAACAAAGCGTGTCGTTCTCTGTTTGTTGCCGTGTGCGAGACGATCATCATTTCAACCAAGACCTACCGTGATTCTACAGATGCAGTGTTCAAGCCAGTCGAAAGCAAGAAATTATTGCCATAGTCAAGATATCTGTGCAAGTGTTCGACGTGAGCTCTCACGCTGGTGCAGCTGTCATCATGTTGAACCGAATGTACGCGGGTCCAAAGAAAGGTACATATCAACAATGTTCGCGCGTTGAAACTGTGACGCGTACCTTATCTAAAACTAAACTTATCGGTCTGCGGCTACAAACATTTTCGTTGACGTTGCTTAGATAATGTAACCATTCAGGCCTCGCATTAAAAGGTGTTGGGAACTCTTCGGTTGTTCTAGTTAATTGTGCTAAAAAGCGGTTGGATGGAAAGTATGACAACTACAGCATACGAGGGACGATTGAGGTCTTCATCCTGCTTCCTATGTATCGAAACATCGGTATCCTTGGTGTTATATTGCGACCAGCTGGTCGCCGATCGTCCTGTTTTTACGCATAATGTAAACAAGCCCCGGAAGCGCCAATCTCATTTGGATGTGCTTGTGCACACCTACAAGCCTCGTTTTGGCTCTTGTGGAAAGCTTTATTGTAATAGATATAGTCTCATCGGTCATTCGAGTTGTATGTGCCACGGTGATATCTGCTGTGTGTGATCTGCTGACAAACAAGTCTGTATTAAATGCGAGGAGGAGAACGAAGGTAAAGCTTTTTTAACTGTTTTCTTTTTACAGAACAGGGCTTGCAAAGCTTTAAAACAAGAGCAACCTAAGCTGATATTTGAGTGTGCTCAAGAATAAATTGCAAAAGGTGCTTATATTAAGTGGTAGATGTATGCAGTTAGTTTTCTGTTTGCTTCTGCATTGTAAATTGGAAGATATGTATCAGCAGAAGACATGCGTCCTTTTCAAAATGTCTTTTATTAGGGCAAATAGGGTTTCATACACAACCGAAGAGTTCGCAACACCATTTAATTCGAGGCCTGAATGGTTACATGATCTAAGCAACGTCAACGAAAATATTTGTAGCCGCAGACCGATAAATTTAGGTTTAGATAAGTATGCGTCATAGTTTCAGCCTCAAACACGCAACATTGTTGATATGTACCTTTCTTGATGACAACTGCTCCAACGTGAGAGAGCCCACGTCGTTGAACACTTCCACACATATCTTGACTATGGTTTGGCAAGATTTCATGCTTGAAGTGAAGATCATCTCGCTACGACTAGCTACGACCACCCACCGCAGCGATGCAGACATCGAAGGGGCGCAACGCAGTCAGTCGCCGTCACCGGACGCTGCTCGTTTGGCATTCACGGCTTTCCGCTCAGGTGCTTCGTTTGTACTTGGCACCGAGTGTTATTTTCTCTGGCTGGATATGGGCCTCAAGAGTTCTTCAGGCTCAATAGCGTTCACCGAAGAATTTCTGAAGAAAATGCTACCCAGGAAGAAAAGCACGAAGACGCAACGCACCAGCTTGGCGGACTATGCACTGGGCGCGGAAATCGGGCCCTGCGAATTACAGTGCAGTCCACTTATAACGATATTGAGAAAACCGCAAAATCCAATCGTTATAGCCGATTATCGTTATATCTGGATCAAATCAAATCTAAAAAAATAGCGATCAAATCTAAAAAATTTGATCGCTATAAGCGATATATCGTTATATCTGGTATCGTTATAAGTGGATTACACTGTATACACCAAATGCAAACTATCTAAACAAAACAAAAACATTTTTAGGCTCAAATTGGCTTCTGCGGACTATACGCCTGGACACTGGTGCCTGTTATTATGCATTGTATATTCACTGCTGTTTGTTGTGGCTTGAGAGTGCCTTCCTGTAATGGTGCAGAGGTGTCCTTGAACCTTGAAATAAAGATACTTAAGCACATCTAGATGCAATGTCCCTTGAAGCCAGATGGTCAGGGAAAAGGTGTGCCATTACCTAATCTGCCAACAGCACACCAATGGTCACGATCAAAACTCACCGAGTCAATGGGCAGTTTTCCACCAAAATATTTATTGCCGTGTTACCTCCAATTTGGTCCATTAAAAGTCTTGAGCCTGTAGCCTATAGCAATCCATTCTGGATCTGCAAAGCTTATGCTGTAGACATGCATCATCACATGAGCATGTTTCTTATCAATCTTAAACGTAAAACGCTAGTTATGCAACGACATTCCCATATCATCACATTTTTAGCAAATTGAATGGTCCCACCTGTCATACTGTTAGCTTTGGAAGTAAACCAATTCACAATACCACCAGTAACATACATCGTGCCAAGCATTAGTGCCGCACGTGGCACAAAAATGTCCGAACTAGGGAAGCAAACTTAATCGATCGTGTTGATTAAAGCACTCAAGTACAGGCGAAATTATCAATCAAAGAAGGTCACTCGAAAGGGAAGTTTCCTCGCTGAACGAATGACTTTTTATTGGGCGTTCCGCAATGTAAGTCCGAAGACATTCACTCCGTGATCGGTACAGAAGCATTTTGAATCGGTCGTGCGTGCTAAAAACAACAACAAAAACAAAGGTGGATTAGAAACGCGATAGATTCGCCTTTGCACGGAGTACTTACACTCAAAATCGTGTCAACATAAAGCGACTATGGCCCACCTTGCTAGCAGCAATCTTAAAATTTATCCGTGTAGTCGTCGCACCCGTGCACCAACCGAAAGCGTTGCTGCAAGCCCCTCCGCCGTCAACTTTGAGACGCTGTTGAGTCAGAAGAACTGCTCTATGAGGTCCATATTCAGCCACTGAGCACATACACAAGCACAGGGAATAATACTCGGTTCCAAGTACAAGCGAAGAACCCGGGGCGGAAAGCCCTGAATGCCAAGCGACCGGCGTCGGGCGACGGCAACTGACTGCGTAGTACACAGGTTGCGCTCCTTCGACGCCTGCATCGCTGCGGCGGGTGGTCGTAGCTAGTCGTAGCAGTTCGTGTCATCTCTGTTGCTCGTACCGGAACACTAGAACCGCGTAATATTCTTGCTGCCGAAGTTTATAAGCCTACGTTCGCGGCCAACGCATTCACACAACGCCAACGCCCAGCGAACCTATCTCCCTCGTTCTCTTTCGGCGACCGGCCGCCAGGGCGGTGACACCGTCGCTGAAACTCCTCAATCTATTTATGAAGAAAAGTAAGAAAACGGCTTGCTCGTACGAGGGGAGGCAGATCAGCTGATCTGCCTCCCATAGTATGCACAAGCAGTTTTCTGGTCGCTTTGCCGCCCCACAACACGTTAGGTACGAAGACGGGATATTAATGTAACCCTTCAGAGTAATAAAACGTGACAATCTACCAGTTTTAAAGCGTTCGCGCCGTTTATCTGACAGAGGCCGTACTTGGTGTTCGTTTGCAGGTAGCTGGGTCGTGCGTTCGTCGCTAACTAGGCGCCTTAGAGACACATTCTCAAGATACGGTGAGGAATAAATATATAACGCAGTTGTGAGGGCTGGTAGCTCGTTGAAGAAAATTTAAGCGCCGATCGTGCGTGCGTGTTCGGCGCATCGTGGAAGCGACGAAGCCCTGCCTTTTTTGGTTGGGTTGTCAGGTGAAGCTGCAAAGTTTTTCTGGCATACATTTAAGGCAGTGTCGATTCTGCCGGCAGCTGGTAGAGTAATGTTTCCACAATACTACCGGCAGTCGCTTCCCATTGGCTGCTGATACCATGTGACGAATTCGGGTGGTGTACTCGTTACTCTCTCGGCAGAATGATTTCCCTGAAGTTCTAATGGCAGCTGCTGGTAGAATCGTTATCCTGAATTAAGTGGAAACTAGAAATTTATCTCTCTTCTCCTGGCACCCAAAAAAAAAAATTGCAACGGGATTTAAGAAATATATATTTCTCCTCAGGACGGCTATCGCACAAAAAATGATTGATAGACATCTGGATCGGGTGGTTTGAATGCAGTGCTTGTAATCTGTCGGGCTGCGAATTTTGCGAGGCCCTCGCCAATGAAAACCACCACACCATTGTTTTTGAAACTGCGGCTGGTCAATATCAACATCAACATTCTCAAATGAACAAAACAACACGCGCTCTAAAAAAGCCGTAGAGCATGCAACCTGCGGAAACCACAAATATGTCATGCAAAAAACAACAAGCCAATGGGAGGCGACTGCTGGTAGATTTGCGGAAAAATTATTCTGCCGGCTTCCAACAGAATATACACTGCCTACTTTTAAACAGTCGGACAGCATCTTGACAGATAACATGTGAGCCAGACAGCTTGCCCTCGTATTTACAAATAACCGACTACTACCGTTGTATGTCTAAACACTGCTTCGAGCTAGCAAACAGATTGCAGGACCACTTCAGCAGCTCTAGAAAGATATTCGTGAGTAAAGTTCAAGCTAAGGACTTTTGGAAGTATGAAAGGGACGCCGCTCTAGCTTCACGGGTACTACAACACTCTCACTGTAATTCGGCCAAGCATATACATACAGACGAGGTGCTTAGAACAACATACGCTGCCAGCTGTAAAATGATAGCAGAATGCATTATTCAATTAAGATCAGCAGTGCTAAACCATGGGGACGCTACTTTGCGTATTATTTCAAGCTCACATTATGCCCATGTGCAGAACGCAGGATACAAATCAGTAATTGTCAGTCTGCATGTTTCAATTTATTTCCAACAACGTAGTCAATAGTCTAGCAGTATAAACTATTTTATACATAGAGGGTGCAAAACGTCCCAAGTACACTCAAACATTAAAAAAAAATATCAAAGTATAAAACACTGATGCAGCTTCAGAGCTAGTGTGGCAGTATATAATAATTGCAAGCAGAAACACATGAAAGCCATGAAAGCAAGCAGAGACACATGAAAACCATGAAAGCACAGAAATTCCAGTATCTAACTTCACTTATACTCTGACTCAAGGTGTTTGGTCCAGATAGCAGTTCTCTGTAAACGGCACATTCATGCTAGAAAATCTCAACAGTAACATACATAGTCTGGGCAATAAAAGCAGGCTCGCTGACTAGGAGAGTATCACAGAAATTTTGTATATTGGTAACGAAACAACACCGATCCTCTTTATGTAAAACAGGAACCTTTCCGACTAGTAATATCACTGGGCACATCACACGCAACAGAGTGTTGTAGATTCCAACTTTAACCGCCACAGATGTAAAAAAAAAAGACGCTGGTGATTGGCTCGAGTCTAGGCATAAGCTTTGGCTACAACAGCTTTTCTGTAAAAAAAAAAAAAAACAATCAAACAACCGTACACTGACGAATGGCGTAAGTCTTGGCGTTTTCCGGAGAGTCTCGGTGGGCACACCGAAGCTGTAAAGGGTTAAACTCTCACTACGGCAGCCCTCATGGCCACGCTTCTGCTGCCGCATTTCATCTGCCTTAGAGCCTCTTTTTTCCACTCTTCATTATTCTGCTTCAATGTGACCCAAAGACGGAGGAGCACAAATGCTTCGACTAGCTTCTGTGCAAGGTTGTGGCATTTTGGCAGCGGGAGCTGCTTCGTGAGTGCTGCAGTGCTCTGATGTACATCGTCGAGGGTCTTTTTCGATGCAATGATGAGATCTTCGTGCTTGCGGAACTCTCCTTCTGCAACAAGCAGTAGCACGAAGACGTCGGGGGATGGCATTACCAATTCTTGATTGCTGCCGTCTCTTACGTAGCACTTCAACTGGCACAGCCTGGCATTTTGAGAGGCAGCAGAACCATTCACTGCGGCTAAACACTGCTCGCATAGCTTTGCTTTTTTCATAACTGCACGAACGGTGTACCCAGCCAGGTAAAAGAGCGACTGCTGCTCGTCGTCACTGATGGTCTTGTACTGGTCCCAGTTGGGCATCTCATCTTCCTCCTCTGAAGGTGCTTTTGCGGGCTGTGAGGCCACAAACCGTGCTAGGTACGCCGAATCATCAAGGTCGTAGCTCCCAGAGCGACTTGGCCTGAAGAACTGTCACATGGCGATGAGGCGAAGGGCCATCTTGAAGTCTCTTGCTCGTGGCACAGGGTTCTTAGCTTTGATGGTTGAGAAGAGATTCTCCAGAGCATCCTGCGTGAAACGGCTCAGAAACAAATACTTGAAGGGCTTGTCTTGCAGAAACAAGTCTTGCATTTTCAGTGCCGTGGTCGTTGTTAGGACAAGCCCAGACTGCACAGGCTTCCAAGTTTTGCGAGTGCTGTTGATCGCAACGTGCTGGAAAAGGGAGATCATTTCTTGCAGGAACTCAATGTCATCGTCGTGTACTTCTTCTCCCTGACCATTCATTACTGCGTCGTCTTTGAAGTCATCAGTTTTAACCATCTGAAGACCTGAAATCGAGAAACAAATAGTTCTTACATAAGAAGGCATAGTGTTTAATCATGTAATCGAGATTTCGGTTAGATGTCACAAGATTCCCCGGTGGTCGCACTTAATCCTCAGTCCAATGCTGTAATGTGCCACATGCCCTCGTTGGTTCGGCGTGTGGACCCCCGAATTTTCTTTTACCATTTAATAGGGATGGTTGTATTAAATACTGTGAACAACTTTATTTTTGCGAGCTCAATATTTCGCAAAACTCTCGGAGTGCCGGTTTTAAAGAACTTTCGCGGGCACGAATTTTTGCAATTTAGGGTAGTATGCTACGTATTCATTACCATGCAGTGAATTATTCGCAGGACCAATTTTTCGCAATTGTTTTCAAATCACAAAATTCGCAAAATTTAGATTTTCGCGAAAATTAAGTCTACAGTATCTCAATGTTGAAGTGAAGATCCATGCCTAACCTGAGATTTCAGACGCACTTGCTCGTTCCAGCTGTCCAACGGTTTTAGACAAGTACTTGTTACAGAGTTCGACCGATAAGTGTGCATTTAACCACATTGCACATAAGAAATCTGCAGTGCCAAATGAGTAGGAGCCAGGTTGTTTCTTAGAACTGTTCCAACAAGTTTTTCTGTGCTACCTTTGCTGTGCTCATTAATTTGCCATAGTTACCGAGACGGAATTATTTGTTGAGAATCCATGGACTTGGCCGTCAAATGCAGTACTTACCTTTTCAATGAACCATGCAGTGGTCAGCGTTTCCTTTTCCATGTCTCCCTGCTCCACCAGGGACTTGATGGCTGCAGCCACACTGTGGTCAAGTAGCGCGCAGGCAAGGCCAAGCTTCATCTTGTCATAATGAGAGGGATCCAGGCACCTCTCGTTGGACCGCGGGGCCAGCTTGAGCTTGTTCTCGGTGTCGATCTCGTGGAGCTCCTTGATTGCTGAAATGGAAACCTCACGTGTCGGAAGGTTGTACTTCTGTACGTACTCATCCGGTATGAGGGTGGTGTGCCTTTTCGTGAAGTGGTTTCGTAAATTCTTCAGGATGTGTAAAGTGTCAGCCATGAAGAAAAGCTGTCGTCCTCCACCACAGGGATGATTGCAACTGTTGCGTAGGCGAGAGTGTTTACCGCACACGATGCCACATACTTTCCAGAGCGCTTGGTTGTTTCCTCCCATGTCAGAAATCGTTACATCCACCTTGATGCCAATCTTCTCTGCTTCTTTGATTATGTCAAAGCAGACATCCTTCACCTCTTTTGCATTGCACGAAGCACCCGTGAAATGGTAGGCGACGGTTTGCTTCCACCGTGACGTTATGCCTCCCAACATGATAACAAGGGCATGCGTTGCAAGTGGAGATTTTTCTGAGGCGGGAAGGTTATATTGTTGGACTTCCAATTATACGCTTGGTGGAGTTGTCGTAATCCACTCCAGGAGTTATGCTCATTTCGTCAATCATAAGGCATGCATCCGTTCTACCTCCGTCATGGACTCGACTTTTAGTGCAAGGGGTTGAAGGACCTCATGAAGTATGCCTGGGAGGAACTTTGTCTTTAAGGCGTCGCTGAAGGGCGCGCTCACTTGGTAGAGGGGTGAACAGCTCTTTGACGACGTCGTAGCCACGTGTGCTACAAGCAAGTCGCGCTTTCAGGGCCTTCTGGAGGGTTTCGTCTGACCAGCTCCTTCCACGCATGGTTCCTAAAATGCAATACAAATCTAGCATCATTCCGGGACATAGCCGCTATGGCTGCCATGATGAATTATCTTAAAAAGGCCCCCCTTTTACATTTTTTATATACTGTTTTGAATTAATTTTTTTTGTCATTTATAACTATTTTTTTGATAAACTCCAATTTTCGAGGTCACTGTTGTTGAAAAAGATGTAAACACTAGAATGTGTACCTCACATAGGTTTGTTCAGAGTGCAGGCTCCGTGATCCTGAGGAAGGTCACTCCAGTTTCCTAGCAAATATTACTTTTGACAAAAGGGAGCTTATCTCGTCAAGTTTGTTGAGCGCATGTTAGTCTATTTCTAAATCATGACAGAAGCCAATCTGTTTGTGATTATGCTGGCCACTGCTTAGGTTTCCTGCTTACATCATACCAATTATCCTTTTTAAAGGGAGAAGAGGAAATGTAGTAGAGACAGCTAAAACTATTATCATGTAGATCTCAGGAAGCCATAATACGTAATTTTCAGTATCCGACCATAACCGACCATAATCAGCTACATCAAAGGAGTTCGTTAAAAAGCCCGCAATTTAGGCTCAAAAACGCTTTGTAGTCCTCAAAGTGGCGGGATGTCACTGTTTCATTGACTGTGTGCTACAAGGAAAATAATTGTATTACCAAATTAAGCAAAAACCACGTGAAACAGCAACATAACCCCGTGCACGTTCAAACCGAAACAAACCAAATTGCAGCAGCTTAATGGCGCCGAGTCCGTCAGTGCCCTCTGTCCGCCGTTGAGGCAACTACTAAAATGCAAATGTCTATAGGTACCTTTTTCCATGGCAACATACTGGTCTGGGTTGAGCATCTTGTCCAGCATGTCCTGGGCTCTTGTCTTGTCAGCCACCAGAGCGCTGATTTTCTTCCTTGCACTTTGCAGCTGTCTCTCCAGGCTGTCAATGATGGCTCTTGCTGAGTCTGGCTGCAAGACACATGGTCCCGAGAAGCTTGCTTGGAGGGCAACAGACACCTTTGTCACTTCGCCCGCGGTTTCTCTTTCAAGTGCCTCGGTGCTTGAATGTGGTGGTGTCACGCTACTAAGTGGTGTCGCCTCACCTATAAAAAGTAAGGAGGCAGAATAGTTTCGTATTATTCATTTTGTAAAATTTAATTACAAGACACTTGGTACATTCAACTGCATCCCATGCCACTCTAAAAAAACTAAATGGGTGGCAAATTTATATTTTGGGCTTAGAAGTTTAAAAAAAAGACTAATCATCAGAGCGTCAAAAAAAAATTGGCTTTTCGTGCAAGGTGCATCAAAATATTGGGCATTGGAGAAATCCAGCCATCTGCACTAAGTCCTTACTTCGAGCTCTTTTTGTTCTCTTTCTTCCCATAGAAACGCATTGCGAAGAAACGTGAGCACGCACCTGATCTCACAATGTCGCCGTGTGCTGCTTTAGACGTCCATTTGCTAAAGAAGCATTGATTAAATGAATATGCACAAAAAGCTAGCGCTTTAAACCGGCAAGAGCCGGCGCCACTAACCTGGGCGCCGTATGCTAAAGTCACCAGCTCACCTAGCTTAGTCGACGCGGCGATCATGGTTCGTGGCGCATCCCTGGCTTCAGAACAGACCGCGCAACAAATGGACACTCGTCGCTTTGCTTAAGAAGTGTCTAATATCAGGCTTGAGCTTGTGCCCAGCCATGTCGGATCTAGGTTACTGTATCAAGGGAAGACAAACTAGACACCGGCAGCCGAGACAACTGCTTCCAGCCCAGGTGTCGGCTGCTAAAAGCGCCACTTTGCTCTTAGCAGACGGCAGATGGAGAAATGACATCATCAATTGCAGGCTTCAGACGCTGGGCTGCTTAATGCGTCCATTCAGCCAGCTTTTTGTTGCCATGGTCAGACCTTATTGTGCAGAAGGATACTGCCGTGGTTAAGACAAGATTGGTTCAACCGCGTACGTTTATTCTAGCATAGCAATACAGGTGTGAGTCGTGTCCTGTCTGGTCGCGATCTGGTAGAGAGGGTCCTCGCTCGGAAGCAGTGGGCAGAGTCCAGGGTCACCCGGCGGAGGAGGTGATGATGATGATCTCCCAACATATACGGTGTAAGACAACGTGCCCTTTCATCCTTTCGGGCGAAAGGGGACCTTTGTCTTACACCAAAGAGTTCGAAATGAGGACCTAATGCTGAGGGCTGATTTTCTCCTGTGCCTAATATGGTGATGTACCTTACACGACAGACATGTTTTTAGATTTGAGCTTGAGCATGTTCCTTTTTATTGAGAACGTGGGCCTAAAGTGTGAATGTGCTGATTTTTGTCATCTCTGTCCGCTCCGTTTCACCGCTGTGATGTACCGCAGGAAAGGCTAGAAGCACGAGCTTTTTGCTTTAGGGCGCATCTTTGCAGCACAAGCTCTAGCACAGCAAGAGCAGTTGTTGGCTCTTGAGCTTACACTTCTTGCCTTTCTAGTCTTCTAGTCTTCTAGTACAACATGAGGGGAAACAGAGTAGGTGCCAAGCACCAAAGAGCATACTGCGCGGTGTAGTTACACATGAAGCAATGGTGAGGGTGCAGGCTAGCTGGTGTAAATTGAGCATATTTGTAACCCGAGACTGGGGATACGGACAAAGGACAAAACACAGAACGACGTGCTGACGTCTACAGTGGCAAATTTGTTAAAGCAAATATCTTAAACAATTGGCACGCTGTATGCACATTTGCCAACATCATATTTCAGTCATTTAGCTTGAATATGTTGTACAGATAATCCGAGTGCGTGCAGAAGATGTACCTATATGCAATTTCACAAGTTGACTTCATACAAAAAATGTTTTTATATTCATGTATTGTAGTGTTTGCACAAGCCGAAGGAGATTTGCGCAAATAGTGGTTCAAATTGAACGATGCAACGTTGCTTTACTGCAGAGAAAGCCGGAACATTGTGGCTTGCGAAGGCTATGAATGGCGCTGCACTATCCCAATAAACCACTGATCGTGCAAGCCTACAATTGAGGGGCTACGTGCAATAGTGGTACAAGTACGCTTGTACTATTCATGATATTGACAGTCCCAGATATTAAACTTATGCATGTGGCACTCTACTTTTCATAGTAGGGAACGCTGTACACTTATTTACTCGAAGTTCAAACGCTAAACTGACCTTGACATGCACAGATAAAATTATTGAGGGACTTTTTGGTGAGCTCTGAATTTGCACTGTTACCACTATTGCACACAGCACCTCAATTAAAACGAGCTGCCTCTCCAAAGGCTTTTGCAGAAGGTATTCTTTGCGTATGTTGAGCATTCTCGAAGTCTGATGCTTTTTGATTATTTTGGCTGATTTGTTTCATTTTCTCCATTGCTTTCTGACAATATTGTTTGTGCCTGAATTTTGTGTAGTTATGGGAAGTACTGTGCTGCAATAAATATCTTGGCTGTACTTTAAATCGCTTCATACAGCCTTCTTGTCCGTCTAGATATGAGTGTGAAACAGTGACGGTTAAATGGCAGTCGGTGAAATTATTCTTCAGATAATTTGGGTTCTTAATCTTGAGGGCTGTTGCACACCCGGACGGGATGTTTATGGTTAACAGCCATTGTAGCAACCACTTTGTTGGTCATTGAATTTTTCCCAAGAGTGAGTTGCCAAGGATCTGTGTAAGCAATTGAAAGTCACTGGATTTATATTGTGTTGATTTGTCAAACATCAGCAGGCAAACCACATCCTTGAAGCAGAGGCATATTGTAAGATATTGTAAGCAGAGAGGACGATAAAAGGAACCCATATGGCTAGTTGTTTATTGCTTATCATATTGTACTCCACCCAAAACACAAACAAGATGAAAGAAGAGGTGGACAGGACAAGGCGTACAATATATCCTCTCTTACATCTCGTTAGTGTTTTAAACATAGTACAATGTGCTCTAAAATAGCCATGTCTCGCGTTTTTGTTTAGTTCAAAGGTTTCTTTTTCAAAAGGCTTGTGCACATACGCTGTGCTGTGTACACAGGCAACATCGTTGTGGACATGCCGCAGTGCTTAAGCAGAAGAGGGCAGAGAGTTGAGAGACACTCTGCCATGTGGGGACCTATTGCAATGCTTGTTCCAATTTTTCCCCTTCTGCTTTGTACTGTAAAAGTATTGTGACAGATGATACTCATTGTCCTGTGCAAGTGGTGATCAGCAGGTACATAGAAGTTCAGAAAAATAATGTCTATGACAGACGTCTAACCAAGGTCCTCCATTATTGGTTCGCATCTCTAGAAAAGGAGTATGCTCACCATCGGGATTTCCAGGCATCTTGCTGGGCTCCTCGGTGCTGGCCTGAGGGTTCACGTTTATCACCGGAGGGGAGGAATCAGCTGTAGAATGGCTGGGTACTGTATGACAGAAGTAAAATAGGCGTTGCGTGTCGAGACCGTCGGGTAGGTCTACACTTTTACAACGACAGTGGTCCAGACTGTAGATGAGAAATTTAGTCGGTGCAGTACGGCTGCAAGCCTGGTGTCATTAACGTGGATCAGGCAGTAGTGATACATGATCATACTCTTGTAGAATGCTCATTCAAATCGGACTGGGCAGGAATGAGGATTCCACCAGTGAGTAGTCCCTGGGGGCAGCACGAAGTTTCCCTGCACATGCGCTGAGCTGCGGTGTACTAGCACACTCGGCCACCAATCAATGCCGCCCAGACTGCTGGACTTGGTGTTTAGTAGACTGCAAGCCTCAATAAATAATAATTTTATGTAACATAAGCACATAAGTAATAATGTAAAAGTGGAACACTTGCCCAGCCTCTGTGTTCGTGGCTTGCTGCTAGGCTTCATGGGCCGGTGACCAAACAGCGATGGAGAAGCATTTGGTTTTAAAGTTTTTTCAAGCCGTCGGCTCTGTGCTGCTCGAACTGATCACTCGTAAAGTGGTCCTATAAAGACAATCATTGGCACAAAGCAACAGCATAAGCAAATATTAATATATATTTAGCCTCGGGGGCCCTTGTAGGCCCCTCGAGGCTAAGTATAGCCCCGGGGCCTACAATATATAGAGAATTGAAAAAGAAACGAACAGGTCATGACAAGGTTAAAAAAATATTAACAGTCCCATTGAATGCTGATATACACGACTATTTTTTTTTAAATATTGCACTTATTGGAAACAGTTATCACACAGTTATGAAATATAATTTTGAGTGGATGCAATATTTTGTGTCTGCATTTCATTCATGAATCTTTGATTAAGGAGGGAGTTTTTTTTTAACGTTTGAATATAAGCAAATGTAGCAGTTTTAATGTTAGCATTATTGAAACAAACACATTCGGTGGCTTGTACAGCATTTTCTTGGTGATAAGGTGAATGGTTACGACAAACCTCACGGGCCTGTCGGTCCCGACACCCCTGGAAGCATTTTGAGCGCGGATACCACGTCATTTAATTTGGCACTTTCCTTATATTCAGAGCATTAAGATGGTGATTACAACTTGGTGGATTAATGTTATGTTTAGGAGGCCGCCACTTTTCATCGTAGTACGCGGTGCCGATCTCACTCAACACTGCAACGTCAAATAAACCCTCATTCAAATGTAATCATACTCACTTAGCAAAGCCTCGAATTGGGCGTCGGCGCAAATCCAACCATGCTTATCTTGTGGAGCCATTCCTTCCGTCGTCTTTTCTTCCTTGTTCCGGTGGGAATCAAGAGCAGTGTCTAGCCACGTCCAGAGCGAGTCGTACACCCGATAGCGCAGCAGCTCGACATCGCGACCACAGTGATCGCGACTTCGCGCCGAGGAAGCGCGCCACAAAAGCGCGCCAAGTGATGCAGTGAAATCACTGTCGATCCGAATTTTTTAAACAATTCAAAGGGTGCGTAACTAAACAAGTTTCAGAAGTCCAGAGTGCAGTCATATTTTCATTTTAGTAGAGTACTAAATATCAAATAACGCTTTATAGTTGCTCTGTTGAACTCGGAATTTTCCTTGGCGATGACACTCCGCCCGAGCACCCCGAAGCCAGCCTCGAGCCAGAGCGGAGCGTCGTCTGCTGCAATGTTTTCTAAGCCAGAAATGGCGGCGCGTCGGCTGTGGCCAATCGGAACGCGCGCGGCACGATCACTCCATGGCGGTACTTGTAGAATTCATTATATCCAGTGCTTTAGTTTGGCTGGCGGTCCCATGTCCCGCAAAAGTTTTCGGCCGAGTGTGCGTATTATCTATGAGAAAAGTTTGTTTATAAGATATCATAATGCCAAAAGCTTTTCAAGCCAAGGAAGTAAGAATGATGCGCCACATAAAGAGGAAATATACGAAAATGCCAGTGTTCCAAGTCTAAATGGCGCCAGTCACAAGTGTGCAACCTAGCCTTGACTCAAAGAGTTCGTTGTGCAAAAATTAGCGAACGGCCCTGACGCTCTTCTTCCCCAGGATCGTATCCGGCATGTCGACACAAACCTACCTGGACAGCTACCGCCATCTATAAGCGACGGCGGCAAGCACACAACCAGTATGGTATCCGCCGTCGCTCGTAGATGGCGCCAACCTTTCCAGCTATAATAGAAGAATGGAGAGTTGGGCGCGTTGGTGGGAATTCATCGTAGGAAACAGCGCGAAAAACAGATGTCGACGAAGAAGCACACAGTGTATCGAGTACAGCTCCGCTGGTCTTCCTTCTTCACGAGAGTGGAAAGGCTGAAGGTTTTTTTTAGCCATGCTTGAATTATTGACGAACATGAATGCGCGGATCGGGTGTCGGACGAGGTTCCAAATTTTGCGGTTCGGTTGTGGGTACAATGTATGCTGATGCGGATCGGACGTGGATGCAATAATGTAAGAACATTGCGAATGCGGTTCGGGTCCGGATAAAAGAGTTCGTGAATGTGGATCGGATGCGGGTGATCAAACAAACTGTTATCCGGGCTGGGCTCTACCCTGTTAGAAGCTTGGCACTTGAAACAACACTTCCTCCTCACGTGTTAAAAGAAATACATGAAATGAATGTGAAGCAATAAAATAAAGTATATAGAGATATGTTTTTATTCACAGCGTGCTGAGCTTGTACGATATTTGAAAACTTAATATTCTTCATAGTTTATTTCTCAATTTATAAATTATACTTTGTTTGCAAGACAATGTCACGGGCTGTATGTGGCATCAATTTGAATCTGACGTAATCCAAAACACCTACTCAGAAAAAAAAAAGAAAGATTGGGGCTGTAATGGCATGTTTGGGAATGTTCACAAAATTTTTGCCTCTAAATACTAAACATTCTTTTATATTTTGTATGGCTATATTATACATAGATTGCTCTAAGAAGTATCGACGATCTGTCGCTAAAAGTTGCGAGGTCGATCGGGAATCAAACATAAGAGTCGACAAACCTCCGTCTTTCTTTCCTTTAGAATTTACTTGCCTCGCGGTCTGTCGTATGGTTCAGTGTTTACGAATAAACCCGAAAAATATAAAAAAAATAAACTTTCCTGTACATTTTCCGTCGATTCGTATTCATCAGAAAAACTCAAAATTGCGACGTCTCAATAACCAAAAAAAAAAAAAAAAGGCGATGTTTTACAAATAAACTTTATATGATCACTGGCCCTGAGGAGAGGCCATTTAAGCTTCCTTTGAAATATGTAAAGCTAGTCAAAAAACGGGTTTGTTTTCTAAGGTACCATGACCCAGTGTCCTATAGAACAATTGGTGAAGGTTCCCAGACTTTATTTTGTTTTTTTATTTTTTTCAATTATAAGAACGCATTGAAATATACTCCGAATTTAAAAGAATTGGGAATCTGACAAAAATAAACTTTGATAAACCCAGGGGCTCGTGCCCCCCCCCCCCCTATTGACATCCGGGAAGGGGGGGGCAGAGGTCCCCCCCAGGTCATGATCCTTACCGAAACGCTATTTACGTGCCATGTAACGAGCTTCTAGTAGTGGCATGTAAACAAAATAGCGCACACAGCGGCGAACATATGGCGATATACACACGCTGGAAAATGTACCCCCTAAAATGAACTACTGATAATTGCCGGTGTGAAAAAAATTGCCCAGAAAAGCATCCCCCCCGGAGAACTTTTCAGCCTGCCCCCCCTCCCCTCCCTCCCCCCCGGCGTTGTCCTTAAATTCGATGCGATGACGAGTGAGATCAGTTTTTTAAAGGGGTCTTGCAATCATATTTAAGCGTCTACCTTTTTTGAGGTTTCCACGTCTCTTGGTGTTCGGGCAAGCCAGCGGGCACGGAGAGAGGAATCAAATATCAGTGCGTCATATTTTAACGGAACGAGGCTAAAACCTCCTCCACCTACGGGGGCGACCCGCGGTGCCGAAAGAGCGCAATGTGTGACGACATTGTGACGTTTTAAGTCCTGGCCTTTCTAGTGGTCGTAGCCGCTAAAAGCTTTTTAGTCAAAATACAAAATATAAGAGACGAGAGCCGTTTCAATTATTTATAAACGTAGTTTTTCTTCAGTATTTTAGATAAGAAAAGAAGCAAATGCAGTTTATAAGGTACGGAAACACGAAATTACCCGTCGACATACCCGCCACGAAGCGGTGGAAAAGGCGGCGCATACTAGAAACGTGTAGTGGGATCAGGCACCAACGAACGGCGAGCGTAGAAAGGTCCCGGATGTACGCGCCGGCGCTACAGTCGAGGATCCGACCGGTTCCGAGCGTTCCGACGGCCTTCGGCGAGCAGCTTTGGCTTGCGGTTTGGCTCTTTGGCGGTATGGCAGCGCGAAGTGGCTCCCGTTCTGAACTGATCTTCACCTCGTGTTTGCTGTCGTTTGTGGCCAACGAACGACAGCGCGGAGTTCCCGAGTTTAGTAGGCCGTAGGGAGTTTTAGTAGACCGTGTTTCCCCCTCCTCTACGAAGAAACCGCCACTGCGCCTGCGCGCCGATGGCCTTGGCTGTAGAGTTCCGGGTAGCAGAGGGGCTTAGCGGAGGGGGAAACACGGTCTACTAAAACTCGCTCGTGTTTCCCCCTCCACTAAACCCCTCCGCTACCCGGAACTCTACAGCCAAGGCCATAGGCGCGCAGGCGCAGTGGCGGTTTCTTCGACGACGGCAACCATTTTCGTGTCGACATTTCTTTGGAGGGGTTGTAAAAAAAGGGTGGGTAAGGGTCAGAGGGATAAGGGGAGAGGGAGGGGGGGCGCTTATAGTTCCGCTTTTGTAGAGAAGGGAAGCTCGACGAAGTTTTCGCTTTTGTTATCTTTAAGCGCGCTCAAACAATCTAAAAAAAGAGAGAACTGCCCTTGGTTTACCGTAATATCAGGACGTTCAATTTTGTTCAGTAGCTCCCGTTTTGGGCTGTCTCTACCTATCGAGGAAGGCATCCACTCAAAACTGCCTAATGCTAGAACGACAAAACCACACACACACACATGCACATTTATATATCGAACATTTGATGAATTCTCAAAACAGTCGGTAGTGTAGCGCGCGACAACACACGCTCGGAGTTGGTAATAACGTAATCTCGCAAGGGTACGCCGGTGGCGCTGCCGATTTTAGCCGTCCCAGTGTTGCCTGATTTGCCCACGTTGGCGCTGATGATCAACCGATGGTGGCGCTCTCTGGATGGCGACTTCGTTGCTGCGCGTCGCGACGTGCTCCGAGTTTCGTTTCGCTTGGCAACTTGCGGCCTTTTTTACCTTTTCGGCGAGGATCCAACGATTGATCATTCCTCTACAGAGTTGTCTTGGGTGACTGAAGTGATGTGTGCCCATTTAACCTTGGTCCTTAGGGGAGATATCTGCAATGACTTTACCGTTTATTTTTGGGAATTTTTATTATCATTCCTCAAAAAAGTTGCTTTCAGAAGACCACACAACCTAATTAGACGTTTCACCCGTAATGGTCTTAAATCACTTAAGCACTTTTCAGAATAAAAAAAAAAGATGCACGAGGTTTATCAATGTTTATAAATTAATTTCTTTCG
The DNA here is from genome assembly GCF_016920785.2 of Ixodes scapularis. Lineage (NCBI taxonomy): Eukaryota > Metazoa > Arthropoda > Arachnida > Ixodida > Ixodidae > Ixodes > Ixodes scapularis. Next base: position 701,268 of record NW_024609920.1, read on the forward strand.
CAGTTCCACACATCAGACTGAGCCCTGTAAGAACTCTAAAAATACAGTACGCATGCATGCATACAAATGAGGACATGAACGAGGAAAATATTGATGGTTTAGAAGCCTGGCGATTCGACCGAACTAAATGGCTCTACCGTAACCACTTCATTAAAAGGGAAGAAAATGCTAAAAGCTTGCAATTACGAAGCCCGGTTCTTCGGCAGGAACTTCGGGGTTGCCTTGTAGCTGACTCTTCTTCGCCCAGCTCACGTGACAGAAGCTCTTTATTAGCTGTACGGTCTACACATCTTTAAAAGAAAGCCTCTAGAAGGTACCATCTAGAAAGCTTGTGCGTAGCGTATGGCGCGTGTTTTCCTCGCTTTCTCAGGCGACGCACACGCTGGGCTGTTGCTTGGAACGCCTTCATGTGCGCTTTGCTCAGGGTGATGACATCGGACCATTTGGTTCCTGACGCTTTTGTTCCTCTTCTGCTCCCGAGCAAGCGCGTCTCCGGTCGCCACGAGCGCTGGGCATTGAGTGCTACGGCGGTAGTTTGTAAGCGGCTATTTGTGATTTTCTCGTGAGCGCGCGTGCTGGCGGCATCGGGTACTACAATCTTTCTATTCGTAGTTCTTGGCTTCCAATAAACGTCTTCTACCTACCTAGCTGCAATGTCATCAGTCATCACCCTAAGTAAAGTGCACACGAAAAAAAGAATCCAGACAGATGATGCGCTACAGAAAGAGGTCCTGCAGTGGCTCCTGCAGCGGCCCAGTTCTTTCTACGCCAAAGGCATCAGGGGGCTGCCGAAACGATGCATGTGGTGCCTGGGCACTCACGCGGAATAATTTGTAAAGCTGACTTAGTTGGATGCGTGTCGAATTTTCCATTTCCTCTGTAGGAATAAAATATCTGCTTAATGAGAAGCCAGAATTTTTTTACGTGCTAGAGGTCTTCAGGTAAAGCTTTCTGAAACGCAAATTTTATGTCTACGGTTAGAAAGACAAACAATTATTGACACACAGAATCTCTGTACACAAAATGTTTATTTGTTCCGTAGTCATCACCAAAAGTAATTCTTACCATACAAAAAAAAAATAATAAAGGGTAAGGTTCAACAAAGGACGCAGTTGAGCCAACAGATCAGTGCCAGCGCACAATAGGCTAATAGTACAGTGGCCCAATTTTTTAATGATATCAAGCGAGCGTCGACCACGGGACTGCCAGTGCATGCCGCCCTGCGGGACGGCCAGTGCCGCGGAAAAATGCGGCGTCACGGGAGAGATTAATTGCGTGCGCACAAAGCCCTTTCTGGTGGGAGCGTCGTCTGCTAGGCTATTCCGGTGACCGCTCACAGTTCCTGCTCCGTATCAGGGCGCTTGCAATGTCGAAGTGCATCGCCGATACGCCCCTGCTCTTGAAGTGCATTCAAAATCCTACTGACGTTAGCCCGTAATCCCGACTGTTTCTATATCCCTTTGCGTCATGCCGCCCATCGACATTCTCACAACACGTTCCCGTGTTTTTATGGGCCCTCGAGGAGGCATAAAAATCTATGCGCGTGCCCACTTGTCAAAGAAAACTGACTACCGGGCTACACAGTCTAGATGACGACAGCAACAACGCAGTTAATAATACAAAACACCAAGCCCAAGCGGAAACCCTGTCTATACTCCGTTTCACTTTGTGTTGTACCGCAGCCGACGCTACGAGTTATCTTGTCCAGTCCATCACTAAAAGTGAGTCACGTGGCCTTCCCGTTGAGTACAACTGCACGGGGAAGCACGATGTGACGTGGCGGGGTCAAAGCACTGGATTGGTTTTGATGCCTCGTATAGCATTGTCTGCGACAATGCATCGTTGCATTGTCGCGTCACCGTGTTTTTAATTTTTGTTAGCAAACATAAAATCAGCGAAAAGAAAGCAAATTAAACTCGAGATGACACGCAGTTTTTGCCACGGCCACGCCTGAGCACTATCACGAAAGCAAGCGCTGTTCGTGTTCAGATCTTTGCTTAAAGGCGGTTAGCTATGCCGGCAGATAATGAACAGGGGCTGTGTGCGGTCCACGGAATAGCCTAGCAGACGACGGTCGCAACAGAAAGAGCTTTGTGCGCGCACGCTTTATCTCTCCCGTGACGCCGCATTTTTCCGCGGTACAGCGCTGGCCGTCCCGGCGGTCCACGCTCGCTTGATACTATTAAAAAATTCGGCCACTGTACATGCACCTCCCTTTTAAAGGGAAGATGGGGCACTTCTGCATTTGAGAAAAAAAAAAACACTTGTATAGCGTTCGTTTGGCCTTTAGAATAACAGATATCACGATTATGTTTCATTGCGACGCGCCGGAGAGCCATAAGAGCAATTTCAAAATAGGGCTGAAGCCCCGCCTCTCTCGCCCGCCTTGGGCAGCCAAAAGATCCGTCGATGACGTCCCGTACAGCGACTGTGTTTCGCGTTTTCTCACGTGTAACTATACTTCCGCATCAAATGGTTTGGATATGAGGGTTCACGGGGTAAAAATACATCAGAATTCACTTCTTACTCATTTTTTTTTCAAGAACCTATATACCTTCCCTTTAATGATACAAACTCCCTTTTAGAGACAGTCAGATGAAACAACCCGGTTTCAGTGAAGATAATAAGCAAGCTGCATCTCCTATGCCTTGAGGAATGTCATAGCAGGCACGCACGGTCACACATTTAATGCAGCCAAAATCTATCAAAAATGATATCTGGCTTAATGGTTACATATCTCACGTGTGCACTAAATAAACACGAATCCAGTCCTCAGCGCGGTTACGGCGCTAACGCTTGCAGTTCTAAGCACGCAGTGCTGTCTGGATCCGAGCGAGCCCAAGGCAAAACGATAACTTGCTAACAATGTAGCGCTGCGCATCGAAACTTACTACCCAACTCCCTGAAACACCACCACCACTCCGATCTACTCTGATCCCGCCACTCTGTGGATGTCCCCCGATCTATTAAGTAAGGAAAAAAACTTATAAATTGAATGAAATATTCAATTTATATGAATAAACTGCCGTGGATCCTTCAAAGGATGCAAAATAAGCCAAGAGCACATCAGTCCTCCATTGAAAATCCGCGAGAAACCCCTCTGTCAGTTTAGCCAGTCGCCCACCGGGAGGAAAAGTTCTCGGTGCTCCACATAGATGGCGCCACAGAAAGAAAAAGCTAGGGATAAAACCGAGGGAGGACGCAATCTGCTCGCTTATTCGGCTCTTATTTCCCCACTTGCCTATCTTACACCCTGGTTGTAGGTCACCTCGTAGTAGAAGTGTACCACGAAATTGAGAAGTTTCAAGATACCAAAATATTTCTTTCGGTATTTTGAAATTATCGCAGATTGAACCTTTCCTATGCGCAGTTTGTTTATCACTTATCTAGAGCGGTGTTCCGTGTTCGGGAGACTCCTGCCATTACGAAGCTTTCCCGCAAAGGACAGGACTGCTTTCGAAAGCTGAACATAATCTAATAAATTCTGAAATAAAATACTAAAAAATCGACTAAGCCGATTTTAAAAGGCACGACTTGAGACAAATCACAACCACCAATGCACACGACTTACCACAGTATCGCAATTTACAATACCATAGCGATTTTTCTTGGAAACTTTTACCACAGGGTAGAGGCGAATGTGCAAGCACAGTCGCTCTCTCGAAGGTTGCTTCTTCCCAAGCACGCGGGTGTGCTGCGGCGAAGCGAGATTGTAATGTTTAGCGTCATGGGCGAACTTCCTCCGCACAGTTCGAAGCCCAACTGACAAGTTTTGTCAATGTTTTATGCAATGATCGAACCGGATAGTACGGTATTTGAAGCAATATTGAGCTCATTAAGATTTGAACAGGCCTACCGCAACATGAAAGGAAGGGATCAGACAAGGTCCTGAACGAGTCATTGGTATTACAATCAAGAAAGAAATAGGATTTCTCACATTTTGAAAAATTATGTTAAATCAGCCTCAGCGGGCGTCTGCTTTCTGCTGTACACGAGAAATTTAGCCAGTGAAGTACCGCCGCCAGCCTGGGATCTTCAATGGGCAACATACTGTGGTGATACGCGACCGCACGCCGGTGCTAAGCTCATCCAAATGGAAACGGGCAGGGGAGTGGATTGGACCCATGGTCCCCAGGTTCCACAGTGCAAGTTTACGGCCCACATGCTCCGAGCTGCATCACGTTTTTGGCGAAATGCAACACAGTGTACGGGGGTAACCACTTGACAACGACCTTCGTCCGGCAGTTGAGAACCAATTTAACGCAGCAAGCACATGGACAATCTTGAGGCAGAGCAGGTCGGCCGCAAAAAGTGACAAAGCCAAGGTACGAATGAACAAACTTTTAATTGCGAATCTGTACAGTAAAAGTGAAGAACGACAGTTCCGAGACTGCCGAATAATTTGCAATGTTTATATACCAGCACGAGACTTATGAAAAAGGTACCCCGAAAAAGGAACACTTTGAACAAAAGCGAGGTCAATGTAGGACGGGGACACATCTTGCGAGACTAACAATATTGAATACTCTGGGAAACTCTGATAATATATGCAACATGATGTAGCGGGTTCATGCAGCACGGTTAAATAAGACTCAAGTGCACGCTAGGGTGAGGCATGGCAGTGGAAACTGGCACCATAGGTTTAGCTTTCCATTAAAAAAATGCTACCGACAGAAAAAATACCAAGAAGCACATTTTGACACGAACGAGTTTGGAAGTAGTGATCACTTTCACTGGGATCCAAGACAAAGGAAAAAAGCGCTTGCAGAGGCTACACAACTAAACAAAGACAAACCCAATACAAGAGATGAGCTCTTACTCTAGACCTTCGAAGCATGCACTGCAATGATGGATTGCAGTGCATGCTACGAGAAATCCCAGCCAATACAGCACTGGATTTTCGCCGATGGCTCGTAGCAGCTGCTGTGGTCCACCTCAAGTTGGAAAGGATAAAAAAAAACTGCACATTCCATGTCAAACAGAGAAACTAAATGGGACTCTACGTCCAACAGTCGAAAAAGGTTTCTGTTGAAGAACTTCGACAGTTACGTTGTATTAAGAAGCTTGTAAAAAAATCTAGCGGGCAAAACATCGAGCAGTTCACACAGTGTAACCAGAAACTTTGGCAAAAAAAATTTAGGATCTAAACTCACTGCCATGATTGCGGAGTAGGTGAAATGGTATTTGTGTCGGCAGTGCAATTACCTTGGCAATTATTAACATCAACGACTGCGCACCAGTGTACACACCCGAGAACTCTGCAACTGCTAAAATCGCGAGTGAAGGGAAATGATTGACAAGATCCATATTCCCCTGACAAAGAAAATCTAGAGACTAACCCCAAAGAACACGCTAGCCTTGCCTGCGATGTTTTTGATTAACATACATCATTGAACAACCACTGCAACCACTAAACTGTCCAAACGCAATAATTTCAACTGGGCAGTTTAAAAACCAAGCATAAATATGGTGCTCCGATGTAACACACAATAAATTCAAACACAATTGTGAAAAAAAGGTAATTTTTTTTTGTTTGCGAGGTCAAACAAACAGACATTTCCGAAGACAACGATCAAAGTCAAAATATCCATAATCAAGTGCTCCAAAACACTCTGCCCGCATTCCAATAAACTGCAGGACAAAGTCGCGTCTGCCGTAGAACAGATTAACCCCCGTGTCGCCCACGTAAAAAAAAAGCAACCTGCTTTTTTGGTAAAAAGCACTTCACAGGTACAGTTGGCAAACTAAGAAATATGGTTCACAAGGTACTTATGTTGTTCTTGGTACGACCTGCGCTTATAATTGCAACACACCGGAGTCGACTTGCCCCAAAAACTGGCCAAAAATTCTTAGCGAAACCAGAGCTTCAGAAACTGCTGCCAGGGCTGCAGAATGATGTCCTCCCGAAACCTATTGCAGTGATGTTGCAGTTACACCCTTTTTCTAAAGCGATTAAGGTTTAAAAACTGAAGGTTTTATCTCCAACACAGGAAAAAAGTTTGGAAAAACCATAGCAAACACCACGCAAGGTTTGCTGCAAGTAATGTGGTTCCCCTGTCCACAAAACTAAACGAACAAGCACTACACTACGAACAAGACAGCACTTTAATGTAACATGATGTAGGTTACATGCGTCATGAAACGACAGCAACAAAAGCACGCACACAAAGGGGTTAGAATATGAAGTTAACAAGTTACAGAAATGCTTTAGACAGGTTATGTGGGGACACGTTAAGCTATTCTGTTTTTCTTTCTTTTAAGGATAAAACAACTGCAGTCACAAACAGGTGGGTCAAGAGAGAAGTACAGAGAAAGGCAAAAGGAATATAACCAATAAAATAAATGGCACTAAGGTTCCGCCACTCTAATGACTTTTTTCATTTTTTTCTTGCCTCTTTACATCACGCAGCAGCGGTTGGGCTCGTTGGGATCCTGCGAAGGCCGCAAAAAGCAAAAGTTAATGTGTGAAAAAAAAAAAAAACTTACGTAGTCTATTTTTACGACAGACTGCCATGACTGGAGTTCGTCGGAATTAATGGGATGGTGGCAGTATATAACCGGAAGCAAAGCGCCGGCAGAACATGGGCCAAAGTAACACCTACCGACAAGAAATGCATGCTCTCATGAATATTAGAGCAATCAAAAAGTTTAAAACATGTTGCTATGCACGATGTCCAACATCGCTGCACCAACACCAACACCATAGCCACTCGCAGCCCAAGAAATGCAGAATGGCTTATTCAAAGCTTTCGCAAAAGCGAAATCTTGAAGGAAAAAAAGAAGCATCTGCTTTAGGTAAGGTAGCTAACCCTCGTTTGAGGACGAGGGTCGGGTATGACAGGCCCAACAAAGTTCGTGAATTTCACGGCGTGCAACGAGCCTTTGCAACATTAATGCGTTTTCAAAACAAGGACAACAACCCTAACCGACCGATCTCTCCAAGTGTTCGGCACATGCGCGACGCCGTCAGAACTTTAGTTGGCGGGAGGCAGACGGCGGTGCAGGGGAGGGCTCGCGCCGTCTGGACGCTGCGCACGGGCAGAGTTCTGGAGAAGCTGTCGTCTGTGCTGACAAAGTTCACTCGATGCAGTGAAGTCATACTGTCCAGCCAGATCGGTCTATTACAGTAAAAGCTCGTTAATTCGAATTTCGAGGGGGCTGCTGAAATAGTCCGAACGATACAAACTTCCAATTGATGAAAGTCAACGAAGAGAAAAGAGCCCCGTCCGGCGTTGGGTAGACTAGAATGCTCTCAACCGCCAGAGGCGTGCAAGTCCGCTGCTGCGGAGACCGAAATGCCAGTTTAGACAGCACGAACCAAAATAATCAAGGCCTGCCAACAGCCTCCTTGGATTAAGTCCACGCAAATTTATCGCGCCCGGATAGCGCCCGCTCGGCAACTAGACCCCTGCAATAGCTCGCTGCGACGTCGAAATGCTGGCACACGGGCTTTGAACACTATAGGTGGTGTTGCTTTATTCCTCCGAAACTGGGTGTATCAAACATTCTAAACTTGATGAACCCCTATTGGTCCTGGCATTAAAGGTGCGCTAAACCGCTTTCTACGGTAGTCTAAATGCCAACTCAATCTACAAGCAGTAAACGTACTTAAGAATAAATTACATGCATGTGTAGCAGATTAAAAATAGTTAAAATAGGTATCAAAGGTCAATTATCTCAGAACTATCACACGCCGGAGGGCAGTCGTAAAAAAAAAAATAAGCTCCTGTCCGACGGCGGCCTCTGGTGTTGGTGATAGTTCCGGGGTAATCAACCTTTAATACCGATCTCAAAGGAATCGCCACGCATGGAAATGATGTTTGGTTTCTTAGCACGCTTAGAGCCCATAGATTGAGGTAGTGGTCATAGACTATCGCGGAACATGATTTAGTGCCCCTGGAATGTGATGAAGCAGTAAACAAGCCTACAATGTAAACAATACATGTATAAGCGAGCGTTCACCTCATTGTCACGCGTCAATTAGTTGGTTGGTTCTGCCAAAACAAGTCTTAAAATGGAGAACAACTACCAGGCGCGCTTTCACGTGCTGTACCAAGAAAGGGCATCTGTCACGTCCCTACGGATAATTGAGGATTAATTTCGATCACCGGGGGAAGCTTTCAAAATGGAACCACCCCGACCGGAATTCAAACTTGCTGGGGCACTCTGGGCAAACCCTCCTGGGTCCCCGGAACCCAGTTCAAATATATATATGCTCTTAGAAAAAGTTTCCAATTGTTTTAATTAATTTTTCTTTCCTGCATAGATTAAGAAGTCATGCCCCATTGAAGAAACCGAAGGAAAGAAGAGGTACTCACGTGCTCGTGGAAAAGGGGCTCACGCCCCGTCGAATATCCTCCTGCGCCGGACGACCTTTCCGAGAGGCGCGTGAACTGACGCCGCCGGTTTTCCCGAAAGGCCACCTGGGGGCGCAACGAAAGTGAGCGTCAACTCGTCAGCCGTAACATGCCGCAGAAACGCTAGAGTTCCGGTTACACTGCTAATTCATGATAAAAAATAGACTTTGCAATTAATGCACTGCCTCGTCACGTGGGTCATACAAACATCGTCTGCAGACACGTTCGAAGCATGCATATGTGTTAAAGGTGCTTCGAATGTGCTCGAGGCCTGCCTGCAGGTAATTTTCAAAATGTGTGCAGCGGAGTGCGTCATTCGTATCGTGCGCGAGCAACGGGACTGCGGCCGAGAGCTTCAATGCGGCCGAGAGCTTCAATGCGGCCGAGAGCTTCAACATGACAACATAAGAAATTCGAGGGTCACTTCCATAGGATTACCGGTGCAAAGAAGCCGCTTCGCAAGGTCACCGCCGCAAGATTACGACCGTGAGTACACCTACGAAAGCTCATCCCCTAAATGCAGAATCGCGTGCACAGGTGCCGACATCGAGGTTTTTTAGGACTTTAGCAGTTTTATTTGCAGCATTTCACTTTGGTGGAACATAAACTAGGTTTGTACTGCAAGTGCTGGGAAGTATTCAATACAGGGTGTCTAGCAAATTATTTTGAAATCCCTTGACTTTTTCATGTTTTCCCAGACAAATTTAGGTGAAATTCCCTGACCACTGTAGAGGCGATTAAATATATAGGACCATTACAACACAAGGTATTGAGCATTCAGCAGTGTGAGGATCATTTTGCATGGGCTTAATCCAACCTTCATCTTAAAAAATATCTGGGTTCGTCCTGTCTGGAATAAATGAGCCCTTTCTTGCCGCGGACATCGTCAGTGAAGAGCCCACTTCCAGAAACACTATGAAAACACGACGCTCAACCACACACGCCTTGTTACTAACAGAATGGCAGCACGGCCGCCAAATGGACACTTTTGGATACCTCCGGCTTGTATTATATTGGGGTCTGCGGCTTTCCCATTTGTTACTAAATCAAGTAGCTCTAACTAGATTTAGCCTAGTGTCGTGCCCTCAATATATTCCAACCCAATCCAAGGCTTCGACTGGGTTTGCCGGCTGTTCCCTTTGCATCGGGTAGCACACTCTACATCGGGTGAGCAGTGACCGTGCTCCGCTCTAAGCAGAATTTATTGCCCATTTTTCTGCACCCAAGTCTTCAAGTCTGCTCAGGGCACTCAATGGCGTTTGCGGCTCGTTTTCCCTGACTGGGCTCGATATTTTACAGCATTCCTAACAATTCCCCGAGTTGTCCTGGTAATTAAAATTTCACTGACAATTCCCAATTTTCCCAGTCGCTAGACTACGTGTGAATAGAACTTTACTGTGCAGTACCTGAAATTGTACAGGGAGATTTTTTATTTATTTTGGGAACAAATTTTTATTAAAACTAAAGTGGCACGACTCTCGATCAATAATGCTACATGCACCATACATCATAGCATGTATGATGTATGATGCAACGACACGATGGTTAGGATTTATGAATGTGTACATTGAATCCATCGGATGGACGAATGGACAGATACGGCTGAACCAAGGAATCTGGCAGCAGCTTGCGCCACCTGGTATATAAAATAGCCAAGGTTGTCGACAGAGTTCACTGTCTGCTAAATCTAGCGCCAAAGTGATTTTTTGCAGAGCGTAGCGTAGTTTGGCAGTTTCACGCTTTTGGTGCCGCTAGGCGCAGGAAATTTGAATGTATCAAAATGGCACAATTGGTGCAGCTGTCCCGCCCCTGCAAATAGAGCCCAGGGACAACTAGAAACGTTTTAAAGCACTATATGGAGATAGACAAAATCACAGTAAAATGTCAGCCCCTCAGAACAGCAACCAGACACGGCAATAGAAATGTCGGGAAGAGCTCATTGTAAAAGCCACTCCTGAACTACATGCCGACTGAAGAAAGACACAGCATGAACACGTGCAAATGGTTATTCTGGGTGTCGAATCAAAGATAAATCAAGCAGTGTTCACCAAAAAGGACACAATACCACAATTCAAAGGGAAAAACAAAGCTTGTACCCTCTAAATTCACACATCGATGACATCTTACATGCAAGTGTCTTATGAAAAACTATTTTCCCTTCTGCTACCGTGAAACCCTTTATTTTCGCGGCCCCAATTTTTCGACAATTGGACTGCGGGGTCATATTCGCGACCATTAAATTTCGCGATTTCTTAAGGCTGGAATTTACCTATAGAAACCACTAAACTAAAACCACTAAAACCAATTTTACAATTCGCGTATTTCGCAAAAATTAGGGGCTCTCAAACATTAATGGTTTAACAGTATATGAATAACAAGGCTAAAAGCTGCTTAACAGGTTTTCACACAAAATCAACGTGCGGGCAATACATAGGCTCTTCTAAAGAAAGCTCTAGATGATTTAGTTTTAACTTTACTGGCACGTTTTCGAACAGATGGAGGAGGCCTATTAAAGGTGGTAACTGAACGAGCAACTTTACAAGTAAATTACACGTATAGTGCAGCCCAGCTACAATGGCAAAACACTAAACCGAAGGCGCTCACCTCCTCCCCATCAGCGCTGAGCAAGGCAGTGCGCATCTGTTCAACGTGGGGCCACTGCTGGTTGCGCATGACCAGGTCCGACGGAGGGCTGTGTGCTGCACCGGCGTCGGAGCTCCATACCTGCACAGCATCCCAGCTTCGGATGAGTCGTGGTCATCTCACCGCAAAGGAGGTATACTAAAGCAAGAATGTGGGCAAGCTGGTTGAAAGAGAAGCCAAAAACAGTTCTTTAAGAGAAAAAAAAAACAAAAAACTGAATGTTTTAATGTAGGCATTTTAAAGATTATGTCTAAGTTTTCTTTCGATCTTATTACTAGGAGTATCAAAATCTCTAATTAAAATTTCGACGTAGCCCTGCCCGTCGTTGCATGCGGAGAGCAGGAGAGCGTGAAGGCGGATAGAAAAAAATTCAGGAATTCCGCGTTGATCCACAGTAGAGTCGCAGCGACAGCCACGACACGACATGGCGAAGTTGTCGGGCACTGGCGTCGCGTTCAAACACCGTGGGGTGCGTGAACAAAAGCGTACAAAACGAAATAGGCATCCGATTATTTTGTTTTGAAAAACGCTCGTATCATTTTTGTTCCGGATAGCGTAAAAGCGCTTTCCCCTGCACGAGCTCTTGGCATTGACAGTGCTACAACCGCCTTCTGTTATCGGCTATTTTTTTTTTCTTTTCCAGAGAGCGCGTGCGGTGGGTGCTACAAAAGCTTCCGGTATAAAGCGGATTGTTGATGCTGTGGCATCAACAACTTCGCACGAAGCGAACCCGGGTTTGATGCCCGTGGGCGGCGAGCAATCTTTTTGAAGATTTTGCAACACTGGTAACGGACGTCCTACATTGCCAACAACAACGGACGTTATGTCAAGTGGTGGCAAGAGCCCAGAACAGTTATCGCTGCGAGACTAACCAAAGGGACGTCGTCGGTCAAATGACTCTGCTCGGCACTGTGCAGGAGGACGACTATAACGTCGCAATGTCTTCGACGGATAACAGCTGGCGGCAAGGCTCGCCGCATGCCCTACGGCAATCGCTGCGCACACATCTCAAAATATATGGGGTTTACGTTTACTTCAGTCCAAAAGCGCGATGATTGAATTCATCGGACAAAAAGCTATAGTAGAAGACCGCTCCAAACATTTTTTTTTTTAAGGCGCTTCAGCTTTTTTGAGAAGGGCATAATAAATCCTGGTGCGAGGGAAAGGACGGACAAAGAACAAACTAAACTCCCAAGTTTTTTTGTTTGTCCTTCGTCCGGTGTTCGGTCTTCCTTGGCCAGTCTTCCCCTCGCTCGGATTTACGGTATCTGCCTAGTCTGTTTACGAGGACGAAAACAAAATGTTATGGTAGGGTTTCTATTGAGACTTCAATTTCCACTACCAGCACTATGGGCTTATGATATAAGGCAAAGTAGCGATTTGCTATAGGAATAGCTACACATACCAAACAGATTTTACTTTCCTCAACCCAGGCCAATGTAAAGCAGGCACACGCATAAAGCATTGGTCAAGCTCAAAGCCAATAGCGGTTTTGGCAGAATAATTTCTAACCGATTATCGTATAGTTTCTTCGAGCCTTTTACTAGTGATGGAGCGAATCTGCTCAACTTCAGATTCGGCAAAGTTCGGCAAAGATTCGGCAAAACTTCGGAAAATGTCTGCGCACGCGCGAGAATGCGACCGAGCCTTGAATTGCAAATGGACGCTGTGCAGTCGTGCGGTTACCATCGTGCAGTGTAGTACAACCAGCGGTTACGCCGCGGTGTGGGGTAGGCAACAAGGTAACTGTGCGTTTGTGACCGAGTGTGGTCCTCTTCAATATTTTCTGCCTCAAGAATAGAAGATCGACCAGTAATTTACGCAGTCCACTGCGCAAGTGACGAATGATGCCATGCATTCTGAAACATAGACATTGTCCGACAATTACTTTAAACACTCCTCGCAATTATAACAATTCTTTTTTCGGCTAAGGATTAGTGTGTTGCAAAACAAAACATTGCTTCTTCAATTAGTGTTATTTTGCAATTTTCAGGTATCCGCATAAAACTAAACACAGAACTATAGTGCTCGACGTTGCACATCTGACATTCACTCTCCCTATCTTCCGAAACGTTCGTGTATTCCTAAACACCAGAAACACGTATTTTAAAGGTTAAAAACGAGACGTTGTGAATATGGGACGCACACTTTCATGCAAAGCTGACTTCAAGTGACTCAGCAACCGTTGCATTCGTTTTCCCGCACAAAACGGTGGCTCCCAGAGAAAGCAAGAACGCAGCGTTATTGCCTTCATTTTAGCAATGTACACACACATGCCGGCTTGCGCTGATGATACCTTAAAACCGAAACTCGTAGCGTGATTCGTGACTGCGCCACGCTCGCTTCTACCCAACGTCCCTGTCACGCCACTCCTCCAATGAGTCACTAAAATTGCCAGTAAACACACAAATACAACATATAATGCATATAAGCCCAGTTATTACTAAATAAGATGATATTCTACAAGATAATTGTATCGGTGTCGTTTTTAAGCTAAGAAAGAAAACTTTTTTGCCAAGAAAAACTAAATATCAACGCTAAGCCTAGTAACAATGTATCGAACCGGAAGTTCGGCACCGAACTTTCGATTCTTCAAAAGTTTGGCCCATCACTACCTTTTACTACCGTTTTACCATGCTTAAACGAAAATTCAGCTGAACTCGTGAAGGTTATTAAAATTAATCCCAAAGAGACGCCCAGCCATCCTCAGCGAGCGAATTTATAAATCAGCTTGATGGACACAAATATTCTTCGTTTATTCTCAATCTTCCACAAAAAAAAAATAATAAATAAATAAATAAACACGATTATTGAAAGCAGATTGTCAGGACTAATGCCTGCGCTTCCCAGCGAACATCCGCGTACAGCGGAAAACCAATGCCCGCGAGATTCGCGGGTACTGCTTTTCCGCAGCACCCGGGTGCTTGGCAAGGAGTGCTCACAACGGGGCCAGGCCCACTCCCGATGAACGAATAGCACGAATTAAGCGAAAACTCCACTTGAATTAAGAAGCTTAAAAATGCATCGAAAACATGGCGGGTAAAGCAAAATATTTAAAGGTGTCCGAAATAAAAGTGAGTACGAAAATTTTTAGCTTGAATTATCGCGAGACCACTGTATGCACCGTTTCACTGCGAGTCCTACCACAGCCGACGCGACGATTCGACGAAGACAATCGAGCAGAGCCAAAAACGCGCCGTTACACCACTCGTCTTCGTGGATACGCCATCACCAACTTAACCAATCGCAAACATAAAAAAAAGGTGGGACCTCGTCGCATCCACTGCACGCGATTCGTGTAGCCGACGATGGCAGATGCGCAAAGGCAACAAGTGCAGGGACGACGCGCTTCGGGCGCTGCTCAACCGCTCACTGTAGGACGGTAGCGCAGCCTGTGGTCGGACTTAAAGAGAAACGGAGTACATCTTCGAAAAATGTCGCCCATAAAAAATCAAGCCAGGGGGTATTTACGCCAGTCCCTGTATGAAAGGCTAAGTCTGAACTGACGAAAGCCTCGTTCTACTTTTATGAAACAAATGGAACCAGTGCCTTCGACGAAGAAAAACAATTCAAGAACTGCAACGCACCGTGATGGTGGTTCCCGGTTGGATGATGTGGTTCCGGTGGAACCGGAAGGTGAAGTCATCGTTGCCGGACCTGCGGTCGATCCGCCAGCCAGCCAATGGAATCTCCTGAAAAAAAATTATATATATATCGAAGGCGCCCTTCCAAGGATCAGCTAACGCGCGGTTGGACCGTCGCTTACGGGGAGTGGAGCCTGTTCCTTGGAGTCTCGAGCCCGAAAAGGAGAGCATCCCAAATATGTCTCGCAAACCGAGTGGCCAGCTGAGCTGGCAATCTTGTACCGCAATTCGAAAAGCAAAGTCGAGCACCAAATTGTTCTCCGGAAACTTGCACAGGTTTTTATTTCACTTAGAGATGTTAAAATGCTGTGGAATGTACCCCGTCTTCGAAGTTAACCGAGAGTGAAGCGTCTGTTTTATTTCCACCACCCATACCAGGCTGCTCCAATTTGTCGAGATTCGAGAAAAAACTTTGCCTTGGTGAAGCTAACTGCGAATGTGTTCAATCGTTGCAGACGTCTGCGAGCAACGCAAACGAAAATAGAAATGCAATTTCAAACACTGAAAGTAAGCGACAACACAATCTACAGATAACAATGCCCCTGCTTCTTAGGACAGGGGGAGGGAAACAGTAGCATAGAGTATGAAAGTACTGCAGCTTGTGCAGCGAAACTTCGAGCCGCAGAGCTCAAGGATCACGTGCTCAATCCACTCTTGTCCGTTCTAATGTGAATGAGCATCATACCGGCGTGCAGCCTTGTGTCACTACTGCGTGATGCACGTTAAAAAAACCCAGGCTGGTGGCCGTACTGCACTGGCTAAATTTCCTGTCTACGGACCGACTACTTCCCACTGTATAGACATACGAACACGACAATTACTTTAGCTTGGGAAAGAATGCAGAAGAAATCAACTATGTGTTAAACTTTGTTTTACCTGAAGTCCTAATGTAGCTATGCCACGAGCCAATAGGGTCAATCAAGCGGCTTCAGGTACATAGCGCGACGACATTCGAGCGCCTATTTTATTGTCGAAATGTCAACCACGTTTGTGCCAGACCAGAGACACCAATTTTTTGCTCTTAAAGCACAAACATATTATTGAAGAAAAATTAAACCGAATGTCGTCACGTCACTTTGAAATTAAAAGCAGCGCCGCTCCGCGAAAGTACTGAGGCAAGCTACAAGCGCACAAATCCTGTCAAACTTTGCTGAACCGGATTTTCCTTTACTCTCGCACCTATGCAACTCCTGCGGGGGCAACTAAAAGGATCAGGTTTGTAACGAGCCTCTCTGCGTTAGTGATGTCGCGTTTTTCTTGACGGCGTGTTTCGGCACTTGTGGTGGCAACGGATCAAAACCTGACAGTTTCAGTTGCCCCGCTCTCCACAGGCGTTGAATAGGCACGGGAGAACAAGGAAGCCCGGATCGGTCCAGTTTGACAGGGCTCGCGTCATGGTGCGAGCCCCGTCGTTTTGGCCCTATGTTTTGGCGTCTTTTCGAGCAAACAATTGGCGCCTCCGCGGTGTCACCAAGACGTGGTTGATGTTTAGACAATCAAACTGGCGCTAGAATTCCGTTGCAGTATTGCATCAAATGTGCTGTGACCTCACACTTCCGAGTATATCCGCTTGAGTTTGTTTCAGCCTTTGGTTGTGTTCCGACTTCCAACAATACAATGTTAGGCTTTGTGCAATTCAAACATGATTTCCCTTTCATGTCACAGGCTTCCAAGCATTGGCCTTACAGCTCCTAGATAACAAGGCTGCAGTTATAAATTCTAAACGCCGCCTAAAGAGGCAACACGGGGCATTGATTGATCAAGTGCAACATCAGCGTCTGACGAAGACTTGTCTTTAATCGACGAGAACTTGAGCGTCGGCTAAACGCCGTCGCAGCACTTGGGTCCACCCTATGCCCCCGCGTTTGCCGCGTCAGAAGACGTCGAAAATTCGGCACCACGGCCTTATTTATGAGACATCTAGGGGGCTTTAGATGGCAAAAGAGGGCGACGTTTACCAACCTTCGTGCCCTTGTTCTTTATGATGACGTATTTTCCGTCTGGGCAGTGGTCCGTGATCTCCAGGTCCCCCTTGGCGGATGCGGAGACCTGGACGTCGAAGTTTGACTGGTCCTCTCGGTGGGAGAAGGTCCGCTTGCGCTTGGCGCCTCGGAGCAGCGGACTGGTGTACATCTCAGACCCGCTGGTAGATGCGCCTGAGAGGGACGAAATATCGTTCGCATCTCGCACGGTGTATCGCGTGTGTGCGGCACGGTTAACGCGTCGCTCGCCTCCATTGCCCGCCCTTGACTGCGCTACACGACGAGAGAGTCTGACAAAATCCGTCCCTTCGCACGAAAGGGGAGGGGCTTAAAAGCGAGGAGTCTCATTGCGCACAAGAAAGGAGGCGCAAAACAAATTAAAGGCAGCGTCCTCTGTATGGAGTTTGGTTTTGCGCCGCTCATGCGCGCTGAGCAATGTCGTCGGAACGACCACGACAATGCTGCTTTTTCGCAGTTTACTTTTTACAGACGCTAGTGGTCTTTGCGTTTTACAGTTCACGTTGCTTTCCCAAATATGTGCCTCCTACACTAACAGTTTTGACGACAGCACTTTTGATTCTAAGAAAAAAAAAGAAGGAAAACCGGCGATCGCACGTGTGCGCCTACAATCTCGTGCCGGGATCCTCCGTGAAAAGAGCAGACAACGTAATGTGCAAGCCTTGTCTTCTGGGTGGTGGTGGTGCGGTGCTTGGAAAGAGTCTCCGCAAAGGCGGTTCAAAAGTGGGAAAAAAAATATGGCGATAGGTTAGGCGAGATTCTTTCGCTGCGACGAGTCGGCGTTGCTCCCAAAGGCTCGCCAACATAATTTTTACGCATTGCGTAAAGAGAACCACGACGGGCGAGGTTTCCCTGCTGATTTTGAAGAAGTTCTTTGTGTGTAACAAAGCGTCACCAGCAACGTGGCCTTATCGAGACCACCACATTCCAAAGTGGCCGAAATGCATGGAACCCTTTCCAGTAGATCATTTTTAAGAATTAATATAATTTTCCACGGGGAAACGTCGCATGCATTTGGGCCGGTTTGGAATGGCTGTTCCCCAAGGGCCCAGATTACTGGCAACGCTTTCAGACAAAGAAGCAAGAAAGCGTCAGTTGCAAGGTCTGCACCTACTTCAGGTTTGTTTCGTACTTGCACAAAGGAAAACACAGATCTATGACATTGTATACAACAAAAAGTTTACAAGCGCCCTAACGATTGTACTAGCAAAAGCCCGGCCAACCTATTGTCTGCTCTCATTTTCCCCCTTCTGTAGCTTTTTTTCTCATTTCATTCGGGATCACTTACTGCAGCCCTTACGCAATTCGCCGCGTTCTGCTCCCATCGCGAACCCCCACCCCGAGATCCTCACATCAACTCTACGCACTCACTGGGCGTAATGTGCAGCCGGGACTCTTCGCCCTCCAGGAGCTCGCGGTACGCGGCAATCTCGAGGTCCAGAGCCGCCTTGATGTCCAGCAGGTCCTGGTACTTCCGCAGCTGGTCCTCGATCTCCGCCCACAACCGGGAGATCTCTTCCTCCCTGGCCATCAGGGCCCGGCCGTGCCACTCCCGCTCCTGGTCCAGCAGACGCTCCAGGTCTCGCACACGGGCCGTCAGGGACAGGTTCTGCGGCGGGAAGACTCAAGTCACGGTCTCTTCCCAATCTTCCTACCAGGAGTCGTCCTGCGATTCCCGCCCTGGCCTGGGGAGCTTCTCGGTCACAACAGCGTGCAAAGTCCACGACATCATGAAATGGTCATTCTCTCTCTCCACCTTAACGTGATGGTCAAGCTGATCCACCTCTCCTCCACACGCTCGAAATGGCGAGAACAAACGAGTGGAAACAAGGTGACTACCAACTAAATCGCATCTCGCACCGTCAATGTTGCACTAAAAAAAATTATTTCCGCAAAAAACTTTTTTCACAGGCATGTTATAATTTTACTTAAAGGAGCTCTGCAACAGTTTCAGTGCTTTGCTTAAATAATTTGGGAGTTAATGTCTCGACCTGTCTGAAGTAAAGAAAAACCGATTTTGCCTGCATGTCCTAGTTTTTATTTTAAAAATGGACAAAGATGGAGGTTTTCGGCACCTCCCAACTCCTTCACCATCTTCCTAGTCGCGTGCGCTGTGACGTCAATGGGGTTTGCGCGGGGTTCCGGTTAAGCTTCCTCTTTAGAGCCATCAGTGGACAGCGATAACTCATCCGCTCGCGACCGCGTGACCACGTGCTGGCGGGCGCAGCCAGCGCAACGCGAACAATATGGTGAAAGGAGGAATGTTTCATCCGGGTCCGGCCATCCCCGTCCGGTTCTGTCCCCCTCCGGCTTCTGGCGGCTGTTCGCGGTAGCAGATGGAGCTGACGGTTTTGTGGACCTAGGATAGATGGCGCCACTAAAACTCCGTATAATAAAAGATTTGTCGATGATACCAGGTTTTTGACACATTTATATTGATGTTGAAACAAGATTTATAAAAAAAGTTACTTTTTATCGAGCAGGTATTCGCACAACTTGCCATCTTTCTAAAAGACACCCCATTGACGTCATGCCACGTGTTTCTCATGGCCGCCGCTCGCGGCTGCAGGTCGGGGGATATTTTAATTTTTACCTCGCGATTAAGCGGCGGAATCGCAACATTTCGAAGGAAGGAGGTGTGTTTTCTGTTCTTTGTGACAAGATGAACAATGTGAAAAGCAAAAGATGCCAATTCTTTCAACGTTAAAATCGTTGCACAACTCCTTAGACAAAAAACAAAAAACTTTATTTTCAGTTGCCCTTTAAGGTAATAAAAGAAAATTAAATTTTAACAAAGCATTTCGGCCAGTTGTACACGAGTTCAACTTAAACCAATGAGGTTGGTACTACAAGTGTTGGAAAGAATTGCATTAAACTTTAGGGCGAAATATATCTCAAATCGCACATAGAAAGATATTTATTTTAGAAAAAAATTTGATTAAAACCGAAGGGGCACGACTCGGCAACAAATTTTAGATGCTACATTGTATACGTAAAATATAAATGTACATGCACAATGTATGACGCAGCAGTACGATGGCTAGGATGTATGATACATCGAATCCATCGGACGGATGAATTGACAGATATGGCTGAACCAAGGAATCGGGTGGCGGCTTGCAGCACCTGGCAACGAAATAGCCAAGGTTGTCGACTAAGGTTTCGCCATCCGCTAAACGTAGCGTCGCCGTAATCTTCGGAGCAGCGCGGCACAATTACTGCCGATTTCAGGCTTTTGGCACCGCCAGGCGCAGGAAAAAATGGCGCGGCTGTGCCGCCCCTGGCAAGCTTCCGTGAACTGAAAAACTGGAAAGCGACCTGCTGCACAACAGGAGTCTGCCACATCCACTGCTGCGACACCGCCACGACCATGGAGGGCGACGATGCTACACTTCTACGACGTCATTGCGTGTAAATAGAGGTCATTTGTTAGGACGTTGTAAAAACACCGGTTGGAGACTTGGTCCAGGCACCGCACCTGAACTATCTTTGAGTACCGAAAATGTTGGGCATCGCTCAACTCTAGACTTAGTAAAAAGCGCAAACGACTGAGAAGAAAGGGACAGGACGGTGGGCTTACTGACACTGTCAATTTAATAGAGCATGTAGAGTAAAACAAGGTGGAAGTGAAAAAGGAGAAGAGAAAGATAGAAATAAACACTCAGCTGCCACTAAGAGAAAATATTTAGTTGTAATGACATGGATGCCGAGAGCACCATATCCCATGTCGGCACCCAGAGGAGAAGAAGAAAATGCGCGCTACAGTCCATGCCAGGCGTCATGAGCAGTTTATTCACTGTGCGGCTAGAAAGTCTATCTTCAAGGCAACAGTGAATCAACTGCTCATTACGCCTGGCATGGACTGTAGCGCGCCGACATGGGATATGTTACTCTCAGTATTCATGCCATTACAACTTTTTCTTAAAGTATATTCTTAAAAAAATGTTTATTTCGATTTTTAAAGCTAGATATTTAGTCTTAATAGCAGCTCAGAGTTTATTTCGAACTTTCTATTGTTTTTCACTTCCACCTTGTCTTTCTCAACACGCTCTATAATATCGACAGTTGTAAGTGACCACTCTGTCCTGTCCCCTTCTCTTAGTCATTTGCGCTTGTTAACTCAAAGTCTAGATGTTCAGCCAACTACCCCCCCCCCCCCCCCCAATTGACCGGCTAGGGAACCTAACCCGTCAACCCGGAGTTGTCCCCAAACTGTTCAGGACGAGTGCAGCTCATCTGCTTAACCCGCTGATAACGCTTTCCGCATCTCCACATCGTTGAGTGCAGTACACCTTAGAGCTACAACTATGCAGAGTTTCCAACACAGAATTTGTTTCTCTGTTAGAAACTCTACATGGCTCTAACTCCCAGGTGTAGCGCGCTCAATAAACTCGACGAAAACAATTCTTGAGAAACTGTTGCGGAGGAGTGGCACGCAAATTTCCCCGGTAAATTTATGTGAAGAAATTTTCGACACGCAACATAGATTTCTCCTCCAAATTCAGCAGAGAAACTGAGGTCGCACGATTGTCGTGATTTGACCCGACGTCCATCTTCCCGCCAAACATAGTGTGGAAAGTGATGCCGTGTCGTGCCAATTACCTAACTCAATTTAAAGAAGAATTCAATGCAAATCGATTTCGATTTCTTTGTGCTGGAAGTTTGCGCTGGATGCAATCTGTGACCCCAGGTCTGTTTGTACAATAGAGCCTGCGAAATCTATTCTTAACATCCTAACCCCAACGAATTCTGCACAAAAAGGAAGACGTCCCTGACCTGCCACTCGAGCCCCGAGATCTTGGAGTTGAGTCCCTCGAGGCGCGACATGTACGCCCGCATCTCCTCCATCTTGCTGGAGCTGTCGCTGGAGCTCTGATCGAGAAGTCTCTGAAGGTCACGCATCTTGTTCTCGTAGATGTCCTGCGTTTTCTGCCGGTCCAGCTGCATCTGCGACTCGTACTGTTCTCGCAGCGTCATCAGCGTGTCCGCCAGGCGCAGCTCGTAGCCCTCCTTCAGCCACCCGTCGATCTCCGTGATCTCCGTCTGCTTGGCCACGCGCACCTCCTGGAGCTCCTGCATTGGGCAATGGCACCCACGCCAGGGCAAGGGAAGGTTTAGGGGGGGGGGGGGGGGCATGGATGTCGTTCCCTTGATGTCCTCTGGCATTTTCGTCGTAGTGCCATATTTGCCTGTAAATTCGTTAAACACGCCAAAAAGATCGCTGAAAAAGTAACCCAAATATTGTGCCAAAATAAAAAAAAAATTCCGCTATTGAACTTACAATTGTGATCCTCACCTTGTCTTTCAAAGCGAGTCTACTGGCCACAATAAAGAGGTGACCTCAGGGGAAGGCAGGGGTTTGCTCTTTGGGCTGTAGACTAATCCCAACAGATTAATACTTCAGCTTGGGCGAGTTGGTTAAACATGCTAATACTTCGCAGCGCACAACAGACAACACACCATCAAAACAGATACACACAAAGAAACAACACTCACGCAGCGCTGACTGTCAACTCTCGGATATATTAATCTTCGTTCTTATCTTTCACCCTTACGCACTAAAAAAGAACTAAATGTTAACCAAGGAAGAACAGCGAAAGAAAAAGAAAAATAAAAAATAAAAATAAAAATAAAAGGTTAATATAGGAAAGAAAGATGGAAAGAAATGGAAGAAAATCAGATCTAGTCCTACTACAGTAAAATTACTGAGGAGGTTTTCCTAAATAATATAACTCTTTTCTTGATAAGCTAATCGACGGGGTACTAACGCTTGGTTGGTTGGTTGGTTGATTTGGTGTTTATGGCGCAAAAGCTACTAAGGCCATAGAGCGCCAAAAACGGGACTATTGCTGGAAAAGGTTTGGAGAGAAAAAAGAGGCTTTAGTAGCCAGTGATCAGATAAAAGATGGTAATGGGGTACCAAAAGGTAAAAGGGTGATGGGCATGATTTGTAAATTAAGAAAGCTACAATCGGTGTAGAAGGCCGATACTATCTAAAAATTTGAAAACATTAGTATGTGTCACAAGTGAATCATCACTTAAGAGCAGAGCTGGGTGTAGTGGGACTTGTTCTTCATACAGTTGCGAAAAATACAAAAGCCGTTCTTCATGATAAGCAGGACATTCAACTAGAATATGAAGAATGCTTAAGGCATTGTCACACTGCTCACAAGTGGGGGCATCTTCCCCACGAAGGAGGTAGCCATGAGTCAGATGAGTGTGACCAATCCTGAGCCGGCAAAGTACAACCTCAAAAAAGCGTTCCTGGTGGCGTGCACTCTGCCATTCGCTCAAAAGAGGTTTGATCATGTGCAACTTGTTGCTGATTTCTTGGTCCCATTCAGCCTGCCATTTGCACTTAATGTGACGCCTGAGAAGGCCTTTGTAGTCTGCATAAGGAATGTTCTGGAGGTCAACGGTTCGCATTACGCAAGTACTTGCTGCACGATCTGCGGCCTCATTTCCTGGAATGCCCACATGGCTGGGAATCCAGCAAAAAATAATTTCGTATCCTTGTCTTGAGGCAGCAACAACCTTATTTCGCAGTTCAAGGAGCAAGAAGTGCTTGAGGGGTGTTAATGAAGACAGTGCATGCAATGCACTGAGGGAGTCAGTGTATACGATGGAGCGAGAGAGTTTTTTATCAAGTATGAAGCCTATAGTAAGAAGCAGACCATAGAGCTCTGCAGTAAAAATAGAAGCAGAGGAGTTGATTCGCCTAACAAGTTGAACTGTTGGGCCAATCATGGAACACCCAGCAGCAGATTCCGTCTTTGTACCATCTGTGTAGAAGCTTCCATATTCGGAATACTGACTTTGCAGTGCTAAGAATTCCTGAAGAAACACACCATTAGGAGTGTCAGCTTTCTTGTATCGCGTGAGTGAAAGGTCACACTTAATGACAGGGTGCTCCCAAGGTGCTCCCGCAACAGCAGACTGCACTACTGGGGGCCTCCAATCGAGTCCCATGTTCTCACTGGCCCTTTTCAATCTCAAAGAGAAGGGAGGCACAATTGTGGCTTTGTTTTGAAACACCCTTTCAGAGCGCATGTCTTCCACGGCCATTCGCGCAGGGTGATCAGAGATGGACCTGACTCTCAGGAAATACATAAAGCCCAGTGAAAATCTTCTCTTCTCAAGAGACAGCTCGTTGGCCTCTGCATACAGACTTGGCACAGGAGACGTGCGAAAGGCACCCGTCGCTAATCGCAACCCAAGATGATGAATAGGGTCGAGCATTTTTAGAATGGAAGGCCTAGCTGAACCGTAAACAATACTGCCATAGTCCAGTCGTGATCGCACTATCGAGCGATATATCCTCAAAAGGCACGTCCGGTCAGAACCCCAAGATCGGTGGGACAGGACTTTAAGAATATTAAGTGATTTGTGAGCTTTTAATCTTAGATTCTTAATATGGGCACCAAAGGTTAGTTTGCTGTCAAATGTAAGACCCAGAAACTTGTGCTCAGGCTTCACAGAAACTGTGGAATTGTTTAGTGTAAGAACAGGTTCTGGAAGTAGTCCGCGTTTCCGAGAAAAGCACACACAAACTGTTTTATCTGAGGAAAACTTAAACCCATTTTGATTGGCCCAGGTTGATAGCTTATTGATAGTTAGCTGAATTCGTCGCTCACACAGTGACAGATTGCAAGACGACACAGAGATCTGAAGGTCGTCTACGTAGAGTGAATATTGCACCGATGGGGGGATAGCCAATGCAAGGGAGTTAATTTTGACAATAAACAAAGTGACACTAAGAACGCCTCCCTGAGGAACGCCATTTTCCTGGACAAACACTTTAGATAAAGCTGTTCCTATCTGAACACGAAAGGTGCGCCTGCTGAGGTAGCTCTCAATGGTACGAAGCATTCGACCACGGATACCCATATCATACAAGTCCCTCAGTGTACCAAAACGCCAGGCTGTATCGTAGGCTTTTTCGAGGTCAAAAAATACAGATAGGCAATGTTGTCTATGAACGAAGGCCTCACGCACGACTGTCTCCAGCCTTACTAAATGGTCAAGAGTGGACCGAGACGAACGATAGCCGCACTGGTTCACATCTAGATGTCTATTTAATTCAAGGAAATACATCAATCTTCTATTAATTATTCGTTCAAGAGTCTTTCCAAAACAGCTAGTCAAAGCGATAGGCCTATAACTAGCCGCACAGGATGGATCCTTACCGGGCTTGAGTATGGGTATGACTGTTGCCATTCTCCAGTCCAATGGAAAGTAGCCCTCAAACCAAATACGATTAAAAAGGTATAAAACAATATCAAGTGTGGAAGGATGGAGATGTTGAAGCATATAATAATGAATACCATCTGGACCAGGAGCCGATGACTTAGAGTTTTGGAGCACTATGTTCAGTTCGTGTAAAGTAAAGGGGGCATTATAAGCTTCGCGTTCACCACCGGATGTTTTCAGTACCATACTTTCAGCTTTCCTTTTATGTTGCAGAAAAGCAGGCGAGTAATGCTGCGAG
Organism: Ixodes scapularis; assembly: GCF_016920785.2. Lineage (NCBI taxonomy): Eukaryota > Metazoa > Arthropoda > Arachnida > Ixodida > Ixodidae > Ixodes > Ixodes scapularis. The sequence continues at coordinate 726,400 of NW_024609920.1, forward strand.
CTGGAAATGAATTCAAAATGCTCGCCAAGGATGTTGCCCTGCTCTTCAAGATTGCTTGGGCATTTCCCATTTCTGGAAAGAAGTGGAATAGTGAAAGCATGATATGAGCCATTTACTTTATGAATCCTGTCCCATACTTCCTTGGAAGAAGTACTACTATTGATAGAGGACGCATATTTTTGCCAGCTCTCGCGTTTCGCTTTCCGACGAATGTACCTAGCACGAGCTTTCATTTTTCGGAAAGATATCAGGTTATCCCGAGTTGGATAACGTCTTAGAACACTCCAAGCTTTGTTTTGCTGTTTGCGACTCTCTTTACAGTCTTCATTCCACCATGGCTTCGGTCGTCTAGGGAGCTGTCCAGATGACCGAGGGATTGAGAGTGACGCTGCAGTGAGGATATGGGATGTTAAAAGATGGCTCAGCTCATCAATCGAAAGCTGATCGAGGCGAGAACAGGCAAGGAGTGACGACTGCTTAAAAAGGCTCCAGTCTGCTTTTTCAAACTTCCAGCGTGGATGGCGCGTAGGTGAGGACTGCGGAGTGTCGTTACATTTTAAAATAATGGGGAAGTGGTCACTTCCATGGGGATTCTGATCAACAGTCCATGAAAAATCGGGTAGCAGATTTGCACTGCCAATAGAAAGATCGATGCATGTAGATGACAAGGATGAAGGACTAAAATATGTAGGATGGCCAGTATTAAAAATGCATAATGACTGTGAAAATAATATAGATTCGATTATCTTTCCACGTGTATCTGTATGATCACTTCCCCAGAGGGTACTATGTGCGTTAAAATCACCGAGTAAAAGAAAGGGCTCTGGAAGCTGGCTTAAAAGAGAGTCGAGATCTTGTCGCTTCAGAGAAAGAGAAGGTGGAAAATACACTGAACATACAGTTATGGCTTTATGCAACAAGAGACGAACAGCGATAGCTTCGAGTGGCGTTTGAAGCGGAACCTCTGCACAAGGAATATGTTTTGGAAGCACCACCGCAACGCCGCCACAAGAAATGGACGTGCTAGGGCGGTCTTTACGAAACACACTGTAGCGTCTCAGAAAGTTAGTATGAGATGTATTCAAGTGTGTTTCCTGCAAGCATAAGGCAGATGCCTTATACTCTTCTAAAAGGAACTCAACATCTGTAAGGTTAGCGAATAAGCCTCGGCAGTTCCACTGAAGAATTACAGAGCCCATTTTAAAGGATAAAAGATTTCATAACTGAATTAAAGCAATCCTACATGTGCTACACACTAAGGAGGAACCACCGGCTTTTTTCCTTTTTGTTTTGATTGAGCGGTTTGCCATTCCATGTCCTCCTGATCCGAGGAAGGAGCTGAAGAGTCGGCAATGTCAACAGCTCCCTCTGCATCCTGAACCTTGGACGCAGGTTTGCCAGTTCCGACGTGGTCGGAGACCTGGACCACGAGTTTCCGGCCACGGCCAGACCCCGCCGAAGAAGTCTTCGACGTACCAGGCCGAGACCCTCCCACATTCACACTTTCGTCTTTTGACGTTGATGGAGCAGCAGGTGGGCCCTGTTGCTCCGAAACAAGGCGGGCCGCCTCCGAGGGATTTGAACGACGGCCTCGCTCTCCACCTTGAGAAGAGCTACTGGCACGAGGCTGCCGGTCAGCCGGAGGTCGTGCCTGAATCGACTGGGGAGTCTGTGTGCTCCCAGCGTTACCTGGGGCACCCTGCTTCCCCGCAGGTTGTTTCGGGGCCTGAGAGGGGCCTGCCAAGTCCTCAAGAGAGAACTGAGTAGCCCTGGACTCCGTACGTAGTGCAGGGCCCCTGCGCACTGCGTCGGAGTAGGTACCTTTAGAAATGAAGGAAAACCTTTGTTTTGCTTCAGGGTACGATAGGTTCTCTTTGGCTCGTAAGGTAAGGATCTCCTTTTCTTGTCGCCACAGCGGGCAGGACCGAGAGTAAGCAGGGTGAGAACCCTTGCAGTTCGCGCAGGCAACTGGATCTTCACAGACGTCGGCCACATGGTCGTGGCTCCCACACTTTGCACATGTCTCCCTCCCCCGACAGCTGCGCGACCCGTGACCAAAACGCTGGCAACGGAAGCATCGCTGTGGGTTCGGGACGTACGGTCTGACACGACAGTTCAAGTAGCCAGCTTTGACGAGTGCAGGAAGCGTGTGACGTTCGAACGTCAGGATAAGGTGTTTCGTTCTCACCTCTGCACCGTCACGCCTCGTCATAATGCGTTTGACCGCCACTACTCTAGATGCCCGCAGGCCTTCCAAGATCTCATCTTCACTACTGGAAAGAAGATCATCTTCTGAAATCACCCCTCGAATGGTGTTGAGGGTTCTATGTGTGCTCACTGTTACCTGTATGTCACCTAGGGATGTCAATTTCAGAAGCGTAATGCTCTGGGACTTTTTGGCAACTTCTACAAGAAGATCACCAGAATGCAGTTTCTTTGCCTTGTAATCAGCACCAATCTGGCTGTCAAGAACCTTCGCTACAAGAAACGGTGACATCTTAGAGAGAGGTTTGTCAGGGACCTCGGAGTGAATCACCATGAATCTGGAAAATGTTTCATCATCTTTATCTTTTACTATGACAGTTCGTTCGGGACGATGCCTCTTAGCGGCACGTCCAGAACTGGGGGTTTTGGTTTGGGGGGTTGCCATAAGAGGCGAAGTTTGTTCGGAACCTGTGGTGTGCCGCCCACCACGGAGCCCAACAAGGGAATAGATAACGCACCATAACAAAAAGGGCTTTGCTGGAAACGTTATGCTATTAGCACTGCCCAGGAACTATACCCAAGTGTGGTTCTGGACAAGGGGTCTGTCGCCACCCAAGGTTAGCCCTTGCCGCCAGAGAAGTTGAAAAAGGAAAGAAGAGAAATGAGAAGAGTGAAAAGGAGGAGAAGACAAGGGTGAAAGTAGAGAGGGGATAGTAGAAGTGGCGACTAGACTGAATCATCCTGGCCGGGCCTTACCAGGACTCCCGTCTATGAGAAGCGGGGGCCGAAGTGGTGTATTGCCTCGCCCGGGGGGCCCCGAAGGGTCCAAACCTACCCCGGGCTCGGCTCAACCACCAGGATGCCCTTTTCCCCAGACACGGGAAAGCCACGCACAGCCAGACGTGGGCGGGCGAACCCGCATGGCTCGGGGTCCGTGGAGACGCCACTCTCCAAACACCTGCTTTCACAGGTGCCCCCTGCGGGGGGGGTACTAACGCATACTCCGTCTAGCAGGTCTATGCTCGCGGCTTCGATGATTTCTCGAGTTAGTTTGTTGTTGCTTCGTCCCAGTACTGTGCAATTGCCCAGAAGGGGGGAACATCCACAATCTCTACAATGAATGCCCAGATGGCCTGAGTTAGCGTTAATGGCGTTGCAGTTATGTTCCCGGAGCCTGTCATTGAGACAGCGCCCCGTCTGCCCAACTTTTTTAGTGCGTAAGGGTGAAAGATAAGAACGAAGATTAATATATCCGAGAGTTGACAGTCAGCGCTGCGTGAGTGTTGTTTCTTTGTGTGTATCTGTTTTGATGGTGTGTTGTCTGTTGTGCGCTGCGAAGTATTAGCCAACAGATTAGTTTCATGGTGTCAAATGAATGCTTTGGAAGTGGGCTCCAGTCCTTGCCCAGCAGCACAGAACGAACGCTGGGCACAGTCAATTCCTAGACTGCCCGCTCAACCTGCAAGCCTGCTTTTCCCCTAATGTCGCGGCATTGTAAAGCGAGGGTATATTTGAATCTTGGTTTTAGAGCCATTTTCATTTGCCGATTTCACAATAGCTATTAGGGGCGAAGCTCCTTGGGGTCTAGCCTTCTCCGTCCGTCCGTCCGGACGGCGTCTGTGCTCACATAAAAAGAAAACAATGTTTGCGCAGTCGACAGGATTTGAGTGTGTGTGGGGAGACCCCAATGGATTTCTAGCCCATCGCCTTAACCACTCGGCCACGACTGCGGGACGAGTAGGGGGCTCTGAGATGTGGTAGTAACACAAGAGCTGGGGTTTGTCATGGATGAAACGTTGCATGCAGCAGCTCAACGTCAATACAGGAGGGCGCTGCGGTCAGATGCGTATATAATCGCGTTAAACTTTGCATGCATCGGCTCAACGTTTATAGACGAGAGGGCGCTGCGGTGAAATGCTCAAATGTGTATATAACTACGTTCCATACCATATATTCTCTTTCTGACATGGACCGTTGACCTAAGCGGTGGAGATGCGTTCCCACGGCTTCTAGCGGATCCAAGCTGATCTGCTAGAAGAACCACTAGCTCCGCATTTCACCGACCATAAAGCAGTAACAATGAAGTCGAAACGCAACCCGCAACTCAGCACTATGAGCAATAAAAAAAATATCAGCACCATCAGCACTACCTATGAACAATAAAATCAATATCATCAGCACCCAGCAGAGCTTCACCCCAATCAATATCATTCACCACGTGGAGATGCAGTCAATTTTTCTGAATTTCGCAACACTGAATAGCATGCCGGAAAGGGTAGAGGCCAGCGATTGCAAAAATAGTTACTTAGGGTAGCTAAAAAAAAATTGCCAGAGTACTTCTTTGAAGGGACACTAAACCTAGGCAGTTTTCTTTTCTACCTGGTTTGGACAGACATGTCTCAAAAACTTTTGTAAAAAAAAAAAATTGTTAATATTTATGCTGAGATGCGAATCTTGACTCACGGGAAAAACCGAAATTGTACCGCGGTACGATGATAGTGTTTTCACTGAACTAGTATGCGCTCAGTGGTCCAGCAAACTGAGCGCATACAAGCTGGGTACGAATGAACGGCCGATGGAACGCATTGTTCTTTCGCCCGTTTAATTAAGGCATCTTCGATTAATTTGTGAACCACTCTGCCCGATACATCAAGTACCAAGAAATTCCTCGTGAACGTTCACCCAAAATAGAGACAACTTGTGGAAAGATGGGGTGGGCTATCTTGGGGATGCCACAGCAATTTTATCAAGTTAGCGACGAACACCAGGACTATAAAACATGCTACTCGGAAAGCGTCACCACGAATCACGGGTGTGGCAAGTTTGCGTTTCACGATGCAATAAAAACGCGAGAATTCGCTACAAACTTTCTGTCACGGGAAAGGATACCGTAGATCAGTGGTTCTCAACAACTGATGTTTCGCGGACCCCTTGTGGATCGGCGGATATGATGGAGGACCCCATTCGCGGCGATGGGAAGGAAAAGTTATTGAATAATTATGATAGTGATTTAATAAATAGATGTAACTATAATAAATGAATGTAACTAAGGGCTAGTGTGAAGTGGACTTCTCTTATTGACGTATACACGAGAAAACGTACCCAAAAAATGGAAGGTTTATTCTTAATCTAAAAAAAGACAACTTTTATCGCCAGGAGGCAGGGCTTCGCGGACCACTAGGATGACTTCGCGGACCCCAAAGGGTCCGCGGACCCCCATTTGAGAACCACTGGCGTAGATTGTGGATGCAGCGGATTTGAGTTTCATATTGCAATGACCATGCAGTAGTCTGATACAAACTTGCCCGTCACGGAAACCGGTGTCGTGACGAACACTTGTCTTTTGTGTTTTTCTCTGCATATTGCAGACAAAAAACGAAGAAACGCACTACAAATGCGCTTGCAACACGTACCAATCCCACGGATCGCGCAGTTGATGAGATTCTTGTCAACGGAAATCGCATCGACCGCGCGATCCGCGTGCGGTCGATGGAGTTTTTCCACTGTTAATATTTAGCTAGAAAAATTGAATGGGCTACCCGTCGGAAGGAGGGTATCTTCACAGGATTTTATGGCATCACATCACTAACATTAGAAAGCAGAACGCTTTTGAAAATACAGTTTTTTGCATACTTTGCCTACTAAATTTACGCAGTTGCCGATCAGACTGAATTTTTTAAATTCACATGCAACGAAATTTTAAGAGCTTTTGCGGGTTCACATGCTCCCCATTGTCCGGAAATTCTAGAAAGGTCCTAGGGAAGCACGCTTACTCTGCGACGTTTCATTCTGATGCTCACCTTCTCGTAGAGGGACTTCCGGAAATCGAGGTCTTCGGAGAGGGTCTTGGCCCTGTTCCGCAGTTCGACGTCCCGCAGAATCTCCGCCTCCAGCTTTTTGCGGAGCTTCTCAAGCTCCTTCGCCATCGCGTCCCGCTCTGCCTCCGGATCCTAAAAAGTGGACCAACAAAACAAAATTAAAGGGCTTTGCATCCGTTCTGGACCGTGGATATCGCACAGACTGTGGTCACCAACCAAGACGAGTGCTGCCGTTTCCACCTGGTCAGCAACTGTACTCTTATTTAAAAGTTCCAGTTAGACTTCGCCTTTCTTGAAATGTACAATATCTATGTCTGCACAACCAGGAGTCCAGAAAACTGAAAATTTTTCTACACGTAGCTTTGTAATTTGCAAAGAAGATCTCAGAAAGAGGAATATATACATCCATGCACATACTGTCACATAGCTTACGCTAGAAAACTAAGACCATAAAAAAAGATAGCTTGGTTTAGATACTTTGTTCAAGGCAACGAGCGTGCAATAGCACTAATACACAGTTCCTACCTCAATGAGCGGCCCCACTCTTACACAGTAGAGGTGATAGTGAAGTGGGGATGTTACTACACTACTTACTGCTCTACTCCATATCGAGGGAGGGGGATGTTACCAGAGTAATTACTCCTTTCACTCCTTGAGGAGGGGTACGGTGTTACATCATTTACTTCCTCCACTCCACACTACTGCATCAAATCAACAGCTGCACTCTGCCCAGACATTTTCTACCACAACGATGCTACCGTGTGACCAATGTCAACACGAGCGACTAAGGTCCTCCCACCACAACGAAAAGTAAGCCGTCGGAAAACTCAGCAAGCCGACCACGCAGACAAACGACGGTTAACGTAAAAACAAGCGTTTGGCCGGTTTCCTTACCTTGAGTTGTGCAAGGGCCTGATTCAGACGTCCCTGGAGGTCAACGTTTTGAGATTCGAGCGATGTGACCTGTTGCTCAGCTGCGGACCACTCGCGTTTTCGTTTGGCGAGTCTGACGGGGTTAAAAAGTTGCAAGCAAATGCCCGTCAGTGAACGATGTTAGGCAAAAGGCTGCTTTGCACATTTATGTGTGAAGGCCCGTTCACACACTTGCGCTTGAGTCCGACAAGACCGGTTTTCAAGCCTTTTCCGACGGCTAACGATCGGCTGCATTGCTGCGCATCCGGTCGTAAGCCGTTTCAAGAGGCTTAATTAAAACCCGGTCTTGTCTCAGTCGGTCCAAGTCAAGCGCAAGTGTGTGAACGGGCCTTGAGTGCCAATCAACTGCGTATAACTAGACTGAAGGCTTGAAATTGTTTGCGTGACCAGACCTACTCCAACTACGAGAAGTGGCTGCTCGCAGGATTGTCGGCATTTCCTCAAACACACGGTTAAAGATGGCTCTGGATAGCGGGCATCACTTCCAAAGAGTATTAATCTGAAATCGGTCATGTTATGCGATAAAAACCGATGGATAGGTGACCACAGTACACAACCCAAAGCTAGTCCAATGAGCACTCAATCGTGTTTGTCTCAGTTTCGCTTCAGATCAATAGGGCTCATTTTAAAAAGAAAATAAATACCAAAACAACTGAAAGTTTATTATGTATACCCAATAAAATGCAATAGCAACGAGCACTTTCTTGCCGCCGACATCGTCAGTGAAGGGGCCACTTCCGGAAACACGATGAAAGCACGACGCTCAACCACACACATAAATAACCGAACGGCAGCATGACGGCATAGCCGCCAGATGCACACTTTCGGATACTTTCGGCTTAGATTGAATTGGGGTCCGCGGCTTCCCCATTTGTTACTAAATCTAGCAGCTCTAACTGGATCTAGCCCAGTTTCGTGCCCTCAGTTCAATCCAAGGCTTGGATTTGTCGGCTGTTCCCTTTGCATCGGGTAGCACTCTACATGGGGTGAGCAGAGCCCGCGCTCCGCTCTAAGCAGAATCCATTGCCTATTTTTCTTCCCCCAAGTCCTCAAGTCTATGCTCAAGATACTCGATGGCATTTCCGGCACATTTTCTCTGACTGGGCTAGCGTTTTTACAATATCCCTGACAAGTCACCGATTTTTCCTAGTAACTAAAATTTCCCCGACAATTCCCGGTCGCTAGACACCCTGAAGTTGTCCAATGAGAGCTGTAGCAAGAACCAGGGCAAGGACACCAAGGAAGATTAGGGAAATATAAGAGAGGATAAAAACGTTGGGAGGGGGCTGTTCAATCTCCCTCATATTTGTTTTTTTTTTTTATTTTGGGTAATAATTCACTACTCTAATGTTGTGCACGACAAAACTTTTTGGGTGAAATCACAATGTTAATTAGAGAGCCTAGTACGAGTACACTTACATGCTTCATTACAAACAGAACTGGAACACTACAAATGAATTCTGAAAGACCATTGAAAGATCAGCCCTCTACTGCATTTGCCACATCTGTCTTTGTTAGGGGCAGATGCAATGGCAAGGAATCAACAAACCCGTTTGTAAGCTGGTAGAGCGCAGGTGTTCGAAAGGTCAGAGCTAGAGTAAAACAAAGGTCAGAAACTTAATAAAAAAAGGACAAAGAATCATTGTTGGAACCTCCCAAAACTGGTTTCCATAGATCGAGCAACAGGTTTTGAATTTGTTTTCCTTGGTTACGAAAGAGGCTGGCAGACTCGTAGGCCGAGCAAACGATCGAAGACACCATAACCGCTTCACGGCCAGTGTAGGAATAACCTTACCCACGCAGATAACTTATCGCTAACTGTTAACAAAAGGAATGCCTTGTGATATATAGCACAAAGAGAAGTGCCGATGCGGACCTTACACAAGTCCAGATAATAGCTTCTTTTATTACTCTTCTGTATGCAGTATGCAATGTGTCATGTACAATTTGAGTTTTCCGACAAGTAGGAATTCCACCCACTTCACACGGACATTGCTCCGGAGAAGTTCATCTCAAAACTGCTAGCCAGTCTAGCCATTTCGCAATCGTGGCTGCTACGTAAGGATGGAAATAAATAAAAATGTAGAAATAAACCTAGAGCTACCACTATTATGTTCTTTGCGCGCATTGCGAAACGTAGACAAACACACAAGAAAAGAAAAAGGAACGTGCTACGCTGAAAAGAGGCGTCGCGGAAATGACACTGACACCATATCCGGTCGAACCACCGCCACCTATCAGTCAAGGTCGGCAAAACCGTCATTCAACAGCCGGCCGACTGAATCATCAATGAAACCTGCACTTTTAAGTGGAGCTGGTACGCTTCCTTTCATTCCGTTTGTAACTGACACTACCCGAGGTGTGTGGGCTACAACGGATTCTTTTCAAGGTAAAAGCTGTCAGGTCATCACAGCTTTTGTACTCGGCTCAAAAGCGGCTTCGAAGAAGCAATTACACAGAACCCGCGATGAACAAAAAAAAAAAGAAAAGGGGGAGGGGGCGGGAGGAGAACACGACAAGTTGTGACAAATCGTTTATGCCCCGCTCTTTTTTCTTTTTTTTTCTCTAGTTGCTTTAAAGTTCTATCATGTCTAGCTTTAACTAGCTAGCTTGTCATGACTGTGCCTCCAAGGCTCACGAAGCCGGTCAAAGATTTCGCGGTCACACAAACCGCCCCGCTTCGAAAAGACAGCTCGAGCGACGGACGCCTAGAAGCCAGACAACGAAAGACCGCGAGCCACAGCCGCTCGCCGAAGTCGCATGGTTTAGAAATAGCCTCAAGCAAAAGAAATATGGGCTGGCTACTTACTTCGTTTGCAGGGTCTCTGCCTCTGTCTGCCACTTCTTGGCGTCGAGCTGCAGTTTGGCCCTCTCGTTTGCGGTCAGGTTGATGGTGCGGCGTGCGTCGACAGGCTCACGCTCGTACATGATTTTAACGCTGACGACTTCCCGGGTGCGGGTCTCCTCGCTCGTCATCTGTTTGGTCAGCTTGCTGTTTTCCGACTCTAGGTGACGCACGCGGTCGATGTACGCATTCAGCCGGCCGTTGAGGTGGGCCAGCTCGTTCTTCTCCTGAATCCTCGAAACCCTGGACGCCGAGAGCGGCGAGCGCGAGCGTTCGCGGCTCCCGCCGGCGTTGGTGTCCGACGAGCGAGATGTCCGAGGCGACACCGGGTTCGCCGGGCTGTCCGCGTCGTCTTGCTGCGAAACGTACTGGGACGACGGCGCCGTCGTCGTGGTCGTCACGACTTGTTTGCGGACGCTCCGCGACGCCATTTCGGAGTTTGTGCGGACGTGCGAAAGGCCAACTGTTCCTGCAAACTTCGTCAGTTGAAGTGCTGTCCCTCGCAATGTGTTCGCGAGATGGCGGAGTGCCGCCTAGAAGGGCCACGTGACCTGTTGCGCCAATCAATGGGTTAGTTTCGTATTCCGTGTATGCTCCATTTGCTGATTGGCTCTCAATTTTTAGCAGATCATTGTAGGGGTGTGCGGACCGAATCGAATAGCGCTGCGATTCGAACGAGACATGCATCGCATCTGGTATACCAAATAACGCAGTGTCATTCGCAGCTTCAACATGCTGCATGTTAACAGAAACGGTTCTCCTGGTTCTTTTGTCTTGCGCTGTGAAAGCTACGAATGATGCAGCGCTATTCGATTTGATACTAGCGTCTTGCACCGCCACCGCCGCCGCTGACGTGGTGTATCGGTGAGGCGGATTTAAAAATGACGTACTAACCTCAGATCAGAACGCAATTATGCACGTCACTTACGGCTCGAGTTTCAATGCAGCAATGGGCCTTTTCGGCAAATATTGGGCGCCATTTATCGGCAAGCAGGAGAAACGTTTTTGGTGGCCTGCCTTGCTTCCGCTTCTGCCCGCTCTAAGCTATGTTTGCTGTCTGAACGCGGGCGCTAGACGCGCTCAGCGTTTGTTGTTCCTCTACCCAACGCGATCGACGAGTACACTTTATTTTTTTTTTTCAATTAATGTGTTTATTACGGACGACTTCGTACGTTTGTAGATTTTTTCCCAATGACTTAACAACTCGTACTCGCGCTCGGGAACAAGACAGAAACAAAAGTGTAGGCACATAGCCCGGATTTTGTTTCGGCGGGGGGGGGGGGGGGGGGGGGGGGGTCTTTCTTTTTTTGCGCACTGCAGATATGAAAACTGTAATGGAACACTACATTAACGTATTTATAGAGTGGAAACCGATGCTTACTTAAATATGAATCAATTTTTTGTAATCGATATTTATTGAAAACCTGGTAACAGCAGTGCAAGAGGACGTCGTCAATAATCTGGCTCTTGTGACAAAATAGGACACCGCGTAAAACCTTATGTCTCGGTATAAACCTAAGCTAATCAGTACTTTGTAGGGAAACCCTTTGCATCGATCACCGGTTGGCACCGACGGTGCATGGAATTCAGGAAATCGTCAATGTTGGCACAAGGGGTCGGTTGTTCAGCCGTTTTTTAACCACCAGGGGTTGAAACCCGACCCCTAGTGGCTAAAGAGGCTGCATTATGGTGCACCATATCAAAACAAAATATAATTGGCTATTCACTAGACGTCGAGCAATACTTCTGTAAAAGAAACAAAATATCATATCTTTTTGTTCACTATTGTATATGGGGAATGAGATAAGATTGACAAGTGCAACTGTATTAACATTGTCAACGAAGAGGGGAGAGAGCATAGGCTTAGACTACGGGGGGCATCGGGGCTCGTGCCCCCCCCCCCCCCTCCTGTTGACATCCTAGGGGAGGGGGGGCACAACCCCCCCTTTTTCCCCCGGGTTATGATCCTTACCGAGACGCTGTTTACGTGCCATATAACGAGCGTCTAGTAGTGGCATGTAAACAAAATAACGCACACAGTGACGGACATATGGCGATATACATACGCTCTAAATTGTACCTAAAAATAAACTACTGATAGTTGCCGGTGTAAAAACAAATTGCGCGGAAAATCATCCCCTCCCCCCCCCCCCCCCCCCCCCCCCCCGCCCCCGGGAAAGTGGAAAGTCTACGCCGCTGGGAGAGAGTGATTTTTGAATCTTAAAGTTTCAATTATTTATAAACGTAGTTTTTCTTCAGTATTTTAGATAAGAAAAGAAACAAAAGCAGTTTATAAGGTACGGAAACACGAAATTACCCGTCGACATACCCGCCACGAAGCGGTGGAAAAGGCGGCGCATACTAGAAACGTGTAGTGGGATCAGGCACCAACGAACGGCGAGCGTAGAAAGGTCCCGGATGTACGCGCCGGCGCTACAGTCGAGGATCCGACCGGTTCCGAGCGTTCCGACGGCCTTCGGCGAGCAGCTTTGGCTTGCGGTTTGGCTCTTTGGCGGTATGGCAGCGCGAAGTGGCTCCCGTTCTGAACTGATCTTTACCTCGTGTTTGCTGTCGTTTGTGGCCAACGAAGTGTCATGCCGAATTAGTGTTTTATCGCGCAGCAAATGCATTGCGAGCCGCCCTGGCTTCCCGCTTCATACAGCCCATCCAGAATATGCTTTAGTGGCGCCCTCTCGAGCCGTAGACACGGAGTGCGGCAGCCTTTGAGCGCACGCTTAGCTCAGTACCCCTGCTCTAGTTCCCGGCCACTCACGCAACCAAGGACGTCATGAAGGAGGTTATTTTTTTGCTTGTTTTTTGTACTTTTAATTTGCCTATAACTAGGGTTCCGCGTTTTCGGTTTCTATTTTTTTTTTCAAAATTCGGCGTACTTTTTTCGGTGTCTACTTTAAAATTCAATTTTCGTTTTTTTTTTTCGGCGTATATTTATGCCCACAAAATTTTATCGGCGCTTTTCAGGGAATATACAATAAACACCAACGGTCACCGGATCAGATGATTCTTGTAGCTCTGATATTTTTGATCATTCAAAAGAAATGGACACTTTATTTGGCATACGTGTGCAACTGTAAAAGAAACAAAAAGAAAACAGAAGTACAGACAAGTCAGATATAAAGCCTATTTCCAAAAAAAAAAATGGAACTTTACCGTCTGTACGTCAGGATTACCTGATATTATTATAGTACACACACATGTACATTCCCAAGTTCTCGTTGATCCTCACTCTTTCTTCTCTGTTAATATAACCCTGAGCTTCGAGAATGCCCTCACAACGCTAACACTGGACACTGGCAGGCTGAGGATATGAAGAGCTGCCTGAGCCAAAATTGGCCCATCAACCAATTGTGACCATCAAAAGAGACACGGTGCGACGTATTGAAGCACAACATAACATGCAGAGCTTGAATCAAGTCAGTCTTCTTTACAACGAGTTAAAAAACACGCTTGTATATGGGGAGTCAGGGGGCACTTCAGACTTCATGTTCGGATCGATGATGCGGCACATTCAAACCAAAACGTCTTGATGGCATCCGTGTATCCCATAAATTCGGGCACATTTCGATAGACACTGTCGTTCCATCTTTTCGCCACAGCTCTGCGGTACGACTGGAAGGTCAAAGTGAGCTTTTCCGGTTAAAACTGAATTTTAGAAAATGAATGCGACGTATTTTTATCGGTTTAAATCGAAAATGCCGAGCCTAAAAACTGACCTTTTTCGGTTGAAACCGAATTTCCGAAAATGGATTCGGCGTACTTTTATCGGTTTTTATCGGTTTAAACCGAAAACGCCGAACCCTACCTATAACTTCTACAATAAAGCGAAATTCGAGAAAAGAAAAGTTTCATTAAGTTAGTACGTTCAGTACGCTAAGGTTCGGTGCAAATTGAAAACCAGTAAAAAAGTCCTTTCAGGGCCCCTTTAACACTCTCACTGCGAAGTGCGCTGCTGCGCACTTCGCAGAGCAGGGAGCCTGCTCTGCGAATACATCTTGATCGAACGACGTTTTGTGGATGTTTGGGTGTAGTTACCGAAAACCGGACTGAGCGCTTTCTCCGCTTCGTCGATTGCAGAACGGACTGCCGTTTGCCCCTTTAGCGTGATCGCGTAGCTGCCCAACATGTTTGCTCTATTTCGACCCGTGTCCATACAGTTCTAACAGTCTACTCAAGAAATAATTGAAAACAATCTACTTACCCTACGAAGAAAGGTTATCCATGTGGCGTCTATTTCTGTTCTATGTAAAAGTGACGAGTGTATTTAATCGACAAGAACGAGCATCAGCTGGCGACGAGCAACTACTTATGACACCGGCCAAACTACAGCCAGCTTGCACAAAAAAAACATTCCTCGGACACCATAATCGTCTTCAACACGGCGACGAGGAGACTGGAAACAAGCTGATCACCAAAATTAGGCCAGGAAAAGTTCACTTGGAAAAACTTTCAGCCTTTTCTACTTTGGTGAAGAAGGAAGAGCAGCGGAGCTGTAGCTTCTGTTCTCGGCGGTGGCTTTTCCAGGCGAACGATCTGCTTTTCTTTCTCAAGGGAATATGAACTGGTCGACGCAGTGGAACTTTAGGCGATAGCGGCCTCGCGGCGGTTACGAAACCATTCGCGCTGCTGCGCACTTCGCCGCTCATTCCGTTCCCGAGTTTAGTAGGCCGTAGGGAGTTTTAGTAGACCGTGTTTCCCCCTCCTCTACGAAGAAACCGCCACTGCGCCTGCGCGCCGATGGCCTTGGCTGTAGAGTTCCGGGTAGCAGAGGGGCTTAGCGGAGGGGGAAACACGGTCCAGTAAACCCCTCCGCTACCCGGAACTCTACAGCCAAGGCCATAGGCGCGCAGGCGCAGTGGCGGTTTCTTCGACGGCGGCAACCATTTTCGTGTCGACATTTCTTTGGAGGGGTTGTAAAAAAAGGGTGGGTAAGGGTCAGAGGGATAGGGGGAGAGGGAGGGGGGGCGCTTATAGTTCCGCTTTTGTAGAGAAGGGAAGCTCGACGAAGTTTTCGCTTTTGTTATCTTTAAGCACGCTCAAACAATCTAAAAAAAGAGAGAACTGCCCTTGGTTTACCGTAATATCAGGACGTTCAATTTTGTTCACTAGCTCCCGTTTTGGGCTGTCTCTACCTATCGAGGAAGGCACTCACTCAAAACTGCCTAATGCTAGAACGACAAAACCACACACACACACATGCACATTTGTATATTGAACATTTGATGAATTCTTAAAACAGTCGGTAGTGTAGCGCGCGACAACACACGCTCGGAGTTGGTAATAACGTAATCTCGCAAGTGTACGCCGGTGGCGCTGCCGATTTTAGCCGTCCCAGTGTTGCCTGATTTGCCCACGTTGGCGCTGATGATCAACCGATGGTGGCGCTCTCTGGATGGCGACTTCGTTGCTGCGCGTCGCGACGTGCTCCGAGTTTCGTTTCGCTTGGCAACTTGCGGCCTTTTTTACCTTTTCGGCGAGGATCCAACGATTGATCATTCCTCTACAGAGTTGTCTTGGGTGACTGAAGTGATGTGTGCCCATTTTACCTTGGTCCTTAGGGGAGATATCTGCAATGACTTTACCGTTTATTTTTGGGAATTTTTATCATTCCTCAAAAAAGTTGCTTTCAGAAGACCACACAACCTAATTAGACGTTTCACCCGTAATGGTCTTAAATCACTTAAGCACTTTTCAGAATAAAAAAAAAGATGCACGAGGTTTATAAATGTTTATAAATTAATTTCTTTCGCAGTTCCACACATCAGACTGAGCCCTGTAAGAACTCTAAAAATACAGTACGCATGCATGCATACAAATGAGGACATGAACGAGGAAAATATTGACCCAAGTAGCACAACTCGCTGGTTTGGGAATGGGGCGGTACCGGTCTGCCGGCAAGATCCTACTGGCCCGACGCTGGAAACGCCCCGTGGGGCGACAACGGGCCAGTGAGATTGCCAGTCACTGGCCAGCGACTGGGACTGACTGGGACGCCCGGCACTGGGCGTCCCAGTGAGTTCCCGGGATGCTGCCAGCACAAACCCCCAGCATAGTATCAGTAATACGGTAAGATACCAGCAAGACCCCAGGCTGGCGGCCTCAAGCCATACAGTTTCCCGGTCTTTTTTCCCAGCGAGTTCCCGGGCTGCTGTCAGCACAAATCCCCGGCATAGTACCAGCAGTACCGCAAGATACCAGCAAGACCCCAGGCTAGCGGGCTAAAACCATACAGTTCACGGTCTTGTTTTCCATGCTAACATTTGGTTTTGTGTGCAATTCACACCTGAATAGAAATGATGTAGTTCATAACAAGGGTTATTTTAACACGTAATGTGTGTAAACAATAAATGAAACATACAAAATTGTTACCCTCATTGTTTATTGTCAGTTGCAGTGAAGCTACAGTGGGCTGGTAATCATGCGCTTGTCGCCAGAGGAGTGCGCTGAATGAAAGAGGCTGCATGTCACGGGCCTAGGAAATTTTCTTCACACTTCTCATGCAGCTTGTGATGCAAGTCGACCATGCACCCGAGAAGGCAAGTCCTTCATTACAGCCCCTGTAAAGAGAATCGACACCACAGTAGAATGACAGGGTAAATCAATACCAGCTGGACGTGACAATCCAGAAATTCCAAACTGGGGTGAGGGGCATGAGACAAGCAGCCCATGTAAAAGGAAATTTTTTTGTAGCTAATGCACTAATTGTCTTTATTTTATTTTCAATCTGGAAACTATATCAAAACAAGAATCCCTAAGGGACATACCTGTAACAACACACTGGATGACCAAGGGGCGAAAATGGTCCAGTTATCTCATAATCAAGGTCAGCTATTTGTATGAAAAAGGCCCACTTCAGAGAAAGGCTTGTGGAAATCATCTATTTTAATTCAAAAGGGCATGTCGAGAGACGGGCGAGCTTGGCAGAGTAGTTGGCATGTTGTTTAACACTGACGTTTGTTACGATAGGTGTGCAGTCCCCGATATCCACATTCAGCATTTTTAGGTAAACATAGCGATTCATTAGCATTACTGAGACAATGACAAATCATATCCTTGACATATACAGCTCACCGTTGTACACATACTAATGAGATTGGATAGACACAGGTAAACATGTAATGCATTGCAGAGTATGACACCCCGGTTCCCACATAATGGCAACTTGACGACTAAAAGTCATCTGCAGACTTCATGAAATAAAAATAGCGACTTACACAAAAACTAGTATATATTATCAGCGTCCACCATCAAACTCACATTGAGTGTTTTCCATCGGCATGCCCTAGCCCTTTAAAATGCCCGCAAGCCTCACTTACTTTAAGCATATGACATACCATGAGATGAAACATTCCCTCGTTATCATCATTAAGATGTCTACAGGTGCGAACAGTTCAGGAATATCAATTGAAAGATGCCAAATCAGTAGTGAGGTAGTGTACACTGGCTGGTAGATGCAGGTTAATATGTATGGGACATCTATTTTCTAAGTGATATTGTTTATCTGGTCAATTTTCTTCACATACCCATCACATACTGGGACAAGGTTCTCAATACAGTGGAAAACAGGAAGGAGGAGTGAGTTCCAGATTTAGTTTTGCACAAGTTATGTGGCAACTGATTTCATCCTCTTAGAATTTATTAGAGTGGATCTGGGTGTAATGATGTCTAGCCCGACAATACTGCCAGGAGCACATGTCCCAAAACCTTCAGAAACGGGTAGAGCAAGTTTTAATCATAATTTCCGTATTGCGATGAGAGCTGCTCACACTGAGAATTGATGTGAGCAGTGTCGGCCATCATTCTGTCTGAAATATCTATGCGTCAGCCACCCCCTATCAGAAAAAGATTTAGCTGAGCGCTTTTTACGGCCCGCTCAGCTCAGCCACTGAGCGGGAAATTAACCAGGCATGCACGTAACGCTCAGTCGGCAGTGGCCATAGGGGTGCAGGAATTGTCTTCTCCATCGGCATCTGCACTCCGGTTGGTCGTTGCTGACTGAGCGTTGTGTGCATGCAGGTGCTTTCCTTTTGAGTGGAGCGGGTCTAACAATGCTCAGATAAAACTATCTAATGTCTATGTCACAGCCTCAACAGCCAAACGAGCAGTCTTCTTCCTCGCTTGCACAATAGACCAAAATTGCACTGCATACTGCTTTAGAGGCTTGTTGGCATGTTTCACACTCACTCTCTGCAGACAGCTAGGACTATCGGTACGCGAGGGAAAAAAAAGTGTGAACACATATCATGCATGCCAAAAGAAAACATTAATGGAACTGCACGAGACTGCATTAAAGTTGCCAATTGGGCGCGTTTTATACTGCACAGCCACTGGCTGAATCACATAAGTGTCACACTTGCCGAGCTTGAAGTACAGTCGTGATCTTTACGAGTGTGAACAAGCGATCGTCGACTGTTCAGTACTGGGAGCATCATGCACCAGTGGACTTGCTCTCCTTTTAAAATGCCTTGCGAACCAAGCATGGTAAGTCATCTGATAAGGAGAGAACGTCACCACGGACAGCACTGAGCAGTTGATAATCACCTGCTTACCTTCATATGGATCAAGTCTCTACCTGGCCAAAGTAGGCAGTATGTGTGCAGCAGAAACGGCTGTACTGAAATCTCAAAAGGATGAAAGATCAGAACAGGCTTGGTGAGGTTTCACGTTGCAAGTATGCCCATGCAAATTTCACTTTCTAAAACATAAACACGCATTTCAAATTGTCATCCAGGACAAGCTGCTATTACACAGCTGTATATATAAGGCAGCTTACCATCAACAACCTTCGCAGACTGCCATGGACCTGATCCTCGGCTTGGCTGATGATGCAGGAACGAATTGGCCTAGTCGATGCTAGCTTCCGTTCGGCAAGGGCTGCACTGAGTATTAAGATGAAAAAAGTGTTGTAGATTATGTGAAACAAACAAAAGCAATCCTAGCATCCACAATTCGCTAGAGGCACTGAAAACAAAAATAAGAGGTTGGGTCAATTATTTTAATGCAATATACTTCGGACACATACCATGACTGCAGGTAAGATATTTGCTGCCTTCAATCTAGATCTGCTTGAAAATTTACAAGCCAAATAACAAATATTTTATAAGCTGAAATATATTTTGCTGGAACTACAAAATCTGAAGACTATCTCTGCAAATATGGTGCTATCTAGTACATCAGAGATGAGTAGAATTGGATTACAGCGTCCCCCTTACAAAAATTGAAGCAAAACAAGTATAGAATCTGCCGTGCCACTACAGTAAAACCTTGTTAATTCGGATCTCATGGGACCGGCAAAAATGTCAGAATTAACCGAAAGTAGAAATATCGAAAGGACAAAGAAAGCTGCGCGAAAACGTTGCCCTGTGACACACCTTTATTTTGAGATAAATCTGTTATTACCGCCTGCTTTCTGGACGACACTTGGGCGAAGAGGGCAACTTTCCTTAGCGCGGTCGAGTGCTCCACCGCACTCGCACTTTCGGAGCTACGCATCCCGTGCGCTGACAATGTAGCACAGCAAGGCCTCTTCTAGTTTCGGGTGCACCACCTTCCAAGGCCGCTTTCTTTCCGCGTTGAACTTCTCGCTCTCAAAAGCCCGTAGGATATCGGCCAAAATTTTTACGTACGTGGCCAAAGTGCTTCTCTTGACGTCGTAACTTTCCATAAGTTGTCGAAAGACGCCGCCCTCCAAGGCCCTCAGTATTTCCACTTTCGTCGCTAAATTCTTAGCCTAGAACAGCTGCAACAGAAAACGAGTAGCACAACTGACCAGTAATCGGGGCGGCGAAATCGCGACACCCGGCGCATTTTTCCCGAGCGCCGATAGCGAGAGTGCCAGTCACGTTGCATTTTACAATGCGGGGGTGGCCGACGAAAAATTGAAGGATAGGATAGTTGTTAAAATGGCGGGCTTTAGGATCCCCGCGTGGAGGCGTAAAACGTGACTGTCACTCTCGCTATTGGCACGCTCGGGAACAATAGCCCCGCGTGTTGCGATTTTGCCATTCCGGTCGTCGGTCACTTGTGCTACCCTTTTCCCGTTGCAGCAATGCTTCTGGCGCTTCCTTGCCAGGAGAGTAACGCGCTGAAGCACGGCGATCCAGAGCAAAACTGGTGCGAAACACGGAGAACCGAAAAACCACGGGAAAACCGGAAAAATCTCGTGCGCACTTCGGATGGATATCGGTTATACCTTTTGGAACAGACCGTAGATAGCACCACCTGCCGAATTCGTCCGAATTTACCATAGTGCGCCGCGTTCCCTCCGAATTAATGAGCGTTTGCTGCCATTGACTAATACATACGTTTGACGGGACCGAATCGGCAGTTCAAATTATCCAAATTTCCAAATTCGTTGAATTAACGAGGTTTTACTGTACATCAGAAACGACTCTATTGTGATCTCGTGGGGATCAGAGTTCGGAACAGGCATGAAGGATTTGGCACGAGAAATATGCCAATGTCATTATTCATTTTTGCAACATTAAAATGACTGAAAGTGCGACCAGCTGCAGGGTGTGTTAACGCAAATCTTGCGAGTGCTGAATTGTAGGCACAGTGCCCTGGTTGTGTTCATGTGCGATATATGACCAAATACCATAGAGACCAATACTGCAAACCTCATCGAAAACCAATAGGTGCGGTGGCGAACGGCGTGAGTGGCGCTGTTCACCTCTCTTGCCGTTCATTTGTGTTTGTGTGTTGCCACTTCCAATGGGAAGGCTTCAGCCATTATTGGGAACACTAAATAAACAAATAAAAATGCAAACACAACACACACAGCAATACTGGCAGCAAGTCGAGACGCACTTCTGTTGTAAACTCAGCATTCCGCTTACGAATGGGATGCGCAATTTCCCTACAGGATTTCATTCCACGTGAATGGCATGGGAATTGCTAAAGGCCAGTCCATAAACACAGTCTGCGTTAAAAACAATCCTATCAGCAATAAGTTTCTATTATATTGCTCAATATATAAAGAACCTTACCATGAACAGCCTTGGCAGTCTTCCATGAAGCCTGGCCTTCAGCAGAGGAAGCTGTCATTCTGTGTCGTCTCAGGACACTCGCATCAGAATGGCGGAAGTGAATGCCAACTTCTACTCGGTAAGGACTGCAGTAAGTATCAACATGAAAACACAGATTAGAATATACGATAAAAAATATCATAGACAAACGTGAAAAAAGTGCACAAAGAGACAAGGACAAAAGGACAGGAACACATAGGACGCAGACTGGTGCACACTCACAACTTGATCTATTGAACATAAAAGAAAAAGGATCAGAGAAATCAGAAAGGCTGTGTTCGGAGAATGCGAGCTTCAGAAACCAGGGCGTGAGCAAAAGATGTCAGGTAGACTGTTTTACAGACACTTTGGAAATAACAACCTTTCCATGTAATAAGGTGGTGAGTTCATTCTGATTGAACATCCTGAAAAGTAACAAACAAAAAACAAGGAATAAAAGAGAGGAATACATACACTACATACGAGTGTAGACTCCCAACTCACAAATTGGAGAAGAAAAAAAATAAAGAATGCGAAAGGAGCTTTAGCAAAAGTTCGAACAGGTCCAAGTGGAATGTGCTAACTTCCACCCATATGCAAACACAATTTTCTTGGCAGCTCAGGTAACAGACGGATGTGCGGACACATTGGTCGCCCATACTAAGAATAATAAAGGCCTAAAATAATCCCCTTGTATGGTTTTCACAGTATCTGCTAACTATTCACGTTTTCTCTAAAAGCCCCGTCCCACTAGAGCGACAAACACCGATTTTCGTCCGACGACACCACAAAGTTCCATGTCGCCGATGCTGTCCCACTGCAACGGCCAACGCCCACGACAAATAATAGAGGCGGAGGGCACCGCGCTCTTCCAGACATTCTAGTTTACCAGTGAACAATACGGTGGAGGGAGGCAATCAAACAACCCCCCTTCCCCTTTCCGCCTCCACCCGCCGGCGGGCCGGCCCCCCCGCGCGCCCGCCGCTGCCGCGGTTCCCCCCCCCCCCCCCCCCCCGCGCGCGCCCGCCGCTGCCCAAGCGCTGCCGCGGTTTCCCCCCCCCCCCCCCCCCCCCCCTCCATATCCCCAAAAGTTCCGCCGCTACTGATGGACCTCGAGCGAGTATGCAGCCTATTTGTGAGCGAAGAAAAACAGCCTCGCATTACCCCATTCGCGCACAATTAGTAATACTGGTAAAAGCAAGCGATCTAGACAATAACAAGGATTTTGAACGGAGGAAAGAATAATCTAGCCCTAACAGACAAAGAAAGGAACTTACTTTGGAACGACCGTACCATGATCTTGGCTGTTGAGCAGATTTGACGTAGTTCCACGGCTCACAGTCGCTTCCTTCTGTTGAGACACATTTGAAACTAAGATAAACTCCACGCATCACGACTAATCGGTGAATTGACCTGAATACAGAGATATGAAAACCCACACTCCCCGCCAAACGTGCAAAAAAGGGCTGTGGATTGGATTGGATTGCATTGGATGGCTCTAATGGATATCTAGCGACTTTACGGAAACTATCTTCAACACGCTTGCAATAAAACGACCAGCAATGCAAATTAAAAAAAAAACATTAGTATACACAGTAATAATAACTTATATGCATGTAAACATTGCCACAATAATATAAATGCGTCCTGAACACGTAGCAAAAAGTTAAATACGAAACTAACCGCACAATGTATCCAACCGACTTCAGCAGACATATAATTTTTTAAAACTTCAAACATTCTGTATGCCGGTTTGGCTTTGGTTGTAAACGCGTCCTGCTGGTAATGTAGTGGTCGGTGGTTCCAATCCCAGTAGACAGAAAGTTTTCTAATTTTTTTTATCGCGTTTTTTTCTTGTTTTTATTATTTTAAATATTTGCTGTGTTTTTTGCAGTCGCCGGCCCCCTACTTTAGGGTAAAAGTCACGCAGAATGTGAAAATAGAAAGTGTGAGCCCAAATTTGAGTTGATGCAATGCACAAACCGTGGCCCTCCTGTTTGCCGGGATAAATCGCTCCCTCCGTGCTAATAGGTTGGTTGGTGTAGTACGCAAACAGCGCAAGTGCTTTCAACGAAGTAAAGAAGCTAATAATAATGGGAATATTGAGAGAAAAATGGGAAAATGTGTATGTAAATGGTCAAACTGCCACAGTGATGCAGCCGAAGTTTGTCTGAAGGCGGTCACCTTTAGCCACTATTAAAACAAAAATACCGCTAGTTTAAGGCAGTTATTTACCTGAGCTCATAGCGCGCTACGTATTGAGCACATCTCTTAATTTTCTGACTTCCGGAAAGTAGTACTTAATTTTGTTCTGGCACATCAGTGATATCCATCGCCTGCCCCCTGGTTTTACTTATTGAGGTTGTGCTCCGCAATTTTACTTTTTTATTAGGCCTATAATGTTTATATTCCTGAGATCGAAGAACAGTGCGGATAAATAAACTAGCTTTCAGAAACGGTATCGTTCGGTGTGATAACATTTATGTTTTGTAGCGCCAAGGGGTCACATTCACAAACCCGGCAGTGTAAACACCCACAACGCCTTTGTGTTTCCCGTTTTATCGTGCTAAAAAAAAATGTTTTTATATTTACTTTTTTTTGGTGCGGTATGTCGTATAACATAAGCTATCGGGGACAGATCATCTGGCTATGTGAACATTTGAAATATTTCTGTTAGATGGTCGTAGCTACCACAGAAAATAGTCGATTCTTGCCTGAAATAGCATATTTTCACACTCAATTAAAATCACCAATAACATGATCTCAGGAAAGTTGTGTACATCTCGCAGCGTCATAAGCAAAACACACATCTCTTTCTTGTTATTATTTATTATTATAGATTCTGCAATGTAATGCAAATTATTGTTTTTGTAACTCAAAGCGCGTGCTCAATCATGCCACGTGTTTGTTAATTGTGGTTGTTGTTCTTCACTCGGATTCTCCGCTATACCGTTTTTATTTTATTTTTCTTATCAGTGCCAAACACGTGCGTATACCACCGACCTTAAGTATAGTGCATCAAATTAAACTAGCTTCCTGAAAAGGTGTCGTTCGGTGTTGTGTAATTTATTCTTCAGAGCGTAGGTGGTCAAAGTCTCGAATCCTGAACTGCAAATGTTCCACGCCGCATTATTTTTTCTCGCGTTTTCGCGATAAAACACGTCAGCCCTGCCATGCTGGGATAAAATACACCAGCGTCGGCAGTTATTTGCGAAGGATTGATCTACGCAAATATTTTCACTCGCTATTCATGAATTGCCACAGTTCGTCAAAATCTGGAGGACTTGACTGCATAGTAAAAACGGCAAAAAAAAAGAAAAAGATAAAACGATGTCGGTCAGTAAACGGAACTTCCATGGCGGGGCTCGCCAGCCTGAACAGCAAAGTGCCGATGCCGGCCAGTCACTGAACTTCCGTGTAAATACTGGCCATCAAAGACAGCAAAGTGCCGATGCCGGCCAGTTACTGAACTTCCATGTAAATACTGGCCATCAAAGACAGCAAAATACCAATGCCGGCCAGTTACTGGAACCTCCATAGAAAGACTGGCCAGCAAAGACAGCAAAAACCCGATGCCGGCCAGTCACTGTAACTTCTTCGGCGGAACTGGCCAGTGAGCAAGACGAAACCCCAACGCCGGCCGTGGCCGGTAGCTCACCGGCGCCAATGGCCGGGCGCCGCCATCCTGTTACCGGGACCGGCCGGCGTAGTCCCGATACCGGCCGACGCGGTGTGCTACCTGGGCCCGTTTTCTCGAACGCAAACCGTGGTTTAAAGTTAACTATTGTCCCTAGAACGGGGAATTTTAGGTCACGTGACTGGGCGAGCAGGGGCGCCGAGGGAGAAGCAGTACCTACAAGCAAAATGGCCGCGACGTCGCTTAATGAGGGCTAATAGTTCTGCTTGGTTCTGCCGAACATTCATTTCGATCCGGCTGTTATATTAATGACGCACCATCAACCTATTAGCACGTCAAGCAAAGCGGTAGTTCAGAGGGACAACTAAGCTAACCGACGGCATCATTCCGCGAACGCATCACTCTTCACCAGTCCGGGACCCAGGACATATGACGGTACATCAGCCTTGCAAGTGTTTTTATGGTGAGTAAAAAATGTTTTGCGAACAAGCGTTGGTATACGAACAGGTTTAATTTGTTACACTATGCACGCCAACTCGCGAGCAGCGATTACTTTGCGGATAAAGGGGGTTATCTTCGATAAAGTCTTCGTTCCGAGTGAACAGCTGGGACATTGTACAGTTTTTTTTTTTTTGTTCGCAGTGCGCCGACAGTATGCCGACAGCATCGAGGTTTCTACATATCCCCGGTGGCCAGCAATTCAACGGTGACGAGAACCTTAGCTTTACGCTGAAGCAGTGCCGCTGCGTCTGGTTCTGACCGCGACGGTCGGTCGATGCATCCACCAATGGAAAAGATAGTACAAGCGCGGTATACGAATCAACCTTGCCGATGTCATCTGCAGAAGTCCCAGAAACGAGAAATAAACAAACACTTACCACAAAGAAAGTGGACGAGATCATCCTTTCGCTTTTTTTTTTTGTTTTTAAAAGTGATATTAGGATTATCTTTCGTCTTATTGCGATATATAGCAAAACGCAGGTGTGTGGGTAGAGAAACCAAGGTAGCAGACGATAGTGTCCTGTCCGCAAACATCGGTTGAAAATGAACCAAGCCTCAGTATCGAGTGCTTGCGAACAGAGGCAAAAAATTATGACATTAGACGAGAGATTGAAGTTAATTCGGGAAGTTGGGGCAAGAAGGGAACAAATTATGGGGAAATTCGGTCCTGCAGTAACTGCACACACGAGACAGCAGGCGTGGCTCGACATTGCCGATGCAATGAATGAGCAGGGAGCTCAGAGGACCGCAAAGCAGCTGAAGGAGGCGTGGCAAAACCTCCTGAAAAAATGCAGAAAGGTCTACAGCGCCTACAAGAAGCATGAAGGGCGCACAGGTGAGTCGGAGGAATTTTGCATATTTCGAAAAACAAACTAGTTTTCAATTGTTCGCTTTAAAGATGAGTGGGGGGGGGGGGGGGGGGCAGGGCAGGTACACAAAAAATAAACAGAACCTTTTCTGCCATGGATTATGATGCGTGTTAACATTTAATTTTTTTATGGCATGACTGATGACAGATATAAAAGTGAGTGTTGACGTGTAACTTTCCACTACATTCCTGTCCCTGTTCGAAAACAGTAATAAAATCAAGAGGCAACATCTCAAAACAATTTATTGAAATTTCCTTTACATGAAACAGCAGAAAGTGTGGTAGACCTGAGACAGAGGAGATCAAAATGTTGAAAGCACACCACCTAAACTGTGCCTTTCTGTTGTTTTTAAGAAAACAGTCCTAAAACTTGGGGCATAGTTGTTCATCGAACACGTCGCTGAATACCCTACACTACTGCATCCTCAAGGCACACAGAAAGCACTATGTACAAAGTTTACTGCAGCACAATTGCACGCAGCAATGTGCATGTTGGAAGGTCACTGCTGCGAGATCACTCCACTGCAATGTTAAGAAGTTACATTTCTGCCACACAGTATAAATTACTATGCTTTCATTTGATGCTTCATAATGCCGTTGGATTTCTGCTGTTTATATTCTAGCTTGGTAGTTGGTTATTGATCCCCCTCCACTCTGCAATGCCTCTGGGGCCCGGGTGACTACGGAATGAAAATTATGTGCATTCATTTGGTAGGTGCCGGCCCGAACCCCCATGAACTGACGCCCCTAATTCAGGCAGTTCTCGACGTGATCGGCGTCGACTCGCCGAACCTGTGTGGGCTCGATGTCATTGAGGGTGACACGGAAGAGTGAGTGGATTACTCTTACATCAGTCTGTATGACAAGTCAACAGCACTGGGTGCCGGGCATGCAGAACAGCTCTGTTATTAATGGTGGGACCGTAAGAAACTGGTGTGAGAACAGGGAGATTGTAAAAATTGTCATAGTGCCATACACACAATATCTAATTGGAAATCAGCGCACTTTCATGTATCACTACTGCGTGATGCAGGTTAGGGATAGGGAGCCCAGGCTAGCGGACATACTGCACTGCCTTTGGGTCACTTATGACAAGCATGTAATCATGAATTTCTCTTCATTTTACTCATACGGCTGCATAATTGCTCTACAAACAACCTGCAAAAAAACACACACAGAAGGATAAGCAGCAAAATCTGCTCATTACTAACATAGCTAACAACCAGACAACAGAACTACCGATGTACCAAAGCCAGATATCCGAACAAAGAAGAGTTGTAGTACACTTTTTGATGGTTGAAGGAGTGCAAGGTGGTGATATTTAGTTCTAACCGCTTAACAAACAGGTGCAACATGTAAGACAATATGCTTCCTTTTGAAAAAAAAAATAGAGGTGCACCCCTGTTGTTACGCATGAGTGAACAAACTCGTTGTTTATGCTGTGACGAACTAGTGCGGAACGCAAAAAGGAAAGAGGTAGCGTTGATGGCATCAGTTATCAGTTTAACAGGAGGGTCGAAAGCCATAGCGAGATTGACTGTATACATAGCCAAGCGAAGACTTTCTTGTAGCATCGTGGATTTCGTAAACAACGAGACTGGAATGTTTGGTTTCACAACATCCTTAGGTGAAATAAACGGCAAGGTTAAGAAATTTATAAGAAAGCTAAAGGTAATGAAATACTGAAAGTTGCAACCGGTACAAGGAATATTACCGTAATATCCCGAGAGACGATTCATCCCCAACAGATAGCCCATCCTGATTTGTAGCAGGACTTTCTATTTTTCAATGGCTCAAGTTGAGCTACCTTGTGAACACCGAATGTTAGCCTACCCCTTATTTTTACCTAATGTGCTCTCAGTTTTGGGTGGGCGATTTCTTGGGATATTATGAGCATTATGTGTGTGGCCCACTCGGAGATGCTTGAAGCATCAGAGAGTTTCTATTCTACAGTTAAGTACACTGTGGCAAAATTCAAGCAACATGTCGGGGTTACAGACACTGTATGTTATACAGTGTCTGTAACTGTAAATATGTTATACGTAGGTTGCCTGCACACTTCTAATAACTACAGCAAATGACTTCCTGCATATCCATTTGTCACAGCGATAGCTTGAGGCAAACGGCAGCGCCGCAGCCTCGGGCGTCAGGAAGCGGCCAAAGGGTGGCAGCAGCAGAAGAGTGGGCAGCAGCTCCCCGTGTCTTGCAGACGAGACGTTGGTGCCGGGAAGCTGCGCAGAGATATCAGCAGCAAGCTGAGGACCAGCAGCGGATGGAGGCGGAGAACCTCCTGTTGGATAGGGAGGCAACAAAAAGAGCAATAGATGCCTCCAATGCGCAAATCGCTGCAGCAGATGCTGCTAAACAGTATTACACTGAAATGCTAAGGCTACAAACCTTGCAGGCTGAACTTCAAATTGAGCTTTTGAAAAAACAATTGGGAAAGGAGTAATCAGAACAGACCAAGGGGGGGGGGGGCATTAAGTTCTACTATTTTTTTATTTTTTTTTAGATTGACGAAGCAAGGGCGGATGTGAAATAATAAAGTACATTTTGAAATGCAAGGATTTGTGAAAACCTCAGTATGTTATGGGGTAGTCGTCCCTGGAGAAAAACACTCGACCCTATGCGACAGCCAGTAAGATGGTGCAAGTAATTTTAACGAATAATTAAATATTTTTATCACCTCCTCAGTATTCCAGAGTACCACATTGGTATCCGACACCAGCGACAATCTAACCAGCTGAGTTTCCATACATGTGCGCAAGCCTGTCGACACGTCAAAAACATCATTGTTGGGCACTAAGGAAAGAAGCTTAACAATTCGACCCTGCACAAAACAAAGCAGCAAGTAAGCAAATAACCTAGGAAGTGCCTGCACGGCACAAACAGTGATTATGTGTTTAAATGCATGGTTACTGGTGTGACCACTCGGTGTGCCTGATTTGTTCGAGGAGAGTGTGTCGCGGAATTTACACCGTTCAGGAACTCTGTACTCTCTTTGTTCACTTCCCGAAGTAAACAGGCATTACCATAATTCAACATTGTTCGACAGCGATTTTATACACCCTTTACTCTTTTACTAAGTGAAATAACCAATGACAGAATTATTCCTCTTATGTACATGACCCATTAGTGGCTGTTATAATCAGGCCACTACTGTGACGCATACAGGTTGACTCCTCTCACCTGTAGAATACTTTTAAATATGGTAATAATGGTACAAACGTATAGGACAGAGGCGCAATAAAATGAAATGGTATTATTTTTCAGGCTATTATTTCGCTCACCCCTATAATTACTCGCACTGAGGACATTGATGTTCGCGTAGCCTGTAGTACGAAGACAAGCACGATGACCAACACACAGAAGTGGGCCGAAGCTTTTCGCACAAAAGCCGCACGCACTGTTGACCGAGGCACGCAACAGCAATATAATGCAGGACTTTTGCGTATGTGGTTCCATGGGTCATGCAGCAATTTCACTGTTAAACGCAGTTGCAATTATGCTGCTTGACCAACTCTAACCTTTTACAATGAGGTACGCTGCAAGCGAAACTGGATGAGGCGAGAATGATTCTGATCCGTGCCTGCAATGCTGTTCAGAAGAGTTACCTTGTTTGGACACCGCCACATTACATCTTAAGTGCATGTCATTGTTGCAACCAACAAAAAACATGCTGCAATGAAGAGGGTTTGCGAGACAATATGGTTTGCAATGCTTGAGGCACTCTTTCTGCTATAATGTTCGGAATCAGGAAAGGGTACAGACGTCTTCAATATGAGGGTGGACGCCTGAGCGGCATAGGACGGGCGCTGCATCGTCTCCAAGCGACGCTTTTTGCAAGGATAGCAGTCGCAGCACAAATCTGCTTGCTCTAATATCTGCCAACACTTCCATTCTTTTGCAACGAGTGAATTCCGCAAAGCCTGTTTACCCTCGTATTGAAACCATACATGAAGAGTGCTTAATAAAGATTTAAAATATCTATGTTCTCCCAGGAATATGTTGGGGTTGGTCCAGCCCCTTATATCAGCTGCTGGTAAAACCACAGCCAAAAGATGCCACGAAGCATTCAAGAAAATTTATTATATGAAATCGCGTGCCACATTCAACTTGTTATTATGGTTATCCATTTACGGAGCCTGGTAAACACACGGAGAGGACAATATCTCTGTATGTATCTCGCATTCAAGAAAACCAGTTTGAATTGAAAAGACCACATACCCACATACTTACGCTCAACAGAAGAACTGGTCGACAAGGGCACGCCGGGCCTCGTTGCTTTCTCCACGGCCGGCTGCCATGGGCTCCACAGGAACCTCAGGCGGGATGGCAGTCCCTGGCATCGCACAGGGGTATCTCTTGGCGAGATTGTGGAGCACGCAGCATGCCACGATAATGTCGCAGCATCTGCTTGGCTCCATGCGCAGCTCGGCGTGCAGGCAGTGGAACCTGCGCTTCAGCTGGCCTATTGTCCTGCGTGCATCATATGGACAGGATGAGTATTATTTATTTAAATTACACTAATATATTAGGGCTGAGACTATTTCATGCTTTCTGAATGCTGTAGCCTACCGAAAACCCGGCAATCATTTCTTATCATTGCCAAGATATATAACAGTATGTTTACATGTAGACCATATTAAACTTCCCTCGACAAATGTTCCTCATAGCTGAGTGTAAGCAAAACACAGTTTCATACAAACAGTCGTTAACATTAGCAGTCCGAAGATGTCTGTCAACGACTTCCCTATAGCAACCCGAGCCCGGTGCAATTTGTCACATTTTACGGCGAGTCCCAGCAGTGTGGAGTATCTTAGAATGTATGGCAAGTAGGCGTGTAATTTCTGTAAAGGTGGGGCCGGAAAAAAAAAACACGGCTTTGCATTTGTATCTTTTTGCTCTTCTGAATCCAGGTTGAACCAACATATTGCCTTTCACACGTATGTAACAAATCCTGCCCCTAACGAAAGAAACAATGTGATATGTTCTCCAAAAAATATGTTGGAGAATATTTCACGTTTTTGTCTTTTGATACGATGCATGCGTTTTGCATGTCTGCTTTTTATGCAACACTGCATATATGTGTCTATGTTGCACCCTTATGCAGGCCCTCGGGCTGTATAGGGGCACTGGAAAGTACAATAAATAAATATATATCCTTGGGATAGTATTTTCTTTCTTCTCTCTTTAGGTTCCGTGCAATTACTGTTTTCTGCTGGGTCTAGAGAACACAAAACTGCATGTAGGGGCGTTACAATTAACAGTGTCTTCTGTGCTATGACAACAAAATGTTACGTTGTCTAGTGGCATTCTTTTCAATATAGCAGCCCAGTAACCCACCACGATGCGTGACTTTGTCTTACTTTTCAACAATACTCCTTGTCGTGGTGTGTGCCGTGTTGTACCTCACTTCTGCTGCTGATGATGGCGACAGGAATGGCGTCATCAGCCACGGCTGGCAGGTGTAGCCGCTGTCGCCGAGCAATAGGCCATCGTAGATGCCATCGGCCAGCTTGACTGATAGTGTGCTCTCGGTGAAAATCCGGGAGTCGTGCGTGCTTCCTGGCCATCTCGCAACCACAGTGCGTATGCGGCAGGACGCGTCAACTACCACCTGTACGTTGATGGAATGGTACAGGTGGCGGTTCACGTACACCTCCTCGTGCACGCGCGGTCCCTGGATTCGAATGTGGGTGCCATCAACAGCACCCACGACACAAGGGAACCCGGCTACGTCAAAGAACTGCTCCTGCAAGGCAGCACTCTCTGCGACGTCAGGCCACCTGCATTGCCAATACATTCACAAGTTAATTTACAGCACAATACCCTAGCATGCACATTTATGCAAAGTTTAGCCGACAACATTCATTTTTTTTTCTGCTTCAGTGTTCATCGTAAAAAAGAAATGTCGTAAATATCCCCAAATGCCTCGACAAAACAAAATGTTCGACAAAACAAAATGTTCGAGAAAAAAAAAAGTGGGCCCACACCGCGGATCGAACCCGTGTCCACTTATGTATGAAGCAGACACCTTACCCCCCTATGCACGGTGTATGCCCCTATGCTATGCCATCTTTTCTTTTTTTTTAACCCTATACTATGTTACCGCTTATAAAACACGTAGTAACCATTCGTGTTATAGGCTCCCTGCACTGACGTCACATCGCATACTTTTGAACACCAAGTAAAAGGAGGAGAGGGAAACTGCCTTTGTAAGAATGTTGAGTGACAGGTTAATCTTCTCTAATCATCTGGCAGGAGAATAGCAACGCCTGTGCAAACCCGGGAGGCACAAAGGAGGATCCTGATAAGAGGGTAGCTCCTTCTTTCCCTCTTCTCTGGAGGGCAGTTTCGCGTTGTGCGTATAGCCCTTTCCGGCCGAGGTGCACGACGGAGTGCGTATAGCTTTACTCATAAACTAACTCAACAAAATCCGACTTTCTTTTTTTTTTTTTTTTTGACTCGGAACGCTCAGGAACTCTTTACCGTATGAAGTCTTACCGTATGAAGTCCCTTGCTCGACGTGCCAAAGCTACGGTGACCTGCCTCACGGACCGTGAAGCACTAGAGACTTGCACGTGGACGTAGTCGCCTGCAGTGATGAGGAAGTTGCCTGTGGCGTAGAATTGCAGAGCGACGATCACCTGCTGCTCTGCGGACAAGGCGCAGCTGCGACGCGTCGACCGCTCCAAGTCCGGGCGCAGCGTCTCCGCGAGAAACATAATTCCCGCGCGACCAAACCGGAATCGTTGCTGCAGCGCATCCTCGTCGAATTCTTCCAGCGGATCGAGGCGGTCCCGGAACACACGTTGTCGTCCCAGCATGACGACAGCGTACTGCGCGTACGCGCGGTCTCGTCGACGTCGACGCCTCGTCCCGTTCGACATCGTTTCCGTTATCAAAGTACAAATAGGTCCGCAAATCAGTTGTTAGTAAGTCCGCAGTCGGTCGGTGGGCTAATCGGTGGATCGGTTGGGCAAACGGAAGAGAGGGCAAACAGTTGAGATCAGCAGGAATCGTAGAAACGTGCGTCGCAGGGAACAAAAACGAGACTACAGCAGCGGCGTTGCCAGACTGGAAGGGACACGGGAAAGTTATGCGTTGTTTATGGCGAAACATATTGAAGGAAATGTTTCTTACGTTTTCAAATATTCGTCGACAAACTCTACCATGGTAGCTAAAATTTCTTCATAGCATCTGAAGCAAATAAATTGGTCTTCAAGTACAACATTACTATATTTTGACTTAAAATACCATACTAGAGCGATAACAAGCAGCGGAAAGAGAGAATAAACAAAATGACTGGTTTGTTTCACCGATAGATGACGCATCTAACTGCCCAATGAAAAATAATTATTGTGGTTTTATATCCAGCCGTTTATTACAGTACCTAGGTACTTTTTCCTTCCTAGGTACCGTGGTTTACTAAAATGGGTTTACCATCGCTTCGAGAAAACCGGCCCTGGGGATGGTTTAGAAGCCTGGCGATTCGACCGAACTAAATGGCTCTACAGTAACCACTTCATTAAAAGGGAAGAAAATGTTAAAAGCTTGCAATTACGAAGCCCGGTTCTTCGGCAGGAACTTCGGGGTTGCCTTGTAGCTGACTCTTCTTCGCCCAGCTCACGTGACAGAAGCTCTTTATTAGCTGTACGGTCTACACATCTTTAAAAGAAAGCCTCTAGAAGGTACCATCTAGAAAGCTTGTGCGTAGCGTATGGCGCGTGTTTTCCTCGCTTTCTCAGGCGACGCACACGCCCGTGCCGGCCTGTGGAGCAGCACACGCTGGGCTGTTGCTTGGAACGCCTTCATGTGCGCTTTGCTCAGGGTGATGACATCGGACAATTTGGTTCCTGACGCTTTTGTTCCTCTTCTGCTCCCGAGCAAGCGCGTCTCCGGTCGCCACGAGCGCTGGGCATTGAGTGCTACGGCGGTAGTTTGTAAGCGGCTATTTGTGATTTTCTCGTGAGCGCGCGTGCTGGCGGCATCGGGTACTACAATCTTTCTATTCGTAGTTCTTGGCTTCCAATAAACGTTTTCTACCTACCTAGCTACAATGTCATCAGTCATCACCCTAAGTAAAGTGCACACGAAAAAAAGAATCCAGACAGATGATGCGCTACAGAAAGAGGTCCTGCAGTGGCTCCAGCAGCGGCCCAGTTCTTTCTACGCCAAAGGCATCAGGGGGCTGCCTAAACGATGCATGTGGTGCCTGGGCACTCACGCGGAATATTTTGTAAAGCTGACTTAGTTGGATGCGTGTCGAATTTTCCATTTCCTCTGTAGGAATAAAATATCTGCTCAATGAGAAGCCAGAATTTTTTTACGTGCTAGAGGTCTTCAGGTAGAGCTTTCTGAAACGCAAATTTTATGTCTACGGTTAGAAAGACAAATAATTATTGACACACAGAATCTCTGTACACAAAATGTTTATTTGTTCCGTAGTCATCACCAAAAGTAATTCTTACCATACAAAAAAAAATAATAAAGGGTAAGGTTCAACAAAGGACGCAGTTGAGCCAACAGATCAGTGCCAGCGCACAATAGGCTAATAGTACAGTGGCCCAATTTTTTAATGATATCAAGCGAGCGTCGACCACGGGACTGCCAGTGCTTGCCGCCCTGCGGGACGGCCAGTGCCGCGGAAAAATGCGGCGTCACGGGAGAGATTAATTGCGTGCGCACAAAGCCCTTTCTGGTGGGAGCGTCGTCTGCTAGGCTATTCCGGTGACCGCTCACAGCCCCTGCTCCGTATCAGGGCGCTTTCAATGTCGAAGTGCATCGCCGATACGCCCCTGCTCTTGAAATGCATTCAAAATCCTACTGACGTTAGCCTGTAATCCCGACTGTTTCTATATTCATTTGCGTCATGCCGCCCATCGACATTCTCACAACACGTTCCCGTGTTTTTATGGGCCCTCGAGGAGGCATAAAAATGTATGCGCGTGCCCGCTTGTCAAAGAAAACTGACTACCGGGCTATACAGTCTAGATGACGACAGCAACAACGCAGTTAATAATACAAAACACCAAGCCCAAGCGGAAACCCTGTCTATACTCCGTTTCACTTTGTGTTGTACCGCAGCCGACGCTACGAGTTATCTTGTCCAGTCCATCACTAAAAGTGAGTCACGTGGCCTTCCCGTTGAGTACAACTGCACGGGGAAGCACGATGTGACGCGGCGGGGTCAAAGCACTGGATTGGTTTTGATGCCTCGTATAGCATTGTCTGCGACAATGCATCGTTGCATTGTCGCGTCACCGTGTTTTTAATTTTTGTTAGCAAACATAAAATCAACGAAAAGAAAGCAAATTAAACTCGAGATGACACGCAGTTTTTGCCACGGCCACGCCTGAGCACTATCACGAAAGCAAGCGCTGTTCGTGTTCAGATCTTTGCTTAAAGGCGGTTAGCTATGCCGGCAGATAATGAACAGGGGCTGTGTGCGGTCCACGGAATAGCCTAGCAGACGACGGTCGCAACAGAAAGAGCTTTGTGCGCGCACGCTTTATCTCTCCCGTGACGCCGCATTTTTCCGCGGTACAGCGCTGGCCGTCCCGGCGGTCGACGCTCGCTTGATATTATTAAAAAATTCGGCCACTGTACATGCACCTCCCTTTTAAAGGGAAGATGGGGCACTTCTGTATTTGAGAAAAAAAACACTTGTATGGCGTTCGTTTGGCCTTTAGAATAACAGATATCACGATTATGTTTCATTGCGACGCGCCGGAGAGCCATAAGAGCAATTTCAAAATAGGGCTGAAGCCCCGCCTCTCTCGCCCGCCTTGGGCAGCCAAAAGATCCGTCGATGACGTCCCGTACAGCGACTGTGTTTCGCGTTTTCTCACGTGTAACTATACTTCCGCATCAAATGGTTTGGATACGAGAGTTCACGGGGTAAAAATACATCAGAATTCACTTCTTACTCATTTTTTTTTTCAAGAACCTATGTACCTTCCCTTTAATGATACAAACTCCCTTTTAGAGACAGTCAGATGAAACAACCCGGTTTCAGTGAAGATAATAAGCAAGCTGCATCTCCTATGCCTTGAGGAATGTCATAGCAGGCACGCACGGTCACACATTTAATGCAGCCAAAATCTATCAAAAATGATATCTGGCTTAATGGTTACATATCTCACGTGTGCACTAAATAAACACGAATCCAGTCCTCAGCGCGGTTACGGCGCTAACGCTTGCAGTTCTAAGCACGCAGTGCTGTCTGGATCCGAGCGAGCCCAAGGCAAAACGATAACTTGCTAACAATGTAGCGCTGCGCATCGAAACTTACTACCCAACTCGCTGAAACACCACCACCACTCCGATCTACTCTGATCCCGCCACTCTGTGGATGTCCCCCGAACTATTAAGTAAGGAAAAAAACTTATAAATTGAATGAAATATTCAATTTATATGAATAAACTGCCGTGGATCCTTCAAAGCATGCAAAATAAGCCAAGAGCACAACAGTTTTCCATTGAAAATCCGCGAGAAACCCCTCTGTCAGTTTAGCCAGTCGCCCACCGGGAGGAAAAGTTCGCGGTGCTCCACATAGATGCCGCCACAGAAAGAAAAAGCTAGGGATAAAACCGAGGGAGGACGCAATCTGCTCGATTATTCGGCTCTTATTTCCCCACTTGCCTAACTTACACCCTGGTTGTAGGTCACCTCGTAGTAGAAGTGTACCACGAAATTGAGAAGTTTCAAGATACCAAAATATTTCTTTCGGTATTTTGAAACTATCGCAGATTGAACCTTTCCTATGCGCAGTTTGTTTATCACTTATCTAGAGCGGTGTTCCGTGTTCGGGAGACTCCTGCCATTACGAAGCTTTCCCGCAAAGGACAGGACTGCTTTCGAAAGCTGAACATAATCTAATAAATTCTGAAATAAAATACTAAAAAATCGACTAAGCCGATTGTAAAAGGCACGACTTGAGACAAATCACAACCACCAATGCACACGACTTACCACAGTATCGCAATTTACAATACCATAGCGATTTTTCTTGGAAACTTACAACAGGGTAGAGGCGAATGTGCAAGCACAGTCCCTCTCTCGAAGGTTGCTTCTTCCCAAGCACGCGGGTGTGCTGCGGCGAAGCGAGATTGTAATGTTTAGCGTCATGGGCGAACTTCCTCCGCACAGTTCGAAGCCCAACTGACAAGTTTTGTCAATGTTTTATGCAATGATCGAACCGGATAGTACGGTATTTGAAGCAATATTGAGCTCATTAAGATTTGAACAGGCCTACCGCAACATGAAAGGAAGGGATCAGACAAGGTCCTGAACGAGTCATTGGTATTACAATCAAGAAAGAAATAGGATTTCTCACATTTTGAAAAATTATGTTAAATCAGCCTCAGCGGGCGTCTGCTTTCTGCTGTACACGAGAAATTTAGCCAGTGAAGTACCGCCGCCAGCCTGGGATCTTCAATGGGCAACATACTGTGGTGATACGCGACCGCACGCCGGTGCTAAGCTCATCCAAATGGAAACGGGCAGGGGAGTGGATTGGACCCATGGTCCCCAGGTTCCACAGTGCAAGTTTACGGCCCACATGCTCCGAGCTGCATCACTTTTTTGGCGAAATGCAACACAGTGTAGGGGGGTAACCACTTGACAAAGACTTTCGTCCGACAGTTGAGAACCAATTTAACGCAGCAAGCACATGGACAATCTTGAGGCAGAGCAGGTCGGCCGCAAAAAGTGACAAAGCCAAGGTACGAATGAACAAACTTTTAATTGCGAATCTATACAGTAAAAGTGAAGAACGACAGTTCCGAGACTGCCGAATAATTTGCAATGTTTATATACCAGCACGAGACTTATGAAAAAGGTACCCCGAAAAACGAACACTTTGAACAAAAGCGAGGTCAATGTAGGACGGGGACACATCTTGCGAGACTAACAATATTGAATACTCTGGGAAACTCTGATAATATATGCAACTTGATGTAGCGGGTTCATGCAGCACGGTTAAATAAGACTCAAGTGCACGCTAGGGTGAGGCATGGCAGTGGAAACTGGCACCATAGGTTTAGCTTTCCATTAAAAAAATGCTACCGACAGAAAAAATACCAAGAAGCACATTTTGACACGAACGAGTTTGGAAGTAGTGATCACTTTCACTGGGATCCAAGACAAAGGAAAAAAGCGCTTGCAGAGGCTACACAACTAAACAAAGACAAACCCAATACAAGAGATGAGCTCTTACTCTACACCTTCGAAGCATGCACTGCAATGATGGATTGCAGTGCATGCTACGAAAAATCCCAGCCAATACAGCACTGGATTTTCTCCGATAGCTCGTAGCAGCTGCTGTGGTCCACCTCAGGTTGGAAAGGATAAAAAAACTGCTCATTCCATGTCAAACAGAGAAACTAAATGGGACTCTACATCCAACAGTCGAAAAAGGTTTCTGTTGAAGAACTTCGACAGTTACGTTGTATTAAGAAGCTTGTAAAAAAATCTAGCGGGCAAAACATCGAGCAGTTCACACAGAGTGTAACCAGAAACTTTGGCAAAAAAAATTTAGGATCTAAACTCACTGCCATGATTGCGGAGTAGGTGAAATGGTATTTGTGTCGGCAGTGCAATTACCTTGGCAATTATTAACATCAACGACTGCGCACGAGTGTACACACCCGAGAACTCTGCAACTGCTAAAATCGCGAGTGAAGGGAAATGATTGACAAGATCCATATTCCCCTGACAAAGAAAATCTAGAGACTAACCCCAAACAACACGTTAGCCTTGCCTGCGATGTTTTTGATTAACATACATCATTGAACAACCAGTGCAACCACTAAACTGTCTAAACGCAGCAATTTCAACTGGGCAGTTTAAAAACCAAGCATAAATACGGTGCTCCGATGTAACACACAATAAATTCAAACAAAATTGTGAAAAAAAGGTAATTTTTTTTTGTTTGCGAGGTCAAACAAACAGACATTTCCGAAGACAACGATCAAAGTCAAAATATCCATAATCAAGTGCTCCAAAACACTCTGCCCGCATTCCAATAAACTGCAGGACAAAGTCGCGTCTGCCGTAGAACAGATTAACCCCCGTGTCGCCCACGTACAAAAAAAGCAACCTGCTTTTTTGGTAAAAAGCACTTCACAGGTACAGTTGGCAAACTAAGAAATATGGTTCACAAGGTACTTATGTTGTTCTTGGTACGACCTGCGCTTATAATTGCAACACACCGGAGTCGACTTGCCGGAAAAACTGGCCAAAAATTCTTAGCGAAACCAGAGCTTCAGAAACTGCTGCCAGGGCTGCAGAATGATGTCCTCCCGAAACCTATTGCAGTGATGTTGCAGTTACACCCTTTTTCTAAAGCGATTAAGGTTTAAAAACTGAAGGTTTTATCTCCAACACAGGAAAAACGTTTGGAAAAACCATAGCAAACACCACGCAAGGTTTGCTGCAAGTAATGTGCTTCCCCTGTCCACAAAACTAAACGAACAAGCACTACACTACGAACAAGACAGCACTTTAATGTAACATGATGTAGGTTACATGCGTCATGAAACGACAGCAACAAAAGCACGCACACAAAGGGGTTAGAATATGAAGTTAACAAGTTACAGAAATGCTTTAGACAGGTTATGTGGGGACACGTTAAGCTATTCTGTTTTTCTTTCTTTTAAGGATAAAACAACTGCAGTCACAAACAGGTGGGTCAAGAGAGAAGTACAGAGAAAGGCAAAAGGAATATAACCAATAAAATAAATGGCACTAAGGTTCCGCCACTCTAATGACTTTTTTCATTTTTTTCTTGCCTCTTTACATCACGCAGCAGCGGTTGGGCTCGTTGGGATCCTGCGAAGGCCGCAAAAAGCAAAAGTTAATGTGTGAAAAAAAAAAAAACTTACGTAGTCTATTTTTACGACAGACTGCCATGACTGGAGTTCGTCGGAATTCCTGGGATGGTGGCAGTATATAACCGGAAGCAAAGCGCCGGCAGAACATGGGCCAAAGTAACACCTACCGACAAGAAATGCATGCTCTCATGAATATTAGAGCAATCAAAAAGTTTAAAACATGTTGCTATGCACGATGTCCAACATCGCTGCACCAACACCAACACCATAGCCACTCGCAGCCCAAGAAATGCAGAATGGCTTATTCAAAGCTTTCGCAAAAGCGCTCTCAACCGCCCGAGGCGTGCAAGTCCGCTGCTGCGGAGACCGAAATGCCAGTTTAGACAGCACGAACCAAAATAATCAAGGCCTGCCAACAGCCTCCTTGGATTAAGTCCACGCAAATTTATCGCGCCCGGATAGCGCCCGCTCGGCAACTAGACCCCTGCAAAAGCTCGCTGCGACGTCGAAATGCTGGCACACGGGCTTTGAACACTATAGGTGGTGTTGCTTTATTCCTCCAAAACTGGGTGTATCAAACATTCTAAACTTGATGAACCCCTATTGGTCCTGGCATTAAAGGTGCGCTAAACCGCTTTCTACGGTAGTCTAAATGCCAACTCAATCTACAAGCAGTAAACGTACTTAAGAATAAATTACATGCATGTGTAGCAGATTAAAAATAGTTAAAATAGGTATCAAAGGTCAATTATCTCAGAACTATCACACGCCGGAGGGCAGTCGGAAAAAAAAAATAAGCTCCTGTCCGACGGCGGCCTCTGGTGTTGGTGATAGTTCCGGGGTAATCAACCTTTAATACCGATCTCAAAGGAATCGCCACGCATGGAAATGATGTTTGGTTTTTTAGCACGCTTAGAGCCCATAGATTGAGGTAGTGGTCATAGACTATCGCGGAACATGATTCACGCGTCAATTAGTTGGTTGGTTCTGCCAAAACAAGTCTTAAAATGGAGAACAACTACCAGGCGCGCTTTCACGTGCTGTACCAACAAAGGGCATCTGTCACGTCCCTGCGGATAATTGAGGATTAATTTCGATCACCGGGGGAAGCTTTCAAAATGGAACCACCCCGACCGGAATTCAAACTTGCTGGGGCACTCTGGGCAAACCCTCCTCGGTCCCCGGAACCCAGTTTAAATATATATATGCTCTTAGAAAAAGTTTCCAATTGTTTTAATTAATTTTTCTTTCCTGCATAGATTAAGAAGTCATGCCCCATTGAAGAAACCGAAGGAAAGAAGAGGTACTCACGTGCTCGTGGAAAGGGGCTCACGCCCCGTCGAATATCCTCCCGCGCCGGACGACCTTTCCGAGAGGCGCATGAACTGACGCCGCCGGTTTTCCCGAAAGGCCACCTGGGGGCGCAACGAAAGTGAGCGTCAACTCGTCAGCCGTAACATGCCGCAGAAGCGCTAGAGTTCCGGTTACACTGCTAATTCATGATAAAAAATAGACTTTGCAATTAATGCACTGCCTCGTCACGTGGGTCATACAAACATCGTCTGCAGACACGTTCGAAGCATGCATATGTGTTAAAGGTGCTTCGAATGTGCTCGAGGCCTGCCTGCAGGTAATTTTCAACATGTGTGCAGCGGAGTGTGTCATTCGTATCGTGCGCGAGCAACGGGACTGCGGCCGAGAGCTTCAATGCGGCCGAGAGCTTCAATGCGGCCAAGAGCTTCAATGCGGCCAAGAGCTTCAATGCGGCCAAGAGCTTCAATGCGGCCGAGAGCTTCAATGCGGCCGAGAGCTTCGATGCGGCCGAGAGCTTCAATGCGGCCGAGAGCTTCGATGCGGCCGAGAGCTTCAATGCGGCCGAGAGCTTCAATGCGGCCGAGAGCTTCAATGCGGCCGAGAGCTTCAATGTGGCCGAGAGCTTCAATGTGGCCGAGAGCTTCAATGTGGCCGAGAGCTTCAATGTGGCCGAGAGCTTCAACATGACAACATAAGAAATTCGAGGGTCATTTCCATAGGATTACCGCAGCAAAGAAGCCGCTTCGCAAGGTCACCGCCGCAAGTGTACGACCGTGAGTACACCTACGAAAGCTCATCCCCTAAATGCAGAATCGCGTGCACAGGTGCCGACATCGAGGTTTTTTAGGACTTTAGCAGTTTTATTTGCAGCATTTCACTTTGGTGGAACATAAACTAGGTTTGTACTGCAAGTGCTGGGAAGTATTCAATACAGGGTGTCTAGCAAATTATTTTGAAATCCCTTGACTTTTTCAGGTTTTCCCAGACAAATTTAGGTAAATTCCCTGACCACTGTAGAGGCGATTAAATATATAGGACCATTACAACACAAGGTATTGAGCATTGAGCAGTGTGAGGATCATTTTGCATGGGCTTAATCCAACCTTCATCTTAAAAAATATCTGGGTTCGTGCTGTCTGGAATAAATGAGCCCTTTCTTGCCGCGGACATCGTCAGTGAAGAGCCCACTTCCAGAAACACGATGAAAACACGACGCTCAACCACACACGCCTTGTTACTAACAGAATGGCAGCACGGCCGCCAAATGGACACTTTTGGATACCTCCGGCTTGTATTATATTGGGGTCTGCGGCTTTCCCATTTGTTACTAAATCAAGTAGCTCTAAGTAGATTTAGCCTAGTGTCGTGCCCTCAATATAATCCAACCCAATCCAAGGCTTCGACTGGGTTTGCCGGCTGTTCCCTTCGCATCGGGTAGCACACTCTACATCGGGTGAGCAGTGACCGTGCTCCGCTCTAAGCAGAATTTATTGCCCATTTTTCTGCACCCAAGTCTTCAAGTCTGCTCAGGGCACTCAATGGCGTTTGCGGCTCGTTTTCCCTGACTGGGCTCGATATTTTACAGCATTCCTAACAATTCCCCGAGTTGTCCTGGTAATTAAAATTTCCCTGACAATTCCCTATTTTCCCAGTCGCTAGACTACGTGTGAATAGAACTTTACTGTGCAGTACCTGAAATTGTACAGGGAGATTTTTTATTTATTTTGGGAACAAATTTTATTAAAACTAAAGTGGCACGACTCTCGATCAATAATGCTACATGCACCATACATCATAGCATGTATGATGTATGATGCAACGACACGATGGTTAGGATTTATGAATGTGTATATTGAATCCATCGGATGGACGAATGGACAGATACGGCTGAACCAAGGAATCTGGCAGCAGCTTGCGCCACCTGGTATATAAAATAGCCAAGGTTGTCGACAGAGTTCACTTTCTGCTAAATCTAGCGCCACCGTGATTTTTTGCAGAGCGTAGCGTAGTTTGTCAGTTTCACGCTTTTGGTGCCGCTAGGCGCAGGAAATTTGAATGTATCAAAATGGCACAATTGGTGCAGCTGTCCCGCCCCTGCAAATAGAGCCCAGGGACAACTAGAAAAGTTTTAAAGCACTATATGGAGATAGACAAAATCACAGTAAAATGTCAGCCCCTCAGAACAGCAACCAGAAACGGCAATAGAAATGTCGGGAAGAGCTCATTGTAAAAGCCACTCCTGAACTACATGCCGACCGAAGAAAGACACAGCATGAACACGTGCAAATGGTTGTTCTGGGTGTCGAATCAAAGATAAATCAAGCAGTGTTCACCAAAAAGGACACAATACCACAATTCAAAGGGAAAAACAAAGCTTGTACCCTCTAAATTCACACATCGATGACATCTTACATGCAAGTGTCTTATGAATAACTATTTTCCCTTCTGCTACCGTGAAACCCTTTATTTTCACGGCCCCGATTTTCCGACAATTGGACTGCGGGGTCATATTCGCGACCATTAAATTTCGCGATTTCTTAATGCTGGAATTTACCTATAGAAACCACTAAACTAAAACCACTAAAACCAATTTTAAATTCGCGTATTTCGCAAAAATTAAAGGCTCTCAAACATTAATGGTTTAACAGTATATGAATAACAAGGCTAAAAGCTGCTTAACAGGTTTTCACACAAAATCAACGTGCGGGCAATACATAGGCTCTTCTAAAGAAAGCTCTAGATGATTTAGTTTTAACTTTACTGGCACGTTTTCGAACAGATGAAGGAGGCCTATTAAAGGTGGTAACTGAACGAGCAACTTTACAAGAAAATTACACCTATAGTGCAGCCCAGCTACAATGGCAAAAAACTAAACCGAAGGCGCTCACCTCCTCCCCATCAGCGCTGAGCAAGGCAGTGCGCATCTGTTCAACGTGGGGCCACTGCTGGTTGCGCATGACCAGGTCCGACGGAGGGCTGTGTGCTGCACCGGCGTCGGAGCTCCATACCTGCACAGAATCCCAGCTTCGGATGAGTCGTGGTCATCTCACCGCAAAGGAGGTATACAAAAGCAAGAATGTGGGCAAGCTGGTTGAAAGAGAAGCTAAAAACAGTTCTTTAAGAGAAACAAAAAGCAAAAAACTGAATGTTTTAATGTAGGCATTTTAAAGATTATGTCTAAGTTTTCTTTCGATCTTATTACTAGGAGTGTCAAAATCTCTAATTAAAATTTCGACGTAGCCCTGCCCGCCGTTGCATGCGGAGAGCAGGAGAGCGTGAAGGCGGATAGAAAAAAACTCAGGAATCCCGCGTTGATCAACAGTAGAGTCGCAGCGACAGCCACGACACGACA
Organism: Ixodes scapularis; assembly: GCF_016920785.2. Taxonomy (NCBI): domain Eukaryota; kingdom Metazoa; phylum Arthropoda; class Arachnida; order Ixodida; family Ixodidae; genus Ixodes; species Ixodes scapularis. The sequence goes on from NW_024609920.1 coordinate 770,732, forward strand.
TGGCGAAGTTGTCGGGCACTGGCGTCGCGTTCAAACACCGTGGGGTGCGTGAACAAAAGCGTACAAAACGAAATAGGCATCCGATTATTTTGTTTTGAAAAACGCTCGTATCATTTTTGTTCCGGATAGCGTAAAAGCGCTTTCCCCTGCACGAGCTCTTGGCATTGACAGTGCTACAACCGCCTTCTGTTATCGGCTATTTTTTTTTCTTTTCCAGAGAGCGCGTGCGGTGGGTGCTACAAAAGCCTCCGGTATAGAGCGGGTTGTTGATGCTGTGGCATCAACAACTCCGCACGAAGCGAACCCGGGTTTGATGCCCGTGGGCGGCGAGCAATCTTTTTGAAGATTTTGCAACACTGGTGACGGACGTCCTACATTGCCAACAACAACGGACGTTATGTCAAGTGGTGGCAAGAGCCCAGAACAGTTATCGCTGCGAGACTAACCAAAGGGACGTCGTCGGTCAAATGACTCTGCTCGGCACTGTGCAGGAGGACGACTATAACGTCGCAATGTCTTCGACGGATAACAGCTGGCGGCAAGGCTCGCCGCATGCCCTACGGCAATCGCTGCGCACACATCTCAAAATATATGGGTTTTACGTTTACTTCAGTCCAAAAGCGCGATGACTGAATTCATGGGACAAAAAGCTATAGTAGAAGACCGCTCCAAACATTTTTTTTTTAAGGCGCTTCAGCTTTTTTGAGAAGGGCATAATAAATCCTGGTGCGAGGGAAAGGACGGACAAAGAACAAACTAAACTCCCAAGTTTTTTTGTTTGTCCTTCGTCCGGTGTTCGGTCTTCCTTGGCCAGTCTTCCCCTCGCTCGGATTAACGGTGTCTGCCTAGTCTGTTTACGAGGACGAAAACAAAATGTTATGGTAGGGTTTCTATTGAGACTTCAATTTCCACTACCAGCACTATGGGCTGATGATATAAGGCAAAGTAGCGATTTGCTATAGGAATAGCTACACATACCAAACAGATTTTACTTTCCTCAACCCAGGCCAATGTAAAGCAGGCACACGCATAAAGAATTGGTCAAGCTCAAAGCCAATAGCGGTTTTGGCAGAATAATTTCTAACCGATTATCGGATAGTTTCTTCGAGCCTTTTACTAGTGATGGACCGAATCTGCTCAACTTCAGATTCGGCAAAGTTCGGCAAAGATTCGGCAAAACTTCGGAAAATGTCTGCGCACGCGCGAGAACGCGACGGAGCCTTGAATTGCAAATGGACGCTGTGCAGTCGTGCGGTTACCATCGTGCAGTGTAGTACAACCAGCGGTTACGCCGCGGTGTGGCCCTATTGAAAATTCCATCAAGGTACGTAATTTGGGACACTGACTGCCAGTCAGCAGCCCTGGTGGAACGTGCCCTGATGGTCCATCAGACGACGTCTGACTGCCACTGATGGAATGTCCCAAATTACGTATGTGGTGGTCTTTGATGGAACGTATTGTGGTGGTCTTTGATGGAACGTATTGTGGTGGTCTTTGATGGAACGTATTGTGGTGGTCTTTGATGGAACATATTTGATGGAAGGTGTGATTGTGATCACTGCTGAGCTGATAGGATAGGCTATCCAGATTGCAGCGTTGCCAGAGAAGCTATTACATACTTTCGACTGCCATAGGATCACTGCAAGTTAACTTCAGGAAGAACAGCCAATAAAATGACAAGTAAAATGTAAAATCAAACCTGTTGTATCTTTATTAGGTCACTGAAAACGCCTGCCTTGAGCGATGCTCGATCTGAAAAGGTAAAACAAACAGCACAGTTAGAATAAATTAAGTTACAGCAAGTGATAACTGCAATGGTGGAACTGACAAATGGTGATTTGGAGCTCTTGTAGCAGGCAAAAACTGGTTTTGGGGCAGACATTCTCACTTTTGGAGCAAACATTTTACCAATGTTATTGCGTCCTTTCCAATGCAGAAGTTCAAAAATGCTATAACAACTTGGAACCTAATGCCGGTGCTGAGGGTTTCTCAGCAATGGCGACAGCTGCTCATTCTGAATTCAAACAAGGGAATAAGTGTGTACCCGTCCTTATTTCTTGTTTTTTTCTTTCACTTTTGAAATTTGCGTTTTTTAGGCAACAGGGACATCCTTCACAAACGGGCCCACGTGCACCTAAAGCATGTTTCAGAGAAACGCCCTCGATGTCTGAACCTTTCGGGACGACCGTATACTTTAATTCACAAAACGTATGCGACTCAGCTGAAGCTAGAGAGCAAGCATGCATGCTACGACAGGCAGCCCTGCCTTCCACGGATGAACACGAGCAGCAGACATATCTGAACTACGCTCACGGATGCTTTTTGTCTGCGCTCTTCATGAAACAATACTAATGAGCTGCGACATAGCGGTAATGCCAATAGCCCATCTGTAAAAAAATTTGCCCAGTTTTACGGAGAAATTCTCTGGCACCTATGCTGCCGGAAAGGTCATCCGTAATTCTAATCACGGAAAAATCCTTTTAAACACGTACACAATCCGTAAATAAAAGGACATTCCGCAAAACAGATTACGGGAAGTGCTCTACTATCCACAACGCTATTCAAGAGCTGTCCGTAAAACAACGGACTGGAATACGCATTCCGTAAAACCTATTACGGAAATCGCTCTAGTATCCGTAAAAGTGCTTAAAAGTTGTCGGTAAAAGGGCAAACAGAGCAGGCTTTCCGTAACTTATATTACGGAAAGCACTCTTGAGTATCCGTAATCCTATGTGGAGCACAAGTTTGTCTGCTTCTTGCACAGGGGTTACGGTGATGTCAGAAGGCCAAGCTCTTTGGCCTTCTGACAATGCGTACAATGCTAGACACCTAATGGTGTCTAGCATTGTGGTCTACCCACTATATCCTTCCAATCAAAGCCAATGAGAGCTCGTCACCGTTCTGACATCACCATAATGTCTGTGCAAGAAGCAGACGACTTGCTCTCCGCATAGGGCGGTGGCAATAGAAAGGTGGGCTGTAAAATGAGCGAGAAGAATCAATGCCTTCATTTAGCAAGCTGAACTTATCAAAGGTTTTCTTTTTGTGACACAGATTCCCATGAAAACTTTTAAGGTGCAACTCCAGTCTGTGGAAAATAGAACTATACATTATTTAAATTTGACAATGGGCACCAATGTATACAATCGAGAGCTGCCACAACCTGTTGTGGAAAGCAGGCAACACAGCTGAGCAATGCATCTGCAGCAAGTTTCCTCAATGTCAGTTGTTTTTTCTTCTGTCAGTTCTGGCATTCAGACCAATGTGCAGAATTATAGAAGGTAGTGGGATTACAAAACATTATCTGCAGTCTGAACGACCACCGCAGTCATTGCATTTTTAAACAGCGATATAAAGCACCTTCTCGACAACACCAAACGTCACTCTCACTCATCTGCGTCGGCACTCATGCTTGAAAATATAGAGAATGCTGTTTTCACATTCCACAGAGACGGAGCTGTGCCTTCACATGTCACAATGGTGTTCACTGCTAAAATAGACCTTTGGTAAGAATATGAGCTCAATCCTTGTAGGTGCAGATTTCTCCAGTTCATTTAACAGCCAGTCCCTTAGTGATGCTGCCCTATACATAAAATAATGTTCATTATGACGCTGATACAACCAGGTTTTCTATAAAAAAAAGTTACAGAATTTTGAATTGGAAAAGAATCTCTTTAAACGAATATTGAGTACTCTTTCCTATGCTGCTTGCAGCAATCATGCAATGTCACCTGAATAATTGATGAGAAAATAAGAAAAGTACCTTTGAACACTTTATTCGGGTCCTTGAAGAGCCAAAGTATAGCCCCCCGTGGTGTTTTGCCTTTGTTTTCAGGTGCTGCATGTAACATGATGTGCTAAAGAAGAGAAAATAGAGAAAAAATAATTAAATATCTATATCAGATCAACAAGACGTGCAAATTGAGCTTGTGCATAAAACACAGCCCCCCTCAGCCCATTTAATTATTAGCCATGAATCTTATACAAAAGTCAAATGGACATTGCCTCTAATTGTTCATCCTGTGACCCGATATCTAAAACCAATGTTTGACTTGAGGGTCTTGTTCTCCTGTTCCTTAGTCAAAACCGATACACTTCAAGCCTAAATTCGTTCGAAACTTAGAAAAAAAATGCAAGGCCGGAATTGCAATAGTGATTTGGTTTATAATGTGAAGCATTTCTTGAGAACTGATGAACCAACCGGAAAACTCGATTCAGTTTGAGTAATGCTTTATTTCTAAGGCTCATGATATGTTGCAGAAGAGTCCATGTAAAACTGGCTAAGCTCATATCCCAGACTTTGCTAAGTTTGGGCAGCCATTCAAAATCTCCCATTAGAACGAAGGGCTAGTTGCACTCTTTCTCGTTGTCGAATCAGGTGGTCAGCCTCGAGTGCTTAGAGTGTGTGAACATAGAAACTTGATTTTCTCTTTAGATATCTCTGAAGGTTTTCACAGAACTGAGCAGGTGAAAGAGTGCATGTGTACTAAAACTGCTATCAAAAACTGGGGACTAAGCAGTAGCTTAGTCCCCAGTCCCCAATCTTACAATTTGGGAGCTCCATCCTACCCACGTTTGAGCACACCTGTGCACACGCTTTTGAGTTGAGCGAGTGGTAAAAATTTACAGAGTATTCATATATGGCATGCAAGTCTATTTGCAAGCTCCACACTGTGCACCTGATTACCCCCAAAATGTGATCTAGCCATTCCCTTTACCCCAAGTGCCTACCACTCAAGGAGCTTGCTTGGCCACCTCGTCAGCGCATTCTGACTGCGCATTTCTTTTGTTGCCCGTTGAAAGGCGGACCCTTTTTCATAATTTTCTCTAAGAGACTGTTCCGATGTGTGCGAACGATGCATTTTGGTGTACCTGCATGCCATATACTCTAATTTACAAGTTGGATTTGGAGCTGACAAAAGCATAGGGTCAGATGCACGATTTTAAAAAGCTTTCTCTCTGCGTGAGCGCTCATACAAACCAAGCCGTCATCATGTGCCTCTGCCGTTGCCTGTGCTAGAGTCAAATCAGTCACACAAACCATAAAACAGACCAACCGACTGGTGAAAAGTGACAAAAAGGTTCGCCCACAAATGCTGTCGAATTTAAAGTGAAAATAGGTCAAGCCGAGACAAGCAACCCATTAAAAAAAAGGTACCATAAAACTTTCATTACACCAGTTATTTTATATCTACAAGAAATAAATATGTGAAGCCAACCGCATAAAATTAATTTAGAGACCATATCGGATCTGCACAGATGAGGAAAAAGCCAATCTTCTGGAAGGCCTTCTTAATAACTGCGGCCTTTGATCTAGTGAAGCTGTACAAGTTAGGATAGAATAAATGTTAGACACAGATCTTTCTCCATACATTGTGGACAAATAGACATCCGACTATGACTGTGGAGGGGAGGGGGACACAGGCAGCAGCCGCATCTTTCTTCTGCGTGCACCTTGACCAAGTCATATTAATTTGGGTTGTGGGGACCTGTACCTGCATGTCTTGGCACAGAAGACTGCCGAGCACAGCGATTTCTGTGCCAAGACATGAAGGCCACAAGACATTTTTCAAAGAACTGGGCGGCTAGCAGTACTAGTGGGCAGCGAAACCACTGCCACCCACCGTGGGAAAAACCCTGGTTAGATGTGATCAACATTGTCCAAACAGTTTTCAGAAGGGTGCTGTCAGTCACATCAAGTTTGCTTTTCTCTCAGACATGCTAGATTTTAAAAACTGAACTATTTACTTGCCAGCAAAAAACATGTGCAGCCAACTTCACAATATGACTTTTTCAAAGTGACCAATCGTCAAAAACTGCTCCACGTAGTACAATTCCAAATGTAGTTCCTGAAAAAAAAAAAAAAGACAAACACGAATGACAATTTATACAAATGAGAGTTGCTTAAATCGTAGCTGGCTATAACTATCCAAGGTAATCCTGCAGTACAATGGCCACAGAAGACTGCCAGAAATCAGCTGACTTGTGCTCCAAGAAATTCCTACAAACAAGACTTAAGAACCATGCAGTTCCTTTTACTTAAAGGTTACCTTATAATGTGTTAGAATATATAAGAAAACAGATTTCAAATCTTAGAGCAAGACCTTGTAGGCATCGACATAAACTAAGCGAAAAAATTATGCAATTAGAGGACCCTTACAATATTTGTTGCCTTGGGCAAGATACTTTATATAAAAAGACTACCTAAATAAGCTAGTTAAGAAAAAAGTAACCTATAACAGTTACTCCTCAGAGGTAATTCCATTATTTTACTTTACTTCTTTTATTAAACAAATAAACAAGGAAAACTAGGAACCGGCTATGCTCAGGTTTTTTGCACAAAGTGCCTGTATCAGTGTTGTTACATCTTATACTAAAGCAGCAGTTGCTTTTCTAAATTTTCATCCAAAAGTTTTACTTTACTGAAGGCAAGCACATCCATTTCCATCGCTGAACAAGCTTTCAACTGGCACACTCGGTGGAATGGCTTGCATGCACAAGGATTTGTTCCTGGTTAAAACCTCAACAATACACAAAGCCATTGCCTCTGAGGTTACCTTTCTCCACCACTGCTCCTCACTGTACGCACAACTTTTGGAGGGAGTTGAAAAAAAATATTCGCCTTGTTTATCTGTTGTCAGTGTTTTCCCTGCATTGCCAGCTGCGCTTTGTCATTGGCACTTGTCATCCATAATCCGAAATGCATACCTAATCGTTTTGGTCATTGTCTATCCATGACAATCTAGATATAAGGTATGCATCAAATCATGCTCCTCAATGTAACTGTAATTAGAAAGATTAGAAAAATAACTACAAAAGAACATCGCTACTTTTTTATTCAGTAAAAATAATGTGATACAGAACTTACTTCCCACAAACTTAGCGTGTGACAGTTAGTGTTACCAAGAAAACAATTGTTACATCAATACGTTGCTTGCAACGAGTCACTACTTAATACTACCTGCGATTCAAACGTGGCAAGTTCATTGGCTACAAAAAGCCAGCAGCAGGTGACCTAGTATGTTTGAATTTAGCTATAGTAACTAGATTCAAATGAATTTAGCATATTAGGTTTGAATCTAGCTATAGTGTATAGTAACACCAGTTGGGGTCAAAACAATGTTACATGCGAAGGACACAACTACAAAGCTTGTCGGAAGTGACACCAACTGGATCAGCGTTGTCTCCCTCTCAGAGTCGTGCTCGATCTGTAATAACTCACTTTTTACTTACCATGAAAATACACCAGCGAAGTTGACTCCGTAACTCGACTTGTTCAAATAGTTAAATCATAAAACGTTGCTCGACGTTTCGAGATGCTAACCGTACCTTCTGAAAAACAAGACATACACAAGACTGTCAGAATGCCAGTTAAAGCAAGTGAGGGTAGCTTAAATCGCAGTTGGCACTGGACATGCAAAGTAACCCTGCAGTGCAAGCATGGCTGCAGGAGGCTGCAAGAGATCAGCCAACTTGTGCCCTGAAAAACCTCAACAAAACGAGAATGAACCATGCAGTTCCATTTTGAAGTTAACTCATAATCTGCTAAAATATGCATTAGAAAAAGGCTTGATACATGTTCAAACTGGGGCTTTAGGGGCAACATGTTAGATGTGGCTGATATTGCTACAACAGTTGTCGCAAAAGTGACATCAGCTACATCAGCGTTGCCTCCCCCTCAGGGACATGCTCAATCTGTAAGAACTCAGACTCGTGACTTACCATAAAAAAAAAAGCGAAGTTGACTCTGTAATTCAACTGGTTCAAATGGTTAAATCATCAAACATTGCTCGACGTCTTGAGGTGCACACTCTATTTTCTGAAAAATAAGACACAAGATTGCCAGACTGTCAATTTAATCAGGTTAGAGCAGCTTAAATAGCAGTTGGCAATGGACATGCTAAGTAATCATGCAGTGCAAGCATGGCTGCAGGTGGCTGGCAGACCGGCCGACTTGTGCTTTGAAAAACCTCTATAAAACAAAAAAAAAAAGAACCATGAGGCTTCACTCACTTCAAAGCTTAAAAGTTACTATTTAAAGGGTGGTGCAACGATTTCCGGACTTCGGCCAAAAATTTGTGGAGGTTGCTCTCCGACACTTCTGAAGTAAAGAACAGGAAACCGATTTCGCCTGCACGTCCTAGTTGTTGCATAAAAAAAAAAGATACTTCAGTGATACACGAGTGGCGAAACGTCCCTGCAGCATGAAATTCGCGTAACGAGTGTCGATGAAACGTTCGTGTCGACGAAACGTGTCCATGAAAAGTTGTCCACGAAACGTACTGCCGCAAAACGAATTTCGACGAAACGATAGGGACCCCTCGGCGAAATGAGAAGGCTACAGGGCGCGCGAACAACAATGCGAAAGTCGTAAAGCGCACTCACGCACTCGGACGATGCGTTGTCACGTGCTTTACTGCAACTCTTGCCAGCCAACACGCGCGAATAGCCTCCCAATCGCTACAAACGATGAACCGCGCGTCCCAGCGAGCTCGCGACATGACACAAGGTTCAAACGAGCACCCGACTTGAGCTTTCATCTCTGAGAAGAACGTCAAACACGAACTGAGATAGCGGCGACAGTCATTGAACCCGAAAGTTTCAAGCGACGCAAATCCGTGGTTTCGTTTCTTTCGAGGAAATAAGTGTCAAAAATACGAACGTATATATGACAGTCCCCAATCAATGTTAATAAAAAGAGCAGAACAAACTCACCGTTTTGATAACAACAAGGAAAGCTCGCACAGAAACCACCAAGCACCTCTACAGCTCGACAAAACAAGCGCGGCAGTAACGGCATAGAGTAATATACACAAGGTAAAGAGCGGACACTGCCATAGGCCCCAGCGGCCCAGATAGACCAGTGACAGGTAGCGCTCCTAGCGGGCGGTATGAAGTGTAATCTGATTCCGTTTCCGGTCAAGTTAGTTTCGGTTTCGGTTTGGGCGTTTCTGCCCCGGTTCTCCGGTACCCTTCTCTCTCTCTTTCCTCCCCGCCTCGCTCGGCTCTCGGGAGCTCCTTGACTCCCAAAGCCGCTGTGTTTTTTTTTTTCTTTTTTTAATACTGACGCACTTTTGCTTTATTTTTTACGATAGAGTGCGTGCAAAATGTATCAAGCAATATTTCATTTTACTTCACAAAGCATATATATATTTCTTGTTCTTTTTCTATTGTAAAGCATTGAAGTTACACAATCGCCGCATTGACTCCTGGCTGGTGGAGCATTGTGGGGTCAACAACAGTAAGTGGTTCGAACACATTTTATTGGACCACATTCATGTATACATGATTTACTTCAGAAGCTCTGTATGTTTTATACGAAAGAGATCGATACTCACAAAAATAAATGAATATGAAGGACTTCGGCATATCGTACAATTCGTAATAGATTCTTAACGGAACCAAGTTAACAAAACCTTTCCACGGAGAACATGCTGTATGATACATTCACTTTCACGCCGACTCGGGTACGTGAAGTAAGTGCAAAAATAAATAAGACATCGCTATCATTACCAGTCATAAGAGTATAATAACAGTGCGAAGCACACGCCGGATAGTACAAATTCCCGATTTCCGGCAAATATAAAAAAACACCAATTTGCATGGCCTCAAGCCATTACCAAACAAAGAGAACTCTATTCGAAATCTGACAAGATTCAACGTCCCTAAACATTCCCCGAAATTGTTCAGAAAAGAAATATGGCTTCAGAAAAAAGCGGCTAAAAGACTATGGACAGTGGATACAAAAGTGGATACATTTTCTTTCAAATATTTTTAGCCTCTATACACTATTTTCTATCACAATTTTGTAGAAAGTGGACAAATATTTTTGTTAGGGAGCCGTGATACGCATTCGCTGGAAAAAGGGGAAACAAATATTTGGAGAGCAAGCTGCACCGCCCACTTAAGCACTTTTTGTTTTTGGTTTGGCAACCGCCTCTGTTAATACACTATTAACAGTTAAACCTGTCTCGTTCTTATTAACCACTGAAGTGTGCAACCGAACTTTGTCCAAATTCCGGTTAAGAAATCAAACATGTCAACACAAGCGTATTCTGCAAAACAACTTTAAAAACCCTTTGTGGTACTCCTCTGGGCAAAGGCTAAAACCACCCAGACCTCAAAGTGTGCTATACAAGGCGGCACAGACTCCTCGAACATGTGTCACACTCTCTATTATAGGAAGAAAGTCATTTTCTAGTTGCTGAATAAAATGAAAGGCAGCCTGTGATGGTACTACTAAGTTCCCGAAGAATTTTCCAGGCACGTGGTATGCTTTAGGAACAAGACAGTACTGGTGAGGCCTGGTCAAGTTATTAGACTCATGCGATAGCAGCTGAGAACAGCCACAGCTGTAAGTTGTCTGCTCAAGCAAAAGCTTGATCAAATAGCCCCAAACGTAATAAAAAAAGTGGACGAGTCATCAATTATGTTAGACCTGATGTCTGATGCCAGCTCAGAAATATCCTCTAGTGGCGGGAAGTTATCAATTGGAAGACATTCCACAATGTCTGAAATTAAACTTTCATGGTGCAAAGATATTCGCAACTCCTTTAGGAGGTCAGCCTTGTCATCCTCTACGTTTTCATTGTCCGACAGTTTGAACAGTTTCTTTATCCAGAGGTGTTTTAGTCCTGAGGTGAACTGATCCACATTTGGGTTTGTGTTGCAGCCCAGCATTTGTCGTATATAGCTCCAAAAACGTTCTCAATTGTGTCTTGCTGCAGGCGTCGTGTAAGCAAGAACTTCAAGTCATGGCTGCTTGAAAGCTCATCACAGAGCATGAGGAAACTTTTTATAGTAACTTGCCACCCAATGATGGCTTATGGCTGCCTCCTACTTTGGAACTGCCATGCTGAAATCCATCCGAGTTACTGGTGGAAAAAATCAAGTATTTCAGATTCTCCCTTCAGATTGGCATGACGCAACTTCTGCCCTGTCTTCTTGAATTTTTTAGCTATTTAGACAGTCTAAAGGTATGCACATCCTATCGCAGAAAAAGGCTGTAGCCATGGCTGCCTCAGGAAGTTCCTTGGCATAAACAAGGGATATGATTGCAAGAACGAGCAGACCTGTGGGGACAATTTTCTTCCATGTTACAGAAAGGTTCTTGAAAAAATGTTTCTCTCAGTAAGTTTCGGAGCCAATTGCAAGCTCATCTCATGGATAGAACAATAAAGTTCAACAAAGAAGACCACTCAATGACCTCATTTCGAATGCAAAGTTTGTGGGCTTGGAGATTGCTCTTGGTTGTTTTGGGAAGGTGTGGAACATCAAAGACAGAGTAAACGTGTTCGTTGTGAACTTCAAGAAATGGCTTATTACCACACACACCAAGCTGATGTTTGAAGCCCCCTAACCACAGACCACAGCCTTTACTGTAAAGCCAACAGACTTAAAGGGGCGATGCACTGATATTTTTATTTTGCGCAAATACCGCTTAGAACGAACCCCTGACGTTAATGATCTGTGAAATACACGTTCGTTTTCACCACACGCAACATAAGTCGCAGAAAAAAATAAAGAAAAACGAGCAGAGTTCACCCCTCAACTCGAAGCCATAACAAGCGGCCCCGTGATCTGGAGCCGATTATATGCCGCCAATGGTGATCATAGCCATGCGCTGGGGTTGGCAAGGCACAGGACACGCGCTGAGTTCAAGACATTGTTATGGTTCGGCTGTTGTCGTCATTGCAGCGATTGGACACAGGACACTACCCGAATGTTTCTCGAGCTATCGATTATCACGAGTCCAAATCGAGTGTCCACGCCATGCTCGGGTCCAATCTATGAGCCGTATTCAAATATCGTCACTGGGCGGTACTGCTACCGCCCAGCTACGTCATCAGGTTTTTCGAAGGAGAGATTGAATGAAAACACTCGGTTTTGTCCTCAAACTTGCAGCGCAACAAAGGAGTTTCTTGGTCAGTGGCGTTGCGTGCGAATATCCTTGAGTCCCACTAGTGCCAGTAAGCTTGTGTAAAGTGAAGACCATTCCCATTGAATATCGTTGCACCGCCCCTTTAAGCTCCCGAATGAGAGAAATGAGGAGACTGCGTTAAACAGAAGACGTTGTTGGAGTGTGCAAAACAGTGTATGCAATGGGCTAAACGCACCTCCTGGAAATTTCAGACAGCATAACAACCAAGGCTCTATCTGCAATGTTAGAGGTTCGTTCAACACGGTCATCTGTAAACCCATGGACAATGTCGTGTGCTGGGTCGTAAGTTAAATTCTTTTTTTAAAACAATCTCATCGGAAATCAACATGCACACAGGTTCAAGTGCAGCCAGACAGCCCGGCAGAAAGAACAGCGCGAGAAGCTCGAACCTATCGGCTGCACGAATTCACGCCGAGCATGCCAGCACTCGGGCGGTCATGCGTCACCTTGATTGATGCAAAGTCGACCGAACATGATGCAGCAGAAAGCACAGCTGGACGGCACGCACGGCACAGACGAACGACGCAGGGACGAGCAAAGGCCATGCAGAATGATGCAGAAGCGACGGCGTGCAGACAGGCAGGCCATGGCAGGCGCCATTCATCACGTGCTTTTTGTGACGTATTTGATTTAAACTATTTAGCCGTTGTAAGTACTTTAAACAATTTTAAAGCATTGCCAATTAAAAAATAAATACTTTTCACAGAAAGAGTTTTAATCAATTTTAACCAAATTGCAGAAAAGCGCCACGTAGCGGAGGGTATGAAACGCACTATCTGGGCCGCGAATCGGCTCCTGTGTCCTCTCTTTACGTTTACTATATTACTCTATGGTAACGGCAGCAAAACGAGCGAGCGGAGATGGGTAGATGAAGAGATAGCGGCAGTGTGATTATACTAGACAAAAATCTCACCTCGTGCTTTTCAATTTAGCGGTAACTAGCGCCACCTCGTTTCGGAACGTTTATCATTAGTTGTTTGACAGTGCAATAAATTATCCTTAAAAATGTGAAAACCGTTGTCTATTAGTCTAAACCAAATAAAACAATTTTCAGCTTGTCGCAAACAATTTCAGTTGTTTAAAGAATCGTAACTTTAGATTTACGGACAAGTCAATCGTATTTCAGATTACGGATGCTTCTCCGTAGCTTTTAATTAGAAGCTCTACGTTTTTTTACGGAACGTTTTTACCGTGCACACCAGATAGAAAGATATAAACATTCTTGCCTAAACCTCTCGGACCGAGTCAAGAGCATTTCATTTCAGTATTGCAGCGAGAGGTTCCGACAATGAGTGCATCGCTCTAAAAAGTGCTTCTGCCGTATATGCAGTTAAACCAAGCAATCGTACATCAATCGCCGTACTTCAGTTCTACTCACCTGCCATGCAGAGTAGTTTCGCGTCGTGGAATCCTCCTTTCGTTGGAGCGTCTCCGGCAGAGTAGTACACCTTGCCGTCTTCAACTACACCGCTAAAGTGCCTTACATCGTCGGAACTCACAACAGGCTGGGTCTTGTCGAGTAGAAATTCTACTAAAACGTAAGACAATGTAGAGCCCGGGCAGGATCGACAGGTTGGAGCAAGCGGGCAAACAAAACGAGTCGAGAGCGATCGTTCATGGATGCTCGGCGAAGAAATTCGGCGTTTCGGCGGGCTTCTGATCAAGGTTGTCGGTCGGTTGCGTGTCATATCTCTAACATCAGCGGTTTTATGGGCTCACGTCCCGAAATCGTTTTCTCGTGCATAGATTATTTTTCGTATTCCTAGATTTGACGAAATAGTGGTATCCGAACGAACTTTACGTCCTTTGACCGTACGTCTGTCTGCACGTCAAAGCTTTTTGACGTACAGTCAGAGACAGTCGATGTACAATCAGAATCGCCACCAAGAAATCTTGACGGCATTTCGCGGCGGCCGACTGCCACCAGGAAACCATCAGAAAGCAGACAAGCGGGGTCTGACTGGAGTTTGACTGTCGGTCAGAGTAACTTGTTGGACAGTCAGGCATGCTTGACGTACAGTCAGGCACAGTCAGCGGTCCACTAGAAAACATTAACTGCCAAACAGGGTTACATTGATGGATTTTTCCTTCGGGGGGGTAGGCAACACGGTAACTGTGCGTTTGTGACCGAGTGTGGTCCTCTTCAATATTTTCTGCCTCAAGAATAGAAGATCGACCAGTAATTTACGCAGTCCACTGCGCAAGTGACGAATGATGCCATGCATTCTGAAACATAGACATTGTCCGACAATTACTTTAAACACTCCTCGCAATTATAACAATTCTTTTTTCGGCTAAGGATTAGTGTGTTGCAAAACAAAACATTGCTTCTTCAATTAGTGTTATTTTGCAATTTTCAGGTATCCGCATAAAACTAAACACAGAACTATAGTGCTCGACGTTGCACATCTGACATTCACTCTCCCTATCTTCCGAAACGTTCGTGTATTCCTAAACACCAGAAACACGTATTTTAAAGGTTAAAAACGAGACGTTGTGAATATGGGACGCACACTTTCATGCAAAGCTGACTTCAAGTGACTCAGCAACCGTTGCATTCGTTTTCCCGCACAAAACGGTGGCTCCCAGAGAAAGCAAGAACGCAGCGTTATTGCCTTCATTTTAGCAATGTACACACACATGCCGGCTTGCGCTGATGATACCTTAAAACCGAAACTCGTAGCGTGATTCGTGGCTGCGCCACGCTCGCTTCTACCCAACGTCCCTGTCACGCCACTCCTCCAATGAGTCACTAAAATTGCCAGTAAACACACAAATACAACATATAATGCATATAAGCCCAGTTATTACTAAATAAGATGATATTCTACAAGATAATTGTATCGGTGTCGTTTTTAAGCTAAGAAAGAAAACTTGTTTGCCAAGAAAAACTAAATATCAACGCTAAGCCTAGTAACAATGTATCGAATCGGAAGTTCGGCACCGAACTTTCGATTCTTCAAAAGTTTGGCCCATCACTACCTTTTACTACCGTTTTACCATGCTTAAACGAAAATTCAGCTGAACTCCTGAAGGTTATTAAAATTAAACCCAAAGAGACGCCCAGCCATCCTCAGTGAGCGAATTTATAAATCAGCTTGATGGACACAAATATTCTTCGTTTATTCTCAATCTTCCACAAAAAAAAAATAATAAATAAATAAATAAACACGATTATTGAAAGCAGATTGTCAGGACTAATGCCTGCGCTTCCCAGCGAACATCCGCGTACAGCGGAAAACCAATGCCCGCGAGATTCGCGGGTACTGCTTTTCCGCAGCACCCGGGTGCTTGGCAAGGAGTGCTCTCAACGGGGCCAGGCCCACTCCCGATGAACGAATGGCACGAATTAAGCGAAAACTCCACTTGAATTAAGCAGCTTAAAAATGCATCGAAAACATGGCGGGAAAAGCAAAATATTTAAATGTGTCCGAAATAAAAGTGAGTACGAAAATTTCTAGCTTGAATTATCGCGAGACCACTGTATGCACCGTTTCACTGCGAGTCCTACCACAGCCGACGCGACGATTCGACGAAGACAATCGAGCAGAGCCAAAAACGCGCCGTTACACCACTCGTCTTCGTGGATACGCCATCACCAACTTAACCAATCGCAAACATAAAAAAAAGGTGGGACCTCGTCGCATCCACTGCACGCGATTCGTGTAGCCGACGATGGCAGATGCGCAAAGGCAACAAGTGCAGGGACGACGCGCTTCGGGCGCTGCTCAACCGCTCACTGTAGGACGGTAGCGCAGCCTGTGGTCGGACTTAAAGAGAAACGGAGTACATCTTCGAAAAATGTCGCCCATAAAAAATCAAGCCAGGGGGTATTTACGCCAGTCCCTGTATGAAAGGCTAAGTCTGAACTGACGAAAGCCTCGTTCTACTTTTATGAAACAAATGGAACCAGTGCCTTCGACGAAGAAAAACAATTCAAGAACTGCAACGCACCGTGATGGTGGTTCCCGGTTGGATGATGTGGTTCCGGTGGAACCGGAAGGTGAAGTCATCGTTGCCGGACCTGCGGTCGATCCGCCAGCCAGACAATGGAATCTCCTGAAAAAAAAAAATATATATATATATCGAAGGCGCCCTTCCAAGGATCAGCTTACGCGCGGTTGGACCGTCGCTTACGGGGAGTGGAGCCTGTTCCTTGGAGTCTCGAGCCCGAAAAGGAGCATCCCAAATATGTCTCGCAAACCGAGTGGCCAGCTGAGCTGGCAATCTTGTACCGCAATTCGAAAAGCAAAGTCGAGCACCAAATTGTTCTCCGGAAACTTGCACAGGTTTTTATTTCACTTAGAGATGTTAAAATGCTGTGGAATGTACCCCGTCTTCGAAGTTAACCGAGAGTGAAGCGTCTGTTTTATTTCCACCACCCATACCAGGCTGCTCCAATTTGTCGAGATTCGAGAAAAAACTTTGCCTTGGTGAAGCTAACTGCGAATGTGTTCAATCGTTGCAGACGTCTGCGAGCAACGCAAACGAAAATAGAAATGCAATTTCAAACACTGAAAGTAAGCGACAACACAATCTACAGATAACAATGCCCCTGCTTCTTAGGACAGGGGGAGGGAAACAGTAGCATAGAGTATGAAAGTACTGCAGCTTGTGCAGCGAAACTTCGTGCCGCAGAGCTCAAGGATAACGTGCTCAATCCACTCTTGTCCGTTCTAATGTGAATGAGCATCATACCGGCGTGCAGCCTTGTGTCACTACTGCGTGATGCACGTTAAAAAAACCCAGGCTGGTGGCCGTACTGCACTGGCTAAATTTCCTGTCTACGGACCGACTACTTCCCACTGTATATACATACGAACACGACAATTACTTTAGCTTGGGAAAGAATGCAGAAGAAATCAACTATGTGTTAAACTTTGTTTTACCTGAAATCCTAATGTAGCTATGCCACGAGCCAATAGGGTCAATCAAGCGGCTTCAGGTACATAGCGCGACGACATTCGAGCGCCTATTTTATTGTCGAAATGTCAACCACGTTTGTGCCAGACCAGAGACACCAATTTTTTGCTCTTAAAGCACAAACATATTATTGAAGAAAAATTAAACCGAATGTCGTCACGTCACTTTGAAATTAAAAGCAGCGCCGCTCCGCGAAAGTACTGAGGCAAGCTACAAGCGCACAAATCCTGTCAAACTTTGCTGAACCGGATTTTCCTTTACTCTCGCACCTATGCAACTCCTGCGGGGGCAACTAAAAGGATCAGGTTTGTAACGAGCCTCTCTGCGTTAGTGATGTCGCGTTTTTCTTGACGGCGTGTTTCGGCACTTGTGGTGGCAACGGATCAAAACCTGACAGTTTCAGTTGCCCCGCTCTCCACAGGCGTTGAATAGGCACGGGAGAACAAGGAAGCCCGGATCGGTCCAGTTTGACAGGGCTCGCGTCATGGTGCGAGCCCCGTCGTTTTGGCCCTATGTTTTGGCGTCTTTTCGAGCAAACAATTGGCGCCTCCGCCGTGTCACCAAGACGTGGTTGATGTTTAGACAATCAAACTGGCGCTAGAATTCCGTTGCAGTATTGCATCAAATGTGCTGTGACCTCACACTTCCGAGTATATCCGCTTGAGTTTGTTTCAGCCTTTGGTTGTGTTCCGACTTCCAACAATACAATGTTAGGCTTTGTGCAATTCAAACATGATTTCCCTTTCATGTCACAGGCTTCCAAGCATTGGCCTTACAGCTCCTAGATAACAAGGCTGCAGTTATGAATTCTAAACGCCGCCTAAAGAGGCAACACGGGGCATTGATTGATCAAGTGCCACATCAGCGTCTGACGAAGACTTGTCTTTAATCGACGAGAACTTGAGCGTCGGCTAAACGCCGTCGCAGCACTTGGGTCCACCCTATGATCCCGCGTTTGCCGCGTCAGAAGACGTCGAAAATTCGGCACCACGGCCTTACCCATGAGACATCTAGGGGGCTTTAGATGGCAAAAGAGGGCGACGTTTACCAACCTTCGTGCCCTTGTTCTTTATGATGACGTATTTTCCGTCTGGGCAGTGGTCCGTGATCTCCAGGTCCCCCTTGGCGGATGCGGAGACCTGGACGTCGAAGTTTGACTGGTCCTCTCGGTGGGAGAAGGTCCGCTTGCGCTTGGCGCCTCGGAGCAGCGGACTGGTGTACATCTCAGCCCCGCTGGTAGATGCGCCTGAGAGGGACGAAATATCGTTCGCATCTCGCACGGTGTATCGCGTGTGTGCGGCACGGTTAACGCATCGCTCGCCTCCATTGCCCGCCCTTGACTGCGCTACACGACGAGCGAGTCTGACAAAATCCGTCCCTTCGCACGAAAGGGGAGGGGCTTAAAAGCGAGGAGTCTCACTGCGCACAAGAAAGGAGGCGCAAAACAAATTAAAGGCAGCGTCCTCTGTATGGAGTTTGGTTTTGCGCCGCTCATGCGCGCTGAGCAATGTCGTCGGAACGACCACGACAATGCTGCTTTTTCGCAGTTTACTTTTTACAGACGCTAGTGGTCTTTGCGTTTTACAGTTCACGTTGCTTTCCCAAATATGTGCCTCCTACACTAGCAGTTTTGACGACAGCACTTTTGATTCTAAGAAAAAAAAAGAAGGAAAACCGGCGATCGCACGTGTGCGCCAACAATCTCGTGCCGGGATCCTTCGTGAAAAGAGCAGACAACGTAATGTGCAAGCCTTGTCTTCTGGGTGGTGGTGGTGCGGTGCTTGGAAAGAGTCTCCGCAAAGGCGGTTCAAAAGTGGGAAAAAAAATAAGGCGATAGGTTAGGAGAGTTTCTTTCGCTGCGACGAGTCGGCGTCGCAGCGAAAGAAACCCAAAGGCTCGCCAACATAATTTTTACGCATTGCGTAAAGAGAACCACGACGGGCGAGGTTTCCCTGCTCATTTTGAAGAAGTTCTTTGTGTGTAACAAAGCGTCACCAGCAACGTGGCCTTATCGGGACCACCACATTCCAAAGTGGCCGAAATGCATGGAACCCTTTCCAGTAGTTCATTTTTAAGAGTTAATATAATTTTCCACGGGGAAACGTCGCATGCATTTGGGCCGGTTTGGAATGGCTGTTCCCCGCGGGCTCAGATCACTGGCAACGCTTTCAGACAAAGAAGCAAGAAAGCGTCAGTTGCAAGGTCTGCACCTACTTCAGGTTTGTTTCGTACTTGCACAAAGGAAAACACAGATCTATGACATTGTATACAACAAAAAGTTTACAAGCGCCCTAACGATTGTACTAGCAAAAGCCCGGCCAACCTATTGTCTGCTCTCATTTTCCCCCTTCTGTAGCTTTTTTTCTCATTTCATTCGGGATCACTTACTGCAGCGCTTACGCAATTCGCCGCGTTCTGCTCCCATCGCGAACCCCCACCCCGAGATCCTCACATCAACTCTACGGACTCACTGGGCGTAATGTGCAGCCGGGACTCTTCGCCCTCCAGGAGCTCACGGTACGCGGCAATCTCGAGGTCCAGAGCCGCCTTGATGTCCAGCAGGTCCTGGTACTTCCGCAGCTGGTCCTCAATCTCCGCCCACAACCGGGAGATCTCTTCCTCCCTGGCCATCAGGGCCCGGCCGTGCCACTCCCGCTCCTGGTCCAGCAGACGCTCCAGGTCTCGCACACGGGCCGTCAGGGACAGGTTCTGCGGCGGGAAGACTCAAGTCACGGTCTCTTCCCAATCTTCCTACCAGGAGTCGTCCTGCGATTCCCGCCCTGGCCTGGGGAGCTTCTCGGTCACAACAGCGTGCAAAGTCCACGACATCATGAAATGGTCATTCTCTCTCTCCACCTTAACGTGATGGTCAAGCCGATCCACCTCTCATCCACACGCTCGAAATGGCGAGAACAAACGAGTGGAAACAAGGTGACTACCAACTAAATCGCATCTCGCACCGTCAATGTTGCACTAAAAAAAATTATTTCCGCAAAAAACTTTTTTCACAGGCATGTTATAATTTTACTTAAAGGAGCTCTGCAACAGTTTCAGTGCTTTGCTTAAATAATTTGGGAGTTAATGTCTCGACCTGTCTGAAGTAAAGAAAAACCGATTTTGCCTGCATGTCCTAGTTTTTATTTTAAAAATGGACAAAGATGGAGGTTTTCGGCACCTCTCAACTCCTTCACCATCTTCCTAGTCACGTGCGCTCTGACGTCAATGGGGTTTGCGCGGGGTTCCGGTTAAGCTTCCTCTTTAGAGCCATCAGTGGACAGCGATAACTCATCCGCTCGCGACCGCGTGACCACGTGCTGGCGGGCGCAGCCAGCGCAACGCGAACAATATGGTTAAAGGAGGAATGTTTCATCCGGGTCCGGCCATCCCCGTCCGGTTCTGTCCCCCTCCGGCTTCTGGCGGCTGTTCGCGGTAGCAGATGGAGCTGACGGTTTTGTGGACCTAGGATAGATGGCGCCACTAAAACTCCGTATAATAAAAGATTTGTCGATGATACCAGGTTTTTGACACATTTATATTGATGTTGAAACAAGATTTATAAAAAAAAGTTACTTTTTATCGAGCAGGTATTCGCACAACTTGCCATCTTTCTAAAAGACACCCCATTGACGTCATGCCACGTGTTTCTCATGGCCGCCGCTCGCGGCTGCAGGTCGGGGGATATTTTAATTTTTACCTCGCGATTAAGCGGCGGAATCGCAACATTTCGAAGGAAGGAGGTGTGTTTTCTGTTCTTTGTGACAAGATGAACAATGTGAAAAGCAAAAGATGCCAATTTTTTCAACGTTAAAATCGTTGCACAACTCCTTAGACAAAAAACAAAAAACTTTATTTTCAGTTGCCCTTTAAGGTAATAAAAGAAAATTACATTTTAACAAAGCATTTCGGCCAGTTGTACACGAGTTCAACTTAAACCAATGAGGTTGGTACTACAAGTGTTGGAAAGAATTGCATTAAACTTTAGGGCGAAATATATCTCAAATCGCACATCGAAAGATATTTATTTTAGAAAAAAATTTGATCAAAACCGAAGGGGCACGACTCGGCAACAAATTTTAGATGCTACATTGTATACGTAAAATATAAATGTACATGCACAATGTATGACGCAGCAGTACGATGGCTAGGATGTATGATACATCGAATCCATCGGACGGATGAATTGACAGATATGGCTGAACCAAGGAATCGGGTGGCGGCTTGCAGCACCTGGCAACGAAATAGCCAAGGTTGTCGACTAAGGTTTCGCCATCCGCTAAACGTAGCGTCGCCGTAATCTTCGGAGCAGCGCGGCACAATTACTGCCGATTTCAGGCTTTTGGCACCGCCAGGCGCAGGAAAAAATGGCGCGGCTGTGCCGCCCCCGGCAAGCTTCCGTGAACTGAAAAACTGGAAAGCGACCTGCTGCACAACAGGAGTCTGCCACATCCACTGCTGCGACACCGCCACGACCATGGAGGGCGACGATGCTACACTTCTACGACGTCATTGCGTGTAAATAGAGGTCATTCGTTAGGACGTTGTAAAAACACCGGTTGGAGACTTGGTCCAGGCACCGCACCTGAACTATCTTTGAGTACCGAAAATGTTGGGCATCGTTCAACTCTAGACTTAGTAAAAAGCGCAAACCACTGAGAAGAAAGGGACAGGACGGTGGGCTTACTGACACTGTCAATTTAATAGAGCATGTAGAGTAAAACAAGGTGGAAGTGAAAAAGGAGAAGAGAAAGATAGAAATAAACACTCAGCTGCCACTAAGAGAAAATATTTAGTTTTAATGACATGGATGCCGAGAGCACCATATCCCATGTCGGCACCCAGAGGAGAAGAAGAAAATGCGCGCTACAGTCCATGCCAGGCGTCATGAGCAGTTTATTCACTGTGCGGCTAGAAAGTCTATCTTGAAGGCAACAGTGAATCAACTGCTCATTACGCCTGGCATGGACTGTAGCGCGCCGACATGGGATATGTTACTCTCAGTATTCATGCCATTAC
This sequence comes from Ixodes scapularis, assembly GCF_016920785.2. NCBI lineage: Eukaryota > Metazoa > Arthropoda > Arachnida > Ixodida > Ixodidae > Ixodes > Ixodes scapularis. The sequence continues at coordinate 792,609 of NW_024609920.1, forward strand.
AACTTTTTCTTAAAGTATATTCTTAAAAAAATGTTTATTTCGATTTTTAAAGCTAGATATTTAGTCTTAATAGCAGCTCAGAGTTTATTTCGAACTTTCTATTGTTTTTCACTTCCACCTTGTCTTTCTCAACACGCTCTATAATATCGACAGTTGTAAGTGACCACTCTGTCCTGTCCCCTTCTCTTAGTCATTTGCGCTTGTTAACTCAAAGTCTAGATGTTCAGCCAACTACCCCCCCCCCCCCCAATTGACCGGCTAGGGAACCTAACCCGTCAACCCGGAGTTGTCCCCAAACTGTTCAGGACGAGTGCAGCTCATCTGCTTAACCCGCTGATAGCGCTTTCCGCATCTCCACATCGTTGAGTGCAGTACACCTTAGAGCTACAACTATGCAGAGTTTCCAACACAGAATTTGTTTCTGTGTTAGAAACTCTACATGGCTCTAACTCCCAGGTGTAGCGCGCTCAATAAACTCGACGAAAACAATTCTTGAGAAACTGTTGCGGAGGAGTGGCACGCAAATTTCCCCGGTAAATTTATGTGAAGAAATTTTCGACACGCAACATAGATTTCTCCTCCAAATTCAGCAGAGAAACTGAGGTCGCACGATTGTCGTGATTTGACCCGACGTCCATCTTCCCGCCAAACATAGTGTGGAAAGTGATGCCGTGTCGTGCCAATTACCTAACTCAATCTAAAGAAGAATTCAATGCAAATCGATTTCGATTTCTTTGTGCTGGAAGTTTGCGCTGGATGCAATCTGTGACCCCAGGTCTGTTTGTACAATAGAGCCTGCGAAATCTATTCTTAACATCCTAACCCCAACGAATTCTGCACAAAAAGTAAGACGTCCCTGACCTGCCACTCGAGCCCCGAGATCTTGGAGTTGAGTCCCTCGAGGCGCGACATGTACGCCCGCATCTCCTCCATCTTGCTGGAGCTGTCGCTGGAGCTCTGATCGAGAAGTCTCTGAAGGTCACGCATCTTGTTCTCGTAGATGTCCTGCGTTTTCTGCCGGTCCAGCTGCATCTGCGACTCGAACAGTTCTCGCAGCGTCATCAGCGTGTCCGCCAGGCGCAGCTCGTAGCCCTCCTTCAGCCACCCGTCGATCTCCGTGATCTCCGTCTGCTTGGCCACGCGCACCTCCTGGAGCTCCTGCATTGGGCAATGGCACCCACGCCAGGGCAAGGGAAGGTTTAGGGGGGGGGGGGGGGGCATGGATGTCGTTCCCTTGATGTCCTCTGGCATTTGCGTCGTAGTGCCAGATTTGCCTGGAAATTCGTTAAACACGCCAAAAAGATCGCTGAAAAAGTAACCCAAATATTGTGCCAAAATAAAAAAAAAATTCCGCTATTGAACTTACAATTGTGATCCTCACCTTGTCTTTCAAAGCGAGTCTACTGGCCACAATAAAGAGGTGACCCCAGGGGAAGGCAGGGGTTTGCTCTTTGGGCTGTAGACTATTCCCAACAGATTAGTTTCATGGTGTCAAATGAATGCTTTGGAAGTGGGCTCCAGTCCTTGCCCAGCAGCACAGAACGAACGCTGGGCACAGTCAATTCCTAGACTGCCCGCTCAACCTGGAAGCCTGCTTTTCCCCTAATGTCGCGGCATTGAAAAGCGAGGGTATATTTGAATCTTGGTTTTAGAGCCATTTTCATTTGCCGATTTCACAATAGCTATTAGGGGCGAAGCTCCTTGGGGTCTAGCCTTCTCCGTCCGTCGGTCCGGCCGGCGTCTGTGCTCACATAAAAAGAAGACAATCTTTGCGCAGTCGACAGGATTTGAGTGTGTTTGGGGAGACCGCAATGGATTTCTAGCCCATCGCCTTAACCACTCGGCCACGACTGCGGGACGAGTAGGGGCCTCTGAGAAGTGGTAGTAACACAAGAGCTGGGGTTTGTCATGGATGAAACGTTGCATGCAGCAGCTCAACGTCAATACAGGAGGGCGCTGCGGTCAGATGCGTATATAATCGCGTTAAACTTTGCATGCATCGGCTCAACGTTTATAGACGAGAGGGCGCTTCGGTGAAATGCTCAAATGTGTATATAACTACGTTCCATACCATATATTCTCTTTCTGACATGGACCGTTGACCTAAGCGGTGGAGATGCGTTCCCACGGCTTCTAGCGGATCCAAGCTGATCTGCTAGAAGAACCACTAGCTCCGCATTTCACCGACCATAAAGCAGTAACAATGAAGTCGAAACGCAACCCGCAACTCAGCACTAACTATGAGCAATAAAAAAAATATCAGCACCATCAGCACTACCTATGAACAATAAAATCAATATCATCAGCACCCAGCAGAGCTTCACCCCAATCAATATCATTCACCACGTGGAGATGCAGTCAATTTTTCTGAATTTCGCAACACTGAATAGCATGCCGGAAAGGGTAGAGGCCAGCGATTGCAAAAATAGTTACTTAGGGTAGCTAAAAAAAAAATTGCCAGAGTACTTCTTTGAAGGGACACTAAACCTAGGCAGTTTTCTTTTCTACCTGGTTTGGACAGACATGTCTCAAAAACTTTTGTAAAAAAAAATTGTTAATATTTATGCTGAGATACGAATCTTGACTCACGGGAAAAACCGAAATTGTACCGCGGTACGATGATAGTGTTTTCACTGAACTAGTATGCGCTCAGTGGTCCAGCAAACTGAGCGCATACAAGCTGGGTACGAATGAACGGCCGATGGAACGCATTGTTCTTTCGCCAGTTTAATTAAGGCATCTTCGATTAATTTGTGAACCACTCTGGCCGATACATCAAGTACCAAGAAATTCCTCGTGAACGTTCACCCAAAATAGAGACAACTTGTGGAAAGATGGGGTGGGCTATCTTGGGGATGCCACAGCAATTTTATCAAGTTGGCGACGAACACCAGGACTATAAAACATGCTACTCGGAAAGCGTCACCACGAATCACGGGTGTGGCAAGTTTGCGTTTCACGATGCAATAAAAACGCGAGGATTCGCTACAAACTTTCTGTCACGGGAAAGGATACCGTAGATCAGTGGTTCTCAACAACTGATGTTTCGCGGACCCCTTGTGGATCGGCGGATATGATAGAGGACCCCATTCGCGGCGAGGGGAAGGAAAAGTTATTGATTAATTATGATAGTGATTTAATAAATGAATGTAACTATAATAAATGAATGTAACTAAGGGCTAGTGTGAAGTGGACTTCTCTTATTGACGTATACACGAGAAAACGTACCCAAAAAATGGAAGGTGTATTCTTAATCTGAAAAAAGACAACTTTTATCGCCAGGAGGCAGGGCTTCGCGGACCACTAGGATGACTTCGCGGACCCCAAAGGGTCCGCGGACCCCCATTTGAGAACCACTGCCGTAGATTGTGGATGCAGCGGATTTGAGTTTCATATTGCAATGACCATGCAGTAGTCTGATACAAACTTGCCCGTCACGGAAACCGGTGTCGTGACGAACACTTGTCTTTTGTGTTTTTCTCTGCATATTGCAGACAAAAAACGAAGAAACTCACTACAAATGCGCTTGCAACACGTACCAATCCCACGGATCGCGCAGTTGATGAGATTCTTGTCAACGGAAATCGCATCGACCGCGCGATCCGCGTGCGGTCGATGGAGTTTTTCCACTGTTAATATTTAGCTAGAAAAATTGAATGGGCTACCCGTCGGAAGGAGGGTGTCTTCACAGGATTTTATGGCATCACATCACTAACATTAGAAAGCAGAACGCTTTTGAAAATAGTTTTTTGCATACTTTGCCTACTAAATTTACGCAGTTGCCGATCAGACTGAATTTTTTAAATTCACATGCAACGAAATTTTAAGAGCTTTAGCGGGTTCACATGCTCCCCATTGTCCGGAAATTCTAGAAAGGTCCTAGGGAAGCACGCTTACTCTGCGACGTTTCATTCTGATGCTCACCTTCTCGTAGAGGGACTTCCGGAAATCGAGGTCTTCGGAGAGGGTCTTGGCCCTGTTCCGCAGTTCGACGTCCCGCAGAATCTCCGCCTCCAGCTTTTTGCGGAGCTTCTCAAGCTCCTTCGCCATCGCGTCCCGCTCTGCCTCCGGATACTAAAAAGTGGACCAACAAAACAAAATTAAAGGGCTTTGCATCCGTTCTGGACCGTGGATATCGCACAGACTGTGGTCACCAGCCAAGACGAGTGCTGCCGTTTCCACCTGGTCAGCAACTGTACTGTTATTTAAAAGTTCTAGTTAGACTTCGCCTTTCTTGAAATGTACAATATCTATGTCTGCACAACCAGGAGTCCAGAAAACTGAAAATTTTTCTACACGTAGCTTTGTAATTTGCAAAGAAGATCTCAGAAAGAGGAATATATACATCCATGCACATACTGTCACATAGCTTACGCTAGAAAACTAAGACCCTAAAAAAAGATAGCTTGGTTTAGATACTTTGTTCAAGGCAACGAGCGTGCAATAGCACTAATACACAGTTCCTACCTCAATGAGCGGCCCCACTCTTACACAGTAGAGGTGATAGTGAAGTGGGGATGTTACTACACTACTTACTGCTCTACTCCATGTCGAGGGAGGGGGATGTTACCAGAGTAATTACTCCTTTCACTCCTTGAGGAGGGGTACGGTGTTACATCATTTACTTCCTCCACTCCACACTACTGCATCAAATCAACAGCTGCACTCTGCCCAGACATTTTCTACCACAACGATGCTACCGTGTGACCAATGTCAACACGAGCGACTAAGGTCCGTGCAAGGTTTCCACGCAAGGCTGTCGCTCCAAAATGTTAACACAAACCAAGGCCAGTCCAGAAGTTTGGTAGACGTAGCGCCAGTTACCTCCCACCACAACGAAAAGTAAGCCGTCGGAAAACTCAGCAAGCCGACCACGCAGACAAACGACGGTTAACGTAAAAACAAGCGTTTGGCCGCTTTCCTTACCTTGAGTTGTGCAAGGGCCTGATTCAGACGTCCCTGGAGGTCAACGTTTTGAGATTCGAGCGATGTGACCTGTTGCTCAGCTGCGGACCACTCGCGTTTTCGTTTGGCGAGTCTGACGGGGTTAAAAAGTTGCAAGCAAATGCACGTCAGTGAACGATGTTAGGCAAAAGGCTGCTTTGCACATTTATGTGTGAAGGCCCGTTCACACACTTGCGCTTGAGTCCGACAAGACCGGTTTTCAAGCCTTTTCCGACGGCTCACGATCGGCTGCATTGCTGCGCATCCGGTCGTAAGCCGTTTCAAGAGGCTTAATTAAAACCCGGTCTTGTCTCAGTCGGTCCAAGTCAAGCGCAAGTGTGTGAACGGGCCTTGAGTGCCAATCAACTGCGTATAACTAGACTGAAGGCTTGAAATTGTTTGCGTGACCAGACCTACTCCAACTACGAGAAGTGGCTGCTCGCAGGATTGTCGGCATTTCCTCAAACACACGGTTAAAGATGGCTCTGGATAGCGGGCATCACTTCCAAAGAGTATTAATCTGAAATCGGTCATGTTATGTGATAAAAACCGATGGATAGGTGACCACAGTACACAACTCAAAGCTAGTCCAATGAGCACTCAATCGTGTTTGTCTCAGTTTCGCTTCAGATCAATATGGCTCATTTTAAAAAGAAAATAAATACCAAAACAACTGAAAGTTTATTATGTATACCCAATAAAATGCAATAGCAACGAGCACTTTCTTGCCGCCGACATCGTCAGTGAAGGGGCCACTTCCGGAAACACGATGAAAGCACGACGCTCAACCACACACATAAATAACCGAACGGCAGCATGACGGCATAGCCGCCAGATGCACACTTTCGGATACTTTCGGCTTAGATTGAATTGGGGTCCGCGGCTTCCCCATTTGTTACTAAATCTAGCAGCTCTAACTGGATCTAGCCCAGTTTCGTGCCCTCAGTTCAATCCAAGGCTTGGATTTCTCGGCTGTTCCCTTTGCATCGGGTAGCACTCTACATGGGGTGAGCAGAGCCCGCGCTCCGCTCTAAGCAGAATCCATTGCCTATTTTTCTTCCCCCAAGTCCTCAAGTCTATGCTAAAGATACTCGATGGCATTTCCGGCACATTTTCTCTGACTGGGCTTGCGTTTTTACAATATCCCTGACAAGTCACCGATTTTTCCTAGTAACTAAAATTTCCCCGACAATTCCCAGTCGCTAGACACCCTGAAGTTGTCCAATGAGAGCTGTAGCAAGAACCAGGGCAAGGACACCAAGGAAGATTAGGGAAATATAAGAGAGGATAAAAACGTTGGGAGGGGGCTGTTCAATCTCCCTCATATTTGTTTTTTTTTATTTTGGGTAATAATTCACTATTCTAATGTTGTGCACGACAAAACTTTTTGGGTGAAATCACAATGTTAATTAGAGAGCCTAGTACGAGTACACTTACATGCTTCATTACAAACAGAACTGGAACACTACAAATGAATTCTGAAAGACCATTGAAAGATCAGCCCTTTACTGCATTTGCCACATCTGTCTTTGTTAGGGGCAGATGCAATGGCAAGGAATCAACAACCCCGTTTGTAAGCTGGTAGAGCGCAGGTGTTCGAAAGGTCAGAGCTAGAGTAAAACAAAGGTCAGAAACTTAATAAAAAAAGGACAAAGAATCATTGTTGGAACCTCCCAAAACTGGTTTCCATAGATCGAGCAACAGGTTTTGAATTTGTTTTCCTTGGTTACGAAAGAGGCTGGCAGACTCGTAGGCGGAGCAAACGATCGAAGACACCATAACCGCTTCACGGCCAGTGTAGGAATAACCTTACCCACGCAGATAACTTATCGCTAACTGTTAACAAAAGGAATGCCTTGTGATATATAGCACAAAGAGAAGTGCCGATGCGGACCTTACACAAGTCCAGATAATAGCTTCTTTTATTACTCTTCTGTATGCAGTATGCAATATGTCATGTACAATTTGAGTTTTCCGACAAGTAGGAATTCCACCCACTTCACACGGACATTGCTCCGGAGAAGTTCATCTCAAAACTGCTAGCCAGTCTAGCCATTTCGCAATCGTGGCTGCTACGTAAGGATGGAAATAAATAAAAATGTAGAAATAAACCTAGAGCTACCACTATTATGTTCTTTGCGCGCATTGCGAAACGTAGACAAACACACAAGAAAAGAAAAAGGAACGTGCTACGCTGAAAAGAGGCGTCGCGGAAATGACACTGACACCATATCCGGTCGAACCACCGCCACCTATCAGTCAAGGTCGGCAAAACCGTCATTCAACAGCCGGCCGACTGAATCATCAATGAAACCTGCACTTTTAAGTGGAGCTGGTACGCTTCCATTCATTCCGTTTGTAACTGACACTACCCGAGGTGTGTGGGCTTCAACGGATTCTTTTCAAGGTAAAAGCTGTCAGGTCATCACAGCTTTTGTACTCGGCTCAAAAGCGGCTTCGAAGAAGCAATTACACAGAACCCGCGATGAAAAAAAAAAAAAAAGAAGAGGGGGAGGGGGCGGGAGGAGAACACGACAAGTTGTGACAAATCGCTTATGCCCCGCTCTTTTTTTTTTTTTTTCTCTAGTTGCTTTAAAGTTTTATCATGTCTAGCTTTAACTAGCTAGCTTGTCATGACTCTGCCTCCAAGGCTCACGAAGCCGGTTAAAGATTTCGCGGTCACACAAACCGCCCCGCTTCGAAAAGACAGCTCGAGCGACGGACGCCTAGAAGCCAGACAACGAAAGACCGCGAGCCACAGCCGCTCGCCGAAGTCGCATGGTTTAGAAATAGCCTCAAGCAAAAGAAATATGGGCTGGCTACTTACTTCGTTTGCAGGGTCTCTGCCTCTGTCTGCCACTTCTTGGCGTCGAGCTGCAGTTTGGCCCTCTCGTTTGCGGTCAGGTTGATGGTGCGGCGTGCGTCGACAGGCTCACGCTCGTACATGATTTTAACGCTGACGACTTCCCGGGTGCGGGTCTCCTCGCTCGTCATCTGTTTGGTCAGCTTGCTGTTTTCCGACTCTAGGTGACGCACGCGGTCGATGTACGCAGCCAGCCGGCCGTTGAGGTGGGCCAGCTCGTTCTTCTCCTGAATCCTCGAAACCCTGGACGCCGAGAGCGGCGAGCGCGAGCGTTCGCGGCTCCCGCCGGCGTTGGTGTCCGACGAGCGAGATGTCCGAGGCGACACCGGGTTCGCCGGGCTGTCCGCGTCGTCTTGCTGCGAAACGTACTGGGACGACGGCGCCGTCGTCGTGGTCGTCACGACTTGTTTGCGGACGCTCCGCGACGCCATTTCGGAGTTTGTGCGGACGTGCGAGAGGCCAACTGTTCCTGCAAACTTCGTCAGTTGAAGTGCTGTCCCTCGCAATGTGTTCGCGAGATGGCGGAGTGCGGCCTAGAAGGGCCACGTGACCTGTTGCGCCAATCAATGGGTTAGTTTCGTATTCCGTGTATGCTCCATTTGCTGATTGGCTCTCAATTTTTAGCAGATCATTGTAGGGGTGTGCGGAACGAATCGAATAGCGCTGCGATTCGAACGAGACATGCATCGCATCTGGTATACCAAATAACGCAGTGTCATTCGCAGCTTCAACATGCTGCATGTTAACAGAAACGGTTCTCCTCGTTCTTTTGTCTTGCGCTGTGAAAGCTACGAATGATGCAGCGCTATTCGATTTGATACTAGCGTCTTGCACCGCCACCGCCGCCGCTGACGTGGTGTATCGGTGAGGCGGATTTAAAAGTGACGTACTAACCTCAGATCAGAACGCAATTATGCACGTCACTTACGGCTCGAGTTTCAATGCAGCAATGGGCCTTTTCGGCAAATATTGGGCGCCATTTATCGGCAAGCAGGAGAAACGTTTTTGGTGGCCTGCCTTGCTTCCGCTTCTGCCCGCTCTAAGCTATGTTTGCTGTCTGAACGCGGGCGCTAGACGCGCTCAGCGTTTGTTGTTCCTCTACCCAACGCGATCGACGAGTACACTTTATTTTTTTTTTCAATTAATGTGTTTATTACGGACGACTTCGTACGTTTGTAGATTTTTTTCCGAATGACTTAACAACTCGTACTCGCGCTCGGGAACAAGACAGAAACAAAAGTGTAGGCACATAGCCCGGATTTTGTTTCGGCGGGGGGGGGGGGGGGGGTGTCTTTTTTTGCGCACTGCAGATATGAAAACTGTAATGGAACACTACATTAACGTATTTATAGAGTGGAAACCGATGCTTACTTAAATATGAATCAATTTTTTGTAATCGATATTTATTGAAAACCTGGTAACAGCAGTGCAAGAGGACGTCGTCAATAATCTGGCTCTTGTGACAAAATAGGACACCGCGTAAAACCTTATGTCTCGGTATAAACCTAAGCTAATCAGTACTTTGTAGGGAAACCCTTTGCATCGATCACCGGTTGGCACTGACGGTGCATGGAATTCAGGAAATCGTCAATGTTGGCACAAGGGGTCGGTTGTTCAGCCGTTTTTTAGCCACCAGGGGTTGAAACCCGACCCCTGGTGGCTAAAAAGGCTGCATTATGGTGCACCATATCAAAACAGAATATAATTGGCTATTCACTAGACGTCGAGCAATACTTCTGTAAAAGAAACAAAATATATCTTTTTGTTCACTATTGTATATGGGGAATGAGATAAGATTGACAAGTGCAACTGTATTAACATTGTCAACGAAGAGGGGAGAGAGCATAGGCTTAGACTACGGGGGGCATCGGGGCTCGTGCCCCCCCCCCCCTCCTGTTGACATCCTAGGGGAGGGGGGGCCCAACCCCCCCCCTTTTTCCCCCGGGTTATGATCCTTACCGAGACGCTGTTTACGTGCCATATAACGAGCTTCTAGTAGTGGCATGTAAACAAAATAACGCACACAGTGACGGACATATGGCGATATACATACGCTCTAAATTGTACCTAAAAATAAACTACTGATAGTTGCCGGTGTAAAAAAAAATTGCGCGGAAAAATATCTGGGTTCGTCCTGTCTGGAATAAATGAGCCCTTTCTTGCCGCGGACATCGTCAGTGAAGAGCCCACTTCCAGAAACACTATGAAAACACGACGCTCAACCACACACGCCTTGTTACTAACAGAATGGCAGCACGGCCGCCAAATGGACACTTTTGGATACCTCCGGCTTGTATTATATTGAGGTCTGCGGCTTTCCCATTTGTTACTAAATCAAGTAGCTCTAACTAGATTTAGCCTAGTGTCGTGCCCTCAATATATTCCAACCCAATCCAAGGCTTCGACTGGGTTTGCCGGCTGTTCCCTTTGCATCGGGTAGCACACTCTACATCGGGTGAGCAGTGACCGTGCTCCGCTCTAAGCAGAATTTATTGCCCATTTTTCTGCACCCAAGTCTTCAAGTCTGCTCAGGGCACTCAATGGCGTTTGCGGCTCGTTTTCCCTGACTGGGCTCGATATTTTACAGCATTCCTAACAATTCCCCGAGTTGTCCTGGTAATTAAAATTTCCCTGACAATTCCCAATTTTCCCAGTCGCTAGACTACGTGTGAATAGAACTTTACTGTGCAGTACCTGAAATTGTACAGGGAGATTTTTTATTTATTTTGGGAACAAATTTTTATTAAAACTAAAGTGGCACGACTCTCGATCAATAATGCTACATGCACCATACATCATAGCATGTATGATGTATGATGCAACGACACGATGGTTAGGATTTATGAATGTGTACATTGAATCCATCGGATGGACGAATGGACAGATACGGCTGAACCAAGGAATCTGGCAGCAGCTTGCGCCACCTGGTATATAAAATAGCCAAGGTTGTCGACAGAGTTCACTGTCTGCTAAATCTAGCGCCAAAGTGATTTTTTGCAGAGCGTAGCGTAGTTTGTCAGTTTCACGCTTTTGGTGCCGCTAGGCGCAGGAAATTTGAATGTATCAAAATGGCACAATTGGTGCAGCTGTCCCGCCCCTGCAAATAGAGCCCAGGGACAACTAGAAACGTTTTAAAGCACTATATGGAGATAGACAAAATCACAGTAAAATGTCAGCCCCTCAGAACAGCAACCAGACACGGCAATAGAAATGTCGGGAAGAGCTCATTGTAAAAGCCACTCCTGAACTACATGCCGACTGAAGAAAGACAAGCATGAACACGTGCAAATGGTTATCCTGGGTGTCGAATCAAAGATAAATAAAGCAGTGTTCACCAAAAAGGACACAATACCGCAATTCAAAGGGAAAAACAAAGCTTGTACCCTCTAAATTCACACATCGATGACATCTTACATGCAAGTGTCTTATGAATAACTATTTTCCCTTCTGCTACCGTGAAACCCTTTATTTTCGCGGCCCCGATTTTTCGACAATTGGACTGCGGGGTCATATTCGCGACCATTAAATTTCGCGATTTCTTAATGCTGGAATTTACCTATAGAAACCACTAAACTAAAACCACTAAAACCAATTTTACAATTCGCGTATTTCGCAAAAATTAGGGGCTCTCAAACATTAATGGTTTAACAGTATATGAATAACAAGGCTAAAAGCTGCTTAACAGGTTTTCACACAAAATCAACGTGCGGGCAATACATAGGCTCTTCTAAAGAAAGCTCTAGATGATTTAGTTTTAACTTTACTGGCACGTTTTCGAACAGATGGAGGAGGCCTATTAAAGGTGGTAACTGAACGAGCAACTTTACAAGTAAATTACACCTATAGTGCAGCCCAGCTACAATGGCAAAACACTAAACCGAAGGCGCTCACCTCCTCCCCATCAGCGCTGAGCAAGGCAGTGCGCATCTGTTCAACGTGGGGCCACTGCTGGTTGCGCATGACCAGGTCCGACGGAGGGCTGTGTGCTGCACCGGCGTCGGAGCTCCATACCTGCACAGCATCCCAGCTTCGGATGAGTCGTGGTCATCTCACCGCAAAGGAGGTATACAAAAGCAAGAATGTGGGCAAGCTGGTTGAAAGAGAAGCTAAAAACAGTTCTTTAAGAGAAAAAAAAAAGCAAAAAACTGAATGTTTTAATGTAGGCATTTTAAAGATTATGTCTAAGTTTTCTTTCGATCTTATTACTAGGAGTGTCAAAATCTCTAATTAAAATTTCGACGTAGCCCTGCCCGTCGTTGCATGCGGAGAGCAGGAGAGCGTGAAGGCGGATAGAAAAAAATTCAGGAATCCCGCGTTGATCCACAGTAGAGTCGCAGCGACAGCCACGACACGACATGGCGAAGTTGTCGGGCACTGGCGTCGCGTTCAAACACCGTGGGGTGCGTGAACGAAAGCGAACAAAACGAAATAGGCATCCGAATATTTTGTTTTGAAAAACGCTCGTATCATTTTTGTTCCGGATAGCGTAAAAGCGCTTTCCCCTGCACGAGCTCTTGGCATTGACAGTGCTACAACCGCCTTCTGTTATCGGCTATTTTATTTTCTTTTCCAGAGAGCGCGTGCGGTGGGTGCTACAAAAGCCTCCGGTATAGAGCGGGTTGTTGATGCTGTGGCATCAACAACTCCGCACGAAGCGAACCCGGGTTTGATGCCCGTGGGCGGCGAGCAATCTTTTTGAAGATTTTGCAACACTGGTGACGGACGTCCTACATTGCCAACAACAACGGACGTTATGTCAAGTGGTGGCAAGAGCCCAGAACAGTTATCGCTGCGAGACTAACCAAAGGGACGTCGTCGGTCAAATGACTCTGCTCGGCACTGTGCAGGAGGACGACTATAACGTCGCAATGTCTTCGACGGATAACAGCTGGCGGCAAGGCTCGCCGCATGCCCTACGGCAATCGCTGCGCACACATCTCAAAATATATGGGGTTTACGTTTACTTCAGTCCAAAAGCGCGATGATTGAATTCATCGGACAAAAAGCTATAGTAGAAGACCGCTCCAAACATTTTTTTTTTTTAAGGCGCTTCAGCTTTTTTGAGAAGGGCATAATAAATCCTGGTGCGAGGGAAAGGACGGACAAAGAACAAACTAAACTCCCAAGTTTTTTTGTTTGTCCTTCGTCCGGTGTTCGGTCTTCCTTGGCCAGTCTTCCCCTCGCTCGGATTTACGGTATCTGCCTAGTCTGTTTACGAGGACGAAAACAAAATGTTATGGTAGGGTTTCTAATGAGACTTCAATTTCCACTACCAGCACTATGGGCTTATGATATAAGGCAAAGTAGCGATTTGCTATAGGAATAGCTACAAGTACCAAACAGATTTTACTTTCCTCAACCCAGGCCAATGTAAAGCAGGCACACGCATAAAGAATTGGTCAAGCTCAAAGCCAGTAGCGGTTTTGGCAGAATAATTTCTAACCGATTATCGGATAGTTTCTTCGAGCCTTTTACTAGTGATGGACCGAATCTGCTCAACTTCAGATTCGGCAAAGTTCGGCAAAGATTCGGCAAAACTTCGGAAAATGTCTGCGCACGCGCGAGAACGCGACGGAGCCTTGAATTGCAAATGGACGCTGTGCAGTCGTGCGGTTACCATCGTGCAGTGTAGTACAACCAGCGGTTACGCCGCGGTGTGGGGTAGGCAACACGGTAACTGTGCGTTTGTGACCGAGTGTGGTCCTCTTCAATATTTTCTGCCTCAAGAATAGAAGATCGACCAGTAATTTACGCAGTCCACTGCGCAAGTGACAAATGATGCCATGCATTCTGAAACATAGACATTGTCCGTCAATTACTTTAAACACTCCTCTCAATTATAACAATTCTTTTTTCGGCTAAGGATTAGTGTGTTGCAAAACAAAACATTGCTTCTTCAATTAGTGTTATTTTGCAATTTTCAGGTATCCGCATAAAACTAAACACAGAACTATAGTGCTCGATGTTGCACATCTGACATTCACTCTCCCTATCTTCCGAAACGTTCGTGTATTCCTAAACACCAGAAACACGTATTTTAAAGGTTAAAAACGAGACGTTGTGAATATGGGACGCACACTTTCATGCAAAGCTGACTTCAAGTGACTCAGCAACCGTTGCATTCGTTTTCCCGCACAAAACGGTGGCTCCCAGAGAAAGCAAGAACGCAGCGTTATTGCCTTCATTTTAGCAATGTACACACACATGCCGGCTTGCGCTGATGATACCTTAAAACCGAAACTCGTAGCGTGATTCGTGGCTGCGCCACGCTCGCTTCTACCCAACGTCCCTGTCACGCCACTCCTCCAATGAGTCACTAAAATTGCCAGTAAACACACAAATACAACATATAATGCATATAAGCCCAGTTATTACTAAATAAAATGATATTCTACAAGATAATTGTATCGGTGTCGTTTTTAAGCTAAGAAAGAAAACTTTTTTGCCAAGAAAAACTAAATATCAACGCTAAGCCTAGTAACAATGTATCGAATCGGAAGTTCGGCACCGAACTTTCGATTCTTCAAAAGTTTGGCCCATCACTACCTTTTACTACCGTTTTACCATGCTTAAACGAAAATTCAGCTGAACTCGTGAAGGTTATTAAAATTAAACCCAAAGAGACGCCCAGCCATCCTCAGCGAGCGAATTTATAAATCAGCTTGATGGACACAAATATTCTTCGTTTATTCTCAATCTTCCACAAAAAAAAAAATAAATAAATAAATAAACACGATTATTGAAAGCAGATTGTCAGGACTAATGCCTGCGCTTCCCAGCGAACATCCGCGTACAGCGGAAAACCAATGCCCGCGAGATTCGCGGGTACTGCTTTTCCGCAGCACCCGGGTGCTTGGCAAGGAGTGCTCTCAACGGGGCCAGGCCCACTCCCGATGAACGAATGGCACGAATTAAGCGAAAACTCCACTTGAATTAAGCAGCTTAAAAATGCACGAAAACATGGCGAGAAAAGCAAAATATTTAAATGTGTCCGAAATAAAAGTGAGTACGAAAATTTCTAGCTTGAATTATCGCGAGACCACTGTATGCACCGTTTCACTGCGAGTCCTACCACAGCCGACGCGACGATTCGACGAAGACAATCGAGCAGAGCCAAAAACGCGCGGTTACACCACTCGTCTTCGTGGATACGCCATCACCAACTTAACCAATCGCAAACATAAAAAAAAGGTGGGACCTCGTCGCATCCACTGCACGCGATTCGTGTAGCCGACGATGGCAGATGCGCAAAGGCAACAAGTGCAGGGACGACGCGCTTCGGGCGCTGCTCAACCGCTCACTGTAGGACGGTAGCGCAGCCTGTGGTCGGACTTAAAGAGAAACGGAGTACATCTTCGAAAAATGTCGCCCATAAAAAATCAAGCCAGGGGGTATTTACGCCAGTCCCTGTATGAAAGGCTAAGTCTGAACTGACGAAAGCCTCGTTCTACTTTTATGAAACAAATGGAACCAGTGCCTTCGACGAAGAAAAACAATTCAAGAACTGCAACGCACCGTGATGGTGGTTCCCGGTTGGATGATGTGGTTCCGGTGGAACCGGAAGGTGAAGTCATCGTTGCCGGACCTGCGGTCGATCCGCCAGCCAGCCAATGGAATCTCCTGAAAAAAAATTATATATATATCGAAGGCGCCCTTCCAAGGATCAGCTAACGCGCGGTTGGACCGTCGCTTACGGGGAGTGGAGCCTGTTCCTTGGAGTCTCGAGCCCGAAAAGGAGAGCATCCCAAATATGTCTCGCAAACCGAGTGGCCAGCTGAGCTGGCAATCTTGTACCGCAATTCGAAAAGCAAAGTCGAGCACCAAATTGTTCTCCGGAAACTTGCACAGGTTTTTATTTCACTTAGAGATGTTAAAATGCTGTGGAAGTTAAAATGCTGTCGAAGTTAACCGAAAGTGAAGCGTCTGTTTTATTTCCACCACCCATACCAGGCTGCTCCAATTTGTCGAGATTCGAGAAAAAACTTTGCCTTGGTGAAGCTAACTGCGAATGTGTTCAATCGTTGCAGACGTCTGCGAGCAACGCAAACGAAAATAGAAATGCAATTTCAAACACTGAAAGTAAGCGACAACACAATCTACAGATAACAATGCCCCTGCTTCTTAGGACAGGGGGAGGGAAACAGTAGCATAGAGTATAAAAGTACTGCAGCTTGTGCAGCGAAACTTCGTGCCGCAGAGCTCAAGGATAACGTGCTCAATCCACTCTTGTCCGTTCTAATGTGAATGAGCATCATACCGGCGTGCAGCCTTGTGTCACTACTGCGTGATGCACGTTAAAAAAACCCAGGCTGGTGGCCGTACTGCACTGGCTAAATTTCCTGTCTACGGACCGACTACTTCCCACTGTATAGACATACGAACACGACAATTACTTTAGCTTGGGAAAGAATGCAGAAGAAATCAACTATGTGTTAAACTTTGTTTTACCTGAAGTCCTAATGTAGCTATGCCACGAGCCAATAGGGTCAATCAAGCGGCTTCAGGTACATAGCGCGACGACATTCGAGCGCCTATTTTATTGTCGAAATGTCAACCACGTTTGTGCCAGACCAGAGACGCCAATTTTTTGCTCTTAAAGCACAAACATATTATTGAAGAAAAATTAAACCGAATGTCGTCACGTCACTTTGAAATTAAAAGCAGCGCCGCTCCGCGAAAGTACTGAGGCAAGCTACAAGCGCACAAATCCTGTCAAACTTTGCTGAACCGGATTTTCCTTTACTCTCGCACCTATGCAACTCCTGCGGGGGCAACTAAAAGGATCAGGTTTGTAACGAGCCTCTCTGCGTTAGTGATGTCGCGTTTTTCTTGACGGCGTGTTTCGGCACTTGTGGTGGCAACGGATCAAAACCTGACAGTTTCAGTTGCCCCGCTCTCCACAGGCGTTGAATAGGCACGGGAGAACAAGGAAGCCCGGATCGGTCCAGTTTGACAGGGCTCGCGTCATGGTGCGAGCCCCGTCGTTTTGGCCCTATGTTTTGGCGTCTTTTCGAGCAAACAATTGGCGCCTCCGCGGTGTCACCAAGACGTGGTTGATGTTTAGACAATCAAACTGGCGCTAGAATTCCGTTGCAGTATTGCATCAAATGTGCTGTGACCTCACACTTCCGAGTATATCCGCTTGAGTTTGTTTCAGCCTTTGGTTGTGTTCCGACTTCCAACAATACAATGTTAGGCTTTGTGCAATTCAAACATGATTTCCCTTTCATGTCACAGGCTTCCAAGCATTGGCCTTACAGCTCCTAGATAACAAGGCTGCAGTTATGAATTCTAAACGCCGCCTAAAGAGGCAACACGGGGCATTGATTGATCAAGTGCCACATCAGCGTCTGACGAAGACTTGTCTTTAATCTACGAGAACTTGAGCGTCGGCTAAACGCCGTCGCAGCACTTGGGTCCACCCTATGCCCCCGCGTTTGCCGCGTCAGAAGACGTCGAAAATTCGGCACCACGGCCTTACCCATGAGACATCTAGGGGGCTTTAGATGGCAAAAGAGGGCGACGTTTACCAACCTTCGTGCCCTTGTTCTTTATGATGACGTATTTTCCGTCTGGGCAGTGGTCCGTGATCTCCAGGTCCCCCTTGGCGGATGCGGAGACCTGGACGTCGAAGTTTGACTGGTCCTCTCGGTGGGAGAAGGTCCGCTTGCGCTTGGCGCCTCGGAGCAGCGGACTGGTGTACATCTCAGCCCCGCTGGTAGATGCGCCTGAGAGGGACGAAATATCGTTCGCATCTCGCACGGTGTATCGCGTGTGTGCGGCACGGTTAACGCGTCGCTCGCCTCCATTGCCCGCCCTTGACTGCGCTACACGACGAGCGAGTCTGACAAAATCCGTCCCTTCGCACGAAAGGGGAGGGGCTTAAAAGCGAGGAGTCTCATTGCGCACAAGAAAGGAGGCGCAAAACAAATTAAAGGCAGCGTCCTCTGTATGGAGTTTGGTTTTTCGCCGCTCATGCGCGCTGAGCAATGTCGTCGGAACGACCACGACAATGCTGCTTTTTCGCAGTTTACTTTTTACAGACGCTAGTGGTCTTTGCGTTTTACAGTTCACGTTGCTTTCCCAAATATGTGCCTCCTACACTAACAGTTTTGACGACAGCACTTTTGATTCTAAGAAAAAAAAAGAAGGAAAACCGGCGATCGCACGTGTGCGCCTACAATCTCGTGCCGGGATCCTCCGTGAAAAGAGCAGACAACGTAATGTGCAAGCCTTGTCTTCTGGGCGGTGGTGGTGCCGTGCTTGGAAAGAGTCTCCGCAAAGGCGGTTCAAAAGTGGGAAAAAAAATAAGGCGATAGGTTAGGCGAGTTTCTTTCGCTGCGACGAGTCGGCGTTGCTCCCAAAGGCTCGCCAACATAATTTTTACGCATTGCGTAAAGAGAACCACGACGGGCGAGGTTTCCCTGCTCATTTTGAAGAAGTTCTTTGTGTGTAACAAAGCGTCACCAGCAACGTGGCCTTATCGGGACCACCACATTCCAAAGTGGCCGAAATGCATGGAACCCTTTCCAGTAGATCATTTTTAAGAGTTAATATAATTTTCCACGGGGAAACGTCGCATGCATTTGGGCCGGTTTGGAATGGCTGTTCCCCAAGGGCCCAGATCACTGGCAACGCTTTCAGACAAAGAAGCAAGAAAGCGTCAGTTGCAAGGTCTGCACCTACTTCAGGTTTGTTTCGTACTTGCACAAAGGAAAACACAGATCTATGACATTGTATAAAACAAAAAGTTTACAAGCGCCCTAACGATTGTACTAGCAAAAGCCCGGCCAACCTATTGTCTGCTCTCATTTCCCCCTTATTTAGCTTTTTTTCTCATTTCATTCGGGATCACTTACTGCAGCGCTTACGCAATTCGCCGCGTTCTGCTCCCATCGCGAACCCCCACCCCGAGATCCTCACATCAACTCTACGGACTCACTGGGCGTAATGTGCAGCCGGGACTCTTCGCCCTCCAGGAGCTCGCGGTACGCGGCAATCTCGAGGTCCAGAGCCGCCTTGATGTCCAGCAGGTCCTGGTACTTCCGCAGCTGGTCCTCGATCTCCGCCCACAACCGGGAGATCTCTTCCTCCCTGGCCATCAGGGCCCGGCCGTGCCACTCCCGCTCCTGGTCCAGCAGACGCTCCAGGTCTCGCACACGGGCCGTCAGGGACAGGTTCTGCGGCGGGAAGACTCAAGTCACGGTCTCTTCCCAATCTTCCTACCAGGAGTCGTCCTGCGATTCCCGCCCTGGCCTGGGGAGCTGCTCGGTCACAACAGCGTGCAAAGTCCACGACATCATGAAATGGTCATTCTCTCTCTCCACCTTAACGTGATGGTCAAGCCGATCCACCTCTCCTCCACACGCTCGAAATGGCGAGAACAAACGAGTGGAAACAAGGTGACTACCAACTAAATCGCATCTCGCACCGTCAATGTTGCACTAAAAAAAATTATTTCCGCAAAAAACTTTTTTCACAGGCATGTTATAATTTTACTTAAAGGAGCTCTGCAACAGTTTCAGTGCTTTGCTTAAATAATTTGGGAGTTAATGTCTCGACCTGTCTGAAGTAAAGAAAAACCGATTTTGCCTGCATGTCCTAGTTTTTATTTTAAAAATGGACAAAGATGGAGGTTTTCGGCACCTCTCAACTCCTTCACCATCTTCCTAGTCACGTGCGCTGTGACGTCAATGGGGTTTGCGCGGGGTTCCGGTTAAGCTTCCTCTTTAGAGCCATCAGTGGACAGCGATAACTCATCCGCTCGCGACCGCGTGACCACGTGCTGGCGGGCGCAGCCAGCGCAACGCGAACAATATGGTGAAAGGAGGAATGTTTCATCCGGGTCCGGCCATCCCCGTCCGGTTCTGTCCCCCTCCGGCTTCTGGCGGCTGTTCGCGGTAGCAGATGGAGCTGACGGTTTTGTGGACCTAGGATAGATGGCGCCACTAAAACTCCGTATAATAAAAGATTTGTCGATGATACCAGGCTTTTGACACATTTATATTGATGTTGAAACAAGATTTATAAAAAAAAGTTACTTTTTATCGAGCAGGTATTCGCACAACTTGCCATCTTTCTAAAAGACACCCCATTGACGTCATGCCACGTGTTTCTCATGGCCGCCGCTCGCGGCTGCAGGTCGGGGGATATTTTAATTTTTACCTCGCGATTAAGCGGCGGAATCGCAACATCTCGAAGGAAGGAGGTGTGTTTTCTGTTCTTTGTGACAAGATGAACAATGTGAAAAGCAAAAGATGCCAATTTTTCAACGTTAAAATCGTTGCACAACTCCTTGGACAAAAAACAAAAAACTTTATTTTCAGTTGCCCTTTAAGGTAATAAAAGAAAATTAAATTTTAACAAAGCATTTCGGCCAGTTGTACACGAGTTCAACTTAAACAAATGAGGTTGGTACTACAAGTGTTGGAAAGAATTGCATTAAACTTTAGGGCGAAATATATCTCAAATCGCACATAGAAAAATATTTATTTTAGAAAAAATTTGATTAAAACCGAAGGGGCACGACTCGGCAACAAATTTTAGATGCTACATTGTATACGTAAAATATAAATGTACATGCACAATGTATGACGCAGCAGTACGATGGCTAGGATGTATGATACATCGAATCCATCGGACGGATGAATTGACAGATATGGCTGAACCAAAGAATCGGGTGGCGGCTTGCAGCACCTGGCAACGAAATAGCCAAGGATGTCGACTAAGGTTTCGCCATCCGCTAAACGTAGCGTCGCCGTAATCTTCGGAGCAGCGCGGCACAATTACTGCCGATTTCAGGCTTTTGGCACCGCCAGGCGCAGGAAAAAATGGCGCGGCTGTGCCGCCCCTGGCAAGCTTCCGTGAACTGAAAAACTGGAAAGCGACCTGCTGCACAACAGGAGTCTGCCACATTTACTGCTGCGACACCGCCACGACCATGGAGGGCGACGATGCTACACTTCTACGACGTCATTGCGTGTAAATAGAGGTCATTTGTTAGGACGTTGTAAAAACACCGGTTGGAGACTTGGTCCAGGCACCGCACCTGAACTATCTTTGAGTACCGAAAATGTTGGGCATCGCTCAACTCTAGACTTAGTAAAAAGCGCAAACGACTGAGAAGAAAGGGACAGGACGGTGGGCTTACTGACACTGTCAATTTAATAGAGCATGTAGAGTAAAACAAGGTGGAAGTGAAAAAGGAGAAGAGAAAGATAGAAATAAACACTCAGCTGCCACTAAGAGAAAATGTTTAGTTGTAATGACATGGATGCCGAGAGCACCATATCCCATGTCGGCACCCAGAGGAGAAGAAGAAAATGCGCGCTACAGTCCATGCCAGGCGTCATGAGCAGTTTATTCACTGCGCGGCTAGAAAGTCTATCTTGAAGGCAACAGTGAATCAACTGCTCATTACGCCTGGCATGGACCGTAGCGCGCCGACATGGGATATGTTACTCTCAGTATTCATGCCATTACAACTTTTTCTTAAAGTATATTCTTAAAAAAATGTTTATTTCGATTTTTAAAGCTAGATACTTAGTCTTAATAGCAGCTCAGAGTTTATTTCGAACTTTCTATTGTTTTTCACTTCCACCTTGTCTTTCTCAACACGCTCTATAATATCGACAGTTGTAAGTGACCACTCTGTCCTGTCCCCTTCTCTTAGTCATTTGCGCTTGTTAACTCAAAGTCTAGATGTTCAGCCAACTACCCCCCCCCCCCCCCCCAATTGACGGGCTAGGGAACCTAACCCGTCAACCCGGAGTTGTCCCCAAACTGTTCAGGACGAGTGCAGCTCATCTGCTTAACCCGCTGATAACGCTTTCCGCATCTCCACATCGTTGAGTGCAGTACACCTCAGAGCTACAACTATGCAGAGTTTCCAACACAGAATTTGTTTCTGTGTTAGAAACTCTACATGGCTCTAACTCTCAGGTGTAGCGCGCTCAATAAACTCGACGAAAACAATTCTTTAGAAACTGTTGCGGAGGAGTGGCACGCAAATTTCCCCGGTAAATTTATGTGAAGAAATTTTCGACACGCAACATAGATTTCTCCTCCAAATTCAGCAGAGAAACTGAGGTCGCACGATTGTCGTGATTTGATTCGACGTCCATCTTCCCGCCAAACATAGTGTGGAAAGTGATGCCGTGTCGTGCCAATTACCTAACTCAATTTAAAGAAGAATTCAATGCAAATCGATTTCGATTTCTTTGTGCTGGAAGTTTGCGCTGGATGCAATCTGTGACCCCAGGTCTGTTTGTACAATAGAGCCTGCGAAATCTATTCTTAACATCCTAACCCCAAAGAATTCTGCACAAAAAGTAAGACGTCCCTGACCTGCCACTCGAGCCCCGAGATCTTGGAGTTGAGTCCCTCGAGGCGCGACATGTACGCCCGCATCTCCTCCATCTTGCTGGAGCTGTCGCTGGAGCTCTGATCGAGAAGTCTCTGAAGGTCACGCATCTTGTTCTCGTAGATGTCCTGCGTTTTCTGCCGGTCCAGCTGCATCTGCGACTCGAACTGTTCTCGCAGCGTCATCAGCGTGTCCGCCAGGCGCAGCTCGTAGCCCTCCTTCAGCCACCCGTCGATCTCCGTGATCTCCGTCTGCTTGGCCACGCGCACCTCCTGGAGCTCCTGCATTTAGCAATGGCACCCACGCCAGGGCAAGGGAAGTTTTAGGGGGGGGGGGGGGCATGGATGTCGTTCCCTTGATGTCCTCTGGCATTTTCGTCGTAGTGCCAGATTTGCCTGGAAATTCGTTAAACACGCCAAAAAGATCGCGGAAAAAGTGACCCAAATATTGTGCCAAAATAAAAAAAATTCCGCTATTGAACTTACAATTGTGATCCTCACCTTGTCCTTCAAAGCGAGTCTACTGGCCACAATAAAGAGGTGACCTCAGGGGAAGGCAGGGGTTTGCTCTTTGGGCTGTAGACTATTCCCAACAGATTAGTTTCATGGTGTCAAATGAATGCTTTGGAAGTGGGCTCCAGTCCTTGCCCAGCAGCACAGAACGAACGCTGGGCACAGTCAATTCCTAGACTGCCCGCTCAACCTGCAAGCCTGCTTTACCCCTAATGTCCCGGCATTGAAAAGCGAGGGTATATTTGAATCTTGGTTTTAGAGCCATTTTCATTTGCCGATTTCACAATAGCTATTAGGGGCGAAGCTCCTTGGGGTCTAGCCTTCTCCGTCCGTCCGTCCGTCCGGCGTCTGTGCTCACATAAAAAGAAAACAATCTTTGCGCAGTCGACAGGATTTGAGTGTGTGTGGGGAGACCCCAATGGATTTCTAGCCCATCGCCTTAACCACTCGGCCACGACTGCGGGACGAGTAGGGGGCTCTGAGATGTGGTAGTAACACAAGAGCTGGGGTTTGTCATGGATGAAACGTTGCATGCAGCAGCTCAACGTCAATACAGGAGGGCGCTGCGGTCAGATGCGTATATAATCGCGTTAAACTTTGCATGCATCGGCTCAACGTTTATAGACGAGAGGGCGCTGCGGTGAAATGCTCAAATGTGTATATAACTACGTTCCATACCATATATTCTCTTTCTGACATGGACCGTTGACCTAAGCGGTGGAGATGCGTTCCCACGGCTTCTAGCGGATCCAAGCTGATCTGCTAGAAGAACCACTAGCTCCGCATTTCACCGACCATAAAGCAGTAACAATGAAGTCGAAACGCAACCCGCAACTCACCACTAACTATGAGCAATAAAAAAAATATCAGCACCATCAGCACTACCTATGAACAATAAAATCAATATCATCAGCACCCAGCAGAGCTTCACCCCAATCAATATCATTCACCACGTGAAGATGCAGTCAATTTTTCTGAATTTCGCAACACTGAATAGCATGCGGGAAAGGGAAGAGGCCAGCGATTGCAAAAATAGTTACTTAGTGTAGCTAAAAAAAAATTGCCAGAGTACTTCTTTGAAGGGACACTAAACCTAGGCAGTTTTCTTTTCTACCTGGTTTGGACAGACATGTCTCAAAAACTTTTGTAAAAAAAAATTGTTAATATTTATGCTGAGATACGAATCTTGACTCACGGGAAAAACCGAAATTGTACCGCGGTACAATGATAGTGTTTTCACTGAACTAGTATGCGCTCAGTGGTCCAGCAAACTGAGCGCATACAAGCTGGGTACGAATGAACGGCCGATGGAACGCATTGTTCTTTCGCCCGTTTAATTAAGGCATCTTCGATTAATTTGTGCACCACTCTGGCCGATACATCAAGTACCAAGAAATTCCTCGTGAACGTTCACCCAAAATAGAGACAACTTGTGGAAAGATGGGGTGGGCTATCTTGGGGATGCCACAGCAATTTTATCAAGTTGGCGACGAACACCAGGACTATAAAACATGCTACTCGGAAAGCGTCACCACGAATCACGGGTGTGGCAAGTTTGCGTTTCACGATGCAATAAAAACGCGAGGATTCGCTACAAACTTTCTGTCACGGGAAAGGATACCGTAGATCAGTGGTTCTCAACAACTGATGTTTCGCGGACCCCTTGTGGATCGGCGGGTATGATGAAGGACCCCATTCGCGGCGAGGGGAAGGAAAAGTTATTGATTAATTATGATAGTGATTTAATAAATGGATGTAACTATAATAAATGAATGTAACTAAGGGCTAGTGTGAAGTGGACTTCTCTTATTGACGTATACACGAGAAAACGTACCCAAAAAATGGAAGGTTTATTCTTAATCTGAAAAAAGACAACTTTTATCGCCAGGTTGCAGGGCTTCGCGGACCACTAGGATGACTTCGCGGACCCCCATTTGAGAACCACTGCCGTAGATTGTGGATGCAGCGGATTTGAGTTTCATATTGCAATGACCATGCAGTAGTCTGATACAAACTTGCCCGTCACGGAAACCGGTGTCGTGACGAACACTTGTCTTTTGTGTTTTTCTCTGCATATTGCAGACAAAAAACGAAGAAACTCACTACAAATGCGCTTGCAACACGTACCAATCCCACGGATCGCGCAGTTGATGAGATTCTTGTCAACGGAAATCGCATCGACCGCGCGATCCGCGTGCGGTCGATGGAGTTTTTCCACTGTTAATATTTAGCTAGAAAAATTGAATGGGCTACCCGTCGGAAGGAGGGTATCTTCACAGGATTTTATGGCATCACATCACTAACATTAGAAAGCAGAACGCTTTTGAAAATACAGTTTTTTTGCATACTTTGCCTACTAAATTTACGCAGTTGCCGATCAGACTGAATTTTTTAAATTCACATGCAACGAAATTTTAAGAGCTTTTGCGGGTTCACATGCTCCCCATTGTCCGGAAATTCTAGAAAGGTCCTAGGGAAGCACGCTTACTCTGCGACGTTTCATTCTGATGCTCACCTTCTCGTAGAGGGACTTCCGGAAATCGAGGTCTTCGGAGAGGGTCTTGGCCCTGTTCCGCAGTTCGACGTCCCGCAGAATCTCCGCCTCCAGCTTTTTGCGGAGCTTCTCAAGCTCCTTATCATCGCGTCCCGCTCTGCCTCCGGATACTAAAAAGTGGACCAACAAAACAAAATTAAAGGGCTTTGCATCCGTTCTGGACCGTGGATATCGCACAGACTGTGGTCACCAACCAAGACGAGTGCTGCCGTTTCCACCTGGTCGGCAACTGTACTCTTATTTAAAAGTTCCAGTTAGACTTCGCCTTTCTTGAAATGTACAATATCTATGTCTGCACAACCAGGAGTCCAGAAAACTGAAAATTTTTCTACACGTAGCTTTGTAATTTGCAAAGAAGATCTCAGAAAGAGGAATATATACATCCATGCACATACTGTCACATAGCTTACGCTAGAAAACTAAGACCATAAAAAAAGATAGCTTGGTTTAGATACTTTGTTCAAGGCAACGAGCGTGCAATAGCACTAATACACAGTTCCTACCTCAATGAGCGGCCCCACTCTTACACAGTAGAGGTGATAGTGAAGTGGGGATATTACTACACTACTTACTGCTCTACTCCATGTCGAGGGAGGGGGATGTTACCAGAGTAATTACTCCTTTCACTCCTTGAGGAGGGGTACGGTGTTACATCATTTACTTCCTCCACTCCACACTACTGCATCAAATCAACAGCTGCACTCTGCCCAGACATTTTCTACCACAACGATGCTACCGTGTGACCAATGTCAACACGAGCGACTAAGGTCCGTGCAAGGTTTCCACGCAAGGCTGTGGCTCCAAAATGTTAACACAAACCAAGGCCAGTCCAGAAGTTTGGTAGACGTAGCGCCAGTTACCTCCCACCACAACGAAAAGTAAGCCGTCGGAAAACTCAGCAAGCCGACCACGCAGACAAACGACGGTTAACGTAAAAACAAGCGTTTGGCCGCTTTCCTTACCTTGAGTTGTGCAAGGGCCTGATTCAGACGTCCCTGGAGGTCAACGTTTTGAGATTCGAGCGATGTGACCTGTTGCTCAGCTGCGGACCACTCGCGTTTTCGTTTGGCGAGTCTGACGGGGTTAAAAAGTTGCAAGCAAATGCACGTCAGTGAACGATGTTAGGCAAAAGGCTGCTTTGCACATTTATGTGTGAAGGCCCGTTCACACACTTGCGCTTGAGTCCGACAAGACCGGTTTTCAAGCCTTTTCCGACGGCTCACGATCGGCTGCATTGCTGCGCATCCGGTCGTAAGCCGTTTCAAGAGGCTTAATTAAAACCCGGTCTTGTCTCAGTCGGTCCAAGTCAAGCGCAAGTGTGTGAACGGGCCTTGAGTGCCAAACAACTGCGTATAACTAGACTGAAGGCTTGAAAGTGTTTGCGTGACCAGACCTACTCCAACTACGAGAAGTGGCTGCTTGCAGGATTGTCGGCATTTTCTCAAACACACGGTTAAAGATGGCTCTGGATAGCGGGCATCACTTCCAAAGAGTATTAATCTGAAATCGGTCATGTTATGCGATAAAAACCGATGGATAGGTGACCACAGTACACAACTCAAAGCTAGTCCAATGAGCACTCAATCGTGTTTGTCTCAGTTTCGCTTCAGATCAATAGGGCTCATTTTAAAAAGAAAATAAATACCAAAACAACTGAAAGTTTATTATGTATACCCAATAAAATGCAATAGCAACGAGCACTTTCTTGCCGCCGACATCGTCAGTGAAGGGGCCACTTCCGGAAACACGATGAAAGCACGACGCTCAACCACACACATAAATAACCGAACGGCAGCATGACGGCATAGCCGCCAGATGCACACTTTCGGATACTTTCGGCTTAGATTGAATTGGGGTCCGCGGCTTCCCCATTTGTTACTAAATCTAGCAGCTCTAACTGGATCTAGCCCAGTTTCGTGCCCTCAGTTCAATCCAAGGCTTGGATTTGTTGGCTGTTCCCTTTGCATCGGGTAGCACTCTACATGGGGTGAGCAGAACCCGCGCTCCGCTCTAAGCAGAATCCATTGCCTATTTTTCTTCCCCCAAGTCCTCAAGTCTATGCTCAAGATACTCGATGGCATTTCCGGCACATTTTCTCTGACTGGGCTCGCGTTTTTACAATATCCCTGACAAGTCACCGATTTTTCCTAGTAACTAAAATTTCCCCGACAATTCCCGGTCGCTAGACACCCTGAAGTTGTCCAATGAGAGCTGTAGCAAGAACCAGGGCAAGGACACCAAGGAAGATTAGGGAAATATAAGAGAGGATAAAAACGTTGGGAGGGGGCTGTTCAATCTCCCTCATATTTGTTTTTTTTTATTTTGGGTAATAATTCACTATTCTAATGTTGTGCACGACAAAACTTTCTTGGGTGAAATCACAATGTTAATTAGAGAGCCTAGTACGAGTACACTTACATGCTTCATTACAAACAGAACTGGAACACTACAAATGAATTCTGAAAGACCATTGAAAGATCAGCCCTTTACTGCATTTGCCACATCTGTCTTTGTTAGGGGCAGATGCAATGGCAAGGAATCAACAACCCCGTTTGTAAGCTGGTAGAGCGCAGGTGTTCGAAAGGTCACAGCTAGAGTAAAACAAAGGTCAGAAACTTAATAAAAAAAGGACAAAGAATCATTGTTGGAACCTCCCAAAACTGGTTTCCATAGATCGAGCAACAGGTTTTGAATTTGTTTTCCTTGGTTACGAAAGAGGCTGGCAGACTCGTAGGCCGAGCAAACGATCGAAGACACCATAACCGCTTCACGGCCAGTGTAGGAATAACCTTACCCACGCAGATAACTTATCGCTAACTGTTAACAAAAGGAATGCCTTGTGATATATAGCACAAAGAGAAGTGCCGATGCGGACCTTACACAAGTCCAGATAATAGCTTCTTTTATTTCTCTTCTGTATGCAGTATGCAATGTGTCATGTACAATTTGAGTTTTCCGACAAGTAGGAATTCCACCCACTGGCCACTTCACACGGACATTGCTCCGGAGAAGTTCATCTCAAAACTGCTAGCCAGTCTAGCCATTTCGCAATCGTGGCTGCTACGTAAGGATGGAAATAAATAAAAATGTAGAAATAAACCTAGAGCTACCACTATTATGTTCTTTGCGCGCATTGCGAAACGTAGACAAACACACAAGAAAAGAAAAAGGAACGTGCTACGCTGAAAAGAGGCGTCGCGGAAATGACACTGACACCATATCCGGTCGAACCACCGCCACCTATCAGTCAAGGTCGGCAAAACCGTCATTCAACAGTCGGCCGACTGAATCATCAATGAAACCTGCACTTTTAAGTGGAGCTGGTACGCTTCCATTCATTCCGTTTGTAACTGACACTACCCGAGGTGTGTGGGCTACAACGGATTCTTTTCAAGGTAAAAG
The DNA here is from genome assembly GCF_016920785.2 of Ixodes scapularis. NCBI lineage: Eukaryota > Metazoa > Arthropoda > Arachnida > Ixodida > Ixodidae > Ixodes > Ixodes scapularis. The sequence goes on from NW_024609920.1 coordinate 821,246, forward strand.
CTGTCAGGTCATCACAGCTGTTGTACTCGGCTCAAAAGCTGCTTCGAAGAAGCAATTACACAGAACCCGCGATGAACAAAAAAAAAAAGAAAAGGGGGAGGGGGCGGGAGGAGAACACGACAAGTTGTGACAAATCGTTTATGCCCCGCTCTTTTTTTTTTTTTTTTTTTTCTAGTTGCTTTAAAGTTCTATCATGTCTAGCTTTAACTAGCTAGCTTGTCATGACTCTGCCTCCAAGGCTCACGAAGCCGGTTAAAGATTTCGCGGTCACACAAACCGCCCCGCTTCGAAAAGACAGCTCGAGCGACGGACGCCTAGAAGCCAGACAACGAAAGACCGCGAGCCACAGCCGCTCGCCGAAGTCGCATGGTTTAGAAATAGCCTCAAGCAAAAGAAATATGGGCTGGCTACTTACTTCGTTTGCAGGGTCTCTGCCTCTGTCTGCCACTTCTTGGCGTCGAGCTGCAGTTTGGCCCTCTCGTTTGCGGTCAGGTTGATGGTGCGGCGTGCGTCGACAAGCTCACGCTCGTACATGATTTTAACGCTGACGACTTCCCGGGTGCGGGTCTCCTCGCTCGTCATCTGTTTGGTCAGCTTGCTGTTTTCCGACTCTAGGTGACGCACGCGGTCGATGTACGCAGCCAGCCGGCCGTTGAGGTGGGCCAGCTCGTTCTTCTCCTGAATCCTCGAAACCCTGGACGCCGAGAGCGGCGAGCGCGAGCGTTCACGGCTCCCGCCGGCGTTGGTGTCCGAGAGCGAGATGTCCGAGGCGACACCGGGTTCGCCGGGCTGTCCGCGTCGTCTTGCTGCGAAACGTACTGGGACGACGGCGCCGTCGTCGTGGTCGTCACGACTTGTTGGCGGACGCTCCGCGACGCCATTTCGGAGTTTGTGCGGACGTGCGAAAGGCCAACTGTTCCTGCAAACTTCGTCAGTTGAAGTGCTGTCCCTCGCAATGTGTTCGCGAGATGGCGGAGTGCCGCCTAGAAGGGCCACGTGACCTGTTGCGCCAATCAATGGGTTAGTTTCGTATTCCGTGTATGCTCCATTTGCTGATTGGCTCTCAATTTTTAGCAGATCATTGTAGGGGTGTGCGGACCGAATCGAATAGCGCTGCGATTCGAACGAGACATGCATCGCATCTGGTATACCAAATAGCGCAGTGTCATTCGCAGCTTCAACATGCTGCATGTTAACAGAAACGGTTCTCCTGGTTCTTTTGTCTTGCGCTGTGAAAGCTACGAATGATGCAGCGCTATTCGATTTGATACTAGCGTCTTGCACCGCCACCGCCGCCGCTGACGTGGTGTATCGGTGAGGCGGATTTAAAAATGACGTACTAACCTCAGATCAGAACGCAATTATGCACGTCACTTACGGCTCGAGTTTCAATGCAGCAATGGGCCTTTTCGGCAAATATTGGGCGCCATTTATCGGCAAGCAGGAGAAACGTTTTTGGTGGCCTGCCTTGCTTCCGCTTCTGCCCGCTCTAAGCTATGTTTGCTGTCTGAACGCGGGCGCTAGACGCGCTCAGCGTTTGTTGTTCCTCTACCCAACGCGATCGACGAGTACACTTTATTTTTTTTTAATTAATGTGTTTATTACGGACGACTACGTACGTTCGTAGATTTTTTTCCGAATGACTTAACAACTCGTACTCGCGCTCGGGAACAAGACAGAAACAAAAGTGTAGGCACATAGCCCGGATTTTGTTTCGGCGGGGGGGGGGGGGGGGGGTCTTTCTTTTTTTGCGCACTGCAGATATGAAAACTGTAATGGAACACTACATTAACGTATTTATAGAGTGGAAACCGATGCTTACTTAAATATGAATCAATTTTTTGTAATCGATATTTATTGAAAACCTGGTAACAGCAGTGCAAGAGGACGTCGTCAATAATCTGGCTCTTGTGACAAAATAGGACACCGCGTAAAACCTTATGTCTCGGTATAAACCTAAGCTAATCAGTACTTTGTAGGGAAACCCTTTGCATCGATCACCGGTTGGCACCGACGGTGCATGGAATTCAGGAAATCGTCAATGTTGGCACAAGAGGTCGGTTGTTCAGCCGTTTTTTAGCCACCAGGGGTTGAAACCCGACCCCTGGTGGCTAAAAAGGCTGCATTATGGTGCACCATATCAAAACAAAATATAATTGGCTATTCACTAGACGTCGAGCAATACTTCTGTAAAAGAAACAAAATATCATATCTTTTTGTTCACTATTGTATATGGGGAATGAGATAAGATTGACAAGTGCAACTGTATTAACATTGTCAACGAAGAGGGGAGAGAGCATAGGCTTAGACTACGGGGGGCATCGAGCTCGTGCCCCCCCCCCCCTCCTGTTGACATCCTAGGGGAGGGGGGGCACAACCCTCCCTTTTTCCCCCGGGGTATGATCCTTACCGAGACGCTGTTTACGTGCCATATAACGAGCTTCCAGTAGTGGCATGTAAACAAAATAACGCACACAGTGACGGACATATGGCGATATACATACGCTCTAAATTGTACCTAAAAATAAACTACTGATAGTTGCCGGTGTAAAAAAAAAATTGCGCGGAAAAGCATCCCCTCCCGCCCCCCCCCCCCCCCCCCCGCCCCCGGGAAAGTGGAAAGTCTACGCCGCTGGGAGAGAGTGATTTTTGAATCTTAAAGTTTCAATTATTTATAAACGTAGTTTTTTCAGTATTTTAGATAAGAAAAGAAACAAATGCAGTTTATAAGGTACGGAAACACGAAATTACCAGTCGACATACCCGCCACGAAGCGGTGGAAAAGGCGGCGCATACTAGAAACGTGTAGTGGGATCAGGCACCAACGAACGGCGAGCGTAGAAAGGTCCCGGATGTACGCGCCGGCGCTACAGTCGAGGATCCGACCGGTTCCGAGCGTTCCGACGGCCTTCGGCGAGCAGCTTTGGCTTGCGGTTTGGCTCTTTGGCGGTATGGCAGCGCGAAGTGGCTCCCGTTCTGAACTGATCTTTACCTCGTGTTTGCTGTCGTTTGTGGCCAACGAAGTGTCATGCCGAATTAGTGTTTTATCGCGCAGCAAATGCATTGCGAGCCGCCCTGGCTTCCCGCTTCATACAGCCTATCCAGAATATGCTTTAGTGGCGCCCTCTCGAGCCGTAGACACGGAGTGCGGCAGCCTTTGAGCGCACGCTTAGCTCACTACCCCTGCTCAAGTTCCCGGCCACTCACGCAACCAAGGACGTCATGAAGGAGGTTATTTTTTTGCTTGTTTTTTGTACTTTTAATTTGCCTATAACTAGGGTTCCGCGTTTTCGGTTTCTCATTTTTTTTCAAAATTCGGCGTACTTTTTTCGGGGTCTATTTTAAAATTCAATTTTCGTTTTTTTTTTTCGGCGTATATTTATGCCCACAAAATTTTATCGGCGCTTTTCAGGGAATATACAATAAACACCAACGGTCACCGGATCAGATGATTCTTGAAGCTCTGATATTTTTGATCATTCAAAAGAAATGGACACTTTATTTGGCATACGTGTGCAACTGTAAAAGAAACAAAAAGAAAACAGAAGTACAGACAAGTCAGATATAAAGCCTATTTCCAAAAAAAAATGGAACTTTACCGTCTGTACGTCAGGATTACCTGATCTTATTATAGTACACACACATGTACATTCCCAAGTTCTCCTCGTTGATCCGCACTCTTTCTTCTCTGTTAATATAACCCTGAGCTTCGAGAATGCCCTCACAACGCTAACACTGGACACTGGCAGGCTGAGGATATGAAGAGCTGCCTGAGCCAAAATTGGCCCATACACCAATTGTGACCATCAAAAGAGACACGGTGCGACGTATTGAAGCACAACATAACATGCAGAGCTTGAATCAAGTCAGTCTTCTTTACAACGAGTTAAAAAACACGCTTGTATATGGGGAGTCAGGGGGCACTTCAGACTTCATGTTCGGATCGATGATGCGGCACATTCAAACCAAAACGTCTTGATGGCATCCGTGTATCCCATAAATTCGGGCACATTTCGATAGACACTGTCGTTCCATCTTTTCGCCACAGCTCTGCGGTACGACTGGAAGGTCAAAGTGAGCTTTTCCGGTTAAAACTGAATTTTAGAAAATGAATGCGACGTATTTTTATCGGTTTAAATCGAAAATGCCGAGCCTAAAAACTGACCTTTTTCGGTTAAAACCGAATTTCCGAAAATGGATTCGGCGTACTTTTATCGGTTTTTATCGGTTTAAACCGAAAACGCCGAACCCTACCTATAACTTCTACAATAAAGCGAAATTCGAGAAAAGAAAAGTTTCATTGAGTTAGTACGTTCAGTACGCTAAGGTTCGGTGCAAATTGAAAACCAGTAAAAAAGTCCTTTCAGGGCCCCTTTAACACTCTCACTGCGAAGTGCGCTGCTGCGCACTTCGCAGAGCAGGGAGCCTGCTCTGCGAATACATCTTGATCGAACGACGTTTTGTGGATGTTTGGGTGTAGTTACCGAAAACCGGACTGAGCGCTTTCTCCGCTTCGTCGATTGCAGAACGGACTGCCGTTTGCCCCTTTAGCGTGATCGCGTAGCTGCCCAACATGTTTGCTCTATTTCGACCCGTGTCCATACAGTTCTAACAGTCTACTCAAGAAATAATTTAAAACAATCTACTTACCCTACGAAGAAAGGTTATCCATGTGGCGTCTATTTCTGTTCTATGTAAAAGTGAAGAGTATATTCAATCGACAAGAACGAGCATCAGCTGGCGACGAGCAACTACTTATGACACCGGCCAAACTACAGCCAGCTTGCACGAAAAAAACATTCCTCGGACACCATAATCGTCTTCAACACGGCGACGAGGAGACTGGAAACAAGCTGATCACCAAAATTAGGCCAGGAAAAGTTCACTTGGAAAAACTTTCAGCCTTTTCTACTTTGGTGAAGAAGGAAGAGCAGCGGAGCTGTAGCTTCTGTTCTCGGCGGTGGCTTTTCCAGGCGAGCGATCTGCTTTTCTTTCTGAAGGGAATATGAACTGGTCGACGCAGTGGAACTTTAGGCGATAGCGGCCTCGCGGCGGTTACGAAACCATTCGCGCTGCTGCGCACTTCGCCGCTCATTCCGTTCCCGAGTTTAGTAGGCCGTAGGGAGTTTTAGTAGACCGTGTTTCCCCCTCCTCTACGAAGAAACCGCCACTGCGCCTGCGCGCCGATGGCCTTGGCTGTAGAGTTCCGGGTAGCAGAGGGGCTTAGCGGAGGGGGAAACACGGTCTACTAAAACTCGTTCGTGTTTCCCCCTCCACTAAACCCCTCCGCTACCCGGAGCTCTACACCCAAGGCCATAGGCGCGCAGGCGCAGTGGCGGTTTCTTCGACGGCGGCAACCATTTTCGTGTCGACATTTCTTTGGAGGGGTTGTAAAAAAAGGGTGGGTAAGGGTCAGAGGAATAAGGGGAGAGGGAGGGGGGCGCTTATAGTTCCGCTTTTGTAGAGAAGGGAAGCTCGACGAAGTTTTCGCTTTTGTTATCTTTAAGCACGCTCAAACAATCTAAAAAAAGAGAGAACTGCCCTTGGTTTACCGTAATATCAGGACGTTCAATTTTGTTCACTAGCTCCCGCTTTGGGCTGTCTCTACCTATCGAGGAAGGCACCCACTCAAAACTGCCTAATGCTAGAACGACAAAACCACACACACACACATGCACATTTATATATTGAACATTTGATGAATTCTTAAAACAGTCGGTAGTGTAGCGCGCGACAACACACGCTCGGAGTTGGTAATAACGTAATCTCGCAAGGGTACGCCGGTGGCGCTGCCGATTTTAGCCGTCCCAGTGTTGCCTGATTTGCCCACGTTGGCGCTGATGATCAACCGATGGTGCCGCTCTCTGGATGGCGACTTCGTTGCTGCGCGTCGCGACGCGCTCCGAGTTTCGTTTCGCTTGGCAACTTGCGGCCTTTTTTACCTTTTCGGCGAGGATCCAACGATTGATCATTCCTCTACAGAGTTGTCTTGGGTGACTGAAGTGATGTGTGCCCATTTTACCTTGGTCCTTAGGGGAGATATCTGCAATGACTTTACCGTTTATTTTTGGGAATTTTATCATTCCTCAAAAAAGTTGCTTTCAGAAGACCACACAACCTAATTAGACGTTTCACCCGTAATGGTCTTAAATCACTTAAGCACTTTTCAGAATAAAAAAAAAGATGCACGAGGTTTATAAATGTTTATTAATTAATTTCTTTCGCAGTTCCACACATCAGACTGAGCCCTGTAAGAACTCTAAAAATACAGTACGCATGCATGCATACAAATGAGGACATGAACGAGGAAAATATTGATGGTTTAGAAGCCTGGCGATTTGACCGAACTAAATGGCTCTACCGTAACCACTTCATTAAAAGGGAAGAAAATGTTAAAAGCTTGCAATTACGAAGCCCGGTTCTTCGGCAGGAACTTCGGGGTTGCCTTGTAGCTGACTCTTCTTCGCCCAGCTCACGGGACAGAAGCTCTTTATTAGCTGTACGGTCTACACATATTTAAAAGAAAGCCTCTAGAAGGTACCATCTAGAAAGCTTGTGCGTAGCGTATGGCGCGTGTTTTCCTCGCTTTCTCAGGCGACGCACACGCCCGTGCCGGCCTGTGGAGCAGCACACGCTGGGCTGTTGCTTGGAACGCCTTCATGTGCGCTTTGCTCAGGGTGATGACATCGGACAATTTGGTTCCTGACGCTTTTGTTCCTCTTCTGCTCCCGAGCAAGCGCGTCTCCGGTCGCCACGAGCGCTGGGCATTGAGTGCTACGGCGGTAGTTTGTAAGCGGCTATTTGTGATTTTCTCGTGAGCGCGCGTGCTGGCGGCATCGGGTACTACAATGTTTCTATTCGTAGTTCTTGGCTTCCAATAAACGTTTTCTACCTACCTAGCTACAATGTCATCAGTCATCACCCTAAGTAAAGTGCACACGAAAAAAAGAATCCAGACAGATGATGCGCTACAGAAAGAGGTCCTGCAGTGGCTCCAGCAGCGGCCCAGTTCTTTCTACGCCAAAGGCATCAGGGGGCTGCCTAAACGATGCATGTGGTGCCTGGGCACTCACGCGGAATATTTTGTAAAGCTGACTTAGTTGGATGCGTGCCGAATTTTCCATTTCCTCTGTAGGAATAAAATATCTGCTTAATGAGAAGCCAGAATTTTTTTACGTGCTAGAGGTCTTCAGGTAAAGCTTTCTGAAACGCAAATTTTATGTCTACGGTTAGAAAGACTAATAATTATTGACACACAGAATCTCCGTACACAAAATGTTTATTTGTTTCGTAGTCATCACCAAAAGTAATTCTTACCATACAAAAAAAAATAATAAAGGGTAAGGTTCAACAAAGGACGCAGTTGAGCCAACAGATCAGTGCCAGCGCACAATAGGCTAATAGTACAGTGGCCCAATTTTTTAATGATATCAAGCGAGCGTCGACCACGGGACTGCCAGTGCATGCCGCCCTGCGCGACGGCCAGTGCCGCGGAAAAATGCGGCGTCACGGGAGAGATTAATTGCGTGCGCACAAAGCCCTTTCTGGTGGGAGCGTCGTCTGCTAGGCTATTCCGGTGACCGCTCACAGCCCCTGCTCCGTATCAGGGCGCTTGCAATGTCGAAGTGCATCGCCGATACGCCCCTGCTCTTGAAATGCATTCAAAATCCTACTGACGTTAGCCTGTAATCCCGACTGTTTCTATATCCCTTTGCGTTATGCCGCCCATCGACATTCTCACAACACGTTCCCGTGTTTTTATGGGCGCTCGAGGAGGCATAAAAATGTATGCGCGTGCCCGCTTGTCAAAGAAAACTGACTACCGGGCTACACAGTCTAGATGACGACAGCAACAACGCAGTTAATAATACAAAACACCAAGCCCAAGCGGAAACCCTGTCTATACTCCGTTTCACTTTGTGTTGTACCGCAGCCGACGCTACGAGTTATCTTGTCCAGTCCATCACTAAAAGTGAGTCACGTGGCCTTCCCGTTGAGTACAACTGCACGGGGAAGCACGATGTGACGTGGCGGGGTCAAAGCACTGGATTGGTTTTGATGCCTCGTATAGCATTGTCTGCGACAATGCATCGTTGCATTGTCGCGTCACCGTGTTTTTAATTTTTGTTAGCAAACATAAAATCAACGAAAAGAAAGCAAATTAAACTCGAGATGACACGCAGTTTTTGCCACGGCCACGCCTGAGCACTATCACGAAAGCAAGCGCTGTTCGTGTTCAGATCTTTGCTTAAAGGCGGTTAGCTATGCCGGCAGATAATGAACAGGGGCTGTGTGCGGTCCACGGAATAGCCTAGCAGACGACGGTCGCAACAGAAAGAGCTTTGTGCGCGCACGCTTTATCTCTCCCGTGACGCCGCATTTTTCCGCGGCACAGCGCTGGCCGTCCCGGCGGTCGACGCTTGCTTGATATTATTAAAAAATTCGGCCACTGTACATGCACCTCCCTTTTAAAGGGAAGATGGGGCACTTCTGTATTTGAGAACAAAAAAAACACTTGTATGGCGTTCGTTTGGCCTTTAGAATAACAGATATCACGATTATGTTTCATTGCGACGCGCCGGAGAGCCATAAGAGCAATTTCAAAATAGGGCTGAAGAACCGCCTCTCTCGCCCGCCTTGGGCAGCCAAAAGATCCGTCGATGACGTCCCGTACAGCGACTGTGTTTCGCGTTTTCTCACGTGTAACTATACTTCCGCATCAAATGGTTTGGATATGAGGGTTCACGGGGTAAAAATACATCAGAATTCACTTCTTACTCATTTTTTTTCAAGAACCTATATACCTTCCCTTTAATGATACAAACTCCCTTTTAGAGACAGTCAGATGAAACAACCCGGTTTCAGTGAAGATAATAAGCAAGCTGCATCTCCTATGCCTTGAGGAATGTCATAGCAGGCACGCACGGTCACACATTTAATGGAGCCAAAATCTATCAAAAATGATATCTGGCTTAATGGTTACATATCTCACGTGTGCACTAAATAAACACGAATCCAGTCCTCAGCGCGGTTACGGCGCTAACGCTTGCACTTCTAAGCACGCAGTGCTGTCTGGATCCGAGCGAGCCCAAGGCAAAACGATAACTTGCTAACAATGTAGCGCTGCGCATCGAAACTTACTACCCAACTCGCTGAAACACCACCACCACTCCGATCTACTCTGATCCCGCCACTCTGTGGATGTCCCCCGAACTATTAAGCAAGGAAAAAAACTTATAAATTGAATGAAATATTCAATTTATATGAATAAACTGCCGTGGATCCTTCAAAGCATGCAAAATAAGCCAAGAGCACAACAGTTTTCCATTGAAAATCCGCGAGAAACCCCTCTGTCAGTTTAGCCAGTCGCCCACCGGGAGGAAAAGTTCGCGGTGCTCCACATAGATGCCGCCACAGAAAGAAAAAGCTAGGGATAAAACCGAGGGAGGACGCAATCTGCTCGCTTATTCGGCTCTTATTTCCCCACTTGCCTATCTTACACCCTGGTTGTAGGTCACCTCGTAGTAGAAGTGTACCACGAAATTGAGAAGTTTCAAGATACCAAAATATTTCTTTCGGTATTTTGAAACTATCGCAGATTGAACCTTTCCTATGCGCAGTTTGTTTATCACTTATCTAGAGCGGTGTTCCGTGTTCGGGAGACTCCTGCCATTACGAAGCTTTCCCGCAAAGGACAGGACTGCTTTCGAAAGCTGAACATAATCTAATAAATTCTGAAATAAAATACTAAAAAATCGACTAAGCCGATTGTAAAAGGCACGGCTTGAGACAAATCACAACCACCAATGCACACGACTTACCACAGTATCGCAATTTACAATACCATAGCGATTTTTCTTGGAAACTTTTACCACAGGGTAGAGGCGAATGTGCAAGCACAGTCCCTCTCTCGAAGGTTGCTTCTTCCCAAGCACGCGGGTGTGCTGCGGCGAAGCGAGATTGTAATGTTTAGCGTCATGGGCGAACTTCCTCCGCACAGTTCGAAGCCCAACTGACAAGTTTTGTCAATGTTTTATGCAATGATCGAACCGGATAGTACGGTATTTGAAGCAATATTGAGCTCATTGAAAATCCGCGAGAAAGGGATCAGACAAGGTCCTGAACGAGTCATTGGTATTACAATCAAGAAAGAAATAGGATTTCTCACATTTTGAAAAATTATGTTAAATCAGCCTCAGCGGGCGTCTGTTTTCTGCTGTAGACGAGAAATTTAGCCAGTGAAGTACCGCCGCCAGCCTGGGATCTTCAATGGGCAACATACTGTGGTGATACGCGACCGCACGCCGGTGCTAAGCTCATCCAAATGGAAACGGGCAGGGGAGTGGATTGGACCCATGGTCTCCAGGTTCCACAGTGCAAGTTTACGGCCCACATGCTCCGAGCTGCATCACGTTTTTGGCGAAATGCAACACAGTGTACGGGGGTAACCACTTGACAAAGACCTTCGTCCGACAGTTGAGAACCAATTTAACGCAGCAAGCACATGGACAATCTTGAGGCAGAGCAGGTCGGCCGCAAAAAGTGACAAAGCCAAGGTACTATTGAACAAACTTTTAATTGCGAATCTGTACAGTAAAAGTGAAGAACGACAGTTCCGAGACTGCCGAATAATTTGCAATGTTTATATACCAGCACGAGACTTATGAAAAAGGTACCCCGAAAAAGGAACACTTTGAACAAAAGCGAGGTCAATGTAGGACGGGGACACATCTTGCGAGACTAACAATATTGAATACTCTGGGAAACTCTGATAATATATGCAACTTGATGTAGCGGGTTCATGCAGCACGGTTAAATAAGACTCAAGTGCACGCTAGGGTGAGGCATGGCAGTGGAAACTGGCACCATAGGTTTAGCTTTCCATTAAAAAAATGCTACCGACAGAAAAAATACCAAGAAGCACATTTTGACACGAACGAGTTTGGAAGTAGTGATCACTTTCACTGGGATCCAAGACAAAGGAAAAAAGCGCTTGCAGAGGCTACACAACTAAACAAAGACAAACCCAATACAAGAGATGAGCTCTTACTCTACACCTTCGAAGCATGCACTGCAATGATGGATTGCAGTGCATGCTACGAGAAATCCCAGCCAATACAGCAATGGATTTTCTCCGATAGCTCGTAGCAGCTGCTGTGGTCCACCTCAAGTTGGAAAGGATAAAAAAAACTGCACATTCTATGTCGAACAGAGAAACTAAATGGGACTCTACGTCCAACAGTCGAAAAAGGTTTCTGTTGAAGAACTTCGACAGTTACGTTGTATTAAGAAGCTTGTAAAAAAATCTAGCGGGCAAAACATCGAGCAGTTCACACAGAGTGTAACCAGAAACTTTGGCAAAAAAAATTTAGGATCGAAACTCACTGCCATGATTGCGGAGGAGGTGAAATGGTATTTGTGTCGGCAGTGCAATTACCTTGGCAATTATTAACATCCACGACTGCGCACAAGTGTACACACCCGAGAACTCTGCAACTGCTAAAATCGCGAGTGAAGGGAAATGATTGACAAGATCCATATTCCCCTGACAAAGAAAATCTAGAGACTAACCCCAAACAACACGTTAGCCTTGCCTGCGATGTTTTTGATTAACATACATCATTGAACAACCAGTGCAACCACTAAACTGTCCAAACGCAGCAATTTCAACTGGGCAGTTTAAAAACCAAGCATAAATATGGTGCTCCGATGTAACACACAATAAATTCAAACAAAATTGTGAAAAAAAGGTAATTTTTTTTTTTGTTTGCGAGGTCAAACAAACAGACATTTCCGAAGACAACGATCAAAGTCAAAATATCCATAATCAAGTGCTCCAAAACACTCTGCCCGCATTCCAATAAACTGCAGGGCAAAGTCGCGTCTGCCGTAGAACAGATTAACCCCCGTGTCGCCCACGTACAAAAAAAGCAACCTGCTTTTTTGGTGAAAAGCACTTCACAGGTACAGTTGGCAAACTAAGAATAATGGTTCACAAGGTACTTATGTTGTTCTTGGTACGACCTGCGCTTATAATTGCAACACACCGGAGTCGACTTGCCCAAAAAACTGGCCAAAAATTCTTAGCGAAACCAGAGCTTCAGAAACTGCTGCCAGGGCTGCAGAATGATGTCCTCCCGAAACCTATTGCAGTGATGTTGAAGTTACACCCTTTTTCTAAAGCGATTAGGGTTTAAAAACTGAAGGTTTTATCTCCAACACAGGAAAAAAGTTTGGAAAAACCATAGCAAACACCACGCAAGGTTTGCTGCAAGTAATGTGGTTCCCCTGTCCACAAAACTAAACGAACAAGCACTACACTACGAACAAGACAGCACTTTAATGTAACATGATGTAGGTTACATGAGTCATGAAACGACAGCAACAAAAGCACGCACACAAAGGGGTTAGAATATGAAGTTAACAAGTTACAGAAATGCTTTAGACAGGTTATGTGGGGACACGTTAAGCTATTTTTTTTTCTTTCTTTTAAGGATAAAACAACTGCAGTCACAAACAGGTGGGTCAAGAGAGAAGTACAGAGAAAGGCAAAAGGAATATAACCAATAAAATAAATGGCACTAAGGATCTAATGACTTTTTTCATTTTTTTCTTGCCTCTTTACATCACGCAGCAGCGGTTGGGCTCGTTGGGATCCTGCGAAGGCCGCAAAAAGCAAAAGTTAATGTGTGAAAAAAAAACTCACGTAGTCTATTTTTACGACAGACTGCCATGACTGGAGTTCGTCGGAATTCCTGGGATGGTGGCAGTATATAACCGGAAGCAAAGCGCCGGCAGAACATGGGCCAAAGTAACACCTACCGACAAGAAATGCATGCTCTCATGGATATTAGAGCAATCAAAAAGTTTAAAACATGTTGCTATGCACGATGTTCAACATCGCTGCACCAACACCAACACCATAGCCACTCGCAGCCCAAGAAATGCAGAATGGCTTATTCAAAGCTTTCGCAAAAGCGAAATCTTGAAGGAAAAAAAGAAGCATCTGCTTTAGGTAAGGTAGCTAACCCTCGTTTGAGGACGAGGGTCGGGTATGACAGGCCCTACAAAGTTCGTGAATTCCACGGCGTGCAACGAGCCTTTGCAACATTAATGCGTTTTCAAAACAAGGACAACAACCCTAACCGACCGATCTCTCCAAGTGTTCGGCACATGCGCGACGCCGTCAGAACTTTAGTTGGCGGGAGGCAGACGGCGGTGCAGGGGAGGGCTCGCGCCGTCTGGACGCTGCGCACGGGCAGAGTGCTGGAGAAGCTGTCGTCTGTGCTGACAAAGTTCACTCGATGCAGTGAAGTCATACTGTCCGGCCAGAACGGTCTATTACAGTAAAAGCTCGTTAATCCGAATTTTGAGGGGGCTGCTGAAATAGTCCGAACGATACAAACTTCCAATTGATGAAAGTCAACGAAGAGAAAAGAGCCCCGTCCCGCGTTGGGTAGACTAGAATGCTCTCAACCGCCAGAGGCGTGCAAGTCCGCTGCTGCGGAGACCGAAATGCCAGTTCAGACAGCACGAACCAAAATAATCAAGGCCTGCCAACAGCCTCCTTGGATTAAGTCCACGCAAATTTATCGCGCCCGGATAGCGCCCGCTCGGCAACTAGACCCCAGCAATAGCTCGCTGCGACGTCGAAATGCTGGCACACGGGCTTTGAACACTATAGGTGGTGTTGCTTTATTCCTCCAAAAACTGGGTGTATCAAACATTCTAAACTTGATGAACCCCTATTGGTCCTGGCATTAAAGGTGCGCTGAACCGCTTTCTACGGTAGTCTAAATGCCAACTCAATCTACAAGCAGTAAACGTACTTAATAAATTACATTTATGTGTAGCAGATTAAAAATAGTTAAAATAGGTATCAAAGGTCAATTATCTCAGAACTATCACACGCCGGAGGGCAGTCGGAAAAAAAAATAAGCTCCTGTCCGACGGCGGCCTCTGGTGTTGGTGATAGTTCCGGGGTAATCAACCTTTATACCGATCTGAGAGGAATCGCCACGCATGGAAATGATGTTTGGTTTCTTAGCACGCTTAGAGCCCATAGATTGAGGTAGTGGTCATAGACTATCGCGGAACATGATTTAGTGCCCCTGGAATGTGATGAAGCAGTAAACAAGCCTACAATGTAAACAATACATGTATAAGCGAGCGTTCACCTCATTGTCACGCGTCAATTAGTTGGTTGGTTCTGCCAAAACAAGTCTTAAAATGGAGAACAACTACCAGGCGCGCTTTCACGTGCTGTACCAACAAAGGGCATCTGTCACGTCCCTGCGGATAATTGATGATTAATTTCGATCACCGGGGGAAGCTTTCAAAATGGAACCACCCCGACCGGAATTCAAACTTGCTGGGGCACTCTGGGCAAACCCTCCTGTCCCCGGAACCCAGTTTAAATATATATATGCTCTTAGAAAAAGTTTCAAATTGTTTTAATTAATTTTTCTTTCCTGCATAGATTAAGAAGTCATGCCCCATTGAAGAAACCGAAGGAAAGAAGAGGTACTCACGTGCTCGTGGAAAAGGGGCTCACGCCCCGTCGAATATCCTCCCGCGCCGGACGACCTTTCCGAGAGGCGCGTGAACTGACGCCGCCGGTTTTCCCGAAAGGCCACCTGGGGGCGCAACGAAAGTGAGCGTTAACTCGTCAGCCGTAACATGCCGCAGAAGCGCTAGAGTTCCGGTTACACTGCTAATTCATGATAAAAAATAGACTTTGCAATTAATGCACTGCCTCGTCACGTGGGTCATACAAACATCGTCTGCAGACACGTTCGAAGCATGCATATGTGTTAAAGGTGCTTCGAATGTGCTCGAGGCCTGCCTGCAGGTAATTTTCAAAATGTGTGCAGCGGAGTGTGTCATTCGTATCGTGCGCGAGCAACGGGACTGCGGCCGAGAGCTTCAATGCGGCCGAGAGCTTAAATGCGGCCGAGAGCTTCAATGCGGCCGAGAGCTTCAATGTGGCCGAGAGCTTCAATGTGGCCGAGAGCTTCAATGTGGCCGAGAGCTTCAACATGACAACATAAGAAATTCGAGGGTCATTTCCATAGGATTACCGCAGCAAAGAAGCCGCTTCGCAAGGTCACCGCCGCAAGTGTACGACCGTGAGTACACCTACGAAAGCTCATCCCCTAAATGCAGAATCGCGTGCACAGGTGCCGACATCGAGGTTTTTTATTACTTTAGCAGTTTTATTTGCAGCATTTCACTTTGGTGGAACATAAACTAGGTTTGTACTGCAAGTGCTGGGAAGTATTCAATACAGGGTGTCTAGCAAATTATTTTGAAATCCCTTGACTTTTTCAGGTTTTCCCAGACAAATTTAGGTGAAATTCCCTGACCACTGTAGAGGCGATTAAATATATAGGACCATTACAACACAAGGTATTGAGCATTGAGCAGTGTGAAGATCATTTTGCATGGGCTTAATCCAACCTTCATCTTAAAAAATATCTGGGTTCGTCCTGTCTGGAATAAATGAGCCCTTTCTTGCTGCGGACATAGTCAGTGAAGAGCCCACTTCCAGAAACACGATGAAAACACGACGCTCAACCACACACGCCTTGTTACTAACAGAATGGCAGCACGGCCGCCAAATGGACACTTTTGGATACCTCCGGCTTGTATTATATTGGGGTCTGCGGCTTTCCCATTTGTTACTAAATCAAGTAGCTCTAACTAGATTTAGCCTAGTGTCGTGCCCTCCATATAATCCAACCCAATCCAAGGCTTCGACTGGGTTTGCCGGCTGTTCCCTTTGCATCGGGTAGCACACTCTACATCGGGTGAGCAGTGACCGTGCTCCGCTCTAAGCAGAATTTATTGCCCATTTTTCTGCACCCAAGTCTTCAAGTCTGCTCAGGGCACTCAATGGCGTTTGCGGCTCGTTTTCCCTGACTGGGCTCGATATTTTACAGCATTCCTAACAATTCCCCGAGTTGTCCTGGTAATTAAAATTTCCCTGACAATTCCCAATTTTCCCAGTCGCTAGACTACGTGTGAATAGAACTTTACTGTGCAGTACCTGAAATTGTACAGGGAGATTTTTTATTTATTTTGGGAACAAATTTTTATTAAAACTAAAGTGGCACGACTCTCTTCAATAATGCTACATGCACCATACATCATAGCATGTATGATGTATGATGCAACGACACGATGGTTAGGATTTATGAATGTGTACATTGAATCCATCGGATGGACGAATGGACAGATACGTCTGAACCAAAGAATCTGGCAGCAGCTTGCGCCACCTGGTATATAAAATAGCCAAGGTTGTCGACAGAGTTCACTTTCTGCTAAATCTAGCGCCACCGTGATTTTTTGCAGAGCGTAGCGTAGTTTGTCAGTTTCACGCTTTTGGTGCCGCTAGGCGCAGGAAATTTGAATGTATCAAAATGGCACAATTGGTGCAGCTGTCCCGCCCCTGCAAATAGAGCCCAGGGACAACAAGAAAAGTTTTAAAGCACTATATGGAGATAGACAAAATCACAGTAAAATGTCAGCCCCTCAGAACAGCAACCAGACACGGCAATAGAAATGTCGGGAAGAGCTCATTGTAAAAGCCACTCCTGAACTACATGCCGACTGAAGAAAGACAAGCATGAACACGTGCAAATGGTTATCCTGGGTGTCGAATCAAAGATAAATCAAGCAGTGTTCACCAAAAAGGACACAATACCACAATTCAAAGGGAAAAACAAAGCTTGTACCCTCTAAATTCACACATCGATGACATCTTACATGCAAGTGTCTTATGAATAACTATTTTCCCTTCTGCTACCGTGAAACCCTTTATTTTCGCGGCCCCGATTTTTCGACAATTGGACTGCGGGGTCATATTCGCGACCATTAAATTTCGCGATTTCTTAATGCTGGAATTTACCTATAGAAACCACTAAACTAAAACCACTAAAACCAATTTTACAATTCGCGTATTTCGAAAATTAGGGGCTCTCAAACATTAATGGTTTAACAGTATATGAATAACAAGGCTAAAAGCTGCTTAACAGGTTTTCACACAAAATCAACGTGCGGGCAATACATAGGCTCTTCTAAAGAAAGCTCTAGATGATTTAGTTTTAACTTTACTGGCACTTTTTCGAACAGATGGAGGAGGCCTATTAAAGGTGGTAACTGAACGAGCAACTTTACAAGTAAATTACACCTATAGTGCAGCCCAGCTACAATGGCAAAACACTAAACCGAAGGCGCTCACCTCCTCCCCATCAGCGCTGAGCAAGGCAGTGCGCATCTGTTCAACGTGGGGCCACTGCTGGTTGCGCATGACCAGGTCCGACGGAGGGCTGTGTGCTGCACCGGCGTCGGAGCTCCATACCTGCACAGCATCCCAGCTTCGGATGAGTCGTGGTCATCTCACCGCAAAGGAGGTATACTAAAGCAAGAATGTGGGCAAGCTGGTTGAAAGAGAAGCTAAAAACAGTTCTTTAAGAGAAAAAAAAAGCAAAAAACTGAATGTTTTAATGTAGGCATTTTAAAGATTATGTCTAAGTTTTCTTTCGATCTTATTACTAGGAGTGTCAAAATCTCTAATTAAAATTTCGACGTAGCCCTGCCCGTCGTTGCATGCGGAGAGCAGGAGAGCGTGAAGGCGGATAGAAAAAAATTCAGGAATCCCGCGTTGATCCACAGTAGAGTCGCAGCGACAGCCACGACACGACATGGCGAAGTTGTCGGGCACTGGCGTCGCGTTCAAACACCGTGGGGTGCGTGAACAAAAGCGAACAAAACGAAATAGGCATCCGAATATTTTGTTTTGAAAAACGCTCGTATCATTTTTGTTCCGGATAGCGTAAAAGCGCTTTCCCCTGCACGAGCTCTTGGCATTGACAGTGCTACAACCGCCTTCTGTTATCGGCTATTTTATTTTCTTTTCCAGAGAGCGCGTGCGGTGGTGCTACAAAAGCCTCCGGTATAGAGCGGGTTGTTGATGCTGTGGCATCAACAACTCCGCACGAAGCGAACCCGGGTTTGATGCCCGTGGGCGGCGAGCAATCTTTTTAAAGATTTTGCAACACTGGTGACGGACGTCCTACATTGCCAACAACAACGGACGTTATGTCAAGTGGTGGCAAGAGCCCAGAACAGTTATCGCTGCGAGACTAACCAAAGGGACGTCGTCGGTCAAATGACTCTGCTCGGCACTGTGCAGGAGGACGACTATAACGTCGCAATGTCTTCGACGGATAACAGCTGGCGGCAAGGCTCGCCGCATGCCCTACGGCAATCGCTGCGCACACATCTCAAAATATATGGGGTTTACGTTTACTTCAGTCCAAAAGCGCGATGACTGAATTCATGGGACAAAAAGCTATAGTAGAAGACCGTTCCAAGCATTTTTTTTTTTAAGGCGGTTCACCTTTTTTGAGAAGGGCATAATAAATCCTGGTGCGAGGGAAAGGACGGACAAAGAACAAACTAAACTCCCAAGTTTTTTTGTTTGTCCTTCGTCCGGTGTTCGGTCTTCCTTGGCCAGTCTTCCCCTCGCTCGGATTTACGGTGTCTGCCTAGTCTGTTTACGAGGACGAAAATAAAATGTTATGGTAGGGTTTCTATTGAGACTTCAATTTCCACTACCAGCACTATGGGCTTATGATATAAGGCAAAGTAGCGATTTGCTATAGGAATAGCTACAAGTACCAAACAGATTTTACTTTCCTCAACCCAGGCCAATGTAAAGCAGGCACACGCATAAAGAATTGGTCAAGCTCAAAGCCAGTAGCGGTTTTGGCAGAATAATTTCTAACCGATTATCGGATAGTTTCTTCGAGCCTTTTACTAGTGATGGACCGAATCTGCTCAACTTCAGATTCGGCAAAGTTCGGCAAAGATTCGGCAAAACTTCGGAAAATGTCTGCGCACGCGCGAGAACGCGACGGAGCCTTGGATTGCAAATGGACGCTGTGCAGTCGTGCGGTTACCATCGTGCAGCGTAGTACAACCAGCGGTTACGCCGCGGTGTGGGGTAGGCAACACGGTAACTGCGTTTGTGATCGAGCGTGGTCCTCTTCAATATTTTCTGCCTCAAGAATAGAAGATCGACCAGTAATTTACGCAGTCCACTGCGCAAGTGACGAATGATGCCGTGTATTCTGAAACAGACACATTGTCCCACAATTACTTTAAAGCACTCCTCGCGATTATAACAATTCTTTTTTCGGCTCAAACAACAAAATATTGCTTCTTCAATTAGTGTTATCTCGCAATTTTCATGTGTCTGCATAAAACTAAACACGGAACTGCAATGCTCGACATTGCACATCTTACATTCACTCTCCCCATCTTCCGAAACGTTCGTGTATTCTTAAACACCAGAAACCGGCATTTTAAAGGTTAAAAACGAGACGTTGTGAATATGGGACGCACACTTTCATGCAAAGCCGACTCCAAGTGACTCAGCAACCGTTGCATTCGTTTTCCCGCACAAAACGGTGGCTCCCAGAGAAAGCAAGAACGCAGCGTTATTGCTTTCATTTTAGCAATGTGCACACACACGCCGGCCTGCGCTGATGATACCTTAAAACCGAAACTCGTAGCGTGATTCGTGACTGCGCCACGCTCGCTTCTACCCAACCTCCCTGTCACGCCACTCCTGCAATGAGTCACTAAAATTGCCAGTAAACACACAAATACAACATATAATGCATATAAGCCCAGTTTTTACTAAACAAGATGACATTCTACAAGATAATTGTATCGGTGTCGTTTTTAGGTTAAGAAAAAAAAACACTTTTTTTGCCAAGAAAAACTAAATATCAACGCTAAGCCTAATAACAATGTATCGAATCGAAAATTCGGCACCAAACTTTCGATTCGGCAAAAGTTTGGCCCATCACTACCTTTTACTACCGTTTTACCATGCTTAAACGAAAATTCAGCTGAACTCGTGAAGGTTGTGCCCAACCTTCACTTGTCCCCTTCTAAGCTTTGTTAGTTTTAATGTAACTATATCCGTGAACCATGGCCTCAGAAAGTCCAATGCCGACATGGGGGTGGCAAAAGAAAACGACAGATTTGACGCAAAATTAAGCCCAAAGAGACGCCCAGCCATCCTCACCGAGCGAATTTATAAATCAGCTCGATAGACACAAATATTCTTTGTTTATTCTCAATCCTCCACAAAAATAAATAAATAAATAAACACGATTAATAAAAGCAGATTGTCAGGACTGTAATGCCTGCGATCCCCGCCGAACATCCGCGTACAGCGGAAAACCAATGCCCGCGAGCTTCGCGGGTACTGCTTTTCCGTAGCACACGGGTGCTTGGCAAGGAGTGCCCTCAACGGGGCCAGGCCCACTCCCGATGAACGAATGGCACGAATTAAGCGAAAGCTCCACTTGAATTAAGCAGCTTAAAAATGCATCAAAACATAGCGGGAAAAGCAAAATATTTAAATTTGTCCGAAATAAAAGTGAGTACGAAAATTTCTAGGTTGAATTATCGCGAGACCACTGTATGCACCGTTTCACTGCGAGTCCTACCACAGCCGACGCGACGATTCGACGAAGACAATCGAGCAAAGCCAAAACCGCGCCGTTACACCGCTCGTCTTTGTGGATACGCCATCACCAACTTAACCAATCGCAAACATAAAAAAAAGTGGGACCTCGTTGCATCCACTGCACGCGATTGGTGTAGCCGACGATGGCAGATGCGCAAAGGCAACAAGTGCAGGGACGACGCGCTTCGGGCGCTGCTCAACCGACACTGAAGGACGGTAGCGCAGCCTGTGGTCGGACTTAAAGAAAAACTGAGTCTTCGAAAAATGTCGCCCATAAAAAAGCAAGCCAGGGGGTATTTACGCCAGTCCCTCTATGAAAGACTAAGTTTGAACTGACGAAAGCCTCGTTCTACTTTTATGAAACAAATGGAACCAGTGCCTTCGACGAAGAAAAACAATTCAAGAACTGCAACGAACCGTGATGGTGGTTCCCGGTTGGATTACGTGGGTCCGGTGGAACCGGAAGGTGAACTCATCGTTGCCGGACCTCCGGTCAATCCGCCAGCCAGCCAATGGAATCTCCTGAAAAAAAAAAAAAAATATAGATATATATATATATATCTCGAAGGCGCACCTGCAAGGATCAGCTAACGCGCGGTTGGACCGTCGCTTACGGGGAGTGGAGCCTGTTCCTTGGAGTCTCGAGCCCGAAAAGGAGAGCATCCCAAATATTTCTCGCAAACCGAGTGGCCAGCTGAGCTGGCAATCTTGTACCGCAATTCGAAAAGCAAAGTCGAGCACCAAATTGTTCTCCGGAAACTTGCACAGGTTTTTATTTCACTTAGAGATGTCAAAATGCCGTGGAATGTTCGCACTTAACCGAGAGTGAAGCGTCTGTTTTATTTCCACCACCCATACCAGGCTGCTCCAATTTGTCGAGATTCGAGAAAAAACTTTGCCTTGGTGAAGCTAACTGCGAATGTGTTCAATCGTTGCAGACGTCTGCGAGCAACGCAAACGAAAATAGAAATGGAATTTCAAACACTGAAAGTAAAAGACAACACAATCTACAGATAACAATGCCCGTGCTTCTTAGGAGAGGGGCAGGGAAACAGTAGCATAGAGAATGAAAGTACTGCAGCTTGTGCAGCGAAAATTCGTGCCGCAGAGCTCAAGGATCACGTGCTCAATTCACTCTTGTCCGTTCTAATGTGAATGAGCACCATACCGGCGTGCAGCCTTGTGTCACTACTGCGTGATGCACGTTAAAAAACCCCAGGCTGGTGGCCGTACTGCACTGGCTAAATTTCCTGTCTACGGAGCGACTACTTCCCACTGTATAGACATACGAACACGACGATTACTTTAGCTTGGGAAAGAATGCAGAAGAAATCAACTATGTGTTAAACTTTGTTTTACCTGAAGTCCTAATGTCGCTATGCCACGAGCCAATAGGGTATATCAAGCGGCTTCAAGTACATAGCGCGACGATATTCGAGCGCCTATTTTATTGTCGAAATGTCAACCACGTTTGTGCTAGACCAGAGACACCAATATTTTGCTCTTAAAGCACCAACATATTATTGAAGAAAAATTAAACCGAATGTCGTCACGTCACTCTGAATTAAAAGCAGCGCCGCTCCGCGAAAGTACTGAGGCAAGCTACAAGCGCACAAATCCTGTCAAACTTTGCTGAACCGGATTTTCCTTTATTCTCGCACCTATGCAACTCCTGCGGGGGCAACTAAAAGGATCAGGTTTGTAACGAGCCTCTCTGCGTTAGTGATGTCGCGTTTTTCTTGACGGCGTGTTTGCGAGTTTCGCCACTTGTGGTGGCAACGGATCACAACCTGACCGTTTCAGTTGCCCCGCTCTCCACAGGCGTTGAATAGGCACGGGAGAACAAGGAAACCCGGATCGGTCCTGTTTGACAGGGCTCGCGTCATCGTGCGAGCCCCGTCGTTTTGGCCCTATGTTTTGGCGTCTCTTCGAGCAAACAATTGGCGCCTCCGCGGTGTCGCCATCAAATGTGCTGTGACCTCACACTTCCGAGTATATCCGCTTGAGTTTGTTTCAGCCTTTGGTTCTGTTCCGACTTCCGACAAGACAGTGTTAGGCTCTGTGCAATTCAAACGTGATTTCCCTTTCATGTCACAGGCTTCCAAGCATTGGCCTTACAGCTCCTAGATAACAAGGCTGCAGTTATGAATTCTAAACGCCGCCTAAAGAGGCAACACGGGGCATTGACTGATCAAGTGCCATATACGCGTCTGACGAAGACTTGTCTTTAATCGACTAGAACTTGACCGTCGGCTAAACGCCGTCGCAGCACTTGGGTCCACCCTATGCCCCCGCGTTTGCCCTTCAGAAGACGTCGAAAATTCGGCACCACGGCCTTACCCAGGAGACGTCTATAGGCTTTAGATGGCAGAAGAGGGCGACGTTTACCAACCTTCGTGCCCTTGTTCTTTACGATGACGTATTTTCCGTCTGGGCAGTGGTCCGAGATCTCCAGGTCCCCCTTGGCGGATGCGGAGACCTGGACGTCGAAGTTTGACTGCTCCTCCCGGTGGGAGAAGGTCAGCCTGCGCTTGGCGCCTCGGAGCAGCGGACTGGTGTACATCTCAGCCCCGCTGGTAGATGCGCCTGAGAGAAACAAAATATCGTTCGCATCTCGCACGGTGAATCGCGTGTGTGCGGCACGGTTAACGCGTCGCTCGCCTCCATTGCCCGCCCTTGACTGCGCTACACGACGAGCGAGTCTGACAAAATCCGTCCCTTCGCACGAAAGGGGAGGGGCATAAAAGCGAGGAGTCTCATTGCGCACAAGAAAGGAGGCGCAAAAAAAATGAAAGGCAGCGTCCTTTGTATGGAGTTTGGTTTTGCGCCGTTAATGCGCGCTGAGCAATGTCGTCAGAACCACCACGACAATGCTGCTTTTTCGCAGTTTACTTTTTACGGACGCTAGTGGTCTTTGCGTTTTACAGTTCACGTTGCGTTCCCAAATATGTGCCCCCTACACTAGCAGTTTTGACGGCAGCACTTTTGATTCTAAGAAAAAAAAAAAGGAAAACCGGCGATCGCACCTGTGCGCCTACAATCCCGTGCCGGGATCCTACGTGAAAAGAGCAGACAACGTAATGTGCAAGCCTTGTCTTCTGGGTGGTGGTGGTGCGGTGCCTGGAAAGAGTCTCCGCAAGGGCGATTAAAAAGTGGGAAAAAAAATAGGGCGATAGGTGAGGCGAGTTTCTTTCGCTGCGACGAGTCGGAGTTGCTCCCAAAGGGTCGCCAACATCATTTTTACGCATTGCGTAAAGAGAACCACGACGGGCGAGGTTTCCCTGCTCATTTTGAAGTTCTTTCTGTGTAACAAAGCGACACCAGCAACGTGGCCTTATCGGGACCACCACATTCCAAAGTGGCCGAAATGCATGGAACCCTTTCCTCTAGATCATTTTTAAGAGTTAATATAATTTTCCACGGGGAAACGTCGCATGCATTTGGGCCGGTTTGGAATGGCTGTTCCCCAAGGGCCCAGATCACTGGCAACGCTTTCAGACAAAGAAGCAAAAAAGCATCAGTTGCAAGGTCTGCACCTACTGCAGGTTTGTTTCGTACTTGCACAAAGAAAAACACAGACGTATGACATTCTATACAACAAAAATTTTACAAGCGCCCTAACGATTGTACTAGCAAAAGCCCGGCCAACCTATTGTCTGCTCTCATTTTCCGCCCTTCTGTAGCTTTTTTTTCTCATTTCACTCGGGATTACTTACTCCACCGCTTACGCAATTCGCCGCGTTCTGCTCCCATCGCGAACCCCCACCCCGAGATTCTCACATAAACTCTACGGACTCACTGGGCGTAATGTGCAGCCGGGACTCTTCGCCCTCCAGGAGCTTGCGGTACGCGGCAGTCTCGAGGTCCAGAGCCACCTTGATGTCCAGCAGGTTCTGGTACTCCCGCAGCTGGTCCTCGATCTCCGCCCGCAACCGGGAGACCTCTTCCTCCTTGGCCACCAGGGCCCGGCCGTGCCACTCCCGCTCCTGGTCCAGCAGACGCTCCAGGTCTCGCACACGGGCCGTCAGGGACAGGTTCTGCGGCGGAAGACTCAAGTCACGGTCTCTTCCCAATCTTCCTACCAGGAGTCGTCCTGCGATTCCTGCCCTGGCCTGGGGAGCTTCTCGGTCACAACAGCGTGCAAAGACCACGACATCATGAAATGGTCATTCACTCTCTCCACCTTAACGTGATGGTCAAGCCGATCCACTTCTCCAGACGCTCGAAATGCCGAGAACAAACGAGTGGAAACAAGGCGACTACCAACTAAATTGCATCTCACACCGTCGATACTGCATTAAAAAAATTATTTCCGCAAAAAATTTTTTTTTCACAGGCATGTTATAATTTTACTTAAAGGAGCTCTGCAACAGTTTCAATGCTTTGCTTAAATCATTTGGGACTTCGTGTCTTGACCTATCTGAAGTAAAGAAAAACCGATTTTGCCTGCATGTCCCAGTTTTTATTTTAAAAATGGACAAAGATTCAGGTTTTCGGCACCTCTCAACTCCTTCACCATCTTCCTAGTCACGTGCGCTGTGACGTCAATGGGGTTTACGCGGGGTTCCGGTGAAGCTTCCTCTTTAGAGCCATCAATGGGCAGCGATAACTCATTCGCTCGCGACCGCGTGACCACGTGCTAGCGGGCGCAGCCAGCGCAACGCGAGCAATATGGTGAAAGGATGAAGGTTTCATCCGGGTCCGGCTATCCACTTCCGGTTCTGTCCCCCTCCGGCTTCTGGCGGCTGTTCGCGGTAGCAGATAGAGCTGACGGTTTTGTGGACCTAGGATAGATGGCGCCACTAAAACTTCGTATAACAAAAGATTTGTCGATGATACCAGGTTTTTGACACATTTATATTCATGTTGAAACAACAAGATTTATAAAAAAAAGTGACTTTTTATCGAGCAGGTATTCGCACAACTTGCCATCTTTCTAAAAGACACCCCATTCACGTCATGCAACCTGTTTCCTATGGCCACCGCTCGCGGCTGCAGGTCGCGGGATATTTTAATTTTTACCTCTCGATTACGCGGCGGAATCGCAACATTTCGAAGGAAGGAGGTGTGTTTTCCGTTCTTTGTGACAAGATGAACAATGTGAAAAGCAAAAGATGCCAATTTTTTCAACGTTAAAATCTTTGCATACCTTCTTAGAAATAAAACAACAAAAAACTTTATTTTCAGTTGCTCTTTAAGGTAATTAAATTAAATTTTAACAAAGCATCTCGGCCAGTTGTACACGAGTTCAACTTAAACCAATGAGGTTGGTACTACAAGTGTTGGAAAGAATTGCATTAAACTTTAGTGCGAAATATATCTCAAATCGCTCAGAGAAAGAAATTTATTTTAGAAAAAATGTAATTAAAACCGGAGGGGCAAGACTCGGCAACAAATTTTAGATGCTACATTGTATGCGTACAATATAACTGTACATATACAGTCGGGGACAAAAGTCCCCAGGACGCGCGAGCTGCGACTGTAACGCATCGCTCTGCCATCCGCCGGCGGGTCGCCTGGTTTCGAGATCACACAAAAGCGCATGCGCGTCCTGTGCCTGCAAGCGTGTGTGTTTTGCCGCTTTTCTGCGTCGCGGCGCCTAACTCGGAATCGGGCGCGTGGTACCGCCTCGGAGATAGCGCTCACCGCGCTTACTGACATGGCAACTATGAAGCAGGGCGTCACGGCTGCTCAACTGAGCGATAAGCCCAGCTGGTTATAAAGCAAGATGCGCTGACACGGCGAAATGCAGCACAATGCCGCAGGCGATATCTCCAGTTTTGGAATGTGTAGCAGACGCTCGTCAGCCGCAAGCGCTATCTCCGAAGCGGCACCACGCGCCCGATTCCGAGTTCGGCGCCGCGCCGCAGAAAAGCGGAAAAACACACATGCTTGCAAACTCAGTAGGACGCGCATGCGCTTTTGTGTGATCTGGAAACCAGGCGGTCCGGCGGCAGATGGCAGAGCAATGCGTTTCAGTCGCAGCTCGCGCGTCCTGGGGATTTTTGTCCCCGACTGTACAATGTATGACGCAGCAGTACGATGGCTAGGATGTATGATACACCGAATCCATCGGATGGATGGATTGACAGATATGGCTGAACCAAGGAATCGGGTGGCGGCTTGCAGCACCTGGCAACGAAATAGCCAAGGATGTCGACTGAGGTTTCGCCATCCGCTAAACGTAGCGTCGCCGTAATCTTCGGAGCAGCGCGGCACAATCACGGCCGATTTCTGGCTTTTGGCACCGCCAGGCGCAGGAAATTGTGATTGTATCCAAATGGCGCGGCTGTGCCGCCCCTGGCAAGCTTCCGTGAACTGAAGAACTGAAAATCGACTGCTGCGACACCGCCACGACCGTGGAGGGCGACGAAACTTCTACGAGTCATTGCGTGGAAATTAAGGTCATTTGTTAGGACGTTGTTAAAACACCGGTTGGAGACTTGGTCGAGGCACCGCACCTGAACTGTCTTTGAGTACCGAAAATGTTGGGCATCAACTCTAGACTTAGTAACAAGCTGAAACGACTGAGAAGAAAGGGACAGGACGGTGGGCTTACTGACAACTGTCAGTTTAATAGAGCATGTAGGGAAAAACAAGGTGGAAGTGAAAAAGGAGAAGAGAAAGATAGAAATAAACTCTCAGCTGCCACTAAGAGAGAATATTTAGTTGTAATGACATGGATGCCGAGAGCACCATATCCCATGTCGGCACCCAGAGGAGAAGAAGAAAATGCGCGCTACAGTCCATGCCAGGCGTCATGAGCAGTTTATTCACTGTGCGGCTAGAAAGTCTATCCTGAAGGCAACAGTGAATAAATGCTCATGACGCCTGGCATGGACTGTAGCGCGCCGACATGGGATATGCTACTCTCATTATCCATGCCATTACAACTTTTTTTAAAATATATTCTTTAAAAAAAATGTTTATTTCGATTTTTAAAGCTAAATATTTTGTCTTAATAGCAGCTCAGAGTTTATTTCTAACTTTCTATTGTTTTTCACTTCCACCTTGTCTTTCTCAACACGCTCTATAATATCGACAGTTGTAAGTGAGCACTCTGTCCTGTCCCCTTCCCTTAGTCATTTGCGCTTGTTAACTCAAAGTCTAGATGTTCAGCCAACTAGTCTCCCCCCCCCCCCATTGATCTTGATCAATTGGGGGGGGGGGGGGGGCTAGTTGGACCTGGTTCCCATGTATGCGCACTGTCGACACTCGACCATTTTGGACGAGCATAACCCGTCACCCCGGAGTTGTCCCGCAAACTGTTAAGGACGAGTGCAGCTCATCTGAGGCCAGATTCATAAAAAACCTCTTACCTACGACAACTTAGCTACGAAGTTCGTAAAGTTACGATCATCGTAAGATGAGGCGAGAACTGTACTCACAAACGCATTCTTAAGTGAGAGGAGGAAAGTTACGACCTCTTACGGAGAAGCGATGACTTCCGGTGCTGTTGCTATGGCAACGGCGTCTTCGGCAAAACGAACAACCAATTAGAGAGCTAGGCACAGTTCGGAGCACTTGGATTGTTAATAACAAACACAGGCTAACCACTCGTTGATAGACATCTCTGTGTATGTCCTGTCCTGTCTGTGTGTAAATGTGTAGTGTTCAAGCTGATTCTCATAAACACGGGCGACCTTTCCACCACCGCTTGTCTGGGGTTCGTGTCCGTGCAGTGGTATATCGACGCTAACACGATTTAAACGCTTCGTTGACTGCTACAAACTCGATCGCTACAAAGTGAACACAACTGTCATCGTTGGTAAAAGCCCCGTGCCAGTCGTTTGCAAAGAGACGTAGAAGAAAACAAACCGCCGCGGCGTTTCTCGCGGCCTTGGAATTGCAGGAGCGAGCCGACGTTAAAAAAATACGTTTGAACTACGAGAGTGTCAGCAATACGTTTGATCGAAGTGCCGGATTCAGATTGCGTTTCGGTAAGCGCTTCGGAACCGATCTTCTACGATTGCAACTCGATACTGACATGACAGTCGGAAAAGAAAGGTTGGACCGGCATCGCGTAGCTCCCACAAACGGATATACAGCTCGACAGTTAAAAATGGCATACTAATAAGGAAGTGTACAAACCGTGTTGCGAAGGTAATCCATACGGCGTTTATTTGAGCTCTATAAAACACAAAACAAGGAGATAGAATCGAGGAGTCCCTTTTCGACGACAGCGTTCGTCACCGCTGCCTCGGAAAACAAGGTGATCGAGATGATGAGGGGAATCGGTTGACCTCTGAAATTTAGTTAAGCTATCAAACGGCAGTGTCCACAAGGGCCGCGCGGGCATATTCCATTCAGCAAGCCAGCCGGTCGTGGGCAGACGGTCTTGGCCAAGGACCGTCTGAGCAATGCTGCGCCGGAACGGGTCGGAGTGCCTGCTAGGCCTATATATTCTGCCGAGCTCGCTTGGTCGGTGGGATCGTCGCCTTTGTTGCCTTTTCCGGGTGTCTGTGGATCCCGCGTTCATGTTCGTCGTGGTCGGTTTCAAGTACTTCTTCATTTTTTTCTTGCTGCTTGAAGTCGGGACGCGCAAGAAGAGCAGGCAGAAAAAGAAATGTCCGTTGGGTCGTTGCGAACGAGCAACTGAGTGACGTTGTCGGCCATGTTAATTTGATCATAGAAAGGGCGTAAGACAGCTTCGGAGCTGTCGTAGAATTTTGTCGTAACCTGCGCAAAAGTTACGACAATTTCGTTTCGAGAATACGGATTTTCTCTCAAATTTGTAGTACGCATTTTTTTCGTCGTAAGTTCGCTTTGAGAATCCGGCCTCTGCTTCATCCGCTGATGAAGCTCTCCGCATCTCTACATCGTTGAGTGCAGTACACCTCAGAGCTACAACTATGCAGAGTTTCCAACACAGAATTTGTTTCTGTGTTAGAAACTCTACATGGCTCTAACTCTGAGGTGTAGCGCGCTCAATAAACTCGACGAAAAAAATTCTTGAGCAACTGCTGCGGAGGACTCGCACGCCATTTCCCCGAAAAATTTATGTGAAGAAATTTTCGACTCCCAACATATATTTCTCCTCCAAATTCAGCAGAGAAACTGAGGTCGCACGATTGTCGTGATTTGACCCGACGTCCATCTTCCCGCCAAACATAGTGTGGAAAGTGATGCCGTGTCGTGCCAATTACCTAACTCAATTTAAAGAAGAATTCAATGCAAAGCGATTTCGATTTCTTTGTGCTAGAAGTTTGCGCTGGATGCAATCTGTGACCCCAGGTCTGTTTGCACAATAGAGCCTGCGAAATCTATTCTTAACACCCTAACCCCAACGAATTCTGCACAAAAAGGAAGACGTCCCTGACCTGCGACTCGAGCTCCGAGATCTTGGAGTTGAGTCCCTCGATGCGCGACTTGTACGCTCGCATCTCCTCCATCTTGCTGGAGCTATCGCTGGAGCTCTGCTCGAGCAGTCTCTGCAGGTCACGCATCTTGTTCTCGTAGATGTTCTGCGTTTTCTCCCGGTCGAGCTGCATCTGCGACTCGTACAGTTCTCGCTGTTTCACCAGCGTGTCCGCCAGGCGCAGCTCGTAGCCCTCCCTCAGCCGCCCGTCGATCTCCGTGGTCTCCGTCTGCTTGGCCACGCGCACCTCCTGGAGCTCCTGCATTGAGCAATGGCACCCACGCCAGGGCAAGGAAAGGTTTAGGGGGGGGGGGGGGCGGGGGGGGGGGCATGGATGTCGTTTCCTTGAAGGTGTCCTCTGGCATTTTCGTCGTAGTGCCAGATTTGCCTGGAAATTCGTTAAACACGCCAAAAAAGATCACTGAAAAAGTAACCCAAATATTGTGCCAAAATAAAAAAAAAATTCCGCTATTGAACTTATTGAACTTGTCATCCTCACCTTGTCTTTCAAAGCGAGTCTACTGGCCACAATGAAGAGGTGACCTCAGGGGAAGGCAGGGGTTTGCTCTTTGGGCTGTAGACTATTCCCAACAGATTAGTTTCATGGTGTCAAAGGAATGCTTTGGAAGTTGGCTCCAGTCCTTGTCCAGCAGCACAGAACGAACGCTGGGCACAGTCAATTCCTAGACTGCCCGCTCAACCTGCAAGCCTGCCTTTCCCCTAATGTCATGGCATTGAAAAGCGAGGGTATATTTGAATCTTGGTTTTGGAGTCATTTTTATTTGCCGATTTCACAATAGCTATTAGGGGCGAAGCTCCTTGGGGTCTAGCCTTCTCCGTCCGTCCGTCCGGCCGGCGTCTGTGCTCACATAAAAAGAAAACAATGTTTGCGCAGTCGACAGGATTTGAGTCCGTGTGGGGAGACCCCAATGGATTTCTAATCCATCGCATTAACCACTCGGCCACGACTGCGGGACAAGTAGGGGGCTCTGAGATGTGGTAGTAACACAAGAGCTGGGGTTTGTCATGGATAAAACGTTGCATGTAGCAGCTCAACGTCTATACAGGAGGGCGCTGCTGTCAGATGCGTATATAATCGCGTTAAACTTTGCATGCATTGGCTCAACGTTTATAGACGAGAGGGCGCTGCGGTGAAATGCTCAAATGCGTATATAACTACGTTCCATACCATATATTCTCTTTCTGACATGGACCGTTGACTTAAGCGGTGGAGATCCGTTCCCACGGCTTCTAGCGGATCCAAGCTGATCTGCTAGAAGAATCACTGGCCCCGCATTTCACCGACCACAAAGCAGTAACAATGAAGTCGAAACGCAACCCGCAACTCAACACTAACTATGAGCAATAAAAAAATATTAGTATCATCAGCGCACAGCAGAGCTTTATCCCAATCAATATCATTCACCACGTGGAGATGCGGTCATTTTTTTTTTAATTTCGCGACACTGAATGGCATACCGGAAAGGGTAGAGGCCAGCGATTGCAAAAATAGTTACTTAGGGTAGCTAAAAAAAAAAAATTGCCGGAGTACGTTTTTGAAGGGACACTAAACATAGGCAATTTTCTTTTCTACCTGGTTTGGACGGACATGTCTCAAAAAAGATTGTAAAAGAAAATTGTTTTTGTTAATATTTATGTTGATACGAATTTTGACTCACGGGCAAAACCGAAATTGTACCACGTACGATGATAGCGTTTTCACTGAACTAGTATGCGCTCCGTGATCCAGCAAACTGAGCGCATAAAAGCTGGGTACGAATGAACGGCCGATGGAACGCATTGTTCTATCGCCCGTTTAATTAAGGCATTCTTCAATTAATTTGTGAACCACTCTGGCCGATACATCAAATAGCAAAAAATTCCTTGTGGACGTTCACCCAAAATAGAGACAACTTCTGGAAAGATGGGGTGGGCTATTTGGGGATGCCACAGCAATTTTATCAAGTTAGCGACGAACACCAGGACTATAAAACATGCTACACGGAAAGCGTCACCACGAATCACGGATGTGGCAAGTTTGCGTTTCACGATGCAATGAAAACGCGAGGATTCGCTACAAACTTTCTGTCACGGGAAAGGATACCGTAGATCAGTGGTTCTCAACCACTGGTGTTTCGCGGACCCCTTGTGGATCGGCGGATATGATGGAGGACCCCATTCGCGGTGAGGGGAAGGAAAAGTTATTGATTAATTATGATAGTGATTTAATAAATGGATGTAACTAAGGGCTAGTGTGAAGTGGATTTCTCTTATTGACGTATACACGAGAAAACACACCCAAGAAATGGAAGCTTTATTCTTAATCTGAAAAAAGACAACTTTTATCGCCAGCAGGCAGGGCTTCGCGGACCCCAAAGGGTCCGCGGACCCCCATTTGAGAACCACTGCCGTAGATTGTGGATGCAGCAGATTTGAGTTTCATACTGCAATGACCGTGCAGTAGTCTGCTCCAGACTTGCCAGTCACGGAAACCGGTGTCGTGATGAACACTTGTCTTTGTGTTTATCTCTGCATATTGCAGACAAAAAACGAAGAAACGCACTACAAATGCGCTTGCCACGCGTACCAATCCCACGGATCGCGCAGTTGATGAGATTCTTGTCAACGGAAATCGCATCGACCGCGCGATCCGCGTGCGGTCGTTGGAGTTTTTCCACTATGAATATTTAGCTAGAAAAATCGAATGGGCTACCCGTCGGAAGGAGGGTATGTTCACAGGATTTTATGGCATCACATCCCTAACATTAGAAAGCAGAACGCTTTTGAAAACACAGTCTTTTGCATACTTTGCCCACTGAATTCACACAGTTGCCGATCAGACTGAAGTTTCTAAATTCACATGCAAAGAAATTTCAAGATCTTTTGCGGGTCCTCCTTCCACATGCTCCCCATTGTCCGGAAATTCTAGAAAGGTCCTAGGGAACCACGCTTACTCTGCGACGTTTCATTCTGATGCTCACCTTCTCGTAGAGGGACTTCCGGAAATCCAGGTCTTTGGAGAGAGTCTTGGCCCTGTTCCGCAGCTCGACGTTCCGCAGAATCTCCGCCTCCAGCTCTTTGCGGAGCTTCTCAAGCTCCTTCGCCATCGCGTCCCGCTCTGCCTCCGCATCCTAAAAAGTGGACCAACAAAACAAAATTAAAGGGCTTTGCATCCGTTCTGGACCGTGGGCCGGGATATGGCACAGACTGTGGTCACCAACCAAGACGAGTGCTGCCGTTGCCACCTGGTCAGCAACTGTACTCTTTCATTTAAAAGTTGCAGTTAGACTTGGCCTTTCTTGAAATGTACAATATCTATGTCTGCACAACCCGGAGTCTAGAAAACTGAAAATTTTTCTACACAGAGCTTTGTAATTTGCAAAGAAGATTCCAGAAAGAGGAATATATACATCCATGCACATACTCTCACATAGCTTACGCTTGAAAACTAAGACCATAAAAAAGATAGCTTGGTTTAGATGCTTTGTTCAAGGCAACGAGCGTGCAATAGCACTAATACACAGTTCCTACCTCAATGAGCAGCCCCACTCTTACACAGTAGAGGTGATAGTGAAGTGGGGATGTTACTACACTACTTACTGCTCTACTCCCTGTTGAGGGAGGGGGATGTTACCAGAGTAATCACTCCTTCCACTCATTGAGGAGGGGTACGGTGTTACACCATTTACTTCCTCCACTCCACACTACTGCATCAAATCAACAGCTGCACTCTGCCCAGACATTTTCTACCACAACGATGCTACCGTGTGACCAATGCCAACACGAGCGACTAAGGTCCGTGCAGGGTTTCCACGCAAGGCTCTCGCTCCAAAATGTTAACTCAAACCAAGGCCCGTCCAGAAGTTTGGTAGACGTAGCGCCAGTTACCTCCCACCACAACGAAAAGTAAGCCGTCAGAAAACTCAGCAAGCCGACCACGCAGACAAACGACGGTTAACGTAAAAACAAGCGTTTGGCCGCTTTCCTTACCTTGAGTTGTGGAAGGGCCTGATTCAGACGTCCCTGGAGGTCGACGTTTTGAGATTCGAGCGATGTGACCTGTTGCTGAGCTGCGGACCACTCGCGTTCTCGTTTGGCGAGTCTGACGGGGTTAAAAAGTTGCAAGCAAATGCACGTCATTGAACGATGTTAGGCAAAAGGCTGCTTTGCACATTTATGTGTGAAGGCCCGTTCACACACTTGCGCTTGAGTCCGACAAGACCGGTTTTCAAGCCTTTTCCGACGGCTCACGATCGGCTGCATTGCTGCGCATCCGGTCGTAAGCCGTTTCAAGAGGCTTAATTAAAACTCGGCCTTGTCTCAGTCGGTCCAAGTCAAGCGCAAGTGTGTGAACGGGCCTTGAGTGGCAATCAACTGCGTATAACTAGACTGAAGGCTTGAAAGTGTTTGCGTGACCAGACCTACTCCGACATCGAGAAGTGGCTGCTCGCAGGATTGTCGGCATTTTCTCAAACACACGGTTAAAGATGGCTCTGGATAGCGGGCATCACTTCCAAAAAGTATTAATCTGAAATAGGTTATCTTATGCGATAAAAACCGATGGATAGGTGACCACAGTACACAACTCAAAGCTAGTCCAATAAGCACTCAATCGTGTTTGTCTCAGTTTCGCTTCAGATCAATAGGGCTCATTTTAAAAAGAAAAAAAACTGAAAGTGTATTATGTAAACCCAATAAAATGCAAGTCATCAGCGAGCCCCGACTGCAAGAAGTGCGTCTACAGTTACACCTGCCGTTACACTTCAATTATAAAGAAAGTTGTCAGGGTGTCTAGCAAATTATATTTTGAATTCCCCGACTTCTCCAGATTTTCCCTGACAATTTCAGGTGAAATTCCCTGACCAATGTAGAGGCGGGTAAATATAAAAGATAATTACAACACAAGGCATTGAGCATTGAACACTGAGGATCATTTTGCATGGGCTTCACCCAACTTGCATATTCCGAAATATTTGGGCTCGTAAAGTCCAGATTAAACGAGCACTTTCTTGCCGCCGACATCGTCAGTGAAGGGGCCACTTCCGGAAACACGATGAAAGCACGACGCTTAACCACACACATAAATAACCGAACGGCAGCATGACGGCATAGCCGCCAGATGCACACTTTTCCATACTTTCGGCTTAGATTGAATTGGAGTCCGCGGCTTTCCCTTTTGTTACTAAATCTAGTAGCTCTAACTGGATCTAGCCTAGATTCGTGCCCTCAGTTCAATCCAAGCCTTGGACTCGATTTGTCAGCTGTTCCCTTTGCATCGGGTAGCACTCTACAGGGGGTGAGCAGAGCCCGCGCTCCGCTCCAAGCAGAATCCATTGCCTCTTTTTCTTCCCCCAAGTCCTCAAGTCTATGCTCAAGACACTCGATGGCATTTCCGGCACATTTTCTCTGACTGGGCTCGCGTTTTTACAATATCCCTGACAATTCCCCGATTTTTCCTAGTAACTAAAATTTCCCCGACAATTCCCGGTCACTAGACACCCTGAAGTTGTCCAATGAAAGCTGTAGCAATAACCAGTGCAAGCACACCAAGGAAGATGAGGTAAATATACGAGAGGATAAAAACGTTGGGAGGGGGCTGTCCAATATCCCTCATAATTGTTTTTTTTTTATTTTGGGTAATAATTCACTATTGTAATGTTGTGCACGACAAAACTTTTTGGGTGAAATCACAATGTTAATTGGAGAGCCTAGTACGAGTACACTTATATGCTTCATTACAAACAGAACTGGAACACTACAAATGAATTCTGAAAGACCATTGAAACATCAGCCGTTTACTGCATTTGCCACATCTGTCTTTGTTAGGGGCAGATGCAATGGCAAGGAATCAACAACCCCGTTTGTAAGCTGGTAGAGCGCAGGTGTTCGAAACGTCAGAGCTAGAGTAAAACAAAGGTCAGAAACTCAATAAAAAAAGGACAAATAATTATTGTTGGAACCTCCCAAAACTGGTTTCCATAGATCGAGCAACAGGTTTTGAATTTGTTTTACTTGGTTACGAAAGAGGCTGGCAGACTCGTAGGCCGAGCAAACGATCGAAGACACCAGAACCACTTCACGGCCAGTGTAGTAATAACCTTACCCACGCAGATAACTTATCGCTAACTGCTAACAAAAGGAATGCCTTGTGATATATAGCACAAAGAGAAGTGCCGATGCGGACCTTACACAAGTCCAGATAATAGCTTCTTTTAGTACTCTTCTGTATGCAGTATGCAATGTGTCATGTACAGTCGGGAGCAAAAGTTTGCGGGGCACCGGAGCGCGTGCCGAAATGCATCGCCGCGCCGTCCGACGGCGCGCCGCCGCATTAAGGAGACGTGCTTTGCGCATGCGCGTCTTTCGTGCTCGCAATCATGTCTCTTTCGCTCGTTTCTTTTCGACGCACTCCTGATACCAGGGGTCGGCACCAGGGGCGCGAGTTAGCGCTTCGCTGGTTGTCATGCTGTGTGTCTGCTTCAGCCGCCTCAGCCACCGCGCTTTGTCATGGAAGTCGCGTAGGGGGAAGAGGGGGAGGGGGGGTAACCAGGCGCTCAGTCACCCAGCGCGGCTGCTGAGGCAGCTGAAGAGGACGCGAGGCATGACAGCCAGCGAAACATCAACTTGCGCCCCTGGCGCCGACTCAGGTTATCAGGAGTGAGTCGGACAGAAACGAGCGAAAGAGACATGACTGCGATCACGAAGGGCGCGCATGCGCAAAGCGCGGCTTTTTAATGCGGCGGAGCACCGTCTCACGGCGCGGCAATGCATTTCGGCACGCGCTCCCGTGCCCCGCAAACTTTTGCTCCGGACTGTACTATGAGTTTTCCGACAAGTGGGAATTCCACCCACTTCACACGGACATTGCTCCGGAGAAGTTCATCTCAAAACTGCTAGCCAGTCTAGCCATTTCGCAAGCGTGGCTGCTACGTAAGGATGGAAATAAATAAAAATGTAGAAATAAACCTAGAGCTACCACTCTTATGTTCCTTGCGCGCATTGCGAAACGTAGACAAACACACAAGAAAAGAAAACGGAACGTGCTACGCTGAAAAGAGGCGTGGCGGAAATGACACTGACGCCATATCCGGTCGAACCACCGCCACCTATCAGTCAAGGTCGGCAAAACCGTCATTCAACAGCCGGCCGACTGAATCATCAATGAAACCTGCACTTTTAAGTGGAGCTGTTACGCTTCCATTCATTCCGTTTGTAACTGACACTACCCGAGGTGTGTGGGCTACAACGGATTCTTTCCAAGGTAAAAGCTGTCAGGTCATCACAGCATTTGTACTCGGCTCAAAAGCGGCTTCGAAGAAGCAAATACACAGAACCCGCGATGAACCAAAAAAAAAAAAGAAAAGGGGGAGGGGGGCGGGGGGAGAACCCGGCAAGTTGTGACAAATCGTTTATGCCCCGCTCTTTTTTTTTCTCTAGTTGCTTTAAAGTTTTATCATGTCTAGCTTTAAATAGCTAGCTTATCATGACTCTGCCTCCAAGGCTCACGAAGCCGGTTAAAGATTTGGCGGTCACACAAACCGCCCCGCTTCGAAAAGACAGCTCGAGCGACGGACGCCTAGAAGCCAGACAACGAAAGACCGCGAGCCACAGCCGCTCGCCGAAGTCGCAGGGTTTAGAAATTGCCTCAAGAAAAAGAAATATGGGCTGGCTACTTACTTCGTTCGCAGGGTCTCGGCCTCTGTCTGCCACTTCTTGGCGTCGAGCTGCAGTTTGGCCTTCTCGTTTGCGGTCAGGTCGACGGTGCGGCGTGCGTCGGCAAGCTTACGCTCGTACAGGATTTTAACGCTGGCGACTTCCCGTGTTTGGGTCTCCTGGATCGTCATCTGTTTGGTCAGCTTGCTGTTTTCGGACTCTAGGTGACGAACGCGGTCGATGTACGCAGCCAGCCGGTCGTTCAAGTGGGCCAGCTCGTTCTTCTCCTGAATTCTCGCAACCCTGGACGCCGAGAGCGGCGAGCTCGAGCGTTCCCGGCTCCCGCCGGCGTTGGTGTCCGACGAGCGAGATGTCCGAGGCGAACCCGGGTTCGCCGGGCTGTCCGCGCGGTCTTGCTGCGAAACGTACTGGGACGACGTCGTCGTCGTCGTGGTCGTCACGACTTGTTTGTGGACGCTCCGCGACGTCATTTCGGAGTTTGTGCGGACGTGCGAGATACCAACTGTTCCTGCAGACTTCGTCAGTCGAAGTGCTGTCCCCCGCAATGTGTTCGCCGATGCCTCGGGTAATAGAAATCGAGATGTCGGAGTGCCGCCGAAAAGGGCCACGTGACCTGTTGCGCCAATCAATGGGTTAGTTTGGTATCCGTGTATGCTCCATTTGCTGATTGGCTCTCAATTTTTAGCAGATCATTCTAGGGGTGTGCGGACCGAATCGAATAGCGCTGCGATTCGAACGAGACATGCATCGCTCTCGTATACCAAATAACGCAGTGTCATTCGCAGCTTCAACATGCTGCATGTTAACAGAAACGGTTCTCCTGGTTCTTTTGTCTTGCGCTGTGAAAGCTACGAATGATGCAGCGCTATTCGATTTTATACCAGCGTCTTGCACCGCCACCGCCGCCGCTGACGTGGTGTATCGGTGAGGCAGATTTAAAAATGACCTACTAACCTCAGATCAGAACGCAATTATGCACGTAACTTACGGCTCGAGTTTCAATGCAGCAATGGGCCTTTTCGGCAAATGTTGGGCGCCATTTATCGGCAAGCAGGAGAAACGTTTTTGGTGGCCTGCCTTGCTTCCGCTTCTGCCCGCTCAAAGCTATGTTTGATGTCTGAACGCGGGCGCTAGACGCGCTCAGCGTTTGTTTTTCCTCTACCCAACGCGATCGACGAGTACACTTTATTTTTTTAAATTAATGTGTTTATTACGCACGACTTCGTACTTTTGTAGATTTTTTTCCGACTGACTTAACAACTCGTGCTCGCGCTCGGGAACAAAACAGAAACAAAAGCGTAGGCACATAGCCAGGATATTGTTTTGGCGGGGGGAGGGGGAAGGGGGGGGGGGGGGGGGCGGAGGTCTTTCTTTTTTTTTCGCACTGCAGATATAAAAACTGTAATGGAACACTACATTAACGTATTTATAGAGTAGAAACCGATGCTTACTTAAATATGAATCAATTTTTTGTAATCGATATTTATTGAAAACCTGGTAACAGCAGTGCAAGAGGACGTCGTCAATAATCTGGCTGTTGTGACAAAATTGGACACCGCGTAAAACATTATGTCTCGGTATAAACCTAAGCTGATCAGTACTTTGTAGGGAAACCCTTTGCATCGATCACCGGTTGGCACCCACGGTGCATTCGGAATTCAGGAAATTGTCAATGTTGACACAAGGGGTCGGTTGTTCAGCCGTTTTTTAGCCACCAGGGGTTGAAACCCGACCCCTGGTGGCTAAAAAGGTTGCATTATGGTGTACCATATCAAAACAAAATATAATTGGCTATTCATTAGACGTCGAGCAATACTTCTGTAAAAGAAACAAAATATCATATCTTTTTGTTCACTACTGTGTATGGGGAGTAAGATAAGATTGACAAGTGCAACTATAGTAACATTGTGAACGAAGAGGGGTGAGTGCATAGGCGTAGACTACGGGGGGCATCGGGGCTCGTGCCCCCCCCCCTTCCTGTTGACATCCTGGGGGAGGGGGGCACAACCCCCCCATTTTCCCCCGGGTTATGATCCCTACCGAGACGCTGTTTACGTGCCATATAACGAGCTTCTAGTAGTGGCATGTAAACAAAATAACGCACACAGTGACGGACATACGGCGATATACATACGCTCTAAATTGTACCCCTAAAAATAAACCTCATAGTTGCCGGTGTAAAAAAAATTGCGCGGAAAACCATCCCCTCCCCCCCCCCCCCGCCCCCGCTTCCCGGAGAACTTTTCAGCCTGCCTCCCCCCCCCCCCCCCCCCCCGGAAAAATGGAAAATCTACGCCGCTGGGAGAGAGTGATTTTTGAATCTTGGAGAACGGCGGTGTCTTTAGATTTTATGCGATGACGAGTGAGATCAGTTTTTTAAGGGGGCCCTGCAATCATATTTACGCGTCTACCTTTTTTGCGGTTTCCACGTCGCTTGGGGTTGGGGCAAGCCAGCGGGCGCGGTGAAAGTAACTAAATATCAGTGCGTCATATTTTAACAGGACGACGCGGAAACCTCCTCCACCTACGGGGCGACCTGCGGTGCCGAAGGCGCGCATTATGTGACGACATCGTGATGTTTTAAGTCCTGGCCTTTCTACTGGTCGGAGCCGTTAGAAACTTTTTAGTCAAAATACAAAATATAAGTGGCGAGAGCCGTTTCGATTATTTATGAAAGTAGTTTCTGTTCATGTTCAGTATTTTAGATAAGAAAAAAAAATGCAGTTTATAAAGTATGGAAACAAGAAATGACCCGTTGACATATCCGCCACCAAGCGGTGGAAAAGCGGCGCATACTAGGAAGGTGTAGTGGGATCAGGCACCGACGAACGGCGAGCGTAGAAAGGTCCCGGATGTGCGCGGCGGCGCTGCAGTCAAAGATTCAACCGGTTCCGAGCGTTCCGAGTTCCGAAGGCCTTCGGCGACCAGCTTTGGCTTGCGGTTTGGCCCTTTGGAGGTATGGCAGCGCGAAGTGGCTCCCGTTCTGAACTGATCCTTACCCCTTGTTTGCGCAGACTTGGACGTAGTTCAATTACTCTACTCAAACTACTGTAGTTTAAGTACTTTTCCGAGTAACTTGGTAACTTTCAATTACAACTTTATTTGGGTAATTAGTGGCTTAACTTAACTACATTTTTAGGTAACTTGGACTCAAATTACTGACTACTTTCAAAATCTAGTGCTTATTTTGCTCACCACAAAACGTTTGACCGCAGAAATAAATAAGACGCCTGCAGATGAAGTGACGAGCAAAGGGCCTCCCCACATCCCGTTCCCACAGGCGTCCTTGGGCCAAGGTGGCGACAAGTAGCCAAAACATAACACTGGCGCGCACGAACGCAGGAACAGCCTTGGTCGGGTATTGACCTAATCCGGTAATGCACGTAAGCGCCGCGCCTCCAACTGCAACCGTGAAAGTCGGGGACACTCCGAAGGTTGTTGTTTTCATGTTGTCTGCCTTTAGTGAGCTCTGACTCAAGCGGTTTGGGGTTCCACGGGTAGGGGCCACTGGAATGACCTCGCAGCTTGGAGCCTGTTACCATGGTCGCCTCGTCGACAGCGCATACTCCCTTGCCAAAGCCGGACTCCCCTGCCCACAAACGCAGACACGGATAATCCGTTCATGGGAGCGCCTTCCCGCTTCAATCTACAACTGTACGAGCGACGATGCTTGTTCACTTATCCTTCGCGTCCTTCCGACCTTCTACGCCGGAAAAAACCTCCTCTTTGTTGAAAACGATTTTCTTGTCAGGCGTATCAGGCTACCACAAAAATACAAAAAGAAACTTCGAAAGTAACTTCAAAGTAACTCACTACTTTTTACAGTAGTTAGTAGTTTACTCAATTACTATTACAAATGCGTAATTTCTACTCTACTCAAATTACATTTGGCGTCCCTACTCAGTAACTTAACTTAACTAGCTTTTTTGAGTAATTTGTACATGTCTGTGTTTGCTGTCGTTTGTGGCCAACAAAGTGTCATGCCGAATTAGTGTTTAATTCCGCAGCAAATGCAATGCGAGCCGCCCTGGCTTCCCGCTTCATACAGCCTATCCAGAACATGCTTCAGTGGCGCCCTCTCGAGCCGTCGACACAGAGTGCGGAAGCCTTTGAGCACTCGCTGAGCTCGCTACCCCTCCTCTAGTTCATGGCCACTCACGCAACCAAGAACGTCATAAAGGAGGTCGTTTTTTTTTTTTTTTGCTTGTTTTTGTCATTTTAATTTGCCTATAACTTTTAAAATAAAGCGAAATTCGAGAAAAGAAAAGTTTCATTAAGTTACTACGTTCAGTGCGCTAAGGTTCGGTGCAAATGAAAAACCACTAAAAAAGTCCTTGCAAGGCTCCTTTAACACTCTCACTGCGAAGTGCGCTGCTGCGCACTTCGCAGAGCAGGGAGCTTCCTCTGCGAACATATCTTGATCGAACGACGTTTTCTGAATGTTTGGGAGCAGTTACCGAAAACCGGACTGAGCGCTTTCTCCGCTTCGCCGATTGCAGAACGGACTGCCGTTTACGCCTTTAGCATGATCGCGTAGCTGCCCGCGCGACACGTTTGCTCTATTTCGACCCGTGTCTTTGCGGTTCTAACAGTCTTCTCAAGAAATAATTTTAAAAAATGTACTTACCCTACGAGAAAAGGTTATTCATGTGGCGTCTATTTCTGTTCTATGTAAAAGTGAAGAACATATTCAATCGACAAAAACGAGCATCAGCTGGCGACGAGCAACTGCGTACGACACCGGTCAAAGTACAGGCAGCTTGCATGAAAAAAAACATTCCTCGGACACCATAATCGTCTTCAACACGGCGATGAGGGGACTGGAAACAAGCTGATCACCAAAATTAGGTCGGGGGAGGGAAGAGAGGAGGTCCCTGCAAAAAGGAAGATTTCGGGGGGGGGGGGGGGGGGGGGGGAGGGGGGAGCCATTGGGCCCCTCCCCCCCCCCCCCCCCCCCCGGGCTGCCTGCCTGCAAAAACATCAGGAACCAAATGGTCCGATGTCATCACCCTAAGCAAAGCGCACATGAAGGCGTTCCAAGCAACAGCCCAGCGTGTGCTGCTCCACAGCCGGGCAGGCGCGTGTGCGTCGCCAAAGAAAGCGAGGAAAACAAGCGCCATACGCTACGCACAAGCCTTCTAGATGGTACCTTCCAGAGGCTATCTTTTCAAGATATGTAGACCGTACAGCTAATAAAGAGCTTCTGTCAGGTGGGCGAAGAAGAGTCAGCTACAAGGCAACCCCGAAGTTCCTGCCGAAGAACCGGGCTTCGTACTTGCAAGCTTTTAACATTTTCTTCCCTTTTAATGAAGTGGTAACGGTCTGGCCATTTATTCGATCGAATTGCCAGGCTTTTTAACCTTCAATATTTTTCTCCTTCATGGCCACATTTGTTTGCATGCATGCCCACTGTGTTTCTAGGGTTCTTACAGGGTTCACAGTCTTGCGTGTGGAACTGCGAAAGAAAGTTATTTATAAACTTCGTGCATCTTTCTTTTTTCGATTCTGAAAAGTGTTTAATATGATTTAAGACTATTACGGGTAAAACGTCTAATTAGGTTGTGAGATCTTCTGACAGCAGTTTCTTTTTAGGAATGATAAGAAAAATTCACAAAGATAAACGTTACAGCCATTGCAGGTATGTTTCCTGAGGACCAAGGTAAAATGAGCACACGTCACTTCAGTCACTCAAAACAGCTCTCTAGAGGAACGATTATTTATCTTGAGTCTGCTTCCTGGTTTTTTTAATGGGATCATAATGACTGCAAGTATGTCAGCTTGCTCCTTGCTTGATCGTTGGATCTTCGCCGAAAAGGTAAAAAAACGTCGCAAGTCGCGATGCGAAACTAAACTCGGAGTACGCCACGACGCGCAGCAACGAAGTCGGGGCAATCGCCATCCAGAGAGCGTCACCGTGGCCAAATGAGGTAACACTGGGACGGCTAAAATCGGTAGTGCCGCCGGCGTACCTTTGCGAGATTACGTTATTACCAACTCCGAGCGTGTGTGGTCGCGCGCTACACTACCGACTGTTTTAAGAATTTATCATATGTTCAATATATAAATGTGCATGCGTGTGTGGTTTTGTCGTTCTAGCATTAGACAGTTTTAGTAAGTGCCTTCCTCGATAGGTAGAGACAGCTCAAAACGGGAGATGCTGAACAAAATTGAACGTCCTGATATTACGATAAACCAAAGGCAGTTCTCTCTTTTTTTATATAGATTGTTTGCGCGCGCTTTAAAGGGGCACTGACACATCAAAATCGCAATTTATTTTATTATCCGAAACCATTGAAAATGATGCCGGGACATTACCCTCAAAATTCAAAAGTTGGGAATTCAGCATTTGTGAATTAAAAAAAACAATTTCCAAATGCCGAATTTGAAGTTCCCGCGCGATCCGCGCCAGTGCAGTGAGTCAAATTTTGCGGTGTCCTGCGACTCGACTTTCTTTCGGACCTCCGCACCACGCTGTGAAGCAAAGCGCCGTTGCTACCGCGACCCGAAGAGAGGGGGAGGTGAGCAGGCGGGATAGAAGGGAGCCGGCGCGGGGAAAAACCGGTTTCTTCCCCGACTCGGCGATAAGCCTCTGCTTGAGCTCCGCCAAGTTTTCCGAGGGAGAACACAAATCCAGGAAGCGACATCACACCGAAATCTGATTTTTGGTATTTCAAAAAGAAAGGCCGTATTGCGTTCGTCATTGCATTAAAAAACATGTTTTACGATTGCCGTTATTAAATGTTATCGAAATGTCGCCTACATAGCTTCTAAATTTCCTGATTTTTGACGTCACCGATCAAAGGAAGCAAGGAGGTGAGCGCGGGAAATATAAACGCCAAAAATAAAAGGCGCGCGCATTCGCGGGGAAATTTTTTTTCGCGATGCGGTATTTTTTGCGTGTCTATGACTACAATTTGCATCGTTTATACAATAAAAAAGAATGCGACCTTCGGGGTGGCTTTAAGATAACAAAAGCAAAAACTTCGTGGAGCTTCCCTCCTCTACAAAAGCGGAACTAAAAGCGTCCCTTCCCTCTTCCCCTTACCCACCCTTTTTTACAGCCCCCGCAAAGAAAAGTCGACCAGTGTTGCGGATTTGCCACTCCGGAGTTGAAATGATTCTGGAATCATTCCAAATTTTCGCGACCCCGGAATGGAATGGGAATGGAACTGCGGCAACGTTGAGGGAAATGGAATGGGAAGGGAATTATATGCCTTTTGCCCGGAATGGAAGGGGAATGGAATGAACCCGGTTCTTCTATTCATATATTTTCAGTGTTTACGGTCAGCGAAATTGAGCCAGTCAGCGAGCCAGTTGCTCAGAAATAAAATGAACTGGCGGGAAACAGCTAACCCGCGAGGAGCGCTAAGAGACTTATACGCAAAAAGAATGCAATACAGAAAAAAAAAAAGCG
Source organism: Ixodes scapularis (assembly GCF_016920785.2). NCBI lineage: Eukaryota > Metazoa > Arthropoda > Arachnida > Ixodida > Ixodidae > Ixodes > Ixodes scapularis. The sequence goes on from NW_024609920.1 coordinate 866,240, forward strand.
TCAAAGCCAAAAGCAGAGGGTGGAGGGGGGAGAGGGGGGGGGGGGGCGTGGCGGTGGCGCCTTTCGCGCAGGCGATGGTCTTTACAGGCGCCGTTCACACTGTTGCAACCGAGTACGACCGAGAGAGACCAGAGCGGTTTTTAAGCCTCTTGCGACCTCTTAGGACCAGCCCCGCTGCAGCGCATCCGGTCCTAAGAGGTCGCAAGAGGCTTAAAAACCGGTCTGGTCTCTCTCGGTCGTACTCGGTTGCAAGAGAGTGAACGGACCTTTAATGCCCGTTCACACTCTTGCGACTGACTACGACCGAGAGAGACCACACCGGTTTATTTTTTTTTTTATTTATTTGGTACCTACATCGCTTGATGGACATTACACTAGGGGGGGACGAAAGAAATTTACAAAAGCAAACGAAACAGCAGAACAGCAACGTCAAATAACAAGGCAAGCAGGAGAAACATATATACTGCAACAATATAAGAAAATGAATAACAGCAAAATAACCATGTCAAACAGGAGAAACATGCCAATATATACTGCAATAATATGAAACAAAAAATGATTAACAGCGTGCAGAAGTCACACATCGAACCGACTACAATAATATAATTTCATCAAAAAATGATTGTACAGTAGGAAGCTCTACAAGTGAGTCGGGCAGCACATACCAGTCATTAACTGTCCGCGGAAAAAAGGAATATTTTAGAACGTCGGTCCGTGCGCGAAATTCTCGGATCTTTTTTTGATTACTAGTTCTAAGGGAAACGTAATGAGGTTCCAATAGGTATCTCGACTTATCTATACCGACGCTACCGTGATAAGGATTATACATGAACTTGAGACGGAGGCACTTTCGTCTTAGTTGTAAAGGTTTCCATCCGAGTTGAAGCTTTAATTGAGAGACACCGTCATAAAAATTTTAGTTATTTAGCACATATCTAGCGGCGTGGTTTTGAATTCTTTCAATATGATTTATACATGTTTGCGTGTGTGGGTCCCAAAGAATACAAGCATAGTCCAGGATTGGGAGGACATAATATAAGAAGAGAGTTTCTTTCAAATGAGCCGACACTTTTCTGAAATTGCGACGCAAAAAAGGGAGCATGCCGCTGGCCTTAGAACATAAGAACTTCACATGATTATTCCATCTTTAATCAACGGTTAGGCGTACCCCGAGATAAACTGCCTCAGTGCTAAGCTGCAAAGGAAGATTGTTTAGTTCAAAAACGGCAGAGACAGTTTTACGTTTTCTAGTGAATCGAACGTGGACGCATTTGGATACATTAAGGAACATTTTCCACTTGTCACACCACTCTGTGATCTTATTTAAATCACCCTGTAGGGCCTGGACGTCGGTGTCATCGGTCACTTCTCAGTATAAAACGCAATCGTCAGCATACAACCTTATATTCGATGAAATTCCGTGCGTGATATGATTAATGAAAATTAGAAAAAGGAGGGGGCCCTAAAACAGAGCCTTGTGGTAAACTTGACATTACATCTACATATGATGAATGAAATCCATTCATGATGACGCGCTGTTTCCCAGCATTAAGATAATCTGCTATCCATTGCAAAACTTTTACATCGATGTTTAGACTATGTAATTTATGAAGCAAGAGCGAGTGATTAACCACGTCAAAAGCTTTCCTGAAATCTAGAAAATTTCAATCAGTTTGGCAGCATCTATCAAATGCACAAGCAAGGTCATGATAAAATTCTAGGAGCTGAGTGTTACATGATAACCCTTTGCGGAAACCGTGTTGTGCCGAGGAAAAGAAATTGTTGATATTTAAATGACTAATAAGATTAGAATGGATTATATGTTCCATTATCTTACAACATTCACTCGTTAGGGAAATCGGCCTATAGTTTTCGACTCTATTTTTTGTACCGTTCTTGTGTATTGGGACCACATTACCAAACTTTCAATCATCAGGTAGACGTCCACTCTCTAGCGACTTCGTAAATATTAGTAATACGTATGATGCTATAATGTTGGCGCAAGACTTCAATACGATATTTTGAATTCATGCGGCTTAGGTGCTTTTCCGAGTTGTCTAGGACGCATTTTGAGATATTAATATTTATTTTCTTAATTATTAATGAATATGTAAAGATAAACAAAGATAATTATTTCCAAGTTTTTAAAGACGAAAAATCAAGGCACCGGCATAGTCTATACATAAGAGAATATTCTGTGAAAAACGATTGCTTTAAATTTAGTTTTTTCCCAAGAGCCGTCAGGGAATGGAATAGACTGTCGAATGAAACGGTGACATAATCATCCATTACGAACTTAATTCCTTTACTGCATTGAAAACGTTTTGATATGTGCGAGTAACTGAATGAGTATCGTGTGTATCGTCTTGATTACGTGCCAGCACGGGAAGTTATCTATGAAGTGTCAGCATTTTTTTATGAAACCAAGCGAAATGCGAGAACTGTGTGTATTTACATATTGTATCTCTTTGCTTTTTATCGTTTGTACCTTCCACTCTTGTAATGGCCTTGTGATAGGGCTAGCAGTATCAATAAATAAATAAATATTGCCTAGTAATTTCCTTATGCCATTGTGATCGAACGCGAGTTCGTTCATTTTACCGCTAATCATTATCAACCGTCGGCGGTAGTGATGAAGGTGCGAAAGTTGAAAACACAGATTTGAAGTATTTATAGAAAGCGGCTGCCTTGACGCTATCGTCTGTCACTAGATTACCATCAACCAAAAGAGAGAGGACACCAGCCACATCCTTTCGTTGCGATTTTACATACTTCCAAAGTTCTTTGGGACAGTCCTTAAGTTTGCTATCAAGGGAGAGAAAATATTCTGACTCAGCTTTTGTTATTTTTACGTTGAGATCTTTTTGAAGATTTTAAGCTGGCCCAATATCAGTGAATCGTCACTTTTTTTATACCGTGCGAAAACACGTTTATTTTATTTATTGAACGTCTGATTTCTGAATTCATCCATGGCTTATCTTGTTTGCGCTTTGCGCTGACCATCTTTGTTGGAGCATAAATTTCTACAAATTCTTGTATTTTATTTTTAAAGATGTTCCATAAGGTATTCACATCACATGACATACTCTACACCTCGAAATCAGACAAAAACTTCATAAGGTCAAAACCTAAACTACCATATTGTTGAACATGTACGCCTTTTTGGGTGGGTTCCTATATCTAGGCACATTCAAACATTTCATAGTCGCTACTTCTGCCTCATGATCACTTATTCCGGGGACTACTGAAGCGGAGGTGATCGATGGAAACCTATTACAAAGAAGAATATCCAAAACACTTGCACGACTGACGCCAAGTCCTGTGGGGCATTTGACATCGGGTGCTTCCGTGCGCACCACGCGATCGTACATAGGGCATGAACTTTCTGTAAAGCAGTCTCCTTTGGGAAACTTGGCAGTCCACTGTGATAAGTGCTCGTATGACCCTTTGATGGCTAAAACAGATCCCGGGCAAGTAGGAACAGAAAACAGAGGGGAAGTTTTTGAGGCGTTCAATATCAGTGTAAAGACAGATGACAGTTGCATCAGTGCATCGTCACTTCTTTTATTAAATAAAGAATTCAGATTCATTTGGCTTCAGGTATAATAAAGTGTGTATCAGTGGCATGGCCAGGAAAGTTTTAGCAGGGGATGTTTTTCTTTGCTTAAGCTGTTTGAAAGACACAAAAAAGAGAGGAAAAGAAACTGTCCAAACACAATTTTGTTTACTATTTTCCTGTTTCCTAGACGACAAAAATCCAAACATTTTTGCCACATCTCGTTCTTACAATATTTAAAAAAATGGAAATTTATTGTTCAACGACGAAAGAACGCAGTCATAAAATATTATAATTGGCTTTGAACAAAAAAGTCCAGACGGGGTCACGAAAAATTACGGTGTGTGCACTTCAATGCGGAACATTCGGGTATCCAACGACTGAAAACTACGGAAAAGTGACAGAGAATAGCGAAGTTTAAAATACAATTAAACACAAAAACTACAACGCGCACTGGGGCAATGAGCTAGTGAAGCGTCACGCTCATTGTTCCAGCGCGGATCACATTTTTCAGAAATTATCGTTGTATAGTCATGTTTTAGGTTATTTCCGTTCTTCGTTGTCGTTTTACCAGAAAGTGAAAGAGAAAAATACCAGTTTCTATTATTTTTTGTGGTTTAAATATTTAGTGGAAGCCGCCGTCGGTCGATAGAAAGAAGCGAGAGTACCCTTTCGGTGCTGATTTGCATATTCCGGTGAATGTTCAAAAGCGCAGCCCCTATACTGCGCTCCCGACTAAGCTCAGACTAGAAGCTCTGCTTTTAGCGCGAGCTTTCTGCCCTTGCAAAAACAAGTGTGATCGCGCAGGCACGCGCAACCAAAGCACTGCCGAAGCCAGCGAGCTCGCGTTAAAGGTGGAGCGTCTGGTCTCAGCTTAGAACGGAGTAGCAAGCGCCCCTGGGACGTTAAGCACTCAGGTGCTTCAACGTCCCAGTCTTCGGAGTCTCGAAAACAAACGTTCCGCTTCAGCGCTGCTAACGGACATGGTGGCCACGATTTGCAGCAGGCGGGTTACATTAGGATACAAGGCCTCTGGGCAAATGCAAGTTGCCTGTACCGCCCAGACGCGTTAAGGGCCGCCCACACTAGAGAGAAAACGCGCGCGGCGCGCCGATCGCGTTGAAAACGCGTTGCGCAAAATCGGTTGAATCCTCGAGATCTTGCGGGAAATCATTCGTTCGCTCGAATGCTTCAAGAGTGCGCGAGGCCTCCTGTGCTGTCACGTGACATTCGCGGCGGCAGAACTCTATCTAGTGTGGCGTTCAGGATGCGGGACGCGTCTTCCCGCGATCGGCGTGCGACGCGCGTTTTCTCGCTGGTGTGGGCAGCTCTTTAAGTGGTGGGGTCCCTCCACATCTGTGTCAAAACTTGTACTTCCCCAGGAAGTTCATTTAACAAAACGAATGCTCCGCACAGGCTGGATGTTAGCTCGAAATCGAGGCTTGCGACACAGAGGCCGGTGTCGTTGGCCACAACATCGCTCCCGCCTAGGGTGGACGATGCTGCCTGACGTGAATGTGCCGACTCTGTAGGAGATATTGATGGCACGCTTGAAGTTGTAGGTCAATAGTCATTCTTTGAAAAAGCATCAAGCGACAGCTTGGCTCTTGAACTCTTTTTTGAAAGTTTATATACGTAAAGGAAGTTTCACGACTCACATGCTAAACGCAAGCATGTAAACATTACCCACTGCAGCGATTTAAGGCTGAAGTCCATGGGACGAATACGCCGCAAAAAATCGACGCCCGGCGGCTTTTGCTCAGCGCGTGGCATCAGCACAGTGGCTGCCACGTCGCGCGCGAAGCTACCGTGTCGTAGGGCGACGTTCGTCAGATATTCGTCGCATAATTCGCTTCAAATCAACTATACCCATTTTCACCTCAAGAACCATAGTAAAAAAAGTCTGGCATTTCGCGCAGTATTACTGATTTCCCCCTTTATGTAGAGAATTAAGATATATGTAAGTGAATCGTAGACTAGATACGTGTTATCTTATCAAGACATACACGTTCCAAACGCCAAAAGCATCGCTTTTTCCTCCGACAACCAAATCTCGCAAGAACTACTTCGCGCCGCATATGAACAATGCGCAAAGCTTGCTTTTTTCTTGAGGTGAAAATGGGTATGGGTGCGCTTTGAAACCAAGTGATTATGAGCGTTCCAAAGCTCCTTCAACAGCGCATATGCTGTCGCTTTTCTCTCTTGTTTCTTTCCTTTCTTGTTTTTTTTTTCAAAGATGTGAATGTTTTTGTGTGTGTGTTCTTTTTTTGCATTTTTGTTTGTGTATTATTGAAGCTAAACGAGTACAGGCAAGTAAAACGTAAAAAAAAAAAACGGGACAAAAAAAAAAACCGCTAAGCTGTTTGCTATTTTGTCGTCCCGTTTCCTCCTCATTGTAGGGTTCGTAAAGTCAAAGTATTGATATTTTGAGATTTTCTTGCGCTGCCCTGAAATTGTCGTCCAGTCCTTGACACTCAAAGGGTGGGGGAACTTTAGTTAAGCCGCCTGCATTTTCCGAAGCGAAGCCAGTGTTCTTCGAGGTCAGGATTTCACGGCTTTTGTGACGTCGGGAGCTGAGCTTTTCGCATCTGCGGGCCTGAAGAAAAGCTTCGGTTACTAAAATGGCCGAGTTTGGAGAGAGCTAGCTGTTCCCAAAGCCGAAGCCGGAGATGTGTTTTTCACTCAGTCCACGGACAGCGTCGTTTTCTTCGTTTTGCTTTGGTATGTTGTGGGCACGGCCCCTCGCCGTAATAAGTTGCGAAACGGTAAAGAAGAGGTAAAGAGGACAACATGAAATTTGGGGAATGTTCCGATTCTTGAACACCCCCCCCCCCCCCCCCAGGCCGTCCTCTGGCTACGCCACTGGTGTGCAAAAAGGTTCTTGTTTTCCAAATAAAATTTAGTTGCCAGTAGCGCTCCGAGTTTGCACTACTACTTCTTACAGTTCAATTGTTTGTTTCTTCTTGCGCTTCTAAGTATAGATTTCTTGCAGCTGACGTCACTTCCGGCTAAACTGTAGGTCAAAGCCAACATTGTCGTCTGCCTTGGCGCCATGTTGGAGGCATTCGGCGTCTTATTGTGACAGCAGTAGTGCTGTAAAGTCATAAAGCCGTCTTTGTATAACAACATTTCAGAATATTTTCTTGACTTAGTCAATCGCAAAAAAGTTCTTCACCTGACACGAAGTGCAGTCCATAAACCCATAGTTAGGGTACGAAGCTTTTCTGTCAAGATCATAGAGTCAACATAATAATCTAAAGCGAAAAGTCCCAAGCGTTTCGCCGCGACGGGAGGGCGATGCATGGACGCTGACATCGGCGGCTCCATTTGGCGGTCCCTATGAGCTCATATCGCTGGCGACGCATATGCACAAAGGAGCAGCAAAGAATCACCCGTAAATTCCGCACCTTTTTTTTTTACTTTGCAGAAAAACATTTGAATTCCGCGTTGACAAAATTAAAGAAAGGTAGGCCGCACCAACTTACTTATTAAAACATCCTTGCCCATCCTCCTCCAACAAAAAAAGGAAGCGGATAGGAAAAAAAAAAAAATAATCTGCGCCGAGCAGCGTCGAACATGCGCCGACCCCATAGCGGCGCCATCTGTTGACAGCCCGTGATATCGCGAGGAGAAACTTACTCTCGCTACAGTTACTCTCGAGTTCGAGTAAGGGTTAACGGAGGGTATCATCGGAGGAAGTGGTCGCAAAAGAGTAACTTTGATGAAGAGAGAGTTAAAGTAGAGTAAGTTGGGGCACTTACTCTCCTTTGACACCTTCTTTTTTTTTTTTTTTAGAGTGTATACTGCATTTTTTTACGTGTAAGTCCGCCTTTTACTTGGTTTTTGTTCCGATGCATGCTTTCTGCGTTATAGGTTTTACATTGAAGTGACTCCCGCTCATTTCCTTTGACTTTAGACTCTGCCTACTGTGTTTCACCATGGTGGACCGCTGCGGACGCTACGAGTCACCCCAGCCAACCCAGCACCGTGAGGGGGACTACACACACGGCGCGTTGCTGCGCCCAAGGGTCACGCGACACTCTCGTAGGGTAAGTACATTTTTAAAATTATTTCTTGAGTAGACTGTTAGAACCGCATAGACACGGGTCGAAATAGAGCAAACATGTCGGGCAGCTACGCGATCATGCTAAAGGCGCAAACGGCAGTCCCTTCTGCAATCGGCGAAGCGGAGAAAGCGCTCACCTCCTGTTTTTGGTAACTACTCCCAAACATCCCCAAAACGTCGTTCGATCAAGATATGTTCGCAGAACCGGCTCCCCGCTCTGCGAAGTGCGCAGGATCGCACTTCGCAGTGAGAGTGTTAAAGGGGCACTGCAAGGACTTTTTTAGTGGTTTTTCATTTGCACCGAACCTTAGCGCACTGAACGTAGTAACTTAATGAAACTTTTCTTTTCTTGAATTTCGCTTTATTTCTTGAAAGTTATAGGCAAATTAAAATTACAAAGACAAGCAAAAAAAAAAAATAACCTCCTTCATGACGTCCTGGGTTGCGTGAGTGACCATGAACTAGATGAGGGGTAGCGAGCTCAGCGAGTGCTCAAAGGCGGCTGCACTACGTGTTGACGGCTCGAGAGGGCGCCACTAAAGCATCCTCTGGATAGGCTGTATGAAGCGGGAAGCCAGGGCGGCTCGCATTGCATTTGCTGCGCGATTAAACACTAATTCGGCATGACACTTCGTTGAAAAAAACGGCAACAAACTCGGGGGAAATGTTGAGATCAGAACGGGAGCCACTTCGCGCGCCATACCGTCAAAGGGCCAAACCGCAAGCCACAACTGCTCGCCGAAGGCCTTCGGAACTCGGAACCGGTTGGATCCTCGCCTGCAGCGCCGTCGCGTACATCCGGGACCTTTCTACGCTCGCCGTTCGTCGGTGCCTGATCCCACTACACCTTTCTACTACGCGCCGCCTTTTCCACCGCTTGGTGGTGGGTATGTCGACGGGTCATTTTTTGTTTTCGTACTTTATAAACTGAATTTCTTTCTTTTCTTATCTAAAATACTGAACAAAAACTACTTTTATAAATAATCGAAACGGCTCTCGCCACTTATATTTTGTATTTTGACTAAAAAGTTTTTATCGGCTCCGACCAGTAGAAAGGCCAGGACCTAAAACGTCACGATGTCGTCACACATTGCGCGCTTTCGGCACCGCGGGTCGCCCCCGCAAGTGGAGGAGGTTTACGCGTCGTACCGTTAAAATATCACGCACTGATATTTAATTACTCTCTCCGCGCCCGCTGTCTTGCTCGAACCCCAAGAGACGTGGAAACTGCAAAAAAGGTAGACGCTCAAATAGGATTGCAGGGCCCCCTTAAAAACTGATCTCACTCGTCATCGCATCGAATGCAAAGACACCACCGGGCTCCGAGATTCACTCTCTCCTAGCGGCGTAGACTTTCCATTTTTCGGCGGGGGGGGGGGGGGGGGGGGGGGGCAGGCTGAAAGGTTCTCTGGGGGGGGGGGGGGGATGCTTTTCCGCGTAATTTTTTTTTTCACCGTCATTATCAGTGGTTTATTTTAGGGGGTGCAGAGCGCGACACAGCGCCATCAAGCGATCGCCGGTTTTTTCAGTTCTTCTCTTTGAAACCAAATGATTTCATCCACGTTATGAATGCTACGGAAAGAGCTCAACGAGTTCTATAATGTAAGCAATGAAATTTCGTGCTGGCTAATACTATCTTTAAGTAAAATGCGAAAATGCGCCGATGTCATGTTCGCGCTAACAGCGTCTCGGTGAAAATCATAACCCGGGGGGGGGGGGGGGGGGGGCTTCCCCGGGTGTAAACAGGGGGGGGGGGGCACGAGCCGCGATGCCCCTGTTGCAGATTGGAAAGAACTTGAAGCTCACGAGAAACGAGAAGAAAGAAGAAGGCTCGAGGCACGAGCGGAACGAGGCGAACGACAGATGCCGATTGAGACACTTCTCCGTGATGATGTATATTCGATTGATTTATTAGTGTAAATACAGTTTGTGTTTTGTTTTTACGCTTATTGAATGATTTAAATACGACGCCCACACGACCTCTTCAATTCTGAGACAGCCCCCTGTAGTCTACGCCTATGCTCTCACCCCTCTTCGTTCACAATGTTACTATAGTTGCACTTGTCAATCTTATCTCACTCCCCATATACATATAGACGCGGACACGAGTACACAAAAAAAAAACATGAAAGACATTTAGCAGGCTAGACGAAATGTGAGCGTAAATCGGCTATTAAATCAATAAATATCCATTTATTTAAACTGTCGGAGGCCCGTTATAGGTAGAGTCCAGCAGTCGGGTTTTTTAATAAAAAGGAAAAAGAAAACTGGCTAAAAAGACGTTTAAGTTTGAAGGTTGGCTGGGGTAAACCGGCTCGGTGTAAACAGTAGACACAAGGAGATGTTGATCATTGTTACAGTGGCCATCACCGACTTGTTATGCCTGATTCAATTGGTCGTATCCTGCTTGCGATTTTCAGAGTCGACTATTTTAGCCATGGTTCACGCTCTTGTAGCCCGAGCGACGCCGCGACTGAAAATTGCGAGCGGAATTTTATCATGCGAATCAGGCTTTAGCGTACATTCTGAGGCGTTTGCGCAGAATGAATCGCCGCATGTCACATTATTCACGCGACCTTTTTCGGTGTAACGAGCCTCGGTAATTTCGCTGAGGCCGCTCATGCAGTCAGACATTGCCACGAAGTCGTAGAATCAACAATTCCAACGCGAAAAAGAGCAGGGGGACTCACACGGACGCCAACATTGCATTTCAATGGTTTGTTTATGGGCGACGGCGAGCTTCTTGCCAACACTCTATCGCGCGTGCGCGGCGTCGGTGGCGTCCGCTAGGGGCGATCCAGTGTGTTTGTAAACATGAGTTGGTGTCTACCCTAAAATCCACTTAAGGAGATGTGATAATATGTGAAAGTGTTATTGCCACAAGCCTCCTCGTTCGTTGCTGCACATTTCTCGTCTCTTAGAAAACAGGATGTATTTTTTTCTGTTTCTTTCACCTTAATGACCCTGTTTTAAAAAGATACTTACTCTTTTGTAGTCCAACTTCTAGGGTTGTCCCACTTTATTTGTGAATTCCAGCCAGGTTATCTGCCCCTCAGTTACCCTTTTTGTGAGTTAGCTTTTTGCGAGCACTTCGAAAATGGTAATTGTCTTCCTTTCTTCTTCTTCCTGTTTTTACCCCAGCAGGACGCATCCTATCTCAAGCAGATATTTTTAAAAATGAAGCATAATAGTGGCTAACGTAGACTTGACATTGCCGCACGCAGGGCTGAGAAAGCAACGCTTGATCACGAACCTCTAGAAAGTTCTCGTTTATTCTTGTTCCAGACGTAACTTCTATCATTTATCCCTGCTTTAGTTGTTAAAGAAAGTGCGTGTTCATTCTCGACCCGGGCGCGCTACGCTCGAACCTTCTCCGCCGAATCTTAGAGATAGGGACTCACCTTACATAAGAGGCCGCCCGCGCCCTTGTCGAGTCAGTTTCGCCTCAGCGTTCGATCGTGCTGCTTCGCCGCCCGCGACGCTCTGTTGTTATCTTTCTTTCTCCTTTTATTTTTGGGCACAAGTTCTTCCCATTAAACGTTCAGTTTACTCAGTCCTTCGCCGCCTCGTTGCTTGTCATCCGTGACAATATGCCCTTCGCTGCCCGCGGCATCAGCGGACGTCTGTCTGGAGAACACCGGAGTAAACTGCAGTCGGTTCGTGCTCCGTGCGTTTTTGAACGATACCAAAAACGGTACACACGGCAAACGTGGGTTTACATTTCCCTGTTTTAACTCACGTTCTAATTTATTGTTGTTATCAGTGTCCTTTTTTCAGAGCGCAGCTCTTAGGCGCCCGTTTCCGGCTTGAGCGGCGTCGCCGTCGCCGTCGGCGTAACCAAGGTCACCCCAAGGTCATGTGACCCCCAGGACACGTGACCCCTCTCAAGGTCACCCCAAGCTCACGTGACCCCTCCCAAGGTCACGTGACCCCCCAAGGTCACGTGACCCCCGAGATCACGTGGCCCCCCCCTCCCCCCCGAGGTCACATGACCCCTTCCCCCCGAGGTCAGGTGACCCCCCGGAGCATATTAAAGAATGAGGGGAGGAGGAGGAGGGTTCTACCCTCCCCTCAGTACCCTTCCCTCCTCCTCCTCAAGGGCTGCGCTCCAATTCGGCGTTACAGGAAGTAGTAAACGGCTTTCACTTTTTTTTTCTCGGTTATTTATATTTATACACTGGAAAAAAATTTTATTCACCAACCTGTCAACCGAGGCTCGACCTGTTCAGAACCAAAGGAAGAAGGGTATCGAACCAAACCTTATTTATTATTTATCACCTTACTGTTAGAGCTATGTTTTGTTATTGTCTGGTAATATGTGCCGGTATAGTAAGATAGGCATAAATCAATTCTTATTCTAGTTTTCGCTAGATGTATGATGACTTCAACAGCTTCGCGATTTCGACAATGGAGAATTTTAGTAGATCGATCAGATGACTCCGATAACGATACCCGGTACTCCGCCGCCGTCTTTTGCGCATTCATCATATCGTTATCTGCAGCAACGGAGGTATATGAACGATCTACTAAAACTCTCGGATATCAGGCAACGGCTGCAACGCCGAAGCTTTGCTCTATCTTTGAGGAGAATAGTACTTCCACTGCTTCGTTGAAAAACCTCAATGCAGAGCATAAAACATTCTTGAGGAACAATATGCCACTCCCATCCAGTGCCTCACTTCAAATGGTGTTCAGCGTGTAGTCGACATATTGAGTAAAAATTAACGGAAATTGCCCGACGAGGCTTTCGGGAACGGCTGTTGCTCAAAATACTCAAGGTCGAGAAATAGAACAGGTGGCAAATTTAAGAACTTGACTAACCCACTTCCCTTTGTTTCTTGCTTGACGACAATAATGTTGGCACTAACGCCACGAAAGTAACGGATTACTTTTTAGGGTAAGGGTCACTTACTTTTATAGAAGGGTAATTATGATTGTAAAAAAAATACATTTTAGACTTGAGTAATTGTATATGTAATTCCTTACCATTTTTCAGTAAACTGTACAAGTCTGCTCCATCCCACCGTGACTTGGCAAACGGCAAAGGCTACAGGGTTCCAGTGAGCCAATCAGCGCGTCGGAGAGGGTCACGTGACTGTACATCTACATCCCCAGTTTAGTTTCAGGGGCGGGAGAAAGAGGAAACCCGCTTTTGTACGAATTTCGAGTGACGGGCTCATTTTCTAGCAGGAGACAAACGACGCCTAAGACACCAAAAAGGGGTCCAGGGGAATGGGGCAGTTTCTCGTTCCCCTCTCCTTCAACTGCCTGGCTCATACTCTCGCCCTCGTTTCCTTGGTGTCATGTGTTCTGCCTCCGTCACTTCCCTTGAATCGCTGCAGAGTATAGGCTCCTTGCACTGACGTCACATCGCATACTTTTGAAAACCAAGGAAAAGGAGGAGAGGGAAATTGCTTTTGTAAGAATTTTGAGTGACAGGTTAATCTTCTCTAATCTTCTGGGGGAAGAATAGCGACGCCTGTTCAAATCCGGGAGGCAGAAAGGAGGATCCTGATAAGAGGGGAGCTCCTTCCCCTTTTCTCTGGAGGGCATCGGAAATGACGTCATGTGCAAGGAGCCTATAGATTTGCATAGACAACCGGCTAAGTCTCGTGCAATGTGTGTGAACCCATACGGGCGTATTCGGTCCTCACTGAGGTAAAAACAAAGCTCAATTTTACTGACCCGTGCTGATTGGGGTAGAAATCTCCCGACTTTTTCAGACCCGTCGAATTCCCAGTTTTCCAGGTTGCTAGCCATCCTGATTGACCCTGTGTCTGAAGCAAAAACAGTATCACCACATAGAGAGTCCCACTGTTCTCAAGGTTTCATACTTCAACTTAACAAGCGAGCGTCCGTGCTCCTTTTTCTAGCTTTGTTGTTTTGTCATTTTACCGGTGACATAAGGTCGACGCTGGCCTTAACTGAACAAACTTCGTTTCCTTTTTTTTTACCCGAGAGTGTTGACAGTTGTCAAGCGACTTCGAGCAACGCTAGCCAAACGTCAGCGTCGTTTTGCTCATGAGATAACAAGGTAGCCAAGTAAGGACAAAACTGCAGACGCTCCAGTTTGGAGAAGCGCCCCTGGCGAGCAAAGTCATATTTTTAGGGTCGCGTGCCGGTTTTTCGTCACCACGCTCGTCCACGTTGATATAATGTTGGGATATAAAACGGCAATAAAAACATTTTTCGAGGAAGTCGTTATCGCATTTTGATAAGACGCTTCAAAGGTGAGTTGCACTGCTCTTTTCGCTCGTTCAGACGGTTTTAAAGTCCTTTCAGGCGCTCTGTTCGCGAGCGTCGGCAGGCGTCGACAGACACTGACAGACGTGGACGGTATACGACTCCGTTTTATGTCAGCATTGAACGGTCGCGTCTCACGGACGCTACAACGCCTTTTTTTTATCGTGTCTTGCGCATACCACAGCACCCCCTGACCGAGAAATACAGACCTATGAACACTTGTTAAAGGAGCTGTGCAACAATTTTTGTACTGTGCACAAATACCGCTTAAAACGGATCCCTAACGTTAATGACCTATGAAACACACGTTCGTTTTTCACCCTACGCAATAGAAGTCCCAGAAAAAAATTAAAGAAAAACGAGCAGCGTTCACCCCCTCAACTCGCAGCCAGAACAAGCGGCCACGCGATCCGGAGCCGATTATATGCCGCCAATGTAGATCATAGCCACGCGCTGGGGTTGGCAAAGCGCAGGACACGCGCTGAGTTGCAGACATTGTTACGGCTCGGCTGTTGTCATCGTTGCAGCGATTGGACACGGGTCACTACCCGAATGCTTCTCGAGCTAGCGATTGTCACGAGCCCAAGTCGAGTGCCCACGCAATGCTCGGGTCCAATCTATGTACCGCATTCAAATATCGTCACTTGGGTGTACTGCGATCCCCGAGTTACGTCATCAAATTTTGCAAAGGAGAGATTGAATGAAAATGATCGCTTTTGTCCTTGAAATTACACCGCAACAAAGGAGTTTCTTGGCCAGTGGCGTTGCGTGTGAGTATCCTTGAGTTCCAAATGTGCCTGTAAGCTCGTGTAGAGAGAAAAACATTCCAACTGAATATCGTTGCACAGCTGCTTTAATGTCACGTACGTGCCGCCATGTTTAACTTTCATGAATTCTTGTTTCAAAGCTTGTGTAAAGGCGAGTGTTCTGAGTTTATTTTATATATATATATATATATATATATATATATAACGGGCATGGTGGCGGGAGGCCGAAGGCGTGGGTATAAAACTGAGAAGAAAAAAACCCTTAGTGAAAAACAGCAACAACGGACGATTTAATCTTCGACGTTTCGGCCGGAGTCCGGCCTTCGTCAGGAAGGCCGGAGTCCGGCCTTCCTGACGAAGGCCGGACTCCGGCCGAAACGTCGAAGATTAAATCGTCCGTTGTTGCTGTTTTTCACTAAGGGTTTTTTTCTTCTCAGTTTTATATATATATATATATATATATATATATATATATATGGGTGTTTTCTACTCAAATCGTGCAGGCAAAAAGGGAAAAATTTTTAATTTCACCAAAAAAAATATATGTTATGGTTTCTAAAATCACAGTGGCTACATATCGCGAGTTCGTCGGATTTTTTGTTCTCGACCTAAGAATTTTAAAAGAGGCCACGTCGGAAAGCAGTGTTTTTCCACATATCCGTCGTGGGTCGGATGTTTCGCTCGATCTCCCGCCGTGGATTTTCAGTCCATATTATATTAACTTTTTGCAAGCACTATGTGAGCACATTTAAAACGCTCTAATACTATAAAATATTTTTAGGCGTTTTGCTTTTTTTCTGTAAAAATGTCATAAAAAGTTCACTTGGTCAATTGTTGACGAACTTTGACAACTAAATACTCGCGATCTACTTGGGTTACATAAATATTTTTTATGTCTACGGACAGCCCAAAGCACGCTCGACGTTTACGTTAATGTTATGCGAAAACCAAAAAGTACCAATTTTAAAATTGAATTTCCAAAAAAAACTATTTTTTATTTTTTCTTAATATGTAGATATTATAGTTTTCTACTCGAAAATCAAGGCGAGAAAGTGTGTATTTTGTTTGTATGTTCTATATATAAGCCTCAATATCGAAAAAAAGCCGTCTTGGTCTTGCAAGACCTAAGTCAGACAGCGACCCGTGCGTTTCCATAAATTGTGAAAAGTTTTCTTGAATTTTTGTCGACAATTTGTAATCAATTATAAACGTATTTCGGGGTATTGAATAGTTATTTATGTTTTGATAAGAGCGAGAAACCACGAGAAACATATGTAACCAAATCAGCAGGCCTAGTATACCTTCAATATCCAAGAGGCACATACGTTTTATTGTTTCGATTTAGAAAACTTTTCACTGTAAAATAGCATGACTAGTTATTAGCTGTCATATTACTAAGACATAAAAAGTCACCACATCATTGATATATTTTAAACACTTCTTTCCGAAACCAAACGTTAGGGTTTGTTCGCCGCATATCGCACAGATCACCAGGGAATATCCTTTCACTTCCGTCATACAAAAAAATGATGACACAGAAACCGTCCCAAACACACGAAGAGAGTGTCACGGAGAGGGGTAAGGAATAAAAATAAATAAATAGGAATAAAATTACCCAACTCCGATCCTAAGGAAAACTGCGTTAAAAAAATAAAAATATTTAGGTTCGAGCTGTGGCAAAGCGAAAGGTCCACGCCTGATGGAGAGTCAGACAAAGAAGTCGACGACACGGAAAGGTAAAACAAGAAAACAAAAATTTAATAAAGACCGAAAAGCTCAGCCGCACATGGCAGGAACAAACATCAACTCCTCCGGGCATTCCCTAAACGGTACACAACCGAATGCGTGCGAACACGCTCTCTACAGCACCGCCAGGTCGCTACGCCATGACGAAATAAACCAAACAACTAAACAATGCTAACAAACAGTTAATCATAAAACATAAAAAAACATACAGCGGGGCGAAAAAAAACACGCACGAAATAAAAAAAAAAGTCTTAACTGACCGACACCGAGTCCAGTCCCACGACACTGAAGCCTGACAGGATGACGGTGTCCAGATGATGCTCAAATCTGTTCTTCACTCTATTACGCACATCCACGACGGCTGTGCGGAACAGTGGCTGTGCGGAACAAAGTAAACAATAGATTCGAGCAGCGATGCGCGAGAAGGTAACCGAGACGTAACATGCCTCGAGCTTCATATCGGGAGAGGAGCTTTCGAGATGGTTACTGCACTTACTCAAACTTTCTCTTTCCCCTTCCCTTTTTCAAGAGAACACGTCAGCCGGCGCTAACTTTTCATCTCGGCAGAAGGTCACTCTTCACCAGGACCAACTTGAATAGTTGGTCCTGCTCTTCACAAACGGTTATAGTTGACAAGGAGGCTGACTTCGACCTAACTAGACTCCGGGCAGAATAAACACGAGTATATTTACCAACACGCTCGTTTTTAATGTCAGGTCTCCGGGCTTTGCTGTTTCCAAAAGAGATAACCTGTCGGTGCTATCGGATATCTGCCGAGAGAAATGTTCGCCGCGTCAACGACGCATTCGTACCATTTCATTCCTCGTGACACAGGGTGCGCTGCTCATTTTACAGTAACGGGCCGTCCAATCTAACACAACGAGCGCGAAAGGTCGTGGTCATCTGCTGGTTTCGAAAGGGTGGGACGTTCATATAGGCCAGTGAAGGCCCCGAATCAATACGACGTCTGCCGATTTCTACACATCAAAATTTTACGACGCCTGCTGGTCTGTTTAGAAGTGTTGCTTTCCCTTTTGGACTCCTCCAAAGTAGCTCGCCACCTAAAATAGAATTTAAATAATCAATAAATATAACAAAGTGGAACTACTGTATTTAATTTTTGTGTGGAAACGTTGAAAAGAGGCAAAAATATTTTCAAGTTTGTGAAGGCGCGGAATTCGCAAGTCCAGTTCGAGCCGTAAAAGCACGATTTTGTACGATATTGATGCTTAAATATAGAACATACAAACAAAATACACACTTTTTCGACTTGCTTTCCGTGTAGACAACTTTCATATTTACATTTTACCAAAAAAAAATTAAAAAAAAAACATGTTTTTGAGAAAGTCAATTTCGAAAATGCAACTTTTTGGTTTTCGCGTAATATTAACGTAAACGTCCCGCAAAGGATAATTTATACAGCCGCGTTTCTTATGATATATATAAAGAGCGTGTTTCTGGCTCTCCGTGGAGATAAAACAATATCAATTTAACCCAAGTATATCGCCAGTAATTATTTGTCAAAGTTCGTCAACAATTTACCGAGGGGGTGTTTTTGACATTTTTGCGGAAAAAAAAACAAAACGCCTAAAATTAATTATGGTATTAAATCCTTTTAAATAAATTTACAGAGTGCTCAAAAAAATTAATATAATGTGGACGGACACTCCACGGCGGAAGATCGAGCGAAACATCCGACCCACGACTGATGTGAAAAACACTGCTATCCGCCGCGCCTCTTTTAAAATTCGTAAGTCGAGAACAAAAAATCAAAGGAACTTGGGGTTTGTGGCTACTGCGTTTGTAGAGACGACGGCATTACATACATTTGTTTCAGAGAAATGAAAAATTCCACCCTCTTTGCCTCCACGATTTGAGATGAAATCACACATACATACATGCATATATATATTTGTATATACAAAGCAGATATATACAAAGAGTGACGAATGTTGACAAATGATTCCGTTGATATATACACCAGCTCATGTTTACAAACAAACCGGAGCGCCCCTAGCGGACGCCACCGGCGCCGCGCATGCGCGATGGGGGTGTGGGAAGAAGCTCGCCGTCGCTCATAAACTAACCATTGAGATGCAATGTTGTCCGCGTCGGTGTTGTCCCCTGCTCTTTTCCGCGTAAGAATTGTTGATTCTACGTCTTCTTGACGATGTCTGACTAGTTGAGCGGCGTCAGCGAAATTACCGACTCTCGTTACACCGCGAAACTTCGCGTGAATAATGTGACATGTGGCGATTCATTCCGCGCGGACGCCGCAGTATGTGCACTAAAACCTGATTTGCATGATGAGATTTCGCTCGCAATTTTCAGTTGCGACGCCGCTCGGGCTGCAAAAGCGTAACCCGTAGAGATGGTTGACGTCGATACTGAAAATCGCAAGCAGAATCGGGCCAAGTCAATTAGGCCTAGCAAGTCAGCGATGGTCACTGGTAAGAATGATCAGCATCTCCTTGTATCTACTGTTTACATCGAGCCTACTTAGCAACCTTGAAACTTAAGTCTTTTGAGGCCTGCACTTCTTATCGCAAGTACCGGGCCAGCATTTGGTCTACGGGCCGGAGTAGTCGAAGAGAGCAGACGACAAGCAGAAGCATTTGAAAGAGCAGACGACAGTTCGAACGATCAGGCGGCCGTTTGAACTTGAAGACACACTGAACGTAGTCCGCAGGTGGTCCGCACAACTTTACGGTTTTCTGGCGTTCATGTTGGAACAAAACAAATAAATCTGATGACCACAAGTATCCGTGAATTTAACCCCAAGTGCTTCCCGCCCCAGCAATCGTTGTCCGACGGCGTCTGCTTTTCCCTTTTCACGGCACATATCCAGATCCTCGGACGAACCGAGCACTTGAAAACTGACCTTCAAACCTTTCTTGACTCTTTTGGTTTGGCCCCAGTTCCGGCGTTTTGACGAGAAGGCAGGTTTTTGTCCGGTTCCTTTCAAAAGAACGCAGGAATACACGTCTGGCATGGGGACTTCTGCTCACAGCCCCAGACCGGAAGTGCGACCGACGCGCAACCACAGCTTCGTGACGTCACAGAGATGAATTCGTGTATAGGCAAAAATAATGTGCGCAGACACAGCAGCCGTAGGATGATAAAAATAAAATTCTAATTCAATGGCGAAAAACATCACGCAAGAAAAAAGGGTGAAGTGCCGAAAAAAAGTTGTATTAGTTTACGGGAATAATGAAGACTAGGCACAAGAACGCTAATTACGCGGGAAAGAAACTTTTAAGGACGGAGTAAAAGTTAAAGTTGAAACACAAGAACTTACAAAAATAAATTGTTAAATGAAAAATAAAATAAAGATTTAAAAATAAAAAAATGAATAAAAATAAGAAAGGGGCCTCACGTCCTTCGACGTTTCGGCAGTGGCACTGCCTTCTTCGGAACGGGAGCCCACAGGGCGTGGTGGGTTAGTTTTATAAAATATCTAGGGGGAGGATTTGTTAACGCGAAAGTTCGAAGGGGTTTGTAGGGAAAGGGAAGCAGGGGGGGACGAGTCCAATTTTGTCGCGATGAGGGAGGCGGTTCTGGGTTCTGTTCACAGGTGCATTGGTGGTATGAAAGAGCTTGTAGGGAAGGGGAACACAGAGGGGATATTGTCACGGGTGGTGACCAAAAAACAATAAATAAACAGGAAGAAATAAAGTTTAATGTGGCGAACGTACTTGTGCCGAAAATAGAAGGGTACAAACGATAATAACAGAGCGTCGCGGGCGTGGAAGTCGGCGTAAAAGCAGAGTCGAACGCTGGGGCGAGACTGACCCCGCTCGCCTTGCGGATTCCCTTATGTACCCTCGTGGGTTTCTGGATCGTTCGGCGTAGAAGGTTCGGCGCGTAGAACATTCTAACCTCGAATCAGCAAAACGGTTCTCGAATTCACCAGAACATCACATTACAGTGTCAACAAAAATGTGTAGCCGCGGCCAGGAATCGAACCTGGCCTACTGCGTGGAAGGGAAGGGCGATAACCGTTAGGCCACGCGAACTCTGCCTACTTGGCCAGCTGCGCGCGCGGCATTAGTCCCCCCTTTAAAAAGTGCATCGTTCCGTTGCAACACAAAAGCTAAACAAAGCAAATAAAAAGAACGGTAAACTAAAGAGTCATTTGGAACACATAAGGTCCACAGTCCTATCGAGCGTAGTGCGGCTTCAGTCACACGACGTAAACGACTTCCGGTCGTGGAGGGCGGCGTGACGAAGTCCGTGTTCCGTCGGGCATCACCTCGTAGGCCAGATCCCCGAGTCGACGAAGCACTTTGTAGGGTCCAAGGTAACGTTTCAGGAGTTTCTCGCTGAAACCGCGGCGGCGAATCGGTGTCCACACCCACACCCTCTCTCCAGGCTGGAAGTGGACGTCCCGACGACTACGGTTATAGCAGCCAGTGTCGACACGTTGTTGAGCCTTAATCCGGAGTCTGGCGAGCTGACGGACTTCTGCCCTTTGGGCAACCTGGGCGTCGTCGCTTGTGTCGACAGCCGGTTTGTGGGTAACCTTGCGCCCAGGCACCAGTTGAAAAGGTGGCCCTCCGGTGGTCTCTTGTACGGCCGTGTTGTAGGCAAATGTGACGTACGGCAACACCTCGTCCCATGTCTTGTGCTCCACGTCGACGTACATGGAGATCATGTCGGCGATGGTCTTGTTGAGTCTCTCCGTTAGCCCGTTGGTGTGCAGGTGGTACGCCGTGGTGCGACGATGGCTGGTGTAATGGCGCGTTCACGCTGGAAGCGGATCCGCGTTCGCGAAGCGGATCCGCGCGTTCTCAACCGCAAAGCGGCTAGGAACGAGCGGTTGGAGCGCGTTTTTTCCAACCGCTTCGGGACCAATTTCTCCCAACCGCTTTTACGAACCGCAAAGCGGCAACCAATCACAACGCGACGCTGACATGACGGCAGTGACTTTCGAAACAAGATGGCACCTGTCGCTGGTGAGGCGTCCAAGGCGCTGTAGTCCTAGTGATGTAGTCTTAGCTTTCGACAAATCAACGGAGAAACTTGATGTTCACGCCCGTCACTTGAATCCGCCGCGAAAAGAATTTACTCGGTAATTTTAACAGACTTCGCACCAGTGATTTGGTTCGGGTAAGGGTTTGTTGATTATTCGGGGTGCCACAGCCCAAGCTCGTTGCCTTTTTAAAGGCCGCCGTACAGTTCGCGCTTTCCACCTTTTCTGCGTTTCCTCCTCTCCTGCCCTCCTTTCCTTTCTTCACCGCCCTCCCCCACCTGTTTACCGCCCTCCCCCGAGGGGACAACACGGAGAATGGATTAGGAGACGCCTCCGTTAATCCGGCCTAACCCGCCGAAGAGGGGGCCTGCTGCTTGACTAAAAACTATTTCGATGCTCAAAAAAAAAAAAAAAAAAATCGCCGCGGGCAGCTACCGATTGCGCTTTGCCGGATGCGCGCAACGCTCCGTCCGCCTTGAACAAGCTTGTATGCATTGGACTAACATTTTTCGAAGCGCGGCAGGTTTAGTGTAGGTCCTATCATATGGTCTTGCAAGACTTCCCTGTCCGCCATAAGCTAGCCAATAATTCAAGAACATAACGACGGCAGCGTATTCAAACAGTGTAAAATAAAATGTATAGAATATTTATAAGAACACCGTTGTCTTCATTGCTTAACTTTCACATTTTTAGCGTTACCAATATTTGTAATCAAACTATTTTTATGATTGAAGACTACTCGTCGTGCACCGACCCCAAGATTATGCTTACGTGAAACATGATTTGGCGCGGGAGCGGCTTGAGTAACCGTAAACTTTCTTTTTTTCAACGTGGATTTTGCTTTTTAATTTAGCTGAGGTACCACTGGCAGAACACGAATCGCATACTTGGAAGGTATATACCGCCTGAAAACTCATATAGCTGGTTCAGTGAATGCAATACTATCGCATTCGTTGAAGCTTGATTTGTTGATTCGAACTTCAACAAATCACACGCACCCATTCTCCCTATTCCTGTTTACCCAGTCATAGTCGTTCCCTCATGATGCAATACGAGTACAAGTAACTGCAGTTTATGCATTGTTGACGTTAATTGGACAGCCGTGATCGCACGGTTTTTAGAAGCGCTATTCGCAACTCCAACGCCCTATAGGTGGCGGGTCGGTAGTTCCAAGATGGCGGAAGAGACGGGGATAGATTTTCCGGGATATCCCATGCGCCTGCTCGCTGACGCTGTTCAGCGCGCTAAAAATTATTTATTTGTCTACAAATGCAAAGCGGTTAGGGAGGGATCATATTACAGGTGACGGAGCTGCTGATGCACGTTAAGAAAACGAGAACTCTGTTATTTAGAAGTTGCGGAAGCCTCAAAGTGCGAAGCTTTGTGGTGAGCGAGCGCGTTTTAGGCACCGGCCACGTTACTGTTTGTGGCAGAATATTTTCGAAGGTGATGAAGGTATGCTTGCGCTTTGCCTGGCCATTAGTGCTCTAAAAAGAGAGTTGCGAACGGTGACTGCCAAGCTTCGGAAGAGCAGCAATACACAGTATTGATGTCTTCGCGTCACAGCCTCTCAGATCGCTGCTTGCCGTCTCAGTTTTAGTGTATTGCAACACGTAATCAAACTGCTCTATGGTTATTGATAAAAAGTTTATTACCGCAGTCTACCATGCGGTGTAGCATTACAACCGCCAGCTAGCGCTGCGCCTTTGAAGCACAATTTTCAGTGCGCGCCAGAAGCGTCGCCGTGCTCATCACTCTTAAAAAAAAAAAAAATGTTTTAGTCCTTACATTTTTTGTCACATATACGACGCTCCATAACTTCAGTTCGCCGTGCAGCCCACTGACGTCAAACTGACGGCCCCAACTTTTACAAGAAGCTTGATGACAAAGAGTCCGGAAAAACAGAACAAAAAAAAAAAAAAAAAAAAACACCGCGGTTTTGCAGTAGGGCCAATAAAACCCCGATTACTTTCTTCTTTTTTTTTACAGTCATTTACACCTACTTAAGCTATTTTAATAAGTTGCACAACTCGCCTATCAAGCCGCTCGTGAAAGTTGGTAGCGCCGGTTGAACGTCAGTGCACTGTACGCCCAACTGAAGTTTAGGGGTGTCGTACGCTATGCAAAAACTGTCTATTAACATAATCGGCATGTTTATGGGTTTTATTTATTGCTCTGTCAAAAAAATATTTTAATATACCGTACATTTGTTGTACCGTGTTATTTGCAACATTGCGGTCCCCCTGGCCAAAACTGCGCGTTCTAAGCTCTCGTCACAAACGGCTGGCTAACACAGACGCGCTTAAAATGCTTCGAACATTTCTTTTTCTGCTTTGTAATTACCTGAAAGCAAGTACGGGTATTCTGTCTTTTAAAAGTGCTTGGAATAAATGGTCATGTTCCTTGGAACGGCCTTAAACGCAAACCCATTCCCGATTTGTATTGCTCGACATACCGTTGCGCGACGAGTTTTCTCCTAATTATGGCAAAGAAGACTTTCCGTAGACCGTACTATACAGTTCTTCATTATTAGCGGGAGCGTTTTCCGTCACGTTAAGCACAGATTCAGCTGGCGGCCATGCACAAGACCCGAAATCCGCAGCGTATGCGATACACGAAAAGTCCCTAATGAAATTAGACCTCCCGGTCCTTTGTGCAAGGCTGTTGCAAGGCGGAGCACAAGAATTCCTTTTTTAAAGCGCTCACTTTTTAAGTTAAAACGGCTTCACGCATCAAGTCCGACATTCCCTGCCACCGTTTCCGCGCCGCCGCCGCCGCTGCCGTCCCCGCTCCTCTGGTTCTCCGTTCGTCCGCGGGAGGGCGAGCGGCGCGCTGGAGTTGCGAATAGAACGAGCACGAGCGTCGAATTCCGGTAGACTGATTGATTTTTGTCTCGCCGCCGTGACGCCACACGAGGAAAGCGATTTCGTTCTGTCTGTGAAATTAGGAACATAGAAATCAAGCTGTAATTTTGGTAATAAAACAAAGCGAAATGGATCTCTGCAGCCAATACCCAACCGTTTGCGAGGTGACTAGGCGAAAGCATATATTACCTCCGTGCCTTTACCCTCTGCACACCGCCAGAGAGAGTCATACAAACTCCTTGGAGCTATTGTCAACACGATTGCGTTTGCAAGCCGGTAGTTTGACTCGGCTGGAATTCGTCCCTTTCATAGCTCTCTATGAAACCAGAAAGGTAGATACTTTTCTACATTGGGTGGGTTTGCCCGGGGCCTCCAGTTATTTACGGCCAAAATCACACTGGAGGCGCTTCAGCAATGTTCACTCTGGTCGACACACGTGCACTCTAAAAATGCCAGTCGTCTGCCTTCTCAAAAGACACTTGAAGAGCCAATCGTAGAGACCGACGGATAACGATGCCGAAATTATGCTCATACCTCAAAAAAATTATAACACAAATTTGGTCTCGTCATTCCCAAACTGGTTGCCGGACGAAATCCTCTATGCGTATTGCAAGCCAGGATTGGTAATAGTAACGTAAGATACGTACGGCAGAATTCCCTGCCATAAATGAAATGATTTGGCTAACGCCAAAGTAACGCGAAGTAGGTGCAAAGAGTTTATGCAAAAGGAAGCGTAAACCGAGAAAAAGGGAAAAAAAAAAGACAGAAGAAAAGGAGAAATAATTAAAAAAAGTGAAAGCCGTTTACAACTTCCTGTAACGCCGAATTGGAGCGCAGCTCTTGAGGAGGAGGAGTGGAGGGTATATTCCTCCTCCTCCCTCGTGATCATGCCTGCTAGTCCTCCTCCCCTCCTGCTCCCCCTCCCTCTCCTTTACCACCTCCTCGTCCTTCAAGCTCCTCCCCTCCCCTCGCCTCCGCCTCCTCGTCTCTCCTCCCCCCCTCCTCCACCTTCGTACTGCTTTCCTCCTCGCCGCTGAAGTCATGTGACCCCCTCCCCCGAGGTCACGTGACCCCCCGAACCAGACAATGAGGGGAGGAGGAGGAGGGGGAGGAGGAGGAGGGCAGAGGTCCGGGGGGTCACGTGACCTCGAGGGGACGGGATCACATGACCTTGGGCGGGCCGTCACGTGACCGACGGGGGGAGGGGAGTCACCCCCCGGGGTCACGTGACCTGGGCAGGGGAGGAGGGGGAGGAGAAGGAACGGAGGGGGAGGAGGAGGAGGGGGAGGGGCGACGCCGAGGCCAACGCCGACGCCGCACAGGCTGGAAACGGGTCATGTGACCCCCTCCCCCCGAGGTCACGTGACCCGCCCGGACCATACTACACAATGAGGGGAGGAGGAGAAGGAGGGGGAGGAAGAGGAGGAGGAGGGGGAGGAGGAGGAAAGGGGCGCGGTTACGCCGACGCCGACGCCGACGCCGACGCCGACGCCGACGGCGACGGCGACGGCGACGCCGACGGCGACGCCAACGGCGACGCCGCTCAGGCTGGAAATGGGCCCCTAAGAGCTGCGCTCTAAAAGTGGGAGCCGCTTACAAATCCCTGTAACGCCGAATTGGAGCGCAGCTCTTGAGGAGGAGGAGTGAAGGGTACTGAGGGGATGGTAGACCCCTCCCCCTTCTCCTCCTCCTCCCCTCATTCTTTAATATGCTCCGGGGGGGTGTCACGTGACTTCGGGGAGGGGGTCACGTGACCTCGGGGAGGCGTGACCTGGGGGTGACCTCAAGGCCACGTGACCCCAAAGGTGACCCCCACGTGACCTTGGGGGTCACGTGACCTGGAGGGGTCACGTGACCTCGGGGGTCACGTGACCTCAGAGGGGTCACGTGATCTCAGAGGGGTCACGTGGGGTCACGTGACCTTGAGATGACCTTGGAAGGGGTCACGTGACCTTGGGGGTCACGTGACCTCGGGGGTCACGTGACCTTGGGGAGGCGACCACGTGACCTCGGGGGTCACGTGACCTCAGAGGGGTCACGTGACTTGGGGGTCACGTGACCTTCAAAGGGTCACGTGGGGTCATGTTGGGGTCACGTGACCTTGAGATGACCTTGGAAGGGGTCACGTGACCTCGAGGGGTCACGTGACCTTCAGGGGGTAACGTGGGGTCACGTGACCTTGAGATGACCTTGGGAGGGGTCACGTGACCTTGGGGGGTCACGTGACCTTGGGATGACCTTGGTTACGCCGACGCCGACGGCGACGGCGACGGCGACGGCGACGCCGACGCCGACGGCGACGCCGCTCAAGCCGGGAACGGGCCCCTAAGAGCTGCGCTCTAAAAAGTGAAAGCCGCTTACAACTCCCTGTAACGCCGAATTAGAGCGCAGCTCTTGAGGAGGAGGAGGGAAGGGCGCTGGGGGGGGGGTTAGACTAACCAGGGGGGGTCACGTGACCTTGGGGGGTCACGTGACCTTGAGGGTCACGTGATCCCCAATGCCGATGATGTCATCAGTGACGATGACGATGCGGGTACCGACGACGTCATTAGTGACGTCACTGATGACTTCACCAGTGATGATGACTATGCTAATGTCGGTGACGTCATCAGTGACGTCGCTGACGACGTCATCAGTGATGATGACGATGACGATGCGGATGGCGGTGACGACATCAGTGATGTCACTGATGACGTCATCAGTGATGATGACGATGCGGATGTCGGTAACGTCACCGGCATCCACATCGTCATCGTCATCATCACTGATGACGTCACCGGCATCCACATCGTCATCGTCATCATCACTGATGACGTCACCGGCATCCACATCGTCATCGTCATCATCACTGATGACGTCACCGGCATCCGCATCGTCATCGTCATCATCACTGATGACGTCACCGGCATCTACATCGTCATCGTCATCATCACTGATGACGTCACCGGCATCCACATCGTCATCGTCACTGATGACGTTGTGACGTCGTCCGGGGTGATGGTTGGAGACGCCGGCGCGGCGCGAGCAAGTTCGGACGCGCGCGGTTGGAGGTGACACATGGGAGCGGGGAAGGCACGGACAGGAAATGGACAGAGGGGGCCAGGGAAAACTGGAAACAGATGAGGGACGGAGAGAGAGGGAGGCGAGCCAGGCAGAACGTGGGAAAAGACGACGGTCTTGGAGGAGAGCGAGTCGAAGGCGGAGGACGGGTTTTTGGGATGCGGGCAGCGACGAACAAGTGAAAGTGATCGCGACGTGCGCGGTGAAACGTGGGTGCCAGCGCAAGAGCACAAGAGGACGGCGTGAATCGACGGACATCCGAGCAAGCCCGATTCGCCGCATCCTGAGCCTCCTCGGTTCAACCTGCCCGTCGAACCAGAGCCACGTTGATGACCGGTCCTTCCAAGTCCCTTCTCCCAAGGAACCCCTGCGACGGGACACCCAGAACACTCCGGGCGAGAGGTGAGCAACAGGCGGCCCCAGCACGGATATTAACATTAAGATTATTCTGTTGAGAGACTAAATACCGTCTTCTCGCTTCTCTTCTCCCCAGCGTGGACCTAGCACAAAGTATTTGTGCTACCCCTACTGGAGTCGTCACAATTGGTGGCAGCGGTGGGATCCCGTAACCTAAATCGCTGAGGAAAACGGTGAGACCTTTTTGCCCTCACCCGAGAGGAGAGGCGAGACGATGTCTCAGACACCGGTGGCTCCGCCGAATGCCCTGGGTGCAGGGATGTTGGCTCTGGGGGGTCTTGTTCCCTCGTTTACGGGCGACGGGACCACGGTATGCGTCAGGGAATTCTTTCAAATTCTAGAGCAAGTAGGTAGCATGGGGGGATGGCAAGATAGCCAACTCATTGGGATTGCTCGCTGCAAGATGGTCGGGTCCGCGTACGCCTTCGCATGGCAAGATGAGTGTGTGGCCGCGGTCACGACCTTTACGGCATTCAAAGCTTTGGCTTTTGAACGGTTCGACATTGAGCCCCAGAACGTGAAGCTCTCGAAATTCTTAGCGGCCAAGCAGAATGCGGGGGAGGACGTGCGCGCGTTTGCCGGTCGATTGCGCGTACTGGGAAATGCCACCCTGGGAACGAACGCGTTAGAGGGTGCCCAAGAAAAACGGGAAATGCGGAGACAACTGCTCAGTGAACAGATGCTATCGCAGTTCGTCGGAGGACTTCGAGACCCTATTAGGAGGTTCACCCTTTCGCGGGACCCCGAGACGTTTGACGGGGCAATCGAGATCGCGGTGAAAGAAGAACGCAACGAACGCATCGTTAACGGTGGCACACAGCCGGTACGGCGGGTTGAGGAGCCCAATAAGGCTCAGGACGAAGTGCGCGAACGTTTGGACAGGCTCGAGAGGCTATTTGAACAGAGCTTGTCACTTCGTGGTGCGGCTGGAACCAGTCAGAGGCGTTCTCCACCGAGAACACCGCGAAAGACCAATTCAGGTTGTTTCGTATGTGGGACGTTTGGCCACTTCGCGCGGTCGTGCCCACATCGGCACCGCGACGGCCGAGCCGACATAAGGCAGATTGAGAATGGGGACCAGGGAGAAGCAGGAGATCACAGACCTCTGGGATCACGGGCTGCCCATCAGCCGGGAAACTAGAGCGGCCCCTCTCTGAAAACCGCAGAGAAGGGGCAGTAGAGGAGCTCGTGGTAAATGTTTGTGGAGAAACGAGCCCCATTGTTGCGTGCAAAATCGGTGGCGCCACGGTCCATTGCCTTATTGACACCGGGTCAAGGGTAAGCCTGGTAAAGAAGGGAACCCTAGACGCCATTCTAAAGGACTGGGAGAATGTCCTTCCGAAAAGGGACAGAGCGGGCAAGCTGGTGGGAATCACGGGCGACGCACTAGATACGGTCGGATGTTTTGAGATCCCGCTCACGTTGGGCGGTCATGAGATTAGACCCGCGTGCTTCGTTTGTACAGACGGGCTCGTGTTGCCTGTCGCGGGAATCATCGGCCAAGATGTCCTCCGCGGAGAGGACATCGACTTGCTTCTCAGTGAAGGCGTCTTGCGCATTGGGAATGCAAGAGTGGAGATCACTAACTGGGCCAACCAGGTGCACGCGGTCGAGCCAAAGCCGGAGGAGGTAGGAGGGGCCCAGGCGACAGTGACTCTTTTGAAGCCCTGTGTCCTGCCCCCTCTGAGCGAATGCCTTTTTCAGGGGAAAGTAAGTTTGGGTGGTGTAGCGGGAAGACTCGGTGTGCTCGAGACTCACGACCTAGGGGTAAATGGCGTTGTCGGCGCTCACGCACTCGTGAAGACGTGGGAGGACGCGACGGTTCCGGTGCGACTGGTGAACGTCACGTGTCAGGAGATACGCCTCCCACAAAATAAGGTCGTGGGGACGCTCGTAGACGCTTACGAGGCTGGTCCTGTCGGCCCAGATGCTTGGGCATGCA
The DNA here is from genome assembly GCF_016920785.2 of Ixodes scapularis. Classification (NCBI taxonomy): domain Eukaryota; kingdom Metazoa; phylum Arthropoda; class Arachnida; order Ixodida; family Ixodidae; genus Ixodes; species Ixodes scapularis. Next base: position 895,873 of record NW_024609920.1, read on the forward strand.
ACCGGATAGAACAAGTAGACTTATTGGATGATTTCGACTTCTCACATATTACGACAGAGGAGAAGGCCCGCCTGCTCGGACTCATCGACCAGCACCGAGACGTGTTCTCCTCGAATCGGTCAGACCTGGGTCGTTGTGAGGCCGTGAAACACAGGATTTTGACAGGGGAGGCAACACCCGTTTACCGGAGAGCCTACAGAATCCCGTACTCGAAAAGGGAGGAGATGGAGGGCCAAGTCGATCAACTGCTCGCGAAAGGGATTATCGAACATTCCACGTCTCCTTGGGGTGCGCCTGCCTTGCTGGTTGAGAAACCCGATGGCTCTTATCGTTTTGTTGTTGACTACCGCGACCTAAACAAGGTCACCCGTGTGGATCCTTATCCATTGCCGAACATACAGGAGACCCTGTCCCAGCTTGGATCTGCGCGACGTTTCACGGTAGTTGACATGACCTCGGGCTACTGGCAAATCGAGATGGACCCTCGTGACCGTGAAAAAACGGCCTTCAACACGCCGTCGGGACATTACCATTGGACCAGGATGCCGATGGGGCTGGTGAACAGCGCGGCTGTATGGCAACGCACAGCCGATGTCGTGCTCGCAGGCCTGCTAGGTAAGATATGCTATGTATATCTAGATGATATCATCATCTACAGCAACAGCCTAGAGGAGCATCTGGAGGACTTAAAGACTGTTTTCCAAAGGGTAAGGGCCGCTGGTCTCAAGCTCAAGCCGTCGAAGTGCCAGTTCCTGAAACCCGAGGTCAAATACCTGGGTCACATTGTGTCAGCAGAAGGCGTACGGCCGGACCCAGCTAAAATCGCGTGCGTTCGTGATTTTCCTGCACCCCAAAACAAGACGGAGGTGCGTCGGTTCCTAGGCCTCATGACTTACTACCGCCGACACGTGCCGCACTTCGCCGAGGTGGCACGGCCCTTAACGCAGCTCACCGGCAAGAAGCCGTTCGCATGGGGAACAGATGCCGAAGCGGCCTTCGAGGTCATGAAACAGAAGTTGACGGAGGCGCCTATCCTTCGATTCCCGGACTTCTCGCGACCGTTCACACTGGCCACGGACGCCTCCAAGTTCGCCGTGGGAGCGGTGTTATCCCAAGAATTCGGCGGCCAAGAACACCCCGTAGCATACGCGAGTCGGCAGTTGAACGGGGCGGAGCAGGCCTACGGGGCTACGGAACAGGAGTGTCTCGCTGTCGTGTGGGCCGTGAAGCACTTTCGCTGTTATTTGTATGGACGCCATTTCCGTATCTTGACCGACTGCCAGCCACTGAAGTGGCTTATGAGCACGAGAGACCAGAACTCACGGCTTGCGCGTTGGAACCTGCGTCTACAGGAGTACGACTTCGAAATCGTGCATCGTTCGGGGAAGACAAACCAGAACGCTGACGCGTTGAGCCGGGCAGTGGTGAGAGAGGTGAACGTGTTCCTCCCGTCAACCGATGGGTGGAGAGTGAGGGAAGAGCAGCGGAAAGACGCCTGCCTCCGCGCTGCGATTGCCGCCTGCGAGGCCTCAGAGGAGAACAGCAACGGGCAGTTCTATCTCGACCAGGGTGGGCTGCTCAGACTGCAAACAGACAAACCAGGAGTGACTGGGAGGATGGTGATCCCCAAATCGATGGTTGGCGAACTGCTCAGAGTGCACCACGATGCCCCTTGCGCCGGTCACCCGGGCGCCAGGAAAACGAGACAAAGAGTTGCAAAGCAGTACTTTTGGCGCGGCATGAGGCGAGACATTGTGGAGTACTGCAAAGCATGCAAGTCGTGCAGTCTACGGAAGACACCCAAGGGTCGAAGGCCGGCACCTTTTCAAGAATTCGGGCAGCTCAGCAGCCCGTTCGAGCGCACTGCTATGGACATTGTCGGGCCGTTGTCCGTCACCACTGCCGGGAGCAAATACATCCTGGTCTTTGTGGACCACTTAACTCGATTCGCAGAAGCTTTCCCCATGCCTGATCAAAAGGCCGACACTGTGGCTAGAATGTTCGTCGAGGGCGTAGTGTTACGACACGGAGTGCCGGACCAACTCTTAACCGATCAGGGTGCAAATTTCACCTCGCGCCTAATGAAAGAGGTGTATGAGTCATTGGGAATCTCCAAGCTGCAGACGACCGCCTACCATCCTGAGTGCAACGGCGCCGTCGAAAGACTGAATCAAACCGTTATCAAGATGTTGGGACACTTCGTGGCGCATGACCAGCGTGATTGGGACCTCTGGCTCCCCTTCGCGCTGTTCGCTTGCAACTCTGCCGCCCACGAGGGAACCAGGGAATCGCCTTTTTTCTCGCTCTACGGTAGAGATGCGGTTGTGCCCAGCCTGGCTCGCACAGCACCCGCAGCGAACTACGGGACCCTGGAGAACTACAGATCCGAGCTCGTACAGCGACTGGCGATATCGCACCGGCTGGCATCGGACGCGCTTGTTCAGGCGGCGCGAACAAGAAAAACTCGGCATGACAAAACGAGCAGGGACCCTCAGTACAAATTAGGAGATCCAGTCTACCTACAGGTGGCAGCGCATAGGCGGGGAACCGCGCGGAAGCTCGCCCCCAGTTGGTGTGGGCCCTTCCGAATAGTGGAGGTGCTTTCCGACATCACCTGTAGAATCCGGAGAATCGGGGAACGAGAGGAAAAGATCGTTCATGTAAATAGGCTCAAACCCGCGCACCTTTCCTTTCCCAGCGAAAGTGCGAGCACTCCTCCGGTAGACGACCCCCCTTCCGCAGCAGAGAGACAGCGGGCGCCGAACCCTGCAGACGTGACTCTCCGTGAATCGCAGGCTGATGCGACACTGGGGGCCGGCGTCGACCCGTTCTCTGCGGCATTTGGCATGCCGATGCCCATTGCGACGCATGGGTACTCACTCAGGAGCCGCGAATAGGTGGGAGTCTCCGGTCATCGCCAGCAGCGAGCAGTCGTAGGGGGTATAGATATAATTTAATCGATGTCATTTTTGCAAAATTTTCTTTTTTTTCTTGAGCCACCTGTGTCTTAGTGCGCCATTTTAACGCTTTAACCCCTCGCTCTTTTGGTCTTATCGGTGCTGGGGTGGCTTACGTTGCTGTTCGTCTCTCTTCGTTATTTTTGCTGTGTGTACTCTTCTTTTCCGCCAATTTACTTGGCTGCTGAACTTCGGAATTTTTTCTAAGCGGAAGAAAATTTTTTTGAAGTTGGAGCGGTTGTGACGTCGTCCGGGGTGATGGTTGGAGACGCCGGCGCGGCGCGAGCAAGTTCGGACGCGCGCGGTTGGAGGTGACACATGGGAGCGGGGAAGGCACGGACAGGAAATGGACAGAGGGGGCCAGGGAAAACTGGAAACAGATGAGGGACGGAGAGAGAGGGAGGCGAGCCAGGCAGAACGTGGGAAAAGACGACGGTCTTGGAGGAGAGCGAGTCGAAGGCGGAGGACGGGTTTTTGGGATGCGGGCAGCGACGAACAAGTGAAAGTGATCGCGACGTGCGCGGTGAAACGTGGGTGCCAGCGCAAGAGCACAAGAGGACGGCGTGAATCGACGGACATCCGAGCAAGCCCGATTCGCCGCATCCTGAGCCTCCTCGGTTCAACCTGCCCGTCGAACCAGAGCCACGTTGATGACTGGTCCTTCCAAGTCCCTTCTCCCAAGGAACCCCTGCGACGGGACACCCAGAACACTCCGGGCGAGAGGTGAGCAACAGGCGGCCCCAGCACGGATATTAACATTAAGATTATTCTGTTGAGAGACTAAATACCGTCTTCTCGCTTCTCTTCTCCCCAGCGTGGACCCACCACAAAGTATTTGTGCTACCCCTACTGGGGTCGTCACAACGTCATCATCATTGATGACGTCATCATCACTGATGACGTCACCGGCATCCACATCGTCATCGTCATCATCACTGATGACGTCACCGGCATCCACATTGTCATCGTCATCATCACTGATGACGTCACCGGCATCCGCATCGTCATCGTCATCATCACTGATGATGACGTCATCAGTGATGATGACGATGACGATGTGGATGCCGGTGACGTCATCAGTGTCGATGACGTCATCGGGGGGTCACGCGACATCGGCGGGGTCACGTGACCTCGGGGGGTCACGTGACCTCGACGAGGGGGTCACGTGACCTCAGGGAGTCACGTGACCTCGAGGAGCGGGTCACGTGACCTCGGGGGGGTCACGTGCCCCCCCCCCACGAAGTCACGTGACCCCAGAGGGGGGCTCGCGCGGTGCATTATGGGACATTTCCCATGATGCACCGCGCGGTTACGCCGACGCCGACGCCGACGCCGACGGCGACGCCGCTCAAGCCGGAAACGGGCCCCTAAGAGCTGCGCTCTAAAAAAAAATCTCTGGTGACGTGGCCAAAAAAAAAAAAAATTCTGTTCATGTGATTTTTATTGTCACGTGACCGAACAAAAAAAAATAAGCGGAATGAAAAAAGAACACGAAAAGAAAACCATCCCCTGTCCGGTTTCGAAGCTAGGCCCTCTTGATCGTGAAACACGGACTGCTAGAAGTTCCCAATATCAATGTAGAATTCCATTCTAACGGAACCTAACTCAGAATTTGCCACCGTCCGAAGCATGCGCACTTGCGCCGCCGAACAACTGCGCGTTTCAGCACGTGTCAACGCGTTATGATCCCCCCCCCCCCCCACACACACACACACATTATCTGGCACTCCCAAAAAAGTGTCGTTAGATGGCTGTCCATTTTTCCACGACTCTCATTCTGCGTATGTATGACGGTTTATGAGTTGATGGGAAACTCTCGTACATTAAGATTGATCGAATTCGCTTGGCTTCTTTCGTGCCTTTGTCACACTGGCACAGTCTCCGGACCCCCTGGTATCGATCGGCAAGCTTGGGAGAATGAAATAAACAAGGGCTCGAGATTGAGTATGATAATTGAGCTTAAAGGTGTCGCACTAAAAAGGGCAACGAGGGTGTCTTATTATTTTTTTTTTAAGACAAATAAATTTTGGTATTAAACTATCACGATACTTATGTTATGAAATTTCTGAAATGCTGTCATAAAGAAAGAGAAAGCAAGTGACTGCAAAGCAAGTGGGAGCCTTCCGGGAGCCGCGAACGAAAGTGTACGTCCACACGGCCACAGGCGGTCACTGGCGGTCACACGACAGCACGACAGTGACCGCGTAGCCTCCGCCGTGCATTGGGAGCGGCCGGCGCTTGGAAGACGGTGACATCACGATGTAGGGGACGCCCCGCTTCTTAACACTGTAAAGTCTCTTCATTATTAATTTTACAAGTAACGAGAACCAATCCAAATGACGGGGCCCATTCCGCTGAAACAAAATGGCATCATTCCGTTCAGTCTTCTGCTGTGCGCCGCCATTCGCTTCCTTAAAACTGCGCCGTCAGGCAGTCGGCGCTTCAGAGGATGTCGCAGCTTGTAAGAATTGCTCTTATGTATCAGGTACCCAACCCCAAGATTCTCGGGGAGGCGAGCGCCGTTACTACTTACGCCATCTATCGGCCGCCGCTGCGCCGGCGCCCGTAACTCAATGGACCAAAGCGATATTTTTTTATACAAAGAAAACTAATCCCTCAATCCTTTTGCACTTTTGTGTCACGTTTTAATACGTTGCCCTCAACCTCCACGAGAAGTTTCGTGGTCCTGGGTTTATCTTAAGTCTGGCCAAAATGCAACCAAACTTTTACTCATTGGTTCCTATGGCAAACCGCAGAAAAATCATACGTCTTTTCAACATTCGATGCAAACCCTAAGAAAACCACACGATCAATTTAGTTTCATTTTGCTATATATATAGCCAATGTCTCTAGCTCCATGGAAACAGTTTTTATTTTCAAATTACTTAAATTTAAAATGGTTCCCCAGGGCTTTAAATACCAAAAAGAATCCGCAGTTGGTGAGGAGACTCGAGGATTCAGTGACGTTGTTGCGTTCCTAAATACATTTTTTAGCAACATATGCAATGTATAACAAAACGGCAACTACACTGAATATTTTCTTAATTGATAAACACAAAACCTAAATGCAGGTTTTTTCTTGTTTTTTTTTATCGCGTAATTAGCTCAAATACATTATACTTAAAGCGCTGAATAATTAAGGAGTCAAAGCGTTTTTTGATCCGAACTATCTTTTACGAAGTGTCCAAATTTCATTTCACCAGCTATTCCACTTCCAAGAAAGGTATTAAAAATAAAAATGCCAAAATGAGTGGGCGTGGTCCAGACACTTTGGCAAACGGGACATGAAGAGTACCATTTATGGCGACATTTAGCACGCTGTTACCGCTAATTAATCAATCTGATGTAGGTTTGCTTCGCGTGCGCCCAAGAGCTTTCGAAACGGCCCAGTATCTCTTAAGTCATCAAAACCTCAGACGTCAAAATCAGGCAAAAAAGGGGTGTGTCCCAGAAATTTGGGCATACGCGCCGGTAATTGTACCATCAATGGCGACACTCAGTACTCTATAAGCCATAATAATGCATCTCCTCCAGTTCTGCGACCATATGCCCGAGAGCTTTTGAAGCGGCCCAGAATTTATTTAGTTATCACTCTCCAAAGCCTGCCTCAACCGTCAAAATCGGCCAAAAAAGGGGCGTTTCCCACAAATTTGGGCATACGCGCCGTCCATTGTACCATCAAAGGCGACACTCAGCAGTCTGTAAATCAGTATAAGGAATCTCCTCTAGGTGTATGACGCGTGTGCCCGAGTGCTTTTGAAGCGGCCCAGAATTTATTTAGTTATCGCTCTCCAAAGGTTGCCTCAGACGTCAAAATCGGCCAAAAAGGGGGCGTTCCCCACAAATTCGGGTATACGCGCCGTCAATTCTACCATCAATGGCGACACTCAGCTGTCTGTAATTATAATAATAATAATAATAATTTTTATTTTTGCATCCGTATGGGTTACAGACGCCGGAGCCACGGACAAAAAGTCAACAAATGTTGACTTGACGGGGTCCGGGCCCCGTGCACTAGGCAGACAGCTATGGCGATACAAAAATAACTGCAGAGATTACAGCAATACGTAAAATACATATATAAAAGAGACCTAGGTTTCACAGGTTAACGAAAACAGCTCTATACAAAAAGTAAGTACAATGACTTAGGGTTTATATTGTAGATGTCCACGTCATCTACGCAATATTTGTTTAGCAATGAGGGTAGATTATGTTTTAAAGACTGGTAACTGTAGTTCGTGCGAAACGGAAACACTTTCCATTCCTCGGAGTAGCGGGTGCAAATGGTGGGTATGTTTTTGATTAATCCCGATGTCTGTTTCAGAAAATTAATAGATTCAGGGGAAGAAAAAAGAAATGATCGAGTCAAAAGGTACTCATAAAAACGATGTATATTTATAATTTTGTATCGTGAAAATAGAGCCTCTGTGTGGGCTAAGAAATGAACGTTTCCAACAAAGCGCAAAACTTTTTTTTGTAGTAATAATATTCTGTTCAGATTTGTCCTTGTGGTCGTGCCCCAAACGAGATGGCAATAGGATATTTGGGATTTAAATAATGCATGATATATTTGTAGTTTTATTTTTTCGGGGAGAATGGCTCGACAACGTGCAAGTACACCTACAATTTTACATAATTTGCTGACGACCTGGTTTATGTGTTTATCCCACTGTAAGTTATCTGAAAATACAATACCTAATGTTTTATGTTCTTTCACTAATTCAATCGGCGTGGATTGAAAATGGAGAGTTTCATTTATATTTACCTGTTTATTGGACGGTTTAAATAAAATGGCCTTTGTTTTTGTATCATTAATATATAGGCCATTTATTCGCGACCACAAAAAAAATCTAGACAAAATTAAATTTCCTTTGGTTATTAGGTTATCCGCATCCGCGTCACTGAGGAACAGACTGGTGTTGTCGGCATACAAGACAAATTTGACATTTTCGGAAATATTCACAAGATCATTGATATAAATATTAAAGAGCAACGGACCCAAAATGCTACCTTGTGGCACGCCATACTTAATCTGCAACAGTGATGAGAAGTGACCATCGATGATTACAGATTGCCTACGTTCATATAAGTAAGAATACAGAAGTGAAAGTGATGGACCGCGTATACCATACCTACTTAGTTTGTCAATGAGTATGCCATGATTGAGACAGTCGAAGGCTTTACTAAAATCAATGAAGATGCCAAGTGTCAAGAGTTTGCTTTCTATATTTTGTAATATGATTTCTTTTTGCAAAAGAAGCGCAGATTCGGTAGATCTTCCTTTTCTAAAGCCAAACTGAGATTCTGTGATTACAGAGTGTTTGCACAAAAAACTATTCAGACGACAAAAAATGATTTTTTCGAGTCCCTTTGAAAAAACAGGCAGAACAGATATGGGTCTATAATTTGACAGAACATTCTTATCTCCACCCTTATATATCACGGACACTTTTGCAAGCTTCATTTTTTGCGGGAATTTTCCGCACGATAAACACAGATTAAAAATATGTACAAGGCATGGTGTAATTATATCAAGAACAAATTTAATTGGTTTTATTTGAAGGTCGTCAATATCACACGTTTTGCTGTTTTTTAGGCCCATAAATACCCGAAACACTTCATGTTCGCTTGTTGGATCAAGAAACAGGGTTTCACTAACCCTTTGATAAATGCCTTCTACTGCATCCTCGCAGTATGAACTCGAGGCCAGGTTGACAAAATGAGAGTTAAAACATTCAGCAAGCGAGGTTCCAGACAGCAATTTTCCATTTACCTGGAGCTCTCCTAAAAAATTATGTTGTCTGCCGGGTTGGAGAATTTCATTTATTGATTTCCAGACGACATCTGGACGTTTTTTTGCACATTCACTGAATAAAGCTTTGTAGTAATCATGTTTGGCCTTCTTGAGTTCCGACGTCAGAGCATTGCGATACTTTTTGAATACTATCAATTTACTCGGGTCCCTTGTAGTAACGAAATTTTTGTACAAACGGTTCTTATGCGTGATTTTTTTAAGATGAAGAGGCGTTACCCAAGGCTTTCGAATTTTCTTTGATGCAGAAGTTGTTTTGTAAGGAAACCATCTGTTATAAACCTTTTTTAAAATGCTAAGGAACTTATCGTAGGAGTCATCTATGTTTGCTTGTAACGTAACTGGCGTCCAATCTATGCTTGCAATCTCGTTTCTAAACGACAGTAAGCTTTGATCAGATATGTACTGGAAAGAAAAAACATTTCTTTTTACTTTAGCCTTTGTGTTCGAATCACGGAAAGATATGAAAATTGGAGTATGATCACTAATGTCGCTACAAATAGTGCCAGCACTATTTACTTGTGTAGTTTCGTTTGTAACAAAAAGGTCGATCACACTTTTTGACGAATCAGTGGTTCTAGTGGGCGACGTGATTACGTTTAAAAAACCGTAAGAAGTAATAATGTTATTTAGTTGCTGTGACAGACTCGAGTTTTCTTGCATGTTCACATTAAAATCACCTCCTATGATAACCGATAAGTTATTTGCAGACGCAAATTCCAAATAAGTGTTTAAAAAAGAAAAAAATTTGCCGAAATCTGTTGAAGGCGGACGATAAACAACAGAAAAGAGTTTATTTTCACACTTCAAACTCAAAATTTCATAGTTCTCCGTGATTTCCGTAAACGAAAGCAGCTTTTCACACTGAAACTCCCGGTTTACCATGATTGAAACACCACCCCCTCTGCGTTCACTTCTATTAAGAGAAACATTATTATAGCCTGGTAAGATTAGCATATCCTGGTCAGACTGACACCAAGTTTCAGAAAACATTATAACGTCAAAAGTAACTTTACACATCTCAAAAAGAGTGACAATGTCATCAACTTTGTTTTTTACGGAGCGGGTATTTAGATGAAAAACAGCGATATCCTTTGTACCACAACAACTTGCAATATCAGTTGGTAGAACTAATTCGTGATAGTTCATAAGGAAAAAAAAAGTACTAGTTTTAGAAATCAACTAACATATTTTAGCAAGGTCATCCTCATGAGTGATAGTAACAACGGGAGCGTCATCAGATTTTCGTGCCAGGATTTTGCAGTTCCGAACCCAGACATATCGCCATTGCCACTCTCGCTTTTTAGCCTGGGTCATTCCCAGTAGCCGTTTAAGAGGGGGGCATAAGTGTTCATTCACAAACACAGGCGCGGCTGTATCAAAGCCAAGATCTGTAGTAGTGATTCGTTTTTTCTTTGCCTTTTCAAGAATCAGGTCACGCGTGTGCCTGTGTTGAAACTGCACGATCAAGTTACTCTTTCCAGGGTCTCTGGTTGGCACTCGGTGACTTATGTCTATGTCTGAAACTGCAATGTTCTCGCCCACCAGTTCGCCGATAGTACTGATTAGATTCATAACGTCCTCGTTTTCAACTCGTGGAATCCCCTTTATTTCCAGGTTTCGATTACGGGAGTACTGCTCGCATTGAATGAGTCTCAGTTCAGTTTCACGAGCGGTCTTGAGCATGACGTCATACTTTTCTTGAAGACCGACAGTTTTTTTTTTTCCAAAGCGGAGTTCGCTTCCTCGGCTGCTTTCAACTTTGCTTTCATGTCTTCATAATCCTTGTTTATGAAGTCCATGCTAGCCTTTATGCCCTGAAGTTCCGACTGAACGGTACGAAATTCCGTCCTGAAATCGCGTTCAAACGTTTCTCGAAACAGTTTGTGTTCTTTTTTTAGATCATCTTTAAGTTCAGCAAGCAATTTAGTTATGTCCTTGGTCATGGCGAAAAGAATGCTCAAAAATAAAAATTCGCACAACAAAAGCAGGGTGACAGTGAAGGTAGAGGGCTCAACAATAAAAATTCGGACAACAAAAAGGGCTTGGCAGCAGCGACGACAGTAATACACAGTGGATAAAAAGTGTAAGCAACGATAACCAACCTGCAATGGTAGCGCAGATTTTTAGAAGCGATGTTCAGTCAGCCGCCGCCACTGCCAAAGTGCCGAAAGAACGTGTAGCGCCTCCTCCTTTGTAGCTAGGTGTCGCTAGGGTGACAGTCCAACTGGCCAGTAGCAGTTTCCCACGCTCCGTCGAAGATGACTTGCACGTAGTTGTTTACGCGCTGGCTTTGCTTGTGGTTGATCGCACTCGATGAAGATGCTTGAGGACCGCGTGTTCCAGCTGCGTGTGGTATCAGGGGCAGCCTGCAATGGTAGCGCAGATTTTTAGAAGCGATGTTCAGTCAGCCGCCGCCACTGCCAAAGTGCCGAAAGAACGTGTAGCGCCTCCTCCTTTGTAGCTAGGTGTCGCTAGGGTGACAGTCCAACTGGCCAGTAGCAGTTTCCCACGCTCCGTCGAAGATGACTTGCACGTGTAGCGCCTCCTCCTTTGTAGCTAGGTGTCGCTAGGGTGACAGTCCAACTGGCCAGTAGCAGTTTCCCACGCTCCGTCGAAGATGACTTGCACGTAGTTGTTTACGCGCTGGCTTTGCTTGTGGTTGATCGCACTCGATGAAGATGCTTGAGGACCGCGTGTTCCAGCTGCGTGTGGTATCAGGGGCAGCCTGCAATGGTAGCGCAGATTTTTAGAAGCGATGTTCAGTCAGCCGCCGCCACTGCCAATTATAAGGAATCTCCTCTAGGTCTATGACGCGTATGCCCGAGTGCTTTTGAAGCGGCCCGGAATTTATTTAGTTATCGCTCTCCAAATGTTGCCTCAGACGTCAAAATCGGCCAAAAAGGGGGCGTTCCCCACAAATTCGGGCATACGCGCCGTCAATTGTACCATCAATGGCGACACTCAGCAGTCTGTAATTCATTATAAAGAATCTCCACTAGGTCTATGACGCGTATGCCCGAGTGCTTTTGAAGCGGCCAAGAATTTATTTAGTTATCGCTCTACAAAGGTGGACTCAGACGGGAGAGGCCCTTTCGAGCGCACGACACTAGCCGGCCTCCAGGTGAGGCGCTTCGTGTAGAACCTGCCAGGTGGCGCTGGTGTTCGATTCCAGAGCACTCCTGCCAGCGAAGCTCGCGCCAAGCGTAGCTGTTTTTGATATTAGCGGTTCATTAGTGTGGCCTTTGAATGCTTCATTGGTGTTTCAACGTGTATGAATAAATTGGTTAAAGCTTACTTTAACAATTTAGTGAAAACCGGGGTAACCAGTCTTACATGCTGGCGCGTAGCGCTGCGCATCCGTCTTCTTTCTCTTCGTTTTCATTGCTTAGCGACAAAACTCGAACCTATGTAATCACAATGCCAAGCACTTGATATTCACAAAAACAAATTGCAAAAACGACCATAGACACTGCAGAAACCATCCGAGAACGTACGCGACGCCATATCCCATGTTACAGTAGCCATGTCCTCCGGATTTCGACAACAGCGCCGCTCGCGGCAGTCTGCACTTCTGGCTTCACACGGCCGATGGGACGTCGCCGACATTTTTTCCACTGCCCCTATACTCTAGTTCAGTGTAACTAGAGCGCCGACGTTAGAACGCGCGACTCGAGAGCGCTGCGATAGGAGCGCGCTTGCCATTAGAGTGCACGCCACAAGAGCGCATGACCAGTAGAGCGCATGTCACGAGATTGATTACCTTGTACGAAAAAGAAGCTTTATTGTACGCAAACACTTTAAAGCACACAGAACCACTTGACGATCGATCGGCTGGGTGCAGGAGCCGAGATTGAATGTTATTTCGAATGGTGAAGTTGTGTACATTAGGAAGTGACTTCCAACTCAACCATAACCACATTTTCTGAGTTCCATGTTTGCGAAGCGCTGCTCAACAACACAAGGTGCACCTCACTAGACTGTTTCTTTCTACCACACAAACTTGTGGTGTAGTGGAAAGTCATCACTTGTTCCACTAACTTTAGCGCGTCGGTGTCGTATTGGCCCTCACAGCATTCACAAACACGTTATGAAAGTGCGTCACACACCGCTAACACATAAATGCGCCCCGCAAACTCAATAATGAGCGGCCGCATCATCGACGTCTGTCCTGAGCCGGCTCTGCATGCCATTCGTGCCTTCTTTTTCTGGACAGCATCTCCGTCGCAGTGCACACCGATGTTGCGACCGCCGGAGTACGGTAGAAGCTGGCCGTGTAGTTTCCGCTTCTTTTTTGTTGCGCGAGCGCTTGCTGCAGCCCAACGCACCACCGTCTTCCATAGCTCCGCTGCAAATCGCGGTCGTCTCAACCACCAGCATGGTCGAAACCGGCGTGCGCCGTTCTTCTGTGGCGTAGGTGCAGCCCATGTATAGTACAATGGTTTGTTTAGGCTTCATCTAGCAGTCTGAAGAGTCTAGGACATTTCGGTGCTCGAAATATTTGGTGGGCGGAGTTTTTGTTGCATGGTCGTGGAACACAAAGCGACGCAAAGAGTCGCTTTGTCCTTATTTTACGATTAATCTTTCTGCTTGACTTTTTAGCAGATACCACCGCCCCACGGGGGTTAGAGCATGTGTTTCTCGCCTCCGACCACAATGAATAAACTTGCACCCCCGTGTAGCGTCTTTTGGAAAGCCGGGATCAGGGACTGCAATGGTGCTCGACGATTCCTCAGGGGCGTTGCTATCAACGCCGATTAGGTCACGTAGCAGTGAGCACACGCGTTTTGTAAATAAAAGGGGCCCACATTACCCTTTGTGCATGATTATATTTCTTTTGAAGGCAGCTGGCCTCAGACTTTATTACGTATACGACGACTCACTTGTGATACGTGGCCGTTATAGTATTTGGGAGGGCTAGACACTGGCATTCTTTCCGGAATATATTATTATCAAGCCACACATGCGAATAACTTCATATGCGTATGCTTATGCACGTTACATACCTGTCATCCAGACATAATTATGACAAATCTTAATAAAGATGTCCTAGACGTATATTCTAACCTTTAAAATATTAAAGCATGCTAATGCCAGAAATGACGGGCCGTTTACACCGAAATATCCCTGTACCTTACGTTTTCTATGAACATGTCCTCACAGGATCACACAGGCCAATAATTGCTTGATTACACCTATCGTATAATTTCATTAGGGGGAAAAACATAGTCAAATAAGACATCTCGATAATTACATCCCTTATATTGGGTCCGGACATTTCGTCGAACGCCGTTTCATCAAACGCCGTTTCATCGAACGCCGTTTCATCGAACGCCTTTTCATCGAACGCTGTTACAGCCTGCAATATTTTTGCAATTTATTTTGATTTTTATACACAACGTCATCTAATTCTCCATTTTTTTAAATCACAGTATGCAGTGACGAGATAAGTTCCATTGTGAACATGTCCTGCTTCGAGAAAAAAGCCTCCATGCAACAATGACCCCTCTTCATGTCACATGAAACAATTAAAAATGAGACAAAAAAAAAAAAAAAAAACAGAAAGCACGATGTGCTTTCTGGGAAGCGGGTAGTGTTTTATTGTTTGACAGCGTGTACCTGTAACCTTGGGTTGTGTGAGGATCCGAAAGGGTGACAGAATACACCCAGGGCTTTACTATTGTCTGGTGCGGGTTGGCCTTCCTAAGAAAGCGTCCTGAAGATGATTCATAATAGGCAAAAGGGTCGGTAATAAAGATGACAGTGAAGGGGAGGTGGTTCCAGTCCAGGTGTAGCCCGAAACCATGTTGGCTGACACTTTGTGCAGCTTTTGACTCTGTAGAGTTTGAAAACTAAAAAAAAAAAAAAAAGCAGAAACGTTCAATCTGAGCATAAAGCTGATAATCAGAGTATCATTATATTTTATTTCGTGTGCTCTCCTGGCAGAGCATCGTTTTAGTATAAGCGTGCTGCCCTGGCAGTTAAATGCTTTTCGTGAATAAACCTTCAACTAAGCGTAAGTGTGCAAATGAGCTGGTGTGAATGGCACATTACCGAAACCCCCGGACAGCCGGTAAAAAAAAACGACAGACATTCAAAAGCGTTTTAAGTGTCGGTCCTTTACCTCCAGTATCATGTTTTCTGACAGGTACATGAGTAAAACTTTTCAGTAAGTCGCATACCCATTTGTTTTTATACCAATGGTTTTTATTTCTAGTAATTTGGCTCCACCCTAAAGACAGTTTCACAAGTGACTACCTTAGTCTTAACAAATGTAAGGTAAAACATCTACAAAGCACTGCTGTTATGCCTCAAAACTCGGTACAGAGAAATTCGATGAAACGGCCCTAAGCAATTCAATGAAACGGCGTTCGACGAAATGGCGTTCGATGAAATGTCCATTCATTCGATGAAACGGTGTTCGATGAAACGGAGTTCGATGAAACGGTGTTCGATGAAATGTCCGCTAGCCGTCCGCTTTGCCTGCTGGAAAGCTCAGCTATTTGAACTTCCAAACGTGTATTTACACAAAAATATCCATGCAGCAAAAAGTCTCTGCACCGAAAAGTCCGTGCTCCGAAATGTCGGCACCGAAACGACCTACACCGAAACTTTGTTCGGATCCCCAGTCTGAAGAATCCAACAACCTTGCGAATAAAGACAGAGCCATTTGACTCTCCTTGTATTTTTCTAAATTTGTAAAACGCCAAGTATCCGGGTTCATCAGAGATTTAAGCCATAACTGCAGCGACTGGCGGCTTCATAATAATATATAAAAACAAAACTTATGCAATCTTTCACAAGAGCAGTCGTTGAAACAGGGCGCTCTCGCACTACCCCATGCCTCCCGCGCTTGGAAATATTGAATTAAAAAAAAAAAAGAAAAAAGAAAGAAGCAATACTGGAACGGGGTGTGTGTGATTCATGCTGAAAGCGAGGAAGAGGGGGGGGGGGGGGGTGCACTTATCATTCTTCTTTGTTCAGTATACCAGGAACCCTGTGATAACGTTATTGCCCGTTCAAGGTTTTCGAAACGCACAATGGGTCGCTTTAGAGCCTGCTTGCGGAATTCCTTCGGGTCGCTGAGGTGGGGCTTGATGGAAGTAGGACATCCGGACGCTACAAGCTGTTCCAGCAGATGCACTGCTGTGAGGGTTTCATATGACTTCTCGCTCCTTGGCGCGCATCGCTGCACCAAATCCGAATGCCACGTGTCACTTTTCCCAGCACTGAGTCACCTCCGATGTCTCATGGTATCGAGGCGCTCGAGGGGGAAGGGGGGGAGAGGAGTCGCCACTACGTTCTTTCTTGTGTTCGGGTTCAATGTTTCAAGCCCAAGTCTGTAAATAACGGGGAGGCTTGGGAGAAAGCTTCGAAAACCAGACAGCTTCTTGTGCAAATCGTGATTGATTTGAGCCTGAGCTACGAACTACGTGCATAATGAAATGTCCGAAAATATTTGTACCCTTTTTTTATCCTTTTCATTGCCTCATCTAAAACTTTCTGGTTTTCTCGTGCGTAAATGACATCTTTAAAACAATTGTGATCTTGGGTGTTCCCTATTTTAGACAAGCTTAGTAGCAAAAGTGTGACACAAATAGGCGGCGCACACCAAGTCACTGAGATAGAAACTTTCTGGTTGTCGCGGGGTAGTCAGCACTGCATAGTGTACGCGTGTTTGTCCTCATGCGACTACCATTATATTGCCGGAGAAAAGCAGTTCTTTTCTTGGTCCTGACATTTAATTGAAAATATGGCATAGAATATAGTTGTCCTTCGATGCAAAAGGAACTATTTCCGAAAACGAGAAACGATCTCCAAATACTATTTTAAAGCATTCAATTAAACGGCTTTGATTAAATGGCATTTGATTCAATAACGTTCGATTAAATGGCTTCGATGAGACGGCGTTCGATGAAGTGTCCGGACCCAATCACCAGCATTAATTTGAAATACGAGTTAATCTTTCCTACCTTGCTCAGTCCACGGATAAAACCACCTCATCTGGTTGGTTGCTAATATCAATGACCTAACTTTATTATAAATGCCATCAGTGACGTTTTAGCGGTGGCCCGTGACCTGTTTCTTTGTTTCTGTTTATTGTTAGTAATTATTTGTAACAGATGTACAGACTATTTTGGCAGTGTATTTACCTTCCGCTCTATAACGACTTCGGGCCACGAGAGCGCATTCGATAAACAAGTACACAAAAGTAGTAATTGTGGTCGCGTTGTCAACTCCATCCCTTGCTTAATCATGTATACAATGCGTAGGAAGAAACGCGTTGATAGCAATATAAGGGGAGAAGCTTGGAAAATTGTTAAGCGGGCGTTGATTTTTAAAAGCCGGGGATCTTAAAGATGTGTGACACAACGCGGGGGTTTGCGGCAGGGGTATGGAAACGGGGCTTTCGGATTTGGATTATTTCTTAAACTAATCATGGAATGGGGCAGAATCGTAAATGTCGGCGAGGAGCACTTTATTCTGTCAGGAAGACCCGGCTTGCTTTTGTAAGTAAACGACCGTTGAAACAGATAACAGACATACACTGGATTCTCCAGTAGCTTCGAAAAGCCACGTTACGTTCTCCGCTCAAACCGTGACATTGAACTTTAAAAATACGTGGAACAGAAAAAACGATCAGGTAGAAAAGCTACACGGACTGAGTGTATCTCCGTTTCCCCATAACTTGGTAAACGGCGAAAGCTACGATCCCCGTTGGCCAATCAGAGCAAGGGAGCGACGCACGAGACAGCTCTCCGTGGGAGGATCGTGTTTCTATGGCACATCGTCAAGTGCTTTGCTCCGATGCCCCGATTGGCTCACGAGGGTCGTAGCTTTATATCCTGTCTTCAAAGGACTGGCTCTCACAACGCTTGAGCGAGCACTTAACCCCTCGCCTTGTCCTGTGCGGAAGGTACTCCGTGATAATGGTTTTGTCCGGTTCGACATTCTGACAATATACAATGACACTTTTGTGAGCTGCTTGGAGATGTCTTCGGGGTAATCCGAGAAGTCAGACATACTGCTTTGGTACAAGATTATGTTCTGTATACCCAGGGATGGACCACACCGGACGCTGCAAGTCGTTCCAGCCAATGCAGCGCTGCGAGCGCTTCATCTGGCCTCGTGCCACACTCAGCGCATGTCACGTGTCACACACTCGGAACTGATTTACCTCCGATGGCTCGTAGCGTCCGCTGCGGTCCATTTTAAGGTAGAACGGATCGTAACAGAGTACGCTGCTTTGTGTTTGCGAATAATGGATCGCTTAGAGTGGTTCATTGGTAAATCCTGCTTGAGTTCAGCCTGAGCTCGCAAACTCTGGACACAATAAAACTATGTGGCGTAGAAATAAAAGCTTCTGAAAATGTCGGTATCGTTTTTCTTTTTTTACTTGTAACTTTTGTTATTGCTTGGGACCGAGTTCGGCCCTGGAAGCTGTTTGCCGCACTGTAAATTTGTCCAGTTATTAGTGAGTGTAATGATTTTTATGTAGGTGATAGGCCCTCTTGGGAAGAACATATCAGAAATAGTTCAATGCTATATCTTGAAGACATTGCCAGATAACAACTCACAAATATTGGGTAAAAATTTCAAAGTTGCCTAGTTCGTGTATTTCGAAGCGCTGCATTTCGCATGGAGACAAAATAATGCAACATGTTAATGGAACACCACGCGATATAGTGTAAAATATCTTCCTCGAGAAAAAAAAGAGAAACGAAGTTTTTTTTTTAATTGCACGCTGAAGTTGGGGAACTTTTCACATTGAAGCATGTTTGAAGCGTTGTAAATATTTTCAGTTATAAAACTCGAGTAAAAAAATATTTTTAGATGATTTACCGTTCCGGAAAGAATATACGAAAAAAAAATTCAACGTTATATCTAGAAAATATTACGAGATATGCACTCTTAAGCATCAGATACAAACATTAAAGTTACACGCACGCACACACGCACGAAGGTACACAATAACCTGAAAGCCGAATGCAGTGGCTGATGTACGAGTAGTGATCAAACTGTTTCTGCGGTTGACATCATGGGACGTCGCGTTCATGTGGGAGCTGTAAAGGTTAGGTGATCAAAAATGCACAATCATGACAATCAGAGCACATATCTCCAACATTTTTTACCCTCAACCAGGGCCGTACCCAGAAAAAAATTTCGGGGGGGGGGGCTTTCGGGGACAACGGCGGCCATTTTGAAAGTGTCTATTGTCTTATTTTCGCCTATGAATCATGTGCATCGGTGGTATATAATGGAGAGTTGCAGCAAACCGGAGAACCGGTCCCGGTTTGGTATCCGGTAGCCGACCGGCGCCACTGCGCGTGCGCAGAGGTGGAGATTAAAATCGGGTGGCTGCAAGTGCACCGACCAGGGCCGTACCCAGAAAAAAATTTCGGGCGGGGGGGGGGGGGTCAGAACCCCCTATCCCCCCCCCCCCCCCCCCCGCCTGGTTAAGGCCCCGCCCTCAACAACCTTCTCTTCCCCCCTCCCCCTTTTTTTCTCGCTCAGAAAAAAAAGAAAAAAAGAAGGGAGATCATTTAATGGTGCGACTTTTGCCGACGGTGCACGCGCGCAAAAGTACATGTCAATCGCAAAAGTGTTATTTACAAGATAAAGTACACAGGAAAGTGATTGTCGCTTTAGATGTCATTTTAATTGGTTTTAGTAGTGCACCCATACAGTAGCCTAACCACATAGTTTTAACCCAACTACGTGAAAACGATCAGTTCTTTCGTTGACCAGTTTAAGACTGGCAGCTGTTGAAACATTTCAGCAAAGCGAGAACCGGGTATCGCCGCAAATGATAATCTATACGCAAACCCGAGCTCCTGAGACTTCAACAGTGCCTCCGGTATATGTGTGCGTGTGTTCACCTCGATTAGAGAAGTCATTCCAGATATAGTCACGGCAGTCCGGAAAGTCGAAGTGCTTCCGTCGCATTCCAATTAATGCTCGGAGCCTTTATTCTTGGCTGTAGGTATAGGTTAGGTTAGCTCGCACCTCACGTGTGAACCTAAGAACAAACGATTCCGTCAAAGCATTTTATGCTGCACAGGTTACGCCACCTCAGCTTATCGGATATCAGTGATACATTACAATAGACTTGAGTAGCTCTTGCTGTGTTGCGACTTACAAGCACAAGTAGAGAATTAAAGAAAAAATATTATCTTCTTTTTTTATTAAAAACGAGCTTGCGAGAGCACGGTTATGGTCTCATCTCATATGTTGCGCTGTAGTACAGCATGGCGACACCACTGATTCAGATACTTTGGAGTTACTAGCGCATCGTAAAATCTCGTTGTCATCGGCGGCTTCCTGAACAAGGTTGCGGCATGACAGTAATATATTATATTGCGCCTACATTGCACTGTTTGCAACAGCAGACTGATATTTCATTATCGACAAGCAAACTCTACCTGCAAAAATTAAATGTAATACGAAGATAATGCCCATAGTTTTAGTAATTAGTAATTTGTAATGTGATATAATTAAATTTTAGTGATTTTTAAGAAAGGAATCGGTAATGTAAAACAGTTAGTTTTGGAAAATGCTTTTGCCATCTCTCGCCTAGAAATCTCAAGAGGGCGACTGTATTAAAGTGATTAACCATTTCGAGAAGAGATAATGAGTTGAGAAAAATTAACGCATGATTGTAATTACACTCCCAAATTTTGACGGGTGAACTTGTACTTTAAACTTTTGTTTACGGAAAGGTGGAGTTCTAGTCACCGGTGTGGCCACGTGCAATATGACGTCTAAACGCGGCACTGGTCACTAGTAGGATCTCAAAACGCAATATAAAAATGCAAGGAGCCGAAAAAAAAAAAAGGTCTCAATATTTGGAGTTTCGGTCAAATTTCAGAACAAAAACAACGGTCTGACAGCCCCCAGCACCGTTTATTTCAACGTGTGTCCCATTTAGGCAACACCAGGTGGGTTGGGGTAAAAGCACCGGACATGTTAGAGTACGCACGCTGGCATGAATTCCCGTCCCGTAAACACTTTTTGTAAGGCTCGCCACTTCCTCTTCAAGTACCCAGGGTCACAATACACTCTGTAGTACCGTATTTTCCGGACTATATAAGTTTAAAAGTTGAAAATTCACCCGATGCGGACTATCTACAGGTGCGGACAATACAATGGTTTAATTTTTCTAGATCCTTCACTATGACAATCGTGAAGGATTTTATGAGTAACGGACTATACTAATGTTGATTTACGTACGATAGAGCTTCATCGTGAGCTAATACAGTAGGCGTTTGTCAAGGTCTGCTGAGTATGATACTTTTTACGTTCGGACTAGGTGCTAAGTGCGGGCTTTGCACTGGGTGCCGATTGTGTACCGGGTGCGGACTATCTAAGCAAGCACTTTTGTTTTTGACGCAAAATATTTCCCTGCGGACTATACACCGGGTCCGGGCTATAGTCCGGAAAATGCGGTAGTTCCTTCGAACTCTAGGGTTCTTGGACGATGGCCCTTAGCCTATGCCCATCCTCACATGGCCTTGGGTCACTTTATATGGACGGCAGAAGCAGTCAAATGCTCGGAGTAGCCAAGCATGCTTATCGCAAAACAAAACAAAAATTCAGAGACAAAACCGAGAGGCTAGGCTCTGAAATGCTGCAGAAAGGAGAGTTCGGTTTCGGGCGCTTCTCTGGTATCGCCGGAGGAAAGGGGTCGCTGTGCCTCCCGCCGCAAATCGCCCATTATGCGCTTAGCTTGGCTTATCTGGCCCCGAGATGCAGCAACAAAAGGAGTCTCCCCGCCGTCAAGTCAACTGTGGGAGAGGAGGAAATGGGAAGTGTGGCGAGGGGAACTTTTTCTGGTTGAAAAATATTCTGCAGGTTGGTCTTTGAGCGCCGCGTGGTGGGAAGTTTTGAAACTACCCCGAATGTCTCGGAATCTTGGCCTTGAGCACTATACGTAATGCGTTTTCTTTTTTTCTTATATTGAGCCTTTCAGCTAGAAGACTGCTAGAAGAAAATCGGTATTGATACGACAATTAATAACCTAAAAATAGACGTCAAACTGTCTATCAATCAGGGATGGTTTTATATATTCCGATTACATTTTACAAGACATCACTGCAATCACTGTTCAAATGTATAAACTCAAAAGCGCAACAGAGCCCCGTCTTCTGCAGTTTAAAAGCGCGCACGAAAGGGACCTCAAGTTCATCGCGTGACTAGCGCCATGTTTAAAAGCGCGCAGAGAGCGACGACGCGCGACCGAGCGCAGAGCCGTCAAAAGCAAGCGAAACACGGCGGCGCGCTGCAAGAGCCATCACGACAGCACGCCGGCGTCGCTAGTGCGACCTTGCGCCTATTTCACCGCGTAGCGCGAAGGCGCACAACCGTCACGAGCGCACTGCGCCGCTCGTAGCGCCATCTGTACTCTGACAAAGCAACTCAAATAGGTGTCCTCGTCCTTGGTGCGCCCGTCTGCCCCGTCTTCCTCACTCCACGCGACAGCGCGCTCGTAGCGCCATCTGTACTCCAACAAAGCAACTGAAATAGGAGCCCGCAGCGCCCGTGCCTGCTTCCCGGCGCGCGCCCCTCCGCGCACCTCGCCATTGGCGCTCCGCAATAGCCCCTCCCCCTCCCCTTTCCCAGGCTCCTCCCCTCTTTTTAGGCCACGCCAGCGGCAGACCAGCGACATCTTTACCCGAAGGCCGATAGAGACGCCGTGAGCTTGATTGCGTAGCCAACGCACTACCGTGGAGGGGGCAGAGTACCTGCGCCAGCTCGACCTGTAACGTTTACTACTAAAATAAATAAATAAATAAATAAAGAGAACCTGCCACCAACGAAGCCACGACCGGCTAGCACCGAACACATTCCCCCGCACCACGGTCCACGGTCCACCCCACCGCTCACAACTTCGAAAATGTTAAGAGGGAGCGCTCCTCGATTTTCATCTCCGATAGGAACTTTTCAAGAATCCAGATGGCGCGCGCGTCGAAGGCGTGAAAAGGCGCTCTCCCTCCGAGGCGAATGAGTGCGTAACGTATCTGGGTCTAGCAGCGAAATGAGAGCTCGTGTTCCTTAAAACTCGTCGGGAAAGAACGTAAACCACATTTTGGTTCGTTACAGTTGCATTTCCTTCAGTGTAGTCGAAACGCAACCAAAACGCCGCTAGTGACAGCCTTCACAGTGCTTCCGTGCCCCGAGAAATTCGCGGACGGCGCTTCACTTCTCCTTAGGTAGGGTGACGTAAATGACACGTGATGACGTCGCATTCGATGCTCGCAGCGGATTCGCGGGTTTGTGAGGCTCGTGCCGAGTCGCCCACGGCAGCGGCGGCGGCGGGCCGCGGCCGGCAGTCGCCCCGAGGGGCTAGAGGGGTGCGGAGTGCCGCGTGCGGTACGTAAGTGTTCGCGGGGAGTGACTTCTCCGGAGGATTCGGAGAACTCTGAACGCCGATATGTTGTCCGTCCGACGGTGACGGCTGTTCGCGCACAACCGCTCCGTTGTGGTCATTATTGGTTTAGGAGGCCTAGACTTTCCAGTCGCGATATGTCAGTCGGCTAGCCTTCCCGAAGAAAACCGAAATCAAGAGGTAAGAACTTTTTTTATGACGTCCCCATTCAGTAATGATTTCTGTCGCAAGTGATGTACATTTTCCCTTTATCAGAATGGTGCGATTGCCACGATCGATTGAGAATCACTTTGTGTACTTCAGGTTGGTGCGAACCACACACTAAATAAACGTATAGCTTCGATTGTAAACAGATTGCTTCCAGATTCGGATGTGTTCGAGGGACGAAGTACGTCGCTATCATTACCTAGTTTGAAATTTTCATGAAAGCTCGCAACTGTTACTTGGTGTCCTGCATTGAACATAATTATTGACTCTGCTTTTAACCAATCTGCTATTTATACGTTCTAGCGCAAGACTTGGTCGGCTCGGCAAACAGTCTTATCGACTCCAGTTTGTGACCGCCTCCAGTCCTTCAACTTGGGCGGACCCGTGCCTGAAGACTGCGCTAATCTGCAATCAAGGGACATGATGTTATCATTCTATGCGCAGGCCTTTGAAACATTAACTCGTCATCGTCTTCACTGTGTTGGGGTTGTGGAGGAAGAACGAAGTCCCGCTACAGTATTCTGAGTGAGGAAAGGAACAACATGCGTTCTTTCAATTGAGAACGTTTCCACTTGCGTCTATTTTCCAAATTTAGACGAATTTCATAATTGCAATCCCTACTGAAAAAAACCATTTGGCGCCCATATGAAAATAAACGGGTCCATACCGGTAACCGTTTAACCATACTGGTCACCAGTTTGTCAAAGGGGTCGCCCGTATGGCTCAAAGGGGTCCCCCGTATGAGCCATAACGGTCACCTATTTGGCAAACGGGTCGCTCGTCTGGGCAAATGGGCGACTCGTTTGGGCAAAGTTGTCGCACGTTTGCTCAAACCGGCGACCATGTTGCAAACTGCACCGGTTTAATCAAACGGCTCTCCGGAGCCCGTTTGATATTGAACGTACAGATCGGCGGCGTGGGCACGCCTAGCGTTTCAGCCGTGGCAGCCAATGTTTTCCGGAAGGCTGGGAGCGCCGGTTCATCGATTTCAGATCGTCCGCGTAATGCAAGTAATTATATTTATATTTCAATTGCGCTGATTTTCGATTATACTGCAACTAAAACTAACACCTTTTTTTTTTTTACGTAAACGCGCGACGTTGGTGAGCCGATATTTTTGACAGACCTTTAATACTTTGTCCATCTTTGTTTCCTCAATTTACTTATTCAGCTCGAATCTCTCTCGCAGAAGACGCGACCGCGTGAAAGAATGTACGTCTAGACTCCGTTTCACTTTAATTCAAGACGCAGCGAAGGTAGCACGCGTACACGCGGCTGCAAGAACATCGAGCATTGCGAGAGCACGCCCGCCGTTGCAGCACTCAAACTACGAGCTTGCGCTGAGTTCTTTCTTCGCTTGGGCGCAAGCCGAGCTTCTGGCAGCCCCGCCGCCATTTCCAAAGTTCGAGCGCGCGCGCGCGTTTGTTCTTCGGGACTACAAAAACGCATCTCCCTGGAATGCCTGGGGAGAGGGAGAGGGGCTGTCCCGGTGGTCCCAGCGCCTTGACCTCGCCCCCTCCCTCCTCTCTTGTCACCCCTGTCACGTGACCCACAGCAGCGCGCGAGCTACACGCTGATAAGCATCGAGATCCGGAAGGGCGCGCCTTGCAGCCGCTTTTTTCTTTGTCTGCTTGTTGTCAGTTGCTGCTCGAAGTTCGCTCGGCCTACCTGCTTCAATCTGTCGCCTAACCCTGCGGCCTTACTGGGATGTCTCTCGACAACGTATTGGATGTGCACCAAAGCTATCAGTGTTCGAAAAGACCCACGTGTATGTCGGCAACGAGCGATTCTTCAAAGAAGTCGCAAATTCTCGCGGTTTGGTTGGGTTCGGCAAATGACAGCTTGTGCGCCGCATCGTGTTGAAACTTCCAAGGAGCCGTTCCCTCTCCTTTGTGTTTGTGTGGTTGTCCTGCTTTGACCGTGTCGACAAATATCACGGATTACCTCTTTCAAGTCCGCTATTGTTATGGTAAGTGCACTGCAACCTACGTGTTGGCAACGATTGATCGTTATTCTACGCGTACTCTTCTAAATGATCTAAAGAATTATGCAGCGCCTATTCGCGCGGCAGCCAGGAGAATAATTTCCCCGAAAGTCTACCTGTGTAGTGTTCACAGATCGCTTGCACGTTTGTACTTGTCTACAGAAGAGGTAATAAACTTCGAGGGGAATTGAAAACAATCTTTTGTGTCGGTTTTCCTGTCCACTTACAAGCACCTACGCGAGTGCATGTGTTCTACGTGTTTTCTCCATGTTATAAATACGTTTATGAGTTTCGGGACGTCTTAAATATGTTTAAGATAACCAACCTCCCAGACGATACCCATTTAGGGCTAGCGCATAATTTGCCATTTCGAAGGGCACGTTCAAACGTGTGGTCACGTGCCATGTCGAACGGGTACTCGTACCATACGGCACCCGTATCAAACGGGCACCTGTATCAAACGGGTACCGTTTCGAACGGGTACCGTTTCCAAACGGGTACCCGTATCCCATAATCACGTTTGATCCAAACGGATCAACAGGTTTGATTCAAACGGGCGACCAGTTTGCCACCCGTTTGAATTTCAAATGGTTTTTTTCAGTAGGGTATTAAAATCCGACCACGCAATGTGAATAAAATCTCCTGGGTGCTTGTTTTGCACTTGACTGACCACCAGTTTTCGTTTCTACATTTCTTGTCGTGTCTCTATAGTCGTTCCTAAGTTTGGTTACTTCTCCTCCACTACTAAAATCCCTCTTTTGTACTCGAAAAAGTAAATCTACAAAAATATGTTACGTGAAGGGTCCGATTTTCCTCTACCCACTGAAAGAAAGCATTAAAATGTGATGTTGCAAGCGTATTCTACATAAATAAAACGTAAAGAGGCCACCTAGCTTACTGATATTTGTGCGTCAAATATACATGCAGTTCTGTTATGTTATGCCGCGGCAGTTTTCTCTAGGACGACTCTGTCTTTAGATAAGAACGGCCGACCGTGTCCGGTGACAGTTTTTAATTTTGACCAGAAAAAATGCATCTCGCTGCCTCAATGCCCAGAAAAACGGAACCGCGTGTCTTTGTTTTAGGAAAAAAAAAAAAAAAAAGTTACCTTCAAGAAAACAAGTCAGAAACACCTGCTCAATCTGATGCGTTGTCTGTGGATTTAGCAAAATTGGCATTTCAGGCAGCTCTCCCCGAAAATGTGTTGTGGCTGCTGGCCCGTATCGGGATGGTTGACCCAAATTATTTATCACTACGTATCGACGTCGTTATTTTGAAATAAAAAAATCGCTGAGACGACGGCACATTGAGCAATACTGCCAAAGTATTAACTTTTTTTTTGTCCACATTTATTCAAGCCCGTTTTCAAACTTTGCCAGCGTGTTGTCCTCTATTTGGCTATAAATATTGTTGTCCTGCAGTGATTAGCAGGAAAAGTTGACGAGAAACGCTCAAATCGAGGCATTTTACTAAATATGCATACTTTTGAAAATCAATTTTAAAAAATGCTATCTTTGATATTTTAACTCTTCCAAAATAACGCCAATATATCTATGAGCATGATCTGCAAAAATATTATTCCATTGTTTCTGTGTCTTATACATACCCGTAGTTGACAAGTTCATAATTTTTACAGCCCGTAAGAGTGCTTCGGGGTGGTCAGATTGGCAGCGCAGGGGTGGGCGATAGTTTCTAAGTCATAATGTTTAGCAAGTTATTTTTTCTTCGTACAAGATTTAAAAAAAAAAAAAAAAAAAGTACGCATGAGCCGGAGCAATCGAGAGACGCTAGCCTGTCGCACGCTTCGCAGGGTACGTTTTCGGTAGTCGGCGTGTAGCGTCTCTGTGCGCCAAGCAAAGGAATCAACAGAAGTGGTTCCGATAGCAGATGTTTATCTCCGCGTGTAAGATAATGGGGCTGCCGAGAACAATGATCTTCGGCACGTAATCACAAAAGAAATATTATTGTGCTACAATAAATAGGACGTGGACGGGAAGGAATACACGAAGTTTCGGGCGGACGCCCATCTTCGTGAACAAAAAATCGGTGAGTAACAAATGTATAGCCCCCTTTTCTTGTGAGGTATACGACCCTTTCTTTGTTTCTCGCCGTGTTTCGTATCTATCACTTCAAGAAGGACGTTCGCCCGAAACGTCGTATTTTCCTTCCCGTCCACGTTTTAGGCAGTGTAGCTGCATCTTTCGTGTTTTTGATTAATTGGTCACCCGAAGGACCACGTCACAAAAATGGGTGCGTTGATTGAAGGAAAAGGAGGGGAGGCGAAACCATTAGAGGGCACAACCTCTTCGGTTGCCATATATTATTAGAGAAGATATTCACATGCGACGTCATGCATAGTGACAACCAAAAAAAGGGACTTGTAGCTGCGCTCCAATCAGTGATGCACCAGCCACGATTCCGCCCGCGCATACTACGGCCTTGGGAACATTCACGAGTGGCTTGAGGACGTTGCCCCTTTCTACGCACATTTTATGTGGGTCAGTGACGGCGGAGCAAGCTACTTCAGGAATAGGCACCAACTTCATGAGCTCGCTAAGACCGAGTACCTGTAGGCCAAGTGGCTAGTTTCCGCTACTGGGTGGCAAGAACGCCTGCGATGGGATTGGAGGCCTCGTCAAGCACCATGATGCAACTGTTTACAACCTTCGAGGGCCGGCTACATCAGATATGAAATGTGCATCAGATATGGTGGACGTCCTCAGCACCAAATTACCCAACGTGGCACTGATTTGCAAGGGCTGACTTTTAGGAGTTCAGTTGAAATGAAAACGACAGCCTGGGATTCCCTCCATCCCGTGCCTGGAATTCAACCCTGGCACTGCTGACAGTATAGACATGCGTCAACTCACTGCGACACGAATTGCTCGTAGCACGAACGATAGCGTCTACAAACAAGCCACTCGGTCAATAAAGGCTCGATTCCACCCAGGCCTGCTGGCAGGCTAGTGCGAAGCGGCTACAATGAGTCTAAGACAAAAATGTGATGAAAAGGGAGCATAAAAAGTCTCAAACAAACGAACTGTCCAGCTCGCTTGCACCTTTTCATTTAATTGCATTATAAACAAACAAAAATCTTTCTTCCTCTTCTTTTTTTTTTTTTTTGCGGTGTGCGGCCCATCACGGCCGAGGCCGCACGAAGGTGCCCCCGTTGTACGGCGCCCTATCCTCAATATCGTGTTAGAGCCCTATATCGTGTTACCTAAACGCCTGTTATCGGAGCCGCACCGATAACAGGGCCCGCTATGGAAAACGGGCCCTGCGAAGCGTGCGACAGGCTAGCGTCTCGCGATTGCTCCAGCTTCTGCGCATTTTTGTGACTCTTGTACAAATAATAAGGACAAAAAAAGACGTATCAAGAATCATCACTTCAAAAGTACCCTCCACCTCTGTGCTGTCAATCTGACTACCCTGGAGAAGTTTTACGCTGTGTAAAAATAATGAAATTGTCAAATAGGCGTACGCACAGGCCTCATTCATGGCAACCGCGGTAGCCTCCATTTGGCCAGATTTTCTTGCTTTGTAACTTTAAAGACACACAAATAATGCAACATGTTTTTGCACATCCTGTTAGTACATATCACTGGCGCTAACTTGGAAGAGTTTGAAAAAATCGAAGATGGCCTTTCTTTTTAAATTGATTTTCAAAATTATGCACATTTACGGAAATGCCTTTATTTGAGCGTTTTTCGTGAACTTTTCCCGCTAACAAGGACAACAATATTTGTCACGAAGATTAGCCAAATAGAGGACAACACGCTGACAAATTTTGAAAATCCTGGCTTGAATAAATGCGGAGAAAAAAAGATAAAACTTAAGTTGTACGGCTCATTGTGCAGTCGTCTGCGCGATTTTTTATTTAAAAATAACGACGTCGATACTTCGTGATAAATAATTCGGGTCAATCATTCCCATACTTACTTTGTCGGTAAATATTTCTGGGCCAGTAGTCACAACACATTTTGGGGGAAAGTTGCTTGAAATGTCAATGTTGCGAAATCCGCAAACAACGCTTCAGATTGACCAGGTCTTTCTGACTTTTTTTTTTCTTGGAGGCAACCCCCCCCCCCCCCCCCCTAAAGAAAACAAAAAGAAAACAACAACAACAACGACCGGTTCCGTTTTCCTGGGCATTGTCACAGCAAGATGCTTTTTCTAGTCAGAATTGAAAATGGTCACCGGATATGGTCGACCGTTCTTATCTGAAACACCAGATGCACCTTCCGAATTGTGCAAAGTATATCGAAGCGCGTAGATTAAACAAAATAAATAATGTCTTCGTTGTTTGCTATAATTGTTCACGAGGCCTATTATTATTTGCTCTTTTGGCTTTTATTATTATTATTTTTTAATATGTAGCAATGAGTTCGAAGAAAGTGTGATTTTGTTTTGGTTGGTGAATGTCATTTGTGCTGACATACATGATGATAAGCTACGATATTGAACTGCGGAAATGAAAAAACAATTCTTCTTATTGCGCAAAAACTCCCCTCGCGAGATTATGAATTTCCCGAACAAATTACACATGGGGAATTAAATCCCCATGTATCGATTTAAGTTACCTGTGGACGAACGAGTTTTTTTTTGTTTTATTTTATTTAGCACGACATACTTCTATCTAATTTTCCGGCATTTATACGTTCGGCATTAGTCATTTGATTACTTGGTGTTTTGAAGTTCACGCCTCTGTATTGTTCCAAACTAACATCCGCAAGGTAGCTCGTAAAGTAAAAGAAAAGTAGCAAAACACACCTAAAATGCCTTCCGAGGTCATTATCTTGTGTAAGTACTAGGACGTTTTGTAAATTTTAGGGGTAAACCTAGGGAGATACAGGTTATAAGTTTGACATAACGTCAGTGTTAGTGTTATCCAATTACTTCATCTTGCGAGACGTTTGCTTTTAGAATCTCAATAATTGGCATACTTTTCTAGCAACACACGCATCACGCGCACACCTCAAAAGAGCGGGGGTATATGTAAAAAAAAAAAAAAAAAGAAAAAACGCGGCACGGGTTATTTGCACTGTGTCGCCCGTTGGCGAAGACAAAACGCCAACAGTCCAAATTGACTCAGATGTGCGCATTTCGATGCCGCTCTTACCTCCGCGGATTCCCGTTTTGTCCCGGAGGCATGCGGTTTAGAAAAGCTCCTTTTAGGCATTCTGATGTTAGCCTGAGACTGAGGCAGGAAAAGAGGAAATTTCAAAGTAGAAGAGAAAGGAACAGTCAAGGATACGTCTCTAACACAGCTAAAGACAAGTTTATTCGGTCACCCTCTTATAGACCTTTTCTGCTAGTGCGCCGCCATCTTGAATTGACGTCACTTCCAGTATGGGCGAAAACATTGTTTTGCGTTTGCCACGCCAATAGAAGGCATTTAGGATATAAGCGTAAACGTCACACTTTCTCCTTTTGCCTCCCCTTTATTTTTTTACTATTTGCAGGTTGAAACGTTGGATTATTTTTAAATCGCCCATACCGGATACGCCTTTTAGGTGGCTGGGGACGAGAGTACACAGAAAAGGTCTATATACACTCCACAATCTTCGGTTCTGTGGTGAAGAATATCACTCCTTTTAGGGAACGCCGTTTTATCGATATCAGTTTATCCAATCGCAGTTTAGAGAAAATAACGGCAGCCGGGGTGCCGTTTCCGATATCCCCCTGGTTCATTAGCCTAGATTGCCGAACCCTTGGCGGTGAACTATTGGTAGTGCACGCTCAAGCTTGAGGTTATAATAAATTTTCCCCCAGCGACAGTGAGGGGCGACCGCGCCAAGCGCGGTCTGATTGGAAGCCTAGCTTGTAGTGGTGCAAAGCTATCGATAGTACTATCGATCGTATCGATAGTCGCCAGAAATCTGACTATCGATAGTAAAAGAAACTATCGAAAGTACAATCGATAGTCGGCTATAGAAAAACTATCGATAGTACTATCGATAGTCGGCTATAGAAAAACTATCGAAAGTACTATCGATAGTCGGCTATAGAAAAACTATCGATAGTACTATCGATAGTCGTCTATAGAAAAACTATCGATAGTCGACTATCGAAAATCTATGGATACTCGACGATCGGAAAATTGTTGTTGTCGACTATCGTAAGCCTATCGATAGTACTGTTGACAGTTTACTATCGATAGCTATGCGACATTAGTAGTGTGCGTCGCTCCCTCGTCTATTTTCCTCGCTTTATTTTTTTTTTTTTTTTTTCAAATGGGACACCAACTAGCCCAAGCAATTACCGTCTCAACTTCGCTTCAGCTTTCAGTGATGACGAAGACAGGAGTTTGGGCGAAGAGAGGAGGAAGGGGAAGCGAGCGGCGGTGCGGCGACTGTGTTCGCTCTAGTAGTGCAAAACTATCGATAGTCACCAGAAAACTGAGTATCGATAGTAAAAAAGGAATCGATAGTACTATCGAAAAACTTTTGATAGTCGACTATCGATAGTACTATCGAGAGTACTATCGACAGTCGACTATCGAAAAACTATCGATAGTACAACCGATAGTCTACTATCGATAGTTCTGCGACACTGTCGATAGTTTTGGAAAAACTATCGATAGTATCGATAGTCAATTTATCGATAGTTTTGCATCACTACTAGCTTGCCGCCGCCTGAAACAGCAGTTCTCAAACGGAGGCCTCGATAAAACGTACACCTCTCGCTAAACCGTGCTTCGATAAACCGTACCCCTTTCGCTAAGATGAGCCTCGATATAACGGCGTTCGATCAGCCGTAGTAAAGACGCTTTGTCGCTGTTAGTACAAAACCTACCGCTTTCGCGTAGCAAAATATTTTATTTCACTTTCTTTTTCTGTCAACTGGTTAACTTGATCGGTTCATTGAGTGTGAAGTCTTGCGAGTCTGTAAGTTGCCAAGCCCATTCATTTGCGGGTGCAAATGCCGCCGCCGCGATCGGCAGGTTACGCGAATTTGGTTTCGCCTGCCTCCCCTCCAACTTGGGGTGAACTCGTCCGTCAGGGGCCCGCTCTTCGACAGAGACGTCTGCGCTCAAGTTCAACCAGTTCAACTTCAAAGCCTCCTGCCTCCTTTTTCTCGGTTGGAGACGCGCGCGTCTGTCTCCTTTTGTTTCCCTTCACTTTCAGTGCCCGCAAAGTCCGTCTGGACGGAGCTGGCGGCACCGGGCAGCGTTGGGCCGCGTGCACAAAGTAAAAACAAAAGGAATGACCTCGCGTGGAGTTTGCACGGGTTCTGGCTCTTTCGTTTGTTTTGGGTTAGTTTTTGTTCGGTGTTAGTTTTCACGGTGGCACTCTGCAGCATTGTTGAATGCTAGATATCAAAACAAGTAAAACACGTACAAATAAGCGCTCCGCCACAATTTTCTTCTCCGGTGAAGACCATCTGCACGTTCCGTAAAAATGACTTGAGGAGCTACTTTTCGGTAGTCTATAGTGGCCTGCACTTCAAACACGGACTGCATGTTTGAGGCAAAAATAAGTCTAGCTAGCCGTTTCTCACTCAGCCGATCCTGGGTCTTTATTCAGTTCCTTGTGTGCGCTTGTGGTGTATTGCTTTCAAAAAACGTGCTCTAGCGTTCGACCTTGGTATACAAAGAATTGAGATTTAGAAGATTTCACTGAGGTCCGGACGAAGATGAAAGGCGCAATCTTCGGGAGCAGCCCAGTGAAATGGCTTTGCCGCGCTTTTTAGATGAGTGCATACAAGTGTGCAGTTTTAGCTTCTCGGGAGCGACGGTGCAGGCTCTCAAGGAGAACATTGACGGGTTGCCTCTCAAAAAGGTCGATTTTGCGGTAGTCTGCGTAGGCGGAAACAACCTGCAAAATGGCGACAGGGGGTCAGCCTTGGTCAAAGAAGAAGAGCTTACAACACCCCAGCATGGTTGTAAGCTATGGAGAAGCATGTGCTGATTTTCGGAGAAGTGCGGTTTAGGGAAGCTCGTTTTAGCGAACACCATTTTCGCGACAACAGCAGATCGGATCGCCGTAAGAGAAAATGGCGACCGCCCGCATGCGAACCAACCTTTGGCGATCCACGCTCGAACTTATATTAAACTTTTCCCGAGCGACAGCGAGGGGTGCCCGCACGAAGCGCGGTCTGTTTGGAAGCCTAGCTTGCCGCCGCCTACAAGCAGCATTTCTCAAACGGAGGCCTCGATAAAATGTATCCATTTTCGCTAAACCGTGCTTCGATATACCGCACCCCTTTCGTTGAAACGAACGTGGACAAAACCGCGTTCGATAACCGTAATAAACCCGTCTTTTTTTTTTCCTTTTGACAGCTTCAATAGTCGTTTGAAGCAAACATCAAAGTTTGTTGTGCAACACGAAAATCATGTAACTATCTCAAGGTCTTGTTATTTTAGTTTTATACTAGATCCCAAAGAAAAGCATGACGTATCTACATCTTTTGGCTAAATTTTATATTTTCGTGTTCTTTCTACTGAGAAATGCTATCACATATTTTCCGATGATTCAATAAGTGTGCGCGTTTTTGCAAAGCACAGCTAGCATCTGGACTTTGCTTTTCGGGACCTGCTCCTATGGCTCAGGCAAAGAGTACATTTTCTGTTCTGTTACAAGCTCATACCGCAACTCCGAAAGAAAGCAGTTGAGCCCGAAGTACGGTTATTCAACAAGGCACTCCCACGTGCAATAGAGTGCACAAAGGAGCGGAACTTGGTCGTCTTGAATGTGGACGTAAGTTTGTATCTTTCTGAGTTGCCCTTTCAAATAAAATCGCTCGTCTCTTGCAAATGCAAGGTCCTTAGATGTTCTAAGCAGCTAATTAGAAGAGGACAACTATCATATGGCAAACTAACTCTATCATATGACCTACCATAACACTATTGAGAGGAGTTTACGCGTAATTTTGTTCAGTCTAACGAAATTACTCCTACTTTTTGATGCACATTCTAGAGCATAGCGGCATTGATTTTCGCAAATGGTAAAGTACATTTGCATGAGCCAGGAGAGGCAGGAAAAATATTTTGATAATCTTAATGACTTATTTGGGTCCTCAACATTCGTAATATTACAGCGCTGAAAATAAAAGCCACGAACACAAGAACTTTCGTTCTGCCTCGAACAGCGCGCACCTCGATAGAAATTTAATGGAACCCGGAATAGGGGTAGCCACCCATCGTTCTCCCTTTCTATTTTTTCCTTTATTAGACTTAATACAGATCTTTTTTAACAACAGCAACAAACAAGTATGTTATGCCGGTCTACCTGCCGGCTACCATGAACGTGTCCTCCCCTCACTCGCTTATCCCCCAATGTACTGCCTTTTATTTCGCCTATTGTAGGGACAAAGGCTGGCGCGTGCGCTAAAACCGGAAGCCGTGACTAATTTGCTTCCACGCGGTTTAAAGTTGCGTTGCAGCGATTTAAGTTCGAATTTCGGGCACTTTGCACAACCATACTGACACAAGTGTCACGCAAGTATTCTCATGCGCAACGCCATGAGCTAAAAGTTTAATCGTCGCTGCGTAATTACGTGACCCCACGCAACAAGGTCAAGTGATCATGTGACCACCATAGGCGCGCTATTCGCAGTTTGGTCACGTGGTGGGCGGGATCCAACTGACCATGTTCACATGACCCCCACGGGAGATGGTCACGTGGTCATGTGACCACCAAAGGTGCGTTTTTTCCAGCGTGGTCACGTGGTGCACAGGACCCCACGGACAATGGCCCACCGATCACTTATTAGAGCACGACGAGCACGAATACGCAAGGTCTGTGGAGGGTTGCCACACGCTTTCCGCCCATAATGAACTTCAAGTATTCATTCAGAACAGTATTCGGTGAAAGTAGCGAAATCGTTGCATGGCCCCTCTAATAAAACAGCATTAACCATGATCATAATAAGCCGTTCAATCTTGCGGTACTCTGAGTTGAATAGGCCTGCTCTGTCCAAATAGATCCACTACATGTCTCTTCGTTTTCAGCACAAATTTCTCGACCCAGGGCCGGCCTTAGAGCAGCAAGCGCCCTGGGCAAACTGCAGCCGTGGCGCCCCCCCCCCCCCCCTTACACACACGTATACTATTCTCGCACCAAACATCATGTTGTAAGTAAACATGCCACAGTGACAAAGCGCGAATGGTCGCGATTTTGTCGTTGTCAGTCGAAAACCGCGTCCTAAAAACGAACGACGTTCGCGAGCATTGAGAGCTTTGTCGGCACCGTGTTCAAAGTTCAAGAATCATTGATTTCTTAGATTAACCAAACTTCAGCTGTGGGTCTCCCATAGCAAGCTAACGTCTAATGGACAGAGAAAACAAAAGCACAAGTTAACCATGTCAAATGCAGTAGAAGGCAACCTTCCGAGCCTTCAACAACGCAAATTGGGTTACGTCTTGCGACATATCCAGGCTAGACGCTATCTTGTTTTCAATGGACGAAATTGCCAATGACGATATCCTGTCATCTGCCATGGTTGATCTTAGGTATGTCTTAATAAGCTCTAATTTTAGAAACTCCTCTCAGCGGTGGCCATTGACATTGGCAAAGGGAGGAGGATCTTCAATGACACCCACGTATGAGGGAATTTGTCACATAGATGGTTGTCCAGAATGAACTGGAGGACATCCTGGCGAGCACTGCATCCAGTGGGCAGCAGGCTGCATAGTTAGATCAGCTCCTCGCAGAGATCTGTACCGTCGATGTCTGCACTTTCTAGGTATCTCAGACTCTCAGTGCATGGTCAAGGCATTGGCAAAGTTTAAGAAGTTCCGCTTTGTCGGGTAGTCGGGTGAGGCCGTAAAGGAACCCCCAGAAGCTCACGTGCTGCTCCATCTGCGTG
The DNA here is from genome assembly GCF_016920785.2 of Ixodes scapularis. NCBI lineage: Eukaryota > Metazoa > Arthropoda > Arachnida > Ixodida > Ixodidae > Ixodes > Ixodes scapularis. The sequence continues at coordinate 932,028 of NW_024609920.1, forward strand.
AAGCGTTCTTCAATCGACATCTCACGGTGTCAATCATCTCGTAGAAGAGCTCTCGCTTGAATTTTGTCTCGACATCGTCAACCTCGTCCTGGCACTCATAACAGAACTGGCACTTTTTCCGCCGCAGTCGAGGGGCCGGTTTCATCGCACTGTCAATACCCATGTCCTTACAAAAATATGTATGGACACTTCTAGGACGTTCTATAGAGCAGCGTCCATAGGAAGAACAAAAGGCGTCTATAGGCAGACCACGACCTCTGTTGCCTCCGTGAAGTCTTCCTATGGCCGCCCTATAGAATATTGGCCAACGGACGTTCTATGGACGTCCTATTCTATGGATGATGTGTGGTCATTCTATACCCTCCCTATAGTAAGACGCCATATAGAGTCCATAGGGACTCTATAGGGTGTCTACACAGGGTCTTTACGGTGTCTATAGGGTCCCTGCAGAGAACCCATACGAAGTCTACGAGGAGTCCCTAGGGAGTCCACAGGGAAGCCATACAAGGTCTACACAGTGTCCTCATGGGGTCTGCAGAGAAGCCATAAAAGGTCTACAGGGAGCAGGGTGTTGGAACGAAATGTTTTTCGTTCCGTTTTCATTTTCGTTCCATACAAAAAAGTTCCGTTCCGTTTCCGCTGCGGAACGAAAAAATAATGCTCCGTAACGGTTCGTAACGGTTTCTTCCCATGAAAAAAAAAAAAAAATCGCAGCAAAAATTAAAAGGAACGTAACGTTTATTTTTGCACAGAAATAGATAATTCAGGCGCTCTAGAGGAATCCGCGGAAACGACATTGCTTCTGAGATCATGTTCATTGCCTTGAGAATGAGATCATGATCAAGGCAACAAGCATGATCTCAGAAGCAGCACGTCATCAAGTGTGCTCGGTGAAAGGCAGGATCTCTGGTCCGATAAAATAAATTTCAGCGCCGAGAAGGCCCTGAAGGCCCATATGGATGAAGTACTTTTGCAACAGAGTCTCAGACTGCCGTATCCGTAGAAAAACAAAAGATGGACTTCTACAACACCGGGTCACAAACTTCCCGCGCTTGCCGTGATCTGTTGTCTGTCTGTGTCGTCCGAAGAAAGCATGGAGGGAGAGGGCGCAATTGCCAAGGAGAGCATTGCGAGCGTGTGGAGGCGTCGCGCCACCGCGCTCTCATTGGTGGGAAGCAATGGCGCCTTGCGTCATGTTTTTTGTTTCTCGTTGTATTTTTTGCTTTGTTTTTGCTATGCTTGTTCGCCCGGAGTTTAGACGCGGGGGCGATGGCTTGCTTGTCTTCTCTTTAATTATGGTACAAACCAACGGCCGTCTCTTCGCTGCGTGAAACGAATTACTGAAATAACTGATATTTTCCCTTGAACCGAAAACCGATAAGAAAATTTTTCGGTTTCACTCCGGAACAAAATAATAAATTGCGTTTCGATTACGTTTCCGTTCCGCCAAAAAATATCGTTTTTTTCGTTTTTAGTTTTTTGTTTTCGTTTTGTTCCGATACCCTGACAGGGAGTCCCTACAGGGTCCGAAGAGAAGCCACTCAGGGGGTCTGCTACGGGGTCCGCACCGACCAACGTTTCTCGAGCAAGTCAGTCGGGAAACGCTAAAGAGCTTGCTCTGAAAAAGCGGCACCGATCTGTACTCGAAAACCGAACTAATTGCGATCGCAACGCCACCATTCCACCCGCAGCGGCCACTTGGACAACTGCACGACCACGTGTGCTGGTTTAGGACTATCGATATTCGACAGCATGTGACTGTTCTGCTTTGGCTTTAATCGGCCACTTTGGCGCCGAGACATATACGGTAGAGAGGGGTTTCAGGTGCCAACCCCCGTCTCCCAGGCGGACGCGCCGCGAATTGCAACCGAAGTTAGGAAACACCCAAGTTGGGACGCGCTACCTGAAGTCGCCGGTGAGGCATGTCTGTAAAAAGAAATATTAATTGTGCCGCAAAACCCTGTAAGCTAAAAGTGCATGCAAACATCACGCCCTTGTCATTTTGTACTATCTCCAATAAAGGTTTCTACAAAAAGAGCCTTTTCCTATTTGTTTTTACGCAAAAACGTGCTCTGTAAAAGTCATTTTAAAGAGCGTAGGGTCTTTAGGGGTCTGCAAAGAAGCCGTACAAGGTCTATAGGGAGTACGTACGGGGTTCACAGGGAAGCCATACAGGGTCCACAGGGAAGACATACAGGGTCTACACGGGCTCCTTATGGAGTCTGCAGAGAAGCCATACAGGGTCTGCACGGAGTCCCTACGGGGTCCATAGAGAAGCCACTTTAAGCGATGGTGGAACCGCGGTGTCAGAATCGCACTCCCTAGCTCCTGGATGATTGGCCTCATAATAAAATGGCTTGCCTACACTTTCCAGACGTGAAAAAAAAAACATAAAGTAAGGTTTTGATACTGCGCGCATACAGCATAACTAGAATTACTTACGCGTCGCGCGCAGACCCTTGCTCTCGGGAAGACCGTTCGCAGTTGCCAGTTGCAGTTTCGTACCCGACATCGCGATAATTGTCGATGCAATCGCTGCATGCTTTCATCAGATGGGTGGTTGCTACGATGTCCTTCGTTTTGCATTGCATGTTCTCGCTTACAACATTAACTCGTAAAAAGAATGTCGTACCACACAACAATGTAAACGAGAAACTGAACTGAAGGACAGGTTTTGCAACCGTTTTTCTTTTTTTTTCGTAAGCGTCAAAAGAAGCGTCTTTCTCTGCACATATCCCTTTGTCATCCTCGTGGGCAACAGGAATTCAATAATCAGTCAGACTTTCGAAGTATCCGCACGGGAAAGGCAGGACTCTGCCAAGGAATACAGATATTTTGAAGTAACTGACAGAGACATTGTATTGCCTTTGAGGCTTTATCATACAACTTGAAAGTTTATTAATAAAAAAAAAAAAGAACACCCGGTTTATAAATCAACTTCTGGAGGGAATACGGTATCAAAAGGCTTTACACCGACACGCGGCTCCGACGCCGTCCCTCTGCGGTGGCGCTGCCTCAAGTACGGCGCACCACGCAGAGGCGGCTTCTCTTCAAAAACGAGACGCTGCGATTCCGCAGTGCCCACACCCGGTGTGGGCAAAGCAAAAACCGTGTTTGTAAACAGGGCGGTCTTCGCGCGCTCGTCTATAGCCAAAATTGCGGGCTCGCACCGAGAGATGCCGAAGCACGTATACTCTGCATAAACAAAAAAAAAAAAAAAAAAAAAAAAAAAAAAAAAAAAAAAAAAAGGTCGGGCAGTGAAATCGCCGAGATGTCGCCACTCCGCACAAGCGAATGTGTACGAAGGCACCCTATTCACGGTGGAGAGACGAAAAAGAAAAAACGCCTGCTCCCCGCAAAATCAACCCGCACAAGCCTGCCGGGTAAACGCGGGCGCAGACACCTGCAGGTCTTCCACGCGCGCGGTCGGGTCTCCTCACTCTCTCTCTCATTCTTTCTCTGCGTGTCTTTGTTTTTATTTATTTCCCCCTTCGTTACCTCTCTTCCTCGACCCTCCTTTGCCACAAATGCGTGGTATGTTCCGTTTCTCCTTACGATGGACCGCAGAGGACCCTACGAGCTATCGGAGCCAATCCAATGCCGCGTGAGCGGCACGTCAGCTTTAGGACAGACACAACGAAGCATGAGGCGCGTGGTACGTTCATATGCGCTGGATTGGCTGCTACGACTTGTAGCTCCAGTTCCGGTCCATCGTAAGGTGCGTGCAACGGCGAAGAAACTCGCTCTGCGAATAAGCACGTTGTTTGAAGCGAGGATCGGTCGGGCAACCACGCGCAGTACTCTCGGTTTGAAGAGGCACTGCCGTTGTTCGTGGGAAAGAACGTTGTTCGTCGTTACGTACGGCGACGCGGGGCTTGCGTCCTCGCCGTCGCAATGTTTAATCTTAGTCTGGCTCTTGCAGAGCATAACCAACGTGTATGCTTACAAAATAAACACCCAACTGTGTGGACAACAATCTAGACAAAGCGGCGCCCATATTTCGATCCGCTCCCCAATAGTCCAATTGACGAGACGCTCTCACTGTTCAGTAATTATTTCTAAGCCAGTTCATTCATGCTATAACGAGTCGTAAAAATTCATCAGCCTTGCTCTTCCAAACGATAAAACGAATTCCGAGTAGGATAAATTTAAACTCGTTTCAAAGTACACTGCCAAGACAAAGCCGCCCATATTAATTGTCTCTAAAACAGCAGCTGCAACATGACGAATCACGGAATTAACTCGAGATATTTAGCACATCTTAGTTCAGCGGTTCTCAAACTGGTCCGCGGCGACGGTTGAAGGGGTCCCGGCTAATTCGAGGATCACCCTGTATATGTGTTCATGTGAGTAAAAACAGCGGCGCACAGACACAACTAAAGGGAAGAAAATTAAAACAAATGCAAATTTAATAATTTGAGCAAAATAAGCGAAACTGCACTGAACGTACGGTTGAATGCACAGACCGTAGATTCAAATAAACACTTGTCAACTACAAACACATGGGACACGAGGCGACAAAGACAATCACAAGACATTACTTCAAAATCAGTCTTTACAAGTGGACCGGCGTGAAGAGTTCGGCAGTAGCACCGTCAATATATAATAAATAGTTTTTTAATTACAATATATTTCTCGCGATACTGTATTACATAAATGACATTGATAAAACACTATCAAATGATCTGTGCCGCGAGAGGCGCTCCGGAATATTATTTCTCACTATAAACATTGTGTTTGCAATTAACACGCTATTTATTTTGTACGATGTGTTAGCGAGTGATTGCTTTATTGAACTATGCCGAAATAGCGGTACTGCGATTCCCGTGGCCAAACGAGCCAATTATGTTTTGGCCATAAAAAAACTGAAAACCTAGATACCTAAAATCCCTTTGGGTCTTAGCAATACGTCCAAATTTATTTACCGTCTAATGACTTTAAATATATAATTGCAACACGAGCTATAAACCCGCTCGTGGGAAACTTGATTAGCAGATTTTAGTTATTTACCCACCCAGCTTATCGCTACAGTGATCTCCCATGTAATGTTCGCCGAGCCCCCTAAAGGCACAGTGAATACGACACTAAGGTAAATGCCTCCCCCTCTTTTAAAAGAAAAATACGTTCCAGTTAAGTAAAAACAACACTGTGTATTAGGTACTTTAAGAATAAATACATAATCGAATGACAAACTGCCGGAATATACCTTCGTTACTTCATCACTGGTCACAAGCTCTGCACAACAAAGTATTTTTATACAATTTTTCACGACACTGATTGTTTCTTATAGTATTTCATCGACAATTTGTAATGATTGGCGACCGAGCAGTTTTTCATGACTTGAGAACATATCTTTCAATAGTCCTGATCCCCACACGTTCTGCTCCTCGGAAGACTTCGTAGAAGGTTGAGCACTTTCGTGTAGTTCGTTCCACACTGCAGCAGAATCGTTCAATCTAAAAAATAAAAGCAGAGAAAAACACCATGAACGGTTATAGGGTCTAGTCACGTGCTGAGTCATCGCCCAGAAACATGACCACTAAACGATAAAGCAAAACTGATTCGCGAGAGTTGTGATAAATGAAGGACAAAGCAAACTCGCCAATGGGATAACTGCTTTTGCCTTTGGTGGCCATACTTCTGTGTTGTGACTCGGCATCAAAAGCAGTCTGACGTCATATAAATACTTGTAACCTCCTTGCCTACTAGCCCCGAGAACGAACGCAAGTGTCGCTGTTGTTCGAGGCGTTCGAGATCGTTTCATAGGTCACAAGGAAAGGGTACAGAGAGTTTAATCGCAAAAGATTACAATCGCACGAATAGAAAAATAAAAAATGGCGCTAAACATAAAGCAAAAAGTTACGGTGAAGTTATCAGCGGCCAATCACCAACCGTCCGCAACGTGAGTACTAAAGGTGTCGCGAACCAGCCGACGTTCGAGTTCGACCAGGTTCGAGCTTCTCGAACCTTTTCCGCAAAGTCCGACAACGTGCGTACTTGGGCACACGTACGCCCAAGACTCAAGTATGCATGCGCCCACTCAAACACGCACGAATTAGGCACTCATACGCATGCGCGAACACAGATATGCGGATGCACGCGCAGGCACGGATGCAAATTCACACACACACGCGCAAGCACACCCGCGCACACGTACGCACGTGCACGCGTGCACTCGCACAGGCACGCGCACTTATGAGCAGGCAAACGCCCACGCGTGCAAACACGCACGCACATGCACGTATAACACGCACACAGATACGCGGGTATATATACTCACGCGTAGGCATGAAAACACGCATGTGCATGGGGGGCACGCACATAAGCATCCTCGCTCATGCAGGCGCACACGCAAGCAGACAAGCGCGAGCACGCACATAATAGAAAAACTAGACGAAACGTCACAAGGTGTATCGATGAAACGAACGCCGGCTATTTCCGATGGAACGATTTATCCTTGAAAAAGTGCAGCTTCGAAGAAACGAGCTGTCTAAAACGTCGTCTGACGAACTGACTGCATGGCACCGCGTATGTTCGGAATGTATAGTACATAAAACAGCGGTCACTAAAACAGGCACACAAAAAGCATAACTGTTTCCAGTGCTTCGTGAGAAATCGTCGGACCCCAGTTGCCGAAACAAATCTTGCATTCACAGAAATACACATACAACAGAGAGGGATTCTAACCACGGTCATCTCCCCATAAAAATAAACTACGCATTGCCAAATGCTCAGCCTCCGCCCAAATGTAGCCTAGCGACAGAGACTAATGTATTTTCGCGGCGAGAAAAACATGCTTCGGATTTCTTTCGAACGCACTCTAAAAAAATGTTTATTATATCTACGATCAAAATTCGCGCCCCTTTTAGAGGAAGAAATGTAGTACTTACCGTACCAGAAGGAGCGTCGTTCTTGTGCCTGTACGATCGCTTTGACCACGCACAGTCTGCGACGACGGTAACGAGCGGATAGCCTTCGGCATCGATCTCGCCAGATTCCTTCGCCGCGCCTCGCTTCTTCCACTCCGGCCTGTTGCATGGCTTCCCAAGCGGCATCTTCAACACCCCGAGTCAATTCGTTCTCGCAGCGCTACGACACTATGACCCAACCTCACCTGAAACCTCACCATCCGTAGTTTCAGCAGAGACCTTTCGCTTGCCATATTTATACCTCTTTGGACCCATAGCTGCGAGGACGGCCTTTCTAGTTATGAAAACACGCACAGCTATCCGCCTGACACCCCACCCCGAGAAACAAAACCACTCTGTCTGCACGGGTCTTGCCGTCTCTGGACCACCACAAGCGCGTTACTGAAGAGCGCATGCGCGCGGAGTAAAACAAAATCAGAGCAGCGTGCGTGGCGAAATGGTGGCGCCCTCACGCGGCGCTCGTCGAACTAGTCTTGACCGTCCGAACGAGGAAAACAAGCCACAACGCCTTGGTTCAGTATTTTCGATGTAGTTAAAAAACGGATGTACTTACAGCTATAACTTTAATATATTTGAATTCCGTGTTAAATTCCGCAGATATCCCATCAGACACATTTGTAGTTCAAAATTCACAGGTTTTTAAAAACGCGTTCTAACGTAAACATGTCAAAACAGCCAATTCCGACCGATTTCACAATTTAATATAAAATATAATAAATGTTTTTATGAAAAATATGCTCTGTGGAATAGTTGGACGAAGAATCAATCTTTTTATAGCAAAAAAGTTTGAAAAAAATCGGTGTAACAGTTATTAAATGAGAATTTTCGTAAAATGGCAGAAAATCGCGTGTATTCTCTATGGGGCTTGGAGGAGCGCTCCCTCTTCTTTGCATATTCTAAGAATTTGCTGGTCTGGCATCTCCTCGTACAACAAATCTCCCAAACTTACTTTTTTTTTTTGGTCAAATAACGCTATTAGTTGTAAGACGCGGCACCATGACAGAACAGCACAAGACAAAACAGCATAGTCAAAACCGCACGCGTGAAAACAGCACAGCGTCAAACATTGACAATATAGCTAGGGTTTCGCGTTTTCGCTTTTTATTATTTTGAAATTCAGCGTACAATTTTTGGTTTTTATTCCAAGCATTAGTTTTCGGTTTATTGCTGACAATATTTGTAAGCTCATAAACTTTTTCGTTCTTTTCGGTTATTGACGAAAACCAGTATACTGACGAAAATGCAATATTTAAAGGCGTTTGTTTAAAATGAATAGTGAGTAAACCAAGTACTGGATTCCTTATTTGTTGCTGTCTGTGACAGCCAACGCGATTTGTTATGCATGACGCACTGAGGCCCTATCATGATCTGACATTATCATCGTGGGCTCGTATTTGTACACAGGGCGAGCATGAGCTTTCTACCACTTCAGTCAGAGAGGCAAACATCAATATCCAAAAATTTGCAATCATTGTACTCAGCGCGTCTTTCCCCCATCTTCACGACTGCCAGACGTGGTTAATTCGCGCAGACTAACAAACGACAATAAAGCAATCGTATTTATGCCTTCCTCTAGTAGACGGAAGCTAGGGGTGTTATAAAATGTTCGCCATTTACGGACATTTACGGAGGCCCTTTAATTTCATTGTTCAGTTCACGATTAAACTTTCTTCTTGGAACAATGAATTCAACACACAAACTTGTTTTGTCTTTTGTTGAACGGATCTCAATTCAACAAAAAGTTGAACAGAGATCGGTTCAACTTTTTGTTGAAAGCTGAACTGATCTCGGGAGACAAGCTGAAAACTGCGAAAGGAAGTGGTCATACGGTCAATAATGAGGCACATTCCCCCACCCACCCCTCCAAACGCCCTCGAAAATACTGACCTTTTTCAGTTAAATCCGAATTTGTAAAAAAGATTTCGTCGTACTTTTACCGGTTTTATCGGTTTAAGCCGATGCTGAACCCTAAATATAGTGATGGAGTTAAAAAAATGCATGTCTCAAAGTAGGCACGAACGGAGGGTCTAGGCCAGTTCCTCGAAGGTCAACTTGTCGACGGCCAAATTGTCGAATCCGTTCACATGGGAGCAAGTTGGGAGTGGGGAGTATACTTGATGCGCACATGAAGGCTCCCTGGGCAGTACCAAAGCCCTCGCTGGTGCGTAGTGTGGCTATTTCTCGGGCAGTTCTGCTAATATTGGCGCGCAAGTTTGCTGGCGATGTCGTCTACAATAAATGAATCAAGCGCACGGAAATGTGCTGTTGTTAGTTGTTAAAATAAAAAAAAAAAAAAAATAAAGTGCGTGCGGCAAGGGTGTGCTTAGCGCATGCTGTACGGCAACAGCATTGAGGCTGTGGCATGTTTCTGCTTCACCAGTTTCCACTCGATCGAGGCCTTTGTCGGAAAAATTTGTGCTTTTAACTCAAAACAATTTCTCGCCTGCGAGCTGCAGCTGCGTGTTTCCGGGACATTTTATTCACGTCGAATGAACGCCGCAGACTCGGTGCCCATGGTACACCTTGAATTCACTCGACATTAAAGGCGCGATGCAACAATTTTTGTACTCTGCGCAAATGCCGCTTAAAACGGATCCCTGACGTTAATGACCTATGAAACACGCCTTCGTTTTTCACCCCATGCAATAGAAGTTCCAGAAAAAAAATTAAAGAAAAACGAGCAGCGTTCATCCCCTCAACTCGCAGCCAGAAAAGCGGCTACGATGTCTGGAGCCGATTATATGCCGTCAATGTTGATCATAGCAACGCGCTGGGGTTGGCAAAGCACAGGACACGCGCCGTGTTCCAGACAATGTTATGGCTCGGCTATTGTCGTCGTTGCAGCGATTGGACGCGGGCCACTACCCGAATGCATGTCGAGGCATCGATTGTCACGAGCCCAGATCGAATGCGTACGCAGTCTTCGCGTCCACTCTGTGAGCAGCATTTGGATATCGTCACCCCAAAGCTCGATGACGCATTCCCGGGGATCGTACTGTTGCCATTGTCCCCACAGCTCCGTCATCAAATTTTGCGAAGGAGCAAAAGGCGGCTTTGGAAGGAGAAGAAACAAACGGAAAAAACAAACGAAGGTAGCAGTAGTTTCTACTACTTAACTACGGCGATGTCTCAAGAGATTGAGTAGTCAGAGGTGATATCTTTGAATTCCGCCGCGATGAAGACGCTTCTTGGTCAGTGGTGTTGCGTTCGAGTATTCTTGAATTTCACTAGTGCCAGGAAGCTGGTGTAAAGTAAGAAATATTCCTACCCACTGTCGTTGCAGAGCCCCTTTAAAGTTACTTATCTTCCCGGTTCTATCAATGCATCTGTAATCGGCGCATCTCCCGCTTTTTGAAGGGGACGTTTTACGCTTACGATGGTAACTACGAAACGACGAGTACTACGGAACCTCAGTGGACCGCCGTAAACCAGACGGTTCATAACTTGAACATATAAATTTCTATTTTCCAATAACTTTTCCTCTCTCGCTGGTTCTAAAAAAAACAAAGCCCAGACAGCGCGGCCAACATCGACGCAAAGATATCAACTCTGACTACTCAATCTCTTCAGATATCACCGTAGTTAAGTAGTAGTAACTACTGCTAACTTCGTTTTGTTTTTAACAATCACACAGCAGCATCAGTCGGGACACTGACATAGCAATGAAATATGCAGTAAATTTTTTTATAACCTAGCGACAATAAATGAAAGGGTTAGGGGGATTCGAAAATATTCGCGCAGAAAGAGGTGAAGAGCGCGCTCGAAGCTGCTACATGCGTGCTGTTTTGTCACTGTGCTGTTTTGACGCCATGCTGTTTTGGCACGTGCTCTTCTGTCACTGTGCCGTTTTGACGCTGTGCTGTTTTGTCGCCGTGCTGTTTTGACGCTGTGCTGTTTTGACGCGTGCTGTTTCGTCCGTGCTGTTCTGTCGCGTTCCCGTAAGACGCGCACATCTTATTCCGACCGTTGGCCCTATTGGAGAGGAGATCCAAACCATCGCTCCCCTAGCAGTTAGGTTCAGAACTAAACACATGGGAACAACAACGACATGAATCAACTTGCGTTTCTGACAGATCTCTCAGCTGACGTAGATAAATGCTGCGGCAGCGTTCGGCTTCTGCTCGTGCTCAATAAGTAAGGCATCAAAGGAAGCCCCAGCTAAACCTGGACTCAACATCCTCGTGCAGTCTGTGTCCCGCACTCGACCCAGGAAGATGACGTAAAAAATCCGCTGCACAGGCCTTGAGTTTGGTCACGGTGTAAGATGTATATATAGGTGAGGACATTGCGCGCGTCGGGCAGCTGCCAGATAAAGTCCCCTCCTCACCTTGGTCGCGAGCGGCGACGTCAGGTGACGCTTCGGCACGTGACTAGTGGTGGCCTGTCGCGGGCCCGGTTTCCCACGCATCCCTACGGGAGACATGCTTTATGAATCGCAGACTATAGCTTAGTTTGGGGAGCATTGACGTAAGTATGCGTTCGTAACTTCCTCACTGCCTGGTATTGCAAACGCGGCCATAATTTACATGACCCCGATCGAGCAGTTAAAAACTCTATACCACTCTGGAGCATACATTGGCACGCTGGTGCCATCTATGGGGTGGCCCTGGAGCTGAATTGCAATACAGCGAAGGTTTCGCGGTATTTACGAGATAAAATGTACGTACCTTTTACGAGAACTGGTTATTCATAACATTTCCATATGGTTCAAGACATATGGCAATGTTATAAACATTGCCTAATGGTCCGAGACACGCGGACATGACGAGTGTTGCACGGCAACCCGATAGATGGCGCCAGTTTGTTCTCTCGTTGTAAGAACTTTTAAGAGGCTTTGAGGCACGCGGTCGTAAGCAGTCGTTGTAAGCGTGCGAACCAGCCTTTAGAGTAAGCGTTTTGCTTCTGTTTATCAGCAAAAGTGCAGCCTGAGGTGCTGGGCCCCTCGGGTGTGGTGCCCGCTCTACTCATCCTGTTTCTGCTCCTGGCGTTCGGCGGAGTCTACGTCTATCACTGGTGAGATAATAATAATAATATAAATAATATTAATAATAATCATAAAACTAATAATGATATTAATAATAACATTAATAATCACTATTGTTTTTCAATCAATATTGCAAATACAGCCAGTTGAGTGTCGGGTCTGGTCAAAGCAGCAGAGGTTTGTGGGACCAGACCCAGCATTTGATAAAGCAGACCGGATATTCGCACAGAATCCCACTACGTGCACAGAGTGAAACACACAAACACACACAATTTGAGGTTTCATCAGAGTACAGGCAGATAGTCGGAGTTGGTGTTTTAGTCAAGTGTGTCTGTTGCTTGAAGATGAGTCGTGATTAAAAAGAACACTGACTGGCACACTCACACACACACGATCACATAAAAAAGGCAAAAAAAAACGATATATCGGATGGAGACATCTATATGGTTCTTGCTGATTCAGGCAAATTCAATCTGAGTGTGTTCACATTAAAACAAGATGCATACCCAAGTAGCACAACACGCCGGGTTGGGGATGGGGCGGTATTGGCCTGCCGGGATAGCGATACCGGCCAGTACCGGAAACGCCCCAAGGGGCGACATCGGCCGGGCTCAATGCCGGAATCCGGCCGGTACCGGGACCTTATTGGGAAACCGGGATGCCGGGAATACGGGATGTTCCCAGCAAGCTCCCGACACAGATCCCCGGCATGGAACCGGTGGTACGGTAGGAAACCATCAGTGTGCCAGCGTGATTCCGGGTCAGAGCCAGTCCAATTGCGGATTAGTCCCAGCGTAAAAACAGATCAGTGCCAGAGTAATTGCGGGTCAGTGCCTGCGAAATTGTGGATCAGCACCAGCGTATGCGTCATTCAGTGTACCCAGCATAGAACCAGCAGAATGCTAGCTGTGTCAGGCTTTAAAGCCCAGGAATGACATCCCACTGCATTTTTGAACAGCCAACTTCTCAGTAGATCAAATTGACTTAAACGTGGAAATGCTAAATTTCTCAGTCCAAACCATTTTATTGGTTTTCATATCTTTTATAGGTGCTGACCGTTTTTAACATGTTTTTCGGACTTGAACTGAAAAAAGCCGGTTTAGTATTTGTGCAATTTTAAGAAACAATTCTGTGTGAACAATTGACTTTCTCCATGTATACAGTATACTCATGGCAATTACTGTATACTCGTTGAGACGACATGTCCCATTCATCTGTCGCCCAGATGCATATTGTGGGTAGTACAAGAAGGGAACATACAAAATGTTTTTTACCGTGACATTCTTTATTGTGACTCGTGCATCCATAGCAGCTAGCTCCTCAGCCAGAGTGTCCCTCATCGTCAAAAGCGGTTGGAACCACCAGTGGAGTGTCGTCTTTTTAACTCTATTGCCCTTGTCCGCCTCCCTGGCCGTCAGCCACTTCTGCACCGCGTCCACGCTGCACGAGTGCGACTTTGTATGGCACCTGTAAAGAGAATTGTCAGATCACACAGATTAGTTGAGGGATAGGGGAAGCCAATATCTTGCATATTAGCTACACACAAGGTGCTGTTCACACACTGCAGTTGGCGAGCGTTTCCTTTGTGTAAATATGGGTCCCTCACCTAGGCTGCAATTCAAAGGTGACAGAAAGAGAGCACCACAGAGGTGGAGATTGTGGGTTTGGCTACCACGCTAAGGTGCAGATTCTACGGAGGCATATGGCTATTTCACGCAACATCCTATTAATCTGAAATGGGGGGCGAGACGGGGTGGGTTGCAGAGATGAGTGGCTAAAAAAAGAGCAAAACTTCCCCAACTGACACTCTACAGACCAAGGCCTCTAAATGGTCGTCGTTAGATTTTCAACCTGGAAACTAACAGGATAACAAAACACGACCAACAAAAACCTTTTTTCACAGTTCCTTCAAAACGCTGCTTTTCAGTATGAAGGTTCCGAGAATGCTAACACAGGAGATATTCATAATAAAGAATGCAAGTCAAATTAAAAAAAAAAAAAAAAAAAAACGACAGGAACTGACGACTTAAATTTTGCATATTGCAAGACTTAACGGGAAACTGAAGCTGTTCTGTATTTGATGAAGAACACCAAAATCGTCTTGATATGGCCTCCAGGATCACGAATATCGAGATTATTTTTTCAATCAGGTGCATGGAGAAGCAGAAATTAATTTCTCAAGTACAGCTGAAGTCCCTTTTTCCCGGGGCGTGACGTCATGCTGGGAGTTTTCGGAAAATTGAATTCGTAAAAAGGTCAGAAATAAATTTGTAAAATTTATTTCTGACCTTTTTCTTGAATTTGAAAAAAGGTCAGAAATAGACGCCACAACTGGCATCAGTGTCGAAAAATACAACTAGCAAGCTTGCAATTGCACGCGCCGCCCACACGAGCGACACGTGCATGGCGCCCCAAAGATCCTAGTACGACGTCACGGCTGCTCTGAGGTTTTTCGTGTTTTCTCGCGTCTAGTTACACCTTCGGGGAAAACGAAAGCGATATTCAGATTCACAGGACAAAAATACGCCAGAAGTCACCTATAACTCGTTTTTTTGTCCAGAAGTGTCTTAGTTTCCCTTTAATTGTCAACATATTTCAAAGATTGTGCTTGTCTATTGAGCTCCAATAGAGATACCATCAATTTAATAGCTAGTAAAGAATATGCATTACCGATGACCACCTTACACATCATGGCGTCCTTGAACTTTGACTTTCCTTGGTAGCCCAGAAGGGCCGGAGAACTGCTCCTGGACTTGCTTTGAGAACAGGCGTCCCACCATCTCTCGCACCACCTTCTGCAGGTTCTTGCTGTCTCCTAGAGACACGAGCTGCCCCTCCTAGAAAGACAAAATGTGTTCTCAATATGTCAATAAAGTTATTTATATGCAGATACAATGGTATGACCATGTCTCAAGTAAGAGAAAGTGAATGCCCAGGTAAATGAAGCAAGCCACACTATACATGCATCAAAATTTCACAATATTTACTAGAGAGAGAATAAAAAATATTAGAATATATGGCAACTCTACTTGTCTTAGACGAAACCAGAAAGATTAAAATATTTCCCTCCATACTCTGCTAAATCTCAATAGTCAGTCAAATTCGTTGCAACGTTCAAATTGTGCAAACGTTTTGATGGATCCTCTTTGCCCATCAGCATCCACTCAGTAATTTTAATAATGTATGTGGTTCTCAAAACAGTGCATTCAAGACCCTGCGCATCTTGACTTTGTTAAAGCTTAGTCTAGCTGCCGGTTAGTCACCCTGTAAATTTATCACCTATTTTACGACTTTACGAAGACTGGAATTGAAAAAGGCATAAAAAGGCAGGAATTGACCAAAACCGTCATCATAGTTGCAAAAAATGGCAACAGCAGCACAGTATGAGTAGTTACCTTTCCATATTTTTGTTTAGTGCTGCTCAGTGGTGGCCCTGTAGGCCAATGAACCAACTTACTCAGCTCAAGCTCGCCTCGTGTAATAATCGCTCGTGCGACTACCGTATGCTATGCCTGGAGACACAGCTACACATGCACTCACACCCCCTGAATAAAGTAGCGGATGCTATGACAGTTACTCTTTCACCTTGGAAAATTTGATTTCCTCTCATAGGGTGACCTTCGGTAAGGACTGGTTAACATCTCATTTTGGAAATGCACTACTAATGTAAAGTAAAGATGGAATTAAGATTTATCTGGCAACCCCTTACAAATTTGTTTGGGCATATGCATATGGTGGGCACGCTCAAAAGCGATTTTAGACCAGGCTAAAAGTTATTTTCAAGCGTGTACCTTTACTTCTGTAGCAGATGCCGAAAGCGCAAATGAATTTATCGCCCTAAATGTTTAGATCTCTTGACTATAGCCTCAAGTGAGAACAGGAACAAAACCAAAAGAAGCCCATAATATACAACAGCATCTCGATCCTTCTGTCAAGCAAGCATTAAACACAAAAAGCACGCAGGCAGGTTTGTGCGTGCTCCACACACATACTCACGGCGAGAGTTGTTGCAGGTGCGGAATTTAACTTCTAAGGATAAAACTGGCAGAAGTGTCGTAGCAAATCAGCATGATTTATGATTATTTGCAGGCCGACATATTGTAAGCACCCAAAGGCAAATGTGTTGGGCGATTTTACTTCCCCCATTGTGAAATGTTTTACTTAAAAATATTTCAAGAAGCGGCAGTTGAAAAAGACTTAAAATGCCGTTCAATGAGGATGCACATGAAGGCCTCTTGTCTACACGACCTTCGGGTGGAAAGAACTGTTCAAAAACGTAAAGATGCACAAATATTTAATTTTTGCTGGCCACCGTCCATCATTTCTCCCTTCAGTAGCCTCTATGAAACGCAGTTTAACAATTGCAAAAACTTTACGCAGGCTACTAAAGCTGACTTGCAAAACGTGCAACTGGCGTTGCGTCACCTTGACACAATTCTATCGCAGGGTTCAGTTTAAAGGGGCGGTACAACAATTTGCGGACTTTGGCTAATTATTGCAGGAATTGATCCCGGCAACATATAAAACGAAGGACCGAAAACTATTCTTTCCTGCTTTCCCTAGTTTTCATTAAAAAAAATAAAAGAAATTGGTATCTCTGGCACCCCTCAACTCAACACTGAAGCGGCACCAGCTTCGCCTGTGACGTCATTCGGAGTGGCATTGGTTTCCGGTTGGGTTCTTCTGGCTTCCGTTTCCCCAGCGCTCGCCGGCTCGCCAGGCTCGCCGCTCTCCCGCTCTCCCGCCGATTCCCGACGAACATGGCGGCATGGGCGGACGGCCTGAGCGACGTCAAGCGCAAGATGCTTGCGACGCGGCGGGCAGTCGAAGTCGAAGTCGAGGTCGAGACACCAGGAACAATAACGATACCACGATACTACGGACCACGACCAACGCACTCCGTCGAGCGAGGGAAAGACAAAACGTCCGGGTTGCTCGTGTAGCCGCCGTAGGCGCCTCGGGCGTCGACGGATGACGGCGACGGCAGGTTTTGTTGACTTACGGTACATGGCGCCACAAATAATTCATACCCTTTTAGCGGCAATATTAGGCGTTTGAAGCGTTTTTGTATGCCTAAACAACAAGATTTTTTAAACTTACCTTAAATCAAGCTTACAATTGCCTAACACTATCACTTACAAAAACCACTCCGAATGACGTCAGACCGCAGGTTCCATTTGCGGCCACCATGTGGCCGCAGGTTGGGAAAAAAAGCGTTTTTTATTTTACGATTACGCAGCGAAATAGAGGTATATTGGGGTATGGGGGCACTTTTTCTCTTACTTATGCCGAAGTAAACAATATAAAAAATACAAGCTGCACATTCGTTCAGTGTTAAAATCATTGCATCGCCCCTTTAAGGGTACCCCTTACAATAAATAGCCTTCCGATGTGCATTGGCTGTGCATGCACTCTGCTGTTATAAATAACAGAAGGCCCGTAATGAAGGGACGGCAACTTACTCATTTTTTAATTTGCCACTGACTGTGTTTAAAACATGGTTTGGGTGGGCATCCATTTGAAATATTACGGTAAAAGGCTTCAGTCCACATTCCAACCACAACCACCCAAGTTAAACCACAAAGTAAGAATCGCAGCCTTATACCCGTCAATATTGTGAAAAAGAGGACACATAAATACCGGCAGTGTCCTGTTGGTGAAGTTCTTCAGCTGCGCTTCTGCAGCACTAAGCTGTTCCATGTAGCGGAGAGGCATCAGGAACAGCTCGGGTGGTTCAGGCCTGGCCAGTTCCTGGGGCGTCACCTGTTCCCCAGGCCTCGCCTGCTCTCCCTGGTGCTTGAAAGACACCACGTGCCCGAGCACCTGCCCGACAGACTTGCAGTTCCCTGTTCTGCTGCTGTAGGTGCCCATTCTGGATGTGCAGGTCTATCACGGCCTAAGCAGCTGAGCGTGGAAGGCTGCAAGATAACCAAGGCATAAGAAAGCATTATCCATTTTGCTGATCAACATTATGCACTGATGATGCGAAGAAACTTTTTCAGAAACTTGGGTTTCGGGAAGTTTCAGAAGAATGCCCGAATCTTCACGTGTTTCGGATGGGTTTGGGTAGCTTTGGAACGGTTGCCAGACACAGCGAGAGTGGTTCAAATTTTTGTAAAAATTTAAAAGACATTATAATTTGTACGCAATCTTCATAAATTTAATAAAAAAACATTTGTGTTAATCAAATAACCTTCTGAAGGGGAGAAACGGCCCCAATTTTTGGAACTTCACAGTTTTGGCTTGTATGGTCAATAATGAATGCTCCCACAAAGTTTTATGATGTTTTTTGACAATCAAAGGAAATAAGAATACTGATTCGTCGGCGACGCACGCGAGACGCGCTGCGCTTGGCTGCGATAAGCACCAGTTTAAAAATCTGATATTAGGTCCGTGCCCCTTAGGCCTAGCTTGGTGCGTGTACCCTTGTTGGAACTGCCATTTTCTGGGCTTTCAGGACGGCCTTTTTTTTAAACTATCAACCGTCTAAGAATGGGAGAGAATCCCGTTAAGAACACTTGCCCTGGTATAGAAAACGAAATTGGCTGCAAGCGGCTGCTCTGTGGCCACATGATACCTCGCGCCTAGGCATATGACGCTTTAGAATGAATTGGCACTTCCAAGTAAAGCACAGGTCATCAATTGCACCCCTTGTTAAATAGCAGAAGTTCCCAAAGCAACTTTGTTTTCTATCGTTTCACTTGCAGCATACAGTGTGTAACAGATGATCCACCTTTCTTCGGTTCTGGTAGCAGACGACGCAGCGGCGTCTTGTTTCCCGCAGCAAATGACACTCTAGGGCAGACAAACACTCCCTCTTTACTCACGTTAGCAGGCGATGTGTCTGTTAAAGAAAGGTCAGCTCCCTCAGTACAAGCCTGCTGAGATCTCAATCTCACAAAACACCAAAATCGGGCCATTGGTACAACATTTCAAGGTACAAACAGAAGCTGCACAGCACGGCGCCGAAGCGAACTTGCTGCACCTAAAAACAACACTCTAAGCTGTCCGTCGAACCTCTCCAGAGTAGGACAGCACCACGGCCGTTCTTGGCAGCATGCAATGCTTTCCCACAGCATTACGAGAAAGTTTTGTGACCTGTAGCGTATTGAAGAACTCGGTCACTACTGTAATTGTGCATCTGTCACTACAAAGATTATAGAGCTAACTAAATTGAGCAACTGCCGCAAGCTAATCTGGTCGAGCATGCTAACAGAGGGCAGATCAAAAACGTGTGCTAGCACATTATCAGGACTTTAGATGAAACGGAACAGTACAAAATAATACTTACTGTATTTCTGCAAACTTGATGCTCTGAACGAAGGCCAGTCAGAGTCTGGTGCTTGGCCCGGTCGCACACGAGACAAGATGTCCGCCCCAGGCATTTTGCTTGGCCACCCGCCGTTGTTTCATACTCAAGTCGAACCACAACAGAGGGACGGACGCCACCGTTATTTCGTCATTCTCTTCGATGAACTGTACTCCTCCTCACTAGAATAAAAGGCGTGGTCAGACATGATGTTCATTCAAGTAACTTCACACTGTCAGGTCTTCGCAACCTTTAGCATATATTATAACTCCATGGCTATATCCCCATGCACAGCCACATTGAAACACGACGGCGTCGCATTCCGGTATTCGCCAAGTAATAAAAGTAGCAGTAAAAGAGAAAAATGGTGCTCATTTCGCGTAAAGGTCTGTTTTTACCATGCTTTGTAGCTTTTTACTTGCAACGGTTTCGTGATACCGCGGTTTCGTGCAATTAGCTTATTTACATCCAGTTTTTCAAGCAATGGCAATGGCGTTTCGACTATACTCCATTCATTTTTAAGCTGAGACTAGAAGCTCCGCCTTCAACGCAAGCTTTCTGCCCTTGCCAACACAAGTGCGATCACGCAGGCACGCGCAACCAAAGCACTGCAGAAGCCAGCGAGCTCGCACTGAAGGCGGAGATTCTAGTCTCAGCTTAGGGGCGAACGGAGTATACATTCTTTGCATATGACGACATGCAAGGTAAGGACGGGGCCCTGTGCCACGCCGGTGGTGGACTTCACAACGCGCGGTTGTGCTTACCAAGGCGTAGGATGCCGCTAACTGCCTGGACATACCGTAGAATACCGTGCATCCGCCCATTCTACATTAAGCGCCCATTACCAAATTTGTGAGATCTGAGAAAATACGCACAGTACATTTATATGTAAAATTGGCGACCGAACAAGCACCTATCCCCCATTTTTTTGCAATTATTTCCAAAGTTTGACTGCGCGCTTGCCCGGTATTTAACGGTACACCGTATTTTCATAGAAGGAACCTAGTTTTGTTTGATGTGAACTCGGAAAAACGAGTCGAGCTTACGATGATGACGGTTAGCCAGTACGTGCGGAATTTTTCAGCATTGGTGCGATTGCGCTACGAGCAGAAAGTTTCGATATACCGCTAAGTTATAATAAAAAAAAAAAAAAAAAGTTGTATTGCGTGCCGCAAAATTTGACGAGCGGCTCTAGGAGTCGCCTGTAGAAAAATTGTTACGACTTTGCGAAGTATGGCAAACAATGCAAATTTACCGTCATAATCTAAAACCTGATGCAAGGATAAATAAAATAACGGACAAGCGTCTCGCGGACGGCACAACCCGATTCCCCGCCAGCAGCGTCTCGGCGAGCTAGCATGCCTCCACCAACACGGCGCAGTCGCCCCCGGAGACCGCCTTGATCACCGGACACCGCGCGGTGCCAGCCACCAGTGCTAAATATCCCCCCCCCCCCCCCAACACACACACTCACTCACGGATTAAGCGCGACGATGGGATGACGAGCGAGCGGGACGGTGAGACGACGCTCCTGACGCCCGACTCCTACTTCTATCTTCTCCCCCACTTTTCTCCCCTCACCCTACCCCAAGTCAGTGACAAATGTGCCTAGCGCGCGTACACGATTGACTCTATTCCCCTCCCCTTAATTTCACTTCAACGCTTACAACACACGGAGGCCGCTGCCGAACGATCGCCGTCTCGCCGGGCTAGCGGCGCGACATTCGTCTATACTCGGCCGGGAGTCCCAAAGGTGCGCTCGAAGCGTGGAAACAGCGCGATGCAACGAAAGGCAAAGGGCATCTACACTACGAACGGGCAGAAGCCGATGCAAAAGCGTGCGCGAACGTAAACAGAAAAGTGCCGCCGCTCGCCACTACGAAATAATACGCGGTCGCATCCCTTTCCTGCTGCTCGTACTTTCTCTTACTTGACGGCTACTCCGTCTTGCGGGACATCACGACGAAACGATCGTCGGGATACGGCGAAAGGCCGTCAACACCGTCGAGTCAACCACCAGCAAGCGTTGTTGAGCGGAAGTTGGTTCACTAGGCCTACATACGACGAAACCGACAGAACACGAACATCAAAATCAAAGCACAGGCGGTAACTTCGAGCGACTTCTGCCCCGCATAGATTTACATTCAGCGCTTTCACTCGCCACCACGGTCACATACAATTTTTCAACCCTGGAGCCACCGTACCTGAACCATGCCGCGAACCACGCCAACGTCCCGCTCGCCATTTGTGTTCGCTCACCTTGTCCGGCTTTGGATTGGATGCTGGATCGGCTTTCTAGCAAAGTCTATCAACAGCTGGCTCGATGCTGGATGAGGTCTGTTCTAGTCAACGAGGTAGAGGGGCTTAGAGTGCTAAACCGAAAGTTCGGAAGTGGCACCCCCCCGGTTGCCGCCATATTTTACGCAAATGTGACCACTCGTCACGTGACCTCCCAAGAGCCGTGACGTCACAGGTAAGATGGCAGCGCCCAGAGCTGGCGGATGCGAGTTTGTTCGGTGCGCGGTAGCCGTGATGTGCAGCTGCTTTCCGACGACTTCGGGCTTCTTCGTGCTCGCTGACGCAGGTATGATGTGAAAATATGAAGGAATGAGACTTTATACCCTTTTTGCGCAAGATCGCTCTGGATCATCTGGATATTAACGCCTGTGAGACAGCATCAGCTCTGCATCGCCGTACCGGTGCTCGGATTCCGAGATGTGTCCGAGGATCGATAGAACTTTGAGTGCTTTTAACATGAAATTTTCGCATTCTCTTAGCTTTGTTTGAACGTTGAAATATCTGGGAATCTACGCGAAATGCATACGTTGCGTTAGGGCCTAAGGGAAGTTGTTTCAGCCCTCCGTCACCGAACAACCATAGCAACTTTTAGCGAGGAAGCTCCTGCGATTTTAACCTTTTGTGCTAATCCACGATTCTACATTCGATCGCTTTTCTTCCTTTTTTTTTGTGTGTGTGTGAGTGCGAAGTGCACCCTTATTTTCAGCTACGAGGCTGGCGTTTTATTGAGTATGCTGAAGAATAAATCGTTGCAGGCACCTGCTTCAAAGCTATTCGACTTGCTATAATAACAACTGTTTTGGTGCATGCATAGATTAACTGCGCATTTTTTATGTTTTGTAGGATTTATTGCAGCTATACTCCTTTCCATCAGGAGTGCATTGTATTAGTCGGTCAATTATTTAATTGTTCCAATTACCTGGATAAGATGATTCATATTTGTGTTCATCCCTTGCCTGGAGAGCAGTCTTGTTGAAAAATGTTGACTACCATTCCTTTCAGTCTCTTCAATAGACTCTTTTTAAAAGTGTGGGCTGTCTATACTTCGCATCAGCGTAACGTGGAAAAGGCCAACCGCCACAGCCCCCTCGAGCCAATCAGAGAGACGGAGCGAAGGTGTGTGACAAATCTGTGCAGACGAGCACTCTGGTGATATGCTGTCATGTGCCTCTCTCCAATGGGTGTATTGACTCACCGAGACTGTAGCCTTTGCCGTCTGCCAAATTCTGATGAAACAAATTACAGTAGCTACTACTGTAATTACCCCAGGTTTTCATACTTTAAGTATTTGTTCGACAAGAATGTTATGTCCGCCATCCCTGTGTATTCGGCTCAGCACCTATTGGACTCGAATGCTGCATTAGCGTTCGACGTGAACTGGGGCCCATTCGTGTGCTTTACGCCGAAAAAAATGGTGACGGTTGTGTTGCTTGATAAGGTTCTGCAAAGAGTCTATACTGTCATACATATAGGAAGTGTCATGGTATATAACAATGCATCAACACATACTATTAAACTATATGCTCAGAGGTGTGTTTGTTTTTCCAATTAACAAGTTACAGCAGTGTGCTTTAATGCTATTATCATGTGTGTAGTTTTAAGTATCCTCTCTACAATGCCTACAAAGGCCCCTGGAGGGAATAAATTAATAAATAACATTTTCACATCACTGGAGTTGGTTTTCGGATGTGCCACATGTTCAGGAGAAGTGGAATGAGTGCAGCCCATTGCAACCAGTCTGCCAGTCTGGTATGTCTGGGGTCAGAGATGAGAGTGTTCTCGAAAGGTCCAGCACGTGCGGTGAGCACAATTCTTTGTGTTTAGACTCTGAAGGCGTAAAGGCGAGCGGAAATATGTTTATTTGGTTAGTGTATCAAATATGTTTATTTTCACTTGATTACATAATTATTGATTCTTAGTAAATGGTTCTATAACGAATTCTTTCTGTGACAGTCTTGTGTCAGGCGTTCAGTCGTAGTACCTGTGGACCTTGTTGTCGGATGACGCTCCTGGCACGTCGGTGTTCAGTTTGGTCGAGTGGCAACTTTGACCGACTGATGCTGTCTTGTAATCATACGTCATGTGCGGCCACTGACGTCTGATGCACTGAAGCTGCAGGGCTGGCTTCTAATCCGAAAAATTTTCCTGGTAGTTTTCAGCATTAATGTAGCAAGCTCGGGCATGTATTGCTTACGTGGCTGTGCCTTTTGATGTACCGTTTTGGGGTGGACACAGAAAATTGGTGTCAGCAAATTTTTAGGTATTGTCCTTGGACGACAACCGACACCAAATCCACTGTCACTGCATCGCCGCTCACCTGCTTTGTCGTGCTTACCTCTTGTTGAGATGATGGACATGAGGAGCTTTGGGGTAATCAGGGATTAAGAATCTTCGATTCAGCACCTTCGGCATCAGGGACAAAGGTCGCCGAAGGTAATCCTTAATCTCCCGTGGTCGCTCCTCGAGACGTAATCGAGGGCCGTTTGGCACGAACCCTCGCCGACCAATTCATTGGTACGGGCTGCTTTGGTAGACATGGTCGGCTTCATGCAGTGGTAGCAAAGTGGTTTTCGGTCGCACATTCGCATCACCTATGTTTTCCTCGGTGTACTTTGTTGAGCACAGACCTACACACGATGTCGGGAATGCTTCGGCGTTAGAGTGTCTCATTGAATCGGCATTGAATACTAAGGGGCAGCCGGTGGCGGTCGCCGTGCCATTGTGGCGTAAGTTGCCCTTGGTTTGTCAGATGCCGCTTCGCTCGCAGAAGTCTCGGTTGAAATACATGTCAAACTTGTTCCGAAACAATCTCGGCATTATCAAAATAAAAGCCGGGCAACTGATGGCAGGAAGTAGCTTCCTGATCTCCTCCCAGACAACGTCGTGGATGCCTGGGAGGCTGGCGTCGAAGTAGTAGCTGGACAACCCGAGTGTCGAGACGCCGGGAAGTTGTTCATAGTGGCAGGCTCGGGCATGCAGTGCACATTCCATGTTGGAAGCCTCAGTGATATGAACACTTCGACTGCTGTTGGGGGGTTGCGGAGAAGGCTGCCGAAGGTGTTGTCCCTCACGTGAGGGGCATGGGATTCTTAGGTTCTTGTCTCCTGTAGCATCAAGGTCGGCGTGGGCGTGGGCGTGGTCGCTCGATCAAGCGCAAAACATCCTCCACAACTGCGGTGGCGCTCTCATTGGGGCAATGTCCTGGGCAGAATCAAGAATGCGGCTCTCTCTCGTTGATGTTGGCTGACGAATGCGCGCTTCAGCTCGGTCTTGCAAACTTCCCGTGACGTTAAGGAGGATCCATGGTTCTCAGACCAGCGCCGGCAGTTTCTTCCACGAGAAGTATAGGTTCTGCAGGAGCTGGTTGTCTGTCCACCCAATGTGGCGGGCGACACTGTCATATTGTTCAATCCAGTCCTTGACGTCTTCATACAGCTTGCTTGAAAAAGCGTCGGAGTGTGATTTGCGACGGGCATGCAAACGATGGTGGGAGGGGACACGGTTTGCTGCTACAGGTTTGTCATTGTTGGCTTAGTCAGCTTCGGATTTTCTGACAGGAGACCGAATTCCGGTGGTTTTTCCTGGTAGCAGCAACTGGCTCGGATTTCAGGTGCTTCGTGGTGTATTTTTCCGAAGTTACTCCTTGTGGTACTCGGTCGTCTTGCGGTTGTTCTGCCAGGCTCGGGTCAGGACTTTGCTTACGGCTCGACAGGGGTATAAGACGCAGGATAGACCGCCAGCCGTGTCCCATTATCGGGTAACTCGGCTGAAGAGCCGCCGGGTTCACACAGAGTGAAGCGCTATGGGTAAAGTGCCCAGCACCTCCACCTGAACATACGATTACAGCTGAGCATGACCTGCAGTGACCCAGAATAGTGAATATTGATAGAAGATAGGACTGGAACAAGGATCCGTGACAGTATAACAAAACTCGCAGAAGAGAATCTATCCTGACCACTGAAGAAGCTGCATTGCTTTAGTGGCATTCTGTCCGAATAAATCCTCTCCTTCGGGGTTTGGCGACTGCCGTGGACGAACTGAACTGAAATGGATGTGGGACCACTTTTCTGGTAATGAGCCACTGCAGACTATTGCCACAAAGCGGCGTGAGCTGGGTACGTAACACGCTCGATGAAATGTCCGGACAGCTTGCAATTTGCGTTACGAGTGTGGATGAAACGTTTGTGTTGACGAAACGTGCGACATAACAGTGGGATCAATACCAACTGCAACACCTGTGCTCCGTGAAAATTCACGTCTACGCCGGAACAATCTCGGAAGCAGCACAGCATCACCTAAAGCATGGCACAGGAACTACCAGCTTGAAGGCAGCTCCTCGGTGCGCCGCACACCTGTGCTCCGTGAAAGTGCACTTCTACGCCGGAACAATTTGTAAGCAGCACAGAATCATTCAGCACGGCACGGGAACTACCAGCTTCAAGGCAGCCTTCCGGTGCGCCGCACAACCGAAGTAAGCACTCGGTCATTTGATCGAACTGCACCGCGATTGCACACCGCCAAGCACGACTCACGCAATTTCCGTCGCTAAACTGTGTATCCAAATATATTGCACACGCTTCACTGCAAATCTCGAAGATTCCGATGGTCAAAGAGAGCACAGAAACGTCGCCTTAAATTTTATCCTAGCGGTATCCGAATCAATCCGAGGTCCGAGCAACGTAGGTCAGATTGTCTCTTCCGTGGCAATATCCCGGTCGGTCACCAGCGAAATGCACACCGTTCCTCCGTATTTTCACGTTATACCTACGTCAAACACCACGCTGAACTCTGAACTCGCTTTCGACCGGCCTCATACGACGGCCTCCGCGTCTGAAATCAACTCGCCGAGACGAACAACAACCAACAAAGCATCCGACAAGCTCCGGCCCAGCTGGGGCCAGCCGCTACATGGGCGCTGCCATCTTTCCTGTGACGTCACGTATTTGGTTTGGTCATGTGACGTGTGGTCAAATTTGCGTACAATGGCAGCCGCCTTATGGGGGTCACTTTCGAGTGCAGACCGGAACCCCGGTTTATCGCTCTAAGCCCCTCTACCTCGTTGGTTCTAGTCTAAACATGAAGTCGCAAATATATAATTGTGCTACTGTGCTACTCTATAAAAAAAAAAAAAAAAAAAAAAAAACGGGGGCACAAAGAAATACACGACGCTTCGACGAAGTGCCTTCTGGAAACTAGTTGGCCACTCAGTTTCGGTTTCGATTGAGCAGCTTCCTTTCATGCTATCACGCCGTGACCGAATGCGCCGCTTGAGTTTTCGATGATCTGACTTTTCACGAACGTACAATACATTCATTCTCGAACGATACAAAACGAAACGAGAAAAGAGTCAAAGTACAGGCTAGCTGGTGGAAGTTTTCGTTTTGTGAACCATTTCGTCGTTTACCCTGAGACCTGTCTGTTTTTTCTGTTACTTCTGCTCTTCAAAAAAAAAAAAAATACCCCAGTCTCAGGGTAAACGACGAAATGGTTGACAAAACGAAAACTGGGGCAATTTCCTTGCACACAAATTACTGCACACAAATTACTATGGTGTCTTCCTCGTGTCATCATATATCGCCCACTCAAATTTTACGCTGATAGGAGATTAGGTTTTCGCAAACGCTGAGGTCGGCTAGCTACGACGGAGGCTCTAACAAGCGTCTCCTACTCTTCGCTAAGCCTTTTTGGACGAGCTTTTACTGACGCCCAAGATTTGTGTCTGAACGGTGTGTCTGAAATTATATCGGCATACTCAGTCAGGAAGAAAACAAACACATAAATATTACAGCCAATACCAACCGTCAAATGCGCTTTGATAATTTCGTTCCTTTGGCACACCGCATAGAGGTTCACGCCCGTCCGACACACTTCCGGCGAACGGTGCGACATTCTTCACACAATTGCTCGACTTTTGCTTTCTTAAAACGGTTTGTGTGGGGGAATGTGCCTATATGATTGCAGAAAAAATTTATGTGCATACGCGATGTTGAATATTAGCGGAATGCAAGCGGGTGGGGACTTAGCTTCGTGCAGTGCTGCGGGTCAGTACAGATAAGATATAAGATGTGTGTTCAAATTGAGCTTTTCAATGGCGCCTCCAAATTTTACCTCGCGTACTCAGGCGTATTAGGAAAAACAGTAGTTGCAAAAAAATATTATTTCGTCTATGGACGCATAAAACAAACAAACTTCCTGACCAGCTGTAAAGGTGCGAGCTCGATGTATGCAAACTTATTGGTCGTTATAGCTTGTTGACTCCTACACAAGCAAGATACCCGAGCTACGCAGCGTCGAGATTCCCAGCACTGGCTCGTTCACATATATCTCGAAACGCAAACAGAAAGGTTCGATAGAGTATAAAAATACAACAAGCATGTGTGAAGGCAAGCTATACGTCTCGGGCTTGTGCTATAGATTCGAGGTCTGGCCATTTAGGTTAGTTTAGAGACCAAAAATGATGCTCTCGAGACCAAAAAACGCGAGATCACGGCCGTTAATAGTCCACGCTGCCGATCGAAACCGAAACCGAAACCATGCCACTCTCCTCCCTGGCCAACTAGTTCCCAAAGAGCAACGCGCGCCGTGTTGCACGCAGGGGTTTATGGAAGTAGTGACCCTTTCTGGTTGAATATAGGGTGCACGTGATGTTTCGATTACGATCATGCAGAATGATGTGAAAAACGAATGTGCCGCCCAAACTGTGTCTTCCTCGGACAGACCGCTCGGACCCGGAGTAGTTCTCCGCGCAGCCTTTTTCGGGGGAGTACGATCTATAGTCACTCGCAACATTTCAGTTTCGTTATCAACGTTGCCGCGGGGAAATGAAGGAGTTTCGCTGTTTTTTTTGTTTCGATTGCTGGGTGGACTCTCTTGCTGTGCTTGCTTTCGCTCCTCTTGTCATGACCGACTGGCCCGAGCATACTGCGGCGCTGACATCGTCTAATAAAACGCAGTAGCAGCGAAATCAGCGACAGCGACGACGATAACAGCTTAGCTCCAGCTCGAGTGACGACGAGGCAGCCGTTCTCGGCGAAGTCTTTGCCGACTCATTCGCCTTGCCAGCGAAGAGGCCCAAGATATGGCGTTACGTCGAAGACGTTGTGCACACCTATTCGGATGAAGAGCTAGGTATGTCGTTTGCTAGAAGACAATACGACAAATTCCCCTCAGATGGAACTCGCCTGCGGAGATGACGGTCGCTTTATGGCATGCGTGTTTGGTATTGCTTAACAGCCCCTTTGCAAAACGTACCGCGCCACGACGGCAGGACATTTTATCAAAGCATGAAATTCCGATCAGAACTTCATGCTTTCAGCAAAATAGCAATGGGAACCGAAACTGTTAAAAAGCGAGGGCAGACGCTATGAAAGCGATGGCAGCGCGTGCAACTGGGTGGATCGCTTACTGAGGCCGACCGCTGAACGACCGCTTGCGCGGAGCGCTCGGCATCTGCCTGGGCAAAGGGCTGGATCGCGCATCCCCGCTTCGTCGCTGCAGCTGCAGCACGAGAGTGAAGCCACCGATCGGCGATTTTGCATGTTGAAAAATCGTGTTTTTGGAGCGTTTCGGAGGCTGGCGGCAACATGCTGAAGACACGTTTTCTACTCGTTCGTAGTCAATCGTCGAAGAAGCTCTTTAAAACCCTGTGTACGCCCTGAGACTTGCCGTTGAGAACATGTGGAAATTTTTACGGAAGCGCAGTGCCGCAGTAAAAATGCTCAACTCATCGAAAGCAAGTTTCGCCGCCACGATGCAACGCGCAGGTCACGAGTGACCCGCGCGTTGCATCATTGGACTTTTTCCATAATGCAACGTGCGGGACCCTTGTGACGTCACATGTGACGTCAATTGTGATGTCATTATAGGAAACGTCCCATAATGCAATGCGCGGGTCACGAATGAGACTGCACATTGCATTATACGACGTTTCCCATAACTCAACGCGTGGTTACGCCGACGGCGACATTGGCGTCGCCGACCCGCGCGTTGCATCATGAGACGCTTCCCATAATGCAATGCGCGGGTCACAAATGAGACAACGCGTTGCATTATGGGACGTTTCCCATAACGCAACGCGCGGTTACGCCGACGGCGATGTTGGCGTCGCCGTCGCCGACCGCGCGTTGCATCATGGGACGCTTCCCATAATGCAACGCGCACACGCCGTCATTATGGGAAAGGCCCCATAATGCAATGCGCGGGTCACGATTGAGACCCGCGCGTTGCATTATGGGACGTTTCCCATAATGCAACGCGCGGTTACGCCGACGGCGACTGCGACGGCGATGCCGCTCAAGCCGAAAACGGGCGTCTAAGAGCTGCTCTCTAAAAAATTAATAGATGTAAACCAAATTGAATTTTCATTCCACAGCCATGTTTGATCCCGTCTTTTTTAACAAAACTGAAATAAGCCTTTGTTAACTGGTTTAAGGATGACGCGGCGTTAATAGTAGGCCAAGGATAATATTAGGTGTCACCTTTCAGCATATTGAAGACATGTCCAACCTAACGGTCATTTGTAACCATCATATAGTTTCTATATCAGCGAAAAAGCCATGTCGGTTACATATCAAAACTTGCATGGCTCGAATGGCCTGTGAAAGCAGCGAGAAAACGATGTCGGTCAGTCACCGAAAACTCCGTGGCTGAACTGGCCGGTGATTAGAGAAAGAAAACGATGTCGGCCAGTCAGCGGAGACTCCACGGCTAGACTGGCCGCTGACTACAGCAAGAAAACGATGTCGGCCAGTCACCGGAAACTCTATGGCTCGAGTGGCCAGTGACTACAGCAAGAAAACGATATCGGCCAGTCACCGGAAACTCCATGGCTAGGCTGGCCGGTGACTACAGCAAGAAAACGATGTCGGCCAGTCACCGGAAACTCCATGGCTAGAGTGGCCAGCGACTACAGCAAGAAAACGATATCGGCCAGTCACCGGAAACTCCACGGCTAGACTGGCCGGTGACTACAGCAAGAAAACGATGTCGGCCGGTATCGGGAACTTTCCGGCTGGCGCTGGCCAGTTTAGACAACGAGTCCCCGATATCGGCCGGGATCGGTTTCTTACCGGCGTCCCTGGCCGGGATCCGCCGTACAGCTCCCGGTACTGGCCGACGTAATCCCAGTATCGGCCGACGTGGTGTGCTACCTGGGTAGGATCAAAGAAAATTAGATTTTACACAATAAATTCACCTGTCACTTTGTAAGAGTTGAAAAGCAGCAACATTCACTGTTAATACACGTCGGAGAAGGAGCTCCTCGGGGCTTCCTTTAGCGTGTTGTGCGGAGTAAAAACAAGCAAATAATCTGGGACTTAATTAAAGATTTTTGGGACATGAAATGAACAAATACTTTCGCCGTAATGAGTTCTAACCCGCGGAGTTTGAAAACGCGGAGCAGATCTCAGATCACAAAGTGGACTTGACGACACCTTGAACTCAGTTCCCCAGAAGTGTCGCCAGATAACAGTTTGGAGAAATGGTGAATAAAAACAGGGTAACTCGAGCGAGGAAAACAAGTTGTCGCAAGATAGAAAGTTTTTTTATATGCGACAATTTTCAAAATTTCTTTTAAAGAACTATCAACTCTTGAATGCCAGAACCGAGGAAGTTACAAAATACAGTGATGCCATATCTGAGTATACTGTAGACTAACCCGTGCGTAAGGCTCGTTCTAAATGACAATGGTATAAATCCTTTTATATGGTAAAGCAAACAAGAGACAGTTTTAAGTCGTTGGCATACATAAGACGCGTGGGGAACGCGACAGAACAGCACACGACAAAACAGCACGGTCATAACAGCACCCGTCAAAACAGCACATCGTCAAAACAGCACAGCGACAAAACAGCACGCGTAAAAATAGCACGCCACAAAAGAGCACAGCGTCAAAATGGCACAGCGACAAAAGAGCAAATGCCAAAACAGCACGGCGTCAAAACAGCACGCATGCAGCAACTTCAAGCGCGCTCTTCACCTCTCTCTGCGCGAATAATTTCGAACCTCCTTGACCATTTCATTTAATGTCGCTAGGTTAGAAGAAAAACAAATTACCTATTTCAGTGCTTACCAAACTCCGCAACGTAACTGCAATATAGCATCTAATTTGGCTCTCATGAAAGTGATAAGAAATTGTTCTCCTTGACAAGACCGAGCGCACTGAAAGTCAATTATCGAGCGACGATTTTACGGATTACAATATATAGGTCAGTATTTGCTTTGCCTTTTCAGGACAAAAATTATATATTTTGGTTTTAAAAAGCGGCGACCAG
This sequence comes from Ixodes scapularis, assembly GCF_016920785.2. Lineage (NCBI taxonomy): Eukaryota > Metazoa > Arthropoda > Arachnida > Ixodida > Ixodidae > Ixodes > Ixodes scapularis. Next base: position 963,819 of record NW_024609920.1, read on the forward strand.
TTGGCCTCTTCCACAAGTCGCCCTTCGACGAATTGACCTATTCGACAAATTGGCCATCGACGAGTTGGCTTTCGACGAAAGCCACCTCGTCGAAAGCCTGCTTCCCGCATCTTTAGTACCTACAGCACCATTTGATTCTTTTAGAACTGCATTAACTACCATTTTTGTCAGCAGGCACCCTGACTGCTTCGTCTCTTGTTAATTTTTTGTATCTATTCTCATTTCTGTAATATGGTTTGTTACTTGCCCCTCCCCTCTGTAATGCCTTCGGGCCTTGAGTGTACTGAAATAAATAAATAAATAAATAAATTATCCTAGACCCTTCATTTTTGTTGAGTGCCTACTTTGACAAATGCATTTTTTAACTCCATGCGCTATATTTAGGGTTCATCGTTTTCTGCTTAAACCGAATAAAACTGGTAAACGTACGCCGAATTCATTTCTCCGAATTTAGTTTTTACTGAAAAAGGTCAGTTTTTCCGAGGGCGTTTGGAAAGGGGGGGGGGGGGGGGGTGACATTACTGACCGTATGACCACTTCCTTTCGCAGTTTGTATCTTGTTTTCGAGATCAGTTCAACTTTCAAAAAAAGCTCCAGGGGCGCAGGTGTCCTCAGGACGAAAGCTGGGTTTTTGCACCTTATAGGTTTCTGTGTGCAGAATTCTTTGTTCAAATAAGAGAGTTTAATCGTGAACTGAAGAATTAAGATCATGGGCGTCCGTAAATGCCGCACATTTTTTAACAGGTCTAACTTTCGTCTACTAAAGGAGGGCACAAATACGACTGTTTTATTGTCGTTTTTGTGGTCGGCGCGACCAAATCACTCCTCGCAGTCGTGAAAATGGGGGAAAAAACGCACGGAGTACAATGCTTGCGAATTTATGGATTTCGATATTTTCCTTTCCGACCAAAGTGGTATATTGAAGATTATGTTCGTCCTGTGTACAAATACGAGCACACGACGATAATGGCAGATCACAATAGGACCCCAGTGCGCCTTGCAGAACAGGTCCTGTCGGCTGCCACAAATTGCAACAAATAAGGAAACCAGTACATACTTTACTCACTATACATTTTAAACAAACGCTTTAAAAAACTATTGCATTTTCGTCAGTATACTGGTTTTCGTCAATAAACTGAAAGAACCGAAGAGTTTATGAGTCTACAAATACACATCGCAATAAACCGAAAACTTCTGTTTGGAAATAAACAAAAAGAGTACGCCGAATTTCAAAATAATTAAAACCGAAAAGGCCAAACCCTAGCTATATTGTCAATGTCCTGTTTTGACGCTGTACTGTTTTGTCGCGGTACTGTTTTGACGCCGTTCTCTTCTGTCACTGTGCCCTTTTGACGCTGTGCTGTCTTGTCGCTGTGTTGTTTTGACACTGTGCTGTTTTGACGCCGTACTGTTTTTTCACGTGCTATTTTGACGCGTGCTGTTTTGTCGCCGTGCTTTTTTGACGCTGTGCTGTCATGACGCGTGCTGTTTTGACCGTGCTGTTTTGTCGCGTGCTGTTTTGTCGTGTGCTGTTCTGTCATGGTGCCAGACGCGTGACCTCTCCATGAAAGATCGCATAGTGAAGGCCTAGGTACTTTACTGAGACAATATCTTGCCACGCGCGTCGCCGAGCGAGCGGTTGCGTGGCCGAATGGTTACCGTGTTTGGCTGCTGCGCGGAGGCTCCAGGTTCGATTTTAGGCAGCGGACTCTTCTTTTGGTTATTCTTTCAACTTGGCGTTCTCGTAACTTGTCGTCTGATCAAGTTACGACTGTCCTACGCGCCGCACGTTGTACGCCGAATGTCTCAGAAACCCATGCGGGTACAAAAAATGCTCCGCCTGTCGAGCCGAAGTCGCCTGCGCTCGATCCTCCCGTTACGCCGCCATCAACGCCTGCGACGCCAGCCTTCTACTTTGTTTCGGGCACAAGTTCGCCCCATTAAAGGTTTAGTATCCTTCAGTTATCCGTCACCTCATCAATCGTCCCTCGTGACAATTGATGAGGCGACGGATCAACAGGCTTACAATTATTACATGAGCAACTGAAGCTAGATCGAAAGAGTGGTGAAGTCAAACTTACATTTTTTTAATGGATTGTGAAAGCATACCAGTTTGGTTGTGGAAGCATTCACACGAAGCTTATTTGCTAAGAACAAGTTCCTTCTTTTAGTTACATCTGCCGGGAGAATTTCTATCGCACGCTGGTATAATAGATGCCGTGAAAATACAAGATATATTCAATATATTCGAAATAGTCATTACTGTTAAAATGTATTTTACAAATATGTTAAAAATAGTGGGGACAAAACGGAGGCCTGTGGAACTCCGGAATATAATGATGCATGAAGCGGGAGACACATGTACGACGAAACCTTCCGATCCGACGTGCGGACTGCCGGAATGACCTTGGGGGGAAAGGGTTTTCGTAGCATCGGAGAGCGTTGAAAACCCTCGCCTCCGACCGTCGTATTGCGCGGTCGGACGTAGGATCGGATGGTTTCGTCGTACATGTGTTTCGCACTTGAGAACGGCGGATGTCTTATATTGATACAACTTGGGCGCGATTCGTGAGAAATATTTTTAGTAATATTGTGCGCACAAGACCATGCTTGGTCTGGGACCAGTTTATTGTGACAACTGCAGATCAGCTGCTGACATGAAATACCAAAACACTTCCCCCGGTTGGGGTTGACCTTTATATACACAATGCACAGTGTTGTTGTTCCACATCCGGCCAGCTGTAGCCCCCTGCAGGGCTACATATGCAACACTTATCTTCCCTTATATTGGAGACAACACGCATATTACATACGCCGCCTGAGGATATCAAGCATAACCATATCTCTCAGGCTTTTGCTTTGTTCTAGAGGATCGCCGTAGGGGAGCGGGTCCTTCTGGCTGTTCAGGAGGAATGGAATCTAAGAAATGAGGAATCGGATCCTCTTCCCTCCCCTCTTCCAGAATATCTTGCCTACTCACGTTTTTGTTAGTCTCCTCCACCTCCTCAGGCAGAAAAAGATCATACCAGGTCTCCCTTGACGTCTCCCCTTTACATCGGAGGTGATCAGCATGACGAAACCTCGCCACACTTCCTACGCGATCCAAGAATGTTACATTTGACACCCCTCTTAGAATTTTGCCTGGTCACCAATTCACTTTTTCATTTTATACAGTTCGCACATATACCTCCTGACCCGGCGAAAATACACGGCTTCTTCCTCGCCTTCTACCAGCCCTAACTTTGTTTCGTTCAACTCTATCTTTCCAGGCCCTCACTACACATGGTTTGAGCATAGAAATTCTCGTCCGAATTTTCCGACTTAAAAACAGTTCACTTGGCGCTTTTAGAGCGCAGCTCTTAGGCGCCCGTTTCCGGCTTGAGCGGCGTCGGCGTCGCCGTCGCCGTCGGCGTAACCGTGAGGTCACGTGACCCCCCCAGGTCACGCGACCCCCAGGTCACATGACCCCCCAAGTCCGGCGGTCACGTGACTCCCTCTCCTCCGCCCCCCCCCCCCCCCGAGATCACGTGACCCCCGTGAGGAGAGGAGGAGAAAGGAGGGGAGCAGGGAGGATGAGCAGGGGGGACGAATCCGAATTTTTATTACTTCAAAAATTGATTTCAAAAGACTTCTATCTCTTGTCCCTCGGCCAGCTTCGAACTGGAGCCCTTTCGTTCAGGAGTAGCAGGCAGGATCACGCGGGAGGAGGAGGGAGGAGAAATATACTCTCCCCCCAATACCCTTCCCTCCTCCTCCTCAAGAGCTGTGCTCCGATTCGGCGTTGCAGGGAGTTGTAAACTGCTTTGACTTTTTGTCTGAGAACGAATAGAGTGTTGTTCGGTATGAAAACAAGAAATTGTCGACAGGGTGCTTGAATGTTCGTTTACAACCCGATTTTTCGTCCTCAAATTTCGCTTTCAAGAGTGTTTTTTTTTGTCTGCACTGATTTCTCCACTGCTCCATTTGACTGGGGGTGATATGGTGGTGTTAATGGGTGGCTAAACCCATTCTCCTTCACAAAACATTCAAACTCGTGTAACCTGAACTGCGGGCCATTATCTGTTACTACCACCCTGGGAAGGCCGTACGCCGCGAATACACTTCTTATCGCTTCCCCTGTGGTAACCGCCGTTGTGGTGTTCATGAGCTTTACCTACAGCCACTTAGAGTAGGTGTCTACCATCAGCAGCAGTGCCTTCACCTCGACTTCTGCAAACTCCAGGTGAACCTTTTCCCAGGGGTTTCCCGCTATAGGCCACGGTTAAAGCGGAATGGGCTGCGCTGACCTTCACACACTTCGGCACACCTCACAACGCTTCACTGTTTCCTCTAATTCTACGTCAAGCTGGAACCACCAAATCAACTTCGAGCCAACATCTTGATTTTCCTAATACCGGGATGTTCTTCGTGCATGAGTGAAGCATTCCACAACAAACATCCGTGCTCGATAGCAAGCTCACGACGACGGCTGAAATACGGCCGTTACTTATCCTCGGATTCGTTGGGCCAGCCTCGTCATGTCATGTCCCTGACAGCGTTTAGAAATTCATCCTTTTCTGTTGCTTCAGCCACCTCCTGTGCGGTGAACAAAACTTAATTCTGTTAGTGGTGAAAAAAAAATATGTACTGCTTTTCACCGGCCGTCGTTTCCAATGGAAGTCGAGATAAGGCATCTGCATGTCGTATACTCCGTCCCTTTGTACCTGATAATATAACGATATGAATCCAACATATTTTTCCACCGCTGCGCCCTGGCTACCGCCACTTGACTGGAATGTATTTTCGGATCTAACAGCTGCGTCAAGGGCTGATGGTCAGTTACTATTTCAAACTGGCCGCCGAATAAGCACTTGTGGAAATTTTGTATGCCGAAGACAATGGCGAGTGCTTCGCGCTCCACCTGCGCTTAGCTCTTCTCGGCTACCGTGAGCGTGTGTGACGCGGACGCTATAGGCCGCTCTTCTTGGTTGTCGGCGTGTCCGAGCACCGCCCACAGTCCGTACGCTGACGCACCACACGTAAGGCGCAGGGGCTTACCGCTATCATAGAGATCATAGAGCGTCAGGACTGACTCTTCACTTAAAAGCAATTTGCATTTCCAAAAACTGTTTCCGCATTCTTCTGTTCATTCCCACTTTGCCTCATTGCGTAGAAGCCGGTACAGCGGCTCGAGAACGGTTGTCGTTCCCGACAAAAGCTTGGCATAAAAATTTACTAATCCCAGAAAAGATTTTATCTTTGTCACCGAGGTAGGTGCCGGAGCTTCCGAGATAGCTTCAACTTTTTCTTTAGTCGGATGAATGCCGACTTCGTCAATCTCATGCCCAGATAGCGAACCGGACTTTGAAGGAACTGGCATTTGTCAGCATTTACTTGGATACCATGGTGACGGAGCGTTTGTAACACCTGCTTCGTGCGTTGCTTTCTTTAATCCCGGCAGGTTCATCCCATTCTCGTCACCATTATTCAAAGCACAAGACCATGCTTAGTTTGGGACCAGTTTATTGTGACAACTGCGGCTCAGCTGCTGACTTGAAGTACCAATACACGCCCCCGGTTGAGGTTGGTCTTTATATGCACAAAGCACAGATTGGTCTTTCTACATTCCGCCAGCTGTAGCCCCCTGCGCAGCTACATATGCAACAAGTAACGCCTGGAACGGACCACGGAAGCCCACCCTGTAAAGCTTGTCTAAAAGAATTTCATTTCATTTCATTTATTAATACCTCAAATGCACTAACTGTGATTGAAGTTCATTACATAAGGGCAGAATAAAAAAAATAAAAAAAATCGTTTAGAAACAAATAATAGTAAATTCTTAGAATAAATAAAGATAGTGAGATTTGTCGAATAATGACTAGGGTTAATTCAGATCTGGATACATATCACGGAAACAAATATAAGAAACTCAAACACGTTGTAAGAAATAGCTGCTGGAATAAACAGTTCGACTAACCGAGAACGCTTTTAAGATATGTCTTGCAAAGGTCGCGGAATTTAGCTCGGTTATTTTTTAGTACAATAGCCTCAGGAAGAAAATTCCAGTTGTAATTGGCTAGAGAGAGCGGAGAATTTTGAAATTTGTTAGTCCTCGCAAATAGTGGGTTTATCTTCAGATTTTGGTCACGACGTAAGAGATCTGTGATGGAAGTAGGCTGTAATGGTTTCGAAATGACGAAGAGGAGTAGTGAATTTCGGGGTACACTTGACGAGAAAGTTCAGTTTTTTCAGCCAGTGGGCAAAGGTCATGGTTAGTTTTGAGTGCAGTGACGCTTGATGACCGCGAGTAGTCATGGGAAATGAAACGAGATGCTTTTTCTGAACTGATTCGTTTAATAATCAGTTAAGTTTGGTTGAGGGTGACGAATGCCTTAGCAACATCAATGAAGATGGCGCACATATACATGTCATTGTCGAAGGACGAGTGTTTAATGACAGAAAAAGTATCAAGATTGGCGGTACCACGACCAGCAACGAACCCGTATTGATGCGGCGAGATTAGGTTGTGCTTCTCAAATAACCCGGACAAAAAAACAAAAACATGTTTCTCTAATATCTGGAAAAAGCAAGACAATCGTCCCGGATTCTACCGCCTACAGTTATCACGAGACTGTGAAAAGAGCACTGAACCCTGAATTGCGCTCCGACTCCTCTGGCCAAGTGGTAAGGGGAGAGTACGTTAATGAGAACCACAAACACATCGGCTGAGGTGCACAGAGATCTCGTTTGTTTATGTATCGTGAGTACAGTTGGTATGCGAGAAAGAAAGAGAGAGAGCGAGTAACCAAAAAACTAAACTAAAGCGTCTCCTCACAATGTGTGTATTTCTGTAACCTTCAGTATATATACATTAAACAGTTGCTCTTTAAAGATGGAGAACATTGGTTGTTCTACATCACAAATTTGGTTCCGGAACCCGGGAAGGTGATAAGGAATGTGATGTCAACGAAGTCAGTGAATTATCAACGAGAACATGAAGCGCCTGAAAGTGCGACGCGCATACAGGACGTGTTAAAACACCCCCTTCATTAGCGAGATAAGAGGAACTCTGGAGTCACCTGAACCAGACCTTGAAGCTCTCAGAGTGCTACACGAACGACTCAAATTGAGTAACACCAAACTATAACGAAGCTAAACGAGCAGCTACAACCTTTAGTGCCTGCCGAGGAACTCGGTGTCGAATGCGACGCAGTCTTGGAGTACGAGGATACTGCAATAGCTACGCTAGCGCAGTTGGAGCTAAAATCAACAGAATCAAGGACTCCAAGTCACCATCAAATGAGTCACAGCAACGAGACCGAGCGTCGGTAAGCGTTACCGAATTGCCAAAGCTGCAAAAGATTACCTTCAACAGAGAACTCAGAAAATGGCAAGGATTGTGGGATCACTTCAGGGCGACTATTCACGAGAATCGCAGCCTGACTAATGTCGAGTAATTTCGCTATTTGCGGTCTCAACTGACGGGAACAGCTGCCTCGGCTTTGCCAGGGCTTATGGCTACAGACGAAGGTTACATGAAGGCAATCGAGCTATTGAGGAAGAGATTTGGAAACAAAAGTCAAACCGAGCAGGTGCACCCGAACACGCTCAGGACGGCGCACCACGTGAGGTCATCAGAGGATGTCGTGGGACTGCGGAAGCTTTACGATTGTGTCCATACTAACATTCGTGGGTTGACGTCACTGGGTGTTCTTTCGACGTCCTACTTGTCTATGATGTGTGATATCCTCTCGAAGGCGATGCCTAGTGATTTAGTTGTTGCTTACCACCGACACAGAAGCTAAAATAACCCAGTGGAAGCCGGGACTTCAGATAAGACGTTAACCATTATCTTGGAGTACCTTTCGATTGAAGTTAAAAGTAGGAAGCGTAGCGAACACGACGCATTTGCGCCCAGAGAGAAAAAATCGTCAACTCAAAAGGGACCAGGGATTTCCCTACATACACCCCTAGGGGGGGGGGGGGGGGGTTACATTCCCCTCCCCTTGTTCTTTGAAGGCACCCCTTTAATTCGCAACGACCTCTCTATTCTCAATGCCCCCGCTCTAACCCCCCTTACAAATTGAGAGCCCCCCCCCCCCCTAATTTCAATTCCTGGGGAAACCCCTGGAAGGGAAACAACCCAAAGCTGCTCCCAACCTCCATAGCCCTCCATAGCGAGGTGGGCTCTGGTAACTTGTTTTTCTGTGACACTAGAGGGCACAATACTGAAGAGTGCAAACGTCAAATCGGAATCAATCAAGAGAAAGCAAGCCTGTCTAAAGACGGCAGGTGTTTCAAATGCAAAACACGGGATCATCGCGCGAGAGATTGCCGACGAAAGGTGACATGTGAAACCTGCAAGGGAAAGCATGCCACATCAATGTGTGATACTTGATTTACAAAGAAGGCGTTTGGGATCCAAGAAACCAAAGTGAAGAGCACAATTATTCGCACAACTTAAAAAACAAACGGCAGTTGTTATGGACCGACGAAGTGCTTCTGCATACGTTCTGCGGCTGGTTGATGACCACAAACTAATGCAGCTATATCAGAGGCGTCATTGACAATTGAAGCCAAAAAACCTTCATCAGGAAAGATGTCGCAAATAAGCTGAATCTGAGGGTGACTGGAACAGTGAAGCTGAGCACCAATGCTTTCAGGGGCACCAAGGACAGCGAAAGGCACGAGCGCAGATTGGTCGAACTGATTGAGCTCCAAAGTCAGTACGACAGTGTGAGGCACCTTATCGAGGCTATCGAAGCGCCGATCATATGCAAGGACATCGGTCCCGTACCGATGGACAACGACTTCGTGCAAAAGGCAATCAAAGAAAAGAGTTATCTAGCGGATATGCTCGTCTTCCCGGGCGTTCAGAAAGAACCGGGAATCAGCCTTCTGGTAGGAGCAGACTAGCTTGAAAAGCTATTAGATCACAAAGTCTGCTGGAACAAAAGCAACTGTTGCCTATCCGCGATCAAAACAAAAATGGGATGAACCTTTCGAGCTCCTGTGACCTCCAAGACCCCTAAATGTGACCGAACGACTAGCAACAATATACCTGCGCAATCGGAGACGATAATATTAGTTCGACCATAAGAAAATCGTGGAAACTGGAGAGACTTGGTATTAAAGATTCCATGAACAACACTGCCCATGATGAATCATTCTTGCAAATGTTTTAGAAGACCGTAATCATGAAAGATGGAAGGTACGAAGTTGCGCGCCCACGGAAATATTAGAACGTGAAACAACTTGAATACAACAGAAATGTGACAGTAACAAGACTGCAAGGGTTCTTCCGGCGCCTGTCGCGAGAAAAGGACATTTTGCATGGCTACGACTCTGCTGTGCAACACTTTTTCAAGGATGGACACGCAGAATGGGTGAAAACTGAAAACCACGGGAGTGAAACCAAGTACAATATGCCGCACAGAGCTGTCATTCGAGAGACATCGACCACCACGGAGCTGGGAATGGTCTTCGATGCATGATCTCCCAGCCCAGAAAACTAAAAAGGCCCAACCTTAACAACGACCTGTTAAAGAACCTTGTGAAATTTCGTTTTTATAGGGTCGCACTTACTGTTGATATAAAGTGGGCTTTCCTTCAAATCAGTGTGAACCTTGAGGACAGGGATGCTATGCGGGTTCTCTTGTTTGAGTGCACGCCCATCCCAAGAGAACAGCATCCTCCTATCTAGGAGTTTAAAATGACAAGAGTCCCTTTCGGGTCCACTGCTATAGCCCATCCTTCTGACAGCAACTCTGCGACATCGCCTGCAGGCGGCCAAGGGCAAAACCAAGGCAGTCAAAAAGCTTGAAAGTGTTTCTACCTGGACGACCTGATTGTGCGCGTATCATCCTACGAGAAGGCGCACAAACCATTCGAATGACTCCAGGATTATCCTTGAGGAGGCGGGAATGAAGCTGCAAAAGTGGTCCACCAAATCGAGAGAACTCAGGGATCACATGAATAGGACTGCGGTTGAGATGTGCGCCTCTACTGAATCGATGCTGACCAAGGTACTGTAAATCCTTTGGGAAACTAGAAAAGACAGTGTGCAGACAAATCTACAGTAACTCTTTGACTTCGTCAAAAAAATGAAGGATACCCCCCCCCCCCCCCCCCCCCCCAAAGAGGTTCGTCCTCCAAACTACGTTAAGGCCCTTGGACTCATGGGGGCTTCTTTCGTTTTACAGCATCAGGGCCAAGATCCTGTTTTAAAGCATCTGGGAAAGAGGGATCCACCGGGACAACGTACGCACTGCCTGAAGACTTGCGCCAGGAATGGTATGAATGGTGTGGCGACCTAGCAGGAACTGCGATCTCTCTCATTCGGCAGATGCCTCATGAAGGCGAATCCAACAATCAAATCTAGACAACTTTATGTATTCACGGACGCAAGTGTTCACGCATATAAACCGGTGGCGTACATACGAGTCGAAGACGCTGACGGAAGTCATCGTTCGACTGGTTATGCAAAAGGCTCGTGCTGCACCACCCTATAAACTTACACTGCCACGCTTAAAGCTCGGAGCCCTTAAGTGTCGGTTAAAGGTTGATGACTTCCATCAAAGCTACGTAGAACACACCTGACATGGAATGCTACCTTTGGAAGGATTCCACTATCGCACTCAGTGGGATTCAGGGTTTGGCTAGCAAATGGAAGCCAGAGCAATATTGATCCCCTTCAGGACCGACATTGTTTAGGAAAACACAACCCAGCGGACCTACTCACTCGTGCAGTTCCTCCATCGCACCTGAACAGTGCAGTGGCAGGGACAGGAGTAATTGGCGCATGGTCCAAGCCTCTGGGCGAGGAGGGAGGAACGAACAAAATCAAGATACGGCTTCTGAGCTAAAGGGCAATGACACTGTTCTGCAGACCAGCGCAGCCGTAAGGAAGCCGCTTCTCGAACTTCATCGGTTCAGCAGATGGTTCAGGGCTGGGAGAATCACTGCATGGATGATACGATTCGCCAGGAACGCGGACGGAGAGATTCGCGAGACAGTGGTCCCCTGTCCACTCAAGAATTGGAAGAGGCGAAGACGAACTGGACTAAGTACACACAAGAGCAAGCCTACGGTTCAGAAAAGGCAAGCCTAGTCGCCGGTTAAAGGCTGCATTTGAGTTTACGCGTTCGAGACCTTCATCCGTTCCTGGATGAAGATGGTGCCATATTTACAAGAACTCGGCTTCAGAATGCGGCAACGGCCGACAAAGCCAAGTTCCCGGTGTTGCTTTCGGGAGATCACCGCTTCACTGAGCTTCTCATGGAGCATGCTCACGGCCACATCCTGCATCGTGGGGTGAATGACAGGTTATGTGAACTCCGGGAACACTACTGGGTTGTGAGAGCGCGTCAGTGTGTAAAGCGTGTGATCAGACGCTGTAAATTGTGCCTGCGATTCAAGCTCAAGACTCCTATGGCGCCGCTGCCTGCAGACCCTGTGATGAAAGCGGAGCCATTCAAAGTGTCTGGTGTTGGTTTTGCAGGACCGATGTTCGCGAAGTCCGGACACCAGTGCGTCAAGGCTTACATTACAGTGTTTACGTGTTTTATGACGCGATCGATTCATCAGGAGCTTGTCTGGGACATGTCGACGAACTCTTTTCTGATGGCTTTCAGGAGCTTTGTACCTAGGTGAGGATTGCCGCGGATCATCTCTTCCGACAACGCTTTGGCCTTCAAGAGAGCTGATAAGGATGTGAAGCGCATGTACAGAATGTTTCAAGGACCAGAGCTAAAAAATTACTCTGCAAACCACCGTATCGCATAGAAATTTATTCTTGAGAAAGCCCCTTGGCGGGGTGGGTTTCGGGAGCTTAGGGTGGGTTCAGTGAAGAGATGCCTGAGAACAAACATAGGCAGAGCGGCGCTTGATGTCCAGCAGATCGTAACCATTCTGACTGAGGTTGAGGCTGTGATTAACTCTCGACCAATGACGTACGTGTATTTTGAACCAAATGAGCCCAGTGTTCTGACTCCGGCCCACTTTCTTTGTGGTACGAGGTTGAAAACACTACCTCACCAGAGAGGTGGAGTAGTTACATCTACACGAACAGAGTTGGTTAGGAGATGGTTGCAACCACCTGCGTTTGATGAATATGTTCTGAAACCGATGGGTGAAGAGTACCTGTACAAGGTTCGAAGTGCACCTGCTCGAAAACCTCGGAACAGCAGCAGTCTCAATGTTTGGGACATTGTTATCGCGCATGACGACCATGTTCCGCGAACGTTTTGGAAAAAGGCAGAATTTGAAGTGCTTTACAGGTCGAGACGGGAATGTGTGTGCTTGTAAGCTAAAATTGTGCAACGGAGCAGGAGTCAAGAGGCCTGTTCAACGTTCATATTTGCTTAAGATGAGCTACACAGTTTCCACCGCGCTTTCAGTTTAAGGGTTAACGTTCGAATCAAAACCGTGAAACTAATCCGCCTTTTTTAATATAAAATCGTGTCAATTTTTGATGAATCCTTATGCAACCGCATTTAAGCAGCTTCAATATTTTAGTCAACCGGGAATTCAGAAAATGTCGTTTGGATACCTAAAAACATTGCCGGAGTACCCCCCTTAAAGCCCCGTTTACACAGCACCCTTTTCGAAAGTTATGTTACGTTACAACTACTTACGACTGCTTAAAGACCATTCCATTTAGTGCACTCAGGGCGGCGCCTTTTAGTTAGACCGCAGCGCCCTCTCCGCACATCCGGGAAGTTCAGCAGGTTCGGCGGGTAAAACGAGAGAGAGGGCACGCGCCCGACTCCGCTAGCACACGACAAACCGGGAGGTTGCCGTTCTCCATCTTTGGGCTGTACCGGCAGGCTCTACCGAACATCGAACTCTCGCTCGAAGCTACCGTTGTAAAGTGTTTTGAGTTCTTAGAATATTAGGGGCTGCTCCAAAATCAGCCTATAGCGCTCTGTTGTTCTATTTCAGTAAATGATCAACTAGCGTATCCAACCCCAAGATTCTCGGACAGGCGAGCGCCGCCACTACTTACGCCATCTATCGGCCGCCGTTGCGCCGGCGCCCGTAACTCAATGGACCAAAGCGATCTTTTTTAATACAAAGAAAAGAGATCACTCAATCGCTTTGCACTTTATTGTCACGTTTTAATACGCTGCCCTCAACCTCCACGAGAAATTTCGTGGTCCTGGGTTTATATTAAGTCTGGCCAAAATGCAACCAAACTTTAACTCATTGGTTCCTATGGCGAACCGCAGAAAAATCATACGTCTTTTCAACATTCAATGCAAACCCTCAGAGAACCACACCATCAATTTAGTTGCATTTTGCTATATATATAGCCAATGTCTCTAGCTCCATGGAAAAATTTTTTATTTTCAAACTACTTAAATTTAAAGTGGTTCCCCAGGGCTTTAAATACCAAAAAGAATCCGCAGTTGGTGAGAAGACTCGAGGATTCAGTGACGTTGTTGCGTTCCTAAATACATTTTTTAGCAACATATGTAATGTATAACAAAACGGCAACTACACTGAATATTTTCTCAATTGATAAACACCGAACCTGAATGCAGGTTTTTTTCTTTTTTTTTTTGTTCTCATCGCGTAATTAGCTGAAATACATTATACTTAAAGCGCTGAATAATTAAGGAGTCAAAACGTTTTTTGATCCGAACTATATTTCACAAAGTGTCCAAATTTCATTTCACCAGCTATTCCACTTCCTCCCCCCCCCCCCGCCCCCCCCCCCCCCCCCCGCCGAGAACGGTATTAAAAATAAAAACGTCAAAATGAGTGGGCGTGGTCCAGACATTTTGGCCAACGCGACATGAAGAGTACCATTTATGGCGACCTTTAGCACGCTGTTACTGCTAAAAAAAAAATTGGGTTGTGTGTATGTTTATACAGCCTAGAACTTGGTCTGCCTCACAGGGGCGACGAGTCTCCCGCTGTAGATGAGAAATTTGGCCAGTGCGGTACAGCCGCGAGCCTGGGGTCTTTAACGTGCATCACGCAGTAGTGATACACGACCGCACGCCGGTACGATGCTCATCCAGATCGAAACGGGCAGGGGTGGGGCTCGAACCCAGGATCCCTGGGTTCTGCAGCGCGAGCTTTCGCTCCACGTGCTCCGAGCTGGTGTGCGCTAGACCACTCGGCCACCGATCCCCCCCTACTGTCACTGCTAATTAATCAATCTTATGTAGGTTTGCTGGGCGTGCAACCCAAGAGTTTTTGAAACGGACCAGTATCTCTTAAGTCATCACAACCTCAGACGTCAAAATCAGGCAAAAAAGGGGCGTGTCCCAGAAATTTGGCATACGCGCCGCCAATTGTACCATCAATGGCGACACTCAGCACTCTGTAAGCCATAATAATGCATCTCCTCTAGTTCTGCGACGCATATGCCCGAGTGCTTTTGAAGCGGCCCAGAATTTTTTTAGTTATCGCTCTCCAAAGCTTGCCTCAACCGTCAAAAGGGGGCGTTTCCCACAAATTCGGGCATACGCGCCGTCAATTGTACCATCAATGGCGACGCTTAGCAGTCTGTAATTCATTATAAGGAATCTCCTCTAGGTCTATGACACGTATGCCCGAGTGCTTCTGAAGCGGCCCAGAATTTTAGTTATCGCTCTCCAAATGTTGCCTCAGACACCAAAATCAGCCAAAAAGGGGGCGTTTCCCACAAATTCGGGCATACGCGCCGTCAATTGTACCATCAATGGCGACGCTCAGCAGTGTGTAATTCATTATAAGGAATCTCCTCTAGGTCTATGACACGTATGCCCGAGTGCTTTTGAAGCGGCCCAGAATTTATTTAGTTATCGCTCTCCAAATGTTGCGTCAGACGCCAAAATCAGCCAAAAAGGGGCCGTTTCCCACAAATTCGGGCATACGCGCCGTCAATTGTACCATCAATGGCGACACTCAGCAGTCTGTAATTCATTATAAGGAATCTCCTCGAGGTCTATGACACGTATGCCCGAGTGCTTTTGAAGCGGCCCAGAGTTTATTTAGTTATCGTTCTCCAAATGTTGCCTCAGACGCCAAAATCAGCCAAAAAGGGGGCGTTTCCCACAAATTCGGGCATACGCGCCGTCAATTGTACCATCAATGGCGACGCTCAGCAGTCTGTAATTCATTATAAGGAATCTCCTATAGGTCTATGACACGTATGCCCGAGTGCTTTTGAAGCGGCCCAGAACTTATTTAGTTAGCGCTCTCCAAATGTTGCCTCAGACGCCAAAATCAGCCAAAAAGGGGCCGTTTCCCAAAACTTCGGGCATACGCGCCGTCGATTGTACCATCAATGGCGACGCTCAGCAGTCTGTAATTCATTATAAGGAATCTCCTCTAGGTCTATGAAACGTATGCCCGAGTGCTTTTGAAGCGGCCCAGAATTTATTTAGTTATCGCTCTCCAAATGTTGCCTCAGACGCCAAAATCAGCCAAAAAGGGGGCGTTTCCCACAAATTCGGGCATACGCGCCGTCAATTGTACCATCAATGGCGACGCTCAGCAGTCTGTAATTCATTATAAGGAATCTCCTCTAGGTCTATGACACGTATGCCCGAGTGCTTTTGAAGCGGCCCAGAATTTATTTAGTTATGGCTCTCCAAATGTTGCCTCAGACGCCGATTTTTTCCGCTACATTTAGCGGGGAAATTTTTTCCGCTAGGATTTAGCGGGGAAAGTTTCCCGCTAGATTTAGCGGGGAAATTTTTCCGCTAGATTTAGCGGGGAAATTTTTTCCGCTAGATTTAGCGGGGAAAGTTTTCCGCAAGATTTAGCGGGAAAATTTTTTCCGCTAGATTTGACGGGGAAATTTTTCCGCTAGATTTAGCGGGGAAATTTTTTCCGCTAGATTTAGCGGGGAAATTTTTTCCGCTAGATTTAGCGGGGAAATTTTTCCGCTAGATTTAGCGGGGAAATTTTTTCCGCTAGATTTAGCGGGGAAATTTACCCATAATGCACCGCGCGGTTACGCCGACGGCGACGCCGACGGCGACGGCGACGGCGACGGCGACGGCGACGCCGCTCAAGCCGGGAACGGGCCCCTAAGAGCTGCGCTCTAAAAAGGGGCCACCCTGCGCGCCGCCACAACGAGAGTGATCAACGAGATCGGCGCCCTGTTGACCTCGGATTTGACCTAAATTGGTGAGCTGGAAGAGGAGCTTGACATTCTTCTCCTAAAAGAAGCCTCCCTAAAAGAGTTCGACGGAGAAATAGAGCCGTCGATCGAAGTAGAATCTCTAGAAGAGGAAGTGAGGGGCGCTGAAGGGGGTATGCTGAACGCATCGCCGAAGCGAAAACACGAGTGCAGCGGAAGTTCAAGAAACTGTTCTTCAACACGCGGCAGCGACTCAGGACAGCCTTCATTTAGCCACGCCCTGACAACAGTAAAGGGGTATCCACACGAAGGAGAACTCCGCGGACGGATGTCGTGACGTCCAAGCCCCGGTAAACTCCGTCCTCGGCTCCGCCACGTGCACCTGCGGAGCTTTCGTGCTTTCAGCACGAAGCCTCAGCGCCTCCGCCACGGAGGAGAACGGGAAAACGGCGCCGCGAGGCGTCAAAAAGGGATGACGTATGTCTCACGTGATGCGCGCTCCGCGGAGCAAAGAAGCGGATTTCTCTTTCGTGTGGATACGCCATAAAGGGGTATCCACACGAAGGAGAAATCCGCCACTTTCCTTCGCGGATCGCGCATCACGTGAGACATACCTCATCCCTTTTTGACACCTCGCGGCGCGTTCTCCTCCGTGGCGGAGGCGCGGAGGCTTTGTGCTGACACCACGAAAGCTCCGCAAGTGCACGCGGCGGAGCCGGGGACGGAGTTTCCCGGGATGTTGACGTCACGACATCCGTCCGCGGAGTTCTCCTTCGTGTCGATACCCCTTAAGGCTACCGAAATTGGAGATCGCTAAATACGGAGGAGACATTCGATTATGGCGCGGCTTCTGGGGCCAATTCAACTAAACTATCCATCAGAACGAGCCCCTCTCCGACATTAACAAATTTAAGTACTACCTGAAAAGCTACCTCATTGGAAGGTCTGCCGTCGCGATCGAGGGACTCCAATTGACAGCCGAAAACTACCAGGTTGACCTCGACCTTCTCACTCAAAGATGCGGACAAACGGACCTAATTGTCGAAGACCAGATGTCGAGGTTGATAGCTGTTAGAGCGGTTCACGACTTCAGGAACGTCGAGAGACTCAGGACGCTGTACGACCAAATCGAAACGGGTGTCCGCAGCCTTGAGGCCCTCGGGATCGAAGAGAAAACGTATGGAGTGTTGCTCCTAACAGCGTTATGTCAGGCGATACCAGCCGATATTGGGCTGGAGTACAGCCGTAAGGTAATCGCGCAGTCAGTGAACCGAGAGAACCAGCTGCCAGGGTTCTTGAGTTTTTTGGAAGGTGAGGTGGAGTGACGCTAAAGGATGCGACGGGTAACTGAGGGCACGGTACGCCGGCGGGTCGACAGCGACAGCGCAGAGGAACCCAGAGTTGCATCGCCGGCGGCGATTACCACAACAACGGAGGCAGACAACCCTTAGCAAAAAGTCGTTCAAAATCAGTATACTGAAAGTATACTGAAAGTATACTAATAGTGAACTTAGGGTATGTACTGAAATCGTACTAGTTTCACACTTTTATGAAAGAAAATAGTGTATCTTTAGTACACCCCCAGTACATATGTAGTATACCATAAGTGCACCCCGAGTGTACTTTTAGCATACTATAAGTGCACGTTTAGTACACTTTATGTATGTTTTTAGTGTACTAAATGTACACTGCCAGTACATATATGCGGAGTGTCCCAGATAACTTCCACCAAACTTAAAAAAACAACAAAACAAAAAAAACGGAGCGTTCTCCGGGAGTGAAACCGACTGTACGCTGTTAGAAAGTCTCTTGCGAAAGTGCACGAAATTGTTTTAGTGCGCCTATTTACTTAATTAAGAGTAACAAGCTAACTTTTCAAATCTTCGTTTAAAAGCCGAGGTGTGAAATGGAAAGTTGTAGAGCTCATTAACACCCAATTAAACCATTTTCAACAAGGTGCGCTTTGCATGCTCCTTTTTCCTAGCCTTCAAAAAAACGCCCGCGAAATACAAAAAAATACCGTGTGACAACTCGCTTCCCCAATCACGGCGTGCGAGCGCGCCGCGAATGTGCGTGCTTTGAAGGCCGGAAAAAAGCACGAAAACGTATTATGTTTCAAACACTTTAAGTGCGTGTTTCTCAATGCGCCCGGCAACTTTACAATTAACATCTTGGCCCTTAAAAGAATATTCGAAAGGTTAGCTCAATAATCTTAGTTATTTACATAACCAGGCGCATTAAAAAAATCTGTGCACTTTCTCAAGACACTTGCTAACGACAGTTGATTTCACTCCTGCAGAGCCCTCCGGTGTTTCTTAAGTATGGTGCAAGTTATCTGGGACGCCGTGTATGTCGGGCATTTTGAATGGAAAGCACGGTCTCAAATTGACCAGAAAAATCGCCGCCTGCATTTAAAAAGCTGACTTTTCAAAGGTGTTTCTTTGAACGGCTGTATTCCAACCTGTGAAATTTCATCTTATACAGCTCCATTCTTGTGAAATGTTAAGAAACGCCGTTGACAACTCAAATGATGATGATAATGCAGAGGCGCCACCACCGGGAGATGCACTCTTAAAAATGAGTCAGGAAATTAACGAGGAAATCTTTGGCAGCTCTATTCCTCGTGAGAATGACGTACCGGCGTCTTCTGAAACTGTGTGAGAAAAGCCATAAAGAAGAGGTGCACTGCCTTTTTCAACTGAAAGTATGTATGTGTAGCATACAAACATTATGGTCAGTGTTCTTCATGTAATTGATAAGACAGAAATTGAAATCCTACAGATCACTTTATTCAAGTTTCCGAGCCTGCCTCACTGTACACTCTCCTTTGTGATGATTGTATGCCATTACATCCTGCGTTTAAAAAAGAAAAAAAAATTAGCCTAAGGCCACTCTATGATATAACATCACATAATTCGCTCAAAGGACCACTATGTGAGGAAGGCAAGATAGTAACAACTTCATCCTGACAAAAGGGTGAGGAAAGTCGGGCAATATCGTTTCTGAAAACCTGATACCTGAAAGAAGCTCTAACACAGAGCAAACAAAATGATTGGCATTTTCTTAATGCCTCCTTTTCTTTTGCTGTGAACACACATACAAGTCATACGCTATTACACAATCAGTGGTGCGGCTTGATTTACGATAAGTACTTTTTTATATAACTTCGAGCTTTTAGAGAAAATATTCACTATAATGGGTTGAACTTAAATGGTTGCTATGAACTATCCTATATATTTACACATTATCTGATATCATAAAAGCACTAGAGCAGGGTAGGGCTGTACTGCATCAGTTATAAATTTCTAACCAATTAAAAGTTGACATTTATTTAATATATTAGTATTGCTGATTATTCTTTGACAAAGAATAACTGGGCGAGTTGGTACGTTGGTAGTCTTTCAACTCCATGGAATATTCAGGTCCTTTTAACATTTTTTTTCATGCTTTTCCTTTTTCTAACTGCTCTGCCTTTTGTAGCGGCTTTCGCCGCCACTAAAAAACGTGACATAGAAACTCACTTTATTCACAACACAAAATCGCAAACTTGGAAAGCGTGCCGCTTCGGCATACGCAGAGATCGTCCGTCTCTACGGCACAGGCATCAGCACGGGCAAGAAATCATGCTGCTCGCTCTTGTGTAACGTTTTTCACGCTAACGCTTTATGAAACAAATCGTTGACGAGAGTCTGTTGGAACCACACCTCAGAACTAGCATGACCTGTGATTGCTTGAACTGCCGTCAGACTGTACCTGAACGCTCCGCAAAAGCCTCGTCGGGCGACCGTCGTAGGGACGGCGCCCAGGACAGGCCCTCGGCTGGCCCTCGGTTCCGCCGCACGCGAATCTTTCTCACTCTGCGGAGAGAGCCATAAATTTTGAAGATACGCTCTTTTCAAATAACGAAATAAAACCGGGTAGAGCATTGTGAGAGTCCACCATAGCTTAACAAGCACACGGTACAAGACAAAGTTTGAAACAGCGGCGCACTTCGCAGAAACAAAAGGAACTTCCTCACCTTCGCTTGCACCAGTCGGCCATGACTATCCGCCACTTGCGACGCTGTGTCTCAAAGCTCTCAGTAATCGCTTGCTATTATTGAACACGGTATTCGTAAGTAAGGTATCTAAAATATCCGCAAAAACGGCTAAAACGTAAAAAGGAAGCGATGCTCGAACTCTCCGGAATTCCAACGGCGGCCGAACGGAAGCTGATTGCAATAGCGATGGTCTTGCGCAGTTTTCAAAAGTGTCTTCTTTTTGTTCTTTTTTTTTTAAGACAAAACTATGCAAATCAATATATTAATAATAATAATAATGTTACTTTATTATATTCGTAAAAAATTAACAAACCGTTTAGTCTATCTTAGGTTTTATCTCAACTTTCGGTTTTATTTTTCAGTGTAAACCGAAACTATCTCAAGCAATTTCCCCCTTGTCGCCAAGGCTATTTTGATTCATCAGCGCATGCTTGCACCGCTGGTATTTCGGCTTTTCTGGAAGGATCGGCTCTCGCGGCACATAAATAATGAGGGCAACCTCGTGTTTTGAAACAATGAGCGTGCCCGTCTTTTTTGACGAGGGAAAGACACGTTAAATTTACGTCGATTTTTTACAGTGTGGAAATCTCGATCGACGGTGTTGTTCATTGTTGCAATTGTCAATCCTTTTTGACGTGAATTGAGATGTCCTTAGAGTTTTGCAAGATAAATCTACACCATGAAACACTTTCGGTGAAAGCTTGAGGTTGTTGCATAAAGGCGCCGATTTCTCCAGCTAATTTCAGAGCGAGCTTCCATTCATAACATCACTTCGCTTACGCGGTTCGGAAGTTGATTTGCGCTGCATGCGACCATGCGAGGTGGAGGATCTTATGTCCCCATTATTAGCCGTGGTTTCTTTTGCCTCCTGTCTTTTTGATTGCTGTGGATGCAGATATCTGAAACAGCGTATAGTTACGCTGAGACCTGCATTACAAAAACACCGGATTATTTTGAGTTATTCATAGCTATGAATAACCCAAAACTCGTCACCTTTTCGCAAATTGTTTCAGTTGGGCTAGAGTTTATTCATAGCCCCTTTTAAATTGAAAATTCAACATGGTCAATTACACTGTCAATTAAAAAAAGCTAATTAGACAACGTACTGTGACGTTTATTTACTCATCTAATGTCCACCGAGCCCCACAAATATTCTGTGAAAACGGCATTGGCCTATCGCGTTTTTAGTGTGTTGACGTTAACAAACGCACTATATATATATATATATATATATATACATACCCATTACTATAATTTGAGTACGCCGACTGCAAGAACTGAAAGTAAGCCTTTAGTACACTTGAGTGCACTCCTTGTATACTAATTTTGAACTACTTTTTACCGTGGGCGCTAAGATTCTACTACATGTACTAGTTTTGTACGGACGAGTATACTTTCAGTCCTCCGCCATTTTTACTGGAAGTATACTTTTAGTATACTTCAGTACACTTCGAGTGTACTGATTTCGAACGACTTTTCGCTAAGGGTTAATAGATGCGCATTTTGTCGCACGGACGATCACGGCCCGGACGGCAGTATTTCAGGCATGTCACTGGAAGACCGAAGAGCCATCCTCCAGCGAAAAAACCGCTGTTTCCGTTGCACGAAAAGAGGGCACTTGTCACGAGTATGCAGAGGCGCTAGATGGCTGAGATGTGTGCGGTGTGGCGGACGACGCGTCACCGCCATGTGCAATCCCAACGTGACAATCCGCGGTACGCAAGCAGAAAGGGACGCGGCGATCACAGCGGTGAAGGAGGTAGCGGGAGGAGAGATTTTGACGTCATCCCTCCGAATCCAATTGGACAAAACAACCGAACCAAGCAAGAACCAGGGGCCGCTTGCTCGAAAGAGTTGAGACACAACTTGAGACAGTCTCAGCCGAGACCGAACGTGAGCCACTTGCTCGAAACAAAACTAAGTATGGACTTGAGACTGAAACAGAGTCTCTGATTCAACTTGTGTCTGAAGCCGTGAGACAGCCCGGTAGCAAATTAGCTGGCGGCCGATTTAAGACCCAAACTGAAACCCAAACGGAGACCGAAACTGAGACAGTCTCAGCGGTTAGCCACTTGCTCGAAACGAAACTTAGTCTGGACTTGAGACCAAAACCGAGTCTCGGACTCAGCTCTAGTCTCAGATCTTGAGACAGTAACCGAGGAGGCTCACTGGCGGTCTCAGAGTAAACAAAATGTCGGACGTGGCCACAAGACAGCGGCTCCAAACAATCTTCGCCGAAGAATGCACTCCGCGGCACCGTCGGACCGTGTTTTGCAGGACCGATTTCGCCCCTTCGACGTTTCTGACGAGGTTTCGGTTTCGCCGCGACAGCAACATGCGCATCACCGGAGTCTTGGAGGTAAGAAAACAGTCTTATTTCTAACGTTCCTCTTCGACTATATGTTACATTTGTTAAGCGGCCAGCTGCGAAGTAATTTTGGAGAATCGAGACTTTTGTTTTCGTCAGTTAAAAGCCTCGTCTGATCAACATGCAGCGCCGTCATTGCGTCCTCAAAACGTTGTGTAGTGGTCCTTCCCCAAGCTCTCTCTATTTTTTTATTGTCTGTGGCTCTGGTGTGGCACGGTCTTTTGTATCACGGTGAGTTTCTCATTAAGAAAACAGTTTTGAAATAACGAGTTTCACTACTTGTCAGTGGAAACAGCTGGTGGATACTTGAGTGAGTTTTGAAAAGGAGCAGACTCTTCAAAACGGTAGCGAATGACATGTATTGATCATATCTCGCTGCAAGCTTCGTTCTTTTGAGGACTATGTCGGCAATGGAAACTGCTATAGTATTCAACTGACGGTGTAAACCACGTTTCCTCTTTCGGGTGGTCAACAGCAGCGGAACTCTCCGAACTGCAGCAGAAGTTTTACGCCATGGGCGGCTTTCCGGACGTCGTGGGAGTCATCGACGGCGCCCACGTTCGGATCCAAGGGCCGCCGTGCACGAGGAACTGTTCGTGAACAAGCACTACGGTCACTCCATCAACGTGCAGCTGATTGTGGACGCGCGCTCGAGGAACCTGAATGTGGTGCCATGTGACCCGGAAGCATCCATGATTCCTACGTGGTGTCGCAGAGCAGTGACGGGGAGAACGTCGCGACGGGCGCGTACGGCGGCTTCCTCCTAGGCCATGCAGCTACCCGTGCATACCAGACAACCGTCACATGTGTTCACCCGACAACGCTATAATGTTGATCTCAAGGTTCGCGCTTCCCCCCCAAAAAACACTTATAACCACTCACATTTCTTCGTCGTAGTTGGCGCATACCGTCGACGCCACGACGTAGCTCTCCGTAACTAACTTGTAGCTCCGGCGAGCTCCCTTCTCGGTTCCCGAGCAGGACGCCAGGCGGGCAAGGTCCGGAGACGAGGTTCGCGGCAGCCGAGCCAAGTTACTCGTCCATCCCGTCGTGGGGTAGACGCCGTCGCTCATGACGGGGCACGCTGGGGGCACGCACGTATGCCGCAAAAGCACGGAATGCTCACGTTGGCGGTTACCTCACGCTACGGAAAGAGGCGCCGAGACCGCTGACCTAAACATGGCGATTTCTATCCCATGATGCAGTGCAAATCGAAACTGACGAAAAGTTCGCCGTCAGGGTGCGCAATTGTGCATGGGGTCTATTTTTCGACTGTGCCACACGAACGACGTTGTATTTGTAAACTCTACTAAAGATTTGTGTTGATATGGAGACCTTTTGCGCGATGTACCTCTTATTTTCTTACATTTTGCACCCAATTCCCTGAAATTAGAACGCCTGACGGGCCAGTGACAAAGAGTTTATATTCTACGATTAAAATACGATAACATTGAAGGTGATCGCTTCTTTTAAGCCATTGTTTACGTTATTGTATTTCGAATCGTAAAGCACCGAGGTATTTATGTTTTTCCGGAGTTTACAGAAACACGACAAAGAAGGTCCTAACATTAAAAAGAATATTCGTGACTCGTAATCTCGAGACTGTCGTTCAGAGCTTCCCTCACAGTTTTCTACAGTCACATGGAATGATAACACGAAACTCTTCATAAAATTTAAAAAAAAAACGATTAAGGTTTTGAGGAGTATTGAGCTGTTGGGCACCAGGGCATTGAACAAAAAAGAAAACCAAACATTAGAAAAAAAAATTATTTCTGTGCAAACCGGAATCACACCAAAACATAACTTTTTTGCATTCTGGAGTGAAACCGAAAAATAGTTTTGAGGTTTCCAGTTCAAGGGGAAAAATTGTTCAAGGTGAAACATACAGAAGTTTTACGAATTTCAAACTTCTGAACAGAAATTTGACAAACTGTGAAGAAACCTTAACCGAATCGTATAAGGTCTTAAATATTATTAACACAAAGAAGTGGTGGTGCTACCACCGACTCGCTTGTGGTGGCGGCTGGCCTCGTACCTTAAAGTCGTACCGTGTAAGACTGTGTAGGCTGCCCCAAAGTAACCTTTAGGTCCCTTGTCTGCAGGTTTGAAATCCGACAAATGCACTTTACTGGGGCGTTGTTCATAAGCTTGCTTAGGAGAAGAGCGTGTTGGTTTAAGTCATGGATGAAAAAAGAATAAAACAATCAAAACAGGGACAACACAACCACACCTTTCAACTAGCAACAGACGAGTAAACTTTCCACAGCGAGCAGCCGACTATACCCAGGAGGCAAAGGGAAAGAAGGAGAGATAAAAAACGCGAAGTGCAAATCACAGGTGGGTTTATCTCCGATTTTAGAAATTCAACCTCAGTTTTCGTCAGCAGGAGGGAAGGGTTCGACACATTGTTTTTTGCTCTGGTCATGGCGAATGACTCTATGATCTCCCAGCTGCTGTCACAACGTGTCAAACTCGTCCCTCCTGCTGACGAAAACTCAGGCTGAATTTTTAAAATCTGAGATAAACCCACCTCCCTTATTTGCACTTTGCGTTTTTTATCTCCCCTTCTCTCCCCTCCTCCCCCCTTTCCCTCCTGGGTATAGTCGGCTGCTCGCTGTGGAAAGTTTACTCGTCTGTTGCTAGTTGAAAGATGTGGTTGTGTTGACCCTGTTTTAATTGTTTTATTCTTTCTTCATCCATGGTTGTTCATAACCCTAGCTGTTTTTTTAATTAAAGTTGCCTGATCTCCTCCGGTTAGTGGCTGGTTGGGGAAAGGCGCGCACTGAAAGCGACACCGATTCGTGAGAGGTAACACTGGATAGGCACTTGATCCATTATCGTCAGAATCCGCTTGCATTTTAAAGCAACTAATATCTCCGCCTGTTTTTGTTTTTTTTTTCTAAGAAGAAAGCGCGAAAAACCAGCTATGCCAAATGAAATCTGGGGAGTTTTACGAGCCAAGCAGACGACGGTCATTCAGAACACCTCAGCAGGCAACTGAGGATTAATTTGGACCACCTGGGGATCATTTGACGTGCAACAGAAAGCTTGATTGCACGACCTTCTTGGCAATAAGCCTGTGTCAAATTGCGGGCACCTGGGCCGGGATTAGAACCCGCCACCTGGGGTCTGTAGGCCGGTGCCTTGCCTTGGAGCCACTGAATTGCCGAAGAAACCGGCAGTGTAGTGAGCCTGATGCACGACCGGTCATTACCTGATCAGCTGTATCTTGGGGGGTGGGGGACCCCCGAGCTTGTCTGGTTGCATGCTTCTTGACCTTAAGCTCTGTCGGGTGTTGTACCTGCGTGCAGTGTTCTCTCTGCCCCACGGGCCATCACACTGGAAATAAACGCCCAGAGCAACTACAAACTTTCGTGAAGCAAGATGTCTTGCTTTGGCGACATTGTCTGCACACATCACCTTGCATAATTCGTTGTCTCATGCCAGCATCTCATTTAGGGGCATTCAATCGCATTGCTTCCAGTTTGCAAAGAGGTAGCAATTCCTGATGCACACCAGACTGCCTCAAGTCTTGTCGCTGAACCGTCCAACCAACTCAAGGCTTGTTTGATAAATCATGATAAATAACGAAAAGTATCCTAAGAACCCGGTACCGAGAAGAAAGTACTGTAGAATACCGTGCATACACCCATTCCACATTAAGCGCCCATTCCCAAATTTGTAAGATCTGAGAAAATAAGCACAGTAAATTTACATGTAACATTGATGACTGGACAAGCGCCCCTCCCCCATTTCTTTGCGATTATCTCCAAAGTTTGAGTGGGCGCTTGCCCGGTATTTTACGGTAGTGTTTATGGCACAAAATAAAATGTGCAGTGTTTTTAGTCAACATTGTAGCACCTTCACGTTTTTTCCAGGTGAGCCCTTAAAAACTTCATTTTAGATTGCGGTATTTGATCTTGTACCTTGAGATTCAAAAACCTAAATTTGAATTCTTCGAACATGAATAGCAAAGAAATTCAAAATTTTCAAACTTGTCACACTCAATCTGTAAAGAGAGTTGAAATCTTCAAACTTGAACTTTCAGAAACTTGACATTATCAAACTTTTCAAATTCAAAACACAGCAGGGCTTGAAATTTGCAAACTTTTCAAACTCAAACCTAACCTCCTGCAACCTCCCCTTAGCGAAAAATCGTTCAAAATCAGTATACTGAAAATATACTAATAGTGAACTTGGGGTATGTATTGAAATCGTACTAGTTTCGCACTTTTATGAAACAAAATAGTATAGTTTTAGTACACCCCAAGTACATATGTAGTATACCATAAGTGCACCTCGAGAGTACTTTTAGTATACTATAAGGGCACGTTTAGTACACTACATGTATGCTTTTATGTACTAAATGTACACTACCAGTACATATATGCGGAGTGCCCCAGAAAACTTGCACCAAACATTTAAAAAAAAAAAAAGAAAACGGAGCGTTTTGCGGGAGTGAAACCAATTGTACGCTGTTAGAAAGTCTCTTGCGAAAGTGCACGAAATTGTTTTAGTGCGCCTATTTATTTAATTAAGAGTAACAAGCTAACTTTTGAAATCTTCGTTGAAAAGCCGAGGTGTGAAATGGGAAGTTGTAGAGCGCATTAAGAAACACCCAATTAAACCATTTTCAACAAGGTGCACTTTGCATGCCAAGGTGCACTTTGCATGCTCCTTTTTCCTAGCCTTCAAAAAGACGCCCGCGAAATACAAAAAAATACCGCGAGACAACTCACTTCCCCTATCACGGCGTGCGAGCGCGCCGCGAATGTGCGTGCTTTGAAGGACGGAAAAAAGCACGAAAACGTATTATGTTTCAAACACTTTAATTGGGTGTTTCTCAATGCGCCCTGCAACTTTACAATTGACATCTTGGCCCTTAAAAGGATATTTGAAAGGCTAGCTCATTAATCTTAGTTATTTACATAACCAGGCGCATTAAAAAAAATCTGTGCACTTTCTCAAGACGCTTGCTAACGACAGTTGATTTCACTCCTGCAGAGCCCTCCGGTGTTTTTTTAAGTATGGTGCAAGTTATCTGGGACGCCGTATATGTCGGGCGTTCTCAATGGAAAGAACGCTCTCAAATTGGCCAGAAAAATCGACGCCTGCATTTAGAAAGCTCACTTTTCAAAGGTGTTTTTTGAACGGCTGTATTCCAACCTGTGAAATTTCATGTCATATAGCTCCATTTTCGTGAAATGTTAAGAAACGCCGTTGACAACTCAATTGACGATGATAATGCAGAGGCGCCACCATCGGGAGATGCACTCTTAAAAATGAGTCAGGAAATGAACGACAAAATCTTTGGCAGCTCTATTCCTCGTGAGAATGACGTACAGGCGTCTTCTGAAACTGTGTGAGAAAAGCCATAAAGAAGAGGTGCATTGCATTTTTCAACTGAAAGTATGTATGTGTAGCATACAAACATTATGATCAGTGTTCTTCGCATAATTGATAAAACAGAAATTGAAATCCTACTTATCACTTTATTCAAGTTTCCGAGCCTGCCTCAATGTACACACTCCTTTGTGATGATGGTATGCCATTACATCCTGCGTAAAAAGAGAAGAGAAAATTACCCTATGCCACTTTGTGATATAACATCACATAATTCGCTCAAAGGACCACTATGTGAGGAAGGCAAGATAGTAACGACTTCATCCTGACAAAAGGGTGAGAAAAATCGGACAAGATCGTTTTTGAAAGCCTGATATGTCAGACATTGGTGGTGTGCCTTCTTTGCATGCCTAGGGCTATGCTACAGGTAATAGTGTTCATTGCAGGGCACAACATTTATTACCTCAAATCCTAGGCACCATAAAGAAAAAAAGAGAAAAGATTCAAGTTAGCAGCGGCTACATCTTAAGCACATGGATTGATGAAGGACACAACGAAGACATCTGAGAATGTCCAATTTCAGTGCTGTCTGTGCTAATAATAAGATTGCATTTTAGAAGTTTAGTATAATATAAAGAAAAAAAAGAAAAGATTCAAGGTTGCAGCTGCTACATTTTAAGCACATGGATTGATGAAGGCCACAACGAAGACATATGAGAATGGCCAATTTCAGGGCTGTCTGTGCTAATAATAAAATTGTATTTTAGAAGTTTAGTATAATACGGTATTCGATATTGGTTTTAAGATTAATTGTACTACTGTAAATGACCTAATTTTCTCGAAGGCTTAGTTTTTGCGAGCTTAGCGAAACTCCTTAAAATTGGTCATGAAAAAAAGTAACCCTATGGATACGAATGCATCGAACATTACTCCTGATTGCAAAATTTTGTACCTGGAAGGTATTCTCAACACTAACACTTCATAAAATGAATGAAACATAGGGGGGATCGGTGGCCGAGTGGTCTAGCGCACACCAGCTCGGAGCACGTGGAGCGAAAGCTCGCGCTGCAGAACCCAGGGATTCTGGGTTCGAGCCCCACCCCTGCCCGTTTCGATCTGGATGAGCATCGTACCGGCGTGCGGTCGTGTATCACTACTGCGTGGTGCACGTTAAAGACCCCAGGCTAGCGGTTGTACCGCACTGGCTAAATTTCTCATCTATAGCTGGGAGACTCGTCGCCCCTGTGAGGCAGACCAAGTTTTAGGCTGTATAAGCACACACACAACCCAATTTTTTTTTAATGAAACATTGAGCTCGCGCAAACAAAGTCGTTTATGCCATTCAAACCTTTCAAAGCGCTCGCAGAGTCACCACTGTGATAGATTTGCTTTGTTCAGTGCGCTTCTCCGCATGTGCCAGTGCGCTGCAGAAATTAGTTCTGGATGAAATCCCAAGAATGGGGGGGGGGGGGGGGGACATAACACTTTTTGATAAAATAGAATCTAAAAAAGTTCACTTGGAATGGCTTCCCAGAAGACTTCTCGGGTCCGGATGCACTGTTACTCCGCAACAAGCAGGCTCTCTTGGGATGACAAGAAAAAACCCAGCGCCCTGAACGCTGTTCTAACCAGCACTCGGGAGAGTTGAAAATCCTGTCAAGCGCTCGCTATCAGGACAGGCCGCTTACTTACGGTGGCTTCATACCTACCTGCTCGATGCATCATCCAGCCACCCATAATAGAGATCAGTGGGCGAATGTCACTTTTACTCTTGTGATGCAGGTCTCTGCAGGTTTCCAAAGGTTGCAATCTGCTAGCCCAACTGAGTCAGGCCTGCAGCCAGCTGCGGGGAATGTCAATTACACTTTTTTAGATGTAGACACCCACATTTTGCGTGTACCTGAAAGAAGCTCTAACACAGAGCAAACAAAATGATTGGCCTTTTTTTAATGCCTCCTTTTCTTTTGCAAAGAACACACATACAAGTCATACGCTATTACACATCCAATGGTGCGGCTTAATTTATGATAAGCACTCTTTTATATAACTTCGAGCTTTTAGAAAAAAGATTCAATATAATGGGTCGGACATAAATGGTTGCTATGAACTATCCTATATATTTACACATTATCTGATATCATAAAAGCACTAGAGCAGGGTAGGGGTGTACTGCATCAATTATAAATTTCTAACCAATTAAAAGTTGGCATTTATTTAATTTATTAGTATTGGCTATTATTCTTTGGCAAAGAATAACTTGGCGAGTTGGTACTATCGGGGAAAAATGAAATGGGAACAGAGGAGCGCGTGTCTCGCGGTACAGGCTGCGCCGCCTGGAAGTGAACCTAGGGGCGAGGGTGCTTGGCATACTTCGATGTGTTCACGCCCCTCAATTGGCGCTCCCCCAGCTTCGGCAGTGCGCCTCTCAGTGCGCTGAAAGCTGTCACCGCATCTTTGCCTGCTCGGCGAGTGCGGCGAGCTTCTTTGCACCGCACGCGCTGAGCCAGCAAAGATAGCAGTGATAGCTTTCAGCGCACTAAGAGGCGCACTGCTGAAGCTTGGGGAGCACAGAGGGAGGGGCATGAACACATCGAAGTAGGCCACGCACCCTCGCCCCTAGGTTCACTTCCAGGCGGCGCAGCCTGTACCGCTTGCCACGCGCTCCTCTGTTCGCATTTCATTTTTCCCCGATAGTACGTTGGTAGTCCTTCAACTCCATTGATTATTCAGGTCCATTTAACATTTGTTCATGCTTTTGCTTTTTCTAACTGCTCTGCCTCTTGTAGCGGCTTTCGCCGCCACTAAAAAACGTGACATCCAAACTCACTTTATTCACACAACACAATCGCAAACTTGGAAAGCGTGCCGCTTCGGCACACGCAAAGAGATCGTCCGTCTCTACGGCACAGGCATCATCAGCACGGGTAGGAAATCATGCTGCTCGCTCTTGTAACGTTTTTCTCGCTCCCGCTTTATAAAACAAATCGTTGGCGAGAGACTGTTGGGACCACACGTCAGAACTAGCATGAATTGTGATTGCTTGAACTGCCGTCAGACTCTACTTGAACGCTCCGCAAAAGCGTCGTCGGGCGACCGTCGTAGGGACGCGCCCAGGACAAACCCTCCGCTGGCCCTCGGTTCCGCAGCACGCGAATCTTTCTCACTCTGCGGAGAGAGCCATACATTTTGAAAATACACTCTTGTCAAATAACGAAATAAAACCGGGTAGAGCATAGTGAGAGTCAAGCATAGCTTAGCAAGCACTCGGTACAAGACAATGTTTGAAACAGCGGCGCACTTCGCAGAAACAAAAGAAACTTCCTCACCTTCGCTTGCACTAGTCGGCATGACTGTCCACCCCTTGCGACGCTGCGTCTCAGAGCTCTCAGTAATCGCTTGCTATTATTGAACTCGGTGTTCGTAAGTAAGCTATTCAAAATATCCGCTAAAACTGCTAAAACGTAAAAGGATGCGATGCTCGAACCCTCTGGGACTCCAACGGCGGCCGAACGGAAGCTGATTGCAATAGCGATGGTCTTGCGCAGTTTTCAAAAGTCTCTTCTTTTTGTTCTTTGTTTTTTTGAAGACAAAACTAAGCAAATTAACATATTAATAATAATAATGTCACATCATTACATTCGTAAAAAATTAACAAAACGTTTAGTCTATCTTAGGTTTTATCTAAACTTTCGGTTTTCTTTTTCAGTGTAAAACCGAAACTATGTCAAGCAATTTCTCCCTTGTCGCCAAGGCTATTTTGATTCATCAGCGCATGCTTGCACCGCTGGGATTTCGGCTTTTCTGGAAGGATCGGCTCTCGCTGCACACAAATATAATGAGGGCAACCTCGTGTTTTGAAACAATGAGCGTGCCCGTCTTTTTTGACGAGGGAAAGACACGTTAAATTTACGTCGATTTTTTACAGTGTGGAACTCTTGATCGACGGTGTTGTTCGTTGTTGCAATTGTCGATCTCCTTTCACGTGAATTGAGATGTCTTAGAGTTTTGCAAGATAAATCTACACCATGAAACACTTTCGGTGAAAGCTTGTGGTTGTTACATGAAGGCGCTGATTTCTCGAGCCAATTTCAGAGCGAGCTTCCGTTCATAACACCACTTCGCTTACGCGGTTCAGAAGTGGATTTGAGCTGCATGCGACTATGCAAGGTGGAGCATCTTACGTCCCCATTATTAGCCGTGGTTTCTTTTTCCCCCTGTCCTTTTGATTGCTGTAGATGCAGATATCTCAAACAGCGTATAGTGCGCTGAGACCTGCATTACAAAAACACTGGATTATCCTGCAAACGTAATTTGTCTACTAGCCTATGAGGCAGCACGCAAGCGGCGGTGCACTTTGAAAACAAAGTCATGTGCATGCTTTTTCATCAGCAGCATTAAACACTTAGTGCGATTGGCCTCGATCGCTTAGCTTCCGAATAGTTCTAACAGTTTTTTACAGTAAACTTTTAATACTTCAATAAAGTTAACAAATACAGCTCAGGGAAAATAAAGGCTATCTTTGCAATAAAAGTAGACTTTTCAATTGCTAAATTTATAGAAATGACTAGCTAAAATAATTAGTTAGATAACCCTAGTAAATGACAAGTAAATAGTTAGATAACCCTACTTTCCGTGGCGTACAATGTAGCTAATTTTTCTATTTGTGCTTTTTTTTAGGCGTAAGTCCATGTTGCATTTGCGACGTAAGTATGCTAT
Organism: Ixodes scapularis; assembly: GCF_016920785.2. Classification (NCBI taxonomy): domain Eukaryota; kingdom Metazoa; phylum Arthropoda; class Arachnida; order Ixodida; family Ixodidae; genus Ixodes; species Ixodes scapularis. The sequence goes on from NW_024609920.1 coordinate 996,345, forward strand.
GACAGTGCCGGTCGTTTCCCCGGGGAACGTTTGGACCACGTGGTCTGCAGTGAAATGAGAAATGAAGCATCACTTTGTCACATTATGTCAGTATAGCCGGTGATATTTTTTAATTAACTGGTTTCAGGAAAATCGGGGGCTCACTCTCATGTTGATGCACCCTTCATGTGTGTCGTGCAACTCGGCAGACATTACATGGTGAATAACCGTGGCAACATTTTTTTAAAGTAATTAAAATCCGTAAATTTTCTTTTTTTATTGTTGCTGTTTTAGAGGCAGTCGTTATTAGAGCCTAACACAATCAAAACTATTCACGAAACAGGAAGGGGCTTTCAGATATTTATTTATCAAATTTTGCACTTTTTTCCCTCGATTCAAGAACCACACGCGGCAGGGGCGGGCAAAGTGGAGAGTGACTTAGCGGTTTTGACATGGCATATCGGTGATGGCATGTTTGTTTGTGTTCGCGAGAACTCATACTGGATTTCTATGCATTATTTAATTTTCTAGTGAAGTTACAACCCTCATAGGGTGCTGTCGCATTCAGCATGAACGAAGTTGCACACTCGTGACAGCGTGCCTTTGGTGGGTGCTCCAGCATCATACTTCCAACGGTTCGACTGAAGGGAATACGTAAGAATAGCATCCTGCGCTCTGTCCAGTGCGCTGTTTTTAATCAGGCGACGGAAGGCAGTTTTAGCTATGAATAACCCAAAACTGGTCACCTTTTCGCAAATTGTTTCAGTTGGGCTAGAGTTTATTCATAGCCCCTTTAAAATTGAAAATTCAACATGGTTAATTACACTGTCAATTAAGAAAGCTAATTAAACAACCTACTGTGACGTTTATTTACTCATCTAATGTCCGCCGAGCCCCACAAATATTCTGTGAAAACGGCATCGGCCTATCTATCGCGTGTTTAGTGTGTTGATGTTAAAAATCGCACTTTATCTATCTATTTATATTAGGGATGTCGCGAACCACCCCAGGTTCGATTTCGTCAGGTTTCGATATTTGCAAACCGAACTGAGATTCGATTTCGAAAAATATCGATATTTTCGTACCGACCGAGGTTCGATTTCGAAAAATTCGCAACTTTCAATCACAGTGGAGTTTCGAATTCGAAAAGTTCGAAGCTTTCACGGTTTCTAAAATTTCGGATTCGAATATTTCGAATATTGTTTTACTTCAGGTTCGATAAATTCGAAAATTTCGAAATTCTTTGGAAATAAAATTCGAAAACTTCGAACGCTTCGAATTGTTATAGACATGAAGTTCGAACAATTCGAAGATTTCGAATTTCTTTCTGCATGAAGTTCGAAACGTTCGAAGGTTTCGATTCTCTTTTAACGCTAAAGTAAAAAAAAAAACTTTGAAGAATTTGAATTCTTTTTTAGTCCGAGTTTTCAAAGTTCGAAGTCCGGTTTTCAAGTTCCTCCACAGTTTCAGTTTCAAATAACGTTTTCACGATTCACTGGTCTTCACAAAATCAAGTTTAGAAAAGTTAGGGTGTGATGTCTCGACTCTGCGAAGTTGGTCAGGCAATTAAATGAGACGACGGGTGTCCCGGATGTGCTGGAATATTTGCAATTGCAGAGTGACCTGTGACCATAGATCAGTAATTGTGACCGCCAGCCCGGGGGGGTCTTTAACCTGCATCAAGCAGTTGTGATCACACGAACACACTGTTTTACGAGACTCTTCCAGTTCGAAACGGCCAGGGGCGAGCAGGAGGTTGAGGCTCAGAAAAACCTTGAAGCGACCTGGCAAACTACCTCGCCACCCCTTGCACGCTGGTAGTAGTTTGATCGAACGCCGCCCGAGTCCTGGAGGTTTATTTTCTGGGACGGAGGAATCGCCTCGCAAAAAGCCGACACAACTCGAGGTCGAAGAGCGTTATACCTAGGGTTCGGAGTTTTCGGTTTAAACCGATAAAAACCGATAAAAGTACGCCGAATCCATTTTTGTAAATTCGGTTTTAACCGAAAAAGGTCAGGTTTTATGTTCGGCCTTTTCAATTTAAACCGATAAAAACCGATAAAAGTATGTCTAATTCATTTTTAAAATTCAGTTTTAACTGGAAAAAGTCGCTTTGACCTTCCAGTCGTACCGCAGAGCTTTGGCGAAAAAGTGGAATGATGGTGTCTACGAAACGTGTCCGATTGTATGGGATACGCGGAGGCCATCACGACGTTTTGGTTTAATGTGCGCATCATCGCACATTAAACCAAAACGTGAAGTCCGAAATGCTCCACGACCTCGCCATGTACGACCGTGTTTTCAAACTCGTTGTGAGAAAAACTGACTTGATGCATGCTCTGCATGTTGTGTTGTGCTTCAAAACGTCGCACCGTGTCTCTTTTGGCGGTCACAATTGGTTGATTGGCCGATTTTGGCTCAGGCAGCGCTTCACCTCCTCAGCCGGCAACTGTCCAGCGTTAAGATTAAGAGGGCATTCTCGAAGCTCAGGGTCTTATTAACAGGGAATAAAGGATGCGGATCAACGAGGAGAACCTGGGAAAGTACATGTGTGTGTACTATAATAAGATCACGTAATCCTGATGTACAAAAGGTGAAGTTCCATGTTATTTCGGCATAGGCTTTGTATCTGACTTGCTTGTACTTTTGTTGTTGTTTTCTTGTTTCTTATACAGTTGGACATATTTGCCAAATAAAGTGTCCGTTTATGTTTGAATGTATCTGTGCCGTTATTCTTTGAGTGATCACAAATATCAGAGCTAGAAGGACCATCTTATCCGGTGTCTGTTGGTGTTCATTTTATATTCACCGAAAAAAGCCGATAAACTTTTGTGGGCATAAATATACGCCGGAAAAAACCGAAAATTGATTTTTAAAATAAACACCGAAAGAAGTACGCCGAATTTTGAAAAAATAGAAACCGAAAACGCGGAACCCTAGTTATACCATACAAGTGGCGTCGGAAGAGGAAAAACGAGGGGAAAGAGGGTAGTGGGGGGCTTCAGTTCCCCCCCCCCCCCCCTTGGGCGTGGTCGAGCTTATTTTAATCTGAAATTATTTATTCATCTGAATAGCTACTGTCGCTCTTCACTGCATAAAAGATTGCGTATACGGTCATTGTTAGAAGCTCGTTGTCAGAAGGCACTACTTGTCACATGCTTAGTGTTTGGAAGTTCAAAGCTATGTCTTTTCGACCTAAATACCTGTGCCAATAGTAAAAAAAAAAAGAAAGAAAAAAATTGCGGGGATAAAAAGCTGAAGAAAAAAAAAACTATCAAGAATTCGGCGGAAGTGTTGTATTCTTGCACATTCAGAGGTTCAGAACTTCGAAACAAGTTTCTTTTACCAAAATGCGTACAGGATAAAAGAAACACGTCCCAGAAACGTGAAGCGAAAAAAAAAAAAGTTTTCTTTTAATGACGTGCTGAACTTGAACACTATTAGAAATCTTCTCCCATGAGTTAATTTATTCCTTAACGCGAAAGAACAATAAATACATTATTTTGTATTCTGCAGATGGCAATGATATGTACTGTCCGTGGTGTTAATTTAAATGCGATACCTCAAACAACTTAGACGAAAATAAATATCAAGTTTAGGGCATAATTGCATGTAGATACATGTTTGGACATTTCTTCGAAACTCACGTTGAATGACAATAATCACATCTTAAGACGGCACTCATTCTTAAAAAAGTATAACATCTCTACCATAAATAGCTTCGGCTACAGCGCGCTTCAAATCTGGCACAAACGATAATCGTTAAAACCCGTCGTCCTTCCTCGCCCCTTCGGGAGTTTATTTCTTTAAAACTAAGCATGCCAAAACATTGAAACAAACGGCATTGTCTTTCGTAAGGAACGCAGCACCGCGTGTAAAAGTTGGAGAAAAAAAATTACGAATGTACCTCACTACTTGAAATGAAACCGTCCGCCGGTCTTTCGAAGTTCGACGAACGTCGAACTTTAACCCTAAAAGTTTGAAGTTCGTCGAACTTCTGACTTTTCAGGATCGAAAGTTCGAAACTTTTCGAATTCTCTTGATAAATAAGTTCGAAAGTTCGAAATTCATCGATTTTTTGGTCAGTCAAGTTCGGAAGTTCGACAAGCATCGAACTTTGCAGATTAATAAATTCGAAAGTTCGAAAAAGATCGAATTTTTTGGCGTAATAGGTTCGACGGTTCGAAAAGCGTTGAACTTCTCAGCTTAACAAGTTCGAAAATTCGACTTCTGTTGAATTTCACGATATAGACAATTCGAAAAATCGAAATCTTTCGAACCTTTCGAACCGCTTGATTCGATCATCGAAACTTCGATTCGAAAAAAGTTCGCGGCATCCCTAATTTATATATATATATACAATGAATACGTTTTAAAGCATTTACCTTCTTTTTACGATATATATATATATATATATATACCCGTTATTATAATTTGAGTGCACTGACTGCAAGCACTGAAAGTAGACCTTTAGTATACTTATGTCACATTCAATTGGGGCGCAAAACACCGCACCGCACTGCACCGACGGACGCGTCGCGTTCAGATGGTCGTGTCGGTGCGGCTGCACTACGTTCATTTGGGACTTGGTGCGGCGCACGACACCGGCGCGTTACTGCACCAGCTGCACCGTCGAAAGGAGACCATGCAGCTTCGCGCACTACGGGCCGGCGCGGCCTTGAGCTACCGCTCTCCGCCTTCTTCGGCCCCTTCTTTCCCTCGCTTCGTCTTCCTCGTCTCGGTAAACATGGCGGCTTGGGAGACTCTCGCTAGATGGAGCGCACCGCCGCCCCACTCGCGGCGGATTTTGTTCAATGGCCCACCCGTTTATGTTTTGCCCTTGAAGTGACCGCGGCAAGCGCGTTGCACGGTGGTATGCTTCGTGTTCACTTGGTAGTGCGTCATACGCTGCACCCGCGCGGTGGCGCGGCCTTGGGGGCAGCATTTTCTCGGTGCTGCGTGCGCCCCAATTGAATGTGACATTAAATGCACTTTCTGTATACTGATTTTGAACTTCTTTTGACCGTGGGCACTACGATTCTACTACAGGTACTAGTTTTGTACGGACGAGTATACTTTCAGTCCACCGCCATTTTTACTGGAAGTATACTTTAAATACACTTAAAGTATACAATCAGTAAAAAGACCGCACTGAAAGTATACTTTTAGTATACACCTTTTCCGTCTAGCCTCGACCCAGCGCGTAACGTGCGTAGCCTCGACTCGGCGACTCGGCGCACAGCGGGAATAGTTCTTCCGGTTCTAACACTTCCGGTATGCGGGAGCAGGCCTAGCCGGCTGGCAAGATGCTGAAGTGGTGCGGGTTAAATGGGGTTTGAAGCCCTTGACAGCGAAGTGAGTTGTAATAAGGTGGGTTAATACTTCGGTGTATCATGTCCGCGCATATGTATCATGTCCGCGCGCGTATATATCCGCGCGCGTATATGTCCGCGCGCGTATATGTCCGCGCGCAGTGGCAGCATCGGGCTGCCACTGCGCAGTCGTTGGCTGCAGCAGCAATTTCCGAAACGGAAGATAGCGCGCGACAAATTGTGCGCCGAACACAAGAAGATCGCAAAGCGAATGCGGCTGTAACGTATAGGTGACATTCACTTGACGTCACTCGCTAGGTGCGCTGGCATCGGCCACCACGGTCGCCATTTTTGAGGTCTGCTTTTATCCCACGTAGGTGTCAGGTGCCGTCTGGCCGGAGCTTTCAGCGTGGGATAGCAACATTTTACAACTTTAAAGGGTCTTTTTGGCCGAAACAATGGGCTATTCTTAGACTTTGGTGCTTTTAAAGCGCCGTGGGAATATTTTTTGTGTGTGATTTAGTTCATTTTTGTCGCTATCGGACTTTTCCGCCGCGGCCGCGTTGCTCCATCGGCTCAATGACGCGCACCGTGTCGCGCGCCGTGCCCACGGCGGTAGCTCTTCTACAAGAACTGTGATTTTATAGTTTGGGGCTTTTGTAGCACGGTGTGATTACTCTTTGTTTTGTTTTGCTAGTTCCCTTATTGTTTTTTCTCTAGCGGATTTTGTGCACTACGGCCGTGTAACCGTGGTGCTCCATCGCCTCCGCGTCGTTCGTCGTGCCTTCGGTGTTCGTTCTGTGCAGAAACATACCATGCGGCTCACCGAGTGCGCAGCTAATGAAAAGTGCGTCGCATTTTTTATTAGCCTGAACGATTTAAAAACCGCATGCAATCGATTTGGCGAGCGACGATAGAAGCGACGGCGACCCGCTTCGCTGTCGCTCGGTCACTCGCGCGACGAGGCAAAGAGCATGAAAGCGACGGAAACAAACGACCAAAGCGATGAGCGATAAGTTTTCTAAAAATCTAGAAACCGAGCTACGCGACGAGCGACAGTGAAGGGTGAACCGCATGTAAGCGATTTAGCGAGCGACGGCGACAGCGACGGGAGTCGGCGACAAGAGACGGAGATTTCTCACGGTGGCGCGTTGCGTCGTTCGGTTTTTAGATTTCTGGAAATCGTCGCTCATAGCCTTGGTAGCTTGCACCCGTCGCTTTTATACGGTTTACCTCGTCGCGCGAGTGACCGAGCGACAGCGAAGTGGGTCGTCGTCGCTTGTCTCGTCGCCGTCGCTCGTCCTGTATCGTGGCTCGATCGCTGAATTGCTTACATGCGGTTCAGCATTTACACACGGTATTCGGCGGCAACAAGGGAATTAAAACGGCCCGCCCCCGAGGTAAACTGTTTTCTCTATTCTGTTCAACGAACCTGCTTCAACGATATGAAATTAGCACACACTACCAACTGACGACCGCATACACAAGCCAATCAAACGTCAAATAGCGACCTCGAAGTTGGCGGATCGACGGTGGCGCTCCCTGGCAAAATCGAACCTGCAGGCTCAGTGAATACCACCTATACACTTTGCATCAGCGGGTAAGCGATGCAATATCAGCACATAAAAAAGCAAATAGGCAGTATAGAAACGGACATCTACTAGTGCAGTAATAGGCCTCGACAAGTCAAATGTAGAACGAATTTTGCAGCTTGTGGTGCAAATGTAAGACCCTGGGTGCAATGATTGTTCTTGGCTACTCAAGTTTTGTTTTTCATTCCGTTCATTCCTACGAGGATGTGCACTATAATTTTGTGTGTTGCTCGGTAGCGACGCCCGTCAAAATACGTTAATGGAAACAATACGAAAAGAGGGCGCAAAATCGTCATCGTTCTCCCCCCCCCCCCCCCCCTTTCACCCCCATCTCCTGAATAGTTCCGACGCATCTGGGCGTGATACGAAGTAGAAATGTCCCGGTAACTAGCGATCATACCTCGACGGTGCACAATAACAATAAACCGTTCGGCCCGCGTCGCCAACTCTGATTGTGAGTATTTCTACGATTAAACGATGATACCTCTATGCCCAGGGTCGCCCCCGCTCGCGCGTAGAAACCCTCCGTTAGTCATTCGCAGAAGGCTGTCATTCTTCACAAACAACAGCACGCGAAGAGTAAGCACTGGAAAACGTCCTCAGAAAAAGTGAACATGCCTCCGATTTCGATTAGCGCGACGCTGGCGACGAACCTCTCGGCGCTGTTGGCGCAACAACGGGCGCCATGAAGGCGAATAAGCACGCCAAAACACAAGAATAATTCACACTTTCAATAACAAACAAATTAAGAACTCACTAAAGGGAAAACAATGAAGATACAATGCACGGGGTCAATGGGGACAACGCGGGAGCTAGGAACAACGCTGCTCTCCGCATACCAAAATGGGCGCACAACAACCGTACGCCAGACGGCGCGGCTATCGCTGCAACACGCAAGATGGCGACGACTACGCGGAAAAGGTGTATACTTCAGTACACTTCGAGTGTACTGATATTGAACGACTTTTCGCTAAGGGTCAGCAGGTTTGCGACATCCCTAGTTATGATTTTATCTAGTCAGCTAGTTGGGCTAAATGAATGTAGAAGTTGCGACAGTAGTTTTTCCCGTCTGCTGCTAAGTTTCCAACGTCTGAAAATAGCTAATCACACAGCACCGTCTGAAACCACCACGCTGCAGTGACTTTACTGAGTAGCAATCGTCGTTCAGAATGAAGGAGTGGGGATCACGATTGCCTGGACAGCAAATTTGCATGTCTAGACATTTTACAGTCAGCACAGAATGAAACCCGAACGCCCGAACGCGTGGCCATCGTCACAGGCTGCTCCACTGGAGGGCCCCTGGGAACTAATGAAAATGTGCCTTGGAGCGAGGGTGCAGGTCCTACTAAGATGTGCTCGACCCTCGCGCGGCGTATCTGGAACTTCCGCGTTTCGCCGGTGGTCGAGCGCAGCTTAGTAGGACACGCACCCTGGCACCCCGGTGCATTTTCATTAGTTCTCAGGGGCCCTCCAGGTGGAGCAGCCTATGTCGATGGCCACGCGTTGCGGCGTTCGGGTTTCATTCTGTGCTGACTGTACATACGCTCAGATGGCGTCATAAATTATAAATCTCTCGTATTATCTACATCCGGCCCGCACTCATCGGCATGCATTCCTAAATGGTGTTTTTTGTGCACATTCACCCCTGTGAGAGGTACATTCTCCGGTCTTAGACAACAAGAGGAAGTTCTGTGCCTTACTCACTTTGTGCTGCTGGCTAGCCTTTGACAAAGAAATGCTCTAGCACTGCTAGGTGTATAATGCTTTATTATAGACATTCAGGAGAGAAACCAAAATTTAACTCGCCTCACTTAGACATGGTACAGGCTGTAACGTGGGTTCGCTTTACAGAACTGTTTTGTTCTAAAAAAGAACCTCAGATTATTCCTGTAGTCTCCATGTCACTGCCGACATAAAAACATGGTTTGCCTTTGCAATGCAAACTATAGAGACGGCGTAGGTAGATTGTCCCATTTCGTCTGAACTTGCAAGTATGCACACATCACGTCTTGGTCAACGCAGGGCTAGGGAAGAGAGTTGAGATACACAGCCCTGGGGGGCTAAGCTCGGCGCGGTGAGATCGAGGCGAGTTCTCCGCCAAACTCGCCGACCGCCGCGATTGGTCGGCGCCGTGCATGACGACACGTGCCGTCACTCCCTAGATCGTGACATCAGAACGGAGGGTTTGAGGCGGTCGGAGAGTGGCATATTCGGAACTCGCGGCGAGATGCTGTGACGTCATTGTGACGTGGCAGAAGCCGCCGCGGATAGGAAAAGCTTGCCGGCTCCGACCTAGGCGAGTTTGGGCGAGTTGGGCGCGAGATGAGGGAGAAGCGTCCAAAATGGCAGCGTTCTTGTTCGTGTTTTGCCGTCGGCATAGGTATTTAAACCACGCCAATGTGTTTGACATGGATGACGTTCATTTTCAACAACACTATCGCCTCTCGAAAGACGTGGTAAGGTGGCTGTGCGATGAACTGCGTGGCGAATCGGGCTTGAGGCGATCGAGCCGTGAATGAACCGTCGCCCCCGTCGTGAATCCTACATCCAAATTCTACAAAGTGAATCCTAGAAACAAATGTGTTTTTACGGCAATCTGCAACCAGGAACGCAATTTCCCATTACCTACAGGCTTTTACAATTATTTTGATGGGTTGCTGTGCTGCGTAGATGCAAGATAAACGCACTTGATAAAATTCAAACTAAAACATATAATACAAGAAAAACAATATACATGAATGTCGCAGACTAACAACCGTGTAATTTCTTTCTCATCTTTCTTCTTCCACACCATATTTTGACAAACAGATTGGCCGTTAATTTTTTATACAGCAGGAGAACATGCCAGAACATTGCGACATTGTCCCCTACTCTAGATAAGCAATTTAGCCAGTGCAGTATGACTGCTAGCCTAGGGTCTTTAACGTGCACCAAGTAGTAGTGATACACGACCGCATGCCGGTACGATGCTCATCAACATCGAAAAGGGCAGGGGTGGGGGTGAATCCACGATCCTGGGTTCTGCAGCGCGAGCTTTCGCTCCACGTGCACCCTATTCTGAAAAAAAAAAAAATATATATATATATATATATATATATATATATATATATTGTGGCTGTGTGGCGGTGTGGGGGGAGAAAGATTAGAAAGAAATTACACAGTTGTTAGTCTGCGCCATTCCTGAATGTTGTTTTTCGTCTATACTCTGCTTTAGTTTATATCTTTATCAAGAGCGTTTTTCTCGCATCTACGTAGCGCAGCAAACCATCACAATGTCTGGTCAACTAGCCCACATCCAAGCAATGTTTGTATAATTAGCTTCCCTGCTGTTACCTATTCTTATTTGTCATTTGCGATTTAAATTTTAAAAAATTGGGCTGTAGGTATGTTGATACTGCCTAAAACTTGGTCTGCCTCAACGGTGAAGATTCTCCCAGCTGTAGATGAGAAATTTAGCCATGCAGTGCCGTACAACCGCCAGCCTGGGGTCTTTAACGTTCATCCCGCAGTAGTGTTACACGAGTGCACGCCGGTACGATGCTCATCAACATCGAAACGGGCAGGGGCGGGGATTGAACCCAGCATCCTGGGTTCTGCAACGGACCTTTCGCTCGACGTGCTCCGAGCTGGTGTGCGCTAGCCCAGCCGGCCACCGATCCCCCGATTTAAATAAAATAAAAACCCTTCACTGCGGAGCGTATGGAAAAATCGGAGCTGCGCTGGGGAACTCGCCGCCGCCGGGGGGGTCGGAAATGTAAGAGGGGGAGTGGGAAACTCGCCGGGGCGGAGTCAAAAGAAGCTCCTCCCCTCCCTCGTGACGTCGCATCGGAGAGATTCCCGCCGGAGGCGAGCGTAGCCCCCCTGTAAAAACAATGTTGCCTTGCTTTCATTTTTTTTTGTCTCCTTGTGAAGAATTCGTGTGGCATGTAGACTAGCTCGTCTGACTGTTCAATTTTTTGGCTAATGTATTTATACTCCTGTCATACCAGCTGCCATGGCGATAGGCTACTCTCCGACGGGAATAGGCAAATCTGAAAGAGACCTGGCCCGACGAGCATCACAGCTACAACATTGCTGCCACAGTACAACTAGATACAATAGATAACGGCGTATTCAAATGACCAAGTGGAGACAAGGGAATCTTGTGGCCACCTTCAGCAGGTAGGTTGGTCAACAAGGTGGCAGATTTCACTCTTTGTTCAATTCCTATGGTGCTGTCACTTCCATTCAATAAAATGGAATGAGGAAACAGGTACTGTAAAAGCCTTGAATCAATGTTTTTTCAGCACTCAATTTTGATGAACCTAAATATTGGGGACATCAAGCGTCGCACAAAAATTCCAAACAATATTTGATTTCTACAAAACCGTGTTGCTGGTCGGCAGCTTGGCTGACCAGCATGCGACTGGTCGGCAGCTTGTCCACGGTAGACACCATCGCTCGCGAGTAGCAGACACCCGCCGTCCGTTGTTTGACCGTATTTAAGCAGGTTCGGTAGCGCTATCTGTCATTCCGCGCTGACGCTAGCGCTAAGTGTCAAGAAATTTTATTAATTTTTTTGGTATGGAAGACAACCACAGATGAATGTAATTTTTTTTTCTTTTTTTAGGATGGTTAGTGCTTGTAAATTGAGTGATAGCAATAACACGAGGATCTCAAAAAGCAATTTAGTACCCCTTTAAGACACGGCTGAGCTGCGGCAAAGCGACATATGCAGAATTGCAATGCCTACTCCACGGGTGTAGCTTTTCGGCAGTGCACCAGTGTGTGGTGAGAGAAGCGCACTCAACGGAGATAATTAGACTGCCCGAACATACCACATACAATGAGAGATATCACGAAACATCCGAGTACTGAGTCATGTTCGGTGTGTAAATCAAATCAAATCGCACATTATTCTAAGCAATAACCGGAAGTTCTGAACGATTCACACAATGTCGCAGGAACAATCTGGCAGTACTGTGACGCCTGAACTATTAGTTTTGGTAGTTATAGGCGGAAACTCCCTTATGGTGCAATGTAAGCATAAATTCATCACATTCTAGTGAAATGTAGCAGGGTAAGCACTTTTGAAGAGCATACACATCAATGTTTTTCGCCTTGGAAAGCATTCTTGCTCATTCCGATCCAAATTTCCCATCTTCAACTTTCTTACTAAGGTAGCATGCAGCAGGACTTCAAGGGATAACTTGCTGGTTGGGAAGTAACTTTGTGGCTAACTTAAAGGACCTCTGAAAAGAAAAAAAAAATTTTTATACAGACTAATGGGACACCTGTGCTAAAAAAAAATTTTTTAGAGCAATATTGATTGCGAGAGATTTAATTGAAATAGTGCTCGAAGTCCATGGCGTCACTGGTCATTCCAAAGTGACTATCTTGGTCGTGAAGGCGAAGGCGATCGACCTCTGCTCCACGCGCCTGAAATGCCAAGAAAGAAAACAAGCGGTAAGGGACGTGACTGCCGACTAAATTGCGTCTCGTGCCGTCAATATTTCTCTAAAAAATATTTTTTCACGTAATCTTTTTTTTTGACACGTATGTTTCATTTAGATTGCTAAAAAAAAAACTTTTTTTTTTCTCAGGGGCTCTTTAAAAGGGCGAGTCTCCCACTCCCACTCAATGGATTGATCGGGACGTACCCAGAACAGGCATAGCGACCTACAATCTGGCTTGCATACAGCATGTTTTATATCTCCATGTTTGAATTTCCTTTTCTGCACATTGGTTCAAGAGTGGCTTGGATTGACTGCTTGGTCTTTTTTTTCCTATCAGGCAGGCAGTCTACAGTCTACTTCAAGCATCTGCAATGCTACACAGTAGAGGGAACGTGCCAAAGGCCTGGTTGATGGGCAGGATTGGGCTTCACCATAGAGTTCTATGCAATCGACCTCTGGGAAGCAAGCGTCTGCATGATCAAGTGTGGTTTCTTGGCAGATGATTGCCTGCAACACTGGTGTTCATCAACATATCTGGTGACTGTCGAGGAATATTTCTCGGATGCAAGACCCCGAACTGCACCTGGAACTCTGACGTAGCTTGTGCATGCTCATTTGATTACCTTCTGAAGACTGTGCCTAGAAGAACTGCTGGAGAATGGCAATTGAGATGAAGGCGTTACAAGAGGCGTCATAGTAGACACCATGTACTTCTGCAGATTGTCTCGATCCCGGTCTGGCTCGTTCTACAAGTTCAAGCAAAGGTACCTAGCAGAGGGGGGAAAACGTTGCTTTCGTCGCAACGTCCCAACTTGGAGTTCTTTGAGTCTCCCTCAACAGACATGCTAGTGAATCGCAGCAGAACAGGCATCTGCGGTGCCGACGTTCTACTGCTGCAACACTGCCCGGATTGAGACCAGGGGTTCATCCATGATTGTCAATCTGGGAAGGTGTTGCTAAATCTGGGAAAGGCTTCGCAAGGGGTGTATAGCATAGATTTGTGTGCTTTGAATAGAAAATTCTTATAGTGTCGTCCCACTGGAGCGACAAACACCGATTTTTGTCCGGCAACGTCACTAAGTTTTGTGTCGCTGATGCTGTTCCATTGCAACAACCAACATCTGCTACAAGCGCCGACAAACCATCGATGACGGACGAGTTGTTGTCTGTCGTTGAACTTGGAGCGCAGCAAGCAGCCCCACTGAGGAACATCTCTCGGAGACAAACTTAATTTTCTCACCCGCTTGTGCCTTCGGTTGCTGTCTTCCCCAACCTTTTTCTACCCTTCCTCCCATTCCTCCCGTGACTCAGTCCTTGGCGGCCACCGTTGTTCCCGCTCCCGCAGTTTCGATTCCTGGATTGCTCGTAGTGGTCGCGGGCGCGGCTTGCGTGCTAGTGGTCGTGTTGCGAAACGGTATTTGCTGTGGCTGGTATGCTTGCAAAAACTTAGTGCACGAGGTGGTGCTTCAGAATGATGAGGTCTACGCCCCTGCATCAGGATTGATTCACCCATGTGCGAAGACAGACCAAAGTAAGACTGCTCAGCACAAAGTAGGACACGTTTCGTCAGTTCCACGGCAAGCCATTCCGGCAAAAACGAGAGACTTGTCATCCGTTCAGTGATTGTACCCCATAAAACTACCCCCGTATTGTCCCCAATAAATTGCCTGCCCTCGATCATTCGGATATGAAGTTAAAAACGTCCTCAAATCGACGTGAAATTCTGTGGCACTCACCTGGAATGCATCGAACGGCCCAAAAAAAGGAACGATTCAGGAATTCTAGTTCGGAAAAAGTTGGGTATCGATTGTCACGACTGTTTTCGGAAAGTTGCCAACGGCAAATGAAGACAAGCGGAAGCTTTAAACAAGGAATAGAGTAATTGTCTCCACTTTCACCTTGTTTGTCGGCGCGTTTGATGCCAAAAGAGCAAAACAAGAAAACCGCGCCGCCATACTCTGTTTGTCTCTGTATTTAGAAGTGTTGTTGACAACTCCAGCCCCACTAGAAAACAAGTTTCCTTGTCCCCGTGTCCTGCGTCGTGTCCGCCCAGTTGGGACGGCGGAGTCCGACAAACAGGCTGTCTGTCAGTGTCGTATGTCGGTCATTGTCGCTGTTTCTCTAGTGGTACGTGGTTATTAGGGACTCGGCCTGGGGCATGTTAGGGGTGTGTGCGTATAAGTCGCTGTTCGTGAGAACCAGCAGCATCGCATTCGTTGTGCTCAGTTTCCTGGATAGTCTGGATCTGCCTGTAATTTATGGGACCTTTAAAACTTATGCATTACACAGTGATGACATCAGCAGCTGGAAGTTGATGGGACCGAAATAAAGATGACAAAACTAGATTGTAGCTGGAGTCTATCACTAGCATGGAGAAGCTATCAATAGCATGGACTTCAGATTCCCACAAGAATGTCCCGTGGGTAACAGGATTTAATGCACAAGTAATTCTGAAGATGGCTTTAATGCTTCCGTTCTAAATCCCATGGACCTCCACAGGCTGAAAGGGCAGATGAAATTTCTGGTAACTGAACAGGTCACATACCTATGTATCAAGTGCAGAGAAGGGAACAGTGAACAAAAAGGCACCAGGACAAGGTCCACATATTTTAAAACCAAGTTCTGCATGGGTTTTTATATCGTACTTTATTCTCTGCTCCTTGGGGTTAAAAAGACATATTACGGCACTCCTAGCTCACCTCCAGCGCTGATCAAAGTAACATGACGTGAAATAATGATAGGCGTAAGAAACAAACAGCTTGAAACCAATTCGCGTCGTTTTAATTTCACAAAACTTGGTATGCGCAAAATAGCTTCAAACTGGTACAAATCAAAGCAGTCTGTGCAATAAAACGTGAAAATACGGCAGAAAAAGTAAACACTTGCGGGGCGTAAAACCGCGGAAGTAAATCCGTTCATGGCAATCTTCTTCAGCGACAAACAAGCGTTCATTCAGCCGATAAGTGTGCATTTAACCGCATTGCACATAAGAAATCTGCAGTGCCAAATGAGTAGGAGCCAGGTTGTTTCTTAGAACTGTTCCAACAAGTTTTTCTCTGCTACCTTTGCTGTGCTCATTAATTTGCCATAGTTACCGAGACGGAATTATTTGTTGAGAATCCATGGACTTGGCCGTCAAATGCTGTACTTACCTTTTCAATGAACCATGCAGTGGTCAGCGTTTCCTTTTCCATGTCTCCCTGCTACACCAGGTACTTGATGGCTGCAGCCACACTGTGGTCAAGTAGCGCGCAGGCAAGGCCAAGCTTCGTCTTGTCATAATGAGAGAGATCCAGGCACCTCTCGTTGGACCGCGGGGCCAGCTTGAGCTTGTTCTCGGTGTCGATCTCGTGGAGCTCCTTGATTGCCGAAATGGAAACGTCACGTGTCGGAAGGTTGTGCTTCTGTACGTACTCATCCGGTATGAGGATGGTGTGCCCTTTCGTGAAGTGGTTTCGTAAATACATCAGGATGTGTGGAGTGTCAGCCATGAAGAAAAGCTGTCGTCCTCCACCACGAGGAGGTTTGCAACTGTTGCGTAGGCGAGTGTGTTTGCCGCACACGATGTCACATACTTTCCAGAGCGCTTGGTTGTTTCCTCCCATGTCAGAGATCATTACATCCACCTTGATGCCAATCTTCTCTGCTTCTTTGATTATGTCAAAACAGACATCCTTCACCTCTTTTGCGTTGCACGAAGCACCCGTGAAATGGTATGCGACGGTTTGCTTCCACCGTGACGATATGCCTCCCAACATGATAACAAGGGCATGCGTTGCAAGTGGAGATTTTTTTGAGGCGGGAGATGCAGGTTGTATTGTTGGACTTCCAATTATACGCTTGGTAGAGTTGTCGTAATCCAGTCCAGGAGTTATGTTCATTTAGTCAATCATCAGGCATGCATCCGTTCTACCTCCGTCATGGACTCGACTTTTAGTGCAAGGGGTTGAAGGACCTCATGGAGTCTGCCTGGGAGGAACTTTGTCTATAAGGCGTCGCTGAAGGGTGAGCTCACTTGTTAGAGGGGTGAACAGCTCTTTGACGACGTCGTAGCCACGTGTGCCACAAGCAAGTCGCACTTTCAGGGCCTTCTGGATGGTTTCGTCTGACCAGCTCCTTCCACGCATGGTTCCTAAAATGCAATACAAATCTAGCATCATTCCGGGACACAGCTGCCATGGCTGCCATGATGAATTATCTTAAAAAGGCCCACTTTTACATTTTTATATACTGTTTTGAATTAATTTTTTTTTGTCATTTTTAAATAATTTTTTTATAAACTCCAATTTTCGAGGTCACTGTTGTTGAAAAAGATGTAAACACCGGAATGCGTACCTCAAATAGGTTTGTTCAGCGTGCAAGCTCCGTGATCCTGAGGAAGGTCACTCCACTTTCCTAGCAAATATTACTTTTGACAAAAGGGGGCTTATCTCGTCGAGCTTGTTGAGGATATGTTGGTCTATTTCTGGATCATGACAGAAGCCAATCTGTTTGTGATTATGCTGGCCACTGCATGGGTTTCCTGCTTATATCATACCAATTATCTTTTTTAAAGGGAGAAGAGGAAATGTAGTAGAGACAGCTAAAACTGTTATACTGTAGATCTCAGGAAGCCATAATGCGGAATTTTCAGTATCCGACCATAACCGACCATAATCAGCTACATAAAAGGAGTTCGTTAAAAAGGCCGCTATTTAGGCTCAAAAACGTCTTGTAGTCCTCAAATTGGCTGGATGTCACTGTTTCATTGGCTGTGTGCTACAAGGAAAATAATTGTACTACCAAATTAAGCAAAAACCACGTAAAACAGCAACATAACCGCGTGCACGTTCAAACCGAAACAGACCAAATTGAAGCAACTGTCCTCTGTCCGCCGCTGAGGCCACTACTAAAATGGAAATGTCTATAGGTACCTTTTTCCATGGCAACATACTGGTCTGGGTTGAGCATCTTGTCCAGCATGTCCTGGGCTCTTGTCTTGTCAGCCACCAGAGCGCTCATTTTCTTCCTTGCACTTTGCAGCTGTCTCTCCAGGCTGTCAATGATGGCTCTTGCTGAGTCTGGCTGCAAGACACATGGTCCCGAGAAGCTTGTTTGGAGGGCAACAGACACCTTTCTCACTTCGCCCGCGGTTTCTCTTTCAAGTGCCTCAGTGCTTGAATGTGGTAGTGTCACGCTACCAAGTGGTGTCGCCTCACCTATAAAAAATAAGGAGGCAGAATAGTTTGGTATTATTCATTTTGTAAAATTTAATTACAAGACACTTGGTACATTCAACTGCATCCATGCCACTCTAAAAAAAACTAAATGGTTGGCAAATTTATATTTTGGGCTTAGAAGTAAAAAAAAAAAACTAGTCATCAAAGCGTCAAAAAAAAATTGGATCTTCATGCAAGGTGCATCAAAATATTGGGCCCTGGAGAAATCCAGCCATCTGCACTAGGTCCTTACTTCGAGCTCTTTTTGTTCTCTTTCTTCCTATAGAAACGCATTGCTAAGAAACGTGAGCATGCACCTGATCTCACAATGTCGCCGTGTGCTGCTTTCGACGTCCATTTGCTAAAGAAGCATTGATTAAATGAATATGCACAAAAAGCTAGCGCTTTAAACCGGCAAGAGCCGGCGCCACTAACCTGGGCGCCGTATGCTAAAGTCACCAGCTCACCTAGCTTAGTCGACGTGGCGATCATGGTTCGTGGCGCATCCCTGGCTCCAGAACAGACCGCGCAACAAATGGACACTCGTCGCTTTGCTTAGGAGGTGTCTAATATCAGGCTTGCGCTTGTGCCCAGCCTTGTCGGAACTAGGCTACTGTATCAAGGAAAGACAAACTAGACACCGGAAGCCGAGGCAAATGCTTCCAGCCCAGGTGTCGTCTGCTAAAAGCGCCACTTTGCTCTTGGCAGACGGCAGATGGAGAAATGACATCATCAATTGCAGGCTTCAGACGCTGAACTGCTTAATGCGTCCATTCAGCCAGCTTTTTGTTGCCATGGTCAGACCTTATTGTGCAGAAGGATACTGCCGTGGTTAAGACAAGATTGGTTCAACCGCGTATGTTTATTCTAGCATAGCAATACAGGTGTGAGTCGTGCCCTGTCTGGTCGCGATCTGGTAGAGAGGGTCCTCGCTCGGAAGCAGTGGGCAGAGTCCAGGGTCACCCGGCGGCGGAGGTGATGATGATGATCTCCCAACATATACGGTGTAATACAAGGTGCCCTTTCACCCTTTCGGGCGAAAGGGGATCTTGTCTTACACCAAAGGGTTCGAAATGAGGACCTAATGCTGAGGGCTGATTTTCTCCTGTGCCTAATATGGTTATGTACCTTACACGACAGACATGTTTTTAGATTTGAGCTTGAGCATGTT
This sequence comes from Ixodes scapularis, assembly GCF_016920785.2. Taxonomy (NCBI): domain Eukaryota; kingdom Metazoa; phylum Arthropoda; class Arachnida; order Ixodida; family Ixodidae; genus Ixodes; species Ixodes scapularis. The sequence goes on from NW_024609920.1 coordinate 1,015,032, forward strand.
CCTTTTTATTGAGAGCGTGGGCCTAAAGTGTGAATGTGCTGATTTTCGTCATCTCTGTCCGCTCCGTTTCACCGTTGTGATGTACCGCAGGAAAGGCTAGAAGCACGAGCTTTTTGCTTTAGGGCGCATCTTTGCAGCACAAGCTCTAGCACAGCAAGAGCAGTTGTTGGCTCTCGAGCTTGCACTTCTAGCCTTTGCTGCAGTACAACATGAGGGGAAACAGAGTAGGTGCCAAGCACCAAAGAGCATACTGCGCGGTGTAGTTACACATGCTGCACGTGCTGACGTCTACTGTTTCAAGTTTGTTAAAGCAAAGATCTTAAACAAATGGTACGCTGTATGCACATTTGCCAACATCATATTTCAGTCATTTAGCTTGAATGTGTTGTACAGATAATGCGAGTGCGTGCAGAAGATGTACCTATATGCAATTTCACAAGTTGACTTCATGCAAAAAATGTTTTTAGGTTCATGTATTTGAGTGTTTACACAAGCCGAAGGAGGTTTCCGCAAATAGTGGTTCAAATCGAACGATGCAACGTTGCTTTACTGCAAAGAAAGCCGGAACATTGTGGCTTGCGAAGGCTATGAATGACGCAGCACTATCCCAATGAACCGCTAATCGTGCAAGCCTACAATTGAGGGGCTACGTGCAATAGTGGTACAAGTACACTTGTACGATTCATGATATTAACAGTCCCAGATATTATACTTATGCATGTGGCACTCTACTTTTGATAGTAGGGAACGCTGTACACTTATTTACTCGAAGTTTAAACGCTAAACTGACCTTGACATGCACAGATAAAATTATTCAGGGACTTTTTGGCGAGCTCTGAATTTGCACTTTTACCACTATTGCACACAGCGCCTCGATTAAGACGAGCTGCCTCTCCAAAGGCTTTTGCATTAGGTATTCTTTGCGTATGTTTTGCATCCTCGAAGTCTGATGCTTTTTTATTTATTTTGGCTGAATTGTTTCATTTTGTCCATTGCTTTCTGACAGTATTGTTTTTTGCCAGAATTTTGTGTAGCTATGGGAAGTACTGTGCTGCAATAAATATCTTGGCTGTACTTTAAATCGCTTTACACAACCTTCTTGTCCGTCTAAATATGAGTGTGAAACAGTGACGGTTTAATGGCAGTCAGTGAAATTATTCTTCAGATATTTTGGGTTCTTAATGTTGACGGCTGTTGCACATCCGGACGGGATGTTTATGGTTAACAGAAATTGTAGCAACCACTTTGTTGGTCATTGAATCTTTCCCAAGAGTGAGTTGCCAAGGATCTGTGTAAGCAATTGAAAGTCACTGGATTTATATTGTGTTGATTTGTCAAACATCAGCAGAAAAACCACATCCTTGAAGCAGAGGCATATTGTAAGCTATACACCAACTCATGTTTACAAACAAACCGGAGCGCCTCTAGCGGACGCCACCGGCGCAGCGCATGCGCGGTGGATGATGGGCAAGTAGCCCGCCGTCGCCCATAAACAAACCATTGAATTGCGTTGTTGTCGGCGTCGGTGGGAGTCCCCGTGCTCCTTTTCACGTTGGAATTGTTGATTCTACGTTCTCCTCACAATGTCTGACTACTTGAACGGCTTCAGCAAAACTAACGAAGCCAAACTTTGCGTGAATAATGTGACGTGCTGCGATTCATTTCACGTGGACGCCTCAAAATAGGCGCTAAAGCCTGACTCCCACGATGAGATTCTGCTCGCTGTTTTCAGACACGACGTTGATTGGACTGCAAAAGCGTGGACCGTAGCTGAGATGGTGGACGTCGATACTGAAAACCGCAAGTAGAATCGGGCATTACTAGTCGGTGATGGCCTTTGGTAACAATAATAATCAACATCTTCTTGTATCTGTTTACACTTAGTTTACTTACCCCAACCAACCTGCTAAAGTGTTTTGAGGCCTGCACTTAGTTCTTATCGCAATTACCGGGTCAACGTTTGGTTTACGGGCCGCTGTCGTTTGAACGAGCTGACGACAAAAAGCAGCCAATTTTGAAAGAGCAGACGACAGTTCGAACGCATGCGTAATGGGGTACGGGCAAGAAGCACCGCCGTCCCGCGCCAACAAACCACTCGAATGTCACGTTGTCGGCGTCTGTCTGAGTCTGCATACTCTTTTTCGCGTTGGAATTGTCGATTCTACGTCCTCACCGCAATGTCTTACCACTTTAATCGCCTAAGCGAAATTATCAAGGTTCGTTACGCCGCTAAACATCGCGTAAATAATTTGACGTGCGGCGATTGATTCCCATGAACGCCGCAGAATGGACGCCAAAACCATGATGAGATTCTTCTAGCTATTCTCGGTAGCGACGTCGCTCGTGTTGCAAAAGTGTAGAAGGTAGCGGCGATGATCGACGTCGATACTGAAAATCGGAAGCGGGAACAGACCAAGCGTAACAAGTCGGTGATGGCCACCGGCACCAATGATCAACATCTTGTATCTACTGTTTACACCGAGCCTACTTAAGTCTTTTGAGGCCTGCAATTACTTATTGCAATCACCGGGTCAAAGTTCGGTCTACGTGCCGCTTTTGTTTGAACGAGCAGACGACAAAAAGCAGACGTTTGAACGAGCAGACGAAAGTTCGAACGATCAGACGGCCGCGTGAATTTGAAGACTCACTGAACCCGTGGGTGGTTCGGACAACTTGGCGATTTTCTCTCGGTTATGTTGGAACAAATCAAATACATCTGGCGACCACAAAGTGTTGCCCGCACACGCAATCGTAGTTCGACAGCGTCTGGTTTGCCCTTTTCACGGCTACTATTCACGTTCTCGGACGAACGGAGGGGGCAAAAACACATGAAAACTGATCTTCAAACCTTTCCCGACTCTATTGCTACAGCCACCGTCGCAGCATATTGTAAAGAAGGCAGGTTTCTTGTCTCGTTGTTTCCAAAGGAACACGGGAAGGCATGTCTGACACGGCGACTTCTGCCCACCGCCCCAGACCGGAAGTGCGTCCGGCGCGTCACCACCGCGGCGTGACGTAGGAGAGTTGAGTTCGTGTATTGTAAGCAGAGGGGACGATAAAAGGAACCCGGCTAGTTGTTTATTGCTTATCATATTGTACTCAACCCAAAACACATACAAGATGAAAGAAGAGGTGGACAGGACAAGGCGTACAATATGTCCTATCTTACATTTCGTTAGTGTTTTAAACATAGTACAATTTGCTGTAAAATAGCCAAGTAACACATGGCATAAGGCATGTCTGGCCTCTTTGTTTAGTTGAAAGGTTTCTTTTTCAAAAGACTTGTGCACATACGCTGTGCTATGTACACAGGCAACATCGTTGTGGACATGCCGCAGTGCTTAAGCAGAAGAGGGCACAGAGTTGAGAGACACTCTGCCATATGGGGACCTATTGCAATGCTTGTTCCAATTTTTCCCCTTCTGCTTTGTACTGTAAAAGTATTGTGACAGATGAAACTCATTGTCCTGTGCAAGTGGTGATCAGCAGGTACGTAGAACTTCAGAAAAATAATGTCTATGACAGACGTCTAACCAAGGTCCTCCATTATTGGTTCGCATCTCTAGAAAAGGAGTATGCTCGCCATCGGGATTTCCAGACATCTGGCTGGGCTCCTCGGTGCTGGCCTGAGGTTCCACGTTTATCACCGGAGGGGAGGAATCAGCTGTAGAATGGCTGGGCACTGTATGACAGAAGTAAAATAGGCGTTGCGCGTTGAGACCGTTGGGTAGGTCTACACTTTTGCAACGATGGTGGTCCACACTGTAGATAACAAATTTAGTCGGTGCAGTACGGCTGCAAGGCTGGAGTCTTTAACGTGGATCTGGCAGTAGTGATACATGATCATACTCATGTAGAATGCTCTTCCAAATCGGACTGGGCAGGATTGAGGATTCCACCAGTGAGTAGTCCCTGGGGGCAGCACGAAGTTTCACTGCACATGCGCTGAACTGCGGTGTACTAGCACACTCGTCCACCAATCAATGCCGTCCAGACTGCAGGACTTGGTGTTTAGTAGAGTGCAAGCCTCAGTAAATAATAATTTTATGAAACATAAGCACATAAGTAATAATGTAAAAGTGGAACACTTGCCCAGCCTCTGAGTTCGTGGTTTGCTGCTAGGCTTCATGGGCCGGTGACCAAACAGCGATGGAGAAGCATTCGGTTTAAGTTTTTTCAAGCCGTCGGCTCTGTGCTGCTCGAACTGGTTCCTCGTGAAGTGGTCCTATAAAGACAATCATTGGCACAAAGCAAGAGCGTAAGCAAAAATTAATATATATTTAGCCTCGGGGGCCCTTGTAGGCACCTCGAGGCTAAGTATAGCCTCGGGGCCTACAATATATAGAGAATTGAAAAAGAAACGAACAGGACATGACAAGGTTAAAAAATATTAGCAGTCCCATTGCATGCTGATATACACGACTTTTTTTTGTGAATATTGCACCCATTGGAAACAGTTATCACACAGTTGTGAAATATAATTTTCAGTGGATGCAATTTTATGTGTCTGCATTTCACTCAAAAAACTATTAATTAAGGAGGAAGGTTTTTTTAATATTTGAATATAAGCAAATGTGGCAGTTTTAATGTTAGCATTATTGAAACAAACACATTCGGTGGCTTGTAGAGCATGTTCTCGGTGACAAGGTGAATAATTACGACAAACCTCACGGGCCTGTCAGTCCCGACACCCCAGGAAGCATTTTGAGCGCGGCTACCACGCCATTTAATTTGGCAGTTTCCTTATATTCAGAGCATTAAGATGGTGATTACAACTTGGTGGATTAATGTTATGTTTAGGAGGCTGCCACTTTTCATCGTAGTATGCGGTGCCGATCTCACTCAACACTGCAACGTCAAGTGAACCCGCATTCAACTGTAATCATACTCACTTCGCAAAGCCTCGAATTGGGCGTCGGCGCAAATCCAACCCTGCTTATCTTGTGGAGCCATTCCTTCCGTCGTCTTTTCTTCCTTGTCCCGGTGGGAATCAAGAGCAGTGTCTTGCCACGTCCAGAGCGAGTCGTACACCCGATAGCGCAAACTCTTAGAAAAAAAGGAGTCCAAAGGAAGTCACTGCTTCCATGACTCTCTTTGACACTTCACGACTCTCTTAGAGAGTCCATTTTTCGTGTGACTCTGTTTTGACTCTTCCCCTGCTCAACGGGAGTCACAGGTCAGCAGCATTTGCCCTACCGAAAAAAAAAAAGTATGAATGCTGCTTCGCGGCATTCATCCGGCAACCGAAGCCCCGCCGTTTCCCTATGCACCTCTAGAAAGGGAGTCCGACACCATTTAGTTCAAAGCTTTGTCGACATTTTATTTTCAATAATTGTGCAAAAAAAAATTAAAAAGGAAAGGAAAAAAAATAATGCACAAAGTTTCGTCGACATTCATTTTTCTCAAGAATAATTGTAAACAAAAACAAAAAAAACAATGTATGTTTGTTTTTTGCATCAAACCTCGGTTCCCTCCGTAAGAAGCGGGCACCTTTCCACATAGCTACACCTGCGAGTACTCGTTTTGAGAATTCGTTTTATACGAGATTCAACAAGTTTCGCGTCGTGCACATTATTCGAAACCGAATCCTGCGTCTGCATTTTACATATTTCTAGAACTGTCGTGGGGTGCGTCTCTGGGAGCGAGTGAAGGTGCGGCAGCTTATTCAAGACTATACTCTGTTTCATACGTAGCATGCAACGCAGTCAAAGCTAGCGCACCGGTTTGCATCGCCGACCGTGTCCACATTCACCCCATAAAATAGTGCGTCCCCTGCGAAAACACTTATAAAAAAGTCGAAAAATGTGCCTCCTTGGATCTAAAAACTGATAGTGGTGTTATAATTTCGACGGAGCACAATTTTTTTTCAATAAAAAGGAAAAGATAATGTAAAATTAAATTGTTTTCGTTTTCGTCTGTGCGGCAGCAGCTGCGGGTTTTCGGGTTGTGTGGCACTGGCTGGTTTTGAGAAGATGGCGTCTTACGCAACAAGCTCAAGTACCTCTCCTGCTCGGATATTTTCAAAGATTCGTTGTGCGCAGACCTTGAAAGAGTGCAAGCAGGTGATCGCCAACGTGTACGCGAGTACAAGAACGCGTTTCCCGGAGAAGTCGGTCGTGAAGTCCTGGAGACGGTCAGTAACAACACCGGAGTGTGCGCCCCTACTGTCGTGAAGTACAAGGCGCAGTGTCTATCTGGCAAGCTGGCGTCCCCGAAGCGAAGACCTCGCCATGTAGAAGTTTCGAGCACGGGGACTGTCAAGCATGCCGAATTCACACACAATGCCATTCGCCTCAAGGTGCATCGCAAGTACCCCGAGAGGGGGATTCCTACACACTAAAAATTTCAACACCCATGTTCGTGTTAAAAGGGTGTTTTTCCGAGCTCACACCCTTCCTACACCATTTTTACATGATTTTTGAATATTCAAGGGTGTACGGAAAGGCCTACACCCTTCGTACATCCTTTTTACACCCTACGGCTACCGAAATCGTGTTAAGAGGGTGTTGCGGTGGTACACCCATGATTTCCGAATCGTCGAACTCGGAAACCGCCGAATTGCAGAAATACGCGCCGACAGCAGAAGTCAAGAAGCAGCCTGCTCAATTTAGGGGATTTCGTGAAGTTCAAGTAAGCACAATGGGCAGCTGACATCCAAGCCAAGCCAACGCTCAAGTTGTTTTCAAGCCAGATGAATGCCGGCGTTGTGTACAAGCTCCTTGGTTGTTTACGTGCAAGCGACCACGAAAATAGCATCGGTTACTCACGGACTTCTGCTCAGAATGGTGAGACCACATCGGTCCTATTGTGATACATTCCGTCTCGTCCTGAGATGTACTAAAGCGAAGGCTGGACGTGCGAGACGGTTCGGGCTCACAGCTTTACTGTGAGCCTGTACCGTAAAGGTCGGTTCCGACACTTGCGTTTGAGTGTGTTTGTCTGCGTTGCGTTTAGAACCGAAAACGAGTCACCGGCACATCTGTGCTTCGTATGAAGCGTGGATTCCAATTCAAAGAATCATCTTGGCACGCGATATAAGCAGCAGGGATGTCCTGGTTTCTCGCAGCCGCAACGCGGTCAAACGCAACTGTTTGAACCAAGCTTTACGTGGTTGTCCTGGGCTTGTCCCTCGCGCTTTATTCTTTAGATTTTAAGTACTCATTTTCAACTCGCTCGCTTTTAACAGTACTAGTAGATACTCAAGCTGCACGAGGGTTCGTGCAGTGCGACCATCTAGCGATGCTATGAGCTTGTGCTCGAACCTTGGCTTTAATGGGCAATCATCGGGGATATATGACACACGATGATGCCAAGTCTGTTCACGGCGGACTCTCGTGCTGTTCTGATTGGAGGAGAAGGGGCGTGTAAAAAATTGGCAAATGGAACATGGTTAGCGACAGCGCAAATATATGTTGGAAAAAGTTCAGAACATTGAAGTGCAGCAGCCTGAAACTTTGGAGTTAAGCAATTAGAGAATCATTTGAAGACATCTTTAGAGGTTCAGCCTTCTCTCCCCCCACACCAATATCGAAGGCTGCTAGGATATTGGTTCAGGCTAAGCCCTCTGTCTTTCAGTCAGCGAACTCGAGCCGTTCCACCTGACCTTGTTATTTCATAACAGATATGTTAGAAAATGGAATGCAGATTTTCTTTACACGGCCAAAACATAAAGTGTTATCAAATAATACCTGCCATATTCATATTCTACATTTACAGACCGGGGCTGCCCCGCCTGTGGAGGGTGAAGATGCGAGCAGCCTCGAAGCCCACCAACAGTGGCTGTGTGCTGAGAGCGAAAGCTGGTGCCTGACGAAGGCCAGATTGATCTTCGAAAGGATGCGACTGCCTGCAAATGGCTACATGTGTTGACATTGATGGGCATATAGACTGCACAGAATGCTTATCCCTACCTGATGGATGCTAGGAGGGTATGCGTTCCATATTTTTTTACTGATCTCTACGACAATTGCTAAATTGCGCTTCCCCGTTCCGTGATTGCGGCTGCCGGACGACCATCTTGGGACATGGAAAATTAACCTTTTGGAGCGTTGCAGAGGCTGGCCGGCAGCGTGCTGAAGACATGTTTTTTGCTCGTTTGTCGTCATTGGGAGCGTTAAAGTGGCCCTGCAATAACTTTTTGACTGGTTTTTAATTTGGACCGAACCTGAGCGCATTGAACGTAGTAATTTAAAGAAACGTTTCTTTTCTCAAATTTCGCTTTATTTTAAAAGTTATAGGCAAATTAGACTTACAGAAACAAGCAAAAAATAACATCCTTCATGACGTCGTAGGTCCTGGTTTGAGTGGCCGTGAAGTAGTGAGCTCATCGAGCGCTCACGGCTGCCGCACTCAGTGTCAACGGCTCGAGAGGGTGCCACTAAAGCATGTGTTGACTAGGCTGTATGAAGCGGGCGGCCAGGGCAGCTCGCATTGCATTTGCCGCGCGATTAAAGACTAATTCGGCATAACACTTCATTGGCCACAAACGACGGCAAACACGGGGTAAAGATCAGTTCAGAACGGGAGCCACTTCGCGCTGCCATACCGCCAAAGGGTCAAATCGCCAGCCAAGCCCGCGCCGAAAGCCTTGGGAACGCTCGGAACCGGTCGGATTCTCGAGCCGGTATACGACCGCAGCGCCACCGCGTACATCCGGGACCTTTCTAAGCCCATTGTTCGTCGGAGCCTCATCCCACTACGCCTTTCTAGTATGCGCCGTTTTTTTCACCGCTTGGTGGCGGGTTTGTCGACGGGTCTTTTCTTGTTTCCGTACTTTATAAACTGCATTTGTTTCTTTTCTGATCTAAAATACTGAACAAAAACTACTTTCGTACATAATTGAAACGGTTCGCGACACTTATATTTTGTATCGACTAAAAAAAATGCTTTTAGCGGCTCTGACCAGTAGTAAGCCGAGGACCAAAGACGTCACATATTCCGCGCTTTCGGCAACGCGGGTCGCCCTCGTAGGTGGAGGAGGTTTCCGCGTCGTCCGGTTAAAATATGACTCACTGATATTTAGTTATTCTCTCCGTGCCCGCTGGCTTGCCCGAACCCAAAGAGACGTGGAAACCGCAAAAGAGGTAGACGCTTAAGTATGATTGCAGCTCCCCTTTAAGTCCACACTCCTTTACTCCTACTCTGACGCTCCGAGTTTCATACTCCAGGCACAGCAACTAAACGGTGCATGGCGTACACACCAAATCTATTGACGAGCCGCACAAGCTCCTTCCCACCGCACGGTTATGACGAACCTGGCATCCCGTGGATACGGGTGGGAGAAGCCAAAATTATTTCGGTGGTAAATTAATTAAAGCCAGTGTAGAGCGGCAGGGTACAAAGTAAAAGAGACGGCGACGTTATGAAGTTTCTACAAACGTTTAAGTATTTCTGAGAGGTTTGGAGACTCGCTTCGAGCACGTGCGGGGAAAGGCACCTTGGCTGATCTATTTATTGACCGTGCAAGCTGTTTTCAGGCGAGATGCACGAACAAACCTTTCCCGCAATGCTAACCGATGCTTCGGCTTTCCAATCTAAGTATCTTTATTCGCTGCAGCTGGACTAAGCAGTTTAAAAAGGGCAGCCGTCCCACTGTCTTCTCGGCAACTTTTCTGTCGCCGAGCTATCAGCACGCTCGTTCGATAGATCACTTTGTTCTCAGGCAAGGCACATAAACAAACCTTTTCCGGAATGCTAATTGCTGTCTTGGCTTTCAAATCAAATTGTTTTTACCTGCTGGATTAACCACTAATGGACTGAAAAGGAGCAGCTGTCCGGCTACGCCTTTTGTTTCAACAATCTCAACAATGGCACAGCCATCTTGTTTGTGGACGTGACATCACGGAGCGCAAAGAAGTCACTTGTGCTCCAAGAAATGCTCGGAGCACGAAGAGCACGCTCGAGTGTCAGTCTCCGGCGGCGCTCCCCTCTGTTTAGTGAAAGGAGCGCCAAACGCTCGCAATGTGTAAACAATAAGAATTTCCTTTGAAAACGCATAAAATATTTTGCAACAGCGCGGCACCGCAGGAAAAAGGCACAGCTTGTCGAACGTCGAGTCTCGCCGGTCTTGCGGCGTGATCAAAGCTTCCTTGGCCTGCCAAACTGCTGCGTCTCTGTGCCTTTTCACGCTTGGATACTTATCAAGAATCAATGCCATGGCAGAGCTTTGAAGGTATGTCGCACATAGGCGTCTTCTCTATCACCCAGCTGTTCCAGCGAGTTGCTATCAATAGGAAACGAAATCGGTGGTTGCTATTATGGATTAACCATGGCTATGTTCCAAATCTACTCAAATGGATCACATGACAGCACAAATAGAGCAATGCTGTGGAAGAAGGTAGGTTTTCGAAGGCAAAAGTATGAAGCCCGTCCATATAGTTGTGTGCAATCTGTCGCCGTCGCCATAGCCTCCTACCCCTCCTTTTTCGCCACTGGATCATGCCCGCTTCTGGACTGCAAGTGCCGCAAGTTACAAATACAGTCGTAAGAGTAAAGTAAAATGCTGCTCCAGAGGCACATGCATCTTCATGCTCTTTGCACTCACGAAACAAATCCACACGGCGTTAATTCTTGATCGGTATTCAAGCGTGCGAAGACAAAGATGCAGCACTTTGGCATGCCAAGGAAGCTTTGATCATGCCGCCAGAATGGTAAGATTTGCGTTAGACGAGTTGCCCCTTTTTCTTGCGGTGCTGAGCTTTCGTAAAAATTTCCACGTGTTCTCAAACGCAATTCTCACCGTTCGAGGTTTTAACAAACTTCTTCGGTAAATGACAACGAACGAGCAGAAAACATGTCTTCAGCTTAGTGCCGCCCAGCCTCCACGACGCTCCAAAAGGTTGACTGATAATCTTTGTCCCAAGGTGGCCATCCGGTGGCCGCACCTGAGCTGCAACGACCAAGCGGAGACACGCGATCCAGCAAATTGTCGTGGAGATCAATGGTATTGCTTGCACGGCGTACTATTAGTCTTCAGAGCAAACACAAGTGTCGCTGCGGTCGCCACGTCTTGATTGGGTGAGGTGTACCGTGACGTCTGGTGACGGACTCCGCTTCGCGTTCTGGCATCTAGCTGGCATCTAGCTGGCTTCCCTGCGCCCGTTTCCTCACGATCGGAGGTTTGTGATCATGCTGACCTACTGTTCAGCGCTGCAATGCAATTTCCAAAAAGAAGCTGGTATCATATTCTACCACCCGAAAACTTCGAGATTAAAAAGAGCATGGACAGTCAGACTAAGGATGGGAAAGGCACCGTCAACATCGGCCGTTGTGAGCTGTAAGCACGTTGAGAAGCGGGGCTTCGTTTACCCAGTGTACAAGGCGCTGGGTGAGACTTATGCCGACAGAATTTTCATAGCTTTTCCAACCGTGTTTGTCACGTTTACCCTTATAATTGGGTTATAAGTATGGAAAGCTATCGGTGGAGGCAACTCCGTCGATGAACCCCCCGCCCCCTCCACACGATATAAGGCGGTTGTGCAAGGGGTTGTGGAAGCGGCGGTGTAAGTGTTTCAGACACTGAAATTCTGTTCTTTGCAGATTCATGAGTACGAGACACATGCGCGAAAAATCCATCCGATCCGACGTCCGATCCGACAGTACGACTGCCTGATCCGAAAAATTTGGTCGCTTCAGGCGTCAGATCGGCGATCCGACATGCGTCAAACGCGCCAGATAGTTTCGCACGGCGGACGGATTGTCGGATGCGTCCAGCCAATTACAGCACAGCTAGCGCGAACGTCATGATGACATACTTGGTCTGTCGGGACGAATAAGAAAACGGGACGGGCGACGGGAAGCCGGTCGCGTAGATCCCGCTGATCCATTCGAGAAAGATGGCCCCGGCAAAGAATGCACGCGCTAACAAGAACGAGCTCCTAGCTTCGCTCGTGCGAGCTAAACCATCAATCTGGGACCAGAGATCTATGAACGCGGACCTCCGCTGGAGTGCCTGGAGGTTGGATCTCCTGGGCGGAGCCGAACGGATTGTTGTGTCGCTTGCAAGGTCGGAAGCGTGTGCGTGTGTCTCAATTCGGAGCGGTGTTCGGACTGTCGGATCGGACGATTCTGCCGTCCATTTGTCTCGCGCTTTAGGAGAACATCAGACCCCGCTTTGCGGGCATACAAATGGCATCTAAGTCAAAGGCCTTTGGGCAGTCTCACTTGTAATTTTCTCCCCATGGCCCAGAATATATTTAACATGTTGCTCGAGCAGAGTGCAGCTTTTTCGCTGAGACGTTTTTGTTTAGAAACAAAGTTGAAAAAAACCTCTTAATTTATTCAAATCATCAGCAGCGTTGATTGTGCGAGATGTAAATATACTGCAATGCTCCTGCAAGTGTGGTGGCATTTCTTCCTTTTCATATACCATCTGTGATTCATGCACTGTCTGCCCGGGAAACCATGCTCGGAATGTTGGTTGAAGTTTCGCCTGCAGCAACAGACCATACCTCAATAAGGCCGCATATAATAATTCGCATTTCCTACGTAAAATGCGCACAAAAAAACAAAAAAAAAACGAAAGTAATATGCCGACAGCTAACGCCGTCTCGGCCTTTGTAGGGCGGGTGAGGGGGTAAATTTTGTCCTCAGCAGGACGTCACCCCGGCTCGCTGTAAAAGGTCGCCTCCCGAACTTCTCGGTGCTAATACTCACACCATACAATGCACCTGTTATTTCTTTGGCCCCTGGTCATGAAATCATTCTCAGTTTGCCATTCCATCTCACCGAGAGCCCGATTTTGGTCATTGAGGTCTCAACCGGCTTGCACTGAAGAAGTATTAGCGAGTTCGTTTCACGGCACCCGCAGCGTGGAGCGGGTTCGTTTCAGCCGGCACTCCACAAGTGGTTGCACTCTCCGAGTTTGTTTCATTGCTGACACCCCACGCGTGCATGCACTCGCTGCACCGAGAAAATCGAGATTGCGCCAAAATGCAATCCCGTCGTGCCTCGCTCCGGCTAGGCCGGCAAGGTGCTGGAGCAGATGACGAAAGTTTGTCTGCTACGATGTGTCGCAGAACTGAAAGGAAAAAAAGTAGATTTCCTGATAGAAATTGCGTCCCGCGGGCAACGGAATCAAACGCGAGCTTGAACTGTGAGCGTCCCCTATTTCATGAAGGAAGCAGTTGACAAACCGTGCTTTATTTGGAGGTTTTAAGTCGCTCTGTTGCCGTAAAAACGCTGAAATATACCAGTGTGTAAAGAAATGCTCAGAACAAATGCATCAGCGGCCCCCAAAATCACCAACTTGTGCGGGTGAAAAATTGAACATTTGTCGACAAAACTGCCCCAGCAGAAACTTTGACTGCCCAATAAGCATCAGAGAAAGCTAAATTTAGTGATCTTACCCGAGGCTTGGGCAACATCATCATGTTTAACATTTACCTACTTCAGCTAACTTGCCCCGTCATATTTTGTTCGAGAAAGCTCTCGTTCTCAGCGCCCTCACCAAAGCTAATATCTGATCCACCTGTAATGACGATCGAAATCGAAAAGTTTTGCTGGGTATTCCAGCAGACTAGTTTTAAGGCGTACCCTTTCAGTGGTCCACGCATAATGCCATGCTGAAATGGATCAAGCTTCTGCTCGGACAGCATCATCCATTTTCTTCAGTGTAAACGGTTATGAGAATTGAAAGATCGCAACCAGCTGCTTTGTAGACAGCTGGTTGCGGAAATTTACGCCGTCTGTAACTATCCCTATGACAGCCGAGTTGCTTGAAGTCATCGCAACTATAAACTACAGGCTGCAGCGACCAACGTTTGTAGATAAACGTTGGTAGCGACTGTACTCTCGCATTCCCACCCATCACTCCGAACAGCAAGGCGCCAGTTTCGGTTTGAGGTCGGTATTCTTTCTACAACATAGATGGCGGCAGCATCAGTCTTCCGCACTTGGTGCATTTGGCGAATTCGTTTGAGTCCAGTTCTCAGTGCAACACTCTGCGAGTGCGATGCATTCTGGGAGAGAACTCGAACGGTGCCAGTGCGTGTGAAGCGAACTCGCTATAAAATACCGCTACCAGACGCATCGTCTGCTAACATGAGGGAATAATAATGAGTTTGTTTGCTACTAGGTAGGTATCATTCTCTGACAGAAACAAAACGACGAACAGACTGGCAAGTCTGTTCGTCGTTTGACGAACAGACTTGTTCGTCGATTGTCCCTTTTTGGCTCTGCGAACAGAGCCAAAAAGGGACAATCGTCCGCTATGAATTGTGTGCTGCGCAGAGTGAGATCAAAAACTAATTGAAATATGGAACATCGGCTATTTTACGGATGCAATTGTCCTGTGCTTTGTTTGGCTATGCTGATTTGTTTTCTGGCTGTGTGTAACTTGACACCCACTGGTGCTAAAACAAGAGCTTGGGACAAGCACCCACCTTACCACGATATCAATCTCACTATCCGAAAGAGTACTGGATTTAATTACTGAGTGCCTTTTCCATTGACAAGAAGGCCCCAACATTTTCTAAGAACTCCAGTAGGGTTTTGTTGTTGCATCTTTATACTCGCAACTCATTCACTTTGCCAATTTCGTTTTTCTAGCCTGGCTCAGCTGGCAAGCTGAGTGGCGAGTCTGAAACTGTACCAATATTGTTTCCGGTCAGACTGTCCATTATTATTTATTGTTCTTCCCTGCTATTGTGATATGTCTGCACTGTAGTCATGACAGGGGCTTGAATGGTGGCTCCTACTTTCTACACATGGGTCCTAGGAAACATTTTGTAAGTGATGAGGTGCCCACAATCATGGGCATCTGCAAAGTGGCGGAAAAGGGGGGGGGGGGGGGGGGGATTATTCTGAAGGGGTGTAGCTTTCAAACCTATAACTTTGAAAGAAAACAAGGTTTGCCCCCCTCCCCCTCCTTTTCCCGCAAAACGTACTGCAGATGCCCATGCCCGCAATCTAGGCCAACGGTTCTGGAAAGAGGGTTTGTGGAACCTCTCCGTAAAGGCATTTTAGGAGTCCGCAAAACTCTGCCGGCAATAATTTTTTTTTTTTAAATATGATTTGGGGCATTGAGTTGAGCCCAGTCCGGCCATGGCACATTCACAGCTCCGGGAGAAAGAGGAATCTACAGAAGAATACCTCCTTTCACTCTTCCCCCTTTTTATTACTGGTAAACACGTTTGCAGTCCACCCCCTTCCCCTTTTTTTACACTGCCTGGCGTCTCCCATCACTTCTGTCAGTCCAAAAAGGGTTTGCTTGCCACGATTGGCGGTTTCCTTCTTTTCTCTATAGCATCCTTTCTGCTAAAGTGGAAAGAGTGTAGACGGAACTTCTTCCCCTCACCGTACCGTCTTAACCTGCAACATACTATACTCTCGGGAACAAGATAATAGCCTTGTATCTTTTCTGCCGCCACAAATGCTGTGCTTAGCATGTTTTTGGCAGAGCCTTTTGCTGCCACCACATGCCACGCTATGAAGTGGAGTGCCACGGTGTGTGCGTGCCACCTGTCGCATAAAGCAGTGCACTTTCAAGCTGCGTGGATGCAATGACGGCAGAAAAAAAACCAGCAGAGCGGACAATACAGAGCATGTTATTAACAGCACTGGTCAATTCCCAATAAATCACAATCTGGATCATTACTGTAAAACCATTTATTTTTGCAAATCGGTCGCAGAGGACATAATCGCGGCCACTAAATTTTGCGAATTCCAGACGCCTGCATTCAAACTCTTAAAGAGATTATAAAAGCAATTTCGAAATTTTATTTGATGTCTGAAATGGGCGTCGGGCTCATCTCAGACACTGTTGACCAAGTTCCAGCCCGAACAGAAGTTTGTGTGCCGCACCAATCAATTAAACAGTTGTGGTAATATTTGCGCGGGGACAATGCCTGAGACCCCCCCCAAGACGGCGGCAGAAAGGTGAACTAAAGTGCGCCGTCAAAGCGTGACGACAACGGGCTCCTCATCAGGCGATTGCTTCAAACGGTTTAAACGAATGATGCGCTCTTGGTTTAGAATTCGGTAGTGAGATGTCATACAAGTAATTTGAATGTTGGATAATTTTTTTAAAGCTGTAGTTCGGAATTAATAGGTTTCATAGTGTGTATAGGAATAGGTTCCATAGCATGTGTAGCGTGTGGGATGACAAGGAAGATGACTTGTGGAAATAAATGACAGCTGTATGCTGTGCTGGTTTTGAGACGGTGGTGTGTATGTTCCTTTTTGTTTTCCTTGTCTCTAGGAAACAAAATTTTGACAGCAAATTTTGAACCCTGCTAGTGTACACGTTTCTGATCCAAAACTGACTTCGAGACCCAGTAGGTTTCAAAGCCGGTTTCAAATAAGAAAACCAACGCAAAAGTCAACTTCGAAACCTGGGATGTTTTGAAGTGATTTTTGGCATTAGTTCCCGAAAAGATATGTCATCAGTTTGGTGGCCGGGAGCTAAAAGCATTTCATGCTTAAAATCATACTCATCAGTGCGGCCTTTATTATTCTCTGACTGAATCAATTCTGCTTTAATATGCAGGAGGGAACCATTTGGCTTTTCGAAGGCTGTACTGTGGTCATGGCGGCCTACTGGCTTTTCGGCTTCGCCCATGGCCAGAAGACGTACAATACGAGCTGCCTTCTTGAGAGGCTTTGTCTTATTCTAATCTACTCACAGCTACGGCCAGTTGCAATCAAGGTGATTAATACAATCAAGAAAACAGCTGTAGCCTGATTGCTGATCACATAGTGCAATCGCCAAAGTCTGTGAAACTCCTGCCAGGATTGTTCCGATTTTCGAAATCATTAAAGGCTTTGTTTGTTTTTCTTGAGATGGCAGCTGCAAGTTGTGTGGCTCACATACCTAAGTATGCTTCAATTCATGACCAGCTTTATTCATTTATATTCATCACATTTCTCTAGTCCTCCGTGTTGTTTCCTAGTCATCAAACTATTAGGCACCTGTATGGAGTAGTTACATTTTGTTTTTACGTTTTTATCAAAACGGTTTGTGTCACCCTGTCTGGAATTCATCACCCTTGCTACGAAATGTCAAATTAATCTCACGTTGAGATACTTTTTAAAAGTGGAGATGACCGGCATTAAATGTTGTGTTTCTTTATCACTCCTGTTCATACTTTGTATATTACTTCAGTCGAAAGACACCACCAGTGTTCAATACGCCCCGTCCGAGCACAAGCTTTTCAGCCTGGATAAGGTGAGCGTGAGTGAGCACGTACTAAGCAGTACCGAAGGTAATGAGCGTGCACTGCTGCATTTTCAAAGTTTCATAAATGCTCTATTTTAGAAAAAAATAAAAGCCAGGCATTGTTGTGGTATATTCATAACATTGTGGCTTTCTTGAAGAATGCGGGCATTCTGAAGGTGTTGCCGAAGGCTTGCCAGGGTGACAGCGCGGTCGAAGGCGACAAGTGCGAGCTAGTACACGCTCTATCGCAAGCTCTTGTTCTGCGAAAGCGCTTCTCAAAGTCGCTCTTGCATGCTTGTAGCCTTTGCTGCCCTACAGTGGTAATGGTAGGCAACTCCGGCTGACACAAGAAATCATCCAATCGCTGCCACACTCCGTTTCCCTTTAAAGGGCTGGTGAACCGAAATTTGGATTTCAGAAAACGATGCAGAAGCCGTAGGCGGGACGCTACAATCCCTAAAACACTACTCGTAGTCACAAGGCGATATCTCGAATGGACGGCCGTATTTTTGGAGAAAGAGGTTGAGATTGAACGAGGCCGATGAGGCGCGTGACGTCAAGATATCTCGTTTTCTCCTCTCTGCTTCGCCCCCTCAAGGCGGCGAGGCGGAGAAGACGCGAGGTCGTTCCCTTTCCTTCTCAAAGAAACAAGACAAACAAATCTGTCAAATGCGCCTCCTATTTTTAAAAGTAAGGTCATCCATTCGAAATATCGCTGTATGAGTGATGTTTTGGTGTTTGTAGCATCTTGTTACACGCTTTTGCCGCCGTGTTTTATGGAATCCAGATTTCGGTTCAACATCCCTTTAAGTGCAAGTGAAACTGAAATGCCAAGAATGAGCACGTTGTCCTGAACGACAGTTGCACTGCACAAGCGCGCATGCTTAGCAACATTCAAAGCATGGAGCTTGCTCTTAAAGCCTCTGCATCAGGCTTCCTGTTGCAGCTCGTGGTACCGAAGCAAGCTTTTGGGCAGGCACTTTTTTATAAGCAGAAACTTCACCTGCAACCGCAGAGCTCCGACCGGTACTCGGAGTACTTAGTTGCGGTACTTTAGATAAAACAGAAGGGCAACAGGTGAAGTAGAAACTTCACCTGCACCGCAGTGCTCCGACCATTACTCGGAGTACTTAGTTGCGGTATTTTAGATAAAACAGAAGGGCATTGAGCAGTGCAAACTACGATTATTGTCAGGTAAGAAGTATTCAGTTGCAGTAATTGTTTTGCTTTACATACAAAAAGGCTGGAGTATGCTTAAATGCTGGGCTAGCAACCGATTGCTACCAGGGGCCCTATGCTACACGACAAGACCAAGCGGAATCAAGAGACCGGGAGCCATCCAGCGACCTGGATGCAAAGATGGGTTCAGCTTTCACGAAATTGGTGCCCCCTGGATCTTGTCCCAAAGGGCCAGCAGCAGCTGGATAGCCTCGCATTGCGATGCGGGGATGGGGATGCCGAGCGAGCTCAAGCATGCCGCCCACTCAGTGTGAGGGCCAGGTGCTCCCACTGACTGGCTAGGTGCATGTTGATGAGTTCCTGGAAGGTGTTGTTTACACTTAGCAGCCGGAGCTTGGCGTTCGACGCGTACGGCGGCACCCCCAGTGCCAGCTAGTACCCCTTGCGAATAATCACGTCCATCTTGCCCTTACCTCTCGACAGCAGGTCAGGTTGAGATACGGATTTGCGCAGGCGATGTGGCTCACGACGAGTGGTTGGGTCAGCCGGATCAGGTCCGACTCCTCGAGCCCGTGTCTGTGACTCGTTATACTTCTCACCATGCGCATGACTTGCGTGGTTGTCTTGACGAGTCGGTCGACCGTGTACTTGGCTCCGCCGTCCCGCTGGAGGCGAAGGCCCCAGTATCCGAACCCGCTTCACCACCGGCACGGGGGTACCATCCTTTAACGTGAGGCGGATGTCCGCCTTCTTCTTCTTCGGGAATTGGCTTGCCCGCGCGGAGGAGCAACAGCTGAGACTTATCGGGGGCGCGCTGGAGGTTGCCGGCCTCGAGGTAGTTCTGCACCGTCTCAATGACTTCTTCGAGGAAGTCTTGCCTCCCGCTGTCCGATCCCGACGTAGCCCAAATCGTCAGGTCGTCCACATAGAGTGGCATAGAGTGTATGCTTCATCCGGGGAATCCGTTCCAGTAGAGGAGGCGGCTTGCTCATCGCCAGGTAACAAGGTGGGTGACAGGACCGAGCCTTGCCGATTGCCCTTGCTCGGTATCGGGATGGTGCTTGTGCGGATGGACTCGATTCCGATGGTGGCCATCCAGTTGCTCAGGAAGTCCCGCACATAATCATACATCCAGGGCCCGCACCCAGTTGAGGCCAAGTTCTCGAACACCAGCGTGTGACTGACGTTGTCAAAGGCGCCCTTTATATCCAGGGCCAGGACCGCCCGCGTTGTCGTACAGGAGATTCTGTCAAGGATATCCTCCTTGATCTGAAGCAGGACATCCTGCGTGGAGGTGTGACCAGAACCCGAAAATGGTGTTCATGGTGGCATTGAGTTCAACACAGGATGGTCCCCTCAAATATCGCTGTAAACAGCTCATCAGGGCATGGGCATTTAAAAAACTGAAATGGAGTGTCCAGGTCTGTGACGCTCGGCGGTATACCTGATAACCTCTATTTCTTTTGGATCCTTTTCAAGGGAGTATATTTTCCACTTCGGGGCACTTTTCTTGTTTCTGGCACTTACTACTGCAGGAACTGTTTCACCCTCACTTTCTTCTTTGCTTTCACAGCACTCATTTGATGTTAATGTGGAAGGGAATTGGCCGGATTCCACTCTTCGTTCCTACGTAAAATGTGCTGGCGTCCAATACCTGCCACAAAAAGGGTACTTAAGATTCCAAAAATGACTAAGAGTGTGTAAACATATGATGCCAGCATTTCTTTTTTTTATTTCCAATGAGCAACATTATATTATGCCAAAACTCTCCCTAAATGCACACTGCATTTCACAGCGCGCTAAACTCTGCCGGAAAAATCGGCGCCTGCACGCAAAGGGGCGTCGTTTCCTCAGCAGTGTATTTTACCTTGTGAAATATTAAGGCGCTCCTTTCTTTTGCAGCTAGAACATCCTCAAAAATACTAAAAATGCGTTCGCCACGGACGACCGAGTCTTCCGCTGGCAAACGCTGTCGTTTGCGTACGATACGCCTTGAAATTTTCGCCCCATGGTCGATCAGGCGCCGATTTTGCCGGTTGCTTTCCCATACCTTGAGCCACCCAAAAACACCGCGCGCCCCCGTAAAAAAAAAAAAAAAAAAAAAAAAAAATGAATGGAACGGCATTGAGTGTTTTGTTTACTTACCGACTTTGTGCGTGGACCGCGCCACGTTGCGCTGCCTGATGCACCCGCGTTTTGGAACTAATTCAGTTGACAGTTCCCTCCGAAGATGAAGCCACTGAAGCCACGGCGGTAATCGTACTGGTAGGCTGTTCCCTTTCGAACGGGCGGAAGAAGACTACGAAGAATTCGGCAGCGAACGGGCGGAAACTCGATTACGTACAGCTTCAGTAGTCGACGCTTTGTTTTCTCGATTGCGTTCGCGGCGTTCACCGTGGACTCGCGCACTCGGCCGTAGCCGAACCAGCCGAACGGCCGAACCAGCTGGACGGCTGCCGACGCGCGTACCGACAGCGTCGCCATAGCAACCACGCCGCGAGTGTGGTTGCCAGACAGAATTCACACGATTTTTTTTTCTCGTCACTCACGTTGAGTTACTAGAAGTTAGGCGCGTATCATTATAATACATTATGCTGTAAGAAGTTATTAAGGGATATGTGTACCTACCTAAGACAAATGCAGAAAAAATATTTTTGAAAAATAAAATTGGCGTAATCTTTTCATATCTTGATTAAGACTAGCGTGGTCACTGGGCTAACCGATGCGCGAAATAGGAGGGCATATATACCGCTCGGGGCACTTGTACGTTTGTATTAGTAGGATGTATGTACTGTTTGTTGTGTATTGTGCAATTGATCTGTGCTTGTGTGTCCGTGTGTATGTACTGTGTTGTGTGTATGTCCATGTCGTAAGTGAATGTAACCGCGCTGTGGGCAGCAAAAAAACTGTTGTTTTCTTTTTTCAAATGTTCATCACTTTTTTTTTTCGTCGCTAGATGGGGGTTGTCGCCGCCCAATTTGAAAAGTGTGGCGGTTGGTGATCTATAACTATTAGAGGGCTGGATGCCATTAGTCCATCCGTCGTGTTGATCGCTCCGAGTTGTTCGGTTCCGCTGGCAGCTGTGTCGCCGTGTTATGCTGCCTGATTGCAACAAAAGGAGGTTAGGCGGCTTCCCCAGCGCGTGTTCTAGGTGCTGAATGCCGCTGTTCACGCACAAACGTTCATGAGTGGATAACGCACGTAACAGAGGTGAGCACAGGCAATAGTTAATCGAGAGCCACACGGAGCGCGAGTGCGATACCTCCTAGCCGCTGTCGACAGAGGGTGTCGGAGCGATTCGTTGTCAACTTGTCCACGGCAAGTGGGCGTTTTGTTCAATAAAGCCAGCCTGTCAGTGTTTTGTAAAGCTATCCCTTCTTTATAAGCGCTTCTGATGCGATGAAAATGCGACCGGCATTGAGCAGGCCGAGCGAGACTTCGGCGACAGTCTCGGCTGTTCAGTCTCCAGCGGTTTCGGCCTTACTCGTATTATTTGCGGTGTTGGCGCTTGGACATAGAGATGTTTGGAAAGTTTTTTGCGCCTACAGATGACACCAAACGAGCGTGCGAGCCGTATGCTCTTGCTCCGGCGAGAAGCCGCGTACGGCTCGCCAGGCTCGTATCGCCTGTCGCATACTGGCCGCCATATTGTTTTTAGGGTGTTAGCAGTTAACACGATTTTCACCACCTCCGGCGGCTAACACCCTTACACGAATAAAGGCGTTAGCCAGAGGACGAGCCATTTACACGAATAAGGGTGTAAAAATTTTAAGTGTGTACCCTTGACAGCGATTTCAAAATAAGCTGTTCAGGCCACAACTATTGTTGATTAACGTCCTATTATAAATTTTGGGGCAAGGCTGCTATCAGTGAGATTCCTCATTCCACGCTGCACGAAAAAAAAATATAACTCGGTGCTGGAGGCAAATAACACTTGCAAAGCGGCAGAGCAGATGGTAGAAATGTGGCCTCTCGGCGACTTACAAATAAATAGCAAGAAGAAAGGAGGAATCAAAATATGCAGTTCGGCAATGCACACAATCTTGCAGAAAAAAAGGCTAAAAAAAACAAAAAAAACTGCGCGTCTAGCGTGTTTGAACCACTGCCGCCGAGACGTCGGTATCGCCAGAGCAGCCCTACCACTCGTCCACGAAACGCGCCCAGGAACACATTTTTTTTCTGTATTTTCATGCGCACCACTTCAGTACCTTTGACAGCTATGCACGCTATGTATGAAAATGAGTATAAGTGCCCATTTTGAGAACCACACTACCGCACTGCGAGTTGAAGCAACGCCGAAGGCTCGCGTCTCGCAGCGCCGCCTGTTGAATAACCATTTGAAGAATTTGCACACTGTGAAGGTAAGAGCGCTCACACCGAAGAGCTCTCTTTACAACGCCTACACACACACAGAGCCCACAATTGAAGGGGGGCCACTGAGGTTTTAAGAGCCACTGATCGTAGCAATCGCATTCCAAAGACGCCGCGCTGTCGTAGATTGTTTTTCACCAGCTAGGTCCTGTAGGGATGAGGCCAAGGCCAAGGCTGGGGGATTCATCGCCGGAAACGTAAAGGAACCAAGCAAACGACGTGAGGCTCGCGGAAGCGGTTCGTGGGAGCCGACGACGTCCAAGCCACGATCCAAGCAGCCCTAGTAGCAGCCTTGCTTCCGAGAAGACTGTATATTCTTTCCGGCGGGCACACAATAGGTGACATTCACTTGACGTCACTCGCTAGGTGCGCTGGCATCGGCCACCACGGTCGCCATCTTCGAGGTCACTTTCTATCTCACGTAGGTGTCGGGCGCCGTCTGGCCGGACCTTTCAGCTTGGGTTAGCAGCATTTTACAACTTTACAGGGTCTTTCTGGCCAAAACTACGGGTTATTCTTAGACTTTGGTGCTTTTGAAGCGCCGTAGGAATATTTTTTCTGTGTGTTTTAGTTCGCTTCTGTCGCTATCGGACTTTTCCACAGCGGCGGTGTTGCTCCATGCAGCGCTTCGAGTCGCACGCCGTGTCGCGCGCCGTGCCCTCGGCGGTAGCCCTTTCGCAAGAACTGTGATTTTTCTACTTTGGAGCTTTTGTAGCACGGTGTGATTACCCTTTGTTTTGTTTTGCTAGCTTCCTTATTGTTTTTTTCTCTAGCGGATTGTCTGCACTACGGCCGTGTAACCGTGTTGCTCCATCGCCTCCGTGTCGTACGTCGTGCCTTCGGTGTTCGTTCCTGTGTAAAAACATACCGTGCGGCTCACCGAGTTCGCAGCTAATGGAAAATGCGCCGCATTTTTCATTAGCCCAAACGATTTAAAAACCGCATGCGAACGATTTGGCGATCGACTAGACAAGCGACGGCGACCCGCTTCGCTGTCGTTTGGTGACTCGCGCGACGAGGCAAACCGCATGAAAGCGACGGAAGCAGACGACCAAGGGGATGAGCGCTAAGTTTTCTAGAAATCCAAAAACCGAGCTACGCGACGAGCGACAGTGAAGTGTGAACCGCATCTAAGCGAGCGACGGCGACAGCGAAGGGAGTCGGCGACGAGTGACGGATATTTCTCACGGTCGCTCGTCGCGTCGTTCGGATTTTAGATTTCTAGAAATCGTCGCTCATCGTCTTGGTCGCTCGCTCCCGTCGCTTTTATATGGTTTGCCTCGTCGCGCGAGTGACCGAGCGACGGCGAAGCGGATCGTCGTCGCTTGTCTCGTCGCCGTCGCTCGTCTCGCCTCGTCGCTCGCTAAATTGTTTACTTGCAGTTCAGCCTTTACTCACGGTACTCGGCGGCAACAAGTGAATTAAAACTGCCCACCCCCGATATAAACTGTTTTTTATGTTTAGTTCCACGTAGCTTCTTCAACGATATGAAATTAGCACACACTACCAACGGACGACCGCGTACCCAAGCCAGTCAAATGTCAAACCGCGACCTCGAAGATGGCGGATCGGCGGTGGCGCTCCCTGGCAAAATCGAACCTGCACGCCCAGTGAATACCATCTATACTCTGACAGCATGCTTGCGGCTGATGTGGATTGCAGGAGGTGGCTAACAGGACGACCAATGCACAGAAAATAGGTTGAGCACAACACAGCACGCAACGATTGTCACCGCCATGTTGAAATAAAACCAAGCTGAGGCAGGCCAAGCTACAGTTTAGCATACGACGAAGCTGAGACAGGCCAGGGTTCAGTTTAGTACACAACCAACATACTTCATTACAAAGAATTAGATAAATGTTTAAACAAATTTTTTTACGTTTAAAAGTTCTAATGTATGTCGATTAAAACAGAAACATTCACGTTGCGTCAAATGAGTTTCGTCGCAACCAGCGAACGTCGCCGCGTCGGCCGCGACGCCATCGCCAGCGTAACCAAAATCAAAAACAAAGCAAGCTTCAAACTTTCGGGCGGTTTCAGGCCTTTAGTGCCTTCGAAGAACATTCTCCGAAAAACAAAAAGTGTCTCAGATGTCGCCGTGCCCATGGACCGAGCTGTGGGTTTTGTGTCTACTTGGTGAGTACTCGCCTATTCGCTTGACTTTTTCAGTGCTTTCTTTTCGGAGCGTTTGTGAAGTGTCCTTGTGTGTGTGTGCAGGAAGCGTGAAGGCGAACGCGGCGAACGTGTGGGGCTCCTTGTCGCACACCTGCTTTGCGCATGGGATGACCTTCGAGCTTTTCCCGAGGAAGTCCCGCAACCGACCTGTCACCACGGCCTGTCACTGAGCGAGCAGTCAGATTGCGGGAACGCACACAGAGGCGAAGGTCCCACCGAAGCCGGAGGGGGGGACGGGACTTCGTAAGTGTATCGGGAGCTTTATCTCGTGGATCGGTGGACAGGGCGAGTTCTACAAATCGGGTGGCGCCTTGGTACGGCTGTGGTACCACCTAACTAGGCGGTGTGTTTCGCGGAACCCATAACTGCTATGGTACCCATTATGTGCTGGCGCTCGTATTTGCACCCCGTTTGCTTTCACTGCGGGTGTTCGAAATCAGGTTCGTTTCTCTGCATTGTTGATGTTGCTTTCGAAGAGTTCTTTTTTGTCTAGGGCACGAACTTTTTATACAAAATGCTGTATATGTTGCAGTTATTTGGTAGCCCTCTGGCTGCAGCGTATTGTGAAGGTTGTGGGAAAAAACGCGCATTGAGTAATTACAAAAAGATATACCGGGTGTTTTTGCGAAGATTTCAAAAATCCTAAAAATTAGGGCTATTGAAAAAGAAGAAACTCTTTTCGGGAACAAACTACCAGCAACGGCGGACGGCAGAAATTGCCAAAAAGCTACTAATTAGTCAGATAATTAATTAAAACTTGTTAATTAACTTTTTAATTAGTGGAAATAGACATATGATTCCAATTAGAAAGTTGCTGAACATTATCGAAAACCACTAAATCAGTCATTTTCAGGAAGACTTTAAGCGCTTGAGAAGAGTAGTAGCGCACTAAAATTACCACTCGTGGAGCAGGTACAACGCTGGGGCTAGATAAGAGGCGGAAAAATCGCGCGGGCACCTTACCGCAAACGCTACCCTTGTACCTGCTCCACGAGTGGCAACTTCAGTGCGCTACTACTCGTCTCACGCGCTCAGTCTTTCTGAAAATGACTGATTTAGTGGTTTTCGATAACGCTCAGCAACTTTCTAATTGGAACCATATGTCTATTTCCCCTAACTAAAAAGTTAATTAACAAGTTTTAATTAATTATCTGGCTAATTAGTAGGTTTTTGGCAATTCCTGACGTCCGCCGTGGCTGGTAGTTGGTTCCCGAAGAGAGTCTTCTTCTTTTTTCAATCGCCCTAATTTTTAGGATTTTTGAAAGTCTTCGCAAAAACACCCGGTATATATATAATGTAGTGTCGAGTACCGTCCGACGGCACTCTTGCAGAACATTCACGTGCCTTGCAGGGGCACTCCACTCACGTCTTCAAGTGCCGTCCGAATGTCTTATGTAAAGCGAATTTTCAAAACGAGTTTTTTGAAGTTGTAGCGTAGCTTATTGTAAATTGTAGCATAGCTCGCCTCATAGGCAGCGAACCCGGATTCGATCCACAGTGGGGGCTTACTTTTAGAAATCTTTTTCTCAAACATTTTGTTTCGTCGAGGCATTTGACGATATTTACGTCATTTCTTTTTTATCATTAACACTGGGCAAAAAAATAGGATGTTGTCGACGAAACTTTGCCCTGCAACAACTTTTTGACTGGTTTTTAATTTGCACCGAACTTGAGCGCACTGAACGTACTAACTTAATCTTGTCTCAAATTTCGCTTTATTTTAAAAGTTATAGGCAATTTAGAATTACAAAAACAAACAAAAAAGAACCTCTTTCATGAAGTCGTGGGTCCTGGCTTGAGTGGTTGGGAACTAGAGGAGTAGTGAGCTCATCGAGCGCTCACGGCTGCTGCACTCCGTGTCGACGGCTCGAGAGGGCGCCACTAAAGCATATTCTGGATAGGCTGTATGAGGCGGGTGGCCAGGGCGGCTTGCATTGCATTTGCTGCGCGATTAAGGACTAATTTGGCATAACACTTCATTGGCCACACACTACAGCAAACACGGTGTAAAGATCAATTCAGAACGGGAGCCACTTCGCGCTGCCATACCGCCAAACGGCCAAATCGCCAGCTAAGCCCGTGCTGAAAGCCTTCGGAACGCTCGGAACCGGTCGAATCCTCGATCCGGTATCCGACCGCAGCGCCGCCGCGAACATCCGGGACCTTTCTACGCTCGCTGTTCCTCGGAGCCTCATCCCACAAGCCTTTTGTAGTATGCGCCGTTTTTTCCACCGCTTAGTTGCGGGTTTGTCGTCGAGTCTTTTCTTGTTTCCATACTTTATAAACTGCATTTGTTTCTTTTCTAATCTAAATTACCAAACAAAAACTACTTTCATACATAACTGAAACGGTTCGCGACACTTATATTTTGTATTTCGACTAAAAAAAAGCTTTTAGCGGCTCTGACCAGTGGTAAGCCCAGGACCAAAGACGTCACATATTGCGCGCTTTCGGCGATGCCGGTCGCCCTCGTAAATGGAGGAGGTTTCCGCATATTCCGGTTAAAATATGACTCACTGATATTTAGTTACTCTCTCCGTGCCCGCTGGCTTGCCCGAACCCCAAGAGACGTGGAAACCGCAAAGAAGGTAGGCGCTTAAATATGATCACAGGGCCCCTTTAACAAAATGGTATGGCCGTCCCTTTCCGGAGGTACATGAAGACAGCGGGGCTCGGTATGGGACAGAGGGGCTGGACACTGCGAGGCGTCATGTGCAACGGGGCCAAGTAGGTTAATAGTTTTGTAATTAGCAGCCGCATACTGTTGCCGCGAGGCGGCATGAATGTATGTGGGGGGTTGGTTAACGAGCTCCCCAGGGATACATGTGCTGTTCGACTTTCTTTCGGACGGCACTTGTAGGCACGGGTGGAGTGCCGTCGGACGGCACTGTAGAACGCCAAAAAAACAATAGAAAATGAGGTGTTTCAAACAACTTTCTTGAAGAGATCATGAACTGATTTTTCAAATACTTCCTCGTCAGCTTTCCTCCTCAGTACATAAGCAGAGTGAGAAACCATGTGGTCGTATTTCACTGAAACCCAAAGTTCTGCCAGCAGTCTGAGAGCCGGCATGAACAAAGCCCTACATAAATTTCACACTTCACATTTTTGCAAGTGCTGACAACCATGAAGGGAGCGACGGGACAAGCGATGGCGACCCTTTTTGCTATCGCTCAGCCGCACGATGAGGCACACTGCGACGTTTTCTAATAATTCAAGGACCGAGCAGCGTTACAAGCGACAGTGAGAAATCTCCGTCGCTGTTGCCGATGCTCGTCTCGTTGCTCACTAAATCGCTTACATGCGGTCCAGCCTTAATTGTCTGAAAGCGAGAGACGCGTGCCACGAGTGAGTACCGTGCTGCCCCTCACTTCCAAGTGCCTCTCATTTCAGGGCTACACTGCCATTTGCTTCCAAGTCCTGCCTGGGCCTCCCGCTCAGGCGCTTTGATGCCACTTACGAAACTAGCACAAACTCGTCAAGGGGTTTCAGGTGGGGTTAGCCATCAGGTGTGTTTGCCGCACCATTCTTTACGGTGCCTCGACAGTCCACAGTCACTTCACAGTAACAAGTTGGGACGCCATGATGACAGCGGCACTTGTGCCTGCTTGTCTTATTCACTAGAGGTTTGAAGACACCCTGCAGACTTTCGGCAGCATGACACTTTCGGTTTTGTAACATTATTATTGCTTCCTTGGGACAACTCTTAATACATGGGAGGAACAAGATGGCAAGTGCACCAATGGAGAATACGTCCAGGCACTATACCTGTACTAAAACTTGCTTGATCACCTATTTATTTATGATTATCTTTACACTTGCAGCGTTACCTCCGAGGCAGGGTTTCCCGACCAGAAGAAAAATTTGACAGGGCCATAGGCAAGGCCAAGTTCGACTCGCGCTGCTGATCCTGTTGTCCCAGTGCCTCTACAAGGGCGAGGACCTTGTCAATAGGAGTGTGACAGGCCAACCTTCCAGGCGTGACAAAGTATGGCGCCGTGGGAGGGAAGCCCATTACACCTGTCAAGTGGATGCAACTGCAGGTGCGTGCCTTGCTGCATGTCCGCCTTCTCGGCTCTAAACTATGTAGAAATTGGAAGGTTCAGCATCGTGCATTATATAGGTTTTATAGACCATACGCGAAATAGCTCTTGGGTATCATCATCATGCCGCTTGGAGCGACATGGGGTGGGTTTTGATATCTTAAATGTGCAAATGCCACTATACCTCGTCTCGCCTCAGCATGAACTAACTGCAAAAGCTGTGCAAGCGGAAGCGGGTAGCCTTGGCTGGAGGATGGAACAGCAGTATGTGTGCGTCCACAGGTTTCCAATGTCAACGGCAGAAGCTTCCGAGGGTGTCCCAAGCATGCACCAGCAATTTCGGGAGGATACATGGGCACTGCTGTCTTGGAAGCACTTTCCAAGATTAAAGAAAATTAACACAGTTGGCAAAAACTTGAGTCTTAAGGCCCGTTCACACTCTTGCAACCGAGTACGACCGAGAGAGACGAGATCTGTTAAAACTTCTTAAAAGTTCTTAGGACGAGGGTACACACTGGGGGCATTCTGGCACCATCTATGCGTTGACCCTGGAACTGCATTTTACAAGAGCGAAGGTTTCGCGGAATTGCCGAGGTCAAACGTGTGTAATACCTATAGGAAAGGCTTGTTTATAACGTTGACAAAAGTTTTTCGAGCCAAGAAAGAAAGGATAATGCGCAAGAGAAATAGTAAATATGCCGGACCGCCGAGTTTACACTGCTACCCAATAGATGGTGCCAGTGTGTCCTCTCGTTGTAAGAGGTTTTAAGGAACCCAATTTTAAGAGGTCGCAAGAGTGTGAACGGGCCTTTAGAGAACCATGCAGTGAACGGAAAACCTAACAGGTCATGCGTTCTTGGCATTTCATCAGGTTGTCGGCAGGCCTCTTCACGATGTATAATATGTGCATTACTTTGGTATTTGTTGATTTTTCTGGAAACGGGTGCCAGCAGGTACGAGCATAGACAGTGGTAATTATATTCGTGCATCTGTACAACGTTTTTTGTTATTTTATTTGAAAGCTTGCTATTTAGTTTTGAAAGAACTTCGTGGTTCCCATGGCAAAGTTGCAAACATTATATTGGTATGCTCAAAACCAGTCCAAGGTCAGAACTAATGCCAAGGCATCTAAAAAAAAATAATGTGACCAGAAACAGTGTCATTTATTATGTTGTCAAGCTAGGCCTCGCAAATATTAGCCAAATCGGGTCCACTAATACCCACCCATGTAGGAGGGTGTCTTTAATGCCCATGCTTGTTGTTTAATTAGACCTTGAACATGGTTCCTTACTATGTAGGACTTGCATTACGAATGAGTTTTCTAGTTAACGGTGGTGTTCCTGTTAACAAACCATTGTATTAGGTAGGTAGAAAATAAGAGTGAAGTGAACTTTAGTCTTTAATGGCAAGTAGGTTCATATGGAATAATTTTTGCTTCAGTGGAGGCTCAAGTATGCACGACACTGAAGGGACTTTCCTTTCAGTCGACGCAGACAAGGGTACCACAAGAGCCAGCGAGGGAAAGAGAACGGGACCTCTTGGTGTCAACGACTTGCCGCCTGCGTGGCTGTGCCCCGAACCCAGCAGTTTTTGCCGAGGTAAACAATTGGGCCATTTGAAAGTTTTTGCGGATAAAAAACATGACTCACTTGCATGCCTTGCTGTAAACAATCCATTGCAGCACTGAAATTTGTGAGTTGCAGATAATGTCACAGGTAGCATAGATAACCTCTACATTCTCGGAGTTCCGTGGACAAAGGGGCTGCCCAAAGATTACACAGCTGGATGGTGACCCGCTACAGAGCACCAGTATATGTCGTACCATAGCCTCATTTATACCGACAAAACCTGTCAGATTGCCACGAGAAGCGGTCGCTCAAATGGAAAAGGTGAAGTGGCATACAACGGAGAAGAGTCTCGCCGTAGCGGACGCGAAACACGAAAAAAGTATGTTTTGGGTCCTCGCCACTGCAAAAGCTGTGTGCTGACGTCCAGGTTCCGCGAGGAATGGCTCTTTAATGCTCTGTGCTACCAAATCCTCACGCTCCAAAATCTGTGACCAGGCACTCTATGACTCCATCGTCGAACTGGCAGGCTTTGTGAGTTTAGAGGTGCTATGGTCATACTCTAATCCACTTTACTCCTTTTTTTTTCAGGGGGAGGGCATCTTTTTGTTTGCATTCTTAAAAAAGAGGGTTAGACTGTTATGATTAAATTGGTGTGGACAACCACTAACAAGCTCTGTTTGCTGTCGTCAGGGCCTACGCTATTCTTATCAATTCTAATCTTCGCAAAAGAAAAGATAGGGGAAGGGACAAAACCGGAGGAAAGTTGTGCCGTTTGCGTGGTCGATGTAACTACCCATGCTAAAGATAAATCACATGTAACTATGGTTGTTTGAGATAAATCTGTTTGAAAGGGTGTCTTCGCTATGCCAATAATTTTTTTTAAGCTGGAGACCAAGTGACACAAGTATCATCGCTGTCTTCTCAACTGGTTATTTCAATATTTTATTAGGAGTACCTGGCCATGACTTAAAACAAACCAAAGACCAGATTCGGGCTCATGTTGGCCTTAAGCTGAATTTTGCCAGAGAAGTAAATGCTGAAACTAGACAACATAATTCAAAGCAAACTTTCTGCAGCGACAATGAGTTGGAAATAGTTACTGAAAGAATAGAGGAAGCAGTTTCGGAGCAACGGTATACAGATTGGACCTATGAGAGCCTAACCAGGCTTTTTGCTCAGGAACTAGACAAAGTTCAGAGTAAACGAAAGGGGAAGCAAGGACATAGACCAAGAAGCTGGTGGGACAAAGAAGTGAAGCAAGCGATACAAAAACGTCAAGAAGCCTCTAGAGAACACAGGTATTCTAAGCGCAGTGGGGATTCAGAAACGGAAGTAAAGAGGAAATGGGACACTTTTATAACTTGTCGCCGAGAGGCATCCAGTTTGACCAATGCGAAAATTCAGAGAAAGGGTGAGGAATGGATGAGTAATGTAAGCAAGAAAGATAGAAACGCAGCTAAGAAGTTTTGGGAGCACTTGAACTCACTCGGTGAAACGACGCAAGCTAGACAGAGGTTCATACTCTCGCATCAGGGAGATCAATTAGAGGGAGATGATGCGGTACGATATATAGGAGCAGTGATAGAGGAGAAATTTCGGGAACGGGTACATGTGGAAGATAGGAGATCCGAAGGAAGTAGCAGTCCAGCTTGTAATATCGCGGATTTTGGACAAAGAGAATGGGAAAAGGCAGAACGAAGAGTCCCTAGTGGCACGTCGACAGGCACAGATGGGATCCCAATCAAGCTGGTGAAGAAATTGGGTCCTAAATCTAAGGCAAAACTAAGGGATGTAGTGAGCACTATGATAACAAAAGGAAATATTCCAGATGAATGGAGGCTTAGTAGAATGAGTATGATATATAAGGGAAAGGGAGGCCTAGTAGGATGAGTATGATATATAAGGGAAAGGGAGATAATTCTGATATTAGGAATTATCGCCCCATAACCGTGACACCAGTTATTTACAGGTTGGTAATGCAGATTATAAAGAACAGACTGGACGAATGGGTAGATTGCGAGAGCATACTGGGCGAGTTACAGAACGGGTTTCGGAAACAAAGAAGGTTGGAGTGCAATATATTTTCTCTAACACAGTGTATAGAAATAGTGCAAAAACAAAACAGACAGCTCTGGCTGGCATTTCTGGATATCAAGGGTGCCTATGACAATGTGATTGAACCAATGGAACCTGTGGGACATACAGGAGAGCTTAAACCTAGGTTAAGGACTAACAGCTCTATTAAGGAACATTTACAAAGATAATAAGGTGATTATAACATGGGAAGGAAAGGCGACGGGGGAAATAGAGGTAAGACGAGGCCTTAGGCAGGGGTGCCCATTATCGCCTTTGCTGTTTATGTTGTATCCGAGAGGATTGGAGGATAGACTAGAGAAGAGTGGGCTTGGATTCGACCTTTCGTACAGTAAACTAGGCCAAAAAATTCAGCAATCTTTACCGGGATTGATGTATGCGGATGATATTGTACTAATGGCTAACAACAGGACAGAGTTGCAGGAATTAATGAGCATCTGTGGTAAGGAAGAAGAGGAATTAGGTTTAGAATTCAGTAGTGAAAAATCAGCAGTCATGATTTTTAACTGTGATGAAGTTTAGAGGCTGAAAATACAGAATATTACAGTTAAGAGAGCTAGTAAATACAAGTATCTAGGAGTATGGACATGTGATGGTGCAGAATATCTCAGTGAGCATGAAAAGTATATAATAGGTAAGGGCAACAGAAATGCAGCTGTAATGAAAAATAGAGCACTTTGGAATTACAACAGGTATGAGGTGGTGAGAGTGATTTGAAAAGGGGTCATGGTGCCTGGCTTGATTTTTGGAAACGCAGTGCTATGCATGAAATCCGAAGTGGATGCAAGACTAGAAATAAAACAGCGCGGAGTAGGTAGGCTGGCTTTGGGGGCACATTACAAAACGCGAAACCAGGGAGTACAAGGAGACATGGACGGGCGTCTTTTGAGAACAGGGAAGTGGTGAGCAAGATAGAATTTGAGGATCGGTCGAGGCAAATGGATAGGGAGCAATGGGCACGAAAGGTTTTCGGCTATTTATGCGTGAGGAGTATAGACACAAGGTGGAGACAGCGCACTAGGAAATTAAGAGGAAAGTTTTTAGGCTATAGTGGAGATACGGAAGAGCAGGTCTCAGTTAAGAAGAAAGTTAAGGCCACAGAAAGAGATCGGTGGCTAGACGGAATGCAGACAAAGACGGCTCTGGAAAGCTATAGATTAAACAAAACAGTTATTGCCAAAGAAAGCAGTTATGACAACTCTTCGGGAAGCTCGTTGTTTGAGGCGAGGACGGGTGTTCTGCGAACCAGAACATACAGAGCGAGGTACCAGGAAATGGATACAGTGTGCACTTCTTGTGGAGAGGAGGACGAGACGGCTGAGCACTTGATAATCTACTGTAAAGGGCTTCACCCTATGCCTACCGAAGACAACATGGATTTAATAAAGTCAGTGGGGTTTAGAGAGAGCGAAGGGAGAGTGGATTTCAAGACTGTAGAGATTACCAAGCAAAGATTAAGTGAATGGTGGCAGAAAGCGAGAGAAAACTAGGTATTTTCTTATTAACTGATGGCAAGGGGTTTCATAGCCCCACTTTCTTTGTGGTGCGGAGTGAATATAGATTTCACATATAAATATTCTAAGCTTAAATGGTGAAACAAAATGGCTAGGTGGCATAAGCCACCGCCCGATCCAAAGGGCTCAGCCGGATTCGTCCATCTATCCATCCGTTGTAAAAGGTTTTAAGGAACCCAGTTTTAAGAGGTCGCAAGAGTGTGAACGGGCCTTTAGAGAACCATGCAGTGAACGGAAAACTTAACAGTTCATGCGTTCTTGGCATTTCATCAGGTTCTCGGCAGGCCTCTTCACGATGTATATTATGTGCATTACTTTGGTATTTGTTGATTTTTCTGGAAACAGGTGCCAGCAGGTAGGGCATAGACAATGGTAATTATATTCGTGCATCTGTACAACTTTTTTTGTTATTTTATTTTAAAGCTTGCTATTTAGTTTTGAAAGAACTTCGTGGTTCCCATGGCGAAGTTGCAAACATGATATTGGTGCGCTCAAAACCAGTCCAAGGTCAGAACTAACGCCAAGGCATCTAAAAAAAATAATGTGACCAGAAACAATGTCATTTATTATGTTGTCAAGCTAGGCCTCGCAAATGTTAGCCAAATCGGGTCCACTAATGCCCACCCATGTGAGAGGGTGTCTTTAGTGCCCATGCTTGTTGTTTAATTAGACCTTGAACATGATTCCTTAATACGTAGGACTTGCATTACGACTGAGTTTTCTAGTTAACGGTGGTGTTCCTGTTAACAAACCATTGTATTAGGTAGGTAGAAAATAAGAGTGAAGTGAACTTTGGTCTTTAATGGCAAGTAGGTTCATATGGAATCATTTTTGCTTCAGTGGAGGCTCAAGTATGCACGACACTGAAGGGACTTTCCTTTCAGTCGACGCAGACAAGGGTACCACAAGAGCCAGCGAGGGAAAGAGAACGGGACCTCTTGGTGTCAGCGTCTTGCCGCCTGCGTGGCTGTGCCCCGAACCGTGCAGTTTTTGCCGAGGTAAACAATTCGGCCTTTTGAAAGTTTTGCGGATAAAAAAAAAACATGACTCACTTGCATGCCTTGCTGTAAAAAATCCAATGCAGCACTGAAATTTGTGAGTTGCAGATAATGTCACAGGTAGGATAGATAATCTCTACATTCTTAGAGTTCTCTGAACAAAGGGGCTGCCCAAAGATTACACAGCAGGATGGTGCCCCGCTACAGAGCACCGGAATATGTCGTACCATAGCCTCCTTTATACTGACGAAACCTGGCAGATTGCCACGAGGAGTGGTCGCCGAAATGGAAAAGGTGGAGTGGCATACAACGGAGAAGAGTCTCACTGCAGCGCACGCGAAACACAAAAAAAGTATGTTTTGGGTCCTCGCCACTGCAAAAGCTGTGTGCTGACCTCCAGGTTCCCCGAGGAATGGCTCTTTAATGCTCTGTGCTACCAAATCCTCATGCTCCAAATCTGTGACCAGGCACTCTATGACTCCGTCGTCGAACTGGCAGGCTTTGTGAGTATAGAGGTGCTATGGTCATACTCTAATCCACTTTACTCCTTTTTTTTTCAGTGGGAGAGCATCGTTTTGTTTGCATTCTTAAAAAAGAGGGTTAGACTGTTATGATTAAATTGGTGGGGACAACCACTAACAAGCTCCGTTTGCTGTCGTCAGGGCCTCCGCTATTCTTATCAATGCCAATCTTCGCAAAAGAAAACAAGATCGGGGAAGGGACAAGAGCAGAGGAAAGCCGTGCCGTTTGCGTGGTAGATGTAACTACTCATGCTGAAGATAAATCACAAGTAACTATGGTTGTTTAAGATAAATGTGTTTGAAAGGGCGTCTTCGCTATGCCAATCTGTAAACATATTTTTTTAAAGCTGGAGACCAAGTGAGATAAGTATCATCTGCTGTCTTCTCAACTGGTTATTTCAATATTTTATTAGGAGTACTTGGCCATGACTTCAAAAACAAACCAAAGACCAGATTCGGGCTCATGTTGGAAGGCGGGTCTTTCCTGCCAAACTTCAGAAACATTAATCTAAGCAAAGATGATAAACAAATTACTATTAGTTTTAGTGTCCCGCTATTTCTGCATACAAAAGACGCCTATAAATGTACAGCACACGAAAAGTTATACGAGACTTTGTAGTGCAGAGATCCATTATGTACTCTTTTTTTTATTGTTGATGAGTGATGATGGAAATCGTAATAATTACTACCTTGTAGTAGGCCTTGTACATGAAGCATTCCCTCACATGCATACAGATGTTAAAGCAAGCTTTAAGCCCTCTCTAAATTCCATCGTGGCTTGCTTTCGTTACAACTCAAAAGGGAGCACAATAAGACGGGGACGAGAAAGGAAGAAACAAGCACTCACTACCAACTAGTTTATTCAGAAAAAAAGTCTTCCCTTCCTTTCGTCCCTGCCTTAATGTACTCTTTTCTTTCATTGCAGCCACGAAGCACCTTGCCCAGCAAAGAATTTTATAATGCTTTCTTTGACTGTACTAGACACTCTCAGTAGATAAGCCCCAGTCTTGCCTAGCAACTAGGTTATGCAGGGTGCTGCAGAACAGGTTCAGCTAGACTTGGTATCCTCCCCTCTTTCCTCAGTAGGGACCGTGCCCCTTGTGCTTCAACTGCTCTCAGTGCACTTACTGATTTATTATTTATGTTCCCTTTGAGCCTTAAATTGATATTATTTTAAAAGGAAAAAGCAGACAATAGCAGCAGCAGCCTCCCCCGCCCCTCCACTCTCTATCTCTCTCCATGGGAATATTTTAGGTTCCTCCTGATGGCTAAAATAATTTTGAATGCAATAGTCTGCATTTTTATGGTGTCCATCTGTAACCTGATACATCATCAGGGTGTCTACCAACCTGAAATTCTCAGGGAAATCGTCAAAAAGTTGGCTTCATCAGGGAAAATGACCACTGAGAGTGGAACGGCGATACGAAACAAAGCTTGATGGTTGCACATTGGCACAACTATGCTGAATAATGTTTCTGAATTATGATCCTTTGACCCAGAAGTGGTCAGGAAGTTTTTATCAAAATAGCCAAGGGAAATTCTAGAAAAGTCGAGAAATTTGAAATCAGTAATTTGGTAGACACCCTGATGCACTAGTTCCACTGTACGAAATGCTTCACAATCAAGTGAAAATTGGGGAAAGCGAAATATAGAAAGGCAGCAATGGGCGTCTGCCTCACTTGCCTTCACTCTGTTGCATGGACTTTCCATCTATGACACTGCGGGCACTTAACATGTCCTCGACAATTTTACTTTGCTCACCTACAACTTCGTCTGACTTCCAGAACTTATTTCTTATCATTGGCTTCTTTTTTCCCAGGACCCACCCAGTAAAGACTTTCGGGAACCCGGCGTTACTTTTCACTGGAAAGCACCCATGGACATCTGGCAGCATGTGCGTTGTCTGCGAGGACCTATCAATCGACATCCTGGACTTTTCAGCAGGAATCTCTCGGGTATTAGCCATGTACTGAGCATAGAAAGGTCAGTATGGGGGGGGAATCGACGAAGCACACTTTTTGTGTTTGAGCACCCTCATCGGTAGAAAAATACAAAGATTTTGCTAAGAGCTGTGAAAGTTGTGACAGCACTTGGAGCACATTCCTAGAACAGGGAAAAAGAATTACCAATATTGGTTACTCTTTTAATGTTTTCCCTATGTATTTGGTGAATATTCCAGCTATAATACAAAGGTTTGTGTGTTCCAATGTGTATCTAAACTTCTGTTAGATTTTTTTTCTTGTGCATCTGTTGATATGAGGATTCAAACCATAGAAGAAGAAACTGCAAAAAGAAAAACAAAGCTTTGAAAAAACAGCAAGTAGGCAAACAAAGCTTTTAGGAAACTTGTAATTTTTTTTTAAATTCTAATTTAATCCTCAACATCAAGCAGGCAAAGCAAGCCTTCACAAAACTTGTCATTGTAATTTATTTTCGTTCTTGTCTAATAGTTATACCAGTTTTGTGTATTAGTATTATTTCTTATGATGTTATTTGTTTAGTGTTTGTGATAAAACCCCTGTAATAAGCCGAAGCAGGCTTTTGAACCAATGTGTATCACATTAATTTCTAATAAAGTAATTGTTTTAAATACTTGTGGCTTGGTTTGCAGTGCCTGCATGGTAGGACTCATGAAGTTGCATTTCCACAAATGGCAGTGATATGAGCTGAGAGAAAACAGCTATCTTTATTGTTAAATTTGAAGATTCCTGCAATTTATTGCCACCCACCTGCCCACTCAAAGCAGGCATAAAGCAACAGAACATGCTCTTTTCACACCAGCTCTTGCCAATAGTATAGACATGTGACAAAAAAGATATACAACCTATTGTAAATGATAAGTATAACCAAACTAATAGAAAGTTAAGCTGCCGATTAAAAAAAAACTTTTACTTTTTTTTGTTGTGTGCAAATTCCAATGTAACAAAACAATGCTGTCCTGAAAGCTTCTGTTGTGTTTCATGATAAATATTAGAGCAGCATTCAGTTCAGCATCGTTAAGACCGTCATCATTCATTTTTCCATGTTTCATTACAGGAAATTGTAATATATCAGTTCTGCATTTCGACGTTTACACTTGCAGACAATTGATGTTACCGCTTCTTTTAGGTTGAATCAAAGTTTCCATTTCAACTTTTATACTTTCCCACAGTTGATGTCACTACCCTTGTTTTAGAGTAATTCAAGTTGAACCTCGCAGGCGGCAAGAAGTCTCCTAGCGATCACAATGCCTCCCTTTGTTCGACAAACTGATACTTGACTAGGGCTGCTATACTCCAGACAAAGTGAGAGTCAGCACTGACTACCTTTCGGAGAGTCGCTCATACACTCCCATGACTCTTTTGCGATAGGAGTCGGGGGACTCTTCATAAAAGGAGGGTCCTCACAACTCTTGTTACAGAGTCACGGGGATTACCAGGAAGGAGTCGTGTGACTCTTTTTCTCCGTTGGATAAGAGTCGTTAAAGAGTCGCAGTTGACTACGTCACCTGGAGTCGCCCATACACTACCGTGACTCTAGTGTGATAAGAGTCGCAGGACTCTTCTTTAAACAAGAGTCAAGTGACTCTACAAACTGGAGTCGTGGAGGAGTCAAATCTGTAGCGCGCAAAGGAGTCGTGGCGACTCTCTTTAAAAAAAGAGTCGAGCGACTCTACAGACTGGAGTCGATTCTGCGGCGTGCCAATACCCCCCAAAGAGAGTCATAGCGACTCTTTTTTTTTTTAAGAGTGCAGCAGCTCGGCATCGCGACCACAGTGATCGCGACTTCGCGCCGAGGAAGCGCGCCACAAAAGCGCGCCAAGTGAGGCAGTAAAATCACTGTCGATCGGAATGTCTTAAACCATTCAAAGGGTGCGTAACTAAACAAGTTTTAGAAGTCCAGAGTGCAGTCATTTTTTTATTTTAGTAAAGTACTAAATATCATTTAACACTTTATAGTTGCTCTGTTGAACTCGGAATTTTCCTTGGCGACGACACTCCGCCCGAGCACCCCTAGGCCAGCCTTGAGCCAGAGCGGAGCGTCGTCTGCTGCAATGTTTTCTAAGCCAGAAATGGCGGCGCGTCGGCTGTGGCCAGTCGGAACGCGCGCGGCACGATCAGTCCATGGCGGTACTTGTAGAATCCATTATATCCAGTGCTTTAGTTTGGCTGGCGCTCCCATGTCCCGCAAAAGTTTTCGGCCGAGTGTGCGTATTATCTATGAGATAAGTTTGTTTATAAGATACGATATTGCCGAAAGCTTTTCAAGCCAAGGAAGTAAGAATGATGCGCCACATAAACAGGAAATATACGAAAATGCCAGTGTTCCAAGTCTAAATGGCGCCAGTCACAAGTGTGCAACCCAGCCTTGACTCGAAGAGTTCGTTGTGCAAAAATTAGCGAACGGCCCTGACGCTCTTCTTCCCCAGGATCGTATCCCGCATGTCGACACAAACCTACCTCAACAGCTACCGCCATCTATAGGCGACGGCGGCAAGCACACAACCAGTATGGTATCCGCCGTCGCTCGTAGATGGCGCCAACCTTTCCAGTTATAATAGAAGAATGGATAGTTGGGCGCGTTGGTGGGAATTCATTGTAGGAAACAGCGCGAAAAACAGATGTCGACGAAGAAGCACACAGTGTATCGAGTACAGCTCCGCTGGTCTTCCTTCTTCACGAGAGTGGAAAGGCTGAAGGTTTTTTTTAGCCATGCTCGAATTATTGACGAACATGAATGCGCGGATTGGGTGTCGGACGAGGTTCCAAATTTTGCGGTTCGGATGCGGGTACAATGTATGCTGATGCGGATCGGACGTGGATGCAATAATGTAAGAACATTGCGAATGCGGTTGGGGTGCGGATAAAAGAGTTCGTGAATGTGGATCAGATGCGGGTGATCAAACAAACTGTTATCCGGGCTTGGCTCTACCCTTTTAGAAGCTTGGCACTTGAAACAACATTTCCTCCTCACGTGTTCAAAGGAATACATGAAATGAATGTGAAGCAATAAAATAAAGTATATAGAGATCTGTTTTTATTCACAGCGTGCTGAGCTTGTACGATATTTGAAAACTCATAATTTTTCATAGTTTATTTCTCAATATATAAATTATACTTTGTTTGCAAGACAATGTCACGGGCTGTATGTGGCATCAATTTGGATCTGTCGTACTCTAAAATATCTACTTAGAAAAAAAATAAAGATTGGGGCTGTAATGGCATGTTTGGGAATGTTCACAAACTTTTTGCCTGTAAATACTAAACATTCTTTTATATTTTGTATGGCTATATTATACATAGATTGCTCTAAGAAGTATCGACGATCTGTCGCTAAAAGTTCCGAGGTCGATCGGGAATTAAACATAAGAGTCGACAAACCTCCGTCTTTCTTTCCTTTAGAATTCACTTGCCTCGCGGTCTTTCGTATGGGTTCAGTGTTTACGAATAAACCCGAAAAAATAAAAAAATAAACTTTCCTGTACATTTTCCGTCGATTCGTATTCATCAGAAAGCTCAAAATTGCGACGTCTCAATAACAAAAAAAAAAAAGAAAAAAAGGCGATGTTTTACAAATAAACTTTATATGATCACTGGCCCTGAGGAGATATCATATAAGCTTCCTCTGAAATATGTAAAGCTAGTCAAAAAACGGGTTTGTTCTCTAAGGTACCATGTCCCATTGTCCTATAGAAAAATTGGTGATGGTTCCCAGACTTCATTTTGTTTTTTTAATTTTTTCAATTATAAGAACGCATTTAAATATACTCCGAATTTTAAAAAAAATGGGAATCTGATAAAAATAAACTCTGATAAACCCAGGGGCTCGTGCCCCCCCCCCCCCTAATGACATCCGGGAAGGGGGGGGGGGCAGAGGCCCCACCCCC
This sequence comes from Ixodes scapularis, assembly GCF_016920785.2. Lineage (NCBI taxonomy): Eukaryota > Metazoa > Arthropoda > Arachnida > Ixodida > Ixodidae > Ixodes > Ixodes scapularis. The sequence goes on from NW_024609920.1 coordinate 1,056,516, forward strand.
CAGGCCATGATCCTTACCGAAACGCTATTTACGTGCCATGTAACGAGCTTCTAGTAGTCGCATGTAAACAAATTAACGCACACATCGCCGAACATATGGCGATATACACACGCTGGAAAATGTACCCCCTAAAATAAACTACTGATAATTTCCGGTGTGAAAAAAAATTGCGCAAAAAAGCACCCCCCCCCCCCCCGGAGAACTTTTCAGCCTGCCCCCCCCCCCCCCCCCCCCCCCCCTGGGAAAATGGAAAGTGTACGCCGCTGGGAGAGAGTAATTATTGAATCTTGAAGCCCCGCGTTGTCCTTATATTCGATGCGGTGACGAGTGAGATCAGTTTTTAAAGGGGTCCTGCAATCATATTTAAGCGTCTACCTTTTTTTCGGTTTCCACGTCTCTTGGTGTTCGGGCAAGCCAGCGGGCACGGAGAGAGTAATTAAATATCAGTGCGTCATATTTTAACGGAACGAGGCTAAAACCGCCTCCACCTACGGGGGCGACACGCGGTGCCGAAAGAGCGCAATGTGTGACGACATCGTGACGTTTTAAGTCCTGGCCTCTCTAGTAGTCGTAGCCGCTAAAAGCTTTTTAGTCAAAATACAAAATATAAGCGACGAGAGCCGTTTCAATTATTTATAAAAGTAGTTTTTGTTCAGTACTTATATAAGAAAAAAAAACAAATGCAGTTTATAAGGTACGGAAACACGAAATTACCCGTCGACATACCACCACGAAGCGGTGGAAAAGGCGGCGCATACTAGAAACGTGTAGTGGGATCAGGCACCAACAAACGGCGAGCGTAGAAAGGTCCCGGATGTACGCACCGGCGCTACAGTCGAGGATCCGACGGGTTCCGAGCGTTCCGAAGGCCTTCGGCGAGCAGCTTTGGCTTGCGGTTTGGCCCTTTGGAGGTATGGCAGCGCGAAGTGGCTCCCGTTCTGAACTGATCTTTACTTTCTTGTTTGCTGCCGTTTGTGGCCAACGAAGTGTCATGCCGAATTAGTGTTTAATCGCGCAGCAAATGCATTGCGAGTCGCCCTGGTTCCCGCTTCATACAGCCTATCCAGAACATGCTTTAGTGGCGCCCTCTCGAGCCGTAGACACGGAGTTCGGCATCCTTTGAGCGCTCGCTGAGCTCACTTCCCCTCCTCTAGTTCCCGGCCACTCACGCAACCACGGACGTCATGAAGGAGGTTATTTTTTTGCTTGTTTTTGTAATTTTAATTTGCCGATAACTAGGGTTCCGCGTTTTCGGTTTCTATTTTTTTTCAAAATTCGGTGTACTTTTTTCGGTGTTTATTTTAAAATTCAATTTTCGGCTTTTTTCGGCTTATATTTATGCCCACAAAATTTTATCGGCGTTTTCCAGTGTATATACAATAAACACCAACGGTCACCGGATCAGATGATTCTTCTAGCTCTGATATGTTTGATCATTCAAAGAATAAAGGCACAGATACATTGAAAAAGAAATGGACACTTTATTTGGCAAATGTGTGCAACTGTAGAAGAAACAAGAAGAAAACAGAAGTACAGACAAGTCAGATATAAAGCCTATTTCCCCAAAAAAATGGAACTTTACCGTCTGTACGTCAGGATTACGTGATCTTATTTTAGTACACACGCATGTACATTCCCAAGTTCTCCTCGTTGATCCGCACTCCTTCCTCCCTGTTAATATAACCCTGAGCTTCGAGAATGCCCTCACAACGCTAACACTGTACACTGGCAGGCTGAGGATATGAAGAGCTGCCTGAGCCAAAATTGGCCCATCAACCAATTGTGACCACCAAAAGATACACGGTGCGACGTATTGAAGCACAACATAACATGCAGAGCTTGAATCAAGTCAGTCTTCTTTACAACGAGTTAAAAAACACGCTTGTATATGGGGAGTCAGGGGGCATTTCAGACTTCACGTTCGGATCGATGATGTGGCACATTCAAACCAAAACATGTATTCCATAAATTCGGGCACATTTCGATAGACACTGTCGTTCCATTTTTTCGCCACAGCTCAGCGGTACGACTACAAGGTCAAAGTGAGATTTTCCGGTTAAAACGTAATTTTAGAAAATGAATGCGACGTATTTTTATCGGTTTCAATCGAAAATGTTGAGCCTAAAAACTGACCTTTTTCGGTTAAAACCGAATTTCCGAAAATGGATTCGGCGTACTTTTATCTGTTTTTATTGGTTGAAACCGAAAACGCCGAACCCTACCTATAACCTCTAAAATAAAGCGAAATTCGAGAAAAGAAAAGTTTCATTAAGTTAGTACGTTCAGTACGCTAAGGTTCGGTGCAAATTAAAAACCACTAAAAAAGTCCTTGCAGGGCTCCTTTAACACTCTCACTGCGAAGTGCACTGCTGAGCACTCCGCAGAGCAGGGAGCCTGCTCTGCGAATACATCTTGATCGAACGACGTTTTGTGGATGTTTGGGTGTAGTTACCGAAAACCGGACTGAGCGCTTTCTCCGCTTCGCCGATTGCAGAACGGACTGCCGTTTGCGCCTTTAGCGTGATCGCGTAGCTGCCCGCGCGACATGTTTGCTCTATTTCGACCCGTGTCTATGCAGTTCTAACAGTCTACTCAAGAAATAATTTAAAACAATGTACTTACTCTACGAAGAAAGGTTATCCATGTGGCGTCTATTTCTGTTCTATGTAAAAGTGAAGAGTATATTCAATCGACAAGAACGAACATCAGCTGGCGACGAGCAACTACTTATGACACCGGCCAACTTTACAGCCAGCTTGCACGAAAAAAACATTCCTCGGACACCATAAGCGTCTTCAACGCGGCGACGAGGGGACTGGAAACAAGCTGATCACCAAAATTGGGCCAGGAAACGTTCACTTGGCAAAACTTTCAGCCTTTCTACTTTGGTGAAGAAGGAAGAGCAGCGGAGCAGTAGCTTCTGTTCTCGGCGGTGGCTTTTCCAGGCGAGCGATCTGCTCCTCTTTCTCAAGGGAATATGAAGTGCTCGACGCAGTGGAACGTTAGGCGATAGCGGCCTCGCGGCGGTTACGAAACCATTCGCGCTGCTGCGCACTTTGCCGCTCATTCCGTTCCCGCGTTTAGTAGACCGTAGGGAGTTTTAGTAGACCGTGTTTCCCCCTCCTCTACGAAGAAACCGCCACTGCTCCTGCGCGCCGATGGCCTTGGCTGTAGAGTTCCGGGTAGCAGAGGGGCTTAGCGGAGGGGGAAACACGGTCTACTAAAACTCGCTCGTGTTTCCCCCTCCACTAAACCCCTCCGCTACCCGGAACTCTACAGCCAAGACCATCGGCGCGCAGGCGCAGTGGCGGTTTCTTCGACGGCGGCAACCATTTTCGTGTCGACATTTCTTTGCAGCGGTTGTAAAAAAAGGGTGGCTAAGGGTAAGAGGGATAAGGGGAGAGGGAGGAGGGCGCTTATAGTTCCGCTTTTGTAGAGAAGGGAAGCTCGACGAAGTGTTTGCTTTTGTTATATTTAAGCGCGCTCAAACAATTTAAAAAAAGAGAGAACTGCCCTTGGTTTACTGCAATATTAGGACGTTCAATTTTGTTCAGTAGCTCCCGTTTTGGGCTGTCTCTACCTATCGAGGAAGGCACCCACTAAAACTGCCTAATGCTAGAACTATAAAACCACACACACACACATGCACATTTATATATTGAACATTTCATGAATTCTTAAAACAGTCGGTAGTGTAGCGCGCGACAACACACGCTCGGAGTTGGTAATAACGTAATCTCGCAAGGGTACGCCGCTGGCGCTGCCGAGTTTAGCCGTCCTAGTGTTGCCTCATTTGCCCACGTTGGCGCTGATTATCAACCGATGGTGGCGCTCTCTGGATGACGACTGCCCCGACTTCGTTGCTGCGCGTCGCGACGTGCTCCGAGTTTCGTTTCGCTTGGCAACTTGCGACCTTTTTTACCTTTTCAGCGAGGATCCAACGATTGATCATTCCTCTACAGAGTTGTCTTGTGTGACTGAAGTGATGTGTGCCCATTTTACCTCGGTCCTTAGGGGAGATATCTGCAATGACTGTACCGTTTATTTTTGGGAATTTTTCTTATCATTCCTAAAAAAAGTTGCTTTCAGAAGATCACACAACCTAATTAGACGTTTCACCTGTAATGGTCTTGAATCACTTAAGCACTTTTCAGAATAAAAAAAAGATGCACAAGGTTTATAAATGTTTATAAATTAATTTCTTTCGCAGTTCCACACATCAGACTGAACCCTGTAAGAACCCTAAAAACACAGTACGCATGCATGCATTCAAATGAGGACATGAACGAGGAAAATATTGATGGTTTAGAAGCCTGGCAATTCGACCGAACTAAATGGCTCTACGTGACCACTTCATTAAAAGGGAAGAAAATGTTAAAAGCTTGCAATTACGAAGCCCGGTTCTTCGGCAGGAACTTCAAGGTTTCCTTGCAGCTGACTCTTCTTCGCCCAGCTCACGTGACAGAAGCTCTTTATTAGCTGTACGGTCTACACATCTTTAAAAGAAAGCCTCTAGAAGGTACCATCTAGAAAGCTTGTGCGTAGCGTATGGCGCGTGTTTTCCTCGCTTTCTCTGGCGACGCACACGCCCGTGCCGGCCTGTGGAGCAGCACACGCTGGGCTGTTGCTTGGATCGCCTTCATGTGCGCTCTGCTTAGGGTGATGACAACTGACCATTTTGCTCCTGACACTTTTGTTCCTCTTCTGCTCCCGAGCAAGCGCGTCTCCGGTCGCCACGAGCGCTGGGAATTGAGTGCTACGGCGGTAGTTTGTAAGCGGCTATTTGTATTTTTCTCGTGAGCGCGCGTGCTGGCGGCATCGGGTACTACAATCTTTCTATTCGTAGTTCTTGGCTTCCAATAAACGTTTTCTACCTACCTAAAATGTCATCAGTCATCACCCTAAGTAAAGTGCACGCGAAAAAAAGAATCCAGACAGACGATGCGCTACAGAAAGAGGTCCTGCAGTGGCTCCAGCAGCGGCCCAGTTCTTTCTACGCCAAAGGCATCAGGGGGCTGCCGAAACGATGCATGCGGTGCCTGGGCACTCACGGGAAATATTTTGTAAAGCTGACTTAGTTGGATGCGTGTCGAATTTTCCATTTCCTCTGTAGGAATAAAAGATCTGCTTAATGAGAAGCCAGAATTTTTTTTACGTGCTAGAGGTCTTCAAGTAAAGCTTTCTGAAACGCAAATTTTATGTCTATGATTACAAAGACAAATAATCATGGACACACAAAATCTTTGTACACAAAATGTTTATTTGTTCCGTAGTCATCACCAGAAGTAATTCTTACCATGTAAAAAAAAATAATGATTAAACTGTAAGGTTCAACGAAGGACCCAGTTGAGCCAACAGACCAGTGCCAGCGCACAATAGGCTAATAGTAAAGTGGCCCAATTTTTTAATGATATCAAGCGAGCGTCGACCGCGGGACGGCCAGTGCCGCGGAAAAATGCGGCGTCACGGGAGAGATTAATTGCGTACGCATAAAGCCCTTTCTGGTGGGAGCGTCGTCTGCTAGGCTATTCCGGTGACCGCTCACAGCCCCTGCTCCGTATCAGGGCGCTTGCAATGTCGAAGTGCATCGCCGATACGCCCCTGCTCTTGAAATGCATTCAAAATCCTACTGACGTTAGCCTGTGTAATCCCGACTCTTGTTTCTATATCCCTTTGCGTCATGCCGCCCATCGACATTCTCACAACACGTTCCCGTGTTTTTATGGGCCCTTGAGGAGGCATAAAAATGTATGCGCGCGCCCACTGGTCAAAGAAAACTGACTACCGGGCTACACAGGCTAGATGACGACAGCAACAACGCAGTTAATAATACAAAGGATCAAGCCCAAGCGGAGACCCTGTCTATACTCCGTTTCACTTTGTGTCGTACCGCAGCCGACGCTACGAGCCATCTTGTCCAGTCCATCGCTAAAAGTAAGTCACGTGGCCTTCCCGTTGAGTACAACTGCACGGGGAAGCACGATGTGACGTGTCAGGGTCAAAGCACTGGATTGGTTTTGATGCCTCGTATAGCATTGTCTGCGGTATATAGTTTAATGCATCGTTGCATTGTCGCGTCACCGTGTTTTTAATTTTTGTTAGCAAACATAAAATCAACAAAAAGAAAGCAAATTAAACTTGAGATGACACGCGGTTTTTGCCACGGCCACGCCTGAGCACTATCACGAAAGCAAGCGCTGTTCGTGTTCAGATCTTTGCTTAAAGGCGGTTAGCTATGCCGGCAGATAATGAACAGGGGCTGTGTGCGGTCCACGGAATAGCCTAGCAGACGACGGTCGCAACAGAGAGAGCTCTGTGCGCACACACTTCATCTCTCCCGTGACGCCGCATTTTTCTGCGGTACAGCGCTGGCCGTCCCGGCGATCGACGCTCACAACCCCAAGATTCTCGGACAGGCGAGCGCCGCCACTACTTACGCCATCTATCGGCCGCCGTTGCGCCGGCGCCCGTAACTCAATGGACCAAAGCGATCTTTTTTAATACAAAGAAAAGAGATCACTCAATCGCTTTGCACTTTATTGTCACGTTTTAATACGCTGCCCTCAACCTCCACGAGAAATTTCGTGGTCCTGGGTTTATATTAAGTCTGGCCAAAATGCAACCAAACTTTAACTCATTGGTTCCTATGGCGAACCGCAGAAAAATCATACGTCTTTTCAACATTCAATGAAAACCCTCAGAGAACCACACCATCAATTTAGTTGCATTTTGCTATATATATAGCCAATGTCTCTAGCTCCATGGAAAAATTTTTTATTTTCAAACTACTTAAATTTAAAGTGGTTCCCCAGGGCTTTAAATACCAAAAAGAATCCGCAGTTGGTGAGAAGACTCGAGGATTCAGTGACGTTGTTGCGTTCCTAAATACATTTTTTAGCAACATATGTAATGTATAACAAAACGGCAACTACACTGAATATTTTCTCAATTGATAAACACCGAACCTGAATGCAGGTTTTTTTCTTTCTTTTTTTTGTTCTCATCGCGTAATTAGCTGAAATACATTATACTTAAAGCGCTGAATAATTAAGGAGTCAAAACTTTTTTTGATGCGAACTATATTTCACAAAGTGTCCAAATTTCATTTCACCAGCTATTCCACTTCCCCCCCCCCGCCCCCCCCCCCCCCCCCCCCCCCCGAGAACGGTATTAAAAATAAAAACGTCAAAATGAGTGGGCGTGGTCCAGACATTTTGGCCAACGCGACATGAAGAGTACCATTTATGGCGACCTTTAGCACGCTGTTACTGCTAAAAAAAAATTGGGTTGTGTGTATGTTTATACAGCCTAGAACTTGGTCTGCCTCACAGGGGCGACGAGTCTCCCAGCTGTAGATGAGAAATTTGGCCAGTGCGGTACAGCCGCGAGCCTGGGGTCTTTAACGTGCATCACGCAGTAGTGATACACGACCGCACGCCGGTACGATGCTCATCCAGATCGAAACGGGCAGGGGTGGGGCTCGAACCCAGGATCCCTGGGTTCTGCAGCGCGAGCTTTCGCTCCACGTGCTCCGAGCTGGTGTGCGCTAGACCACTCGGCCACCGATCCCCCCCCTACTGTTACTGCTAATTAATCAATCTTATGTAGGTTTGCTGGGCGTGCGACCCAAGAGTTTTTGAAACGGACCAGTATCTCTTAAGTCATCACAACCTCAGACGTCAAAATCAGGCAAAAAAGGGGCGTGTCCCAGAAATTTGGCATACGCGCCGCCAATTGTACCATCAATGGCGACACTCAGCACTCTGTAAGCCATAATAATGCATCTCCTCTAGTTCTGCGACGCATATGCCCGAGTGCTTTTGAAGCGGCCCAGAATTTTTTTAGTTATCGCTCTCCAAAGCTTGCCTCAACCGTCAAAAGGGGGCGTTTCCCACAAATTCGGGCATACGCGCCGTCAATTGTACCATCAATGGCGACGCTTAGCAGTCTGTAATTCATTATAAGGAATCTCCTCTAGGTCTATGACACGTATGCCCGAGTGCTTCTGAAGCGGCCCAGAATTTTAGTTATCGCTCTCCAAATGTTGCCTCAGACACCAAAATCAGCCAAAAAGGGGGCGTTTCCCACAAATTCGGGCATACGCGCCGTCAATTGTACCATCAATGGCGACGCTCAGCAGTGTGTAATTCATTATAAGGAATCTCCTCTAGGTCTATGACACGTATGCCCGAGTGCTTTTGAAGCGGCCCAGAATTTATTTAGTTATCGCTCTCCAAATGTTGCGTCAGACGCCAAAATCAGCCAAAAAGGGGCCGTTTCCCACAAATTCGGGCATACGCGCCGTCAATTGTACCATCAATGGCGACACTCAGCAGTCTGTAATTCATTATAAGGAATCTCCTCGAGGTCTATGACACGTATGCCCGAGTGCTTTTGAAGCGGCCCAGAGTTTATTTAGTTATCGTTCTCCAAATGTTGCCTCAGACGCCAAAATCAGCCAAAAAGGGGGCGTTTCCCACAAATTCGGGCATACGCGCCGTCAATTGTACCATCAATGGCGACGCTCAGCAGTCTGTAATTCATTATAAGGAATCTCCTATAGGTCTATGACACGTATGCCCGAGTGCTTTTGAAGCGGCCCAGAACTTATTTAGTTAGCGCTCTCCAAATGTTGCCTCAGACGCCAAAATCAGCCAAAAAGGGGCCGTTTTCCAAAACTTCGGGCATACGCGCCGTCGATTGTACCATCAATGGCGACGCTCAGCAGTCTGTAATTCATTATAAGGAATCTCCTCTAGGTCTATGAAACGTATGCCCGAGTGCTTTTGAAGCGGCCCAGAATTTATTTAGTTATGGCTCTCCAAATGTTGCCTCAGACGCCGATTTTTTCCGCTACATTTAGCGGGGAAATTTTTTCCGCTAGGATTTAGCGGGGAAAGCTTCGCGCTAGATTTAGCGGGGAAATTTTTCCGCTAGATTTAGCGGGGAAATTTTTTCCGCTAGATTTAGCGGGGAAAGTTTTCCGCTAGATTTAGCGGGAAAATTTTTTCCGCTAGATTTGACGGGGAAATTTTTCCGCTAGATTTAGCGGGGAAATTTTTTCCGCTAGATTTAGCGGGGAAATTTTTTCCGCTAGATTTAGCGGGGAAATTTTTCCGCTAGATTCAGCGGGGAAATTTTTTCCGCTAGATTTAGCGGGGAAATTTACCCATAATGCACCGCGCGGTTACGCCGACGGCGACGGCGACGGCGACGGCGACGGCGACGGCGACGCCGCTCAAGCCGGGAACGGGCCCCTAAGAGCTGCGCTCTAAAAAGGGGCCACCCTGCGCGCCGCCACAACGAGAGTGATCAACGAGATCGGCGCCCTGTTGACCTCGGATTTGACCTAAATTGGTGAGCTGGAAGAGGAGCTTGACATTCTTCTCCTAAAAGAAGCCTCCCTAAAAGAGTTCGACGGAGAAATAGAGCCGTCGATCGAAGTAGAATCTCTAGAAGAGGAAGTGAGGGGCGCTGAAGGGGGTATGCTGAACGCATCGCCGAAGCGAAAACACGAGTGCAGCGGAAGTTCAAGAAACTGTTCTTCAACACGCGGCAGCGACTCAGGACAGCCTTCATTTAGCCACGCCCTGACAACAGTAAAGGGGTATCCACACGAAGGAGAACTCCGCGGACGGATGTCGTGACGTCCAAGCCCCGGTAAACTCCGTCCTCGGCTCCGCCACGTGCACCTGCGGAGCTTTCGTGCTTTCAGCACGAAGCCTCCGCGCCTCCGCCACGGAGGAGAACGGGAAAACGGCGCCGCGAGGCGTCAAAAAGGGATGACGTATGTCTCACGTGATGCGCGCTCCGCGGAGCAAAGAAGCGGATTTCTCTTTCGTGTGGATACGCCATAAAGGGGTATCCACACGAAGGAGAAATCCGCCACTTTCCTTCGCGGATCGCGCATCACGTGAGACATACCTCATCCCTTTTTGACACCTCGCGGCGCGTTCTCCTCCGTGGCGGAGGCGCGGAGGCTTTGTGCTGACAGCACGAAAGCTCCGCAAGTGCACGCGGCGGAGCCGGGGACGGAGTTTCCCGGGATGTTGACGTCACGACATCCGTCCGCGGAGTTCTCCTTCGTGTCGATACCCCTTAAGGCTACCGAAATTGGAGATCGCTAAATACGGAGGAGACATTCGATTATGGCGCGGCTTCTGGGGCCAATTCAACTAAACTATCCATCAGAACGAGCCCCTCTCCGACATTAACAAATTTAAGTACTACCTGAAAAGCTACCTCATTGGAAGGGCTGCCGTCGCGATCGAGGGACTCCAATTGACAGCCGAAAACTACCAGGTTGACCTCGACCTTCTCACTCAAAGATGCGGACAAACGGACCTAATTGTCGAAGACCAGATGTCGAGGTTGATAGCTGTTAGAGCGGTTCACGACTTCAGGAACGTCGAGAGACTCAGGACGCTGTACGACCAAATCGAAACGGGTGTCCGCAGCCTTGAGGCCCTCGGGATCGAAGAGAAAACGTATGGAGTGTTGCTCCTAACAGCGTTATGTCAGGCGATACCAGCCGATATTGGGCTGGAGTACAGCCGTAAGGTAATCGCGCAGTCAGTGAACCGAGAGAACCAGCTGCCAGGGTTCTTGAGTTTTTTGGAAGGTGAGGTGGAGTGACGCTAAAGGATGCGACGGGTAACTGAGGGCACGGTACGCCGGCGGGTCGACAGCGACAGCGCAGAGGAACCCAGAGTTGCATCGCCGGCGGCGATTACCACAACAACCGAGGCAGACAACCCTTAGTGAAAAGTCGTTCAAAATCAGTATACTGAAAGTATACTGAAAGTATACTAATAGTGAACTTAGGGTATGTACTGAAATCGTACTAGTTTCACACTTTTATGAAACAAAATAGTGTACCTTTAGTACACCCCCAGTACATATGTAGTATACCATAAGTGCACCCCGAGTGTACTTTTAGCATACTCTAAGTGCAAGTTTAGTACACTTTATGTATGTTTTTAGTGTACTAAATGTACACTACCAGTACATATATGCGGAGTGTCCCAGATAACTTCCACCAAACTTAAAAAAACAACAAAACAAAAAAAACGGAGCGTTCTCCGGGAGTGAAACCGACTGTACGCTGTTAGAAAGTCTCTTGCGAAAGTGCACGAAATTGTTTTAGTGCGCCTATTTACTTAATTAAGAGTAACAAGCTAACTTTTCAAATCTTCGTTTAAAAGCCGAGGTGTGAAATGGAAAGTTGTAGAGCTCATTAACACCCAATTAAACCATTTTCAACAAGGTGCGCTTTGCATGCTCCTTTTTCCTAGCCTTCAAAAAAACGCCCGCGAAATACAAAAAAATACCGTGTGACAACTCGCTTCCCCAATCACGGCGTGCGAGCGCGCCGCGAATGTGCGTGCTTTGAAGGCCGGAAAAAAGCACGAAAACGTATTATGTTTCAAACACTTTAAGTGCGTGTTTCTCAATGCGCCCGGCAACTTTACAATTAACATCTTGGCCCTTAAAAGAATATTCGAAAGGTTAGCTCAATAATCTTAGTTATTTACATAACCAGGCGCATTAAAAAAATCTGTGCACTTTCTCAAGACACTTGCTAACGCCAGTTGATTTCACTCCTGCAGAGCCCTCCGGTGTTTCTTAAGTATGGTGCAAGTTATCTGGGACGCCGTGTATGTCGGGCATTTTGAATGGAAAGCACGGTCTCAAATTGACCAGAAAAATCGCCGCCTGCATTTAAAAAGCTGACTTTTCAAAGGTGTTCCTTTGAACGGCTGTATTCCAACCTGTGAAATTTCATCTTATACAGCTCCATTCTTGTGAAATGTTAAGAAACGCCGTTGACAACTCAAATGATGATGATAATGCAGAGGCGCCACCACCGGGAGATGCACTTTTAAAAATGAGTCAGGAAATTAACGAGGAAATCTTTGGCAGCTCTATTCCTCGTGAGAATGACGTACCGGCGTCTTCTGAAACTGTGTGAGAAAAGCCATAAAGAAGAGGTGCAATGCCTTTTTCAACTGAAAGTATGTATGTGTAGCATACAAACATTATGGTCAGTGTTCTTCATGTAATTGATAAGACAGAAATTGAAATCCTACAGATCACTTTATTCAAGTTTCCGAGCCTGCCTCACTGTACACTCTCCTTTGTGATGATTGTATGCCATTACATCCTGCGTTTAAAAAAGAAAATAAAATTAGCCTAAGGCCACTCTATGATATAACATCACATAATTCGCTCAAAGGACCACTATGTGAGGAAGGCAAGATAGTAACAACTTCATCCTGACAAAAGGGTGAGGAAAGTCGGGAAATATCGTTTCTGAAAACCTGATACCTGAAGGAAGCTCTAACACAGAGCAAACAAAATGATTGGCATTTTCTTAATGCCTCCTTTTCTTTTGCTGTGAACACACATACAAGTCATACGCTATTACACAATCAGTGGTGCGGCTTGATTTACGATAAGTACTTTTTTATATAACTTCGAGCTTTTAGAGAAAATATTCACTATAATGGGTCGAACTTAAATGGTTGCTATGAACTATCCTATATATTTACACATTATCTGATATCATAAAAGCACTAGAGCAGGGTAGGGCTGTACTGCATCAGTTATAAATTTCTAACCAATTAAAAGTTGACATTTATTTAATATATTAGTATTGCTGATTATTCTTTGACAAAGAATAACTGGGCGAGTTGGTACGTTGGTAGTCTTTCAACTCCATGGAATATTCAGGTCCTTTTAACATTTTTTTTCATGCTTTTGCTTTTTCTAACTGCTCTGCCTTTTGTAGCGGCTTTCGCCGCCACTAAAAAACGTGACATAGAAACTCACTTTATTCACAACACAAAATCGCAAACTTGGAAAGCGTGCCGCTTCGGCATACGCAGAGATCGTCCGTCTCTACGGCACAGGCATCAGCACGGGCAAGAAATCATGCTGCTCGCTCTTGTGTAACGTTTTTCAGGCTAACGCTTTATGAAACAAATCGTTGACGAGAGTCTGTTGGAACCACACCTCAGAACTAGCATGACCTGTGATTGCTTGAACTGCCGTCAGACTGTACCTGAACGCTCCGCAAAAGCCTCGTCGGGCGACCGTCGTAGGGACGGCGCCCAGGACAGGCCCTCGGCTGGCCCTCGGTTCCGCCGCACGCGAATCTTTCTCACTCTGCGGAGAGAGCCATAAATTTGGAAGATACGCTCTTTTCAAATAACGAAATAAAACCGGGTAGAGCATTGTGAGAGTCCACCATAGCTTAACAAGCACACGGTACAAGACAATGTTTGAAACAGCGGCGCACTTCGCAGAAACAAAAGGAACTTCCTCACCTTCGCTTGCACCAGTCGGCCATGACTATCCGCCACTTGCGACGCTGTGTCTCAAAGCTCTCAGTAATCGCTTGCTATTATTGAACACGGTATTCGTAAGTAAGGTATCTAAAATATCCGCAAAAACGGCTAAAACGTAAAAAGGAAGCGATGCTCGAACTCTCCGGAATTCCAACGGCGGCCGAACGGAAGCTGATTGCAATAGCGATGGTCTTGCGCAGTTTTCAAAAGTGTCTTCTTTTTGTTCTTTTTTTTTTAAGACAAAACTATGCAAATCAATATATTAATAATAATAATAATGTTACTTTATTATATTCGTAAAAAATTAACAAACCGTTTAGTCTATCTTAGGTTTTATCTAAACTTTCGGTTTTATTTTTCAGTGTAAACCGAAACTATCTCAAGCAATTTCCCCCTTGTCGCCAAGGCTATTTTGATTCATCAGCGCATGCTTGCACCGCTGGTATTTCGGCTTTTCTGGAAGGATCGGCTCTCGCGGCACATAAATAATGAGGGCAACCTCGTGTTTTGAAACAATGTGCGTGCCCGTCTTTTTTGACGAGGGAAAGACACGTTAAATTTACGTCGATTTTTTACAGTGTGGAAATCTCGATCGACGGTGTTGTTCATTGTTGCAATTGTCAATCCCTTTTCACGTGAATTGAGATGTCCTTAGAGTTTTGCAAGATAAATCTACACCATGAAACACTTTCGGTGAAAGCTTGAGGTTGTTGCATAAAGGCGCCGATTTCTCCAGCTAATTTCAGAGCGAGCTTCCATTCAAAACATCACTTCGCTTACGCGGTTCGGAAGTTGATTTGCGCTGCATGCGACCATGCGAGGTGGAGGATCTTATGTCCCCATTATTAGCCGTGGTTTCTTTTGCCTCCTGTCTTTTTGATTGCTGTGGATGCAGATATCTGAAACAGCGTATAGTTACGCTGAGACCTGCATTACAAAAACACCGGATTATTTTGAGTTATTCATAGCTATGAATAACCCAAAACTCGTCACCTTTTCGCAAATTGTTTCAGTTGGGCTAGAGTTTATTCATAGCCCCTTTTAAATTGAAAATTCAACATGTTCAATTACACTGTCAATTAAAAAAAGCTAATTAGACAACGTACTCTGACGTTTATTTACTCATCTAATGTCCACCGAGCCCCACAAATATTCTGTGAAAACGGCATCGGCCTATCGCGTTTTTAGTGTGTTGACGTTAACAAACGCACTATATATATATATATATATATATATACATACCCATTACTATAATTTGAGTACGCCGACTGCAAGAACTGAAAGTAAGCCTTTAGTACACTTGAGTGCACTCCTTGTATACTAATTGTGAACTACTTTTTACCGTGGGCGCTACGATTCTACTACATGTACTAGTTTTGTACGGACGAGTATACTTTCAGTCCTCCGCCATTTTTACTGGAAGTATACTTTTAGTATACTTCAGTACACTTCGAGTGTACTGATTTCGAACGACTTTTCGCTAAGGGAATAGATGCGCATTTTGTCGCACGGACGATCACGGCCCGGACGGCAGTATTTCAGGCATGTCACTGGAAGACCGAAGAGCCATCCTCCAGCGAAAAAACCGCTGTTTCCGTTGCACGAAAAGAGGGCACTTGTCACGAGTATGCAGAGGCGCTAGATGGCTGAGATGTGTGCGGTGTGGCGGACGACGCGTCACCGCCATGTGCAATCCCAACGTGACAATCCGCGGTACGCAAGCAGAAAGGGACGCGGCGATCACAGCGGTGAAGGAGGTAGCGGGAGGAGAGATTTTGACGTCATCCCTCCGAATCCAATTGGACAAAACAACCGAACCAAGCAAGAACCAGGGGCCGCTTGCTCGAAAGAGTTGAGACACAACTTGAGACAGTCTCAGCCGAGACCGAACGTGAGCCACTTGCTCGAAACGAAACTAAGTATGGACTTGAGACTGAAACAGAGTCTCTGATTCAACTTGTGTCTGAAGCCGTGAGACAGCCCGGTAGCAAATTAGCTGGCGGCCGATTTAAGACCCAAACTGAAACCCAAACGGAGACCGAAACTGAGACAGTCTCAGCGGTTAGCCACTTGCTCGAAACGAAACTTAGTCTGGACTTGAGACCAAAACCGAGTCTCGGACTCAGCTCTAGTCTCAGATCTTGAGACAGTAACCGAGGAGGCTCACTGGCGGTCTCAGAGTAAACAAAATGTCGGACGTGGCCACAAGACAGCGGCTCCAAACAATCTTCGCCGAAGAATGCACTCCGCGGCACCGTCGGACCGTGTTTTGCAGGACCGATTTCGCCCCTTCGACGTTTCTGACGAGGTTTCGGTTTCGCCGCGACAGCAACATGCGCATCACCGGAGTCTTGGAGGTAAGAAAACAGTCATATTTCTAACGTTCCTCTTCGACTATATGTTACATTTGTTAAGCGGCCAGCTGCGAAGTAATTTTGGAGAATCGAGACTTTTGTTTTCGTCAGTTAAAAGCCTCGTCTGATCAACATGCAGCGCCGTCATTGCGTCCTCAAAACGTTGTGTAGTGGTCCTTCCCCAAGCTCTCTCTATTTTTTTATTGTCTGTGGCTCTGGTGTGGCACGGTCTTTTGTATCACGGTGAGTTTCTCATTAAGAAAACAGTTTTGAAATAACGAGTTTCACTACTTGTCAGTGGAAACAGCTGGTGGATACTTGAGTGAGTTTTGAAAAGGAGCAGACTCTTCAAAACGGTAGCGAATGACATGTATTGATCATATCTCGCTGCAAGCTTCGTTCTTTTGAGGACTATGTCGGCAATGGAAACTGCTATAGTATTCAACTGACGGTGTAAACCACGTTTCCTCCTTCGGGTGGTCAACAGCAGCGGAACTCTCCGAACTGCAGCAGAAGTTTTACGCCATGGGCGGCTTTCCGGACGTCGTGGGAGTCATCGACGGCGCCCACGTTCGGATCCAAGGGCCGCCGTGCACGAGGAACTGTTCGTGAACAAGCACTACGGTCACTCCATCAACGTGCAGCTGATTGTGGACGCGCGCTCGAGGAACCTGAATGTGGTGCCATGTGACCCGGAAGCATCCACGATTCCTACGTGGTGTCGCAGAGCAGTGACGGGGAGAACGTCGCGACGGGCGCGTACGGCGGCTTCCTCCTAGGCCATGCAGCTACCCGTGCATACCAGACAACCGTCACATGTGTTCACCCGACAACGCTATAATGTTGATCTCAAGGTTCGCGCTTCCCCCCCAAAAAACACTTATAACCACTCACATTTCTTCGTCGTAGTTGGCGCATACCGTCGACGCCACGACGTAGCTCTCCGTAACTAACTTGTAGCTCCGGCGAGCTCCCTTCTCGGTTCCCGAGCAGGACGCCAGGCGGGCAAGGTCCGGAGACGAGGTTCGCGGCAGCCGAGCCAAGTTACTCGTCCATCCCGTCGTGGGGTAGACGCCGTCGCTCATGACGGGGCACGCTGGGGGCACGCACGTATGCCGCAAAAGCACGGAATGCTCACGTTGGCGGTTACCTCACGGTACGGAAAGAGGCGCCGAGACCGCTGACCTAAACATGGCGATTTCTATCCCATGATGCAGTGCAAATCGAAACTGACGAAAAGTTCGCCGTCAGGGTGCGCAATTGTGCATGGGGTCTATTTTTCGACTGTGCCACACGAACGACGTTGTATTTGTAAACTCTACTAAAGATTTGTGTTGATATGGAGACCTTTTGCGCGATGTACCTCTTATTTTCTTACATTTTGCACCCAATTCCCTGAAATTAGAACGCCTGACGGGCCAGTGACAAAGAGTTTATATTCTACGATTAAAATACGATAACATTGAAGGTGATCGCTTCTTTTAAGCCATTGTTTACGTTATTGTATTTCGAATCGTAAAGCACCGAGGTATTTATGTTTTTCCGGAGTTTACAGAAACACGACAAAGAAGGTCCTAACATTAAAAAGAATATTCGTGACTCGTAATCTCGAGACTGTCGTTCAGGGCTTCCCTCACTGTTTTCTACAGTCACATGGAATGATAACACGAAACTCTTCATAAAATTAAAAAAAAAAAAAAACGATTAAGGTTTTGAGGAGTATTGAGCTGTTGGGCACCAGGGCATTGAACAAAAAAGAAAACCAAACATTAGAAAAAAAAATTATTTCTGTGCAAACCGGAATCACACCAAAACATAATTTTTTTGCATTCTGGAGTGAAACCGAAAAATAGTTTTGAGGTTTCCAGTTCAAGGGGAAAAATTGTTCAAGGTGAAACATACAGAAGTTTTACGAATTTCAAACTTCTGAACAGAAATTTGACAAACTGTGAAGAAACCTTAACCAAATCGTATAAGGTCTTAAATATTATTAACACAAAGAAGTGGTGGTGCTACCACCGACTCGCTTGTGGTGGCGGCTGGCCTCGTACCTGAAAGTCGTACCGTGTAAGACTGTGTAGGCTGCCCCAAAGTAACCTTTAGGTCCCTTGTCTGCAGGTTTGAAATCCGACAAATGCACTTTACTGGGGCGTTGTTCATAAGCTTGCTTAGGAGAAGAGCGTGTTGGTTTAAGTCATGGATGAAAAAAGAATAAAACAATCAAAACACGGACAACACAACCACACCTTTCAACTAGCAACAGACGAGTAAACTTTCCACAGCGAGCAGCCGACTATACCCAGGAGGCAAAGGGAAAGAAGGAGAGATAAAAAACGCGAAGTGCAAATCAGAGGTGGGTTTATCTCCGATTTTAGAAATTCAACCTCAGTTTTCGTCAGCAGGAGGGAAGGGTTCGACACATTGTTTTTTGCTCTGGTCATGGCGAATGACTTTATGATCTCCCAGCTGCTGTCACAACGTGTCAAACTCGTCCCTCCTGCTGACGAAAACTCAGGCTGAATTTTTAAAATCTGAGATAAACCCACCTCCCTTATTTGCACTTTGCGTTTTTTATCTCCCCTTCTCTCCCCTCCTCCCCCCTTTCCCTCCTGGGTATAGTCGGCTGCTCGCTGTGGAAAGTTTACTCGTCTGTTGCTAGTTGAAAGATGTGGTTGTGTTGACCCTGTTTTAATTGTTTTATTCTTTCTTCATCCATGGTTGTTCATAACCCTAGCTGTTTTTTTAATTAAAGTTGCCTGATCTCCTCCGGTTAGTGGCTGGTTGGGGAAAGGCGCGCACTGAAAGCGACACCGATTCGTGAGAGGTTTCACTGGATAGGCACTTGATCCATTATCGTCAGAATCCGCTTGCATTTTAAAGCAACTAATATCTCCGCCTGTTTTTGTTTTTTTTTTCTAAGAAGAAAGCGCGAAAAACCAGCTATGCCAAATGAAATCTGGGGAGTTTTACGAGCCAAGCAGACGACGGTCATTCAGAACACCTCAGCAGGCAACTGAGGATTAATTTGGACCACCTGGGGATCATTTGACGTGCAACAGAAAGCTTGATTGCACGACCTTCTTGGCAATAAGCCTGTGTCAAATTGCGGGCACCTGGGCCGGGATTAGAACCCGCCACCTGGGGTCTGTAGGCCGGTGCCTTGCCTTGGAGCCACTGAATTGCCGAAGAAACCGGCAGTGTAGTGAGCCTGATGCACGACCGGTCATTACCTGATCAGCTGTATCTTGGGGGGTGGGGGACCCCCGAGCTTGTCTGGTTGCATGCTTCTTGACCTTAAGCTCTGTCGGGTGTTGTACCTGCGTGCAGTGTTCTCTCTGCCCCACGGGCCATCACACTGGAAATAAACGCCCAGAGCAACTACAAACTTTCGTGAAGCAAGATGTCTTGCTTTGGCGACATTGTCTGCACACATCACCTTGCATAATTCGTTGTCTCATGCCAGCATCTCATTTAGGGGCATTCAATCGCATTGCTTCCAGTTTGCAAAGAGGTAGCAATTCCTGATGCACACCAGACTGCCTCAAGTCTTGTCGCTGAACCGTCCAACCAACTCAAGGCTTGTTTGATAAATCATGATAAATAACGGAAAGTATCCTAAGAACCCGGTACCGAGAAGAAAGTACTGTAGAATACCGTGCATACACCCATTCCACATTAAGCGCCCATTCCCAAATTTGTAAGATCTGAGAAAATAAGCACAGTAAATTTACATGTAACATTGATGACTGGACAAGCGCCCCTCCCCCATTTCTTTGCGATTATCTCCAAAGTTTGAGTGGGCGCTTGCCCGGTATTTTACGGTAGTGTTTATGGCACAAAATAAAATGTGCAGTGTTTTTAGTCAACATTGTAGCACCTTCACGTTTTTTCCAGGTGAGCCCTTAAAAACTTCATTTTAGATTGCGGTATTTGATCTTGTACCTTGAGATTCGAAAACCTAAATTTGAATTCTTCGAACATGAATAGCAAAGAAATTCAAAATTTTCAAACTTGTCACACTCAATCTGTAAAGAGAGTTGAAATCTTCAAACTTGAACTTTCAGAAACTTGACATTATCAAACTTTTCAAATTCAAAACACAGCAGGGCTTGAAATTTGCAAACTTTTCAAACTCAGACCTAACCTCCTGCAACCTCCCCTTAGCGAAAAATCGTTCAAAATCAGTATACTGAAAATATACTAATAGTGAACTTGGGGTATGTATTGAAATCGTACTAGTTTCGCACTTTTATGAAACAAAATAGTATAGTTTTAGTACACCCCAAGTACATATGTAGTATACCATAAGTGCACCTCGAGAGTACTTTTAGTATACTATAAGGGCACGTTTAGTACACTACATGTATGCTTTTATGTACTAAATGTACACTACCAGTACATATATGCGGAGTGCCCCAGAAAACTTGCACCAAACATTTAAAAAAAAAAAAAAAAGAAAACGGAGCGTTTTGCGGGAGTGAAACCAATTGTACGCTGTTAGAAAGTCTCTTGCGAAAGTGCACGAAATTATTTTAGTGCGCCTATTTATTTAATTAAGAGTAACAAGCTAACTTTTGAAATCTTCGTTGAAAAGCCGAGGTGTGAAATGGGAAGTTGTAGAGCGCATTAAGAAACACCCAATTAAACCATTTTCAACAAGGTGCACTTTGCATGCCAAGGTGCACTTTGCATGCTCCTTTTTCCTAGCCTTCAAAAAGACGCCCGCGAAATACAAAAAAATACCGCGAGACAACTCACTTCCCCTATCACGGCGTGCGAGCGCGCCGCGAATGTGCGTGCTTTGAAGGACGGAAAAAAGCACGAAAACGTATTATGTTTCAAACACTTTAATTGGGTGTTTCTCAATGCGCCCTGCAACTTTACAATTGACATCTTGGCCCTTAAAAGGATATTTGAAAGGCTAGCTCATTAATCTTAGTTATTTACATAACCAGGCGCATTAAAAAAAATCTGTGCACTTTCTCAAGACGCTTGCTAACGACAGTTGATTTCACTCCTGCAGAGCCCTCCGGTGTTTTTTTAAGTATGGTGCAAGTTATCTGGGACGCCGTATATGTCGGGCGTTCTCAATGGAAAGAACGCTCTCAAATTGGCCAGAAAAATCGACGCCTGCATTTAGAAAGCTCACTTTTCAAAGGTGTTTTTTGAACGGCTGTATTCCAACCTGTGAAATTTCATGTCATATAGCTCCATTTTCGTGAAATGTTAAGAAACGCCGTTGACAACTCAATTGACGATGATAATGCAGAGGCGCCACCATCGGGAGATGCACTCTTAAAAATGAGTCAGGAAATGAACGACAAAATCTTTGGCAGCTCTATTCCTCGTGAGAATGACGTACAGGCGTCTTCTGAAACTGTGTGAGAAAAGCCATAAAGAAGAGGTGCATTGCATTTTTCAACTGAAAGTATGTATGTGTAGCATACAAACATTATGATCAGTGTTCTTCGCATAATTGATAAAACAGAAATTGAAATCCTACTTATCACTTTATTCAAGTTTCCGAGCCTGCCTCAATGTACACACTCCTTTGTGATGATGGTATGCCATTACATCCTGCGTAAAAAGAGAAGAGAAAATTACCCTATGCCACTTTGTGATATAACATCACATAATTCGCTCAAAGGACCACTATGTGAGGAAGGCAAGATAGTAACGACTTCATCCTGACAAAAGGGTGAGAAAAATCGGACAAGATCGTTTTTGAAAGCCTGATATGTCAGACATTGGTGGTGTGCCTTCTTTGCATGCCTAGGGCTATGCTACAGGTAATAGTGTTCATTGCAGGGCACAACATTTATTACCTCAAATCCTAGGCACCATAAAGAAAAAAAGAGAAAAGATTCAAGTTAGCAGCGGCTACATCTTAAGCACATGGATTGATGAAGGACACAACGAAGACATCTGAGAATGTCCAATTTCAGTGCTGTCTGTGCTAATAATAAGATTGCATTTTAGAAGTTTAGTATAATATAAAGAAAAAAAAAGAAAAGATTCAAGGTTGCAGCTGCTACATTTTAAGCACATGGATTGATGAAGGCCACAACGAAGACATATGAGAATGGCCAATTTCAGGGCTGTCTGTGCTAATAATAAAATTGTATTTTAGAAGTTTAGTATAATACGGTATTCGATATTGGTTTTAAGATTAATTGTACTACTGTAAATGACCTAATTTTCTCGAAGGCTTAGTTTTTGCGAGCTTAGCGAAACTCCTTAAAATTGGTCATGAAAAAAAGTAACCCTATGGATACGAATGCATCGAACATTACTCCTGATTGCAAAATTTTGTACCTGGAAGGTATTCTCAACACTAACACTTCATAAAATAAATGAAACATAGGGGGGATCGGTGGCCGAGTGGTCTAGCGCACACCAGCTCGGAGCACGTGGAGCGAAAGCTCGCGCTGCAGAACCCAGGGATTCTGGGTTCGAGCCCCACCCCTGCCCGTTTCGATCTGGATGAGCATCGTACCGGCGTGCGGTCGTGTATCACTACTGCGTGGTGCACGTTAAAGACCCCAGGCTAGCGGTTGTACCGCACTGGCTAAATTTCTCATCTATAGCTGGGAGACTCGTCGCCCCTGTGAGGCAGACCAAGTTTTAGGCTGTATAAACACACACACAACCCAATTTTTTTTTAATGAAACATTGAGCTCGCGCAAACAAAGTCGTTTATGCCATTCAAACCTTTCAAAGCGCTCGCAGAGTCACCACTGTGATAGATTTGCTTTGTTCAGTGCGCTTCTCCGCATGTGCCAGTGCGCTGCAGAAATTAGTTCTGGATGAAATCCCAAGAATGGGGGGGCACATAACACTTTTTGATAAAATAGAATCTAAAAAAGTTCACTTGGAATGGCTTCCCAGAAGACTTCTCGGGTCCGGATGCACTGTTACTCCGCAACAAGCAGGCTCTCTTGGGATGACAAGAAAAAACCCAGCGCCCTGAACGCTGTTCTAACCAGCACTCGGGAGAGTTGAAAATCCTGTCAAGCGCTCGCTATCAGGACAGGCCGCTTACTTACGGTGGCTTCATACCTACCTGCTCGATGCATCATCCAGCCACCCATAATAGAGATCAGTGGGCGAATGTCACTTTTACTCTTGTGATGCAGGTCTCTGCAGGTTTCCGAAGGTTGCAATCTGCTAGCCCAACTGAGTCAGGCCTGCAGCCAGCTGCGGGGAATGTCAATTACACTTTTTTAGATGTAGACACCCACATTTTGCGTGTACCTGAAAGAAGCTCTAACACAGAGCAAACAAAATGATTGGCCTTTTTTTAATGCCTCCTTTTCTTTTGCAAAGAACACACATACAAGTCATACGCTATTACACATCCAATGGTGCGGCTTAATTTATGATAAGCACTCTTTTATATAACTTCGAGCTTTTAGAAAAAAGATTCAATATAATGGGTCGGACATAAATGGTTGCTATGAACTATCCTATATATTTACACATTATCTGATATCATAAAAGCACTAGAGCAGGGTAGGGGTGTACTGCATCAATTATAAATTTCTAACCAATTAAAAGTTGGCATTTATTTAATTTATTAGTATTGGCTATTATTCTTTGGCAAAGAATAACTTGGCGAGTTGGTACTATCGGGGAAAAATGAAATGGGAACAGAGGAGCGCGTGTCTCGCGGTACAGGCTGCGCCGCCTGGAAGTGAACCTAGGGGCGAGGGTGCTTGGCATACTTCGATGTGTTCACGCCCCTCAATTGGCGCTCCCCCAGCTTCGGCAGTGCGCCTCTCAGTGCGCTGAAAGCTGTCACCGCATCTTTGCCTGCTCGGCGAGTGCGGCGAGCTTCTTTGCACCGCACGCGCTGAGCCAGCAAAGATAGCAGTGATAGCTTTCAGCGCACTAAGAGGCGCACTGCTGAAGCTTGGGGAGCACAGAGGGAGGGGCATGAACACATCGAAGTAGGCCACGCACCCTCGCCCCTAGGTTCACTTCCAGGCGGCGCAGCCTGTACCGCTTGCCACGCGCTCCTCTGTTCGCATTTCATTTTTCCCCGATAGTACGTTGGTAGTCCTTCAACTCCATTGATTATTCAGGTCCATTTAACATTTGTTCATGCTTTTGCTTTTTCTAACTGCTCTGCCTCTTGTAGCGGCTTTCGCCGCCACTAAAAAACGTGACATCCAAACTCACTTTATTCACACAACACAATCGCAAACTTGGAAAGCGTGCCGCTTCGGCACACGCAAAGAGATCGTCCGTCTCTACGGCACAGGCATCATCAGCACGGGTAGGAAATCATGCTGCTCGCTCTTGTAACGTTTTTCTCGCTCCCGCTTTATAAAACAAATCGTTGGCGAGAGACTGTTGGGACCACACGTCAGAACTAGCATGAATTGTGATTGCTTGAACTGCCGTCAGACTCTACTTGAACGCTCCGCAAAAGCGTCGTCGGGCGACCGTCGTAGGGACGCGCCCAGGACAAACCCTCCGCTGGCCCTCGGTTCCGCAGCACGCGAATCTTTCTCACTCTGCGGAGAGAGCCATACATTTTGAAAATACACTCTTGTCAAATAACGAAATAAAACCGGGTAGAGCATAGTGAGAGTCAAGCATAGCTTAGCAAGCACTCGGTACAAGACAATGTTTGAAACAGCGGCGCACTTCGCAGAAACAAAAGAAACTTCCTCACCTTCGCTTGCACTAGTCGGCATGACTGTCCACCCCTTGCGACGCTGCGTCTCAGAGCTCTCAGTAATCGCTTGCTATTATTGAACTCGGTGTTCGTAAGTAAGCTATTAAAAATATCCGCTAAAACTGCTAAAACGTAAAAGGATGCGATGCTCGAACCCTCTGGGACTCCAACGGCGGCCGAACGGAAGCTGATTGCAATAGCGATGGTCTTGCGCAGTTTTCAAAAGTCTCTTCTTTTTGTTCTTTGTTTTTTTGAAGACAAAACTAAGCAAATTAACATATTAATAATAATAATGTCACATCATTACATTCGTAAAAAATTAACAAAACGTTTAGTCTATCTTAGGTTTTATCTAAACTTTCGGTTTTCTTTTTCAGTGTAAAACCGAAACTATGTCAAGCAATTTCTCCCTTGTCGCCAAGGCTATTTTGATTCATCAGCGCATGCTTGCACCGCTGGGATTTCGGCTTTTCTGGAAGGATCGGCTCTCGCTGCACATAAATATAATGAGGGCAACCTCGTGTTTTGAAACAATGAGCGTGCCCGTCTTTTTTGACGAGGGAAAGACACGTTAAATTTACGTCGATTTTTTACAGTGTGGAACTCTTGATCGACGGTGTTGTTCGTTGTTGCAATTGTCGATCTCCTTTCACGTGAATTGAGATGTCTTAGAGTTTTGCAAGATAAATCTACACCATGAAACACTTTCGGTGAAAGCTTGTGGTTGTTACATGAAGGCGCTGATTTCTCGAGCCAATTTCAGAGCGAGCTTCCGTTCATAACACCACTTCGCTTACGCGGTTCAGAAGTTGATTTGAGCTGCATGCGACTATGCAAGGTGGAGCATCTTACGTCCCCATTATTAGCCGTGGTTTCTTTTTCCCCCTGTCCTTTTGATTGCTGTAGATGCAGATATCTCAAACAGCGTATAGTGCGCTGAGACCTGCATTACAAAAACACTGGATTATCCTGCAAACGTAATTTGTCTACTAGCCTATGAGGCAGCACGCAAGCGGCGGTGCACTTTGAAAACAAAGTCATGTGCATGCTTTTTCATCAGCAGCATTAAACACTTAGTGCGATTGGCCTCGTTCGCTTAGCTTCCGAATAGTTCTAACAGTTTTTTACAGTAAACTTTTAATACTTCAATAAAGTTAACAAATACAGCTCAGGGAAAATAAAGGCTATCTTTGCAATAAAAGTAGACTTTTCAATTGCTAAATTTATAGAAATGACTAGCTAAAATAATTAGTTAGATAACCCTAGTAAATGACAAGTAAATAGTTAGATAACCCTACTTCCGTGGCGTACAATGTAGCTAATTTTTCTATTTGTGCTTTTTTTTAGGCGTAAGTCCATGTTGCATTTGCGACGTAAGTATGCTATGACAGTGCCGGTCGTTTCCCCGGGGAACTTTTGGACCACGTGGTCTGCAGTGAAATGAGAAATGAAGCATCACTTTGTCACATTATGTCAGTATAGCCGGTGATATTTTTTAATTAACTGGTTTCAGGAAAATCGGGGGCTCACTCTCATGTTGATGCACCCTTCATGTGTGTCGTGCAACTCGGCAGACATTACATGGTGAATAACCGTGGCAACATTTTTTTAAAGTAATTAAAATCCGTAAATTTTCTTTTTTTATTGTTGCTGTTTTAGAGGCAGTCGTTATTAGAGCCTAAAACAATCAAAAATATTCACGAAACAGGAAGGGGCTTTCAGATATTTATTTATCAAATTTTGCACTTTTTTCCCTCGATTCTAGAACCACACGCGGCAGGGGCGGGCAAAGTGGAGAGTGACTTAGCGGTTTTGACATGGCATATCGGTGATGGCATGTTTGTTTGTGTTCGCGAGAACTCATACTGGATTTCTATGCATTATTTAATTTTCTAGTGTAGTTACAACCCTCATAGGGTGCTGTCGCATTCAGCATGAACGAAGTTGCACACTCGTGACAGCGTGCCTTTGGTGGGTGCTCCAGCATCATACTTCCAACGGTTCGACTGAAGGGAATACGTAAGAATAGCATCCTGCGCTCTGTCCAGTGCGCTGTTTTTAATCAGGCGACGGAAGGCAGTTTTAGCTATGAATAACCCAAAACTCGTCACCTTTTCGCAAATTGTTTCAGTTGGGCTAGAGTTTATTCATAGCCCCTTTAAAATTGAAAATTCAACATGGTTAATTACACTGTCAATTAAAAAAGCTAATTAAACAACCTACTGTGACGTTTATTTACTCATCTAATGTCCGCCGAGCCCCACAAATATTCTGTGAAAACGGCATCGGCCTATCTATCGCGTGTTTAGTGTGTTGATGTTAAAAATCGCACTTTATCTATCTATTTATATTAGGGATGTCGCGAACCACCCCAGGTTCGATTTCGTCAGGTTTCGATATTTGCAAACCGAACTGAGATTCGATTTCGAAAAATATCGATATTTTCGTACCGACCGAGGTTCGATTTCGAAAAATTCGCAACTTTCAATCACAGTGGAGTTTCGAATTCGAAAAGTTCGAAGCTTTCACGGTTTCTAAAATTTCGGATTCGAATATTTCGAATATTGTTTTACTTCAGGTTCGATAAATTCGAAAATTTCGAAATTCTTTGGAAATAAAATTCGAAAACTTCGAACGCTTCGAATTGTTATAGACATGAAGTTCGAACAATTCGAAGATTTCGAATTTCTTTCTGCATGAAGTTCGAAACGTTCGAAGGTTTCGATTCTCTTTTAACGCTAAAGTAAAAAAAAAAAACTTTGAAGAATTTGAATTCTTTTTTAGTCCGAGTTTTCAAAGTTCGAAGTCCGGTTTTCAAGTTCCTCCACAGATTCAGTTTCAAATAACGTTTTCACGATTCGCTGGTCTTCACAAAATCAAGTTTAGAAAAGTTAGGGTGTGATGTCTCGACTCTGCGAAGTTGGTCAGGCAATTAAATGAGACGACGGGTGTCCCGGATGTGCTGGAATATTTGCAATTGCAGAGTGACCTGTGACCATAGATCAGTAATTGTGACCGCCAGCCCGGGGGGGTCTTTAACCTGCATCAAGCAGTAGTGATCACACGAACACACTGTTTTACGAGACTCTTCCAGTTCGAAACGGCCAGGGGCGAGCAGGAGGTTGAGGCTCAGAAAAACCTTGAAGCGACCTGGCAAACTACCTCGCCACCCCTTGCACGCTGGTAGTAGTTTGATCGAACGCCGCCCGAGTCCTGGAGGTTTATTTTCTGGGACGGAGGAATCGCCTCGCAAAAAGCCGACACAACTCGAGGTCGAAGAGCGTTATATCATACAAGTGGCGTCGGAAGAGGAAAAACGAGGGGAAAGAGGGTAGTGGGGGGCTTCAGTTCCCCCCCCCCCCCTTGGGCGTGGTCGAGCTTATTTTAATCTGAAATTATTTATTCATCTGAATAGCTACTGTCGCTCTTCACTGCATAAAAGATTGCGCATACGGTCATTGTTAGAAACTCGTTGTCAGAAGGCACTACTTGTCACATGCTTAGTGTTTGGAAGTTCAAAGCTATGTCTTTTCGACCTAAATACCTGTGCCAATAGTAAAAAAAAAGAAAGAAAAAAAATGCGGGTATAAAAAGCTGAAGAAAAAAAAAACTATCAAGAATTCGGCGGAAGTGTTGTATTCTTGCACATTCAGAGGTTCAGAACTTCGAAACAAGTTTCTTTTACCAAAATGCGTACAGGATAAAAGAAACACGTCCCAGAAACGTGAAGCGAAAAAAAAAAAAAAGTTTTCTTTTAATGACGTGCTGAACTTGAACACTATTAGAAATCTTCTCCCATGAGTTAATTTATTCCTTAACGCGAAAAAACAATAAATACATTATTTTGTATTCTGCAGATGGCAATGATATGTACTGTCCGTGGTGTTAATTTAAATGCGATACCTCAAACAACTTAGACGAAAATAAATATCAAGTTTAGGGCATAATTGCATGTAGATACATGTTTGGACATTTCTTCGAAACTCACGTTGAATGACAATAATCACATCTTAAGACGGCACTCATTCTTAAAAAAGTATAACATCTCTACCATAAATAGCTTCGGCTACAGCGCGCTTCAAATCTGGCACAAACGATAATCGTTAAAACCCGTCGTCCTTCCTCGCCCCTTCGGGATTTTATTTCTTTAAAACTAAGCATGCCAAAACATTGAAACAAACGGCATTGTCTTTCGTAAGGAACGCAGCACCGCGTGTAAAAGTTGGAGAAAAAAAATTACGAATGTACCTCACTACTTGAAATGAAACCGTCCGCCGGTCTTTCGAAGTTCGACGAACGTCGAACTTTAACCCTAAAAGTTTGAAGTTCGTCGAACTTCTGACTTTTCAGGATCGAAAGTTCGAAACTTTTCGAATTCTCTTGATAAATAAGTTCGAAAGTTCGAAATTCATCGATTTTTTGGTCAGTCAAGTTCGGAAGTTCGACAAGCATCGAACTTTGCAGATTAATAAGTTCGAAAGTTCGAAAAAGATCGAATTTTTTGGCGTAATAGGTTCGACGGTTCGAAAAGCGTCGAACTTCTCAGCTTAACAAGTTCGAAAATTCGACTTCTGTTGAATTTCACGATATAGACAATTCGAAAAATCGAAATCTTTCGAACCTTTCGAACCGCTTGATTCGATCATCGAAACTTCGATTCGAAAAAAGTTCGCGGCATCCCTAATTTATATATATATATACAATGAATACGTTTTAAAGCATTTACCTTCTTTTTACGATATATATATATATATATATATACCCGTTATTATAATTTGAGTGCACTGACTGCAAGCACTGAAAGTAGACCTTTAGTATACTTATGTCACATTCAATTGGGGCGCAAAACACCGCACCGCACTGCACCGACGGACGCGTCGCGTTCAGATGGTCGTGTCGGTGCGGCTGCACTACGTTCATTTGGGACTTGGTGCGGCGCACGACACCGGCGCGTTACTGCACCAGCTGCACCGTCGAAAGGAGACCATGCAGCTTCGCGCACTACGGGCCGGCGCGGCCTTGAGCTACCGCTCTCCGCCTTCTTCGGCCCCTTCTTTCCCTCGCTTCGTCTTCCTCGTCTCGGTAAACATGGCGGCTTGGGAGACTCTCGCTAGATGGAGCGCACCGCCGCCCCACTCGCGGCGGATTTTGTTCAATGGCCCACCCGTTTATGTTTTGCCCTTGAAGTGACCGCGGCAAGCGCGTTGCACGGTGGTATGCTTCGTGTTCACTTGGTAGTGCGTCATACGCTGCACCCGCGCGGTGGCGCGGCCTTGGGGGCAGCATTTTCTCGGTGCTGCGTGCGCCCCAATTGAATGTGACATTAAATGCACTTTCTGTATACTGATTTTGAACTTCTTTTGACCGTGGGCACTACGATTCTACTACAGGTACTAGTTTTGTACGGACGAGTATACTTTCAGTCCACCGCCATTTTTACTGGAAGTATACTTTAAATACACTTAAAGTATACAATCAGTAAAAAGACCGCACTGAAAGTATACTTTTAGTATACTTCAGTACACTTCGAGTGTACTGATATTGAACGACTTTTCGCTAAGGGTCAGCAGGTTTGCGACATCCCTAGTTATGATTTTATCTAGTCAGCTAGTTGGGCTAAATGAATGTAGAAGTTGCGACAGTAGTTTTTCCCGTCTGCTGCTAAGTTTCCAACGTCTGAAAATAGCTAATCACACAGCACCGTCTGAAACCACCACGCTGCAGTGACTTTACTGAGTAGCAATCGTCGTTCAGAATGAAGGAGTGGGGATCACGATTGCCTGGACAGCAAATTTGCATGTCTAGACATTTTACAGTCAGCACAGAATGAAACCCGAACGCCCGAACGCGTGGCCATCGTCACAGGCTGCTCCACTGGAGGGCCCCTGGGAACTAATGAAAATGTGCCTTAGAGCGAGGGTGCAGGTCCTACTAAGATGTGCTCGACCCTCGCGCGGCGTATCTGGAACTTCCGCGTTTCGCCGGTGGTCGAGCGCAGCTTAGTAGGACACGCACCCTGGCACCCCGGTGCATTTTCATTAGTTCTCAGGGGCCCTCCAGGTGGAGCAGCCTATGTCGATGGCCACGCGTTGCGGCGTTCGGGTTTCTTTCTGTGCTGACTGTACATACGCTCAGATGGCGTCATAAATTATAAATCTCTCGTATTATCTACATCCGGCCCGCACTCATCGGCATGCATTCCTAAATGGTGTTTTTTGTGCACATTCACCCCTGTGAGAGGTACATTCTCCGGTCTTAGACAACAAGAGGAAGTTCTGTGCCTTACTCACTTTGTGCTGCTAGCTAGCCTTTGACAAAGAAATGCTCTAGCACTGCTAGGTGTATAATGCTTTATTATAGACATTCAGGAGAGAAACCAAAATTTAACTCGCCTCACTTAGACATGGTACAGGCTGTAACGTGGGTTCGCTTTACAGAACTGTTTTGTTCTAAAAAAGAACCTCAGATTATTCCTGTAGTCTCCATGTCACTGCCGACATAAAAACATGGTTTGCCTTTGCAATGCAAACTATAGAGACGGCGTAGGTAGATTGTCCCATTTCGTCTGAACTTGCAAGTATGCACACATCACGTCTTGGTCAACGCAGGGCTAGGGAAGAGAGTTGAGATACACAGCCCTGGGGGGCTAAGCTCGGCGCGGTGAGATCGAGGCGAGTTCTCCGCCAAACTCGCCGACCGCCGCGATTGGTCGGCGCCGTGCATGACGACACGTGCCGTCACTCCCTAGATCGTGACATCAGAACGGAGGGTTTGAGGCGGTCGGAGAGTGGCATATTCGGAACTCGCGGCGAGATGCTGTGACGTCATTGTGACGTGGCAGAAGCCGCCGCGGATAGGAAAAGCTTGCCGGCTCCGACCTAGGCGAGTTTGGGCGAGTTGGGCGCGAGATGAGGGAGAAGCGTCCAAAATGGCAGCGTTCTTGTTCGTGTTTTGCCGTCGGCATAGGTATTTAAACCACGCCAATGTGTTTGACATGGATGACGTTCATTTTCAACAACACTATCGCCTCTCGAAAGACGTGGTAAGGTGGCTGTGCGATGAACTGCGTGGCGAATCGGGCTTGAGGCGATGGAGCCGTGAATGAACCGTCGCCCCCGTCGTGAATCCTACATCCAAATTCTACAAAGTGAATCCTAGAAACAAATGTGTTTTTACGGCAATCTGCAACCAGGAACGCAATTTCCCATTACCTACAGGCTTTTACAATTATTTTGATGGGTTGCTGTGCTGCGTAGATGCAAGATAAACGCACTTGATAAAATTCAAACTAAAACAAATAATACAAGAAAAACAATATACATGAATGGCGCAGACTAACAACCGTGTAATTTCTTTCTCATCTTTCTTCTTCCACACCATATTTTGACAAACAAATTGGCCGTTAATTTTTTATACAGCAGGAGAACATGCCAGAACATTGCGACATTGTTCCCTACTCTAGATAAGCAATTTAGCCAGTGCAGTATGACTGCTAGCCTAGGGTCTTTAACGTGCACCAAGTAGTAGTGATACACGACCGCATGCCGGTACGATGCTCATCAACATCGAAAAGGGCAGGGGTGGGGGTGAATCCACGATCCTGGGTTCTGCAGCGCGAGCTTTCGCTCCACGTGCACCCTATTCTGAAAAAAAAAAAAAAAAAATATATATATATATATATATATATATATTGTGGCTGTGTGGCGGTGTGGGGGGAGAAAGATTAGAAAGAAATTACACAGTTGTTAGTCTGCGCCATTCCTGAATGTTGTTTTTCGTCTATACTCTGCTTTAGTTTATATCTTTATCAAGAGCGTTTTTCTCGCATCTACGTAGCGCAGCAAACCATCACAATGTCTGGTCAACTAGCCCACATCCAAGCAATGTTTGTATAATTAGCTTCCCTGCTGTTACCTATTCTTATTTGTCATTTGCGATTTAAATTTTAAAAAATTGGGCTGTAGGTATGTTGATACCGCCTAAAACTTGGTCTGCCTCAACGGTGAAGATTCTCCCAGCTGTAGATGAGAAATTTAGCCATGCAGTGCCGTACAACCGCCAGCCTGGGGTCTTTAACGTTCATCCCGCAGTAGTGTTACACGAGTGCACGCCGGTACGATGCTCATCAACATCGAAACGGGCAGGGGCGGGGATTGAACCCAGCATCCTGGGTTCTGCAACGGACCTTTCGCTCGACGTGCTCCGAGCTGGTGTGCGCTAGCCCAGCCGGCCACCGATCCCCCGATTTAAATAAAATAAAAACCCTTCACTGCGGAGCGTATGGAAAAATCGGAGCTGCGCTGGGGAACTCGCCGCCGCCGGGGGGGTCGGAAATGTAAGAGGGGGAGTGGGAAACTCGCCGGGGCGGAGTCAAAAGAAGCTCCTCCCCTCCCTCGTGACGTCGCATCGGAGAGATTCCCGCCGGAGGCGAGCGTAGCCCCCCTGTAAAAACAATGTTGCCTTGCTTTCATTTTTTTTTGTCTCCTTGTGAAGAATTCGTGTGGCATGTAGACTAGCTCGTCTGACTGTTCAATTTTTTGGCTAATGTATTTATACTCCTGTCATACCAGCTGCCATGGCGATAGGCTACTCTCCGACGGGAATAGGCAAATCTGAAAGAGACCTGGCCCGACGAGCATCACAGCTACAACATTGCTGCCACAGTACAACTAGATACAATAGATAACGGCGTATTCAAATGACCAAGTGGAGACAAGGGAATCTTGTGGCCACCTTCAGCAGGTAGGTTGGTCAACAAGGTGGCAGATTTCACTCTTTGTTCAATTCCTATGGTGCTGTCACTTCCATTCAATAAAATGGAATGAGGAAACAGGTACTGTAAAAGCCTTGAATCAATGTTTTTTCAGCACTCAATTTTGATGAACCTAAATATTGGGGACATCAAGCGTCGCACAAAAATTCCAAACAATATTTGATTTCTACAAAACCGTGTTGCTGGTCGGCAGCTTGGCTGACCAGCATGCGACTGGTCGGCAGCTTGTCCACGGTAGACACCATCGCTCGCGAGTAGCAGACACCCGCCGTCCGTTGTTTGACCGTATTTAAGCAGGTTCGGTAGCGCTATCTGTCATTCCGCGCTGACGCTAGCGCTAAGTGTCAAGAAATTTTATTAATTTTTTTGGTATGGAAGACAACCACAGATGAATGTAATTTTTTTTCTTTTTTTAGGATGGTTAGTGCTTGTAAATTGAGTGATAGCAATAACACGAGGATCTCAAAAAGCAATTTAGTACCCCTTTAAGACACGGCTGAGCTGCGGCAAAGCGACATATGCAGAATTGCAATGCCTACTCCACGGGTGTAGCTTTTCGGCAGTGCACCAGTGTGTGGTGAGAGAAGCGCACTCAACGGAGATGATTAGACTGCCCGAACATACCACATACAATGAGAGATATCACGAAACATCCGAGTACTGAGTCATGTTCGGTGTGTAAATCAAATCAAATCGCACATTATTCTAAGCAATAACCGGAAGTTCTGAACGATTCACACAATGTCGCAGGAACAATCTGGCAGTACTGTGACGCCTGAACTATTAGTTTTGGTAGTTATAGGCGGAAACTCCCTTATGGTGCAATGTAAGCATAAATTCATCACATTCTAGTGAAATGTAGCAGGGTAAGCACTTTTGAAGAGCATACACATCAATGCTTTTCGCCTTGGAAAGCATTCTTGCTCATTCCGATCCAAATTTCCCATCTTCAACTTTCTTACTAAGGTAGCATGCAGCAGGACTTCAAGGGATAACTTGCTGGTTGGGAAGTAACTTTGTGGCTAACTTAAAGGACCTCTGAAAAGAAAAAAAAAATTTTTATACAGACTGGTGGGACACCTGTGCTAAAAGAAATTTTTTTAGAGCAATATTGATTGCGAGAGATTTAATTGAAATAGTGCGCGAAGTCCATGGCGTCACTGGTCATTCCAAAGTGACTATCTTGGTCGTGAAGGCGAAGGCGATCAACCTCTGCTCCACGCGCCTGAAATGCCAAGAAAGAAAACAAGCGGTAAGGGACGTGACTGCCGACTAAATCGCGTCTCGTGCCGTCAATATTTCTCTAAAAAATATTTTTTCACGTAATCTTTTTTTTTGACACGTATGTTTCATTTAGATTGTTAAAAAAAACTTTTTTTTTCTCAGGGGCTCTTTAAAAGGGCGAGTCTCCCACTCCCACTCAATGGATTGATCGGGACGTACCCAGAACAGGCATAGCGACCTACAATCTGGCTTGCATACAGCATGTTTTATATCTCCATGTTTGAATTTCCTTTTCTGCACATTGGTTCAAGAGTGGCTTGGATTGACTGCTTGGTCTTTTTTTTCCTATCAGGCAGGCAGTCTACAGTCTACTTCAAGCATCTGCAATGCTACACAGTAGAGGGAACGTGCCAAAGGCCTGGTTGATGGGCAGGATTGGGCTTCACCATAGAGTTCTATGCAATCGACCTCTGGGAAGCAAGCGTCTGCATGATCAAGTGTGGTTTCTTGGCAGATGATTGCCTGCAACACTGGTGTTCATCAACATATCTGGTGACTGTCGAGGAATATTTCTCGGATGCAAGACCCCGAACTGCACCTGGAACTCTGACGTAGCTTGTGCATGCTCATTTGATTACCTTCTGAAGACTGTGCCTAGAAGAACTGCTGGAGAATGGCAATTGAGATGAAGGCGTTACAAGAGGCGTCATAGTAGACACCATGTACTTCTGCAGATTGTCTCGATCCCGGTCTGGCTCGTTCTACAAGTTCAAGCAAAGGTACCTAGCAGAGGGGGGAAAACGTTGCTTTCGTCGCAACGTCCCAACTTGGAGTTCTTTGAGTCTTCCTCAACTGACATGCTAGTGAATCGCAGCAGAACAGGCATCTGCGGTGCCGACGTTCTACTGCTGCAACACTGCCCGGATTGAGACCAGGGGTTCATCCATGATTGTCAATCTGGGAAGGTGTTGCTAAATCTGGGAAAGGCTTCGCAAGGGGTGTATAGCATAGATTTGTGTGCTTTGAATAGAAAATTCTTATAGTGTCGTCCCACTGGAGCGACAAACACCGATTTTTGTCCGGCAACGTCACTAAGTTTTGTGTCGCTGATGCTGTTCCATTGCAACAACCAACATCTGCTACAAGCGCCGACAAACCATCGATGACGGACGAGTTGTTGTCTGTCGTTGAACTTGGAGCGCAGCAAGCAGCCCCACTGAGGAACATCTCTCGGAGACAAACTTAATTTTCTCACCCGCTTGTGCCTTCGGTTGCTGTCTTCCCCAACCTTTTTCTACCCTTCCTCCCATTCCTCCCGTGACTCAGTCCTTGGCGGCCACCGTTGTTCCCGCTCCCGCAGTTTCGATTCCTGGATTGCTCGTAGTGGTCGCGGGCGCGGCTTGCGTGCTAGTGGTCGTGTTGCGAAACGGTATTTGCTGTGGCTGGTATGCTTGCAAAAACTTAGTGCACGAGGTGGTGCTTCAGAATGATGAGGTCTACGCCCCTGCATCAGGATTGATTCACCCATGTGCGAAGACAGACCAAAGTAAGACTGCTCAGCACAAAGTAGGACACGTTTCGTCAGTTCCACGGCAAGCCATTCCGGCAAAAACGAGAGACTTGTCATCCGTTCAGTGATTGTACCCCATAAAACTACCCCCGTATTCTCCCCAATAAATTGCCTGCCCTCGATCATTCGGATATGAAGTTAAAAACGTCCTCAAATCGACGTGAAATTCTGTGGCACTCACCTGGAATGCATCGAACGGCCCAAAAAAAGGAACGATTCAGGAATTCTAGTTCGGAAAAAGTTGGGTATCGATTGTCACGACTGTTTTCGGAAAGTTGCCAACGGCAAATGAAGACAAGCGGAAGCTTTAAACAAGGAATAGAGTAATTGTCTCCACTTTCACCTTGTTTGTCGGCGCGTTTGATGCCAAAAGAGCAAAACAAGAAAACCGCGCCGCCATACTCTGTTTGTCTCTGTATTTAGAAGTGTTGTTGACAACTCCAGCCCCACTAGGAAACAAGTTTCCTTGTCCCCGTGTCCTGCGTCGTGTCCGCCCAGTTGGGACGGCGGAGTCCGACAAACAGGCTGTCTGTCAGTGTCGTATGTCGGTCATTGTCGCTGTTTCTCTAGTGGTACGTGGTTATTAGGGACTCGGCCTGGGGCATGTTAGGGGTGTGTGCGTATAAGTCGCTGTTCGTGAGAACCAGCAGCATCGCATTCGTTGTGCTCAGTTTCCTGGATAGTCTGGATCTGCCTGTAATTTATGGGACCTTTAAAACTTATGCATTACACAGTGATGACATCAGCAGCTGGAAGTTGATGGGACCGAAATAAAGATGACAAAACTAGATTGTAGCTGGAGTCTATCACTAGCATGGAGAAGCTATCAATAGCATGGACTTCAGATTCCCACAAGAATGTCCCGTGGGTAACAGGATTTAATGCACAAGTAATTCTGAAGATGGCTTTAATGCTTCCGTTCTAAATCCCATGGACCTCCACAGGCTGAAAGGGCAGATGACATTTCTGGTAACTGAACAGGTCACATACCTATGTATCAAGTGCAGAGAAGGGAACAGTGAACAAAAAGGCACCAGGACAAGGTCCACATATTTTAAAACCAAGTTCTGCATGGGTTTTTATATCGTACTTTATTCTCTGCTCCTTGGGGTTAAAAAGACATATTACGGCACTCCTAGCTCACCTCCAGCGCTGATCAAAGTAACATGACGTGAAATAATGATAGGCGTAAGAAACAAACAGCTTGAAACCAATTCGCGTCGTTTTAATTTCACAAAACTTGGTATGCGCAAAATAGCTTCAAACTGGTACAAATCAAAGCAGTCTGTGCAATAAAACGTGAAAATACGGCAGAAAAAGTAAACACTTGCGGGGCGTAAAACCGCGGAAGTAAATCCGTTCATGGCAATCTTCTTCAGCGACAAACAAGCGTTCATTCAGCCGATAAGTGTGCATTTAACCGCATTGCACATAAGAAATCTGCAGTGCCAAATGAGTAGGAGCCAGGTTGTTTCTTAGAACTGTTCCAACAAGTTTTTCTCTGCTACCTTTGCTGTGCTCATTAATTTGCCATAGTTACCGAGACGGAATTATTTGTTGAGAATCCATGGACTTGGCCGTCAAATGCTGTACTTACCTTTTCAATGAACCATGCAGTGGTCAGCGTTTCCTTTTCCATGTCTCCCTGCTACACCAGGTACTTGATGGCTGCAGCCACACTGTGGTCAAGTAGCGCGCAGGCAAGGCCAAGCTTCGTCTTGTCATAATGAGAGAGATCCAGGCACCTCTCGTTGGACCGCGGGGCCAGCTTGAGCTTGTTCTCGGTGTCGATCTCGTGGAGCTCCTTGATTGCCGAAATGGAAACGTCACGTGTCGGAAGGTTGTGCTTCTGTACGTACTCATCCGGTATGAGGATGGTGTGCCCTTTCGTGAAGTGGTTTCGTAAATACATCAGGATGTGTGGAGTGTCAGCCATGAAGAAAAGCTGTCGTCCTCCACCACGAGGAGGTTTGCAACTGTTGCGTAGGCGAGTGTGTTTGCCGCACACGATGTCACATACTTTCCAGAGCGCTTGGTTGTTTCCTCCCATGTCAGAGATCATTACATCCACCTTGATGCCAATCTTCTCTGCTTCTTTGATTATGTCAAAACAGACATCCTTCACCTCTTTTGCGTTGCACGAAGCACCCGTGAAATGGTATGCGACGGTTTGCTTCCACCGTGACGATATGCCTCCCAACATGATAACAAGGGCATGCGTTGCAAGTGGAGATTTTTTTGAGGCGGGAGATGCAGGTTGTATTGTTGGACTTCCAATTATACGCTTGGTAGAGTTGTCGTAATCCAGTCCAGGAGTTATGTTCATTTAGTCAATCATCAGGCATGCATCCGTTCTACCTCCGTCATGGACTCGACTTTTAGTGCAAGGGGTTGAAGGACCTCATGGAGTCTGCCTGGGAGGAACTTTGTCTATAAGGCGTCGCTGAAGGGTGAGCTCACTTGTTAGAGGGGTGAACAGCTCTTTGACGACGTCGTAGCCACGTGTGCCACAAGCAAGTCGCACTTTCAGGGCCTTCTGGATGGTTTCGTCTGACCAGCTCCTTCCACGCATGGTTCCTAAAATGCAATACAAATCTAGCATCATTCCGGGACACAGCTGCCATGGCTGCCATGATGAATTATCTTAAAAAGGCCCACTTTTACATTTTTATATACTGTTTTGAATTAATTTTTTTTTGTCATTTTTAAATAATTTTTTTATAAACTCCAATTTTCGAGGTCACTGTTGTTGAAAAAGATGTAAACACCAGAATGCGTACCTCAAATAGGTTTGTTCAGCGTGCAAGCTCCGTGATCCTGAGGAAGGTCACTCCACTTTCCTAGCAAATATTACTTTTGACAAAAGGGGGCTTATCTCGTCGAGCTTGTTGAGGATATGTTGGTCTATTTCTGGATCATGACAGAAGCCAATCTGTTTGTGATTATGCTGGCCACTGCATGGGTTTCCTGCTTATATCATACCAATTATCTTTTTTAAAGGGAGAAGAGGAAATGTAGTAGAGACAGCTAAAACTGTTATACTGTAGATCTCAGGAAGCCATAATGCGGAATTTTCAGTATCCGACCATAACCGACCATAATCAGCTACATAAAAGGAGTTCGTTAAAAAGGCCGCTATTTAGGCTCAAAAACGTCTTGTAGTCCTCAAATTGGCTGGATGTCACTGTTTCATTGGCTGTGTGCTACAAGGAAAATAATTGTACTACCAAATTAAGCAAAAACCACGTAAAACAGCAACATAACCGCGTGCACGTTCAAACCGAAACAGACCAAATTGAAGCAACTGTCCTCTGTCCGACGCTGAGGCCACTACTAAAATGGAAATGTCTATAGGTACCTTTTTCCATGGCAACATACTGGTCTGGGTTGAGCATCTTGTCCAGCATGTCCTGGGCTCTTGTCTTGTCAGCCACCAGAGCGCTCATTTTCTTCCTTGCACTTTGCAGCTGTCTCTCCAGGCTGTCAATGATGGCTCTTGCTGAGTCTGGCTGCAAGACACATGGTCCCGAGAAGCTTGTTTGGAGGGCAACAGACACCTTTCTCACTTCGCCCGCGGTTTCTCTTTCAAGTGCCTCAGTGCTTGAATGTGGTAGTGTCACGCTACCAAGTGGTGTCGCCTCACCTATAAAAAATAAGGAGGCAGAATAGTTTGGTATTATTCATTTTGTAAAATTTAATTACAAGACACTTGGTACATTCAACTGCATCCATGCCACTCTAAAAAAAACTAAATGGTTGGCAAATTTATATTTTGGGCTTAGAAGTAAAAAAAAAAACTAGTCATCAAAGCGTCAAAAAAAAAATTGGATCTTCATGCAAGGTGCATCAAAATATTGGGCCCTGGAGAAATCCAGCCATCTGCACTAGGTCCTTACTTCGAGCTCTTTTTGTTCTCTTTCTTCCTATAGAAACGCATTGCTAAGAAACGTGAGCATGCACCTGATCTCACAATGTCGCTGTGTGCTGCTTTCGACGTCCATTTGCTAATAAAGCATTGATTAAA
This sequence comes from Ixodes scapularis, assembly GCF_016920785.2. Classification (NCBI taxonomy): domain Eukaryota; kingdom Metazoa; phylum Arthropoda; class Arachnida; order Ixodida; family Ixodidae; genus Ixodes; species Ixodes scapularis. The sequence continues at coordinate 1,096,493 of NW_024609920.1, forward strand.
TGAATATGCACAAAAAGCTAGCGCTTTAAACCGGCAAGAGCCGGCGCCACTAACCTGGGCGCCGTATGCTAAAGTCACCAGCTCACCTAGCTTAGTCGCCGTGGCGATCATGGTTCGTGGCGCATCCCTGGCTCCAGAACAGACCGCGCAACAAATGGACACTCGTCGCTTTGCTTAGGAGGTGTCTAATATCAGGCTTGCGCTTGTGCCCAGCCTTGTCGGAACTAGGCTACTGTATCAAGGAAAGACAAACTAGACACCGGAAGCCGAGGCAAATGCTTCCAGCCCAGGTGTCGTCTGCTAAAAGCGCCACTTTGCTCTTGGCAGACGGCAGATGGAGGAATGACATCATCAATTGCAGGCTTCAGACGCTGAACTGCTTAATGCGTCCATTCAGCCAGCTTTTTGTTGCCATGGTCAGACCTTATTGTGCAGAAGGATACTGCCGTGGTTAAGACAAGATTGGTTCAACCGCGTATGTTTATTCTAGCATAGCAATACAGGTGTGAGTCGTGCCCTGTCTGGTCGCGATCTGGTAGAGAGGGTCCTCGCTCGGAAGCAGTGGCCAGAGTCCAGGGTCACCCGGCGGCGGAGGTGATGATGATGATCTCCCAACATATACGGTGTAAGACAAGGTGCCCTTTCACCCTTTCGGGCGAAAGGGGATCTTGTCTTACACCAAAGGGTTCGAAATGAGGACCTAATGCTGAGGGCTGATTTTCTCCTGTGCCTAATATGGTGATGTACCTTACACGACAGACATGTTTTTAGATTTGAGCTTGAGCATGTTCCTTTTTATTGAGAGCGTGGGCCTAAAGTGTGAATGTGCTGATTTTCGTCATCTCTGTCCGCTCCGTTTCACCGTTGCGATGTACCGCAGGAAAGGCTAGAAGCACGAGCTTTTTGCTTTAGGGCGCATCTTTGCAGCACAAGCTCTAGCACAGCAAGAGCAGTTGTTGGCTCTCGAGCTTGCACTTCTAGCCTTTGCTGCAGTACAACATGAGGGGAAACAGAGTAGGTGCCAAGCACCAAAGAGCATACTGCGCGGTGTAGTTACACATGCTGCACGTGCTGACGTCTACAGTTTCAAGTTTGTTAAAGCAAAGATCTTAAACAAATGGTACGCTGTATGCACATTTGCCAACATCATATTTCAGTCATTTAGCTTGAATGTGTTGTACAGATAATGCGAGTGCGTGCAGAAGATGTACCTATATGCAATTTCACAAGTTGACTTCATGCAAAAAATGTTTTTAGGTTCATGTATTTGAGTGTTTACACAAGCCGAAGGAGGTTTCCGCAAATAGTGGTTCAAATCGAACGATGCAACGTTGCTTTACTGCAAAGAAAGCCGGAACATTGTGGCTTGCGAAGGCTATGAATGACGCAGCACTATCCCAATGAACCGCTAATCGTGCAAGCCTACAATTGAGGGGCTACGTGCAATAGTGGTACAAGTACACTTGTACGATTCATGATATTAACAGTCCCAGATATTATACTTATGCATGTGGCACTCTACTTTTGATAGTAGGGAACGCTGTACACTTATTTACTCGAAGTTTAAACGCTAAACTGACCTTGACATGCACAGATAAAATTATTCAGGGACTTTTTGGCGAGCTCTGAATTTGCACTTTTACCACTATTGCACACAGCGCCTCGATTAAGACGAGCTGCCTCTCCAAAGGCTTTTGCATTAGGTATTCTTTGCGTATGTTTTGCATCCTCGAAGTCTGATGCTTTTTTATTTATTTTGGCTGAATTGTTTCATTTTGTCCATTGCTTTCTGACAATATTGTTTTTTGCCAGAATTTTGTGTAGCTATGGGAAGTACTGTGCTGCAATAAATATCTTAGCTGTACTTTAAATCGCTTTACACAACCTTCTTGTCCGTCTAAATATGAGTGTGAAACAGTGACGGTTTAATGGCAGTCAGTGAAATTATTCTTCAGATATTTTGGGTTCTTAATGTTGACAGCTGTTGCACATCCGGACGCGATGTTTATGGTTAACAGAAATTGTAGCAACCACTTTGTTGGTCATTGAATCTTTCCCAAGAGTGAGTTGCCAAGGATCTGTGTAAGCAATTGAAAGTCACTGGATTTATATTGTGTTGATTTGTCAAACATCAGCAGAAAAACCACATCCTTGAAGCAGAGGCATATTGTAAGCTATACACCAACTCATGTTTACAAACAAACCGGAGCGCCTCTAGCGGACGCCACCGGCGCAGCGCATGCGCGGTGGATGATGGGCAAGTAGCCCGCCGTCGCCCATAAACAAACCATTGAATTGCGTTGTTGTCGGCGTCGGTGGGAGTCCCCGTGCTCCTTTTCACGTTGGAATTGTTGATTCTACGTTCTCCTCACAATGTCTGACTACTTGAACGGCTTCAGCAAAACTAACGAAGCCAAACTTTGCGTGAATAATGTGACGTGCTGCGATTCATTTCACGTGGACGCCTCAAAATAGGCGCTAAAGCCTGACTCCCACGATGAGATTCTGCTCGCTGTTTTCAGACACGACGTTGATTGGACTGCAAAAGCGTGGACCGTAGCTGAGATGGTGGACGTCGATACTGAAAACCGCAAGTAGAATCGGGCATTACTAGTCGGTGATGGCCTTTGGTAACAATAATAATCAACATCTTCTTGTATCTGTTTACACTTAGTTTACTTACCCCAACCAACCTGCTAAAGCGTTTTGAGGCCTGCACTTAGTTCTTATCGCAATTACCGGGTCAACGTTTGGTTTACGGGCCGCTATCGTTTGAACGAGCTGACGACAAAAAGCAGCCAATTTTGAAAGAGCAGACGACAGTTCGAACGCATGCGTAATGGGGTACGGGCAAGAAGCACCGCCGTCCCGCGCCAACAAAAAACTCGAATGTCACGTTGTCGGCGTCTGTCTGAGTCTGCATACTCTTTTTCGCGTTGGAATTGTCGATTCTACGTCCTCACCGCAATGTCTTACCACTTTAATCGCCTAAGCGAAATTATCAAGGTTCGTTACGCCGCTAAACATCGCGTAAATAATTTGACGTGCGGCGATTGATTCCCATGAACGCCGCAGAATGGACGCCAAAACCATGATGAGATTCTTCTAGCTATTTTCGGTAGCGACGTCGCTCGTGTTGCAAAAGTGTAGAAGGTAGCGGCGATGATCGACGTCGATACTGAAAATCGGAAGCGGGAACAGACCAAGCGTAACAAGTCGGTGATGGCCACCGGCACCAATGATCAACATCTTGTATCTACTGTTTACACCGAGCCTACTTAAGTCTTTTGAGGCCTGCAATTACTTATTGCAATCACCGGGTCAAAGTTCGGTCTACGTGCCGCTTTTGTTTGAACGAGCAGACGACAAAAAGCAGACGTTTGAACGAGCAGACGAAAGTTCGAACGATCAGACGGCCGCGTGAATTTGAAGACTCACTGAACACGTGGGTGGTTCGGACAACTTGGCGATTTTCTCTCGGTTATGTTGGAACAAATCAAATACATCTGGCGACCACAAAGTGTTGCCCGCACACGCAATCGTAGTTCGACAGCGTCTGGTTTGCCCTTTTCACGGCTACTATTCACGTTCTCGGACGAACGGAGGGGGCAAAAACACATGAAAACTGATCTTCAAACCTTTCCCGACTCTATTGCTACAGCCACCGTCGCAGCATATTGTAAAGAAGGCAGGTTTCTTGTCTCGTTGTTTCCAAAGGAACACGGGAAGGCATGTCTGACACGGCGACTTCTGCCCACCGCCCCAGACCGGAAGTGCGTCCGGCGCGTCACCACCGCGGCGTGACGTAGGAGAGTTGAGTTCGTGTATTGTAAGCAGAGGGGACGATAAAAGGAACCCGGCTAGTTGTTTATTGCTTATCATATTGTACTCAACCCAAAACACATACAAGATGAAAGAAGAGGTGGACAGGACAAGGCGTACAATATGTCCTATCTTACATTTCGTTAGTGTTTTAAACATAGTACAATTTGCTGTAAAATAGCCAAGTAACACATGGCATAAGGCATGTCTGGCCTCTTTGTTTAGTTGAAAGGTTTCTTTTTCAAAAGACTTGTGCACATACGCTGTGCTATGTACACAGGCAACATCGTTGTGGACATGCCGCAGTGCTTAAGCAGAAGAGGGCACAGAGTTGAGAGACACTCTGCCATATGGGGACCTATTGCAATGCTTGTTCCAATTTTTCCCCTTCTGCTTTGTACTGTAAAAGTATTGTGACAGATGAAACTCATTGTCCTGTGCAAGTGGTGATCAGCAGGTACGTAGAACTTCAGAAAAATAATGTCTATGACAGACGTCTAACCAAGGTCCTCCATTATTGGTTCGCATCTCTAGAAAAGGAGTATGCTCGCCATCGGGATTTCCAGACATCTGGCTGGGCTCCTCGGTGCTGGCCTGAGGTTCCACGTTTATCACCGGAGGGGAGGAATCAGCTGTAGAATGGCTGGGCACTGTATGACAAAAGTAAAATAGGCGTTGCGCGTTGAGACCGTTGGGTAGGTCTACACTTTTGCAACGATGGTGGTCCACACTGTAGATAACAAATTTAGTCGGTGCAGTACGGCTGCAAGGCTGGAGTCTTTAACGTGGATCAGGCAGTAGTGATACATGATCATACTCATGTAGAATGCTCTTCCAAATCGGACTGGGCAGGAATGAGGATTCCACCAGTGGGTAGTCCCTGGGGGCAGCACGAAGTTTCACTGCACATGCGCTGAACTGCGGTGTACTAGCACACTCGTCCACCAATCAATGCCGTCCAGACTGCAGGACTTGGTGTTTAGTAGAGTGCAAGCCTCAGTAAATAATAATTTTATGAAACATAAGCACATAAGTAATAATGTAAAAGTGGAACACTTGCCCAGCCTCTGAGTTCGTGGCTTGCTGCTAGGCTTCATGGGCCGGTGACCAAACAGCGATGGAGAAGCATTCGGTTTAAGTTTTTTCAAGCCGTCGGCTCTGTGCTGCTCGAACTGGTTCCTCGTGAAGTGGTCCTATAAAGACAATCATTGGCACAAAGCAAGAGCGTAAGCAAAAATTAATATATATTTAGCCTCGGGGGCCCTTGTAGGCACCTCGAGGCTAAGTATAGCCTCGGGGCCTACAATATATAGAGAATTGAAAAAGAAACGAACAGGACATGACAAGGTTAAAAAATATTAGCAGTCCCATTGCATGCTGATATACACGACTTTTTTTTGTGAATATTGCACCCATTGGAAACAGTTATCACACAGTTGTGAGTGGAGTGGGTAAACTTTATTTTAGCCTGCAGTAAAACGCGCGCTTGCGCGCGCGCTCCGGACGGGGCCTACATCGTCTTCTGGGCGCTGGGTCCCTGCCGGGCCAGCGCCCCGATGACCTGCTGGACGGCCCAGAGTTGTTGTTCTTGATTATCGCTCCCTGCGGCTGCTTCAAGTCGCAGCGGGATGCTCCCAGACTTTGATTCTTCCGGGTACTTGATACAATCCCACAGCATATGTGCGAAGCCGGCCGTCTCCCTTCGGCAGACTCTGCACTTGTCTGTCGGGTGCGCCTCGGGATACATTCTATGCATCAGCAATGGGCTGGGGAGTGAGCCCGTCTGCAGCTGTCTAAATAAAACGGCTTGTTCTCGACTGAGCCCCGAGCAAGGTGGTGGGAGAGTTCTGCGAGCTAGGCGGAAAGCCTTGGTTATCTCGTTGTAGTCGGTCATTCGGTCCTTGGTGCTGAACCACAGCGGCCAGTCGGTCGAGGCGCGGTCCGTTAGCGCGCGCGCCTCGGCATGTGCTGTCTCGTTGTGGTTGGCGTTTCGATCCGACGCCTCGCCCGCGTGCGCGGGGAACCATTTGATTCTCACTTGTTTGCTGCCGCCGTCGTTCTTGGTTGACTGCAGTATGCGCACCGCTTCCTTCGATATCATGCTTTTGGCATAATTCCTCACCGCCTGCCTCGAGTCACACAGCACCGTGTGGCAGTCGCGGTCGGCGATGGCCAGGGCGATGGCTACCTCCTCCGCTTGTTCTGCCTTGGTGCATCTCGTGCTGGCGGTCGTGCGAACGGTGCCGGTCGCGTCGACGACAACTGTCGTGAAACCGTGTAGCTTGGCGTATTCAGCCGCGTCCACGTAGCGTGCGTGTCCGTCGGCCGCGTGCTGATCTATCAGGGCCCTGGCTCTCGCCGCTCTCCTCCCTTTGTTATACTCCGGGTGCATGTTCCTCGGTATAGAGTCCACTCTGATGTTGTTCCTGATCTCATCGGGGATGGGGAGCTGCGTCCGCTCCCTGCCTTGGTAGCCAACTCCCAGGTTGTCCAGGATTTTCCGGCCGGCCTTGGTCGTAGATAGTCTTTCGAGTTGAGCGTTGCGTTGGGCTTCCGCTATCTCCTCTAGCGTATTGTGCACCCCCAGCTGCAGGAGGCGGTTGGTGCTCGTTGTTTCGAACAGTCCCATTGCCGTCTTGAAGGCCCTACGGATGAGTATATTTATCTTGTTTCTCTCGCTCTTCTTCCACTTGTGGTAGGCCGCCACGTACGCTACGTGGCATATGACAAACGAGTGGATGAGTCTGATCAGGCTCTCTTCCCTCATTCCACTTTTCTTGGTCGTGACTCGCTTGAGTAGTCTCGTGGCGTTTGCCGCTTTCGCTATGAGCCGGGTGACAGTGTCACCGTTTCTGCCGTGCGTCTCGATCGTCATTCCTAAGATTCTGATCTTGGTGACTCTTGGGATCTCGTTTCCTTCTCTGCTCTTCACTTTGATTGCCTCGTAGTTTCTCGGGCTGCTCTTGGGTTTGCGGTGCTTGACGGGCGGGTATACAAGGAGCTCCGACTTGCTCGGCGAGCACCTGAGCCCCGTTCCGTCAAGGTGGTCTTCGATCGCGTCGACAGCCGCCTGTAGAGTGGATTCGATGTGGGCATCGCTGCCCCCTTCCACCCACAGCGTTATGTCGTCCGCGTATATCGTGTGTCGAACTTCCTTGATGTTTCCGAGCCTTTCGGCCACTCCTATCATCACCAGGTTGAAAAGCATCGGCGAGATGACTGATCCTTGAGGTGTGCCTGTGCTTCCCAGCTTCTTCTCTTGCGCTTGGAGATCCCCCGCTCTGAGCTCGGCAGTTCTGTCCGTGAGAAAATCTTTGATGTATTTGTATGATCTCTCTCCCATGTTGAGTTTCGAGACTTGGCATAGGATCGCCGAGTGCTTCACCTTGTCGAAGGCGCTCTGCAGATCGAGTCCCAATATCGCTTTGTTGTCGCTGGTGTTGCCGTCGATGATCTGGTGCTTGAGTTGAATCATTGCGTCTTGGGTACTGAGGTGCTGCCTGAAGCCGATGATCGTTTCCGGGTAGAGGTCCTCTTTCTCGAGGTATTCCTGCACCTCTTGAGCAGGACGTGCTCCAGCACCTTGCCCATGCAAGACGTGAGCGATATGGGTCGGAGGTTGTCGGTGTCTGGTGGCTTGCCCGGCTTGGGGATCAGGATAGTCTTGGCCTTCTTCCACTGCGTCGGCAGCGTTCCCGTTTTCCAGCATTTGTTGTAGTAGCTCGTGAGACTTTCGATGGATTTGTCGTCGAGGTTCTTGAGTGCTTTGTTGGTGATGCGGTCCGGTCGAGCCGCCGACTTGCTGTTGAGGTCTTGCAGCGCCGTGCGAACCTCCTCTACGTCTATGTCTCTGTCAAGACGCTCGTTGCGTAGCCCCCCGTACGGCCCGGGGCACTCCGTTGGAGTAGTCGGCAGGTATCTGTCGCTGATGCGCTTCGTCACATGCTCGGCTCCGTGTTTAGTGACCTCTCGATGGATGAGTTTCGCCAGTCGGTCTCTTTGGTGTGACTTAGTCTTAGTTTTGTCGAGCAGATGCCTAAGCAAGTTCCACGTTTTCCCGTTATGCATCTGTCCGTCGGCGGCGTTGCATATCTCGTCCCATTGTTGGGCGCATAGCGTGCGACAGTATTCCTCGATTGTCCTGTTAAGTTCTGCGACTTTTTTCCGTAGCCTACGATTGAGGCGTAGCTTTTTCCATCTGTTGAGTATGGACTGCTTGGCCTCGATGAGGTGTGCCAGTCGGCTGTCCATTGTGTTCGTTTCGAGGTCTGTTTCTATGTTCTTGGTTGAGTTTTGAACGTCTTGAATGATCTTGTTGGTCCATGTTTCGATGTCATCAATTTCGGTCTCTTCTTCCGCCTCCTGATTTCTGTTATCTCTGAATGCGGTCCAATCGATCCACGTATGTTTCCTGACATTAGCACTGCTCTGCTCCGGTATGACGATTTCCACTATCATGTGGTCGCTGCCGAGGTCCATCCCCGTGTTCCTCCACGTGATCGTGATCGGTTCATTGTTCTTGACGAACGTGAGGTCAGGGGTGGTATCTCGGGACACGGAGTTGCCCATTCTCGTTGGGAGAGCCGGGTCGGTTATGAGTGTGTAGTCGAGCTCCGCCGCATCGTGGGATAGGTTTCTGCCTTTCGCATTACTCTTGACGTAGCCCCACGCCGGATCCATAGCATTAAAGTCGCCGCACGCGACCAGCGTGCTCTGGCCGGCCGTCGTGCTTGCCTTGTGAAGAATGGCTTTGAACCTCTGCAGTCTCTGCGATGGGTTACTGTAGATATTCAAAATGAAGATGCTGTTTTTTCTTTGCTTGGTCAGTATGAGTTCGGCGAGTGTGTGTTCGATCCTGACGTTGCTTAGTCGATGTTCGACGAAGGTGAGACCCTTCCTGACCAGGGTGCACAGACCTCTGCCGTCGGACGGGCCCGCGTGCACCCTGTAGCCGGGGAGGGACGGCTTTTCCGTTAGCGTTTCTTGGAGTAGGAGCACGTCGGGCTTGCGCGCAGCGTGCTCAATGTGTTGCTGGACAACTGCCCTTTTCTTGACTAAGCCGCGGCAGTTCCACTGCCACATCGTTATGCCTGTGGAGCTGGAGGCCATGATGGTCCTATTCGAAGTTCTCCGGGTTGCTGCGCTTGGTTGACTTGCTGCTGTAGGGGCCCGAACGTTGGGTTGCTTAGGGTTAGTTGCAAGCTCCTTTCCAGGTTATTGAGTCTGTTGACGTTCTCCGTTTGGAAGGCTTGGATGGCTTCCTTCATCGATTTGATCATATCCTCGAGGCTGCTGAGTTTCGCCTCGACATTGTTGTAGCTGCTGCCGGAGCTGCTGCTGCCGGAGCTGCAGCTGCTTACGTTTTTCGTGGTCTTACGCAATTCGAAGGCCCTTTTCTTCGGTGCCGGTGCTTTATCTCCGTCTGTCGTAGCTTCTTCGACCTTGTTGTTGTCGCTCGGGCAGGATCTTGGCTGTTCGATGGTGCATAAGACGTTGCGAATCTCCGCTATTTCCTTGGTGAGGTTGTTGATGGTGGCTCGCAGGGACGCGTTCTCCTGTTTCAGGGCCTCGTTGATTTCTCGTTCCTTGGTTGAAGCTTTGTCTTCTTTCTTGGCATTGTCGTTCGAATTGGTCTTCTTGATACCTCGTGCGGCGTCGGCCAAACTGACTCTCTCGCGCGACTTTGATCTTTGGCTTTTTGTTTGTCGCGCGTCTCTGCTCTGGCTCCTGCTGCTGCTATTTCTCGACGGCGCGCGGTTTCTCGATGGCGTCCTTGACTTGCGGGCAGCCGGCTCGTCGAGTAGCGGGAAGTTGCTCTCCGACGGCAGCCAGTCGCTGACGTTTTGCTTTCGGCGCTCCCACTGCCGCTTGCGGACGACGTAGGGAACCTTGTATTTGGCTTTACATTCTCTATCGGCGGTCAAGTGAGCGCCTCCGCAAAGTTTGCATTTGGGCGTACATTTGTGGTCTTCCTTTGGTTTTGTTTGGCCGCAGCCCCTGCAGATGCGGTTGGTTGGAGTTGGGCACACGTCCTTGCGATGCCCGACCCGGCCACACTGGTGGCAGACGTCTATTTGCTTTCTATACAGGTTGCACGGTATGAGCGTGACACCGTATCGGACAAAGTTCGGTACCTTGGGTCCTCCGAAGGCTACAATGATCGTGGTCGTGTTGCCGATTCTTTTGGCTCCTACGGCGAGTGGGTTTCTGTCGTTTACAATGTTGCTGTCGAGTTCTTCGGCACTCGCGTTGACAGGGATGCCGCGGATGATGCCCTTCACGGTGTCGTGCGGCGCCGTGCGGTACGCGCTGACTTCGAAGGTCTTGTCTTGAATGGATATCGTTTGAATTCTCGCGTAGCGGACGGCGTTTTCCTCCTTAGGCGTGCTGACTACCATGATGTTTTGTAGCGCGTTTGGGCAAATGGTGTCTGATGCGTTCTCTTCAGTCGTAATCTTGGCCGCGGCGAGAATGGCCGTGGCGACGGTCGTGGTGCCAATCTTGGTAATGTCCAATCCCCCACGGGGTCTGATGACGATCTTGTTTTCCTCCAGCGGCATGGCTGGCATTCTCGCTGCCTTGATGGCCGAGGCTCTAACGTTCTTGTTACCCTTCGCATTCTTGCTTACTTGGTTGTCGGTGCCGGCGAGCTTCGCGACAAGGTCTCGTTGACGTAGTCTGGACATGCGTTCCCCCACTTGCGTCCATCCAGTGCCGCTGTGGAATTCCTCTGGTGAAAGATCTTCGCCTTGAACTTGCACGCACATTTGGGAGTCGAAGATCGTTGCCCGAGCGGACGTCCCCTCCATCTCGGGGCTTAGTGGCCGCCGCCGAAACGGCGAGCCGCGGCAGGAGCGACAGCGACTAGGCCTATCGCTCGTGGAGCACACCTAGGCCTAGCGGCCCCGCGCACGACGGTGGTGGAAAATGTCTGTTATTTCGGCAAAAAAGGCGTACCTTTGGGAACTTTGTTATCCGTTGGCGTCTCTCGACTTCACAAACTCACTGGGATACACAAGACCTTGAATCGCGCAAATTAATACTGCGAAATTAACCATAAATGACGGAGCCGATAGGAACTAGTCCGTTCGCTTCGGCGTCCTCTTCTTCCCTCACAGTTGTGAAATATAATTTTCAGTGGATGCAATTTTATGTGTCTGCATTTCACTCAAAAAACTATTAATTAAGGAGGAAGGTTTTTTTAATATTTGAATATAAGCAAATGTGGCAGTTTTAATGTTAGCATTATTGAAACAAACACATTCGGTGGCTTGTAGAGCATGTTCTCGGTGACAAGGTGAATAATTACGACAAACCTCACGGGCCTGTCAGTCCCGACACCCCAGGAAGCATTTTGAGCGCGGCTACCACGCCATTTAATTTGGCAGTTTCCTTATATTCAGAGCATTAAGATGGTGATTACAACTTGGTGGATTAATGTTATGTTTAGGAGGCTGCCACTTTTCATCGTAGTATGCGGTGCCGATCTCACTCAACACTGCAACGTCAAGTGAACCCGCATTCAACTGTAATCATACTCACTTCGCAAAGCCTCGAATTGGGCGTCGGCGCAAATCCAACCCTGCTTATCTTGTGGAGCCATTCCTTCCGTCGTCTTTTCTTCCTTGTCCCGGTGGGAATCAAGAGCAGTGTCTTGCCACGTCCAGAGCGAGTCGTACACCCGATAGCGCAAACTCTTAGAAAAAAAGGAGTCCAAAGGAAGTCACTGCTTCCATGACTCTCTTTGACACTTCACGACTCTCTTAGAGAGTCCATTTTTCGTGTGACTCTGTTTTGACTCTTCCCCTGCTCAACGGGAGTCACAGGTCAGCAGCATTTGCCCTACCGAAAAAAAAAAAGTATGAATGCTGCTTCGCGGCATTCATCCGGCAACCGAAGCCCCGCCGTTTCCCTATGCACCTCTAGAAAGGGAGTCCGACACCATTTAGTTCAAAGCTTTGTCGACATTTTATTTTCAATAATTGTGCAAAAAAAAAAATTAAAAAGGAAAGGAAAAAAAATAATGCACAAAGTTTCGTCGACATTCATTTTTCTCAAGAATAATTGTAAACAAAAACAGAAAAAACAATGTATGTTTATTTTTTGCATCAAACCTCGGTTCCCTCCGTAAGAAGCGGGCACCTTTCCACATAGCTACACCTGCGAGTACTCGTTTTGAGAATTCGTTTTATACGAGATTCAACAAGTTTCGCGTCGTGCACATTATTCGAAACCGAATCCTGCGTCTGCATTTTACATATTTCTAGAACTGTCGTGGGGTGCGTCTCTGGGAGCGAGTGAAGGTGCAGCAGCTTATTCAAGACTATACTCTGTTTCATACGTAGCATGCAACGCAGTCAAAGCTAGCGCACCGGTTTGCATCGCCGACCGTGTCCACATTCACCCCATAAAATAGTGCGTCCCCTGCGAAAACACTTATAAAAAAGTCGAAAAATGTGCCTCCTTGGATCTAAAAACTGATAGTGGTGTTATAATTTCGACGGAGCACAATTTTTTTTCAATAAAAAGGAAAAGATAATGTAAAATTAAATTGTTTTCGTTTTCGTCTGTGCGGCAGCAGCTGCGGGTTTTCGGGTTGTGTGGCACTGGCTGGTTTTGAGAAGATGGCGTCTTACGCAACAAGCTCAAGTACCTCTCCTGCTCGGATATTTTCAAAGATTCGTTGTGCGCAGACCTTGAAAGAGTGCAAGCAGGTGATCGCCAACGTGTACGCGAGTACAAGAACGCGTTTCCCGGAGAAGTCGGTCGTGAAGTCCTGGAGACGGTCAGTAACAACACCGGAGTGTGCGCCCCTACTGTCGTGAAGTACAAGGCGCAGTGTCTATCTGGCAAGCTGGCGTCCCCGGAGCGAAGACCTCGCCATGTAGAAGTTTCGAGCACGGGGACTGTCAAGCATGCCGAATTCACACACAATGCCATTCGCCTCAAGGCGCATCGCAAGTACCCCGAGAGGGGGATTCCTACCCTTGACAGCGATTTCAAAATAAGCTGTTCAGGCCACAACTATTGTTGATTAACGTCCTATTATAAATTTTGGGGCAAGGCTGCTATCAGTGAGATTCCTCATTCCACGCTGCACGAAAAAAAAAATATAACTCGGTGCTGGAGGCAAATAACACTTGCAAAGCGGCAGAGCAGATGGTAGAAATGTGGCCTCTCGGCGACTTACAAATAAATAGCAAGAAGAAAGGAGGAATCAAAATATGCAGTTCGGCAATGCACACAATCTTGCAGAAAAAAAGGCTAAAAAAAACAAAAAAAACTGCGCGTCTAGCGTGTTTGAACCACTGCCGCCGAGACGTCGGTATCGCCAGAGCAGCCCTACCACTCGTCCACGAAACGCGCCCAGGAACACATTTTTTTTTTCTGTATTTTCATGCGCACCACTTCAGTACCTTTGACAGCTATGCACGCTATGTATGAAAATGAGTATAAGTGCCCATTTTGAGAACCACACTACCGCACTGCGAGTTGAAGCAACGCCGAAGGCTCGCGTCTCGCAGCGCCGCCTGTTGAATAACCATTTGAAGAATTTGCACACTGTGAAGGTAAGAGCGCTCACACCGAAGAGCTCTCTTTACAACGCCTACACACACACAGAGCCCACAATTGAAGGGGGGCCACTGAGGTTTTAAGAGCCATTGATCGTAGCAATCGCATTCCAAAGACGCCGCGCTGTCGTAGATTGTTTTTCACCAGCTAGGTCCTGTAGGGATGAGGCCAAGGCCAAGGCTGGGGGATTCATCGCCGGAAACGTAAAGGAACCAAGCAAACGACGTGAGGCTCGCGGAAGCGGTTCGTGGGAGCCGACGACGTCCAAGCCACGATCCAAGCAGCCCTAGTAGCAGCCTTGCTTCCGAGAAGACTGTATATTCTTTCCGGCGGGCACACAATAGGTGACATTCACTTGACGTCACTCGCTAGGTGCGCTGGCATCGGCCACCACGGTCGCCATCTTCGAGGTCACTTTCTATCTCACGTAGGTGTCGGGCGCCGTCTGGCCGGACCTTTCAGCTTGGGTTAGCAGCATTTTACAACTTTACAGGGTCTTTCTGGCCAAAACTACGGGTTATTCTTAGACTTTGGTGCTTTTGAAGCGCCGTAGGAATATTTTTTCTGTGTGTTTTAGTTCGCTTCTGTCGCTATCGGACTTTTCCACAGCGGCGGTGTTGCTCCATGCAGCGCTTCGTGTCGCGCGCCGTGTCGCGCGCCGTGCCCTCGGCGGTAGCCCTTTCGCAAGAACTGTGATTTTTCTACTTTGGAGCTTTTGTAGCACGGTGTGATTACCCTTTGTTTTGTTTTGCTAGCTTCCTTATTGTTTTTTTCTCTAGCGGATTGTCTGCACTACGGCCGTGTAACCGTGTTGCTCCATCGCCTCCGTGTCGTACGTCGTGCCTTCGGTGTTCGTTCCTGTGTAAAAACATACCGTGCGGCTCACCGAGTTCGCAGCTAATGGAAAATGCGCCGCATTTTTCATTAGCCCAAACGATTTAAAAACCGCATGCGAACGATTTGGCGATCGACTAGACAAGCGACGGCGACCCGCTTCGCTGTCGTTTGGTGACTCGCGCGACGAGGCAAACCGCATGAAAGCGACGGAAGCAGACGACCAAGGGGATGAGCGCTAAGTTTTCTAGAAATCCAAAAACCGAGCTACGCGACGAGCGACAGTGAAGGGTGAACCGCATCTAAGCGAGCGACGGCGACAGCGAAGGGAGTCGGCGACGAGTGACGGATATTTCTCACGGTCGCTCGTCGCGTCGTTCGGATTTTAGATTTCTAGAAATCGTCGCTCATCGTCTTGGTCGCTCGCTCCCGTCGCTTTTATATGGTTTGCCTCGTCGCGCGAGTGACCGAGCGACGGCGAAGCGGATCGTCGTCGCTTGTCTCGTCGCCGTCGCTCGTCTCGCCTCGTCGCTCGCTAAATTGTTTACTTGCAGTTCAGCCTTTACTCACAGTACTCGGCGGCAACAAGTGAATTAAAACTGCCCACCCCCGATATAAACTGTTTTTTATGTTTAGTTCCACGTAGCTTCTTCAACGATATGAAATTAGCACACACTACCAACGGACGACCGCGTACCCAAGCCAGTCAAATGTCAAACCGCGACCTCGAAGATGGCGGATCGGCGGTGGCGCTCCCTGGCAAAATCGAACCTGCACGCCCAGTGAATACCACCTATACTCTGACACCATGCTTGCGGCTGATGTGGATTGCAGGAGGTGGCTAACAAGACGACCAATGCACAGAAAATAGGTTGAGCACAACACAGCACGCAACGATTGTCACCGCCATGTTGAAATAAAACCAAGCTGAGGCAGGCCAAGCTACAGTTTAGCATACGACGAAGCTGAGACAGGCCAGGGTTCAGTTTAGTACACAACCAACATACTTCATTACAAAGAATTAGATAAATGTTTAAACAAATTTTTTTACGTTTAAAAGTTCTAATGTATGTCGATTAAAACAGAAACATTCACGTTGCGTCAAATGAGTTTCGTCGCAACCAGCGAACGTCGCCGCGTCGGCCGCGACGCCATCGCCAGCGTAACCAAAATCAAAAACAAAGCAAGCTTCAAACTTTCGGGCGGTTTCAGGCCTTTAGTGCCTTCGAAGAACATTCTCCGAAAAACAAAAAGTGTCTCAGATGTCGCCGTGCCCATGGACCGAGCTGTGGGTTTTGTGTCTACTTGGTGAGTACTCGCCTATTCGCTTGACTTTTTCAGTTCTTTCTTTTCGGAGCGTTTGTGAAGTGTCCTTGTGTGTGTGTGCAGGAAGCGTGAAGGCGAACGCGGCGAACGTGTGGGGCTCCTTGTCGCACACCTGCTTTGCGCATGGGATGACCTTCGAGCTTTTCCCGAGGAAGTCCCGCAACCGACCTGTCACCACGGCCTGTCACTGAGCGAGCAGTCAGATTGCGGGAACGCACACAGAGGCGAAGGTCCCACCGAAGCCGGAGGGGGGGACGGGACTTCGTAAGTGTATCGGGAGCTTTATCTCGTGGATCGGTGGACAGGGCGAGTTCTACAAATCGGGTGGCGCCTTGGTACGGCTGTGGTACCACCTAACTAGGCGGTGTGTTTCGCGGAACCCATAACTGCTATGGTACCCATTATGTGCTGGCGCTCGTATTTGCACCCCGTTTGCTTTCACTGCGGGTGTTCGAAATCAGGTTCGTTTCTCTGCATTGTTGATGTTGCTTTCGAAGAGTTCTTTTTTGTCTAGGGCACGAACTTTTTATACAAAATGCTGTATATGTTGCAGTTATTTGGTAGCCCTCTAGCTGCAGCGTATTGTGAAGGTTGTGGGAAAAAACGCGCATTGAGTAATTACAAAAAGATATACCGGGTGTTTTTGCGAAGATTTCAAAAATCCTAAAAATTAGGGCTATTGAAAAAGAAGAAACTCTTTTCGGGAACAAACTACCAGCAACGGCGGACGGCAGGAATTGCCAAAAAGCTACTAATTAGTCAGATAATTAATTAAAACTTGTTAATTAACTTTTTAATTAGTGGAAATAGACATATGATTCCAATTAGAAAGTTGCTGAACATTATCGAAAACCACTAAATCAGTCATTTTCAGGAAGACTTTAAGCGCTTGAGAAGAGTAGTAGCGCACTAAAATTACCACTCGTGGAGCAGGTACAACGCTGGGGCTAGATAAGAGGCGGAAAAATCGCGCGGGCACCTTACCGCAAACGCTACCCTTGTACCTGCTCCACGAGTGGCAACTTCAGTGCGCTACTACTCGTCTCACGCGCTCAGTCTTTCTGAAAATGACTGATTTAGTGGTTTTCGATAACGCTCAGCAACTTTCTAATTGGAACCATATGTCTATTTCCCCTAACTAAAAAGTTAATTAACAAGTTTTAATTAATTATCTGGCTAATTAGTAGGTTTTTGGCAATTCCTGACGTCCGCCGTGGCTGGTAGTTGGTTCCCGAAGAGAGTCTTCTTCTTTTTTCAATCGCCCTAATTTTTAGGATTTTTGAAAGTCTTCGCAAAAACACCCGGTATATATATAATGTAGTGTCGAGTACCGTCCGACGGCACTCTTGCAGAACATTCACGTGCCTTGCAGGGGCACTCCACTCACGTCTTCAAGTGCCGTCCGAATGTCTTATGTAAAGCGAATTTTCAAAACGAGTTTTTTGAAGTTGTAGCGTAGCTTATTGTAAATTGTAGCATAGCTCGCCTCATAGGCAGCGAACCCGGATTCGATCCACAGTGGGGGCTTACTTTTAGAAATCTTTTTCTCAAACATTTTGTTTCGTCGAGGCATTTGACGATATTTACGTCATTTCTTTTTTATCATTAACACTGGGGAAAAAAATAGGATGTTGTCGACGAAACTTTGCCCTGCAACAACTTTTTGACTGGTTTTTAATTTGCACCGAACTTGAGCGCACTGAACGTACTAACTTAATCTTGTCTCAAATTTCGCTTTATTTTAAAAGTTATAGGCAATTTAGAATTACAAAAACAAACAAAAAAGAACCTCTTTCATGAAGTCGTGGGTCCTGGCTTGAGTGGTTGGGAACTAGAGGAGTAGTGAGCTCATCGAGCGCTCACGGCTGCTGCACTCCGTGTCGACGGCTCGAGAGGGCGCCACTAAAGCATATTCTGGATAGGCTGTATGAGGCGGGTGGCCAGGGCGGCTTGCATTGCATTTGCTGCGCGATTAAGGACTAATTTGGCATAACACTTCATTGGCCACACACTACAGCAAACACGGTGTAAAGATCAATTCAGAACGGGAGCCACTTCGCGCTGCCATACCGCCAAACGGCCAAATCGCCAGCTAAGCCCGTGCTGAAAGCCTTCGGAACGCTCGGAACCGGTCGAATCCTCGATCCGGTATCCGACCGCAGCGCCGCCGCGAACATCCGGGACCTTTCTACGCTCGCTGTTCCTCGGAGCCTCATCCCACAAGCCTTTTGTAGTATGCGCCGTTTTTTCCACCGCTTAGTTGCGGGTTTGTCGTCGAGTCTTTTCTTGTTTCCATACTTTATAAACTGCATTTGTTTCTTTTCTAATCTAAATTACCAAACAAAAACTACTTTCATACATAACTGAAACGGTTCGCGACACTTATATTTTGTATTTCGACTAAAAAAAAGCTTTTAGCGGCTCTGACCAGTGGTAAGCCCAGGACCAAAGACGTCACATATTGCGCGCTTTCGGCGATGCCGGTCGCCCTCGTAAATGGAGGAGGTTTCCGCATATTCCGGTTAAAATATGACTCACTGATATTTAGTTACTCTCTCCGTGCCCGCTGGCTTGCCCGAACCCCAAGAGACGTGGAAACCGCAAAGAAGGTAGGCGCTTAAATATGATCACAGGGCCCCTTTAACAAAATGGTATGGCCGTCCCTTTCCGGAGGTACATGAAGACAGCGGGGCTCGGTATGGGACAGAGGGGCTGGACACTGCGAGGCGTCATGTGCAACGGGGCCAAGTAGGTTAATAGTTTTGTAATTAGCAGCCGCATACTGTTGCCGCGAGGCGGCATGAATGTATGTGGGGGGTTGGTTAACGAGCTCCCCAGGGATACATGTGCTGTTCGACTTTCTTTCGGACGGCACTTGTAGGCACGGGTGGAGTGCCGTCGGACGGCACTGTAGAACGCCAAAAAAACAATAGAAAATGAGGTGTTTCAAACAACTTTCTTGAAGAGATCATGAACTGATTTTTCAAATACTTCCTCGTCAGCTTTCCTCCTCAGTACATAAGCAGAGTGAGAAACCATGTGGTCGTATTTCACTGAAACCCAAAGTTCTGCCAGCAGTCTGAGAGCCGGCATGAACAAAGCCCTACATAAATTTCACACTTCACATTTTTGCAAGTGCTGACAACCATGAAGGGAGCGACGGGACAAGCGATGGCGACCCTTTTTGCTATCGCTCAGCCGCACGATGAGGCACACTGCGACGTTTTCTAATAATTCAAGGACCGAGCAGCGTTACAAGCGACAGTGAGAAATCTCCGTCGCTGTTGCCGATGCTCGTCTCGTTGCTCACTAAATCGCTTACATGCGGTCCAGCCTTAATTGTCTGAAAGCGAGAGACGCGTGCCACGAGTGAGTACCGTGCTGCCCCTCACTTCCAAGTGCCTCTCATTTCAGGGCTACACTGCCATTTGCTTCCAAGTCCTGCCTGGGCCTCCCGCTCAGGCGCTTTGATGCCACTTACGAAACTAGCACAAACTCGTCAAGGGGTTTCAGGTGGGGTTAGCCATCAGGTCTGTTTGCCGCACCATTCTTTACGGTGCCTCGACAGTCCACAGTCAC
Source organism: Ixodes scapularis (assembly GCF_016920785.2). Classification (NCBI taxonomy): domain Eukaryota; kingdom Metazoa; phylum Arthropoda; class Arachnida; order Ixodida; family Ixodidae; genus Ixodes; species Ixodes scapularis. The sequence continues at coordinate 1,115,627 of NW_024609920.1, forward strand.
TTCACAGTAACAAGTTGGGACGCCATGATGACAGCGGCACTTGTGCCTGCTTGTCTTATTCACTAGAGGTTTGAAGACACCCTGCAGACTTTCGGCAGCATGACACTTTCGGTTTTGTAACATCATTATTGCTTCCTTGGGACAACTCTTAATACATGGGAGGAACAAGATGGCAAGTGCACCAATGGAGAATACGTCCAGGCACTATACCTGTACTAAAACTTGCTTGATCACCTATTTATTTATGATTATCTTTACACTTGCAGCGTTACCTCCGAGGCAGGGTTTCCCGACCAGAAGAAAAATTTGACAGGGCCATAGGCAAGGCCAAGTTCGACTCGCGCTGCTGATCCTGTTGTCCCAGTGCCTCTACAAGGGCGAGGACCTGGTCAATAGGAGTGTGACAGGCCAACCTTCCAGGCGTGACAAAGTATGGCGCCGTGGGAGGGAAGCCCATTACACCTGTCAAGTGGATGCAACTGCAGGTGCGTGCCTTGCTGCATGTCCGCCTTCTCGGCTCTAAACTATGTAGAAATTGGAAGGTTCAGCATCGTGCATTATATAGGTTTTATAGACCATACGCGAAATAGCTCTTGGGTATCATCATCATGCCGCTTGGAGCGACATGGGGTGGGTTTTGATATCTTGAATGTGCAAATGCCACTATACCTCGTCTCGCCTCAGCATGAACTAACTGCAAAAGCTGTGCAAGCGGAAGCGGGTAGCCTTGGCTGGAGGATGGAACAGCAGTATGTGTGCGTCCACAGGTTTCCAATGTCAACGGCAGAAGCTTCCGAGGGTGTCCCAAGCATGCACCAGCAATTTCGGGAGGATACATGGGCACTGCTGTCTTGGAAGCACTTTCCAAGATCAAAGAAAATTAACACAGTTGGCAAAAACTTGAGTCTTAAGGCCCGTTCACACTCTTGCAACCGAGTACGACCGAGAGAGACGAGATCTGTTAAAACTTCTTAAAAGTTCTTAGGACGAGGGTACACACTGGGGGCATTCTGGCACCATCTATGCGTTGACCCTGGAACTGCATTTTACAAGAGCGAAGGTTTCACGGAATTGCCGAGGTCAAACGTGTGTAATACCTGTAGGAAAGGCTTGTTTATAACGTTGACAAAAGTTTTTCGAGCCAAGAAAGAAAGGATAATGCGCAAGAGAAATAGTAAATATGCCGGACCGCCGAGTTTACACTGCTACCCAATAGATGGTGCCAGTGTGTCCTCTCGTTGTAAGAGGTTTTAAGGAACCCAATTTTAAGAGGTCGCAAGAGTGTGAACGGGCCTTTAGAGAACCATGCAGTGAACGGAAAACCTAACAGGTCATGCGTTCTTGGCATGTTGTCGGCAGGCCTCTTCACGATGTATAATATGTGCATTACTTTGGTATTTGTTGATTTTTCTGGAAACGGGTGCCAGCAGGTACGAGCATAGACAGTGGTAATTATATTCGTGCATCTGTACAACGTTTTTTGTTATTTTATTTGAAAGCTTGCTATTTAGTTTTGAAAGAACTTCGTGGTTCCCATGGCAAAGTTGCAAACATTATATTGGTATGCTCAAAACCAGTCCAAGGTCAGAACTAATGCCAAGGCATCTAAAAAAAATAATGTGACCAGAAACAGTGTCATTTATTATGTTGTCAAGCTAGGCCTCGCAAATATTAGCCAAATCGGGTCCACTAATACCCACCCATGTAGGAGGGTGTCTTTAATGCCCATGCTTGTTGTTTAATTAGACCTTGAACATGGTTCCTTACTATGTAGGACTTGCATTACGAATGAGTTTTCTAGTTAACGGTGGTGTTCCTGTTAACAAACCATTGTATTAGGTAGGTAGAAAATAAGAGTGAAGTGAACTTTAGTCTTTAATGGCAAGTAGGTTCATATGGAATCATTTTTGCTTCAGTGGAGGCTCAAGTATGCACGACACTGAAGGGACTTTCCTTTCAGTCGACGCAGACAAGGGTACCACAAGAGCCAGCGAGGGAAAGAGAACGGGACCTCTTGGTGTCAACGACTTGCCGCCTGCGTGGCTGTGCCCCGAACCCTGCAGTTTTTGCCGAGGTAAACAATTGGGCCATTTGAAAGTTTTTGCGGATAAAAAACATGACTCACTTGCATGCCTTGCTGTAAACAATCCATTGCAGCACTGAAATTTGTGAGTTGCAGATAATGTCACAGGTAGTATAGATAACCTCTACATTCTCGGAGTTCTGTGGACAAAGGGGCTGCCCAAAGATTACACAGCTGGATGGTGACCCGCTACAGAGCACCAGTACATGTCGTACCATAGCCTCATTTATACCGACAAAACCTGGCAGATTGCCACGAGAAGCGGTCGCTCAAATGGAAAAGGTGAAGTGGCATACAACGGAGAAGAGTCTCGCCGTAGCGGACGCGAAACACGAAAAAAGTATGTTTTGGGTCCTCGCCACTGCAAAAGCTGTGTGCTGACGTCCAGGTTCCGCGAGGAATGGCTCTTTAATGCTCTGTGCTACCAAATCCTCACGCTCCAAAATCTGTGACCAGGCACTCTATGACTCCATCGTCGAACTGGCAGGCTTTGTGAGTTTAGAGGTGCTATGGTCATACTCTAATCCACTTTACTCCTTTTTTTTTCAGGGGGAGGGCATCTTTTTGTTTGCATTCTTAAAAAAGAGGGTTAGACTGTTATGATTAAATTGGTGTGGACAACCACTAACAAGCTCTGTTTGCTGTCGTCAGGGCCTACGCTATTCTTATCAATTCTAATCTTCGCAAAAGAAAAGATAGGGGAAGGGACAAAACCGGAGGAAAGTTGTGCCGTTTGCGTGGTCGATGTAACTACCCATGCTAAAGATAAATCACATGTAACTATGGTTGTTTGAGATAAATCTGTTTGAAAGGGTGTCTTCGCTATGCCAATAATTTTTTTTAAGCTGGAGACCAAGTGACACAAGTATCATCGCTGTCTTCTCAACTGGTTATTTCAATATTTTATTAGGAGTACCTGGCCATGACTTAAAACAAACCAAAGACCAGATTCGGGCTCATGTTGGCCTTAAGCTGAATTTTGCCAGAGAAGTAAATGCTGAAACTAGACAACATAATTCAAAGCAAACTTTCTGCAGCGACAATGAGTTGGAAATAGTTACTGAAAGAATAGAGGAAGCAGTTTCGGAGCAACGGTATACAGATTGGACCTATGAGAGCCTAACCAGGCTCTTTGCTCAGGAACTAGACAAAGTTCAGAGTAAACGAAAGGGGAAGCAAGGACATAGACCAAGAAGCTGGTGGGACAAAGAAGTGAAGCAAGCGATACAAAAACGTCAAGAAGCCTCTAGAGAACACAGGTATTCTAAGCGCAGTGGGGATTCAGAAACGGAAGTAAAGAGGAAATGGGACACTTTTATAACTTGTCGCCGAGAGGCATCCAGTTTGACCAATGCGAAAATTCAGAGAAAGGGTGAGGAATGGGTGAGTAATGTAAGCAAGAAAGATAGAAACGCAGCTAAGAAGTTTTGGGAGCACTTGAACTCACTCGGTGAAACGACGCAAGCTAGACAGAGGTTCATACTCTCGCATCAGGGAGATCAATTAGAGGGAGATGATGCGGTACGATATATAGGAGCAGTGATAGAGGAGAAATTTCGGGAACGGGTACATGTGGAAGATAGGAGATCCGAAGGAAGTAGCAGTCCAGCTTGTAATATCGCGGATTTTGGACAAAGAGAATGGGAAAAGGCAGAACGAAGAGTCCCTAGTGGCACGTCGACAGGCACAGATGGGATCCCAATCAAGCTGGTGAAGAAATTGGGTCCTAAATCTAAGGCAAAACTAAGGGATGTAGTGAGCACTATGATAACAAAAGGAAATATTCCAGATGAATGGAGGCTTAGTAGAATGAGTATGATATATAAGGGAAAGGGAGGCCTAGTAGGATGAGTATGATATATAAGGGAAAGGGAGATAATTCTGATATTAGGAATTTTCGCCCCATAACCGTGACACCAGTTATTTACAGGTTGGTAATGCAGATTATAAAGAACAGACTGGACGAATGGGTAGATTGCGAGAGCATACTGGGCGAGTTACAGAACGGGTTTCGGAAACAAAGAAGGTTGGAGTGCAATATATTTTCTCTAACACAGTGTATAGAAATAGTGCAAAAACAAAACAGACAGCTCTGGCTGGCATTTCTGGATATCAAGGGTGCCTATGACAATGTGATTGAACCAATGGAACCTGTGGGACATACAGGAGAGCTTAAACCTAGGTTAAGGACTAACAGCTCTATTAAGGAACATTTACTAAGATAATAAGGTGATTATAACATAGGAAGGAAAGGCGACGGGGGAAATAGAGGTAAGACGAGGCCTTAGGCACTGGTGCCCATTATCGCCTTTGCTGTTTATGTTGTATCCGAGAGGATTGGAGGATAGACTAGAGAAGAGTGGGCTTGGATTCGACCTTTCGTACAGTAAACTAGGCCAAAAAATTCAGCAATCTTTACCGGGATTGATGTATGCGGATGATATTGTACTAATGGCTAACAACAGGACAGAGTTGCAGGAATTAATGAGCATCTGTGGTAAGGAAGAAGAGGAATTAGGTTTAGAATTCAGTAGTGAAAAATCAGCAGTCATGATTTTTAACTTTGATGAAGTTTAGAGGCTGAAAATACAGAATATTACAGTTAAGAGAGCTAGTAAATACAAGTATCTAGGAGTATGGACATGTGATGGTGCAGAATATCTCAGTGAGCATGAAAAGTATATAATAGGTAAGGGCAACAGAAATGTCGCTGTAATGAAAAATAGAGCACTTTGGAATTACAACAGGTATGAGGTGGTGAGAGTGATTTGAAAAGGGGTCATGGTGCCTGGCTTGATTTTTGGAAACGCAGTGCTATGCATGAAATCCGAAGTGGATGCAAGACTAGAAATAAAACAGCGCGGAGTAGGTAGGCTGGCTTTGGGGGCACATTACAAAACGCGAAACCAGGGAGTACAAGGAGACATGGACGGGCGTCTTTTGAGAACAGGGAAGTGGTGAGCAAGATAGAATTTGAGGATCGGTCGAGGCAAATGAATAGGGAGCAATGGGCACGAAAGGTTTTCGGCTATTTATGCGTGAGGAGTATAGACACAAGGTGGAGACAGCGCACTAGGAAATTAAGAGGAAAGTTTTTAGGCTATAGTGGAGATACGGAAGAGCAGGTCTCAGTTAAGAAGAAAGTTAAGGCCACAGAAAGAGATCGGTGGCTAGACGGAATGCAGACAAAGACGGCTCTGGAAAGCTATAGATTAAACAAAACAGTTATTGCCAAAGAAAGCAGTTATGACAACTCTTCGGGAAGCTCGTTGTTTGAGGCGAGGACGGGAGTTCTGCGAACCAGAACATACAGAGCGAGGTACCAGGAAATGGATACAGTGTGCACTTCTTGTGGAGAGGAGGACGAGACGGCTGAGCACTTGATAATCTACTGTAAAGGGCTTCACCCTATGCCTACCGAAGACAACATGGATTTAATAAAGTCAGTGGGGTTTAGAGAGAGCGAAGGGAGAGTGGATTTCAAGACTGTAGAGATTACCAAGCAAAGATTAAGTGAATGGTGGCAGAAAGCGAGAGAAAACTAGGTATTTTCTTATTAACTGATGGCAAGGGGTTTCATAGCCCCACTTTCTTTGTGGTGCGGAGTGAATATAGATTTCACATATAAATATTCTAAGCTTAAATGGTGAAACAAAATGGCTAGGTGGCATAAGCCACCGCCCGATCCAAAGGGCTCAGCCGGATTCGTCCATCTATCCATCCGTTGTAAAAGGTTTTAAGGAACCCAGTTTTAAGAGGTCGCAAGAGTGTGAACGGGCCTTTAGAGAACCATGCAGTGAACGGAAAACTTAACAGTTCATGCGTTCTTGGCATTTCATCAGGTTCTCGGCAGGCCTCTTCACGATGTATATTATGTGCATTACTTTGGTATTTGTTGATTTTTCTGGAAACAGGTGCCAGCAGGTAGGGCATAGACAATGGTAATTATATTCGTGCATCTGTACAACTTTTTTTTGTTATATTATTTTAAAGCTTGCTATTTAGTTTTGAAAGAACTTCGTGGTTCCCATGGCGAAGTTGCAAACATGATATTGGTGCGCTCAAAACCAGTCCAAGGTCAGAACTAACGCCAAGGCATCTAAAAAAAATAATGTGACCAGAAACAATGTCATTTATTATGTTGTCAAGCTAGGCCTCGCAAATGTTAGCCAAATCGGGTCCACTAATGCCCACCCATGTGAGAGGGTGTCTTTAGTGCCCATGCTTGTTGTTTAATTAGACCTTGAACATGATTCCTTAATACGTAGGACTTGCATTACGAATGAGTTTTCTAGTTAACGGTGGTGTTCCTGTTAACAAACCATTGTATTAGGTAGGTAGAAAATAAGAGTGAAGTGAACTTTGGTCTTTAATGGCAAGTAGGTTCATATGGAATCATTTTTGCTTCAGTGGAGGCTCAAGTATGCACGACACTGAAGGGACTTTCCTTTCAGTCGACGCAGACAAGGGTACCACAAGAGCCAGCGAGGGAAAGAGAACGGGACCTCTTGGTGTCAGCGTCTTGCCGCCTGCGTGGCTGTGCCCCGAACCGTGCAGTTTTTGCCGAGGTAAACAATTCGGCCTTTTGAAAGTTTTGCGGATAAAAAAAAAAAACATGACTCACTTGCATGCCTTGCTGTAAAAAATCCAATGCAGCACTGAAATTTGTGAGTTGCAGATAATGTCACAGGTAGGATAGATAATCTCTACATTCTTAGAGTTCTGTGAACAAAGGGGCTGCCCAAAGATTACACAGCAGGATGGTGCCCCGCTACAGAGCACCAGAATATGTCGTACCATAGCCTCCTTTATACTGACGAAACCTGGCAGATTGCCACGAGGAGTGGTCGCCGAAATGGAAAAGGTGGAGTGGCATACAACGGAGAAGAGTCTCACTGCAGCGCACGCGAAACACAAAAAAAGTATGTTTTGGGTCCTCGCCACTGCAAAAGCTGTGTGCTGACCTCCAGGTTCCCCGAGGAATGGCTCTTTAATGCTCTGTGCTACCAAATCCTCATGCTCCAAATCTGTGACCAGGCACTCTATGACTCCGTCGTCGAACTGGCAGGCTTTGTGAGTATAGAGGTGCTATGGTCATACTCTAATCCACTTTACTCCTTTTTTTTCAGTGGGAGAGCATCGTTTTGTTTGCATTCTTAAAAAAGAGGGTTAGACTGTTATGATTAAATTGGTGGGGACAACCACTAACAAGCTCCGTTTGCTGTCGTCAGGGCCTCCGCTATTCTTATCAATGCCAATCTTCGCAAAAGAAAACAAGATCGGGGAAGGGACAAGAGCAGAGGAAAGCCGTGCCGTTTGCGTGGTAGATGTAACTACTCATGCTGAAGATAAATCACAAGTAACTATGGTTGTTTAAGATAAATGTGTTTGAAAGGGCGTCTTCGCTATGCCAATCTGTAAACATATTTTTTTAAAGCTGGAGACCAAGTGAGATAAGTATCATCTGCTGTCTTCTCAACTGGTTATTTCAATATTTTATTAGGAGTACTTGGCCATGACTTCAAAAACAAACCAAAGACCAGATTCGGGCTCATGTTGGAAGGCGGGTCTTTCCTGCCAAACTTTAGAAACATTAATCTAAGCAAAGATGATAAACAAATTACTATTAGTTTTAGTGTCCCGCCATTTCTGCATACAAAAGACGCCTATAAATGTACAGCACACGAAAAGTTATAAGAGACTTTGTAGTGCAGAGATCCATTATGTACTCTTTTTTTTATTGTTGATGAGTGATGATGGAAATCGTAATAATTACTACCTTGTAGTAGGCCTTGTGCATGAAGCATTCCCTCACATGCATACAGATGTTAAAGCAAGCTTTAAGCCCTCTCTAAATTCCATCGTGGCTTGCTTTCGTTACAACTCAAAAGGGAGCACAATAAGACGGGGACGAGAAAGGAAGAAACAAGCACTCACTACCAACTAGTTTATTCAGAAAAAAAGTCTTCCCTTCCTTTCGTCCCTGCCTTAATGTACTCTTTTCTTTCATTGCAGCCACGAAGCACCTTGCCCAGCAAAGAATTTTATAATGCTTTCTTTGACTGTACTAGACACTCTCAGTAGATAAGCCCCAGTCTTGCCTAGCAACTAGGTTATGCAGGGTGCTGCAGAACAGGTTCAGCTAGACTTGGTATCCTCCCCTCTTTCCTCAGTAGGGACCGTGCCCCTTGTGCTTCAACTGCTCTCAGTGCACTTACTGATTTATTATTTATGCTCCCTTTGAGCCTGAAATTGATATTATTTTAAAAGGAAAAAGCAGACAATAGCAGCAGCAGCCTCCCCCGCCCCTCCACTCTCTATCTCTCTCCATGGGAATATTTTAGGTTCCTCCTGATGGCTAAAATAATTTTGAATGCAATAGTCTGCATTTTTATGGTGTCCATCTGTAACCTGATACATCATCAGGGTGTCTACCAACCTGAAATTCTCAGGGAAATCGTCAAAAAGTTGGCTTCATCAGGGAAAATGACCACTGAGAGTGGAACGGTGATACGAAACAAAGCTTGATGGTTGCACATTGGCCCAACTATGCTGAATAATGTTTCTGAATTATGATCCTTTGACCCAGAAGTGGTCAGGAAGTTTTTATCAAAATAGCCAAGGGAAATTCTAGAAAAGTCGAGAAATTTGAAATCAGTAATTTGGTAGACACCCTGATGCACTAGTTCCACTGTACGAAATGCTTCACAATCAAGTGAAAATTGGGGAAAGCGAAATATAGAAAGGCAGCAATGGGCGTCTGCCTCACTTGCCTTCACTCTGTTGCATGGACTTTCCATCTATGACACTGCGGGCACTTAACATGTCCTCGACAATTTTACTTTGCTCACCTACAACTTCGTCTGACTTCCAGAACTTATTTCTTATCATTGGCTTCTTTTTTCCCAGGACCCACCCAGTAAAGACTTTCGGGAACCCGGCGTTACTTTTCACTGGAAAGCACCCATGGACATCTGGCAGCATGTGCGTTGTCTGCGAGGACCTATCAATCGACATCCTGGACTTTTCAGCAGGAATCTCTCGGGTATTAGCCATGTACTGAGCATAGAAAGGTCAGTATGTGGGGGGAATCGACGAAGCACACTTTTTGTGTTTGAGCACCCTCATCGGTAGAAAAATACAAAGATTTCGCTAAGAGCTGTGAAAGTTGTGACAGCACTTGGAGCACATTCCTAGAACAGGGAAAAAGAATTACCAATATTGGTTACTCTTTTAATGTTTTCCCTATGTATTTGGTGAATATTCCAGCTATAATACAAAGGTTTGTGTGTTCCAATGTGTATCTAAACTTCTGTTAGATTTTTTTTCTTGTGCATCTGTTGATATGAGGATTCAAACCATAGAAGAAGAAACTGCAAAAAGAAAAACAAAGCTTTGAAAAAACAGCAAGTAGGCAAACAAAGCTTTTAGGAAACTTGTAATTTTTTTTAAATTCTAATTTAATCCTCAACATCAAGCAGGCAAAGCAAGCCTTCACAAAACTTGTCATTGTAATTTATTTTCGTTCTTGTCTAATAGTTATACCAGTTTTGTGTATTAGTATTATTTCTTATGATGTTATTTGTTTAGTGTTTGTGATAAAACCCCTGTAATAAGCCGAAGCAGGCTTTTGAACCAATGTGTATCACATTAATTTCTAATAAAGTAATTGTTTTAAATACTTGTGGCTTGGTTTGCAGTGCCTGCATGGTAGGACTCATGAAGTTGCATTTCCACAAATGGCAGTGATATGAGCTGAGAGAAAACAGCTATCTTTATTGTTAAATTTGAAGATTCCTGCAATTTATTGCCACCCACCTGCCCACTCAAAGCAGGCATAAAGCAACAGAACATGCTCTTTTCACACCAGCTCTTGCCAATAGTATAGACATGTGACAAAAAAGATATACAACCTATTGTAAATGATAAGTATAACCAAACTAATAGAAAGTTAAGCTGCCGATTAAAAAAAAACTTTTACTTTTTTTTGTTGTGTGCAAATTCCAATGTAACAAAACAATGCTGTCCTGAAAGCTTCTGTTGTGTTTCATGATAAATATTAGAGCAGCATTCAGTTCAGCATCGTTAAGACCGTCATCATTCATTTTTCCATGTTTCATTACAGGAAATTGTAATATATCAGTTCTGCATTTCGACGTTTACACTTGCAGACAATTGATGTTACCGCTTCTTTTAGGTTGAATCAAAGTTTCCATTTCAACTTTTATACTTTCCCACAGTTGATGTCACTACCCTTGTTTTAGAGTAATTCAAGTTGAACCTCGCAGGCGGCAAGAAGTCTCCTAGCGATCACAATGCCTCCCTTTGTTCGACAAACTGATACTTGACTAGGGCTGCTATACTCCAGACAAAGTGAGAGAAGCACTGACTACCTTTCGGAGAGTCGCTCATACACTCCCATGACTCTTTTGCGATAGGAGTCGGGGGACTCTTCATAAAAGGAGGGTCCTCACAACTCTTGTTACAGAGTCACGGGGATTACCAGGAAGGAGTCGTGTGACTCTTTTTCTCCGTTGGATAAGAGTCGTTAAAGAGTCGCAGTTGACTACGTCACCTGGAGTCGCCCATACACTACCGTGACTCTAGTGTGATAAGAGTCGCAGGACTCTTCTTTAAACAAGAGTCAAGTGACTCTACAAACTGGAGTCGTGGAGGAGTCAAATCTGTAGCGCGCAAAGGAGTCGTGGCGACTCTCTTTAAAAAAAGAGTCGAGCGACTCTACAGACTGGAGTCGATTCTGCGGCGTGCCAATACCCCCCAAAGAGAGTCATAGCGACTCTTTTTTTTTTTAAGAGTGCAGCAGCTCGGCATCGCGACCACAGTGATCGCGACTTCGCGCCGAGGAAGCGCGCCACAAAAGCGCGCCAAGTGAGGCAGTAAAATCACTGTCGATCGGAATGTCTTAAACCATTCAAAGGGTGCGTAACTAAACAAGTTTTAGAAGTCCAGAGTGCAGTCATTTTTTTATTTTAGTAAAGTACTAAATATCATTTAACACTTTATAGTTGCTCTGTTGAACTCGGAATTTTCCTTGGCGACGACACTCCGCCCGAGCACCCCTAGGCCAGCCTTGAGCCAGAGCGGAGCGTCGTCTGCTGCAATGTTTTCTAAGCCAGAAATGGCGGCGCGTCGGCTGTGGCCAGTCGGAACGCGCGCGGCACGATCAGTCCATGGCGGTACTTGTAGAATCCATTATATCCAGTGCTTTAGTTTGGCTGGCGCTCCCATGTCCCGCAAAAGTTTTCGGCCGAGTGTGCGTATTATCTATGAGATAAGTTTGTTTATAAGATACGATATTGCCGAAAGCTTTTCAAGCCAAGAAGTAAGAATGATGCGCCACATAAACAGGAAATATACGAAAATGCCAGTGTTCCAAGTCTAAATGGCGCCAGTCACAAGTGTGCAACCCAGCCTTGACTCGAAGAGTTCGTTGTGCAAAAATTAGCGAACGGCCCTGACGCTCTTCTTCCCCAGGATCGTATCCCGCATGTCGACACAAACCTACCTCAACAGCTACCGCCATCTATAGGCGACGGCGGCAAGCACACAACCAGTATGGTATCCGCCGTCGCTCGTAGATGGCGCCAACCTTTCCAGTTATAATAGAAGAATGGATAGTTGGGCGCGTTGGTGGGAATTCATTGTAGGAAACAGCGCGAAAAACAGATGTCGACGAAGAAGCACACAGTGTATCGAGTACAGCTCCGCTGGTCTTCCTTCTTCACGAGAGTGGAAAGGCTGAAGGTTTTTTTTAGCCATGCTCGAATTATTGACGAACATGAATGCGCGGATTGGGTGTCGGACGAGGTTCCAAATTTTGCGGTTCGGATGCGGGTACAATGTATGCTGATGCGGATCGGACGTGGATGCAATAATGTAAGAACATTGCGAATGCGGTTGGGGTGCGGATAAAAGAGTTCGTGAATGTGGATCGGATGCGGGTGATCAAACAAACTGTTATCCGGGCTTGGCTCTACCCTTTTAGAAGCTTGGCACTTGAAACAACATTTCCTCCTCACGTGTTCAAAGGAATACATGAAATGAATGTGAAGCAATAAAATAAAGAATATAGAGATCTGTTTTTATTCACAGCGTGCTGAGCTTGTACGATATTTGAAAACTCATAATTTTTCATAGTTTATTTCTCAATATATAAATAATACTTTGTTTGCAAGACAATGTCACGGGCTGTATGTGGCATCAATTTGGATCTGTCGTACTCTAAAATATCTACTTAGAAAAAAAATAAAGATTGGGGCTGTAATGGCATGTTTGGGAATGTTCACAAACTTTTTGCCTGTAAATACTAAACATTCTTTTATATTTTGTATGGCTATATTATACATAGATTGCTCTCAGAAGTATCGACGATCTGTCGCTAAAAGTTCCGAGGTCGATCGGGAATTAAACATAAGAGTCGACAAACCTCCGTCTTTCTTTCCTTTAGAATTTACTTGCCTCGCGGTCTTTCGTATGGGTTCAGTGTTTACGAATAAACCCGAAAAAATAAAAAATAAACTTTCCTGTACATTTTCCGTCGATTCGTATTCATCAGAAAGCTCAAAATTGCGACGTCTCAATAACAAAAAAAAAAGAAAAAAAGGCGATGTTTTACAAATAAACTTTATATGATCACTGGCCCTGAGGAGATATCATATAAGCTTCCTCTGAAATATGTAAAGCTAGTCAAAAAACGGGTTTGTTCTCTAAGGTACCATGTCCCATTGTCCTATAGAAAAATTGGTGATGGTTCCCAGACTTCATTTTGTTTTTTTATTTTTTTCAATTATAAGAACGCATTTAAATATACTCCGAATTTAAAAAAAAATGGGAATCTGATAAAAATAAACTCTGATAAACCCAGGGGCTCGTGCCCCCCCCCCCCCTAATGACATCCGGGAAGGGGGGGGCAGAGGCCCCACCCCCCAGGCCATGATCCTTACTAGAAACGCTATTTACGTGCCATGTAACGAGCTTCTAGTAGTCGCATGTAAACAAATTAACGCACACATCGCCGAACATATGGCGATATACACACGCTGGAAAATGTACCCCCTAAAATAAACTACTGATAATTTCCGGTGTGAAAAAAAATTGCGCAAAAAAGCACCCCCCCCCCCCCCCCCCCGGAGAACTTTTCAGCCTGCCCCCCCCCCCCTGGGAAAATGGAAATTGTACGCCGCTGGGAGAGAGTAATTATTGAATCTTGAAGCCCCGCGTTGTCCTTATATTCGATGCGGTGACGAGTGAGATCAGTTTTTAAAGGGGTCCTGCAATCATATTTAAGCGTCTACCTTTTTTTCGGTTTCCACGTCTCTTGGTGTTCGGGCAAGTAAGCGGGCACGGAGAGAGTAATTAAATATCAGTGCGTCATATTTTAACGGAACGAGGCTAAAACCGCCTCCACCTACGGGGGCGACACGCGGTGCCGAAAGAGCGCAATGTGTGACGACATCGTGACGTTTTAAGTCCTGGCCTCTCTAGTAGTCGTAGCCGCTAAAAGCTTTTTAGTCAAAATACAAAATATAAGCGACGAGAGCCGTTTCAATTATTTATAAAAGTAGTTTTTGTTCAGTATTTATATAAGAAAAAAAACAAATGCAGTTTATAAGGTACGGAAACACGAAATTACCCGTCGACATACCACCACGAAGCGGTGGAAAAGGCGGCACATACTAGAAACGTGTAGTGGGATCAGGCACCAACAAACGGCGAGCGTAGAAAGGTCCCGGATGTACGCGCCGGCGCTACAGTCGAGGATCCGACGGGTTCCGAGCGTTCCGAAGGCCTTCGGCGAGCAGCTTTGGCTTGCGGTTTGGCCCTTTGGAGGTATGGCAGTGCGAAGTGGCTCCCGTTCTGAACTGATCTTTACTTTCTTGTTTGCTGCCGTTTGTGGCCAACGAAGTGTCATGCCGAATTAGTGTTTAATCGCGCAGCGAATGCATTGCGAGTCGCCCTGGTTCCCGCTTCATACAGCCTATCCAGAACATGCTTTAGTGGCGCCCTCTCGAGCCGTAGACACGGAGTGCGGCATCCTTTGAGCGCTCGCTGAGCTCACTTCCCCTCCTCTAGTTCCCGGCCACTCACGCAACCAAGGACGTCATGAAGGAGGTTATTTTTTTGCTTGTTTTTGTAATTTTAATTTGCCTATAACTAGGGTTCCGCGTTTTCGGTTTCTATTTTTTTTCAAAATTCGGCGTACTTTTTTCGGTGTTTATTTTAAAATTCAATTTTCGGCTTTTTTCGGCTTATATTTATGCCCACAAAATTTTATCGGCGTTTTCCAGTGTATATACAATAAACACCAACGGTCACCGGATCAGATGATTCTTCTAGCTCTGATATGTTTGATCATTCAAAGAATAAAGGCACAGATACATTGAAAAAGAAATGGACACTTTATTTGGCAAATGTGTGCAACTGTAGAAGAAACAAGAAGAAAACAGAAGTACAGACAAGTCAGATATAAAGCCTATTTCCCCAAAAAAATGGAACTTTACCGTCTGTACGTCAGGATTACGTGATCTTATTTTAGTACACACGCATGTACATTCCCAAGTTCTCCTCGTTGATCCGCACTCCTTCCTCCCTGTTAATATAACCCTGAGCTTCGAGAATGCCCTCACAACGCTAACACTGTACACTGGCAGGCTGAGGATATGAAGAGCTGCCTGAGCCAAAATTGGCCCATCAACCAATTGTGACCACCAAAAGATACACGGTGCGACGTATTGAAGCACAACATAACATGCAGAGCTTGAATCAAGTCAGTCTTCTTTACAACGAGTTAAAAAACACGCTTGTATATGGGGAGTCAGGGGGCATTTCAGACTTCACGTTCGGATCGATGATGTGGCACATTCAAACCAAAACATGTATTCCATAAATTCGGGCACATTTCGATAGACACTGTCGTTCCATTTTTTCGCCACAGCTCAGCGGTACGACTACAAGGTCAAAGTGAGATTTTCCGGTTAAAACGTAATTTTAGAAAATGAATGCGACATATTTTTATCGGTTTCAATCGAAAATGTTGAGCCTAAAAACTGACCTTTTTCGGTTAAAACCGAATTTCCGAAAATGGATTCGGCGTACTTTTATCTGTTTTTATTGGTTGAAACCGAAAACGCCGAACCCTACCTATAACCTCTAAAATAAAGCGAAATTCGAGAAAAGAAAAGTTTCATTAAGTTAGTACGTTCAGTACGCTAAGGTTCGGTGCAAATTAAAAACCACTAAAAAAGTCCTTGCAGGGCTCCTTTAACACTCTCACTGCGAAGTGCACTGCTGAGCACTCCGCAGAGCAGGGAGCCTGCTCTGCGAATACATCTTGATCGAACGACGTTTTGTGGATGTTTGGGTGTAGTTACCGAAAACCGGACTGAGCGCTTTCTCCGCTTCGCCGATTGCAGAACGGACTGCCGTTTGCGCCTTTAGCGTGATCGCGTAGCTGCCCGCGCGACATGTTTGCTCTATTTCGACCCGTGTCTATGCAGTTCTAACAGTCTACTCAAGAAATAATTTAAAACAATGTACTTACTCTACGAAGAAAGGTTATCCATGTGGCGTCTATTTCTGTTCTATGTAAAAGTGAAGAGTATATTCAATCGACAAGAACGAACATCAGCTGGCGACGAGCAACTACTTATGACACCGGCCAACTTTACAGCCAGCTTTCACGAAAAAAACATTCCTCGGACACCATAAGCGTCTTCAACGCGGCGACGAGGGGACTGGAAACAAGCTGATCACCAAAATTGGGCCAGGAAACGTTCACTTGGCAAAACTTTCAGCCTTTCTACTTTGGTGAAGAAGGAAGAGCAGCGGAGCAGTAGCTTCTGTTCTCGGCGGTGGCTTTTCCAGGCGAGCGATCTGCTCCTCTTTCTCAAGGGAATATGAAGTGCTCGACGCAGTGGAACGTTAGGCGATAGCGGCCTCGCGGCGGTTACGAAACCATTCGCGCTGCTGCGCACTTCGCCGCTCATTCCGTTCCCGCGTTTAGTAGACCGTAGGGAGTTTTAGTAGACCGTGTTTCCCCCTCCTCTACGAAGAAACCGCCACTGCTCCTGCGCGCCGATGGCCTTGGCTGTAGAGTTCCGGGTAGCAGAGGGGCTTAGCGGAGGGGGAAACACGGTCTACTAAAACTCGCTCGTGTTTCCCCCTCCACTAAACCCCTCCGCTACCCGGAACTCTACAGCCAAGACCATCGGCGCGCAGGCGCAGAGGCGGTTTCTTCGACGGCGGCAACCATTTTCGTGTCGACATTTCTTTGCAGCGGTTGTAAAAAAAGGGTGGCTAAGGGTAAGAGGGATAAGGGGAGAGGGAGGAGGGCGCTTATAGTTCCGCTTTTGTAGAGAAGGGAAGCTCGACGAAGTGTTTGCTTTTGTTATCTTTAAGCGCGCTCAAACAATTTAAAAAAAGAGAGAACTGCCCTTGGTTTACTGCAATATTAGGACGTTCAATTTTGTTCAGTAGCTCCCGTTTTGGGCTGTCTCTACCTATCGAGGAAGGCACCCACTAAAACTGCCTAATGCTAGAACTATAAAACCACACACACACACATGCACATTTATATATTGAACATTTCATGAATTCTTAAAACAGTCGGTAGTGTAGCGCGCGACAACACACGCTCGGAGTTGGTAATAACGTAATCTCGCAAGCTTACGCCGCTGGCGCTGCCGAGTTTAGCCGTCCTAGTGTTGCCTCATTTGCCCACGTTGGCGCTGATTATCAACCGATGGTGGCGCTCTCTGGATGACGACTGCCCCGACTTCGTTGCTGCGCGTCGCGACGTGCTCCGAGTTTCGTTTCGCTTGGCAACTTGCGACCTTTTTTACCTTTTCGGCGAGGATCCAACGATTGATCATTCCTCTACAGAGTTGTCTTGTGTGACTGAAGTGATGTGTGCCCATTTTACCTCGGTCCTTAGGGGAGATATCTGCAATGACTGTACCGTTTATTTTTGGGAATTTTTCTTATCATTCCTAAAAAAAGTTGCTTTCAGAAGATCACACAACCTAATTAGACGTTTCACCTGTAATGGTCTTGAATCACTTAAGCACTTTTCAGAATAAAAAAAAAGATGCACAAGGTTTATAAATGTTTATAAATTAATTTCTTTCGCAGTTCCACACATCAGACTGAACCCTGTAAGAACCCTAAAAACACAGTACGCATGCATGCATTCAAATGAGGACATGAACGAGGAAAATATTGATGGTTTAGAAGCCTGGCAATTCGACCGAACTAAATGGCTCTACGTGACCACTTCATTAAAAGGGAAGAAAATGTTAAAAGCTTGCAATTACGAAGCCCGGTTCTTCGGCAGGAACTTCAAGGTTTCCTTGCAGCTGACTCTTCTTCGCCCAGCTCACGTGACAGAAGCTCTTTATTAGCTGTACGGTCTACACATCTTTAAAAGAAAGCCTCTAGAAGGTACCATCTAGAAAGCTTGTGCGTAGCGTATGGCGCGTGTTTTCCTCGCTTTCTCTGGCGATGCACACGCCCGTGCCGGCCTGTGGAGCAGCACACGCTGGGCTGTTGCTTGGATCGCCTTCATGTGCGCTCTGCTTAGGGTGATGACAAGTGACCATTTTGCTCCTGACACTTTTGTTCCTCTTCTGCTCCCGAGCAAGCGCGTCTCCGGTCGCCACGAGCGCTGGGAATTGAGTGCTACGGCGGTAGTTTGTAAGCGGCTATTTGTATTTTTCTCGTGAGCGCGCGTGCTGGCGGCATCGGGTACTACAATCTTTCTATTCGTAGTTCTTGGCTTCCAATAAACGTTTTCTACCTACCTAAAATGTCATCAGTCATCACCCTAAGTAAAGTGCACGCGAAAAAAAGAATCCAGACAGACGATGCGCTACAGAAAGAGGTCCTGCAGTGGCTCCAGCAGCGGCCCAGTTCTTTCTACGCCAAAGGCATCAGGGGGCTGCCGAAACGATGCATGCGGTGCCTGGGCACTCACGGGAAATATTTTGTAAAGCTGACTTAGTTGGATGCGTGTCGAATTTTCCATTTCCTCTGTAGGAATAAAAGATCTGCTTAATGAGAAGCCAGAATTTTTTTTACGTGCTAGAGGTCTTCAAGTAAAGCTTTCTGAAACGCAAATTTTATGTCTATGATTACAAAGACAAATAATCATGGACACACAAAATCTTTGTACACAAAATGTTTATTTGTTCCGTAGTCATCACCAGAAGTAATTCTTACCATGTAAAAAAAAATATTGATTAAACTGTAAGGTTCAACGAAGGACCCAGTTGAGCCAACAGACCAGTGCCAGCGCACAATAGGCTAATAGTAAAGTGGCCCAATTTTTTAATGATATCAAGCGAGCGTCGACCGCGGGACGGCCAGTGCCGCGGAAAAATGCGGCGTCACGGGAGAGATTAATTGCGTACGCATAAAGCCCTTTCTGGTGGGAGCGTCGTCTGCTAGGCTATTCCGGTGACCGCTCACAGCCCCTGCTCCGTATCAGGGCGCTTGCAATGTCGAAGTGCATCGCCGATACGCCCCTGCTCTTGAAATGCATTCAAAATCCTACTGACGTTAGCCTGTGTAATCCCGACTCTTGTTTCTATATCCCTTTGCGTCATGCCGCCCATCGACATTCTCACAACACGTTCCCGTGTTTTTATGGGCTCTTGAGGAGGCATAAAAATGTATGCGCGCGCCCACTGGTCAAAGAAAACTGACTACCGGGCTACACAGGCTAGATGACGACAGCAACAACGCAGTTAATAATACAAATGATCAAGCCGAAGCGGAGACCCTGTCTATACTCCGTTTCACTTTGTGTTGTACCGCAGCCGACGCTACGAGCCATCTTGTCCAGTCCATCGCTAAAAGTAAGTCACGTGGCCTTCCCGTTGAGTACAACTGCACGGGGAAGCACGATGTGACGTGTCGGGGTCAAAGCACTGGATTGGTTTTGATGCCTCGTATAGCATTGTCTGCGGTATATAGTTTAATGCATCGTTGCATTGTCGCGTCACCGTGTTTTTAATTTTTGTTAGCAAACATAAAATCAACAAAAAGAAAGCAAATTAAACTTGAGATGACACGCGGTTTTTGCCACGGCCACGCCTGAGCACTATCACGAAAGCAAGCGCTGTTCGTGTTCAGATCTTTGCTTAAAGGCGGTTAGCTATGCCGGCAGATAATGAACAGGGGCTGTGTGCGGTCCACGGAATAGCCTAGCAGACGACGGTCGCAACAGAGAGAGCTCTGTGCGCACACACTTCATCTCTCCCGTGACGCCGCATTTTTCTGCGGTACAGCGCTGGCCGTCCCGGCGATCGACGCTCACTTGATATTATTTAAAAATTGGGCCACTGTACATGCACCTCCCTTTTAAAGGGAAGATGGGGTACTTCTGCATTAGAGAAAAAAAAAACACTTGTATGGCGTTCGTTTGTCCTTTAGAATAACATATATCACGATTATGTTTCATTGCGACGCGCCGGAGAGCCATAAGAGCAAAAAGAGCAATTTCAAAATAGGGCTGAAGCCCCGCCTCTCTCGCCCGCCTTGGGCAGCCAAAAAATCCGTCGATGACGTCCCGTACAGCGACTGCGTTTCGCGTTTTCTCGCGTGTAACTATACTTGCGCAGCAAATGGTTTGGATATGAGAGTTCACAGGGTAAAAATACATTAGAATTCACTTCTTACTCATTTTTTTTTCAAAAACCTACATAGCTTCCCTTTAATGATACAAACTCCCTTTTAGAGACAGTCAGATGAAACAACCTCGGTTTCAGTGAAGATAATAAGCACGCTGCATCTCCTATGCCTTGAGAAAAGTCATAGCAGTCACGCACGGTCACACATGTAATGCAGCCAAAATCTATCAAAAATTATATCTGGCTTAATGGTTACATATCTCACGTGCGCACTAAATAAACACGAATCCAGTCCTCAGCGCGGTTACTTCGCTAACGCTTGCAGTTCTAAGCTCGCAGTGCTGTCTAGATCCGAGCGAGCTCAAGGCAAAACGATAACTTGCTAACAATGTAGCGCTGCGCATCGAAACTTACTACCGAACTCGCTGAAACACCACCACCACCACCACCACTCCGATCTACTCTGATCGCGCCACTCTGTGGATGTCCCCCGAACTATTAAGTGAGAAAAAAACTCATAAATTGAATGAAATATTCAATTTATATGAATAAACTGCCGTGGATCCTTCAAAGCATGCAAAGTAAGCCAAGAGCACGACAGTCCCCCATTCAAAATCCGCGAGAAACCCCTCTCCGTCAGTTTAGCCAGTCGCCCACCGGGAGGAAAGTTCGCGGTGCTCCACATAGATGGCGCCACAGAAAGAAAAAAAGATAGGGATAAAACCGAGGGAGGACGCAATCTGATCGCTTATTTGGCTCTTGTTTCCCCACTTGCCTATCTTACACCCTGGTTGTAGGTCACCTCGTAGTAGAGGTGTGCCACGAAATTGAGAAGTTTCAAAATACCAAAATATTTGTTTCGGAATTTTTAATCTATAGCAGATTGAACCTTTCCTATGCGCAGTTTGTTTATCACATATCTAGAGCGGTGTTTCGTGTTCGGGAGACTCCTGCCATTACGAAGCTTTCCCGCAAAGGACAGGACTGCTTTCGAAAGCTGTACATAATCTAATAAATTCTGAAATAAAATATTAAAAAATTGACTAAGCCGATTTTAAAAGGCACGACTTGAGACAAATCACAACCACCAATGCACGCGACTTACCACAGTATCGCGATTTACAATACCATAGCGATTTTTCTTGTAAACTTTTACCACAAGGTTAACGAGAATGTGCAAGCACAGTCCCTCTCTCGAAGGTTGCTTCTTCCCAAGCACGCGGGTGTGCTGCAGCGAAGCGAGATTGTAATGTTTACCGTCGTGGGCGAACTTCCTCCGCACAATTCGAAGCCCAACTGACAAGTTTCGTCAATGTTTTATGCAATGATCGAACCGGATAGTACGGTATTTGAAGCAATATTGAGCTCATCAAGATTTGAACAGGCCTACCACAACATGAAAGGAAGGGGTCTGACAAGGGGTCTAACAAGGTCCTGAACGAGTCATTGGTATTACAATCAGAAAGAAATAAGATTTCTCACATTTTGAAGAATTATGTTAAATAAGCCTCAGCGGGCGTCTGCTTTCTGCTGTAGACGAGAAATTTAGCCAGTGAAGTACCGCTGCCAGCCTGGGATCTTCAATGGGCAACATACTGTGGTGATACACGACCGCACGCCGGTGCCAAGCTGATCCAAATAGAAACTGGCAGGGGAGTGGATCGGACCCATGGTCCCCAGGTTCCATAGTGCAAGTTTTGGCCCACATGCTCCGAGCTACATCACGTTTTTGGCGAAATGCAACACAGTGTACGGGGGTAACCACTTGGCAGAGACCTTCGTCCGATAGTTGAGAACCAATTTAACGCAGCAAGCACATGGACAATCCTGAGGCAGAGCAGGTTGGCCGCAAAAAGTGACAAAGACAATGTACGAATGAACAAACATTTAATTGCGAATCTGTGCAGTAAAAGTGAAGAACGACAGTTCCGAGACTGCCGAATAATTTGCGAGGGTCATATACCAGCACGAGACTTATGAAAAAGGCACCCCGAAAAAGTAACACTTTGAACAAAAGCGGGGTCAATGTAGGACGGGGACACATGAAGGCTGGGCGTTGAGGCACTTTTTTGTTTTTGAGGAGCGCCAACACGTCTTGCGAGACTAAAAATATTGAATACTCTGGGAAACTGATAATATATGAAACTTCATGTAGCGGGTTCATGCACGGTTAAATAGGACTCAACTGCACGCTAGGGTGAGGCATGGCAGTGGACACTGGCACCATAGGTTTAGCTTTCTATTAAAAAATGCTACCCACAGAAAAAATACCAGGAAGCACATTTTGACACGAACGAGTTTGGAAGTAGTGAACACTTTCACTGGGATCCAAGACAAAGGAAAAAATCGCTTGCAGAGGCTACACAACTAAACAAAGACAAACCCAATACAAGAGATGAGCTCTTACTCTACACCTTCGAAGCATGCACTGCAATGATGGATTGCAGTGCATGCTACGAGAAATCCCAGCCAATACAGCACTGGATTTTCTCCAATGGCTCGTAGCAGCTGCTGTGGTCCAGCTCAAGTTGGAAAGGAGAAAAACTGCACATTCCATGTCAAACAGAGAAACTGAATGGGGCTCTACGTCCAACAGTCGAAAAAGGTTTCTGTTGAAGGACTTCGATAGTTACGTTGTATTAAGTAGCTTGTAGAAAAATCTAGCGGGCAAAACATCGAGCAGTTCACACAGAGTGTAACCAGAAACTTCGGCAAAAAAAATTAGGATCTAAACTCACTGCCATGATTGCGGAGGAGGTGAAATGGTATTTGTGTCGGCAGTGCAATTACCTTGGCAATTATTAACATCAACGACTGCGTACAAGTGTGCACACCCGAGAACACTGCAACTGAGAAAATTGCGAGTGGAGGGAAATGATTGAGAAGATCCATATTCCCCTGACAAAGAAAATCTAGAGACTAACCCCAAACAACACGTTAGCCTTGCCTGCGATGTTTTTGATTAACATACATCATTCAACAACCAGTGCAACCACTAAACTGTCCAAACGCAGAAGTTTCAACTGGGCAGCTTACAAACTAAGCATAATAATGGTGCCTCGATGTAACACACAATAAATTCAAACAAAATTGTGAAAAAAGGTAATCTTTTTTTTTTTGTTTGCGAGGTCAAACGAACAGACATTTCCGAAGACAACAATCAAAGTCAAGACATCCATAATCAAGTGCTCCAAAACACTGCCCACATTCCAATAAACTGCAGGACAAAGTCGCGTGTGCCGTAGAACAAATTAACCCCCGTGTCGCCCACGTAAAAAAAGCAACCTGCTTTTTTGGTAAAAAGCACTTCACAGGTACAGTTGGCAAACTAAGAAATATGGTTCACAAGGTACTTATGTTGATCTTGGTACGACCTGCGCTTACAATTGCAACACACCGGAGTCGACTTGCCAAAAAACTGGCCAAAAATTCTTAGCGAAACCAGAGCTTCAGAAACTGCTGCCAGAGCTGCTGAATGATGTCCTCCCAAAACCTATCGCAGTGATGTTGCAGCTACACCCTTTTTCTAAAGCGATTAAGGTTTAAAAACTGGAGGTTTTACCTCAAACACAGGAAAAAAGTTTGGAAAAATCATAGCAAACACCACGCAAGGTTTGCTGCAAGTAATGTGGTTCCCCTGTCCACAAAACTAAACGAACGAGCACTACACTACGAAGAAGACAGCACTTTAATATAACATGACGTAGGTTACATCCGTCATGAAACGACAGCAACAAAAGCACGCACACAAAGGGGTTAGAATATGAAGTTAGCAGGTTACAGAAATGCTTTAGACAGGTGATGTGGGGACACGTTAAGCTATTTTTTTTTCTTTCTTTCTTTCTAGAGATAAAACAACGGCAGTCACATACAGATGGGTAAGAGAATTACAGAGAAAGGAAAAAGAAGTATAACCAATAAAATAAATGGCACTAAGGTTCCGCCACTCTGATGACTTTTTCATTTTTTTTCTTTCTTCTTTACATCACGCAGCAGCAGTTGGGGTCGTTGGAATCCTGCAAAGGCCGCAAAAAGCAAACGTCAATGTGTGAAAAGAAAACTCACGTAACCTATTTTTACGAAAGACTGCCCTGACTAGAGTTCCTCGGTATTCCTGGGATGGTGGCAGTATATAACCGGAAGCAAAGCGCCGGCAGAACATGGGCCAAAGTAACACCTACCGACAAGAAATGCATGCTCTCATGCATTATAGAGCAATCAAAAAGTTTAAAACATGTTGCTATGCACTATGTCCAACATCGCTGCACCAACACCAACGCGATAGCCACTCGCAGCCCAAGAAATGCAGAATATGGCTTATTGAAAGCTTTCGCAAAAGCAAAATCTTGAAGACGAAAAAAAGAAGCATCTGCTCTAGGTAATGCAGCTAACCCTCGTTTGACGATGAGGCTCAGGTATGACAGGCCCTAGAAAGTTCGTGAATTTCACGACGTGCAACGAGCCTTCGCAACACCAATGCGTTTTCAGAACAAGGACAACCCTAACCGACCGATCTCTCCAAGTGTTCGGCACATGCGCGACGCCGTCAGAACTTTAGTTGGCGGGAGGCAGACGGCGGTGCAGGGGAGGGCTCGCGCCGTCTCGACGCTGCGCACGGGCAGAGTTCCGGAGAAGCTGTCGTCTGTGCTGACAAAGTTCACTCGATGCAGTGAAGTCGTACTGTCCGGCCAGATCGGTCTATTACAGTAAAAGCTCGTTAATCCGAATTTCGAGGGGGCTGCTGAAACAGTCCGAACGATACAAACTTTCAATTAATAAAAGTCAACGAAGAGAAAAGAGCCCCGTCCGGCGTTCGGGAGACTAGAATGCTCTCAACCGCCAGAGGCGTGTAAGTCCGCTGCTGCGGAGACCGAAATGCCTGTTTAGACAGCACGAACCAAAATAATCAAGGCCTGCCAACAGCCTCCTTGGATTAAGTCCACGCAAAGGTATCGCGCCCGGATAGCGCCCGCTCGGCAACTAGACCCGAGCAATAGCTCGCTGCAACGTCGAAATACTAGAACACGGGCTTTGAACACTATAGGTGGTGTTGCTTTATTCCTCCAAAACTGGGCGTATCAAACATTCTAAACTTGATGAACCCCTATTGGTTCTGGCATTAAAGGGGCGCTAAACCACTTTCTACGGTAGTCTAGGTGCCAATTCAATCTACAAGCAGTAACCTTACTTAAAAATAAATTACATTTATGTGTAGCAGATTAAAAAAAATTAAAATAGATATCAAAGGCCAATTATCTCAGAACTATCACACGCCAGAGGGCACAGTCGGAAAAAAATAAGCTCCTCTCCGACGGTGGCCTCTGGTGTTCGTAATAGTTCCAGGGTAATCAACCTTTAATACCGATCTCATTAGAGGAATCGCCACGCATGGATGTGATGTTTGGTTTCTTAGCACGCTTAGAGCCCATAGATTGAGGTAGTGGTCATAGACTATCGCGGAACATGATTTAGTGCCCCTGGAATGCGATGAAGCAGTAAACAAGCCTACAATGTAAACAATACATATAAAAGCGAGCGTTCACCTCATTGTCACGCGTCAATTAGTTGCTTGGTTCTGCCAAAACAAGTCTTAAAATGGAGAACAACTATCTGGCGCGCTTTCGCGTGCTGTACCAACAAAGGGTATCGTCACGCCCCTGCGGAGAATTGAGGATTAATTTCGATCACCGGGAGAAGCTTTCAAAAAGGAACCACCCCGACCGGAATTCAAACTTGCTGGGGCACTCTCGGCAAACCCTCCCGGAACCCAGTTTTAATATATATATGCTGTTAGAAAAAGTTTCCAATTGTTTTAATTAATTTTTCTTTCCTGCATAAATTAAGAAGCCATGCCCCATTGAAGAAACCGAAGGAAAGAAGAGGTACTCACGTGCTATTGGAAAAAGGGCTCACGCCCCGTCGAATATCCTCCCGCGCCAGACGACCTTTCCGAGAGGCGCCTGAACTGACGCCGCCGATTTTCCCGAAAGGCCACCTGGGGGCGCAACGACAGTGAGCATCAACTCGTCAGCCGTAACATGCCGCAGAAGCGCTAGAGTTCCGGTTACACTGCTAATTCATGATAAAAAATAGACTTTGCAAACAATGCACTGCCTCGTCACGTGGGTCATAGAAAAATCATCTGCAGAAACGTTCGAAGCATGCATATGTGTTAAAGGTGCTTCGAATGTGCCCGCGGCCTGCCTGCAGGTAATTTTCAAAATGTGTGCAGCGGAGTGTGTCATTCGTATCGTGCGCGAGCAACGGGACTGCGGCCGAGAGCTTCAATGCGGCCGAGAGCTTCAATGCGGCCGAGAGCTTCAATGCGGCCGAGAGCTTCAATGCGGCCGAGAGCTTCAATGCGGCCGAGAGCTTCAATGCGGCCGAGAGCTTCAATGCGGCCGAGAGCTTCAATGCGGCCGAGAGCTTCAATTACGGCCGAGAGCTTCAATTACGGCCGAGAGCTTCAATTACAGCCGAGAGCTTCAATTACGGCCGAGAGCTTCAATTACGGCCGAGAGCTTCAATTACGGCCGAAAGCTTCAATTACGGCCGAGAGCTTCAATGCGGCCGAGAGCTTCAATGCGGCCGAGAGCTTCAATGCGGCCGAGAGCTTCAATGCTTCCGAGAGCTTCAATGCTTCCGAGAGCTTCAATGCTTCCGAGAGCTTCAATGCTTCCGAGAGCTTCAATGCTTCCGAGAGCTTCAATGCGGCCGAGAGCTTCAACATGACAACCTAAGAAATTCGAGGGTCATTTCCATAGGATTACCGCAGCAAAGAAGCCGCTCCGCAAGGTGACCGCCGTATGTGTACGACCGTGAGTACACCTACGAAAGCTCATCCCCTAAATGCAGAATCGCGTGCACAGGTGCTAACATCGAGGTTTTTTTTAGAACCATAGCAGTTTTCTTTGCAGCGTTTCACTTTGCTGGAACATAAACTAGGTTTGTACTGCAAGTGCTGGGAAGTATTCAATACAGGGTGTCTAGCAAATTATTTTGAAATTCCTTGACTTTTTCAGGTTTTCCCAGACAAATTTAGGAGAAATTTCCTGACCGCTGTAGAGGCGATTAAATATATAGGAACATTACAACACAAGGTATTGAGCATTGAGCAGTGTGAGGATCATTTTGCATGGGCTTAATCCAACCTTCATATTAAAAAATATTTGGGTTCGTCCTGCCTGGAATAAATGAGCCCTTTCTTGTCGCGGACATCGTCAGTGAAGAGCCCACTTCCAGAAACACGATGAAAACACAATGCTCAACCACACACGCTTTGTTACTAACAGAATGGCAGCACGGCCGCCAAACGGACACTTTTGGATACCTCCGGCTTGGATTATATTGGGGTCTGTGGCTTTCCAATTTGTTACTAAATCGAGTAACTCCAACTGGATTTAGCCTAGTGTCGTGCCCTCAAAATAATCCAACCCAATCCAAGGCTTCGACTGGGTTTGACGGCTGTTCCAATAGGCATCGGGTAGCACATTCTACATCGTGTGAGCAGAGACCATGCTCCGCTCTAAGCAAACTTTATTGCCCACTTTTCTGCACCCAAGTCTTCAAGTCTGCTCAGGGCACTCAATGGCGTTTCCGGCTCGTTTTCCTTGACTGGGCTCGATTTTTTTACAGTATTCCTAACAATTCCCCGAGTTGTCCTGGTAATTAAAATTTCCCTAACGATTCCCGGTTTTCCCAGTCGCTAGACTACATGTGAATATAACTTTACTGTGCAATACCTGAAATTGTACAGGGAAATTTTTGGGGGGAACAAATTTTTATTAAAACTAAAGTGGCATGACTCTCGATCAATAATGCTACATGCACAATACACCATAGCATGTATGATGTATGATGCAACGACACGATGGTTAGGATTTATGGATGTGTACATTGAATCCATCGGATGGATGGATAAATGAACAGATACGGCTGAACCAAGGAATCTGGCAGCAGCTTGCACCACCTGGTATATGAAATAGCCAAGGTTGTCGACAGAGTTCACTTTCTGCTAAATTTAGCGCCACCGCGATTTTTTGCAGAGCGTAGCGTAGTTAGTCAGTTTCACGCTTTTGGTGCCGCTAGGCGCAGGAAATTTGAATGTATCAAAATGGCACAATTGGTGCAGCTGTCCCGCCCCTGCAAATAGAGCCCAGGGACAACTAGAAAGTTTTAAAGCACTATATGGAGATAGACAGAATCAAAGCAAGTATCAGCCCCTCAGAAGAGCAACCAGACACGGCAATAGAAGTGTCGAGAAGAGCTCATTGTAAAAGCCACTTCTGAACTACATGCCGACTGAAGAAAGACACAGCATGAACACGTGCAAACGGTTATTATTGGTGTCGAATCAAAGATAAATCAAGCAGTGTTCACCAAAAAAGGACACAATACCACAATTCAAAGGGAAAAACAAAGCGTGTACCCTTTAATTTCACACATCGATGATATCTTACATGCAAGTGTCTTATGAATAACTATTTTCCCTTCTGGTACCGTGAAACCCTTTATTTTCGCGGCCCCGAATTTTCGAAAATTGGACTGCGGGGTCATATTCGCGACCATTAAATTTCGCGATTTCTTAAGGCTGGAATTTACCTATAGAAACCACTAAACTAAAATCACTAAAACCAATTTTACAATTCACGTATTTCGCAAAAATTAGAGGCTCCAAAACATTAAGGGTTTAAAAGTATATAAATGAAAAGGCAAAAAGGATCTTAACAGGTTTTCACACCAAATCAAAGTGCGGGCAATACATAGGCTTTTCAAAAGAAAGCTCTAGATGACTTGATTTAATTTTAACTTTACTGGACCGTTTTCGAACAGATGGAGGCCTCTCAAAGGTGGTAACTGAACGAGCAACTTCACAAGAAAATTACACCTATACTGCAGCCCATCTACAATGGCAAAACACTAAACCGAAGGCGCTCACCTCCTCCCCATCAGCGCTGAGCAAGGCTGTGCGCATCGGTTCAACGTGGGGCCACTGCTGGTTGCGCATGACCAGGTCCGACGGAGGGCTGTGTGCTGCACCGGCGTCGGAGCTCCATACCTGCACAGCATTCCAACTTCGGATGAGTAGTGGTCATCTCACCGCAAAGGAGGTATACTAACGCAAGAATGTAGGCAAGCTGGTTGAAAGAGAAGCTAAAAACAGTTCTTTAAGAGAAGAAAAACAAAAAAAAATGAATGTTTTAATGTAGGCATTTTAAAAATTATGTCCAAGTTTTCTTTCGATCTTATTACTAGGAGTGTCAAAATCGCTAATTAAAATTTCGACGTAGCCCTGCCCGTCGTTGCATGCCGAGAGCAGGAGAGTGTGAAGGCGGATAGAAAAAAATTCAAGAAGAACGCGCTGATCCACAGTAGAGTCGCAGCGACAGCCACGAAACGACATGGCGAAGTTGTCGGGCACCGGCGTCGCGTTCACACACCGTGGGGTGCGTGAACAAAAGCGTACAAAACGAAATAGGCATACGATTATTTTGTTTTGAAAAACGCTCGTATCCTTTTTGTTCCGGATAGCGTAAAATCGCTTTCCCCTGCACGAGCTCTTGGCATTGACATTGCTACAACGGTCTTCTGTTATCGTCTATTTTTTTTTCTTTTCCAGATAGCGCGTGCGGTGGGTGCTACAAAAGCCTCCGGTATAGAGCGGGTTGTTGATGCTGTGGCATCAACAACTCCGCACGGAGCGAACCCGGGTTTGATGCCCGTGGGCGGCGAGCAATCTTTTTTGAAGATTTTGCAACACTGGTGACGGACGTCCTACATTGTCAAAAACAACGGACGTTATTTCAAGTGGTGGCAAGTAACAGTTCTCGCTGCGAGACTAACAAAAGGGACGTCATCGGTCAAACGACTCTGCTCGGCACTGTGCGGGGAGGACGACTATAACGTCGCAATGTCTTCGACGGATAACAGGTGGCGGCAAGGCTCGCCGCATGCCCTTCGGCAATCGCTGCACACACATTTCAAAATATACGAGGTTTACGTTTACTTCAGTCCAAAAGCGCGATGACTGAATTCATGGGACAAAAAGCTATAGTAGAAGACCGCTCCAAACTGTTTTTTAAGGCGCTTCAGCTTTTTTCAGAAGGGCATAATAAATCCTGGTGCGAGGGAAAGGACGGACAAAGGACACACTAAACTCCCAAGTTTTTTTGTTTGTCCTTCGTCCGGTCTTCCTTGGCCAGTCTTCCCCTCGCTCTGGGATTTACGGTGTCTGCCTAGTCTGTTTACTAGGACGAAAAAAATGTTATGGTAGGGTTTCTATTGATACTTCAATTTCCACTACCAGCACTATGGGCTTATGAATCAAAGCAAAGTAGCAATTTGCTATAGGAATAGCTACACATACCAAACAGATTTTACTTTTATCGACCCAGGCCAATGTAAAGCAGGCGCACGCATAAAGAATTGGTCAAGCTCAAAGCCAATAGCGGTTTTGGCAGAATAATTTCAAACCGATTATTGGATAGTTTCTTCGAGCCTTTTACTAGTGATGGACCGAATCTGCTCAACTTCAGATTCGGCAAAGTTCGGCAAAGATTCGGCAAAACTTCGGAAAATGTCTGCGCACGCGCGAGAACGCGACGGAGCCTTGGATTGCAAATGGACGCTGTGCAGTCGTGCGGTTACCATCGTGCAGCGTAGTACAACCAGCGGTTACGCCGCGGTGTGGGGTAGGCAACACGGTAACTGCGTTTGTGATCGAGCGTGGTCCTCTTCAATATTTTCTGCCTCAAGAATAGAAGATCGACCAGTAATTTACGCAGTCCACTGCGCAAGTGACGAATGATGCCGTGTATTCTGAAACAGACACATTGTCCCACAATTACTTTAAAGCACTCCTCGCGATTATAACAATTCTTTTTTCAACTCAAACAACAAAATATTGCTTCTTCAATTAGTGTTATCTCGCAATTTTCATGTGTCTGCATAAAACTAAACACGGAACTGCAATGCTCGACATTGCACATCTTACATTCACTCTCCCCATCTTCCGAAACGTTCGTGTATTCTTAAACACCAGAAACCGGTATTTTAAAGGTTAAAAACGAGACGTTGTGAATATGGGACGCACACTTTCATGCAAAGCCGACTCCAAGTGACTCAGCAACCGTTGCATTCGTTTTCCCACACAAAACGGTGGCTCCCAGAGAAAGCAAGAACGCAGCGTTATTGCTTTCATTTTAGCAATGTGCACACACACGCCGGCCTGCGCTGATGATACCTTAAAACCGAAACTCGTAGCGTGATTCGTGACTGCGCCACGCTCGCTTCTACCCAACCTCCCTGTCACGCCACTCCTGCAATGAGTCACTAAAATTGCCAGTAAACACACAAATACAACATATAATGCATATAAGCCCAGTTATTACTAAACAAGATGACATTCTACAAGATAATTGTATCGGTGTCTTTTTTAGGTTAAGAAAAAAAACACTTTTTTTGCCAAGAAAAACTAAATATCAACGCTAAGCCTAATAACAATGTATCGAATCGAAAATTCGGCACCAAACTTTCGATTCGGCAAAAGTTTGGCCCATCACTACCTTTTACTACCGTTTTACCATGCTTAAACGAAAATTCAGCTGAACTCGTGAAGGTTGTGCCCAACCTTCACTTGTCCCCTTCTAAGCTTTGTTAGTTTTAATGTAACTATATCCGTGAACCATGGCCTCAGAAAGTCCAATGCCGACATGGGGGTGGCAAAAGAAAACGACAGATTTGACGCAAAATTAAGCCCAAACAGACGCCCAGCCATCCTCACCGAGCGAATTTATAAATCAGCTCGATAGACACAAATATTCTTTGTTTATTCTCAATCCTCCACAAAAATAAATAAATAAATAAACACGATTAATAAAAGCAGATTGTCAGGACTGTAATGCCTGCGATCCCCGCCGAACATCCGCGTACAGCGGAAAACCAATGCCCGCGAGCTTCGCGGGTACTGCTTTTCCGCAGCACACGGGTGCTTGGCAAGGAGTGCCCTCAACGGGGCCAGGCCCACTCCCGATGAACGAATGGCACGAATTAAGCGAAAGCTCCACTTGAATTAAGCAGCTTAAGAATGCATCAAAACATAGCGGGAAAAGCAAAATATTTAAATTTGTCCGAAATAAAAGTGAGTACGAAAATTTCTAGGTTGAATTATCGCGAGACCACTGTATGCACCGTTTCACTGCGAGTCCTACCACAGCCGACGCGACGATTCGACGAAGACAATCGAGCAAAGCCAAAACCGCGCCGTTACACCGCTCGTCTTTGTGGATACGCCATCACCAACTTAACCAATCGCAAACATAAAAAAAAAGTGGGACCTCGTTGCATCCACTGCACGCGATTGGTGTAGCCGACGATGGCAGATGCGCAAAGGCAACAAGTGCAGGGACGAGGCGCTTCGGGCGCTGCTCAACCGACACTGAAGGACGGTAGCGCAGCCTGTGGTCGGACTTAAAGAAAAACTGAGTCTTCGAAAAATGTCGCCCATAAAAAAGCAAGCCAGGGGGTATTTACGCCAGTCCCTCTATGAAAGACTAAGTTTGAACTGACGAAAGCCTCGTTCTACTTTTATGAAACAAATGGAACCAGTGCCTTCGACGAAGAAAAACAATTCAAGAACTGCAACGAACCGTGATGGTGGTTCCCGGTTGGATTACGTGGGTCCGGTGGAACCGGAAGGTGAACTCATCGTTGCCGGACCTCCGGTCAATCCGCCAGCCAGCCAATGGAATCTCCTGAAAAAAAAAAATATATATATATATATATATATATATATCTCGAAGGCGCACCTGCAAGGATCAGCTAACGCGCGGTTGGACCGTCGCTTACGGGGAGTGGAGCCTGTTCCTTGGAGTCTCGAGCCCGAAAAGGAGAGCATCCCAAATATTTCTCGCAAACCGAGTGGCCAGCTGAGCTGGCAATCTTGTACCGCAATTCGAAAAGCAAAGTCGAGCACCAAATTGTTCTCCGGAAACTTGCACAGGTTTTTATTTCACTTAGAGATGTCAAAATGCCGTGGAATGTTCGCAGTTAACCGAGAGTGAAGCGTCTGTTTTATTTCCACCACCCATACCAGGCTGCTCCAATTTGTCGAGATTCGAGAAAAAACTTTGCCTTGGTGAAGCTAACTGCGAATGTGTTCAATCGTTGCAGACGTCTGCGAGCAACGCAAACGAAAATAGAAATGGAATTTCAAACACTGAAAGTAAACGACAACACAATCTACAGATAACAATGCCCGTGCTTCTTAGGAGAGGGGCAGGGAAACAGTAGCATAGAGAATGAAAGTACTGCAGCTTGTGCAGCGAAAATTCGTGCCGCAGAGCTCAAGGATCACGTGCTCAATTCACTCTTGTCCGTTCTAATGTGAATGAGCACCATACCGGCGTGCAGCCTTGTGTCACTACTGCGTGATGCACATTAAAAAACCCCAGGCTGGTGGCCGTACTGCACTGGCTAAATTTCCTGTCTACGGAGCGACTACTTCCCACTGTATAGACATACGAACACGACGATTACTTTAGCTTGGGAAAGAATGCAGAAGAAATCAACTATGTGTTAAACTTTGTTTTACCTGAAGTCCTAATGTCGCTATGCCACGAGCCAATAGGGTATATCAAGCGGCTTCAAGTACATAGCGCGACGATATTCGAGCGCCTATTTTATTGTCGAAATGTCAACCACGTTTGTGCTAGACCAGAGACACAAATTTTTTGCTCTTAAAGCACCAACATATTATTGAAGAAAAATTAAACCGAATGTCGTCACGTCACTCTGAATTAAAAGCAGCGCCGCTCCGCGAAAGTACTGAGGCAAGCTACAAGCGCACAAATCCTGTCAAACTTTGCTGAACCGGATTTTCCTTTATTCTCGCACCTATGCAACTCCTGCGGGGGCAACTAAAAGGATCAGGTTTGTAACGAGCCTCTCTGCGTTAGTGATGTCGCGTTTTTCTTGACGGCGTGTTTGCGAGTTTCGCCACTTGTGGTGGCAACGGATCACAACCTGACCGTTTCAGTTGCCCCGCTCTCCACAGGCGTTGAATAGGCACGGGAGAACAAGGAAACCCGGATCGGTCCTGTTTGACAGGGCTCGCGTCATCGTGCGAGCCCCGTCGTTTTGGCCCTATGTTTTGGCGTCTCTTCGAGCAAACAATTGGCGCCTCCGCGGTGTCGCCATCAAATGTGCTGTGACCTCACACTTCCGAGTATATCCGCTTGAGTTTGTTTCAGCCTTTGGTTCTGTTCCGACTTCCGACAAGACAGTGTTAGGCTCTGTGCAATTCAAACGTGATTTCCCTTTCATGTCACAGGCTTCCAAGCATTGGCCTTACAGCTCCTAGATAACAAGGCTGCAGTTATGAATTCTAAACGCCGCCTAAAGAGGCAACACGGGGCATTGACTGATCAAGTGCCATATCAGCGTCTGACGAAGACTTGTCTTTAATCGACTAGAACTTGACCGTCGGCTAAACGCCGTCGCAGCACTTGGGTCCACCCTATGCCCCCGCGTTTGCCCTTCAGAAGACGTCGAAAATTCGGCACCACGGCCTTACCCAGGAGACGTCTATAGGCTTTAGATGGCAGAAGAGGGCGACGTTTACCAACCTTCGTGCCCTTGTTCTTTACGATGACGTATTTTCCGTCTGGGCAGTGGTCCGAGATCTCCAGGTCCCCCTTGGCGGATGCGGAGACCTGGACGTCGAAGTTTGACTGCTCCTCCCGGTGGGAGAAGGTCAGCCTGCGCTTGGCGCCTCGGAGCAGCGGACTGGTGTACATCTCAGCCCCGCTGGTAGATGCGCCTGAGAGGGACAAAATATCGTTCGCATCTCGCACGGTGAATCGCGTGTGTGCGGCACGGTTAACGCGTCGCTCGCCTCCATTGCCCGCCCTTGACTGCGCTACACGACGAGCGAGTCTGACAAAATCCGTCCCTTCGCACGAAAGGGGAGGGGCATAAAAGCGAGGAGTCTCATTGCGCACAAGAAAGGAGGCGCAAAAAAAATTAAAGGCAGCGTCCTTTGTATGGAGTTTGGTTTTGCGCCGTTAATGCGCGCTGAGCAATGTCGTCAGAACCACCACGACAATGCTGCTTTTTCGCAGTTTACTTTTTACGGACGCTAGTGGTCTTTGCGTTTTACAGTTCACGTTGCGTTCCCAAATATGTGCCCCCTACACTAGCAGTTTTGACGGCAGCACTTTTGATTCTAAGAAAAAAAAAAGGAAAACCGGCGATCCCACGTATGCGCCTACAATCCCGTGCCGGGATCCTACGTGAAAAGAGCAGACAACGTAATGTGCAAGCCTTGTCTTCTGGGTGGTGGTGGTGCGGTGCCTGGAAAGAGTCTCCGCAAGGGCGATTAAAAAGTGGGAAAAAAAATAGGGCGATAGGTGAGGCGAGTTTCTTTCGCTGCGACGAGTCGGAGTTGCTCCCAAAGGGTCGCCAACATCATTTTTACGCATTGCGTAAAGGAACCACGACGGGCGAGGTTTCCCTGCTCATTTTGAAGTTCTTTCTGTGTAACAAAGCGACACCAGCAACGTGGCCTTATCGGGACCACCACATTCCAAAGTGGCCGAAATGCATGGAACCCTTTCCTCTAGATCATTTTTAAGAGTTAATATAATTTTCCACGGGGAAACGTCGCATGGATTTGGGCCGGTTTGGAATGGCTGTTCCCCAAGGGCCCAGATCACTGGCAACGCTTTCAGACAAAGAAGCAAAAAAGCATCAGTTGCAAGGTCTGCACCTACTTCAGGTTTGTTTCGTACTTGCACAAAGAAAAACACAGACGTATGACATTCTATACAACAAAAATTTTACAAGCGCCCTAACGATTGTACTAGCAAAAGCCCGGCCAACCTATTGTCTGCTCTCATTTTCCGCCCTTCTGTAGCTTTTTTTTCTCATTTCACTCGGGATTACTTACTCCACCGCTTACGCAATTCGCCGCGTTCTGCTCCCATCACGAACCCCCACCCCGAGATTCTCACATAAACTCTACGGACTCACTGGGCGTAATGTGCAGCCGGGACTCTTCGCCCTCCAGGAGCTTGCGGTACGCGGCAGTCTCGAGGTCCAGAGCCACCTTGATGTCCAGCAGGTTCTGGTACTCCCGCAGCTGGTCCTCGATCTCCGCCCGCAACCGGGAGACCTCTTCCTCCTTGGCCATCAGGGCCCGGCCGTGCCACTCCCGCTCCTGGTCCAGCAGACGCTCCAGGTCTCGCACACGGGCCGTCAGGGACAGGTTCTGCGGCGGAAGACTCAAGTCACGGTCTCTTCCCAATCTTCCTACCAGGAGTCGTCCTGCGATTCCTGCCCTGGCCTGGGGAGCTTCTCATTCACAACAGCGTGCAAAGACCACGACATCATGAAATGGTCATTCACTCTCTCCACCTTAACGTGATGGTCAAGCCGATCCACTTCTCCAGACGCTCGAAATGCCGAGAACAAACGAGTGGAAACAAGGTGACTACCAACTAAATCGCATCTCACACCGTCGATACTGCATTAAAAAAATTATTTCCGCAAAAAATTTTTTTTTCACAGGCATGTTATAATTTTACTTAAAGGAGCTCTGCAACAGTTTCAATGCTTTGCTTAAATCATTTGGGAGTTCGTGTCTTGACCTATCTGAAGTAAAGAAAAACCGATTTTGCCTGCATGTCCCAGTTTTTATTTTAAAAATGGACAAAGATTCAGGTTTTCGGCACCTCTAAACTCCTTCACCATCTTCCTAGTCACGTGCGCTGTGACGTCAATGGGGTTTACGCGGGGTTCCGGTGAAGCTTCCTCTTTAGAGCCATCAAAGGGCAGCGATAACTCATTCGCTCGCGACCGCGTGACCACGTGCTAGCGGGCGCAGCCAGCGCAACGCGAGCAATATGGTGAAAGGATGAAGGTTTCATCCGGGTCCGGCTATCCACTTCCGGTTCTGTCCCCCTCCGGCTTCTGGCGGCTGTTCGCGGTAGCAGATAGAGCTGACGGTTTTGTGGACCTAGGATAGATGGCGCCACTAAAACTTCGTATAACAAAAGATTTGTCGATGATACCAGGTTTTTGACACATTTATATTCATGTTGAAACAACAAGATTTATAAAAAAAAGTGACTTTTTATCGAGCAGGTATTCGCACAACTTGCCATCTTTCTAAAAGACACCCCATTCACGTCATGCAACCTGTTTCCTATGGCCACCGCTCGCGGCTGCAGGTCGCGGGATATTTTAATTTTTACCTCTCGATTACGCGGCGGAATCGCAACATTTCGAAGGAAGGAGGTGTGTTTTCCGTTCTTTGTGACAAGATGAACAATGTGAAAAGCAAAAGATGCCAATTTTTTCAACGTTAAAATCTTTGCACACCTTCTTAGAAATAAAACAACAAAAAACTTTATTTTCAGTTGCTCTTTAAGGTAATTAAATTAAATTTTAACAAAGCATCTCGGCCAGTTGTACACGAGTTCAACTTAAACCAATGAGGTTGGTACTACAAGTGTTGGAAAGAATTGCATTAAACTTTAGTGCGAAATATATCTCAAATCGCTCAGAGAAAGAAATTTATTTTAGAAAAAATGTAATTAAAACCGGAGGGGCAAGACTCGGCAACAAATTTTAGATGCTACATTGTATGCGTACAATATAACTGTACATATACAGTCGGGGACAAAAGTCCCCAGGACGCGCGAGCTGCGACTGTAACGCATCGCTCTGCCATCCGCCGGCGGGTCGCCTGGTTTCGAGATCACACAAAAGCGCATGCGCGTCCTGTGCCTGCAAGCGTGTGTGTTTTGCCGCTTTTCTGCGTCGCGGCGCCTAACTCGGAATCGGGCGCGTGGTACCGCCTCGGAGATAGCGCTCACCGCGCTTACTGACATGGCAACTATGAAGCAGGGCGTCACGGCTGCTCAACTGAGCGATAAGCCCAGCTGGTTATAAAGCAAGATGCGCTGACACGGCGAAATGCAGCACAATGCCGCAGGCGATATCTCCAGTTTTGGAATGTGTAGCAGACGCTCGTCAGCCGCAAGCGCTATCTCCGAAGCGGCACCACGCGCCCGATTCCGAGTTCGGCGCCGCGCCGCAGAAAAGCGGAAAAACACACATGCTTGCAGACTCAGTAGGACGCGCATGCGCTTTTGTGTGATCTGGAAACCAGGCGGTCCGGCGGCAGATGGCAGAGCAATGCGTTTCAGTCGCAGCTCGCGCGTCCTGGGGATTTTTGTCCCCGACTGTACAATGTATGACGCAGCAGTACGATGGCTAGGATGTATGATACACCGAATCCATCGGATGGATGGATTGACAGATATGGCTGAACCAAGGAATCGGGTGGCGGCTTGCAGCACCTGGCAGCGAAATAGCCAAGGTTGTCGACTGAGGTTTCGCCATCCGCTAAACGTAGCGTCGCCGTAATCTTCGGAGCAGCGCGGCACAATCACGGCCAATTTCTGGCTTTTGGCACCGCCAGGCGCAGGAAATTGTGATTGTATCCAAATGGCGCGGCTGTGCCGCCCCTGGCAAGCTTCCGTGAACTGAAGAACTGAAAATCGACTGCTGCGACACCGCCACGACCGTGGAGGGCGACGAAACTTCTACGAGTCATTGCGTGGAAATTAAGGTCATTTGTTAGGACGTTGTTAAAACACCGGTTGGAGACTTGGTCGAGGCACCGCACCTGAACTGTCTTTGAGTACCGAAAATGTTGGGCATCAACTCTAGACTTAGTAACAAGCTGAAACGACTGAGAAGAAAGGGACAGGACGGTGGGCTTACTGACAACTGTCAGTTTAATAGAGCATGTAGGGAAAAACAAGGTGGAAGTGAAAAAGGAGAAGAGAAAGATAGAAATAAACTCTCAGCTGCCACTAAGAGAGAATATTTAGTTGTAATGACATGGATGCCGAGAGCACCATATCCCATGTCGGCACCCAGAGGAGAAGAAGAAAATGCGCGCTACAGTCCATGCCAGGCGTCATGAGCAGTTTATTCACTGTGCGGCTAGAAAGTCTATCCTGAAGGCAACAGTGAATCAAATGCTCATGACGCCTGGCATGGACTGTAGCGCGCCGACATGGGATATGCTACTCTCATTATCCATGCCATTACAACTTTTTTTAAAGTATATTCTTTAAAAAAAATGTTTATTTAGATTTTTAAAGCTAAATATTTTGTCTTAATAGCAGCTCAGAGTTTATTTCTAACTTTCTATTGTTTTTCACTTCCACCTTGTCTTTCTCAACACGCTCTATAATATCGACAGTTGTAAGTGAGCACTCTGTCCTGTCCCCTTCCCTTAGTCATTTGCGCTTGTTAACTCAAAGTCTAGATGTTCAGCCAACTAGTCTCCCCCCCCCCCCCCATTGATCTTGATCAATTGGGGGGGGGGGGGGGGGGGGGCTAGTTGGACCTGGTTCCCATGTATGCTCACTGTCGACACTCGACCATTTTGGACGAGC
The DNA here is from genome assembly GCF_016920785.2 of Ixodes scapularis. Taxonomy (NCBI): domain Eukaryota; kingdom Metazoa; phylum Arthropoda; class Arachnida; order Ixodida; family Ixodidae; genus Ixodes; species Ixodes scapularis. Next base: position 1,154,830 of record NW_024609920.1, read on the forward strand.
ATAACCCGTCACCCCGGAAAACTGTTAAGGACGAGTGCAGCTCATCTGAGGCCAGATTCATAAAAAACCTCTTACCTACGACAACTTAGCTACGAAGTTCGTAAAGTTACGATCATCGTAAGATGAGGCGAGAACTGTATTCACAAACGCATTCTTAAGTGAGAGGAGGAAAGTTACGACCTCTTACGGAGAAGCGATGACTTCCGGTGCTGTTGCTATGGCAACGGCGTCTTCGGCAAAACGAACAACCAATTAGAGAGCTAGGCACAGTTCGGAGCACTTGGATTGTTAATAACAAACACAGGCTAACCACTCGTTGATAGACATCTCTGTGTATGTCCTGTCCTGTCTGTGTGTAAATGTGTAGTGTTCAAGCTGATTCTCATAAACACGGGCGACTTTTCCACCACCGCTTGTCTGGGGTTCGTGTCCGTGCAGTGGTATATCGACGCTAACACGATTTAAACGCTTCGTTGACTGCTACAAACTCGATCGCTACAAAGTGAACACAACTGTCATCGTTGGTAAAAGCCCCGTGCCAGTCGTTTGCAAAGAGACGTAGAAGAAAACAAACCGCCGCGGCGTTTCTCGCGGCCTTGGAATTGCAGGAGCGAGCCGACGTTAAAAAAATACGTTTGAACTACGAGAGTGTCAGCAATACGTTTGATCGAAGTGCCGGATTCAGATTGCGTTTCGGTAAGCGCTTCGGAACCGATCTTCTACGATTGCAACTCGACACTGACATGACAGTCGGAAAAGAAAGGTTGGACCGGCATCGCGTAGCTCCCACAAACGGATATACAGCTCGACAGTTAAAAATGGCATACTAATAAGGAAGTGTACAAACCGTGTTGCGAAGGTAATCCATACGGCGTTTATTTGAGCTCTATAAAACACAAAACAAGGAGATAGAATCGAGGAGTCCCTTTTCGACGACAGCGTTCGTCACCGCTGCCTCGGAAAACAAGGTGATCGAGATGATGAGGGGAATCGGTTGACCTCTGAAATTTAGTTAAGCTATCAAACGGCAGTGTCCACAAGGGCCGCGCGGGCATATTCCATTCAGCAAGCCAGCCGGTCGTGGGCAGACGGTCTTGGCCAAGGACCGTCTGAGCAATGCTGCGCCGGAACGGGTCGGAGTGCCTGCTAGGCCTATATATTCTGCCGAGCTCGCTTGGTCGGTGGGATCGTCGCCTTTGTTGCCTTTTCCGGGTGTCTGTGGATCCCGCGTTCATGTTCGTCGTGGTCGGTTTCAAGTACTTCTTCATTTTTTTCTTGCTGCTTGAAGTCGGGACGCGCAAGAAGAGCAGGCAGAAAAAGAAATGTCCGTTGGGTCGTTGCGAACGAGCAACTGAGTGACGTTGTCGGCCATGTTAATTTGATCATAGAAAGGGCGTAAGACAGCTTCGGAGCTGTCGTAGAATTTTGTCGTAACCTGCGCAAAAGTTACGACAATTTCGTTTCGAGAATACGGATTTTCTCTCAAATTTGTAGTACGCATTTTTTTCGTCGTAAGTTCGCTTTGAGAATCCGGCCTCTGCTTCATCCGCTGATGAAGCTCTCCGCATCTCTACATCGTTGAGTGCAGTACACCTCAGAGCTACAACTATGCAGAGTTTCCAACACAGAATTTGTTTCTGTGTTAGAAACTCTACATGGCTCTAACTCTGAGGTGTAGCGCGCTCAATAAACTCGACGAAAAAAATTCTTGAGCAACTGCTGCGGAGGACTCGCACGCCATTTCCCCGAAAAATTTATGTGAAGAAATTTTCGACTCCCAACATATATTTCTCCTCCAAATTCAGCAGAGAAACTGAGGTCGCACGATTGTCGTGATTTGACCCGACGTCCATCTTCCCGCCAAACATAGTGTGGAAAGTGATGCCGTGTCGTGCCAATTACCTAACTCAATTTAAAGAAGAATTCAATGCAAAGCGATTTCGATTTCTTTGTGCTAGAAGTTTGCGCTGGATGCAATCTGTGACCCCAGGTCTGTTTGCACAATAGAGCCTGCGAAATCTATTCTTAACACCCTAACCCCAACGAATTCTGCACAAAAAGGAAGACGTCCCTGACCTGCGACTCGAGCTCCGAGATCTTGGAGTTGAGTCCCTCGATGCGCGACTTGTACGCTCGCATCTCCTCCATCTTGCTGGAGCTATCGCTGGAGCTCTGCTCGAGCAGTCTCTGCAGGTCACGCATCTTGTTCTCGTAGATGTTCTGCGTTTTCTCCCGGTCGAGCTGCATCTGCGACTCGTACAGTTCTCGCTGTTTCACCAGCGTGTCCGCCAGGCGCAGCTCGTAGCCCTCCCTCAGCCGCCCGTCGATCTCCGTGGTCTCCGTCTGCTTGGCCACGCGCACCTCCTGGAGCTCCTGCATTGAGCAATGGCACCCAAGCCAGGGCAAGGAAAGGTTTAGGGGGGGGGGGGGGCGGGGGGGGGGGGCATGGATGTCGTTTCCTTGAAGGTGTCCTCTGGCATTTTCGTCGTAGTGCCAGATTTGCCTGGAAATTCGTTAAACACGCCAAAAAAGATCACTGAAAAAGTAACCCAAATATTGTGCCAAAATAAAAAAAAAATTCCGCTATTGAACTTACAATTGTCATCCTCACCTTGTCTTTCAAAGCGAGTCTACTGGCCACAATGAAGAGGTGACCTCAGGGGAAGGCAGGGGTTTGCTCTTTGGGCTGTAGACTATTCCCAACAGATTAGTTTCATGGTGTCAAAGGAATGCTTTGGAAGTTGGCTCCAGTCCTTGTCCAGCAGCACAGAACGAACGCTGGGCACAGTCAATTCCTAGACTGCCCGCTCAACCTGCAAGCCTGCCTTTCCCCTAATGTCACGGCATTGAAAAGCGAGGGTATATTTGAATCTTGGTTTTGGAGTCATTTTTATTTGCCGATTTCACAATAGCTATTAGGGGCGAAGCTCCTTGGGGTCTAGCCTTCTCCGTCCGTCCGTCCGGCCGGCGTCTGTGCTCACATAAAAAGAAAACAATGTTTGCGCAGTCGACAGGATTTGAGTCCGTGTGGGGAGACCCCAATGGATTTCTAGTCCATCGCATTAACCACTCGGCCACGACTGCGGGACAAGTAGGGGGCTCTGAGATGTGGTAGTAACACAAGAGCTGGGGTTTGTCATGGATGAAACGTTGCATGTAGCAGCTCAACGTCTATACAGGAGGGCGCTGCGGTCAGATGCGTATATAATCGCGTTAAACTTTGCATGCATTGGCTCAACGTTTATAGACGAGAGGGCGCTGCGGTGAAATGCTCAAATGCGTATATAACTACGTTCCATACCATATATTCTCTTTCTGACATGGACCGTTGACTTAAGCGGTGGAGATCCGTTCCCACGGCTTCTAGCGGATCCAAGCTGATCTGCTAGAAGAATCACTGGCCCCGCATTTCACCGACCACAAAGCAGTAACAATGAAGTCGAAACGCAACCCGCAACTCAACACTAACTATGAGCAATAAAAAAATATTAGTATCATCAGCGCACAGCAGAGCTTTATCCCAATCAATATCATTCACCACGTGGAGATGCGGTCATTTTTTTTTTAATTTCGCGACACTGAATGGCATACCGGAAAGGGTAGAGGCCAGCGATTGCAAAAATAGTTACTTAGGGTAGCTAAAAAAAAAAAAAATTGCCGGAGTACGTTTTTGAAGGGACACTAAACATAGGCAATTTTCTTTTCTACCTGGTTTGGACGGACATGTCTCAAAAAAGATTGTAAAAGAAAATTGTTTTTGTTAATATTTATGTTGATACGAATTTTGACTCACGGGCAAAACCGAAATTGTACCACGGTACGATGATAGTGTTTTCACTGAACTAGTATGCGCTCCGTGATCCAGCAAACTGAGCGCATAAAAGCTGGGTACGAATGAACGGCCGATGGAACGCATTGTTCTATCGCCCGTTTAATTAAGGCATTCTTCGATTAATTTGTGAACCACTCTGGCCGATACATCAAATAGCAAAAAATTCCTTGTGGACGTTCACCCAAAATAGAGACAACTTCTGGAAAGATGGGGTGGGCTATCTTGGGGATGCCACAGCAATTTTATCAAGTTAGCGACGAACACCAGGACTATAAAACATGCTACACGGAAAGCGTCACCACGAATCACGGATGTGGCAAGTTTGCGTTTCACGATGCAATGAAAACGCGAGGATTCGCTACAAACTTTCTGTCACGGGAAAGGATACCGTAGATCAGTGGTTCTCAACCACTGGTGTTTCGCGGACCCCTTGTGGATCGGCGGATATGATGGAGGACCCCATTCGCGGTGAGGGGAAGGAAAAGTTATTGATTAATTATGATAGTGATTTAATAAATGGATGTAACTAAGGGCTAGTGTGAAGTGGATTTCTCTTATTGACGTATACACGAGAAAACTCACCCAAGAAATGGAAGCTTTATTCTTAATCTGAAAAAAGACAACTTTTATCGCCAGGAGGCAGGGCTTCGCGGACCCCAAAGGGTCCGCGGACCCCCATTTGAGAACCACTGCCGTAGATTGTGGATGCAGCAGATTTGAGTTTCATACTGCAATGACCGTGCAGTAGTCTGCTCCAGACTTGCCAGTCACGGAAACCGGTGTCGTGATGAACACTTGTCTTTGTGTTTATCTCTGCATATTGCAGACAAAAAACGAAGAAACGCACTACAAATGCGCTTGCCACGCGTACCAATCCCACGGATCGCGCAGTTGATGAGATTCTTGTCAACGGAAATCGCATCGACCGCGCGATCCGCGTGCGGTCGTTGGAGTTTTTCCACTATGAATATTTAGCTAGAAAAATCGAATGGGCTACCCGTCGGAAGGAGGGTATCTTCACAGGATTTTATGGCATCACATCACTAACATTAGAAAGCAGAACGCTTTTGAAAACACAGTCTTTTGCATACTTTGCCCACTGAATTCACACAGTTGCCGATCAGACTGAAGTTTCTAAATTCACATGCAAAGAAATTTCAAGATCTTTTGCGGGTCCTCCTTCCACATGCTCCCCATTGTCCGGAAATTCTAGAAAGGTCCTAGGGAACCACGCTTACTCTGGGACGTTTCATTCTGATGCTCACCTTCTCGTAGAGGGACTTCCGGAAATCCAGGTCTTTGGAGAGAGTCTTGGCCCTGTTCCGCAGCTCGACGTTCCGCAGAATCTCCGCCTCCAGCTCTTTGCGGAGCTTCTCAAGCTCCTTCGCCATCGCGTCCCGCTCTGCCTCCGCATCCTAAAAAGTGGACCAACAAAACAAAATTAAAGGGCTTTGCATCCGTTCTGGACCGTGGGCCGGGATATGGCACAGACTGTGGTCACCAACCAAGACGAGTGCTGCCGTTGCCACCTGGTCAGCAACTGTACTCTTTCATTTAAAAGTTGCAGTTAGACTTGGCCTTTCTTGAAATGTACAATATCTATGTCTGCACAACCCGGAGTCTAGAAAACTGAAAATTTTTCTACACAGAGCTTTGTAATTTGCAAAGAAGATTCCAGAAAGAGGAATATATACATCCATGCACATACTCTCACATAGCTTAAGCTTGAAAACTAAGACCATAAAAAAGATAGCTTGGTTTAGATGCTTTGTTCAAGGCAACGAGCGTGCAATAGCACTAATACACAGTTCCTACCTCAATGAGCAGCCCCACTCTTACACAGTAGAGGTGATAGTGAAGTGGGGATGTTACTACACTACTTACTGCTCTACTCCCTGTTGAGGGAGGGGGATGATACGGTGTTACACCATTTACTTCCTCCACTCCACACTACTGCATCAAATCAACAGCTGCACTCTGCCCAGACATTTTCTACCACAACGATGCTACCGTGTGACCAATGCCAACACGAGCGACTAAGGTCCGTGCAAGGTTTCCACGCAAGGCTGTGGCTCCAAAATGTTAACACAAACCAAGGCCAGTCCAGAAGTTTGGTAGACGTAGCGCCAGTTACCTCCCACCACAACGAAAAGTAAGCCGTCGGAAAACTCAGCAAGCCGACCACGCAGACAAACGACGGTTAACGTAAAAACAAGCGTTTGGCCGCTTTCCTTACCTTGAGTTGTGCAAGGGCCTGATTCAGACGTCCCTGGAGGTCAACGTTTTGAGATTCGAGCGATGTGACCTGTTGCTCAGCTGCGGACCACTCGCGTTTTCGTTTGGCGAGTCTGACGGGGTTAAAAAGTTGCAAGCAAATGCACGTCAGTGAACGATGTTAGGCAAAAGGCTGCTTTGCACATTTATGTGTGAAGGCCCGTTCACACACTTGCGCTTGAGTCCGACAAGACCGGTTTTCAAGCCTTTTCCGACGGCTCACGATCGGCTGCATTGCTGCGCATCCGGTCGTAAGCCGTTTCAAGAGGCTTAATTAAAACCCGGTCTTGTCTCAGTCGGTCCAAGTCAAGCGCAAGTGTGTGAACGGGCCTTGAGTGCCAAACAACTGCGTATAACTAGACTGAAGGCTTGAAAGTGTTTGCGTGACCAGACCTACTCCAACTACGAGAAGTGGCTGCTTGCAGGATTGTTGGCATTTCCTCAAACACACGGTTAAAGATGGCTCTGGATAGCGGGCATCACTTCCAAAGAGTATTAATCTGAAATCGGTCATGTTATGTGATAAAAACCGATGGATAGGTGACCACAGTACACAACTCAAAGCTAGTCCAATAAGCACTCAATCGTGTTTGTCGCAGTTTCGCTTCAGATCAATAGGGCTCATTTTAAAAAGAAAAAAAACTGAAAGTGTATTATGTAAACCCAATAAAATGCAAGTCATCAGCGAGCCCCGACTGCAAGAAGTGCGTCTACAGTTACACCTGCCGTTACACTTCAATTATAAAGAAAGTTGTCAGGGTGTCTAGCAAATTATATTTTGAAATTCCCCGACTTCTCCAGATTTTCCCTGACAATTTCAGGTGAAATTCCCTGACCAATGTAGAGGCGGGTAAATATAAAAGATAATTACAACACAAGGCATTGAGCATTGAACACTGAGGATCATTTTGCATGGGCTTCACCCAACTTGCATATTCCGAAATATTTGGGCTCGTAAAGTCCAGATTAAACGAGCACTTTCTTGCCGCCGACATCGTCAGTAAAGGGGCCACTTCCGGAAACACGATGAAAGCACGACGCTTAACCACACACATAAATAACCGAACGGCAGCATGACGGCATAGCCGCCAGATGCACACTTTTCCATACTTTCGGCTTAGATTGAATTGGAGTCCGCGGCTTTCCCTTTTGTTACTAAATCTAGTAGCTCTAACTGGATCTAGCCTAGATTCGTGCCCTCAGTTCAATCCAAGCCTTGGACTCGATTTGTCAGCTGTTCCCTTTGCATCGGGTAGCACTCTACAGGGGGTGAGCAGAGCCCGCGCTCAGCTCCAAGCAGAATCCATTGCCTCTTTTTCTTCCCCCAAGTCCTCAAGTCTATGCTCAAGACACTCGATGGCATTTCCGGCACATTTTCTCTGACTGGGCTCGCGTTTTTACAATATCCCTGACAATTCCCCGATTTTTCCTAGTAACTAAAATTTCCCCGACAATTCCCGGTCACTAGACACCCTGAAGTTGTCCAATGAAAGCTGTAGCAATAACCAGTGCAAGCACACCAAGGAAGATGAGGTAAATATACGAGAGGATAAAAACGTTGGGAGGGGGCTGTCCAATATCCCTCATAATTGTTTTTTTTTATTTTGGGTAATAATTCACTATTGTAATGTTGTGCACGACAAAACTTTTTGGGTGAAATCACAATGTTAATTGGAGAGCCTAGTACGAGTACACTTATATGCTTCATTACAAACAGAACAGGAACACTACAAATGAATTCTGAAAGACCATTGAAACATCAGCCGTTTACTGCATTTGCCACATCTGTCTTTGTTAGGGGCAGATGCAATGGCAAGGAATCAACAACCCCGTTTGTAAGCTGGTAGAGCGCAGGTGTTCGAAACGTCAGAGCTAGAGTAAAACAAAGGTCAGAAACTCAATAAAAAAAGGACAAATAATTATTGTTGGAACCTCCCAAAACTGGTTTCCATAGATCGAGCAACAGGTTTTGAATTTGTTTTACTTGGTTACGAAAGAGGCTGGCAGACTCGTAGGCCGAGCAGACGATCGAAGACACCAGAACCACTTCACGGCCAGTGTAGTAATAACCTTACCCACGCAGATAACTTATCGCTAACTGCTAACAAAAGGAATGCCTTGTGATATATAGCACAAAGAGAAGTGCCGATGCGGACCTTACACAAGTCCAGATAATAGCTTCTTTTAGTACTCTTCTGTATGCAGTATGCAATGTGTCATGTACAGTCGGGAGCAAAAGTTTGCGGGGCACCGGAGCGCGTGCCGAAATGCATCGCCGCGCCGTCCGACGGCGCGCCGCCGCATTAAGGAGACGTGCTTTGCGCATGCGCGTCTTTCGTGCTCGCAATCATGTCTCTTTCGCTCGTTTCTTTTCGACGCACTCCTGATACCAGGGGTCGGCACCAGGGGCGCGAGTTAGCGCTTCGCTGGTTGTCATGCTGTGTGTCTGCTTCAGCCGCCTCAGCCACCGCGCTTTGTCATGGAAGTCGCGTAGGGGGAAGAGGGGGAGGGGGGGTAACCAGGCGCTCAGTCACCCAGCGCGGCTGCTGAGGCAGCTGAAGAGGACGCGAGGCATGACAGCCAGCGAAACATCAACTTGCGCCCCTGGCGCCGACTCAGGTTATCAGGAGTGAGTCGGACAGAAACGAGCGAAAGAGACATGACTGCGATCACGAAGGGCGCGCATGCGCAAAGCGCGGCTTTTTAATGCGGCGGAGCACCGTCTCACGGCGCGGCAATGCATTTCGGCACGCGCTCCCGTGCCCCGCAAACTTTTGCTCCGGACTGTACTATGAGTTTTCCGACAAGTGGGAATTCCACCCACTTCACACGGACATTGCTCCGGAGAAGTTCATCTCAAAACTGCTAGCCAGTCTAGCCATTTCGCAAGCGTGGCTGCTACGTAAGGATGGAAATAAATAAAAATGTAGAAATAAACCTAGAGCTACCACTCTTATGTTCCTTGCGCGCATTGCGAAACATAGACAAACACACAAGAAAAGAAAACGGAACGTGCTACGCTGAAAAGAGGCGTGGCGGAAATGACACTGACGCCATATCCGGTCGAACCACCGCCACCTATCAGTCAAGGTCGGCAAAACCGTCATTCAACAGCCGGCCGACTGAATCATCAATGAAACCTGCACTTTTAAGTGGAGCTGTTACGCTTCCATTCATTCCGTTTGTAACTGACACTACCCGAGGTGTGTGGGCTACAACGGATTCTTTCCAAGGTAAAAGCTGTCAGGTCATCACAGCATTTGTACTCGGCTCAAAAGCGGCTTCGAAGAAGCAATTACACAGAACCCGCGATGAACCAAAAAAAAAAAAGAAAAGGGGGAGGGGGGCGGGGGGAGAACCCGGCAAGTTGTGACAAATCGTTTATGCCCCGCTCTTTTTTTTTTCTCTAGTTGCTTTAAAGTTTTATCATGTCTAGCTTTAAATAGCTAGCTTATCATGACTCTGCCTCCAAGGCTCACGAAGCCGGTTAAAGATTTGGCGGTCACACAAACCGCCCCGCTTCGAAAAGACAGCTCGAGCGACGGACGCCTAGAAGCCAGACAACGAAAGACCGCGAGCCACAGCCGCTCGCCGAAGTCGCAGGGTTTAGAAATTGCCTCAAGAAAAAGAAATATGGGCGGGCTCCTTACTTCGTTCGCAGGGTCTCGGCCTCTGTCTGCCACTTCTTGGCGTCGAGCTGCAGTTTGGCCTTCTCGTTTGCGGTCAGGTCGACGGTGCGGCGTGCGTCGGCAAGCTTACGCTCGTACAGGATTTTAACGCTGGCGACTTCCCGTGTTTGGGTCTCCTGGATCGTCATCTGTTTGGTCAGCTTGCTGTTTTCGGACTCTAGGTGACGAACGCGGTCGATGTACGCAGCCAGCCGGTCGTTCAAGTGGGCCAGCTCGTTCTTCTCCTGAATTCTCGCAACCCTGGACGCCGAGAGCGGCGAGCTCGAGCGTTCCCGGCTCCCGCCGGCGTTGGTGTCCGACGAGCGAGATGTCCGAGGCGAACCCGGGTTCGCCGGGCTGTCCGCGCGGTCTTGCTGCGAAACATACTGGGACGACGTCGTCGTCGTCGTGGTCGTCACGACTTGTTTGTGGACGCTCCGCGACGTCATTTCGGAGTTTGTGCGGACGTGCGAGATACCAACTGTTCCTGCAGACTTCGTCAGTCGAAGTGCTGTCCCCCGCAATGTGTTCGCCGATGCCTCGGGTAATAGAAATCGAGATGTCGGAGTGCCGCCGAAAAGGGCCACGTGACCTGTTGCGCCAATCAATGGGTTAGTTTGGTATCCGTGTATGCTCCATTTGCTGATTGGCTCTCAATTTTTAGCAGATCATTCTAGGGGTGTGCGGACCGAATCGAATAGCGCTGCGATTGGAACGAGACATGCATCGCATCTGGTATACCAAATAACGCAGTGTCATTCGCAGCTTCAACGTGCTGCATGTTAACAGAAACGGTTCTCCTGGTTCTTTTGTCTTGCGCTGTGAAAGCTACGAATGATGCAGCGCTATTCGATTTTATACCAGCGTCTTGCACCGCCACCGCCGCCGCTGACGTGGTGTATCGGTGAGGCAGATTTAAAAATGACCTACTAACCTCAGATCAGAACGCAATTATGCACGTAACTTACGGCTCGAGTTTCAATGCAGCAATGGGCCTTTTCGGCAAATGTTGGGCGCCATTTATCGGCAAGCAGGAGAAACGTTTTTGGTGGCCTGCCCTGCTTCCGCTTCTGCCCGCTCTAAGCTATGTTTGCTGTCTGAACGCGGGCGCTAGACGCGCTCAGCGTTTGTTTTTCCTCTACCCAACGCGATCGACGAGTACACTTTATTTTTTTAAATTAATGTGTTTATTACGGACGACTTCGTACTTTTGTAGATTTTTTTCCGACTGACTTAACAACTCGTGCTCGCGCTCGGGAACAAAACAGAAACAAAAGCGTAGGCACATAGCCAGGATATTGTTTTGGCGGGGGGAGGGGGAAGGGGGGGGGGCGGAGGTCTTTCTTTTTTTTTCGCACTGCAGATATAAAAACTGTAATGGAACACTACATTAACGTATTTATAGAGTAGAAACCGATGCTTACTTAAATATGAATCAATTTTTTGTAATCGATATTTATTGAAAACCTGGTAACAGCAGTGCAAGAGGACGTCGTCAATAATCTGGCTGTTGTGACAAAATTGGACACCGCGTAAAACATTATGTCTCGGTATGAACCTAAGCTGATCAGTACTTTGTAGGGAAACCCTTTGCATCGATCACCGGTTGGCACCCACGGTGCATTCGGAATTCAGGAAATTGTCAATGTTGACACAAGGGGTCGGTTGTTCAGCCGTTTTTTAGCCATGGATGGATGGATGAATACGGCTGAGCCCTTTGGATCGGGCGGTAGCTTACGCCACCTAGCCATTTTGTTTTACCATTTAAGCTTAGAATATTTAAATGTGAAATCTATATTCACTCCGCAGTGCAAAGAAAGTGAGGCTATGAAACCCCCTTGCCATCAGTGAATAAGAAAATACCTAGTTTTCTCTCGATTTCTGCCACCATTCACTTAATCTTTGCTTGGTAATCTCTACAGTCTTGAAATCCACTCTCCCTTCGCTGTCTCTAAAACCCAATGACTTTATTAAATCTATGTTGTCTTCGGTAGGCATAGGGTGAAGCCCTTTACAGTAGAGTATCAAGTGCTCAGCCGTCTCGTCCTCCTCTCCACAAGCAGTGCACACTGTATCAATTTCCTGGTACTTCACTCTGTATGTTCTGGTTCGCAGAACACCCGTTCTTGCCTCAAACAGCAATGAGCTTCCCCTAGAATTGTCATAAATGCTTTCTTTGGCAATAACTCTTTTGTTTAATCTATAGCTTTCCAGAGCCGTCTTTGTCTGCATTCTCTCTAGCCACCGATCTCTTTCTGTGGCCTTAACTTTCTTCTTAACTGAGACTTGCTCTTCCGTATCTTCGCTATAGCCCAAAAACTTTCCTCTTAATTTCCTAGTGCGCTGTCTCCACTTGGTGTCTACACTCCTCATGTATAAATAGCTGAAAACCTTTCGTGCCCATTGCTCCCCGTCCATTAGCCTCAACCTATCCTCAAATTCTACCTTGCTCACCGCTTCCCTGCTCTCAAATGATGCCCATCCCATGTCTCCTTGTACTCCCTGGTTTGGCGTTTTGCAATGTGCCCCCAAAGCCAGTCTACCTACTCCGCGCTGTTTTATTTCTAGTTTCGCATGCACTTCGGATTTCATGCATAGCACTGCGTTTCCAAAAGTCAAGCCAGGCGCCATGACCCCTTTCCAAATCTCTCTCACCACCTCATACCTGTTGTAATTCCAAAGTGCTCTATTTTTCATTACAGCTGCATTTCTGTTGCCCTTACCTATTATATACTTTTCATGGTCTCTGAGATATTCTGCACCATCACATATCCATACTCCTAGATACTTGTATTTACTAGCTCTCTCAACTGTAATATTCTGTATCTTCAGCCTCTCAACTTCATCCTCGTTAAAAATCATGACTGCCGATTTTTCGCTACTGAATTCTAAACCTAATTCCTCTCCTTCCCTACCACAGATGCTCATTAATTCCTGCAACTCTGTCCTGTTGTTAGCCATTAGTACAATATCATCCGCATACATCAATCCCGGTAAGGATTGCTGAATTGTTTGGCCTAGCTTACTGTAAGAAAGGTTGAACCCAAGCCCACTCTTCTCTAGTCTATCCTCCAATCCTCTCAGATACAACATAAACAGCAAAGGCGATAACGGGCACCCCTGCCTAAGGCCTCGTCTTATCTCTATTTTCCCTGTCGCCTTTCCTTCCCATGTTATAATCACCTTGTTATCTTTGTAAATGTTCCTTAATAGTGCTGTTAGTCCTTCATCTAGGTTTAAGTTCTCCATTATGTCCCACAGGTTTCTTTGGTTCACATTGTCATAGGCACCCTTGATATCCAGAAATGCCAGCCAGAGCTGTCTGTTTTCTTTTTGCGCTATTTCTATACACTGTGTTAGAGAAAATAAGTTGTCCTCCAACCTTCTTTGTTTTCGAAACCCGTTCTGTAACTCGCCCAGTATGCCCTCGCAATCTACCCATTCCTCCAGTCTGTTCTTTATAATCTGCATTACCAACCTGTAAATAACCGGTGTCACTGTTATAGGACGATAATTCCTAATATCAGACTTATCTCCCTTTCCCTTATATATCATACTCATCCTACTAAGCCTCCATTCATCTGGAATATTTCCTTTTGTTATCATGGTACTCACTACCTCCCTTAGTTTTGCCTTAGATTTAGGACCCAAATTCTTCACCAGCTTAATAGGGATACCATCTGTGCCTGTCGACGTGCCACTAGGGACTCTTCGTTCCGCCTTTTCCCATTCTCTTTGTCCAAAATCAGCGATGTCACAAACTGGACTGCTACTTCCTTCGGTTCTCCTATCTTCCACATGTACCCGTTCCCGAAATTTCTCCTCCATCACTGCTCCTATATATTGTATCGCATCATCTCCCTCTAATTGATCTCCCTGATGCGAGAGTATGAACCTCTGTCTAGCTTGCGTCGTTTCACCGAGTGAGTTCAAGTTTTAGCCACCAGGGGTTGAAACCCGACCCCTGGTGGCTAAAAAGGTTGCATTATGGTGTACCATATCAAAACAAAATATAATTGGCTATTCATTAGACGTCGAGCAATACTTCTGTAAAAGAAACAAAATATCATATCTTTTTGTTCACTACTGTGTATGGGGAGTAAGATAAGATTGACAAGTGCAACTATAGTAACATTGTGAACGAAGAGGGGTGAGAGCATAGGCGTAGACTACGGGGGGCATCGGGGCTCGTGCCCCCCCCCCCCTTCCTGTTGACATCCTGGGGGAGGGGGGCACAACCCCCCCATTTTCCCCCGGGTTATGATCCCTACCGAGACGCTGTTTACGTGCCATATAACGAGCTTCTAGTAGTGGCATGTAAACAAAATAACGCACACAGTGACGGACATACGGCGATATACATACGCTCTAAATTGTACCCCTAAAAATAAACTACTGATAGTTGCCGGTGTAAAAAAAATTGCGCGGAAAACCATCCCCTCCCCCCCCCCCCCTTCCCGGAGAACTTTTCAGCCTGCCCCCCCCCCCCCCCCCCCCCGGAAAAAAGGAAAATCTACGCCGCTGGGAGAGAGTGATGTTTGAATCTTGGAGAACGGCGGTGTCTTTAGATTTTATGCGATGACGAGTGAGATCAGTTTTTTAAGGGGGCCCTGCAATCATATTTACGCGTCTACCTTTTTTGCGGTTTCCACGTCGCTTGGGGTTGGGGCAAGCCAGCGGGCGCGGTGAAAGTAACTAAATATCAGTGCGTCATATTTTAACAGGACGACGCGGAAACCTCCTCCACCTACGGGGCGACCTGCGGTGCCGAAAGCGCGCATTATGTGACGACATCGTGATGTTTTAAGTCCTGGCCTTTCTACTGGTCGGAGCCGTTAGAAACTTTTTAGTCAAAATACAAAATATAAGTGGCGAGAGCCGTTTCGATTATTTATGAAAGTAGTTTCTGTTCATGTTCAGTATTTTAGATAAGAAAAAAAAATGCAGTTTATAAAGTATGGAAACAAGAAATGACCCGTTGACATATCCGCCACCAAGCGGTGGAAAAGCGGCGCATACTAGGAAGGTGTAGTGGGATCAGGCACCGACGAACGGCGAGCGTAGAAAGGTCCCGGATGTGCGCGGCGGCGCTGCAGTCAAAGATTCAACCGGTTCCGAGCGTTCCGAGTTCCGAAGGCCTTCGGCGACCAGCTTTGGCTTGCGGTTTGGCCCTTTGGAGGTATGGCAGCGCGAAGTGGCTCCCGTTCTGAACTGATCCTTACCCCTTGTTTGCTCAGACTTGGACGTAGTTCAATTACTCTACTCAAACTACTGTAGTTTAAGTACTTTTCCGAGTAACTTGGTAACTTTCAATTACAACTTTATTTGGGTAATTAGTGGCTTAACTTAACTACATTTTTTAGGTAACTTGGACTCAAATTACTGACTACTTTCAAAATCTAGTGCTTATTTTGCTCACCACAAAACGTTTGACCGCAGAAATAAATAAGACGCCTACAGATGAAGTGACGAGCAAAGGGCCTCCCCACATCCCGTTCCCACAGGCGTCCTTGGGCCAAGGTGGCGACAAGTAGCCAAAACATAACACTGGCGCGCACGAACGCAGGAACAGCCTTGGTCGGGTATTGACCTAATCCGGTAATGCACGTAAGCGCCGCGCCTCCAACTGCAACCGTGAAAGTCGGGGACACTCCGAAGGTTGTTGTTGTTTTCATGTTGTCTGCCTTTAGTGAGCTCTGACTCAATCGGTTTGGGGTTCCACGGGTAGGGGCCACTGGAATAACCTCGCAGCTTGGAGCCTGTTACCATGGTCGCCTCATCGACAGCGCATACTCCCTTGCCAAAGCCGGACTCCCCTGCCCACAAACACAGACACGGATAATCCGTTCATGGGAGCGCCTTCCCGCTTCAAGCTACAACTGTACGAGCGACGATGCTTGTTCACTTATCCTTCGCGTCCTTCCGACCTTCTACGCCGGAAAAAACCTCCTCTTTGTTGAAAACGATTTTCTTGTCAGGCGTATCAGGCTACCACAAAAATACAAAAAGAAACTTCGAAAGTAACTTCAAAGTAACTCACTACTTTTTACAATATTTAGTAGTTTACTCAATTACTATTACAAATGCGTAATTTCTACTCTACTCAAATTACGTTTGGCGTCCCTACTCAGTAACTTAACTTAACTAGCTTTTTTGAGTAATTTGTACATGTCTGTGTTTGCTGTCGTTTGTGGCCAACAAAGTGTCATGCCGAATTAGTGTTTAATTCCGCAGCAAATGCAATGCGAGCCGCCCTGGCTTCCCGCTTCATACAGCCTATCCAGAACATGCTTCAGTGGCGCCCTCTCGAGCCGTCGACACAGAGTGCGGAAGCCTTTGAGCACTCGCTGAGCTCGCTACCCCCTCCTCTAGTTCATGGCCACTCACGCAACCAAGAACGTCATAAAGGAGGTCGTTTTTTTTTTTTTTTTGCTTGTTTTTGTCATTTTAATTTGCCTATAACTTTTAAAATAAAGCGAAATTCGAGAAAAGAAAAGTTTCATTAAGTTACTACGTTCAGTGCGCTAAGGTTCGGTGCAAATGAAAAACCACTAAAAAAGTCCTTGCAAGGCTCCTTTAACACTCTCACTGCGAAGTGCGCTGCTGCGCACTTCGCAGAGCAGGGAGCTTCCTCTGCGAACATATCTTGATCGAACGACGTTTTCTGAATGTTTGGGAGCAGTTACCGAAAACCGGACTGAGCGCTTTCTCCGCTTCGCCGATTGCAGAACGGACTGCCGTTTACGCCTTTAGCATGATCGCGTAGCTGCCCGCGCGACACGTTTGCTCTATTTCGACCCGTGTCTTTGCGGTTCTAACAGTCTTCTCAAGAAATAATTTTAAAAAATGTACTTACCCTACGAGAAAAGGTTATCCATGTGGCGTCTATTTCTGTTCTATGTAAAAGTGAAGAACATATTCAATCGACAAAAACGAGCATCAGCTGGCGACGAGCAACTGCGTACGACACCGGTCAAAGTACAGGCAGCTTGCATGAAAAAAAAACATTCCTCGGACACCATAATCGTCTTCAACATGGCGACGAGGGGACTGGAAACAAGCTGATCACCAAAATTAGGTCAGCGGAGGAAAGAGAGGAGGTCCCTGCAAAAAGGAAGATTTCGGGGGGGGGGGGGGGGGGGGGGAGGGGGGAGCCATTGGGCCCCCCCCCCCCCCCCCCCCCCCCCGGGCTGCCTGCCTGCAAAAACATCAGGAACCAAATGGTCCGATGTCATCACCCTAAGCAAAGCGCACATGAAGGCGTTCCAAGCAACAGCCCAGCGTGTGCTGCTCCACAGCCGGGCAGGCGCGTGTGCGTCGCCAAAGAAAGCGAGGAAAACAAGCGCCATACGCTACGCACAAGCCTTCTAGATGGTACCTTCCAGAGGCTATCTTTTCAAGATATGTAGACCGTACAGCTAATAAAGAGCTTCTGTCAGGTGGGCGAAGAAGAGTCAGCTACAAGGCAACCCCGAAGTTCCTGCCGAAGAACCGGGCTTCGTACTTGCAAGCTTTTAACATTTTCTTCCCTTTTAATGAAGTGGTAAGGTCGGGCCATTTATTCGATCGAATTGCCAGGCTTTTTAACCTTCAATATTTTTCTCCTTCATGGCCACATTTGTTTGCATGCATGCCCACTGTGTTTCTAGGGTTCTTACAGTGTTCACAGTCTTGCGTGTGGAACTGCGAAAGAAAGTTATTTATAAACTTCGTGCATCTTTCTTTTTTCGATTCTGAAAAGTGTTTAATATGATTTAAGACTATTACGGGTAAAACGTCTAATTAGGTTGTGAGATCTTCTGACAGCAGTTTCTTTTTAGGAATGATAAGAAAAATTCACAAAGATAAACGTTACAGCCATTGCAGGTATGTTTCCTGAGGACCAAGGTAAAATGAGCACACGTCACTTCAGTCACTCAAAACAGCTCTCTAGAGGAACGATTATTTATCTTGAGTCTGCTTCCTGGTTTTTTTAATGGGATCATAATGACTGCAAGTATGTCAGCTTGCTCCTTGCTTGATCGTTGGATCTTCGCCGGAAAGGTAAAAAAGGTCGCAAGTCGCGATGCGAAACTAAACTCGGAGTACGCCACGACGCGCAGCAACGAAGTCGGGGCAATCGCCATCCAGAGAGCGTCACCGTGGCCAAATGAGGTAACACTGGGACGGCTAAAATCGGTAGTGCCGCCGGCGTACCTTTGCGAGATTACGTTATTACCAACTCCGAGCGTGTGGTCGCGCGCTACACTACCGACTGTTTTAAGAATTTATCATATGTTCAATATATAAATGTGCATGCGTGTGTGGTTTTGTCGTTCTAGCATTAGACAGTTTTAGTAAGTGCCTTCCTCGATAGGTAGAGACAGCTCAAAACGGGAGATGCTGAACAAAATTGAACGTCCTGATATTACGATAAACCAAAGGCAGTTCTCTCTTTTTTTATATAGATTGTTTGCGCGCGCTTTAAAGGGGCACTGACACATCAAAATCGTAATTTATTTTATTATCCGAAACCATTGAAAATGATGCCGGGACATTACCCTCAAAATTCAAAACTTGGGAATTCAGCATTTGTGAATGAAAAAAAAAACAATTTCCAAATGCCGAATTTGAAGTTCCCGCGCGATCCGCGCCAGTGCAGTGAGTCAAATTTTGCGGTGTCCTGCGACTCGACTTTCTTTCGGACCTCCGCACCACGCTGTGAAGCAAAGCGCCGTTGCTACCGCGACCCGAAGAGAGGGGGAGGTGAGCAGGCGGGATAGAAGGGAGCCGGCGCGGGGAAAAACCGGTTTCTTCCCCGACTCGGCGATAAGCCTCTGCTTGAGCTCCGCCAAGTTTTCCGAGGGAGAACACAAATCCAGGAAGCGACATCACACCGAAATCTGATTTTTGGTATTTCAAAAAGAAAGGCCGTATTGCGTTCGTCATTGCATTAAAAAACATGTTTTACGATTGCCGTTATTAAATGTTATCGAAATGTCGCCTACATAGCTTCTAAATTTCCTGATTTTTGACGTCACCGATCAAAGGAAGCAAGGAGGTGAGCGCGGGAAATATAAACGCCAAAAATAAAAGGCGCGCGCATTCGCGGGGAAATTTTTTTTCGCGATGCGGTATTTTTTGCGTGTCTATGACTACAATTTGCATCGTTTATACAATAAAAAAGAATGCGACCTTCGGGGTGGCTTTAAGATAACAAAAGCAAAAACTTCGTGGAGCTTCCCTCCTCTACAAAAGCGGAACTAAAAGCGTCCCTTCCTTCTTCCCCTTACCCACCCTTTTTTACAGCCCCCGCAAAGAAAAGTCGACCAGTGTTGCGGATTTGCCACTCCGGAGTTGAAATGATTCTGGAATCATTCCAAATTTTCGCGACCCCGGAATGGAATGGGAATGGAACTGCGGCAACGTTGAGGGAAATGGAATGGGAAGGGAATTATATGCCTTTTGCCCGGAATGGAAGGGGAATGGAATGAACCCGGTTCTTCTATTCATATATTTTCAGTGTTTACGGTCAGCGAAATTGAGCCAGTCAGCGAGCCAGTTGCTCAGAAATAAAATGAACTGGCGGGAAACAGCTAACCCGCGAGGAGCGCTAAGAGACTTATACGCAAAAAGAATGCAATACAGAAAAAAAAAAAAGCGTCAAAGCCAAAAGCAGAGGGTGGAGGGGGGAGGGGGGGGGGGGGGGCGTGGCGGTGGCGCCTTTCGCGCAGGCGATGGTCTTTACAGGCGCCGTTCACACTGTTGCAACCGAGTACGACCGAGAGAGACCAGAGCGGTTTTTAAGCCTCTTGCGACCTCTTAGGACCAGCCCCGCTGCAGCGCATCCGGTCCTAAGAGGTCGCAAGAGGCTTAAAAACCAGTCTGGTCTCTCTCGGTCGTACTCGGTTGCAAGAGAGTGAACGGACCTTTAATGCCCGTTCACACTCTTGCGACTGACTACGACCGAAAGAGACCACACCGGTTTATTTTTTTTTTATTTATTTGGTACCTACATCGCTTGATGGGCATTACACTAGGGGGGGACGAAAGAAATTTACAAAAGCAAACGAAACAGCAGAACAGCAACGTCAAATAACAAGGCAAGCAGGAGAAACATATATACTGACAATATAAGAAAATGAATAACAGCAAAATAACCATGTCAAACAGGAGAAACATGCCAATATATACTGCAATAATATGAAACAAAAAATGATTAACAGCGTGCAGAAGTCACACATCGAACCGACTACAATAATATAATTTCATCAAAAAATGATTGTACAGTAGGAAGCTCTACAAGTGAGTCGGGCAGCACATACCAGTCATTAACTGTCCGCGGAAAAAAGGAATATTTTAGAACGTCGGTCCGTGCGCGAAATTCTCGGATCTTTTTTTGATTACTAGTTCTAAGGGAAACGTAATGAGGTTCCAATAGGTATCTCGACTTATCTATACCGACGCTACCGTGATAAGGATTATACATGAACTTGAGACGGAGGCACTTTCGTCTTAGTTGTAAAGGTTTCCATCCGAGTTGAAGCTTTAATTGAGAGACACCGTCATAAAAATTTTAGTTATTTAGCACATATCTAGCGGCGTGGTTTTGAATTCTTTCAATATGATTTATACATGTTTGCGTGTGTGGGTCCCAAAGAATACAAGCATAGTCCAGGATTGGGAGGACATAATATAAGAAGAGAGTTTCTTTCAAATGAGCCGACACTTTTCTGAAATTGCGACGCAAAAAAGGGAGCATGCCGCTGGCCTTAGAACATAAGAACTTCACATGATTATTCCATCTTTAATCAACGGTTAGGCGTACCCCGAGATAAACTGCCTCAGTGCTAAGCTGCAAAGGAAGATTGTTTAGTTCAAAAACGGCAGAGACAGTTTTACGTTTTCTAGTGAATCGAACGTGGACGCATTTGGATACATTAAGGAACATTTTCCACTTGTCACACCACTCTGTGATCTTATTTAAATCACCCTGTAGGGCCTGGACGTCGGTGTCATCGGTCACTTCTCAGTATAAAACGCAATCGTCAGCATACAACCTTATATTCGATGAAATTCCGTGCGTGATATGATTAATGAAAATTAGAAAAAGGAGGGGGCCCTAAAACAGAGCCTTGTGGTAAACTTGACATTACATCTACATATGATGAATGAAATCCATTCATGATGACGCGCTGTTTCCCAGCATTAAGATAATCTGCTATCCATTGCAAAACTTTTACATCGATGTTTAGACTATGTAATTTATGAAGCAAGAGCGAGTGATTAACCACGTCAAAAGCTTTCCTGAAATCTAGAAAATTTCAATCAGTTTGGCAGCATCTATCAAATGCACAAGCAAGGTCATGATAAAATTCTAGGAGCTGAGTGTTACATGATAACCCTTTGCGGAAACCGTGTTGTGCCGAGGAAAAGAAATTGTTGATATTTAAATGACTAATAAGATTAGAATGGATTATATGTTCCATTATCTTACAACATTCACTCGTTAGGGAAATCGGCCTATAGTTTTCGACTCTATTTTTTGTACCGTTCTTGTGTATTGGGACCACATTACCAAACTTTCAATCATCAGGTAGACGTCCACTCTCTAGCGACTTCGTAAATATTAGTAATACGTATGATGCTATAATGTTGGCGCAAGACTTCAATACGATATTTTGAATTCATCCGGCTTAGGTGCTTTTCCGAGTTGTCTAGGACGCATTTTGAGATATTAAAATTTATTTTCTTAATTATTAATGAATATGTAAAGATAAACAAAGATAATTATTTCCAAGTTCTTAAAGACGAAAAATCAAGGCACCGGCATAGTCTATACATAAGAGAATATTCTGTGAAAAACGATTGCTTTAAATTTAGTTTTTTCCCAAGAGCCGTCAGGGAATGGAATAGACTGTCGAATGAAACGGTGACATAATCATCCATTACGAACTTAATTCCTTCACTGCATTGAAAACGTTTTGATATGTGCGAGTAACTGAATGAGTATCGTGTGTATCGTCTTGATTACGTGCCAGCACGGGAAGTTATCTATGAAGTGTCAGCATTTTTTTATGAAACCAAGCGAAATGCGAGAACTGTGTGTATTTACATATTGTATCTCTTTGCTTTTTATCGTTTGTACCTTCCACTCTTGTAATGGCCTTGTGATAGGGCTAGCAGTATCAATAAATAAATAAATATTGCCTAGTAATTTCCTTATGCCATTGTGATCGAACGCGAGTTCGTTCATTTTACCGCTAATCATTATCAACCGTCGGCGGTAGTGATGAAGGTGCGAAAGTTGAAAACACAGATTTGAAGTATTTATTGAAAGCGGCTGCCTTGACGCTACCGTCTGTCACTAGATTACCATCAACCAAAAGAGAGAGGACACCAGCCACATCCTTTTGTTGCGATTTTACATACTTCCAAAGTTCTTTGGGACAGTCCTTAAGTTTGCTATCAAGGGAGAGAAAATATTCTGACTCAGCTTTTTTTATTTTTACGTTGAGATCTTTTTGAAGATTTTAAGCTGGCCCAATATCAGTGAATCGTCACTTTTTTTATACCGTGCGAAAACACGTTTATTTTTATTTATTGAACGTCTGATTTCTGAATTCATCCATGGCTTATCTTGTTTGCGCTTTGCGCTGACCATCTTTGTTGGAGCATAAATTTCTACAAATTCTTTTATTTTATTTTTAAAGATGTTCCATAAGGTATTCACATCACATGACATACTCTACACCTCGAAATCAGACAAAAACTTCATAAGGTCAAAACCTAAACTACCATATTGTTGAACATGTACGCCTTTTTGGGTGGGTTCCTATATCTAGGCACATTCAAACATTTCATAGTCGCTACTTCTGCCTCATGATCACTTATTCCGGGGACTACTGAAGCGGAGGTGATCGATGGAAACCTATTACAAAGAAGAATATCCAAAACACTTGCACGACTGACGCCAAGTCCTGTGGGGCATTTGACATCGGGTGCTTCCGTGCGCACCACGCGATCGTACATAGGGCATGAACTTTCTGTAAAGCAGTCTCCTTTGGGAAACTTGGCAGTCCACTGTGATAAGTGCTCGTATGACCCTTTGATGGCTAAAACACAGATCCCGGGCAAGTAGGAACAGAAAACAGAGGGGAAGTTTTTGAGGCGTTCAATATCAGTGTAAAGACAGATGACAGTTGCATCAGTGCATCGTCACTTTTTTTATTAAATAAAGAATTCAGATTCATTTGGCTTCAGGTATAATAAAGTGTGTATCAGTGGCATGGCCAGGAAAGTTTTAGCAGGGGATGTTTTTCTTTGCTTAAGCTGTTTGAAAGACACAAAAAAGAGAGGAAAAGAAACTGTCCAAACACAATTTTGTTTACTATTTTCCTGTTTCCTAGACGACAAAAATCCAAACATTTTTGCCACATCTCGTTCTTACAATATTTAAAAAAATGGAAATTTATTGTTCAACGACGAAAGAACGCAGTCATAAAATATTATAATTGG
Organism: Ixodes scapularis; assembly: GCF_016920785.2. Classification (NCBI taxonomy): domain Eukaryota; kingdom Metazoa; phylum Arthropoda; class Arachnida; order Ixodida; family Ixodidae; genus Ixodes; species Ixodes scapularis. The sequence goes on from NW_024609920.1 coordinate 1,178,101, forward strand.
CTTTGAACAAAAAAGTCCAGACGGGGTCACGAAAAATTACGGTGTGTGCACTTCAATGCGGAACATTCGGGTATCCAACGACTGAAAACTACGGAAAAGTGACAGAGAATAGCGAAGTTTAAAATACAATTAAACACAAAAACTACAACGCGCACTGGGGCAATGAGCTAGTGAAGCGTCACGCTCATTGTTCCAGCGCGGATCACATTTTTCAGAAATTATCGTTGTATAGTCATGTTTTAGGTTATTTCCGTTCTTCGTTGTCGTTTTACCAGAAAGTGAAAGAGAAAAATACCAGTTTCTATTATTTTTTGTGGTTTAAATATTTAGTGGAAGCCGCCGTCGGTCGATAGAAAGAAGCGAGAGTACCCTTTCGGTGCTGATTTGCATATTCCGGTGAATGTTCAAAAGCGCAGCCCCTATACTGCGCTCCCGACTAAGCTCAGACTAGAAGCTCTGCTTTTAGCGCGAGCTTTCTGCCCTTGCAAAAACAAGTGTGATCGCGCAGGCACGCGCAACCAAAGCACTGCCGAAGCCAGCGAGCTCGCGTTAAAGGTGGAGCGTCTGGTCTCAGCTTAGAACGGAGTAGCAAGCGCCCCTGGGACGTTAAGCACTCAGGTGCTTCAACGTCCCAGTCTTCGGAGTCTCGAAAACAAACGTTCCGCTTCAGCGCTGCTAACGGACATGGTGGCCACGATTTGCAGCAGGCGGGTTACATTAGGATACAAGGCCTCTGGGCAAATGCAAGTTGCCTGTACCGCCCAGACGCGTTAAGGGCCGCCCACACTAGAGAGAAAACGCGCGCGGCGCGCCGATCGCGTTGAAAACGCGTTGCGCAAAATCGGTTGAATCCTCGAGATCTTGCGGGAAATCATTCGTTCGCTCGAATGCTTCAAGAGTGCGCGAGGCCTCCTGTGCTGTCACGTGACATTCGCGGCGGCAGAACTCTATCTAGTGTGGCGTTCAGGATGCGGGACGCGTCTTCCCGCGATCGGCGTGCGACGCGCGTTTTCTCGCTGGTGTGGGCAGCTCTTTAAGTGGTGGGGTCCCTCCACATCTGTGTCAAAACTTGTACTTCCCCAGGAAGTTCATTTAACAAAACGAATGCTCCGCACAGGCTGGATGTTAGCTCGAAATCGAGGCTTGCGACACAGAGGCCGGTGTCGTTGGCCACAACATCGCTCCCGCCTAGGGTGGACGATGCTGCCTGACGTGAATGTGCCGACTCTGTTGGAGATATTGATGGCACGCTTGAAGTTGTAGGTCAATAGTCATTCTTTGAAAAAGCATCAAGCGACAGCTTGGCTCTTGAACTCTTTCTTGAAAGTTTATATACGTAAAGGAAGTTTCACGACTCACATGCTAAACGCAAGCATGTAAACATTACCCACTGCAGCGATTTAAGGCTGAAGTCCATGGGACGAATACGCCGCAAAAAATCGACGCCCGGCGGCTTTTGCTCAGCGCGTGGCATCAGCACAGTGGCTGCCACGTCGCGCGCGAAGCTACCGTGTCGTAGGGCGACGTTCGTCAGATATTCGTCGCATAATTCGCTTCAAATCAACTATACCCATTTTCACCTCAAGAACCATAGTAAAAAAAGTCTGGCATTTCGCGCAGTATTACTGATTTCCCCCTTTATGTAGAGAATTAAGATATATGTAAGTGAATCGTAGACTAGATACGTGTTATCTTATCAAGACATACACGTTCCAAACGCCAAAAGCATCGCTTTTTCCTCCGACAACCAAATCTCGCAAGAACTACTTCGCGCCGCATATGAACAATGCGCAAAGCTTGCTTTTTTCTTGAGGTGAAAATGGGTATGGGTGCGCTTTGAAACCAAGTGATTATGAGCGTTCCAAAGCTCCTTCAACAGCGCATATGCTGTCGCTTTTCTCTCTTGTTTCTTTCCTTTCTTGTTTTTTTTTCAAAGATGTGAATGTTTTTGTGTGTGTGTTCTTTTTTTGCATTTTTGTTTGTGTATTATTGAAGCTAAACGAGTACAGGCAAGTAAAACGTAAAAAAAAAAAAAACGGGACAAAAAAAAAACCGCTAAGCTGTTTGCTATTTTGCCGTCCCGTTTCCTCCTCATTGTAGGGTTCGTAAAGTCAAAGTATTGATATTTTGAGATTTTCTTGCGCTGCCCTGAAATTGTCGTCCAGTCCTTGACACTCAAAGGGTGGGGGAACTTTAGTTAAGCCGCCTGCATTTTCCGAAGCGAAGCCAGTGTTCTTCGAGGTCAGGATTTCACGGCTTTTGTGACGTCGGGAGCTGAGCTTTTCGCATCTGCGGGCCTGAAGAAAAGCTTCGGTTACTAAAATGGCCGAGTTTGGAGAGAGCTAGCTGTTCCAAAAGCCGAAGCCGGAGATGTGTTTTTCACCCAGTCCACGGACAGCGTCGTTTTCTTCGTTTTGCTTTGGTATGTTGTGGGCACGGCCCCTCGCCGTAATAAGTTGCGAAACGGTAAAGAAGAGGTAAAGAGGACAACATGAAATTTGGGGAATGTTCCGATTCTTGAACACCCCCCCCCCCCCCCCCCCCCCCAGGCCGTCCTCTGGCTACGCCACTGGTGTGCAAAAAGGTTCTTGTTTTCCAAATAAAATTTAGTTGCCAGTAGCGCTCCGAGTTTGCACTACTACTTCTTACAGTTCAATTGTTTGTTTCTTCTTGCGCTTCTAAGTATAGATTTCTTGCAGCTGACGTCACTTCCGGCTAAACTGTAGGTCAAAGCCAACATTGTCGTCTGCCTTGGCGCCATGTTGGAGGCATTCGGCGTCTTATTGTGACAGCAGTAGTGCTGTAAAGTCATAAAGCCGTCTTTGTATAACAACATTTCAGAATATTTTCTTGACTTAGTCAATCGCAAAAAAGTTCTTCACCTGACACGAAGTGCAGTCCATAAACCCATAGTTAGGATACGAAGCTTTTCTGTCAAGATCATAGAGTCAACATAATAATCTAAAGCGAAAAGTCCCAAGCGTTTCGCCGCGACGGGAGGGCGATGCATGGACGCTGACATCGGCGGCTCCATTTGGCGGTCCCTATGAGCTCATATCGCTGGCGACGCATATGCACAAAGGAGCAGCAAAGAATCACCCGTAAATTCCGCACCTTTTTTTTTTACTTTGCAGAAAAACATTTGAATTCCGCGTTGACAAAATTAAAGAAAGGTAGGCCGCACCAACTTACTTATTAAAACATCCTTGCCCATCCTCCTCCAACAAAAAAAGGAAGCGGATAGGAAAAAAAAAAAAAATAATCTGCGCCGAGCAGCGTCGAACATGCACCGACCCCATAGCGGCGCCATCTGTTGACAGCCCGTGATATCGCGAGGAGAAACTTACTCTCGCTACAGTTACTCTCGAGTTCGAGTGAGGGTTAACGGAGGGTATCATCGAAGGAAGTGGTCGCAAAAGAGTAACTTTGATGAAGAGAGAGTTAAAGTAGAGTAAGTTGGGGCACTTACTCTCCTTTGACACCTTCTTTTTTTTTTTTTTAGAGTGTATACTGCATTTTTTTACGTGTAAGTCCGCCTTTTACTTGGTTTTTGTTCCGATGCATGCTTTCTGCGTTATAGGTTTTACATTGAAGTGACTCCCGCTCATTTCCTTTGACTTTAGACTCTGCCTACTGTGTTTCACCATGGTGGACCGCTGCGGACGCTACGAGTCACCCCAGCCAACCCAGCACCGTGAGGGGGACTACACACACGGCGCGTTGCTGCGCCCAAGGGTCACGCGACACTCTCGTAGGGTAAGTACATTTTTAAAATTATTTCTTGAGTAGACTGTTAGAACCGCATAGACACGGGTCGAAATAGAGCAAACATGTCGGGCAGCTACGCGATCATGCTAAAGGCGCAAACGGCAGTCCCTTCTGCAATCGGCGAAGCGGAGAAAGCGCTCACCTCCTGTTTTTGGTAACTACTCCCAAACATCCCCAAAACGTCGTTCGATCAAGATATGTTCGCAGAACCGGCTCCCCGCTCTGCGAAGTGCGCAGGATCGCACTTCGCAGTGAGAGTGTTAAAGGGGCACTGCAAGGACTTTTTTAGTGCTTTTTCATTTGCACCGAACCTTAGCGCACTGAACGTAGTAACTTAATGAAACTTTTCTTTTCTTGAATTTCGCTTTATTTCTTGAAAGTTATAGGCAAATTAAAATTACAAAGACAAGCAAAAAAAAAAAATAACCTCCTTCATGACGTCCTGGGTTGCGTGAGTGACCATGAACTAGATGAGGGGTAGCGAGCTCAGCGAGTGCTCAAAGGCGGCTGCACTACGTGTTGACGGCTCGAGAGGGCGCCACTAAAGCATCCTCTGGATAGGCTGTATGAAGCGGGAAGCCAGGGCGGCTCGCATTGCATTTGCTGCGCGATTAAACACTAATTCGGCATGACACTTCGTTGAAAAAAACGGCAACAAACTCGGGGGAAATGTTGAGATCAGAACGGGAGCCACTTCGCGCGCCATACCGTCAAAGGGCCAAACCGCAAGCCACAACTGCTCGCCGAAGGCCTTCGGAACTCGGAACCGGTTGGATCCTCGCCTGCAGCGCCGTCGCGTACATCCGGGACCTTTCTACGCTCGCCGTTCGTCGGTGCCTGATCCCACTACACCTTTCTACTACGCGCCGCCTTTTCCACCGCTTGGTGGTGGGTATGTCGACGGGTCATTTTTTGTTTTCGTACTTTATAAACTGAATTTCTTTCTTTTCTTATCTAAAATACTGAACAACAACTACTTTTATAAATAATCGAAACGGCTCTCGCCACTTATATTTTGTATTTTGACTAAAAAGTTTTTATCGGCTCCGACCAGTAGAAAGGCCAGGACCTAAAACGTCACGATGTCGTCACACATTGCGCGCTTTCGGCACCGCGGGTCGCCCCCGCAAGTGGAGGAGGTTTACGCGTCGTACCGTTAAAATATCACGCACTGATTTTTTAATTACTCTCTCCGCGCCCGCTGGCTTGCTCGAACCCCAAGAGACGTGGAAACTGCAAAAAAGGTAGACGCTCAAATAGGATTGCAGGGCCCCCTTAAAAACTGATCTCACTCGTCATCGCATCGAATGCAAAGACACCACCGGGCTCCGAGATTCACTCTCTCCTAGCGGCGTAGACTTTCCATTTTTCGGCGGGGGGGGGGGGGGGGGGGGGCAGGCTGAAAGGTTCTCTGGGGGGGGGGGGGGGGATGCTTTTCCGCGTAATTTTTTTTTTCACCGTCATTATCAGTGGTTTATTTTAGGGGGTGCAGAGCGCGACACAGCGCCATCAAGCGATCGCCGGTTTTTTCAGTTCTTCTCTTTGAAACCAAATGATTTCATCCACGTTATGAATGCTACGGAAAGAGCTCAACGAGTTCTATAATGTAAGCAATGAAATTTCGTGCTGGCTAATACTATCTTTAAGTAAAATGCGAAAATGCGCCGATGTCATGTTCGCGCTAACAGCGTCTCGGTGAAAATCATAACCCGGGGGGGGGGGGGGGGGGGCTTCCCCCGGGTGTAAACAGGGGGGGGGGCACGAGCCGCGATGCCCCTGTTGCAGATTGGAAAGAACTTGAAGCTCACGAGAAACGAGAAGAAGGAAGAAGGCTCGAGGCACGAGCGGAACGAGGCGAACGACAGATGCCGATTGAGACACTTCTCCGTAATGATGTATATTCGATTGATTTATTAGTGTAAATACAGTTTGTGTTTTGTTTTTACGCTTATTGAATGATTTAAATACGACGCCCACACGACCTCTTCAATTCTGAGACAGCCCCCTGTAGTCTACGCCTATGCTCTCACCCCTCTTCGTTCACAATGTTACTATAGTTGCACTTGTCAATCTTATCTCACTCCCCATATACATATAGACGCGGACACGAGTACACAAAAAAAAACATGAAAGACATTTAGCAGGCTAGACGAAATGTGAGCGTAAATCGGCTATTAAATCAATAAATATCCATTTATTTAAACTGTCGGAGGCCCGTTATAGGTAGAGTCCGGCAGCCGGGTTTTTTAATAAAAAGGAAAAAGAAAACTGGCTAAAAAGACGTTTAAGTTTGAAGGTTGGCTGGGGTAAACCGGCTCGGTGTAAACAGTAGACACAAGGAGATGTTGATCATTGTTACAGTGGCCATCACCGACTTGTTATGCCTGATTCAATTGGTCGTATCCTGCTTGCGATTTTCAGAGTCGACCATTTTAGCCATGGTTCACGCTCTTGTAGCCCGAGCGACGCCGCGACTGAAAATTGCGAGCGGAATTTTATCATGCGAATCAGGCTTTAGCGTACATTCTGAGGCGTTTGCGCAGAATGAATCGCCGCATGTCACATTATTCACGCGACCTTTTTCGGTGTAACGAGCCTCGGTAATTTCGCTGAGGCCGCTCATGCAGTCAGACATTGCCACGAAGTCGTAGAATCAACAATTCCAACGCGAAAAAGAGCAGGGGGACTCACACGGACGCCAACATTGCATTTCAATGGTTTGTTTATGGGCGACGGCGAGCTTCTTGCCAACACTCTATCGCGCGTGCGCGGCGTCGGTGGCGTCCGCTAGGGGCGATCCAGTTTGTTTGTAAACATGAGTTGGTGTCTACCCTAAAATCCACTTAAGGAGATGTGATAATATGTGAAAGTGTTATTGCCACAAGCCTCCTCGTTCGTTGCTGCACATTTCTCATCTCTTAGAAAACAGGATGTATTTTTTTCTGTTTCTTTCACCTTAATGACCCTGTTTTAAAAAGATACTTACTCTTTTGTAGTCCAACTTCTAGGGTTGTGCCACTTTATTTGTGAATTCCAGCCAGGTTATCTGCCCCTCAGTTACCCTTTTTGTGAGTTAGCTTTTTGCGAGCACTTCGAAAATGGTAATTGTCTTCCTTTCTTCTTCTTCCTGTTTTTACCCCAGCAGGACGCATCCTATCTCAAGCAGATATTTTTAAAAATGAAGCATAATAGTGGCTAACGTAGACTTGACATTGCCGCGCGCAGGGCTGAGAAAGCAACGCTTGATCACGAACCTCTAGAAAGTTCTCGTTTATTCTTGTTCCAGACGTAACTTCTATCATTTATCCCTGCTTTAGTTGTTAAAGAAAGTGCGTGTTCATTCTCGACCCGGGCGCGCTACGCTCGAACCTTCTCCGCCGAATCTTAGAGATAGGGACTCACCTTACATAAGAGGCCGCCCGCGCCCTTGTCGAGTCAGTTTCGCCTCAGCGTTCGATCGTGCTGCTTCGCCGCCCGCGACGCTCTGTTGTTATCTTTCTTTCTCCTTAAACTTCAAGATAAGTCGTTTTACCACAGCACTGTTTTTTCACATATAGCTGATTCTTGGGAGGTAAAAAAAAAGTGGTTGTAAATAAATGTGAAAAAAAGAAATGCCCGTGTGTATGGGATCCGGCCAACTCGTCGAAAGCCAACCCGTCGACGGCCAACTCGTCGACGGCCCATTCGTGGAATAGGGCAATTCGTATTAGGGCAATTCGTCGAAGGGCAACTTGTCGAAAGGGAAAATTGGTCGAAGGGAAATTCGTCGAATGGGTTGAATGACTGTTCAAGGGAAAAGATCATGCTTCCTTTTGATCTTTTGACCTAAATTTTTATTTGTGTTTGGACTAGGGTCAGCGCCTTTGTTAGGTTACAAGATCGAAAGAAAAATTACAAGAAGGCAAAGACAGGAGAGAACCTTTAGACAAGTTGAAAAATGTGGCATCTCAGAATCGTATTTTTGTTACCTTTTTTTATTACTTATTTTGTAATGAGCCGCCGCAGACTGTCGCCGCAAATGGCGTGAATGGGTGGGCCAGATGGGTCGACAATTTTGTAATGAGCCGCCGCAACGCCGCGAAGCGGCGTCAACTCATAAGCCGGGTAGGTTAACACGCGCCCCAGTGATACACTAGCGACGTAGTGACCCTACCCGACTGCACCGTGGCGAAAGCGGCAAGTTGTTACCTTCGACAAGAAAGAGCAGACTGAAGGTCAGTTTTTTGCAGGAGAGCGCCAATTTTACACATATTTTTACGAAAGAGTTACACAGAAAAGGCAGAACAGGGATTATTATAGGACATTATTTGCTTTAAAATTTAAAGAAAAGAATTATATATTTGGCTTTAAAAAAGCGGCGACAAGATGGCCTCTTCGACGAGTTTTCCTTCGGCGAGTTGCCCTCTGACGAATTGGCCTATTCGACGAATCGGCCGTCGACGAGTTGGCCGTCGACGAGTTGGCTTTCGACGAGTTGGCCTAGACCCCCGTGTGTATATGTCTCTCCCAATAGGTGGAGAGACATAGAAAGACTCCAAAGGCTCATTTCGCGGGGGGGGGGGGGGGGGGGGTAGAGGGCAATGTAGTTGAGCGCGTTGTCTTTTTCTTGGGCAAAAAGAGAACGTGTTTCAATTTTTCAGGGTATCTTTTGGAGCGCAGCTCTCAGGCAGACGATGCCGGGCTCAGCGGCGTCGGCGTAACTGCGCGCGTCGCTTTATGGCGTTACAGTTTCCCCGCTAAATTTAGTGGGGAAACTGAATTGGCGTTGAGCCCTCGTGACGTCAATTTCTCCGCTGAATTTAGCGAGGAAACTTAACCAGCTATGTTTAGCGGGGAATCTTAACCAGCTGAGTATAACGGGGAAATTGAACTCGCTAAATTTAGCGGTGAACTTTTCGATAAATTTCACGCTAAATTTAGCGGGAAATCTTCGCCAAATCTCTAGCTAAATTGGAGGGGGAGAGGAGGAGGGCATACTCTCTCCTCCTTCTCCTCAAAAGCGCTGGAACTTCACATTACAAAGAACTGCGAAAGCCGGTAAAGGCTTTTGTTGCTTTATTTTTCATTTCTACGGTTTTATGGATCAACCCAGTACTTCGGCGTTTCAAGTAACTCTCCTTTTGGCAAGAAATAGCAGAAGAGCAGGCGAGCTGGTGCATAATCGTGATCTTTAAACCCTCAGAATAAAAAGAAACTTGTAGCTAAGTTAGACGGGATAGAAGAAAGAAAAGTGCCACTGCTCTTTTTATCTTTTTTTGTATCTGTGTTTTAAAGACTTGTTTTGCTGAACAGCTTTGTTCGGGTTCTCCTCTGGCCTGTTGATACTGTTTTGCGTCGTGCTGTGTTCGGAACGAACTGCCTTAGAAATTCGGTTTCCTTAAGTACGAAGTTTGGTTTCTTGTCAATTTTGATGTTGTGGACGAACTTGGAAGACGGCTATAATAGCGTTGTATGAAATAAAGTTCCTTTGACGAGTTTAAAACGCAGACAATTTCCTTTCTTCTGTCGCTTTTAATTATTCTTCAAACTCCTTTCCAGCTAATCATGTCGTGAGACTGCGGTGGAAGAAATCGGAAGAACTTTCAGTAGAAGGAACAGACACAGAGAACGTCTCTGTGTCTGTTCCTTCTACTGAAAGTTCTTCCGATTTCTTCCACCGCAGTCTCAGGTGTAATACGACCTAATTAGCTACCACCAGCTCGCCTGCACTCTCACCGTCTTTTCCTTTCCAGCCTCGGGGTTAAACCTCTTGATTACCTCTGTATTGCTTAAAGATGCAATAGTGTATTTACTGTGCCTGACATTGCATCTTGGTGTTCTTTGACTTAGTTGTCGCAGCGTTTTCTCATTTTTCTGTTATTTTATTACGATCTTTCTTAAGGGCAACTTTAGACGCCGCCTGACATATACGAGTACGGTTCATTCCATTGTATACTCAAGGACAATGCTCTATGATATACCTCTAATTGGCACTCAAGCTGATCGACCACCCCTGCGTCGATAGCTTCATAGCTTTGACGGGCCCAGGAGAACTCGTCGCAGCCAACTCGTCACAGGGAAACTGGTCACAGCGGACACCTCGGCACAGTCCATCTCGTGCACGGCGAATTTGTAAGAGCGCGGAATTCATAACGGCGGAGAACTGGACCTTTGTCAATTTCGTTAAAATTTCTTGGTCGTAGTGTGCACCTCCAAGACTTCAATAGCGTAATATATACAGATCATATTCGTTTCTCTATTTGCCACAAATTACCACAACTAGAAAATAATTAGGTGGCATTGAACTCGGGGCTCTCTGATCAAACAATTATCCAAATGGCTGACGATTGCACCAATTTAACTGTACCCTTCCGGAAACGTGGTGGATGTAATGCGCGCAAAGCAGCAGAAATTTCGAACTTTACGGGAACTATAAAACCGTCAGTCAAAACTTTGTACAGAACCATAGTTGCCCTGCGCTGCGTTTTTAATAGCTCCATCGTAGAGCCTGCCGGTGTTTTCTGGCGGTCAACACATGTGTTGCTATATGTACATAGACTTCAACCCAGCGTTTCACCCCGTGCGCACGTCGGTTCCCCGGATTGAAGCCGGTAAACAAATAAGCCGGGAAAAAAGTTTTTAATATTGAAAGAATAAAAACACGAAGGCTCACGCAACAAAGTGCTTGGAATTCGCACTAACTTCCCCGCCACAAACATAAAAGAGAGACACCGAGACCGCTATGGAGGTGAGATCTTTGAGTTATTCCTCATCGAGAACGCGAAAAAAAACAAAAAACGTCTCGTCGGCATCCCCGTCTCGATTATGACGCCAAATAATTTTTTTACACCGGAACTGCAAAGAATGTGTAACTCCCGGTGGTAATTGGACAGTCACGGACAGTCACTCCTTTTCACCCACCTACCGCTCTACTTTTCCCGGTTTCCTTCCCCCAGTTCGCCCCCTCCTTAACACCGCCTTATCAGGGTGATCTCGGGCAATCAGACGTCGTCACTATTCACTAAAGGAAAAAGGTATTGTGGGGATCCGGCCAACTCGTCGAAAGCCAACTCGTCGACGGCCGACTTGTCGACGGGCAATTCGTCTAATGGGCCAATTCGTAATAGGGCAATTCGTCAAAGGGCAACTTGTCGAAAGAGGCAATCTGTCGAAGTGCGATTCGTCGAATGGGTTGAATGACGTTCCGAGGTAAAAATTCGTGGTTCTTCGTTATCTTCTGACCTAAATATTTGTTTCTGTTTGAACTAGAGACAGGGCCTTTCTTAGGTTACAAGACGGTAAGAAAAATTACAAGAGGGCGAAGGCAGGACAGTAGCTTGAGACAAGTTGAGAATATGTTCATTTCAGGATCGTCCTCTTTGAGTTTTCTTTATTACATTTTGTAATGAGCCACCGCGGACTGTCGAAGCGAAGCGGCGTGACCGACGGGCTTGGTGGGTTAGCATATTCGTTATGATCCGCCGTAGACTGATGCCGTGAAATGACGTGAACGGGTTGGCCGAGTAGGTTAACACGCGCCGCGCGACGTAGCTATCGTCTCCCACTGCACCGTGAAAGCGGAGAAAGCTGCAAGTTATCTTCGACAAGAAAGAGCACACCTGAGGTCTATTACCGTGCGGCGATATAACGCATTACTATAGGGCAAGATTTGCTTTAAAATTTCGGGAAAAAATATATTATGGCTTTGAAACAGCGGCGACCAGTTGGCCTTTTCGACGAGTTTTCGTTCGACGAGTTGCCTATGACGAATCGGCCTATTCGACAAATGGGCCCCCGACAAGTTGGCTTTCGCCGAATTGGCCTAGACCCGGAGTTGTGTCCTCGTCCTCGTCCTTCGTGTTTTTATTCTTTCAATTAAAAGCATCTACATTTCGACAGCTCGACCTAATCAGTTAAACCAAAACGTTAAACACATAAAATAGCGCAAAAAGACAAGGACAATAAATATACAATTTTCAACTAGTTTTACTCAGGAAAAGCAAGTATATATACACACAACAGGCGAAGCAGCACCAAATAAAAGTTGAATAATTTGGTACCCAATCATCTAGAAACTTAAATTCATTACTATGAAGCACAATATAGTGTCGCTGACAGATGCCGTCCCACTTTTTTTTTTTAATAAATAATGCCTCGAGGAGCTCAGGGGCGAGAGACGGTCGCTCGTGACACCCAACCACCGCACCACGTTCTTCAGCAGACGGTACTGCTTGCAAAAAATCTCCTCCGGCAGTTCGAATGCATCGCGGTGTTCACGATACAGCCTTTCCGGCGAAAAAGAAAGCTATACTCAAGAAAACGTCGAGTTAACGAGAAGGCGACGCTGCGCCGCCGAAAACATGTCTCCCAATGACACGTACTTCCGAACAAGTGCCTTTTCAAACGTACTCGGTACAAAATGAAACGTCAAGTTGTTGTCACGTCCGGTAAGCCTACTCCGCCCAGTTTAGCCGACTCCGCCCCCATTTTTCTAGGGAAATTACATCACTTTTGCTTCCAACCAATCAGACGTGAAGACCTCACTTCCGTGTACTTTCAAAATGAACATGTACAATGTCGAACCCAGCTATCCTGGCCACGCTGTTTTGAGCGCCTGGAATGTTTCTTCGTTGCGAACAACACGACCACGCCAGAAAAGAAACGAGTCGTACTCTGCAGCGTTTGTTGCTCGGTTACACATGCCATCTTGCACGCGCTGTGCTCACCAATCGCACCAACCAAAAAATGACCACATCTCCACGTGGTAAATGATGTTGATTGGGGCGAACCTCTGGTGGGTGCTTGTCTGCGTAGACGCTGAGCCGCAGCATGCCGAGCCTTTCGTTCGTTTGCATCCATAGCAGAAAGAGAAGGTGTGGTATGGTACAGACTTGTACCGTACGCATTACGAGCAATCAAATTACTTGTAATCGATTACTTTTAGAGTAATTTTGTAATCAGTTGGTTACTTTTATTAGGCAGTAATCACGAGAGTAATATGATTACTTTTTCAAGTAACAAAAATTACTTCCAACCGTTACTTTTTTTCCCTGGGACCCCCTCCCCGACCCCCCCCCCCCCCCCCCCCCCCCCCCGAACACAGCTTTTTTTTTTTCTGAAATGACAAAAATAAATTTTGTTTCTTTTTTTGAACGAAAAAATAAAGACTTTTGCGGAGCTGTAGAAAACAATGTCAACCCTTTTGTATGTACAGCTTCTGTGGAATGTCGGTTTTTTTTTTTTCGAGCTGGGACTGGGAGTGGGAAGCCACAGGGAAGCCCCAGTGCGTGGCAAAGGCCATTCAGGGCGAAGTTTGAGGGAGCAGAATCAGCCTTGTACGTAATCGGTTACAAGTAACGAAATTACTTGTAATCCTTTACATTTATCAGTAATTTAGTAACGGCATAATTACATATTTTCTAGAGTAATTTTAAAGTAATTCCGTTACCATTTTTGCGTAACGAATTCGTTGGAATCCGTTTCATTTATTTCAGGACCAACCCCTCCCCCCCCCCTCTTCTAAAGAAAAGTTGTTTTTTTTTACTTATGTTGGTAAAGTCGAGCGCAATGACACTGTCAAGCGAATAGACCGATCCCACCAAGCGTTCCACGCTTGCGTGACGCCGCCATAACAGTAGTTCGCAGGAGGCAGACGCCAGTTCACGAGGCAGCTCATGCCGCCTCGTGCTCTGCTCGCGTAGACCTCCAGCAGGGTTGTCGCGCGTGCAGAAAGACTACAGCTCCCACGATGCATGTCGGAAGCGGCGGCGTACTCCAACTAGCTGGTGAGATCGGTCTATTGACCAGCGCATAGTGAAACATGGCACTCTTCAGTTCCCAAAGCCTTTTTTTGCAAAACCAAGCCCCTGAATATATTTTTTTTTAAACCGTAACAACAATGCCAGAAGGTTCAAATGGCATTTCTACAAAAAAGAAGAAAAAAAAGGGGGGGGGGGTTGTTGTTGTTTACGGGTTTTATGGCGCAAGAGCTCCGATGGCCATACTGCGCCAAAATAGGTAAGCTAAAAAACACTGGTAAAAGTACACTCACTAGACTAGAACTTGGCTATAGTTTATGTAAGATACCTGCAGTTTTGAGGAAAGCTAAAAGACGTTCAAGTGATATGAGAGGCTGCTCCCCTAGAAGTAAGACAGGGTGAAACGGGATGTTGTACTTAAAAAAAAAAACTTAGAGAAATAGATCTTGTATTGTTGTAAAAGGCCACGGCAAAGAAAGAGAACATGCAGAACAGATAAAGCTTCCCCACAGTGCTCCCATATCGGCGGTTCCTCACCTATTAGCAGGTATTGATGGGTTAGGAACGAATGGCCGATTCTCAGCCGGCACAGGAGGACTTCAGTGAAAACGATTATTATTATACGAGGTTTCCCACGCACCAAGTTCTGGCTTGATGACACGAAGCTTATTGATATCGGCTGACTTCCATTCAGATTGCCAAAGTTGCGAGAGTGCAAATTTTACGGACGCTTTAAGGTCTTTGTAAGGTATGCAGACATTCGATGGTAAAAGGTTCTGTGAAGAAGCAGCTAGTCTATCTGCAGCATCGCTGCCTGCGATGCCCACATGGCTCGGGATCCAGCAAAACTCAATGTCCTTCCAACCAGCGAGTCCCTGTTGAGCTGCGGCTCGAACAAGTCGAGTCAACTTATTCGTAGTTGGTGTGAGAGAACATACTGCAGTAAGAATACTTTGAGAGTCTACAAATATAATGGCTTTCATCACTTTGCTCCTGATTATATAGTCAAGTGCTGCCAGAACACCATATAGTTCGGCAGTAAAAATGCTGGAGACATTGTGAAGTCGAGTAACATGGGTAAACGAAATTGAATAAACAGTTGAGCCGATATACATTGAGGACTTGGCACCGTCAGTATAAGACTGGCGGTAATGTCTGCATTTTTCTTGCAGAGCTAAGAATTCCTGTTGTAGAATGAGTGGATAACATTATGTTTATTAAATTTTGTAAAATACCAATTGCAAGCTATTTGTTTCATATCCCATGGGGCAGTATGATATGCACTTTCTAGGAAATGGACACCCTCACGTGGCAGGTTAAGGAAGAGACGGAGACTTTCAAAACGAAGACTCAAGGGTCGAATAACAGTTGGTTTATGCTCGAAAGTACGACAAAACTTAGACTCTCGAATACTATTGTGGGCTGGATGGCTGGGTTCTGATAACACCTTGTAGGCATAAACCACACTTAGATACTGCCGCCTTTTTTCAAATGACATTTAATTGGAGTCAGCATACAAGCTTAAAATAGGAGATGTTCTAAAAGCACCCGTCGCAAGACGCAACCCAAGGTGATGCACAGGGTCAAGCATTTTTAAGGCAGACGGCCGAGCAGACGCGAACACAACAGACCCATAATCAAGGCACGATCGTGCAAGAGAGAAGTACAAACGAAGTAGACACCTCCTATCAGAACCCCAAGACTTGTATGAGAGGACTTTAAGAATGTTCAATGTCTGCATACATTTCTGCTTTAGCCATTTGAGATGGCAGACAAAACTAAGCTTACTGTCGAATATCTATCTCATAAACTTATGCTCAGTTCTAACTTCGATGGCATTTCCATTTAACATGAAAGAGGGCACTAACCAGAGACCCCGCCGCAAAGAAAAATGGAACAAAAATAGTTTTTTCTGGAGAGAACTTAAAACCATTCTGGTTAGCCCATTTAGTCATTTTATTTATGGCTAGTTGTAGCTGCCTTTCACAACTAGGCATATTACATGATGCTACAGAAATTTGAATGTCATCTACGTGTAATCAATATTATACTGAGGAAGGTATGACACGACAAAGAGTTAATTTTTATGGCGAAGAGGGTGGCACTCAGTATTCCACCCTGAGGAACACCATTTTCCTGGAGAAAGCTGTTGGATACTGTCGGGCCTTACCGTACACGTATACAGTGAAGTAATCTGCCGCGTACTCCATACATGAACAAGTCACGTAGGATGCCATGCCTCCAAGTGGTATCGTAAGCCTTTTCCAAATAAAAAAAGACAGATACGCAATGCTGCCTATTCACAAACGCCTCTCGTACATTAGTTTCCAGCCGGACTAAATGGTCTATGGTGGAACGTCCTGATCGACACCCACATTGATTTACATTCAAAATATTGTGTTGCTCCAGGAAATAAACAAGACGCTTATTAATCATCCTTTCAAACGTTTTCCCCAAGCAACTAGTCAGTACAATCGGCCTGTAACTTGTAGGAAGTGAAGGATCCTTTCCAGGCTTTAGCAACGGAATTACTTCTACCTGCTTCCAATCGGCGGGGAAGTGTGCATCGTTCCATAGTTCATTGAAATATGCAAGAAGGGCTGAGAGTGACTCCTCCGATAAATGGCGGATCATCTCATAATGTATTCGATCAGGACCGGGGGATGAATGCTTCCGGATTTTGAGAGCCATTTCAAGCTCAACCATTGTAAACGGCTGATTACATGGTGCAGGGGCTCCTCCTGTCAAGCTGACTTTCGTTTTTTCTGCATCTGTTTTAAACTTCAGAAACGCTGGAGAGTAATGAGATGAGTTTGAAACGGCTGCAAAATGAGCACCCAACACATTTGCCTGGTCATGTAAAGAGCTTACAGAGGGAAAAAGAAGGACTGTAAAGCAGCGGTATTTGCCTTCAACCTTGTGCAGTCGGTCCCACACTTCCTTTGCTGGGACATAACAGCTTATAGAGGACAGATAGCCTCTCCAGGATTTCCTCTTGGCCTGTTTCCTGGTCCAACGAGCTTGGGCCCTATTTCGCTGAAACTCTATCAAATTCATGAATTTCGGATATCTGCGAAATATTGCCGCGCCCAGGGCTGAGAAAGCAACGCTCGGTCACGGACCTCCAGAAAGTTCTCGTTTATTCATGTACCGCTCGTAACTTCTATCATTTATTCCTGCTTTTGTTTTCTAGAAAGTGCGTGTTCATTCTCGCCCGATCACGCGACGCTCGAGCCGCTTTCACCGAATCTTCGAGATAGCGACGCACTCTAGATAAGAGGCCGCCCGCGACCTTGTCGAGTCAGTTTCGCCCCAGCGTTCGACTCTGCTGACACGCCGACTTCGACGCCCGCGACGCTCTGCTTTCTTCTGCTTCCTTCTTCATTTTTGGCACAAGTTCGCCACATTAAACGTTTATTTATTTCTGTTTATTTCTTGTTTATTCGTCACCACCCGTGACATTCTGGTGGAGGTGCGGGGTACCGCATGCCCGTGCAGCGTTCCCCTCCCAGGACCCGCAGTGCAAGCCCGACTCCAAGCTCGCTGAGAAGACCACTCAGCGCGGAACCTGAAACTCGGACCAGCCGCCGCACCAAGGGAGAGGATCCGGAGTACGGTTTGCTCCTGGACAAACCCAAGCCGAAGAAGACGACGATGGACGACCAGTCGCAGGCCCCCGCCGCTCCTGCCGTCGTCTACCTACCCGTCGCTCCTCGGACACCGGCTCCCTTCCACGGCGAAAGCCACGAAGACATCGACGACTGGGTCCAACAGTACGAACGAGTGGCCCGTCATAACGGGTGGACACCGGAACAGTGTCTGCAAAACGCTTACTTCGCCTTGGAAGCCACCGCCCGGAACTGGTTCGAGAACCACGAAGCTTCGATCACTTCCTGGGAGCAACTCAAGGCCGAGTTGCTAAGAACGTTCACGAACCAACAACGAAGAGAACGCGCGGAAGAGCTTCTTCAAGCGAGGATTCAAGGCCCTAACGAGAGCGTCGTTAGCTTCGTGGAAGATGTCCTGCGACTGAGCAACCGCGCCGATCCCGAAGCATCCGAAGCAAAGAAGCTCAGAGTCTTGATGCGTGGCGTCAAGGAAAACATTTTCGGTGGTCTTGTGCGGAGCCCGCCTACCACCGTCGAAGGCTTCATGACGGAGGCCACCAACATCGAACGTGCCCTTCAAGCACGAGCCACCCACTATCACCGAGTTCCCGGCGTCGGTTCCTTTTCGCCTTCCGGCTGCAACACCACGGACATCCGCGAGATGATCCGAGACGTCGTCCGGGAAGAGATCAAGAAACTTCTACCTGCCACCGCAAGCCCAGCTTCGCCCTCAATCGCCGAGATTGTCAGGGAAGAAGTCCAGCAAGCGCTGCAGCCTGAGGTTCTCGTCAGCACCGCTCCGGAACCACCGACGTTGAGTTACGCCGCAGTGGCCCGACGGCCACCGCCTCCTCGTCGCACCTATGTCACGCCGCCCCGACGTCAGTCTCCTGCGCCGCAGCACGACCGACGCCATGACGACCAGGTCCAGTACGCCTGCCCGGAGCCTCGCGCACCCCGCAAGACCGACGTGTGGCGAACGCCCGACCGACGCCCTCTGTGCTTCCATTGCGGGGAAGCGGACCACACCTACCGCCGATGCCCATACCGACGACTCGGGCTACGCGGGTTCCACCCGAACGACCCGCGCCCCCGTCATGGTGAACGCCCTATCGAGATCGACGAGTACCTGCGACGACCTCAGTCCCCCGAGCCTGCGTCCCGCCGAGAGTTCCGGTCGCCGTCACCGCGACGTCCAGCTTCGCCGATGCACCGACCGCGACGTGAAAGCCTGTCCCCCCTCGCTCCTCGCCGGGGAAACTAGGCGCGGCAACCCCTGGAGGTGGAATTGCCGAAGACGACCGACGCCAAGATCCTCCACGAACGTCGGGGGGCCCCCACTCGAACGCTACCAGAGACCAAAACGACGCCGCTGCAGTGGTGTTCAATACCCTAAACGTCGTCATCGACGGCCACGACGCATCTGCACTCGTGGACACCGGAGCAGACTACTCAGTCTTGAGTGGGAGGCTCTCTCGCCGCCTTCGAAAAGTCATGACGCCGTGGGATGGACCACAAATAAGAACCGCCGGAGGACACCTGATTACACCAGTCGGGAGATGCACCGCTCGCGTCGAGATTCACGGCGAAACATGCCCTGTGAAGTTCGTCGTTTTGCGAGACTGTTCGAGGGACGTCATTCTCGGAATGGACTTCCTGTGTGAATACGGCGCCATCATCGACCTTGCGGAGAACAAGCTGACGCTTCGGAAGCCTGCCCCATCGGTGGAAAATACCAAACCGACGTTAGCTGCAGTGCGAGTCCTCGCCAGCCACGTAAATCTGCCGCCGCTGTCGAGTGTCTTTGTGCCCGTCGGGACCGAAGGAGCCACCTGCGGTGTAGCACTGCTGGAAGGAAGCGTCCAACTTCTCCTCGGACGAGGGATTGGCATTGCAAGAGGCGTAACTGAGCTCCGGGACGGGCGTACAGTAGCCCTTGTCACCAATTTCCGGCAAGAGTCGCAGCACCTTACAAAGGGTACAACTGTGGGCTACGTCGAGGAAATTGAAGACTCAGCCGCGATCGCCGTGATCTCAGAAGACGCCTCTCCGACGCAGAACAAGACAATCACGTCCTCAGAGCTCGACATCGACCCATCCCTCCCAGCCCCACAACGACGACAACTTCGTGACCTTCTCGCCGAGTTCAGTGAGTGCTTCTCCACGTCGTCGAAAGTGCGCCAAACGACGGTTGCGAAACATCGGATAATTACTGATGACGACGCACTCCCTGTGCATCGGCCGCCGTACAGGGTCTCTGTGAAAGAAAGGGAAGCCATCCAGCAGCAGGTACAAGAAATGCTTGACGACGACATTATCCAGCCCTCAAGCAGTCCGTGGGCTTCACCGGTAGTCCTGGTGAAAAAGAAAGACGGGACTCTTCGGTTCTGCGTGGACTATCGCCGACTGAACGCCGTAACAAAAAAGGACGTCTACCCACTGCCACGCATCGACGACACCCTGGACCGACTACGCCACGCCCGATACTTTTCGTCGATGGACTTGAAGAGCGGGTACTGGCAGATTGAGGTCGACGAACGAGATCGTGAGAAGACGGCCTTCGTCACGCCGGACGGACTGTATGAGTTTAAAGTAATGCCATTCGGGCTGTGCACAGCGCCGGCAACCTTCCAGCGCGTTATGGACACCGTCCTTGCCGGCTTGAAATGGCAAAGCTGTCTCGTCTACCTCGACGATGTTGTGGTCTTCGCAAGCGAATTCGACGAGCACCTGAGACGACTGCGAGCCGTGCTACAGGCCTTCAAAGCTGCTGGGCTGACCCTCAAGCCTTCCAAGTGTCGGTTCGCCTATGGTGAGCTCAAATTCTTGGGCCACGTCGTGAGTGCTCAGGGTGTAAGCCCTGATCCCGCCAAGACGTCCGCTGTCGCCGAGTTCCCGAAGCCATCAGACAAGAAGACCGTTCGAAGATTCCTTGGGCTGTGCGCCTATTACAGACGTTTCGTTCGTGACTTTGCGCAAATTTCTGCACCGCTGACGCATCTGACGAAAGACGACGTGCAGTTCCAGTGGGGAGAGGAGCAAGAGCAAGCATTCGACGAACTCAAGCGAAGGCTCCAGTCGCCCCCTATCCTCGGACATTTTGACCAGTCGGCGGAGACTGAAATCCACACGGACGCCAGCAATACCGGTCTCGGTGCGGTACTCGTTCAGCGACAAGAAGGGACAGAGAGAGTAATCGCTTACGCAAGCCGGGCGCTGTCTATGGCAGAACAAAATTATTCAACGACCGACAAAGAATGTCTTGCTGTCGTCTGGGCGATAACCAAGTTCCGCCCGTACTTGTACGGGATCCCGTTTCGCGTGGTCACAGACCACCACGCCCTCTGCTGGCTCGCAAACCTCAAGGATCCGTCCGGACGCCTCGCCCGCTGGAGCCTTCGACTGCAGGAATTCGACGTAACCATTGTGCATAAGTCCGGCCGCAAGCATAATGACGCTGACTGTTTGTCTAGGGCTCCAGTCGAACCTCCAATCTCCGGCGCGGACGACGATGACGACGCCCGTTTTCTAGGCGCACTTGACGCTACCGACATGAGGGCACTGCAACGCGACGACGCGGAACTTAGCTCCGTGATCGACAGCCTCGAAGGTCGAGGAGGCTCTGTCCCACGGGTCTTTTCTCGGGACCTACCGAGCTTTGTCCTGCGGCGAGGCGTGCTCTTCAGAAAGAATTTCGGAACCAGCGAAACCCCCTGGCTACTGGTTGTCCCCGCCAGCCTCCGAGAAGAAATTTTTCAAGCGTGCCACGACGACCCAACGGCCGGACATCTCGGCTACAGCAGGACCCTTGCCCGGATTCGTGACAAGTACTACTGGCCAAAGCCTCCGAAGACCGTCCATCTCTACACACGATCGTGCCATGAGTGCCAGCGACGCAAGAAACCACCGTCAAAGCCAGCAGGTCTCCTTCAGCCGATTACCCCGCCAACCAAGCCCTTCCAGCAAATTGGAATGGATTTGCTGGGTCCTTTTCCACCGTCGACGATGGGGAACCGCTGGATAATCGTCGCCACCGATTATCTTACTCGTTACGCCGAGACGAAAGCCCTTCCTTCGGGGACTGCTGTCGAAGTCGCCAAGTTCTTCATCGAGTCCATCGTCCTCCGCCATGGCGCCCCCGAAGTACTGATCACAGACCGAGGGTCATCGTTTATGGCACAGTTGACCCAAGAGATCCTGCGTCTAAGCCACACGGAACACCGTCGAACAACGGCCCACCATCCGCAGACCAACGGGTTGACGGAGCGGCTCAACAAAACAATCGCCGACATGGTCTCTATGTACGTCGACGTGGAGCACAAGACCTGGGACGAAGTGCTGCCCTACGTCACGTTCGCCTACAACACAGCCGTGCAAGAGACCACAGGAGTGACGCCCTTCCAGCTGGTGTATGGCCGGGCGGTGACGACTATGCTAGACTCAATGTTGCCGCACGAGTCAGTCAATGACGGGAGCGATGACGCCCAGGTGGTTGCTCAACGGGCAGAAGAGGTCCGCCAGCTAGTCAGACTACGAATTCAAGACCAGCAACATGTCGACGCTCACCGGTATAATCTTCGTCGCCGCGACGTCCACTTCCAGCCCGGAGACAGAGTTTGGGTGTGGACGCCGATTCGTCGTCGCGGTCTCAGCGAAAAACTCCTGAAGCGCTACTTTGGGCCCTACAAGATCATCCGACGCCTCGGCGATCTGAACTACGAAGTTCTACCCGACGGAACGCGCCCATCTGCAAGACGTCAGCCGCGACCCGAGGTGGTGCATGTCGT